>NC_134539.1:46520000-47770000 GCF_050624435.1 Tenrec ecaudatus | reverse complement strand
TGCCAAGGGCTTAAGTGGAGAGCAAATGCTTTGCAAATGATGAGGGCAAAGAATGTACAGATGTGCTTTACAGAATTGATGTATGTATAGAGTGTGATAAGAGTTGTATGAGTCCCTAATAAAATGTTTTAAAAAAACAAATAAAAGCAAATTAGAAAAAAAATGAGAGCAGACAACTGGACTGCGCTCTATGTGACTTTTCATCCGCCATCACAGTTCCCTGGATTTATATGCCTGGCACGAGCTGTGGTCTAGGACGAACAATGAACGCTTGCAAGGTTTCTTGAAGCCTCAATGTAGAACTTGGAGGGGAAAGATAGGGGGATTTCCCCCCCTGTAATCAATCAGATGTATTAGCCAAGTGAGGCCCCTCCCACCTTCTGTTTCAACTGCAGTAAATCAGCCCCAAATGATAGCAACCATATACAAAACAGCACAAAACTTTGCCCGATGCTACTCTAGCTTCGTGACCATTGAGGATCAGGCCATATTCTCCCATAAGCTTCTCACTGGCTGGTATGTGGAAGAAGATTGCCAGGCCTTTCTTCCTAGTCTGCCTTAATCTGTAGGCTCCACTAAAACCTGTTCAGCAGCATAGCAACACACAAATCCCCCTGTAACATGGGTGGAGGCAGCCTATAAATCCAAAAATTAAAACTAAAACCAAACCTACTACCATTGAGTCACTTCTGACCCACAGTGGCACTGTGGAAGAAGAAAGAACTTCCCATGTGGGTTTCCTAGACTCTATGGGAGTAGAAAGCCCCATTTTCCCCCCATGGAGCAGCTGGTGGTTTCAAACTGCTGACCTTTCAGTTAGCAGCCCAATGAGTAACTACTATGCCACCAGAACTGGGTGTATTAGCTGGGATTTGAACTCAAGCCTCCCTTGGAGGGTGAGGAGTTTACCAATGAACCCACCCTGCCCTCACTCAAGCTAAAATATACCCCAGCCAAACTCACTGCCATCGAGCCCATGTCTACTTGTAGCAACCTTAGCAAGCAGAGTAGATCTGCCCCTATGAGTTTCTGAGATGCTAACTCTTTATAGGAGTAGAAAGCCTCATCTATCTCCCAAGGAGCAGCTTGTGGGTTTGAACTACTGACCATTGGGTTAGCAGCCCAATGCTCGTGAAATTAACACCAGCAAACTTGCAGAGCCCAGACCACATGCACTTTATGAGACCATCACAAAAAGTGTACATTCCTTTAATTTTTTTAGAATGTTCGGAACACGTCATCCCTTTTTGGTAGAAATCCCCTTGGCACTTTATTTTCAGCGCTAGGAGTCAGAGAGGAGAGATGCTTATCTCTCTGTTTTGTGATAGAGGCTAGAAGGACAGTGAATGATTTGCTGGCTGGATGATGACTCAAGACACACCTGGTATGTAGAAGTAGTCAGCTGCTCTTCTGGGCTTTCAGTTGCTCATTTGTTTTCTTTTTAGCTAAACTTACAGCAATACAGGTTTTCATAGTTTGCAGCTCTCTCTGGTGTTGCTGCTTTGGGAAAATGCATTCCCATGGAAATTCAAACCTATTAGGAGAATTTAGAAGCAGTAGGTATGCTTTCTACAGTCAGTACCATGTGGTCGCTGTGTTTGTTTCTTGTGAACCTGCTTTTCTTCTGGGAGCTGGTCTTCAGTACAGAAACGTGGTCCCCCGCTGTCTACCTATCATACTTTCTGTCTTCCCTTCCCCTCTCTCCCTCCCCCTTTTTCTTGGGGGCTAGCTCCTCTTGTATTAGCCTTTGATCCTCTCTCAGTCCTTTTGCCCCTCTCCTCTCTTCCTCCCCCGGCTCAGATCTCAGCTGGCAGACCCATCCTTTCTGGGGTCCACTCCCACTCTCACCAGCAGGCGTTCTCGCTGAAGCAGGAAAATCGGGGAGGGGAGCATGCAGGGGAGCCGGGTAGGGGGAATCAGCCCAACTGCCTTTGAGTTGGCAAGATGCCTCTCCTTGCTTTCCCCTCCCCCTGACCCTTCCCGCACTCTCGCCAAGCAGCCAGCTTGGCGCTGTCCCCAGCACCGCGCCCTTTCTAGCCCTCCGTGCACAGGCAGACGCTCCCATTTGCTCCCTGCTGCAGTCAGCACTTCTGGTTTCCGTGTGGACCTGGACTGGAGGTACTCCTTGCCAATAAGGCACTGCCACACCGTGTGTCATGGCCCTCAGCTCTAAGTATCGAGCATCTCAGTGTAAGTCGAGGGAAGAGAGAGGCAGCAGTTGATAAACTCTGCACCCACTCAACCGAGAATCCAAGGCTGATATCAGAAGCGCATTCCAGACCGAAGTGCACATTGGATGGGCCGATCATTTGCACATCAATGGAGAGAAATAAGGACCTTCTGATGCTGGTTCTAAACACACACACACACACACACACACACACACACACACACACACACACACACACACACACACTGCCTCCCCCCAAAAATCTGATTTATCCCATTTCTTTGATGAGTAAAGCTCAGCTAAATTCTCTCTTAAACCAACCGAAACTCACTGCCATCAAGTCAATTCTGACTCCTACCGAATCCCTGTAGCCCTCTGAGACTGTCACTATTGAGGGGAATAGAATGCCCAGTCTGTCTTCCTCGGAGCTGCTAGTGGACTTGAACTGCGAACCATGAGGATTGCAACACGCTTCATAAGCACTACACCACCAGGGCTCCAGTTTTACAACCAAGATTTAACTGGGCTATGTGCTTCCTAGTTAATGCCATTGTTTATTTCGTGATTTTCCATAGTTGCTCCTCAGAGAGTGGGGAAGATAGTCCTGAGAGCCCATGTGTGTACTGTGACTTTGGGTGAGTGCAGGGGATGCCTCTCCTCTGCCTCTACCTTCCACTCTCCTGGCTTAGATAAGAGAGGAGCCCAGGTGGCATAGTGGATTATGAGTTGGGCTGTCAGCTGTAAGGTCAGCCATTCAATACCACCAGCCACTCCATGGAAGAAAGAGGAAGCTTTCTACTCCCATAAAGATGTATAGTCTCAGGAACTCACAGCAGTGGTTCTGTCCTGCCCTTAGGGACACTCTGAGTTGGAATGACAGTGAGTTTGGATTTTGAGTGGAAGAACTAAGAGGAAAATAAATAAATGACCTGAAAAAATGCATTAGTGTACTCTTTACTGTCTAAAAGCCAGGAAAGAATATTATGTCTAGAATTTAAAGTCTGAACACTGTGAGCTCCTTCTAAAATCCATGTCAGCAACAAACATTGTGGAGCATCTTCTGTATGCCCCGCTTATGCTGGACTCAAGGGGGAAGGGATTCATTGCTACAAACAGAAATGGTCTATGCCTACTTGGAGTTTAAAATCTAGTCACACAGATAAATGTGTAATTACAAACTGTGATATCTTCTGATCAATGAAAAGGCAGTGTGAGGCTGGGTTGACTTGAGAAACAGATCCACTGATACTCATCTATGCATAACAAAGAGCTTTATATCAAGAAGTAATTCTATATCAAGAAAACATCCCAGCTCAGGTCCCTAAGTCTGACACGAGTCCATAAGCTCCTCTTCAGACTCACATGCAATGATGCAGAATGCAGAAAGATCACAGGCTGGTGGGTACAAAGTCGTGTGGATCCAAAGTCGGTGGAAAACATCTCAGGAAGCCTGCAGCTCTCAGACAGGGTGGCCAGCAAGTAGGAAGGTTACGGCAGAGAGAGAGAGAGAGAAAGAGAGAGAGAAAGAACAGCCCTCCAGAGAGAGAGAGAAAGAGAGAGAAAGAACAGCCCTCCAGGGAGCTATAATTTTAGATCGCACCAACAAGTGAAGTGACCAGGCTACGATCTGATTGACAGGTTGAATACCATCCCTACACTTTTATATAGCTTCAAGATGACATGAAATTATGTGACTACCACAAGGGTCCCCAGAGAAGGCTAAACGAAGACATCATTAGTTGTAATCAAGTCGGTTCTGGCTCCTAGCGACCCAATGTACATCAGAAAGACCTCGTCCAGTCCGGCGACATCCTCAGTGTTATATTTGAACCTATTGTTGCACTCCCAATGGCAATTCAACTTACTGAGGGTCTTTCTCTTTTTCACTGCCCTCTGTTACTACCAGCATGATGTCCTTTCCCAGGGACTGGTCTCTCGTGATAACATGTCCATAGTATGTGATAAAAACTCTTGCCATTCTTACTTCTAAGGACAGATTTGTCCTCCAAGACAAATTTGTTTGTTCTTTTGGCAGTCCATGGTACTCTCTAGACTCTTGACCAACGTCAAATTCAAATGCTTCGCTTCTTCTTCAGTCTTCCTTATTCAACACCCAGCTCTCACGGAGATATGAGGTGATTGAAAACCCCATGATTTGGCTCAGGGGCATCGTGATCCTGAAAGCAAAGATCGTTTCCCTTAAGCTACGATCTGAAGGATGACTAGATACAGCTAGTTTATTGCTCACGGAGGGAGGCTTCCTTTCTTTCCGTAGAGCTGGAATTCTGAGGGTTTGTCCTCGCGTAGAAAGGATGCCTCTGACAGCAAGTCCTTTTATGTTTAGCTAAACCAGATGGAATCTGAGGGGTTTCCGCTCAAATCCTCTCATTCGGCAGGAGGAAATGGAGGCCTAGGGGCAAGTATTTTGTAGGACTTGAAAAGGAACCCAGGATTCCTTTCTCTAAGTGCTTTGCTGTTTCCAAGATAGCTCACCCCTTACTTTGTGCTTTGGAAAATAACGTCTTATTCATGCTGATTTTCACATCCTGCAGACACCGAACTGTGCTCAAAATGTTTACAATCACAGTAAGATGGGACTCACCCCCAGACCCTCCACACTCTCTCAGTTCCAAACCGGGTGACTTCGGACAAGTATTGTTATTATTATTTTAATTGTGAATGCCCTCCGTGATATGGGCCTAATGAACACATACACACACACAGCTTGTGACCTTCTCGCTCTTCCCTTTTGATTGTGTGCCATGCTTTGGGGAGAAAGAAATGGGGAAGGGTTTTAGGAACACGCACATCCTACTATTTTCTCCCTGTCATAGTCAGTGGAACATAGTGGTCACTCGTTGGGCTGCGATCTACAGTTCTGCTTTGTGAGCAGTTCAAAACCACCAGCAGCTTGGCAGGAGAAAGACTTGGCTTTTGACTCCCGTCAATGGTTACAGGAGACATCGGACAGTGTAAGACAAGATAAATAATAATTATAAATGATCAAGAGTTTGTGCGGGGTGGGGGGTAGAGAGGGAGGGGGAAAATGAGCTGACACCAAGGGTTCAAGTAGAAAGAAATTGATGATGGCAACAAATGTACAAATGTGCTTGACACGATGGATGGATAGATGGATGGATGGGTTGTGATAAGACCTGTAAAAGCCCCCAATAAAATGATTTATAAAAAAAAAAGATTTGCAGCCCAGAATGCCCTGCACCCTCCCTCCACCCCCACCCCACCCCCCCAAAAAAAACAGTTACAGTTTGGGAAACCCATAGGGTGTGAGTTTGAATCATCATTGACTCAATGGCAGTGAGTTTTTTTTAGTGAGATCAGTCTTTGAACTAAAAATTAGACCTAGTTATAGTTGGACCAAAAAGTCATGCCGTTTCATTCCAAAGACCGTTATTCCATGCTGCTGTGTCTGCCTTCTTTTCCCACCTCCTGTTCCTGCTTCTTCAGATCAGCCATTCTAACAGGCACCACTAACTCTCCCATTCCTATTTAATACCCACTACCTGCCTTCAGAATGGGAGCCCTGGTGGTGTCCTGAGCTCCACAGTAAGCTCCTAACTGCCAAGTTAGCAGTTCAAACCCTGGGAGAAGGATGAGGCTTCTGTGCCTTGGGGTCTCTGTGGGGCCAATCTACTCTCTTCTAAAGGTCACCGTGTGTTGCATTTGAGTGGGGGCATGAATTTGGTTTTAATTTTTAGCCTTTAAAACTCTTAATAAATGTTCAAGAGAAGGAATCTAGATGAGAGGTTGACTTTCATACCAGAATTCTAAATAGTCAAGAACTTGTGCGGTTAACCAGTAAAATCTGCTATTTTTTTAAAATCATTTTATTGGGGACATCATTTACTACTCTTGTCACAATCCATACATATCTACTGTGTCAAGCACATTAATAAGGTGACCAGATTTTAACATTGGTAAAGTGGGACACCATTGATAAAACTCAAATTCTGGCAAAATAGCCACATGGCAGCCAAAAAAAACTGTATACCCTAGCTTGTCATGCGTTGTTTCCAAAAATCGGGACTTTTAAAGAACACCGCGGGACGCAGGAAAAAATGTTAAAAAGCAGGACGTCTGGTCATACATATGTTGCCATCATCATTTTCAAAACAGTTTCTTTCTATTTGAGCCCTTGATATCCACTCCTCTTTTTCCCCCTCCCACCATCATGAACCCTTGATAATTTATAAATTTTGGGTTGTTGTTTTTTTATGTCTTACGCCAACGTTTCTGTTGTCCATCTCCCTGGGAGGGGGTTATATGTCAATCATTGTGATTGGTTCCTCCTTACCACCACCCTCCCACCCCTTCCCTTCCCCTCCTAGTATTGCTACTCTCATTAGTGGGTTTATCTGTCCTGGATTCCCTGTGTTGTGTGTTGGGGTGAGATCAGGTTCAACTCCTGAACCGTGTCTCCAGTGCTGTTTTCCTGTAGCGCTATGGGCCAGTGAGTTCCTGGTGTCTCCTGGTGGAGTCGGACCCTGTGGTCCTCTCTGTGCATTGGCTGCTTTGAGCCAGAATATTGTCCTCGCGGTTTGGTGAGTTTCAGTGTTTCTCCTTCCTTTTTCATTTGCTCGGGATCAGACGCGCCCCTCTCCCTGAGCTGTAGCTTCAGTGCTGTCCTCTGAAGTGCACCCTTCGGGGGCGGGGGTGAAGTGGGGTGGGGGGTGGTCCAGTAGTTGGGATTGAGGCCAGTCCGCAGACCTCTCTCTGTTCCCTGCTCATGCTGGTATTTTGCATTCACGTCTTGGTGCCCCCGGTTGAGAGGGAGAAAGGTCTGCTTTTCAAACCCACCAGCCAGCTGCTCCACAGGAGAGAGATGAGGCTGTGTACTCCAGTAAAGATTTAAAGTCATGGAAAACCCAAAGGGCCAGTTCTACCCTGATCTTAGGGGCAATGAGAATAAGAATCTACTCAATGACAGTAAGATATTTGTCTTACTCACTACTGGATTCCTGTTACACCATCTGGCATAAAGTAAGAAACTCTGTATATGTATGTGTGTGTCTGTGTATGTACATTATGTGTCTTTGTATATATATATATATATATATATATATATATATATATATATATATATATATATATATATATATATATATATATATATATATATATATATCTCACACCCACTCAGGTGGACATAAAAAAGTTAGTGCAAAAATGGAATTAAATGATAATGGAATTTTTCCACACAGTTTTGAGTCCCTTTCCTATGTGTGATTTATTTGAATACAGAATATCTACATTTAGTTAACCTTTGCCAACAGTAAGTCAAGGGCAGCGTGCGGTTGACTTCATAGATTGGTAATTTTAAGATAGCTGGCTCATGAAGTCACTTGTGAATGACCAGTAAATGTCGGCAGCAAATCCAAGTGGTTGCAGCTGCTCTGAATTCCCCTAAAGGGATGCGAGAGAAACAAGGGCAGAGACAAGAGGCAGTGCGAGGACACTGCTCATTACAGAGACTGGTTCCATCTCAGTGAGTCTGGAATGATTAGCAGGTTGAAAATTACAGCTGGTTGGAGACCTAAGCTAAGCGCTAGCCACTTTGAGGCAAGGCTCCGATTGTATTATTATTTTTATTATTAAAGGGAGGATACAGCATGGGAATGGAGATACAGGGACATTTATTTTGGGATATCTTATTACAGATGCAAATAAATGCACACAACCCCGTCTCCACACTACCTTCCCTGACTCCCCCCACCCCCACCCTCACACACACACACACACACACACACACACACACACACACATATTCTCCTGTCTAAATATTATATCACTTCTTCAGAAAGACAGAGGACAAAGAAATCTAGAAATACTTGAATGGAAACCAAAATATTTGGAAATTTTGTTCTTTAAACAGAGCTCCGTTGGGATTTTTTTTTTTTCAAAAAACATCCCCCATCGATGCCTAATAATGGATTTGTAAGGTGTGAGGAATTTGTACAAGGTATTCCTATTTGCTTTTTCTGAGAATATATTGCTAATAGGTGGAGGCTGGCTCTGACCCTTGTGAAAAGGATGAGGAACTAGAAGAGGCGAGTTTGTCCAATTTACCGTGGAGCGAGATGAGCATTAAGCCCCTTGAGTGCACTTTCCTAGCCAGTTGTGATTTTTTTGAGCCGTTGATCTGTTGTTCTGTGCTGTTAATTCCGCTCTGACTTAGGGCAAGTCTCTGCATCATAGGATTGCATAGACTACTCTCTAGGACTAGATGATCGATCTTCTCTCCTGCAGCCCCCTCGTCGATTCCAGCCACAGGCTTTGATTGACAGTGTAGCACTTAATTACTGTGCCACCAGCGCATTTGGGGTCTAGCATCACTGACCCCCAACGTCACTG
The DNA here is from genome assembly GCF_050624435.1 of Tenrec ecaudatus. Lineage (NCBI taxonomy): Eukaryota > Metazoa > Chordata > Mammalia > Afrosoricida > Tenrecidae > Tenrec > Tenrec ecaudatus. Next base: position 47,761,461 of record NC_134539.1, on the reverse strand, counting down.
GGCTATAAACATAAATCCAACACTCCAAAACTACCAATGAAAAGTCTGTGCCCAATTTCTGTTCATAAAATTGTCCGTTTCCCCTTGCCCTTCTCTCCAACCCTATCTGTTTCTTTCTAATAACAATGCCAGGGAGACAATGAGAAAATCTATTCAATCTGCTAAATAAGTTGCCTTCCAACATTTTCCCCTCATCTAACCCCTAAAAGCTATTGACAAAAAAAAAAAAAGAAACAAGCATTTTTTTCTTCTAAAACTTTTTTATTACAATAACAAATTTCATTGCGTTTTCCTTCAGAATTTTATTTATTTTGTTGCTGAGCAGATATGCCAGGAAACATTCCCCAGGCCAGCAGGTTCCACGCCTGCCCTTTAGTGGAAGGAGCACATTCTTTGAGTCGCCCACCGTCTCCACCCTCCTTGCTGAGTTGCTCTTCCCTCGTTAACATCAATTCAGCACCCCTCAGGCTTCTATGACAGCTCTCAAGTAGCTCTTGCCTATTTTATCCCATGTCAAGGAAGACTCCAGGACAACTTGGACTAGTTCAGTGAAACTATTGTTGCCTTTTAAGATGGCTTCAGGGAATATTTTGGTTTAGAACTTAAAGGCTATCACCGGCAATAATTTTAGGGGTACCTCTACTTTCCACAACTCCCGGAAGTCAAATTCAAATGAGAATTTGAAATCCCGTTCTGCGTTTTCTCCCTTTGATTAGGATTCATCCAGGAAACTTTGATCAAGATATTCAATAATGAGAGCGGGGAACCATCCAGCTCCCTGGATCTCCTGGCAAACGTGGCTGTTGTTCATGGCGGCAAATAGACACGCATGTCATTTCCTCCTCCAGCTCCTTTATCTTTTTCTATTGTTCAGGTCTATAGCGACCAGTTGTGCTGTGGTCCTCACAGCGCACTAGAAGGTTGACCAGAAGCACTAAACACTGTGATTAAGCCAACCAATAGGGGTGTCCCATGAAACCAGCACCCTAAACCTCCAAATGCAAGGAACAAAGTCCCATGAGATCTAAATAGGTATATAAGCAGCCTCAGTAGCAACACTTTATTTTTTTATTGTTGTCAATGTATCACACGAGCTTTGCCAATTTAACTTTGCACAGGCGTACATTTTAGTAACAGCAATGGCACAAATCGACCATCAGCATATACAGTTTTTCCAATGCCATCCCCGCCTCTTTCTCGCTCCCACCCCTAGTCTGTACTAATAAGCTCTGGTGTCTGTACATTTGCCTGCCCCTGTCTTTTTACGTAAGTGAGGTCAGACAATGGATGTCCTTTTGTGATTGGCATATTTCCCTCCGCAGAATGTCATCAAGCTCCATCCATCATGATAAGGCTGCATTTATCCTACTGGCTGGATAATATTCCATTGGGTGCATGTACCACATCTTGTTTATCTATTTATCTGTTGGCGGCATCGAAATTGTTTGCATCTTTCAGCTGTTTGGAAGGCGACAATGGCCATTGGTATATGCATCTCTTTTGGAGTTTCGGCTTTCACGTCTTGTCAGTGTATCCCTAGAGCTGCACTTCCAGGGTCATACGGTAGTTCTATTTTTAGGTTTTGAGCAACTGCCACGCGGACATCCACAACAGCTGTGCCACTTTTCACTCCCACCGTAGGGGATAAGGGTTCCGGTTTCCCCATATGCTTGCCAACACTTCCTGTTTACACTCTAAAATTCTTGTCTTGGCCATCCTGGTGAGAATGAAATGGTGCCCACTGTGGGTTGATTTGCTAGTGAGGCTGAGCAACTTTTCATGTCTGGTGCCCATTTTACTGTCTTCTTTGTTGAAATGTCTACTCAAGTCCTTGCCTGTCTTATAATTGGGTTGTCCTTTGAGTTACATTTTCATAGTTACATGTGTGTATATATATATATAGTTATGATGTTTCCATCAGATACAGGATTTCTGAAGATAACCTCCCAGTTGGTAGGTGGCCCTTTTCATGCTTTTTGGTGAAATCCTTTTATGAACAAAAAGCTTTTCATTGTTCTGAGGTCCCATTTGTTTATTTCATCTTTGCCTATTTGTGCTGTTATTGTTAGTTTTGTTGAAAGTTAGGCTGCACAGCATTGCCCCTAGTTGTTCTAGGAATTTTATGTTTTGAGTTTACATATTTAGATCCTTGATCCATTTGGGGTTTTTTTTGTTGTTCTTGGCATGATATGGGGCATGGATCCTGTGTCATTTTTCTGCATGTGGCAATCCAAAGTTCCTAGTACTATTTATTGAAGAGAATCCTATTTCCTCATCAGATGGACTTGTGGCCCTCATTGATTTTTAAGTAGCCATTTCACATTTTTTCCGTCAGAATTTTCAAAGATGACATTCCCGTAATACTATAAAGACATTTGATTTCATTTCCTGGGTTGCCATAACAAAATTCCTCAAACTGAGCCAGTGGCTTATGAGAACAGAAATTCCTTGTCTCATAGCTCTGATGGCGACTAACCGGTTGGATTTCAACGTGCTCACGGGGCTCCAGGCTCTCAGAAGGGTCTAGAGGACAATGCTCCCGTGTCTCTCCTGATGCTGGGTAGCCCATGCATGCAATTCTGTCACCAGATGACACTTCTTCTCTTTCACTCTCTGTCTCTTCTCCTCTTTACTAAATAAAAGCACCACTTGTATTGAATTGTGAGCCCCCCCATTTATTATGACTTTAACTTAACTGATAGCATCATTTAAAAACTCAATTTCTAACCAGGTTACATCCGCAGGACTTTAATATGGGGTAGGGAAAGGGTTAGCACAACTTAACCCATAACAATATTTTTAATTAGTCTTTGGGTAGCACTAACAGCTACATTGTCAGTTACTCTCTGGAAGGTGGTTGGGCTGAATAGGCCTGGTGTTAAAGACTGAAAATGGCACTTTAAGGATTAAGGTGTGCCTGGCTCACGCCAGGTATTGTCAGTTGGCTCACGCTCATGCAAAACCTGCATAATTAATCAGGAAAGCCAGAGAATATGTCATGCTTCTGAACAGTGGTGTTGGTGAAGACTATTGATCATACTGAGGTCTGCCAGAAAAATGAACACATCTGTCTTGGAAAAGGCACAACCAGAATGTTCCTTAGCCGAGAAGATAGTGAGCCTTTGTCTCAAGTTCTTTGGACGTGTTATCAAGAGGGGACAATCCCAGGAGAAGGGCCTCACTCTTAGGTAGAGTGTCATCGAAAAAGAGCAAGACCCTCAACAAGATGCAGCGACTCGGTGGCTGCAGCAGTGAGTGTGAGACTGATGAGGGTCCAGCAGGGCTTGGTTCCATTTGGCACAGGGTCCCTAGGGGTTGTCGTTGACTCCGTGGTACCTGACAACAACAACCACCACCACACCACAGAAGACAGGCCTGGCTATCGACTTCTGAAAGGTCCCATCCGTAGCAATGCTGTGGCACAGTTCCACTCTGCCTACACAGGGGGCGCTATACGTCAGCACCAGCTCTCCGCCAAGAGTCACAGTAAAGATGCTTTTACTTGTAACTACGAAAAGGTAAATACTGTGACATATTTGATAGAAGTGACATCATTAGGGTTGATGCCACCCAGTGTTATAATTCAGGGTGCTGTCCCTCCCCCCATGGGCCTCCTTCCATCTCAAAATACTATACAGAGTCCTTACGAATGTTTATTATTAATTTTAATAATAGAATGGTAGAAGATAAAAATGGTTGAAAAATGTTTAAAATATGGGAGAGCTTTAAGAAGTTTGTGGAGCAATTCTGTTACCTTTTAATATTCCATTTTACCATGGACTTCTTGAAGCCCCATGTATAGTTCTTAGATTATATGAATACTAACGACAGAATTGTTTTGTTAAAAAAAGTTCTACGTGGGATTACAACCTTAATAGGAACTAAGCAGACGTCCTCTTTCTTTTAATTACTAGTTCATTCTCAAGAAAGCTATTGACATAGGTTCCCAAATAGTAATTACCACAATGTTGGAGCAAAAATACTAGAAAAATTGACACCAGACAGCAACAAAGTCAGTAAACAGTGTGCTTGCAGAGCGTGCAAATGAAACCCCATTCAAAGTGTCATTGTATTTAGGAGATAATGACAGCTCTGACCAGAGTACATCGCCACTGCCCTCAAGGTGATCAATCGGCATTGAGTTGTAGCCCTGGGCATAGATTAATACCTGTAAGCTGGACTTGGAAAATGCTTTTATTGTTAAAACTTATTACAGGGATATTTTCATTTAAAATGATGGCTTTCTGCAGAAGCACTGTGCACAAATTTTATAGACAGTCGTCTAAGTGTGGCCCCTTGGACTGTGTCACTGGTGTGGTCTGTACCCTCCGAGGGGCACTATGGTGCTTCACTCTAGTGTTCATCCAGGATGCCTGGAGGTGCCCTGGCTTTGTGCTTGGCTCCTAACCAAGAGGCTGGTACACATTTTTTGGGAGAAAGATGTGACTGTCTTCTTCCTGGAATATCTGCAGCCTTGGAAACCTGTGGGCCAATTCTGCTCAGTCCTGGGTGCTATGAGTCAGAGTCAACTGGAAAGCTATGGGTTCGGTATTTGGTAGTATCCATTTATGAACAGTCCTTTTATAGCAGTCCCTGTGCTACCCGCACAGTTTACTCTTGATTGTAAAGTGAGAGGTTGGTGGTTCAAACCCAGCCAGCAGCACAGCACCACTGAAGAAAAGGCCTAGCACATGGATTCTCTCACCCTATCAAGTAGTTCTACTCTGGAATTAACTCAACAACAGAGGACAGTAATAACCTTTGAACACAAAGGTTCAATGGTTTTGAGCTTTCTAGATTTCTTCCATTTTACTATTGTGACATAATTCTAGTCCAGTGTAGTAAAACAAACATACAAACACCAAACTCACTACTAATCTAATCAATTCTGGCTCAGAGTGTCCTGTAGGGCAGGGTCAACCTGCCTCTGTGGAGTTCCCAGACTCTTTACATGCGTAGAAAGCCTCATCTTTCTCTCTCAGAGCATCTGGTGGTTTCAAACTTCAGGCCTTGTGCTTAACAAGCTTACCTCATAACCACTATGCTACCGGTGCTCTTATTCTAGGACAATATATGCTTTTAAATATTTTAAATATATGTCTCATCGATCACAGTATTATACCTTTGTGCTATAACAATGTTATATTAATTGAAATTGAGCCTTTAAGCTTTCTGTGACCAAAATTTATATTAGATGGAGTTTTAATAAAATCTTTATTTGTGTGTAATTTATCAAATGTAAGTGCTGATATACTTTACACAGAAAGATAAAACATTATTAGAAATCTGTCCCTTACTGAGGTGGACTTTTAATTAGTCCAGCCATGGTCTCCTGTTATTCGCTATTAGATAATAGAACAGATGACATCGGTTTTATTATTTAGTTTTGATTTTGTAGAGTGTAGTGCTGAAAAATCATCCTATAAACATGTAGATGCCATTGAAAGAGTTGTGTAACGTCAGTGACACTCCATGTCTTAAGTTTCTCCCGATTCCTATGCCAGAAAGAACATCAGCTATCCATCATCTAGAGAACATTGTAAATGAGTTATTGGCGGCAATTTCCCCAAGTCCTTTTTAAATGTTATTGAAATGGAAGAATTGGAAACCTTTGAACTTGCGAAAAGTGGTGTTACCCAATCACGGCAACCATTCACTTTCCCAATTTCTGGGAAATGCGCCACAAAGACCTTACTCAGATTTATTATTAAAAGAGTACCTGTTACTATTTCACTTGGAAACATTTCATTTAACCTCATCGTCTCTGAACCTTCCAGGAAAATAATATACACAATGGATAATTCTGTATATGCTGTTAGAAATCTTTCAGCTACAGATTCAGTGTCTAAAATGTATGGGAAAATGTTCACCACAAAACCTACTTGGAAAAGCCATGTCTCACAGTGAAATCTACCGTGGGTTTAACTTTCTTAGGTTATATGAGCACTAACAGCAGAATTGCTTTGTAGGAATCTTTCTATGGGGGACTGCACGCAGACAGCACACCAGACTGGCTCTCTGAGAGAGAGGGATTACGGGTGCTAGCCTGGCGGCTTACCACTCTGGGTGTGTCGGTCAGTGGGGCGGCAGCTGGTTGCAGGTTTGTGAGCTGGGTGACACAGCACCTGCCCTTTTCCTTTCTTCGCTTTGTGCGAACATGCTCTTCTTCTTCAGAACTAGCACAGTCTTTAAGCGTCATCCAACCCCAAGCCACTGCCAGCGCATCAGTTCTGAGTCATAGAGGCCACATAGACCTGTCTGACAAGGTTTCCAAAGCTGCGGGCTCCATGGAAGCAGACTCCCTCCTGTGTCTGCCATGCTCAAAACACCAAACTTTTCAGTTAACAGCCCAGGACTTACCACGTTGCACCTCCAGTCCGGGGACTGGACAGAAAGGGGGTCAATGAATATTCCTCCCTCCCCACCCTACAGCGTAGCTGACCCAAACATCCCCATGTCAGAACCAGGTGAGAGACTATGACAACTAGATAAAATAAACAGAACAACAACACAAACACCATTGCTACCCACCCAAGTCCAACGCATAGGGACCTGATCAGATACAGTACACCAGCGCCCATCTGGTTTCCAGGACTGAAATCTCAATAGAAGTAGATTTCTTTATTTTTCTCTCTGCGGCAGTTGACGAATTCAAACGCCCGGGCAAGGAACAGCGGAGCGCTTTAACCACTGGGTCAGCAGCATTCCTTATGAAAGTTGCTGGGCTGTTTGTGCCTGTTCCTTGCTGTGTAAGGTGGGGTCCATGATAAGAGGAGTGTTGTAGCCGTTCAGAGAGATGAGGCTTGTAAAAAGCTTGCCGAGGCATTTGATATCTAACAAGTGCTTGCTAAATATAAAGTATTATCCTATACCGACGACTCACCACAGAGATTCCCCAGGAGACGTTTGAGACTGACTGGAGACTGTTTGGGTTGTCCCAGCTGGAGATTGTCAGATCTGTTGGGTAGAGGCCAGGGATGCTGCCCACCCTGGGCAGCCCCCTACAAGTGCCACATGTCAGTCGTATTGAGACTGGAAAACCTTGTTCTACACTGCCAAATCGAATTAATGTTTCAACTAAAACTTGAAAAATAATGCTTTTTAAAAATGTTCTGGAAGAAATAGCAAAATCATGCGATTCTACTAATGTCGAATTGTCTCTTGGGTATAAACCTCACAGTGTCTTACACCGCTGTCATCCTAACCTGATCAGATACCTCAAGCCCTTTCCTGGCTCCACGCAGTAACCTTTTTATTCACTTCTAGAATGCCCCACCCTTGTGTGCCTGTTCACTTCTTGCCTGTGTTTCAGGATTCATGACAAGACCACTTAAAATCTGGCACCTTCTCTTTCCTTCCTTCCTCCATCGATGATCTCCCTGACACAATTAGACCCAGATTTTTTGGCCTTTCTCAACGACGCTTTCCATGTTCCCATTTACCGCATGCTATTTGAATCACTGACAGATTTTTCTCCACTACTATTCTTAGACTTCATCTAGGAGAGGATTATATCGCTATCACTTTTATATCCTCTGCTACTCAGAACCAGAACCTGGTCTTGGAGTAAGCATTAATAAAGTTATGGTGAATGAATGAATAAGTAAATAAACCAAGCAAAGAGTCTGTTTAGATACTAGAACACAGCATATGGACACGCTGCTTGGTTCCCATCTCCCTGGGAATTTTCCATTCCTTTTTTGGAGACGTGAAGGTGAACAAGTCTCCTGACCCTGAGAAGCGCTGGCTTAGAATCAAAGCGAGCCATCTGGGAGGCAGAGTTCAACGATAGGAAGTAGCTAAGGACACATTTATCTCTTTCATGCTATCTGGTACGGAGGTTATTTTCAAATTTAATCTGACAAGCCATGGTATTGTGAGTATATCTTTAAAACCATTTGTATGCATTAATATTTTGAATAATGTTTTCATTCATATAACAGTGAAAGACATAGCATTCCAAGTTCTTTGAAACCATCATTTAACAAATATATAGTTAGTGTTGGGAAATTTCCCATTAAGTCTTAAGACTTAGAAAATTTTCAAAAGTGATAAGTTACAATTATAAGTCATGATTATTCTTTTTAATAAAAAATATCAAGGGGACATGGGGAGGGAGGAAATAATAAAGAGCTCATACCAAAAGCGCAATTAGAAAGAAAATGTTTTGAAAAAGATGATGACAACCTATGTACAGATGTGTTTGACACAATGGATATATGTATGGATTATGATAAGAGCTGTAAGAGCCCCCAATAAAATTATATATATATGTAGCCAGCTTAGAACAAATTATGAGAAAAACAATCCGAACTAGCATACAGATATGTAAAATACTTAAGGAACTAAAAAAGTGTGTTGTTATTGTTAGACGCCATTGGACTGATCCCAGCTCAGAGATCCCCAGCACAGCCTAATGTAACACGGCCTGGTCCCGCACCCTCCTCAAAACTCTTCTTATGCTTGAGCCCTTTGTGACATCCCGTTTCAAGCCACCTCAATGAAGATCTTGCCTTGTAAAAGGTGCTGACTCTTCAGTGCATAGTGTCTGTGCCCAGGGACTGGCCTCTGGTGAGCACAGGTCCACAGTAAGAGAGGTGCATTCTCACTACCCTCACGTCTCAGGAGCGTCCTGACTGCACCTCTAACAAGGCAGATTTGTCCATTCTTCTAGAAACCACACCAACCAAATGTATGGTTTGAGTCCATTCCAACTTACAGAAGCCCCACTCTGGAATAGAAAACCTCATTGTTCACCCTGGATTGGCTTCTTGCTTCATGCTTCTGACCCCACAGTTCGCAGGCCAGTGCATAACCCACTAAGCTAGTCCATGGTGTAATCAACAAGTGCATCACTTTTTCCTCGTCTGCTTTATTCATTGTCCAGCTTCCACGTGCATGCGAGGCCGTCGAAGTGCCATGGTCTAGGCGGGCACACCATAGTCTTCAACTGACCTCTTTGCTCTTCAACACTTTCTGTGTAGTGGATTTAGGTACTGCCTCTTTAGACGGCTCAAGCTCTCATTACTGCCAGGCAGGCATGAAACTTCTAGTTCTCTGCTGAGCCTCCACTAGTATCCGAACAGAGTGGTGGGATTCTGGCTGGATAATGACGAAATTCCTGAGTCTCTACTAACTCGAAGAGCCCTGGTGGTGTAGTGGTTACGCATTGGCTGCCGTCTGCATGGTCGGCAGTTTGAAACCACCAGCAGCTCCTTGGGAGAAAGACTGGCCTTTCTACTCCCAACAATAGTTACAATCTTGGAAACCCACTGGGGGTCGCTATGAGTCAGCATTGACACAGTGGCAGTGAGTCTACTAGCCTTCCTCTGACATTAGTTACTCCAGGTGAGGGAGGCACTTTGTTACTTCTGGGTAGGTTGCAAACACACACACACACACACACACACACACACGCCTCAGGACACGAAGTCCCATTACCATCCAGCAGGGATAGAAGATTAGACTTCTGACTTCCCCTATTTCAAGTGTCAAGGTGCCTTGCTACATACAGCCTCACAGAGAGAAGTCTGAACCCATCCACCTTTGCTGGTGTGGATGAGAAAGGGATCACTGTGGCCCTTTTGTTTTGTTTCCTCTGAGGTTTGGCTGGAGGAGAGAGCTTGAAAGTGTTCTGTCTAAGCTCTCCCTCACTAATCAGTTAGAGCAGGGTTTTGGTAAGTTTCTATTTTATTCTTCCAATTGCCCTCTTCCCACCTTTCTCCCTCCTGCTCCTCTTCCTCCTCCTGCTTCTTCTGCCTGTGTCCTTGGTGTTTCTGTGTTGCTGGCTTCTTGAGGTACAAATCTGGGCGTTGGGAAGAAATAGCCCGGGCACTCCCCGCTATGTTGTTCTGAGTACGCTGCAGTCCCTAGCTGGGCTGCCTTCTTACCTGCACCTTGCACGCTGTTAATGTTTATTTTCATATCAAGCCACAGGGGGTGACAGTTGTGCTTAGCGAGAAGCCGTAGGGAAAAGTATGTCTGTGCTGTCTTCCCAGAAGTGGGTGCCCTCCGCTTTTTGCGTGGCATTTCCTGTCTGTGGCCAGAATTTTACTTCTTGGTTGTGTGAGCCCCACAGTTACGTGGCTCACTAAGTGTTCCTTTTATGAGGGATACCCTTTGGGGAAGCAGAGTGATGTCAATTTATTTTGTCATTTGCCTGATGATGACTTATTTCGGTTGAAACCAAGTAGAAAATTAAAAAAATAGTGGCCAATAACTATCCTAAGAAAAGGATAACCATTTAGAAAGTATTATAGAGGAAAAATATAAAAGTAATTAAGCAAAAAAATTTTAATTAGCTATAGCTCAAATTCTTCTAATATTGTGTCCAAAAAATTGCTGTGATCGAGTCAATTGGGACTCATAGCAACCCTGGAGGACAGAGTCGACCAGCCCCTGTGGGGAAGGCAGGCTCATTGGTCCCCCGCAGGGGGCTCATGCTGCAGGCTGCTGAGCTTGTGGTTGTCAGCCCAATGCTGAACCCACTGTGCCATCAGGAACGGCTCTTCTTACCTAAGTAAAAGCATACATTAAACACATGGGTGACAACGCTGTACCCACTGACATTCTTCCTTTGAGCGGCGAGTTAGTCTGGGTAATTTAGAGAAACAAATCCACAGAAACTCGTGTATAAGAGAGAGTTTTATATAAAGGTTAAGTGTACATCAAGAAAACATCCCTACCCAGTGCTGCCCAAGCCCACAAGTCCAACATTAGTCCATATGTCCGACACCAATCCATAAGTCCTCCTCCATCTCACAAAACAGGAGCAATGATGCCAACTGCGGGAGGAAAGCTGAATCAGTGAGCGTGTAAGCATCTCAGTGCTGGCAGGAGTCTCCACACAGCTGCTCCAGCACCCAGGGCTGCATCGGGGTAGATCCATGTGGCTTCTCCTCAGGGATGTCTTGCAGGAAGTGAGCCTTGCCGGCTGAAGCAGGGCACTGGCTAAGGCAGCTGTACCCTCGTCAGACCATCACAAAGCAAGAGACCCAAGAACTAGAAAGGCGAGGCTCACTGAGCCATTTATCCTTCCATCCTTCAATTAACCCCACATGTGTTTATCGGCCAGGTTGGCACAATAAACTTTAACTATATTAAGCAGTTTCTGACTCATAGATATGGGAGGAAATAAACCATCCCGTGAGTTGGAGAGTGAAATGCAATTGCCTTTCAAACGAATTCTTCACAAGGTACCCAGCGGGGTCTTGCTTACGCACTAACATAAACCCGTCCTGTTGGTTCCTGCAGTTTATGACATTCTTGCTTCTTTTCCCTTTGCGTTCTCAAGGTTAATCAGTAAAAGCCAGAAAATGTGCATTCTATTATATGTAAAATAGCTGTTTTTATAAAGTAAATGCTTTAAATATGTTAATTCTTCTTATATAATTACAAAAACAAAACAACACTCACTGCCACCAAATTGATTCTGACGCATAGCCACCCTCTAAGCCAGTGTAGAACTGCCCCGGGGTGAGTTGCCAAAACTGTAATTCTTTTTCTGTTTGGTTCTTGTTTTTAGTTTTCACAGTTAAATTGACAACTAATTTGCATAGTATACAATTCAGTAGTTCAAGGATATTGAGAAGCATTGTGCCATCATCATCACAATCTATTTTAGAACATTTTCTTCTTTCTCTTATTTGTTATTATTAGCTCCCTGTGGTCTTTACATGATTTCATGTCAACTTGAGGATGCATATAAGTGCAGGGTGGGATTCAGCCTGTCAAACAGGTCACAGACTAATGGTGTCTCCCTGTGGGCGTGGTCTTCTCATATGGAGGGACCTGGGAACCTACCCTTCTCTCTGTGCTTTCTCCTACCTGCTGGCTGATGCTGATTGCTGCCAGAGCCTTGCTATGTTACCATCGCCATTGGATCCACACAATTTGTACCTACCAGCCTGTGATCTTCCTGCACTTGGCATCATGCTTATGACTCATGAGTCTGAAGAGGGATTTATGGGCCAGTATCAGAGCTAGGGAGTTGAATTACACAGTTTTCTTGTTATAGAATTACTTCTGGATATAAAGCTCTTTCTTACACATATGTGAGCATCACTAGATTTGTTTCTCTAGTCATCCTGGCCTAGCACACTCTCCATTTCCCCCTTCCAGAGCCCTGATGGTTTAGCACTCATGTACCTTTCTACCATCACCCTTCACTGCACACCAGCGAGAATGAGCTCCCCTCTTTCAAGCATACCCTGCTTTCTCTCATCCCAGCTCGTGTCATCTCAGCTGGGTATGCACCTGCTGGACCCTCTGCTTGGAGTGCCATCACCCTGCTCCCATACCTCTCATTGTTCTTAACTAAGGTTCTGGTATCAATTTTTAAATTACTTCAACCAACAAATACTACTTGTCCACCCCTCCCCTTTCTCAATTCTGGATGATGTGCTTCTTAAACGTTGTCACATCAGGTGGTACAGCACCCCCACTGAATTCTGGCCCAAACTTGGTGAGGGCACAGCAAAGGTCCATGTTATTCTCGACTGCATCCCCACTGATCTATTATCTGGCCCATCCCGTTCATCCTTACAGAGGGTCACGAAACTTTAGTTTGACAACTACTTGGATGCAAACACGAACACCCATGCTGTAGTGATGGGAAAACCAGAGAAGGTCAGACGATGTCAGAGCCAGCAATAATATGCAGAATTCTTATCCACGCACTCAGTCCTCCCTACCACACCCCACGCTAGGAGATGAAATGGGAGAAGGGAAATTTAATGTGTTGAAAGGGTTGAGATTGCCACAGTAAAACATTTGTGATTTGATTTACACACTTATTATTCAGAAGATAACCGAAGTGGTTTCATATGGGAATGTTGGAGGTTAAAAATAAAAGATGACTGAAACCCTTCAAAGTGCTGTAGCCTGGACCACACAGCTCACCAGAATGAATGCTGGGCCGATCCTCTCACCTCAGGGGAATCATTTGAACCTGTCCATCGGCTCCATTAACCGTTCGTTGAATGGTTCTATAGCATGAAGATAGGTAGCTTCATGCCTGGTCACTGGATTAAAATAAGCAATATTAAACATGTTAGACATAAGCTTACCAGTTTGAAAATTAATATTGTTTTACCTAAAAAATATTTAAGTGAATCAAAGACGTAAGTGAATGTTTCTGTTCAAATTATTGAGAATTATAAAAAAAAAACTGCCATCAGTCTAAATGTCAAACTCCATGTATAAAAGTGTAGTTAAACCAGAGTGGTTTCATTTATAGTAGGTTTTATTTCCTTCATTATGCAATTGTGAATTAAGCACTTCAGCAAAAAAGACTAAAAATCATCTTAATCTTCTGAAGTCTTGCTCACTCATGAATTTTAACATAAAATTCAGGCTGATCTGACATCCACACCCAGACAGTAAACACCTTAAGGAAATTGGCAGAGTTTTCCATGAAAGACTGTCCCTCAGCCTTCTATGCTCCTCTAGGTTGTGTATGTGTGTGTACACTAATAGACACTCTTAACATGGAACAATCGCTTCTCTTTACTGATGCCTCCTCTCTGGATGCAATCCTCTGAGGGTTTGTGGTTTGATAGACTTGTTCTGATCTGTCAGTAATCTCTTGGCTTTTCTGAGCAGGTGCTTGTATTTGCAGCCTGACATCCTGCAGTTAAGGTGCCATTTGCTGCTATGGCACCACGCGGGTCTCAAATGCACAATTTTGTCCAAGTGGTGTGTGTGCCAGCAAAATCATTGAACCCATCATGGGAAGACTGGCAAGGTGCACTTCGATCTCACGCATGTTGGCAGGAGTAGAATCAAGGTAGCTGGAATCCGCCTTCCGTCCCCCATTCGTGAAAACAGAATGGAGATTGACTGTCAAGTGAAAAACAAAATCTCTGTGAAGAGGCCTTGTCCTTGTATTTTTGAAAACACTGACTTGGCACGGGGAAAAGTGGTTTCTTTCCGCAGCAATCAGCCCCTGAGCTCACAATTTGGGATATAGTGAAATAAACCTACCACAAAAGGGTAAAAGACAGTAGGATCCTATTTAGATGAAGTATCTGGAATAGGCAAATGCATAGAGACAAACAATAGGTTAATGGTTACAATGGCTTAGGGGAGCATAGGTCCACAGTCAGTCCTCACGGAAGAAGCATGCAAGAAATCAAATGATGGATTGCATTGGGTAAATCTACTACACAAGGTTTCTGTAAAGTGGTGAATAGCAACTAAAGTGCTCCTGACCCAAGTCATGGTATTTTCAGTCACCTCATATGCATGTGCATGTTGTGCAGTGAATAAGGAAAACCAGAGGACGGTTGGGACATTTGAATTATGGTGTTGATGAAAACTATGGAAAATACCATGGACTGCCAGAAGAACAAACAAATCCATCTCAGAAGAAGTACAGCCAGAATGTTCCTTAGAAGCAAGGACAGGGAGGCTTACTCTCCTGTACTTTGAACATGTGTTCAGGAGAGATCAGTCCCCGAAAAGGGACATCGGGCTTGATAAAGCAGAGACTTGGTGAGTGCACACGTACATGCTCATGCGGAAGACTGTCAGGGAGATGGACTGACTGAGTGGCTGCATCAATGAAACAAGAGGCAGAGGCATAACAATTGTGAGAAGAAAGCAGGACCAGGCAGTGTTTTGTTTTGTTGTTCACAGGCTTGCTGAGTCAGACCCACTCAATGGCACCTAGCGACAACAACCATTAAGAAAGAATTTCTACCCTGTGATTAATGCTAACTAAAATAAGTCATTTGAGAAATTGGTATTTTAAAGTTAAGATAGATTAGAGAGAAGGAAAGACTGGCAAAGCCCAAACTGGTTGGTATTTTAATTTATGCCAGTCAAAGAATCGGGTTAACTTAGCTGGACAAAAATCTAATGTTAGCACCACCGATAACTTCAAGAATCCCACTTCCAGTCATAGTAGCTCATAGCTGCCAAGATATTTCTGAAAAGTGAAAGTGCTTATTTTAACCAAAACAAAAAGAGCAATTAAGAAATAATATTTGGTACATGTCCAGGAAAGGCACATCTCACATTCAGAAAGGGGAGAGAAAGCAAATATCATACCCTTCACTAACAGTGTGAAATGTCTTCAAACCTCAGTTCTATTTTGCCTTTTCAACTTTTACTTGTTTTTAGATGAGGAATTTCCCCCCCTGGAGAATCAAGGGAGTTAATTACACCTCTCCCACCAGGAATTGTGCAATGCTTTCAAATAAAGTCTGTTTTCCATTATCATTGTGAATTTCACAATACATTTCCAAATGTACTTTGGGATATTTTTATCCAAAACACTGTTCTCTAGGGTTGTACATGCTTGATTACTCAAAAGATTTTGGAGAGTAATATTATCAGATTAGTTCCTTCTCATATAATACTATTTTAAAATAAATTATAAAAATGTTAGCCAGAATCGAACCCCTCAAATGGAAGATTTCTGTAAGTTGCTTTTTAATATTATTCTGTTAATAGAATCATCAACTGCTAGCATTGGAAGAAATCCTAGGCATCAATCATTCAATTTCTGTATTTTATATGTAAAGAACATGAAGTTCACTGGGAGAGAAAAAACTGCAAGCCATTCATCTTGACTCCAAGTCTAATATCATCCACTCGCTCTATTCTCAGTGCCCCTGGCATTCATCCTCCTTCTTAGCAAGCCCACCTTCCACCTTCCAAGAGAGAGTCTCTTCCTTGAGTAGCTGCAGGGTTAGGAATGAGATCGCCAATGAGAGGGTCAGAGATGGAAGAATGCGGTTCATTAAGAAAAGGAAACGAGCGTGTGTATTACAAGTACGCTGAAAGCATAGGACACAGGGAAGGAGAAACTTTGAAGTGCAATGAAGAGTCTTGAGAGATACTGAAAATTTACTTATTTAAATGGATGATATGAAAAGGAGGTCCTATTTATCAAACGCCAGAGCAGCCACCCAGTACATGTCTACACAAGCATCATATTTATAGCTTTTAAAGTTGAGAAAATGATGGTTTGAGGGACATCATTCTAACCTTTACTGACTACCAATCACATGCCAGGCAGTATTGCTCTGTTGTTAGGTTTCAGCCCGTAGCCACTGCCTGCACAACGAAGCGAAACTCTGCCCAGTCCAGTGCCGCTCTGATGTTTAAATCCACCCATGCAGCTGCTGTGTTGATCCACCTTGTCCAAGGGCTTCCTCTTTACGAAGCCCCAACACTTGACCAAGCATGCTATCCTTCGCCAGGGACTGGTCTCCTTTGACATCTGATTTTAATGAAACTTAACACCAAAAAGTACAAGCTATTCTTGTTACACAGAAAGAAACTTGAATCTTGGAGAAATTAAGAGAATTGCAATGTTCCAGAAAACTCACTGCCATCAAGTCAATACCAACTCCTGGCACCCCATGGGATGGCGTAGAACTGCCCCTGTGGGTCTCCAAAGCTAACTTTCTACGGGAGTGGAAACCTTCCCCTTTCTCCCACGCAGTGCTTGGTGGTTTCAAACTGCCGACCTTCGGTTAGCAGATCAGCAAGTGGCCCTCTGCACCACCAGGGTTCCTGGTGCAATAAATTCGTGGTTGAGCATGGAACAGATTAGCTCTCTAATCAGGAATTGAAATCACCAGGGGAAAGCTTCCCAGGTCAAAAAATGTCTTTGTGTGCCAGGCTAATTAGAAAAGGCCTTATTCTTTTGGGGCAGATTTTAGGTAAAAGTTGATTTGATCAAATCTATATGTTAGGAAAATGTTCAAATAGCAGTGTCTATGAATTCAAGGGAAGAAATGACCATGTTCTTTGTCACTTTTTCTTTTTTTTTTAAAGTCATTTTATTGGGGGCTCATACAACTCTTATCACAATCCATACATCCATCCATTGTGTCAAGCACATTTGTACATTTGTTATCATCATTTTCAAAACATTTATTTCAACTTGAAACCTTGATATCAGCTTCTCATTTTTCCCCCTTCCTCTCCCACCTTCCCTCTCTCATGAACCCTCGATATTTTATAAATTATTATTTTTTCATATCTTACACGGACCGATATCTCCCTGGGAGGGGGTTATAGGTAGATCATTGTGACCGGCTCACCCTTCTTCCCCCACCTTCCCCTCCTTGTACGGCTACTCTCAATATCGGTCCTGAGGAGTTTTATCTGTTCTGGATTCTCTGTGTTTCCACCTCTTATCTGTACCCATGTACATGCTCTGGTCTACTCTAGCCAGATTTGTAAGGAAGAATTGGGGTCATGATAGTGGGGGAGGAAACATTAAAAAACTAGAAGAAAGTTGGGTGTTTCATCATTGCTATACTGCACTCTGACTGGCTTATCTCCTGCCCACGACCCTTCTGTAAGGGGATGTTCAATTGCCTACATATGGGCTTTGGGTCCCCATGCCACACTCCCCCTCATTCACAATGATATGATTTTTTTTTGTTCTTTGATACCTGATACCTAATCCCATCGGCACCTTCTGATCACAAAGACTGGTATGCTTATTTCATGTGGGCTTTTTTGCTTCTCAGCTAGATGGCCACTTGTTTATTTTCAAGTCTTTAAGACCCCAGATGCTCTATCTTTTGATAGGCAGGCACCATAAGCTTTCTTCACCACATTTGCTTATGCAGCACCTGCTTTGTCTTCAGCGATCCTGTAGGGAAGGTGAGCATCATGGAATGCCAGGTTAATAGAACAAAGTATTCTTGCATTGAGGGAGTACTTGAGTAGAGCCCCAATGTCCATCTGCTACCTTAATACTAAACCTATAAGTATATGTAAATAGATCTATTTCCCCATTGTCATATATAAGTATATTTACATATGGACATGCCTGTATTTAGACCTCTATAAGTGCCCTTTGCCTCCTCGTTCTTTCCTCTATTTCATTTTACTTTCCTCTTGTCCCACTATCATGTTCAGCCTTCATTTGGGTTTCAGTAATTCCTCTTGGTTACATTACCCTTGATGAAGTCCTACTAGGCTTCCTACACCCTCCACACCATTGATTTTAGATCACTTGTTGTTCCCTTGTCCCTAGGTTAGTCAACATCCACTCCCCCACCCCAGACAGCCTCTCCCTTTTGCATGACACTTCCCCCAACAGTTTGGTCCCATTGTTTTCTCTTCCAGATTGTTTATCCCACCTATCTGATCTAGACAGACCTGCAGAGATAATAATATGCACAAAAACAAGACAGAGCAAAGCAAAGCAACAAAAGAAAACAAAATAACAACGAAGGCGACAAAAAAATTTTTTAAAGCCTGTAAATAGTTCAAGGTCTGTTTGTTGACCTCTGGGAGTATTTTCCAGTCAAGTCTCATGGGGTGCCACCCTGGTCCCAAAGTCTAGTTTTGGTATTCCCCAGAGACTTCATTGTCCTGTTCCTCTTGCTATTCTGTTGCACGCCCTTCGTGTTTCGCCTCTGTGTGGTGGGCTCAGATTGGGCATAATTCCCACACTGTGTCTCCAGTGTTGTCCCCTGTAGGGCTATGGGTCAGTGAGGGACATTGTGTCGCATGGTGGAGCCAACCCTATGGTCCTCTCTGGGCATTGGCTGCCCTGAGCAGGAATATTTTCCTCAGGGATCGGTGGGCCAGGATGTGCTCCACTCTCTCCCTCCCCCCTCTTTTGTTCCTTTGTGCTCTGATCAGACATGTCCCTCTCCCTGAGCTGTAGCTTCAGTACTGTTCTCTGAAGTGAATTATTCTGGGGGGAGAGGGGCTGTCCACGTAGTTGGGACAGGGGCTGGCACCTCAGCTTTGTCACTATTTCTGTCTGAACATTTATCTCTCTCCCATATCTTTTTGCAGATGTTGTTTCTTTCTTCTTAGGACAGTTTTGCTTATTTGTTGGTTTTTAAAAATCATTCATCAAGATTTAAAAAATTATTTAATATTATCTTTACACAGGAGTTTGTTTACACACTGTAATTTTGGCAAGTTACTTTTTTTCTTTTTAAAATCATTTTATTGGTATATACTACACATATACAATTTAATCATTCAGTAAAATTAAGAGGACTTGTGCACTCATCACTAAACTCAAGTTCAGAACATTTTCTTTTCATAATCATTGTTATTAACTCCACATTTCTGTCCATCTTTCCCTGTCATGCCCCTAGGTAATAATTAACTAAGCTACTGACTCTATAGATTTACCTTTTCTGGTTGCCCTATATAGAAAACTATACAAAACACAAACACTAAGCAAAAAAATAAATAAATAGACAAAATGGAAAAACATCCATCAAAAAGAAAGCAGAAAATATTAAAAACTGAAACAGCCTAATGTGTCAAAAGGGAGATCTTTTCTTTCCAAAAAGGGGAGATCTAATGCTAAGGTAATACATTTTAACCTAATTACAGCTGCCATAATTGACTTTACAATGCTCTCTGTCTTCAGAAGGGTGTTCACACCTCTGGACTGATCAGAGGGGCTCACCAGAACTTAATCCAGGTGGGGACTCTACAAGCAGAGTTGGGCCTTCCACTGTTCTCCATAGCCTTCTACAAACGGGTCTTCGCAATTTAAGATCTGATACCATTCACTCCTTTGGATTTGGGTTTTATCACTTACAATCCATGATTCACACAAGCTGGTGTGCTTCTACCTTGTGGACTTAGTAGATGACTCACTTAGATGGCTGCTTGCTTTAAGACAAGTCTTTAAGACCCCAGACACTGTTATTTCTCAGAGCCAGGCACCATCTGGTTTCTTCACCACATTTTGGTGTAACACCCATAGTTTCAGTGATCTCCTCATAAGGTGAGCATCAATTAGGGCCATATCGAAAAAACTGATTGTTGTTAGATTGGGGCTATTATCTTCTTGTGCCTTCTTTTTTATCTGAAAACAAGACAGAGTGATAAACGGGAGAATCTAAAATGAACTTAAGAGAGAAAACCACAAAGGCAATCGTTATAAAATACATCATATTTGTAAAATGCATGGAGCAGTGCCCTGGAACTTATAAGTATTATAAGTATTTGCCAAAAAATCATAAGTACTGAATTATAAGTATTTGCCAAAAAATCATAAGTACTGAATTATAAGTATTTGCCAAAAAATCATTGCTGGCACTGGTACTCATCAGCTACATAACTGCATTCAAGTCATTTCTATCTGAGACTCCATTTTCTTTCATAAGCAGACATGATATGTCTATGCGTAAACTCGGTAGCTGCTAACAAATCATTGTTGATGTTGTGAGGTTTCGATGAATCAGCTCTGATTCATGATGACCTTATGCCCAACCGAATGAAGGCCTCTCCAGTCCCGCCACCCGCCCGGTCACTGCGGCGCAGAAGCCCAGGGTTGCAGGTTCTGTGTCCATCCGCCCCATCGAGGGCCTTCCTCTTTGTCACGAACCCTCCACTGCGCACGTAGATAATATTCTAAATGATGCTTACTAATACTGTGAGAAGTGACTGAGACACTTTAAAGTCCTACCACACCATTAGTGCATAGGACTTGGTTACTGCTATTCACTCATAATCAAATGCATAGTGGGACCCCGTTGGGTTTAATTGACTTAACTGAGTCCTGCAACTCCCTCTAGAACGCTTCATTTTGAGTTATTTTGCAGATGTGTAAATCCAGAGAGATTAAGTTCCAAATTCACAGCTACACTGTTAGTGCGGAGGCAGGATGGAAAGGTCAATTCAATCCTGCTTTTCATCTTTTTTCCCCTCGTTCCCTGGAGCCTGGGAAAAGCGCGCTCACAATGTTTTTCTTCTTCAAAATGTCGATTTCTCGTCTCGTGGATTGTTTTTCTCAAGCCCGTCTCTGGCTCTTCGTCTTTTGTCAAGCGCCCTGAACAGGGACAATGAACGCGTGCACGCCTGCCGCGCCGTGACAGTGCCCCTCTGTCAGAACAGCCGAGCGCGGAGCAGACGCAGGTTCAAGTGTAGCCCCATGGGGGAGCCACGTTGCTAAAGGTTCTTAAAAATCCAGGGTCGCTGCTTACTTGCAGCCCCTTCATTGTTGTGGCTATGTTCATATGCTGTGTGGTGGTGGTATTATAATCAATTGTGGCCCATGTAGTAATATACAAATAACAAAGTACATCACTCTTTTGAAACATTTTGTATTTCTGTTCTTCCTTGAATTACATTCTATTTCTAGGTCTCTCTCTCTCTCTCTCTCTCTCTCTCTCTCTCTCTCTCTCTCTCTCTCTCTCTCTCTCTCTCTTCTTCCAAAGTCGTACTAAATATCCAATGGCAGGCATGCCACGTGCAATGGTCTTACTTTGTTCATTGTCTGCCCGCAGCCTGCCCGTCAGGGACCTACAAACCTGAAGGCTCCCCGGGAGGCGTCAGCACTTGCATTCCGTGTCCCGATGAAAACCACACGTCGCCCCCAGGAAGCACGGCCCCAGAGGACTGCGTCTGCAGAGAGGGCTACCGCGCCGCGGGGCAGAGCTGTGAAGGTCAGCTGCCGCCTGGCCTTGGGAGGGGAAGGAATGATGCTGGTGCCCTGCGCACTGATGAGCAGCTTACCCTCCCTGTCGCTCATCACGCAGTGGGGGGGTTGGTTAGAGTGCGTAGCATCATTCATAAGCACAGAACGCACCTCAGCTTGCTCCAGATGGAGGCCCTGAGTGACCGAACAATGTAATCAACGAGGTGCGGAACACGGATAAAAGTCTGACGTGGCTTTAAGAAGAAAACGCCACTGTTTTAGCCACATGTTTTACGGACAAATGAGGTGATCTGGGCTCTGGTGATAGTCGAATTAATTTTTCTTTCATTCTAAGTGTCCTCATTTTTATTCATATCAAACTTTCTAAAATGATATACGCCGTGCTCAAGAAGCTGTGCTGTTTGACCTTGATAGGAGTTATACTCTGCTCCGCTTCCGTAATCTTTCATTCTGATGCCATTTGGGGCTTGAAAATAGGATCACTAATGGTGTACCAAGGTCAAGCACTAGGGTAACTTGTAGTTCTGAAAAGAAGCACATTAAAATATTGAAAGATGACTATTTCTCCTGCATGCAAGTTTTCATAAAAGTAAATATCTAATAGGAGT
This sequence comes from Tenrec ecaudatus, assembly GCF_050624435.1. NCBI lineage: Eukaryota > Metazoa > Chordata > Mammalia > Afrosoricida > Tenrecidae > Tenrec > Tenrec ecaudatus. Next base: position 47,739,465 of record NC_134539.1, on the reverse strand, counting down.
TGAAAGTCAAAGTTTTTCTTCCACTTAGAAATCTACACGCAGTAAATGAGAATGCTGAAGGGAATTGAGATGGAAGTATGGCCTATTCCTTTATAAACAAATTATTAAAACAGGATGTATCACAGACAAAGGCTAATTTTGCTCTTGCTTTTATTCTGTGCCTACTAGTTGTCTACTGCCCCATGCTGAAGCCTCCCGAAAACGGTTACTTTGTCCAGAACACTTGTAACAACCACTTCAATGCAGCCTGCGGGATCCGATGTCTCCCTGGATTTGACCTGGTGGGAAGCAGCATCCACTTGTGCCTACCCAACGGTTTGTGGTCCGGGTCAGAGTCTTCCTGCAGAGGTAGATAAACTGCCCCTTCCCTTTGTTTCTTGATCATTCTGCTTGATGTCCTTGATGTGAAATCAAATGGGCCCGTCAGATCTGATTTTCCTTTGAGACCACAGACCACAAAAGAGGGGGAAATTACAGGGCGTTTGAAGTTAGCACTGCTCACTCCAATTGATCACTCCAATTGTACACTGTGCCCTTTGTGTTCCTTTCATAGACAGGCAAAGGGAGGGCCTGGCTGGGAAGCAAAGGGACAGGTTCCCCTGAACCTCAGACTTCAAGCAGCTAAGACAGGGTACCAAGAAGAATTCTAGAAAAGTTGAGGTGGGGATTGATGTGAATGCAGGACCAGGGTGCTGGAACTGGAAAGTGAAGAGACATGCACGTCTTCAGTCTTCACTTGTAGTAGTGAAGATGAGGAAATTACAAAAGTAACACTACAAGCCCATATAAATACAGTATCTATCTATCTATCTATCTATCTATCTATCTATCTATCTATCTATCTATCTATCTATCCAGGCTCCCACAATCAAATACAGAGAAACAAAGCGCATGCTATTACGCCAGTTCTCCCTCTCTCTTGACATCTTTAGGACCCACTTTCTTGCTTTTCCTTACAACTGGTACACATCCAACTTTCTAAGGTTTCACTAGTCACTGGTCCTGAGAAGAAAAGAAGACGTAAGGCAAGGGAGGAAGGGAGCAAGCCAAAGGAGATTACGGCTTCCACCTGAAGAAATAAAGGATAGCCAGTGAAATTAGAATTTCAAGTGAAAAATAAAATTTTCACTTAACTAGGTTCCATGCAAAACTTGAGACCTGTTTATAAAACAAACTGTATTTGTTGATTTTCTGAAATTCAAATTTAACTGGAAATTGTGGGTTTCTTGTTTGTTGCTAAATCTGACAAAATTACTCCTACTTCATCTCTTAGGCATCCTTTGGCAAAAGACTTTTCTGGGAACTTGACTGCTCCCTAGAAATTCCACAGGTCACTGCTGTGATGTCTATCTGTCAGTTGTTTCTTGGCTTCTACACCCAAAAGGGAAGCCCACCTAGATAGCAATTGCAGATCATTATGAACCCCAATAGACATCCTAGAAATGAGAGAAATGTCAGGGCAGATTTCTTAGGGGCAAAAAAAAAATTTCTGGCACAATGAGTCAACATAGTTAAAAGTAAGAGTAATGAATTGAACACCTACTCAGGATATTCTTCCACCATGTGAGCAACATTTGAAAGACACAAAATTAGGAAAGAGTGGATAAGTGACAGAAAATACAGTATTCTCCTACCAGGACCCCGTGAGAAGCCTAGTGGTGTGAGCGGAGGAGAAGCACTAACAGAAGATCAGAGAATATATCTCCAAGATGACATCTTGGAGATGCACCCAACTGAGATCTTTGGTACCCGTTTTAAAGTTGCTTACTGGGTGCCAGAAAGATAATATTAAAAACAGATCCATGTCTGGGAATGATCCCAGTGAAATTTTGGAATGCTCTGGAAAAATAGAAAATGATGACCTCTTTCTTAGTTAAGAATGGCATTACCTACAAAGGAAATAGAATCTGACTAGCATTGCCCCACCTCTTTGCCAGCTGTAAGTGTTGGACAATAGCTACATTTGCCAGAGCCCATGGGAAAGAATTAGAATCTTGATTTCTGAACTCAGACTGGCTGCTGTTTATGGCTAAAAGCAAAATAAAGACATTTTCAGTTATATAGCCTCAAATCATAAAAAGATACATACAATTACTGAAATTAAGTCAGTCATGTGCCTCAGAAATTAACAGCTACAACCACTGTGTGTATTAAATCTCTACCAATTTCTAACAAATACCTTGAGGCAGAGGAGAGAAAACATTACATTTGAACCTTCCACTTGCTGATCTTCCATATAAGAGAAGGGAAAGTTGGGCATACTTTTCTCCAAACACAGTATCATTGAATTGATTCCAACTGGTAGCAACCCTTTAGGACAGGGTACAATTGCCCTGTGGGGTTCTGAAACTGTAACTCCTTATGACAGTTGAAAGCCTCATTTTTCTCCTGAAGAGCCACTAGTGGTTTCAAACTGCTGACTGTGGGGTTCACAGCCTAGGGCGTAACTACATACGGTCTGGCCCTTGCCTCCTTTTTACTCTTCACAATCCATACACTAGGCTTCACATCAGACACTAATGCATAAGGAGGCCAGAGATGCTCACAAAACCACTCATTTGTAAATTGTTTCCTCAGTTTTAATTATCTGGTCCCTCTGCCTTCGTTTTTGGCCATATAAACCCTCTCCTATTGCCAACATTCTCCGTGTGGATTAAGTGAAGTTTATATGCCCTTGTTTGAACAGTTCATGCTCTATCAGTTAAGATCAGTCAAGGGAACAGAGTAACCATGTGTGTCATGGGATTGGCACTTTATTTCAGGAGTTGTCAATTAGCCAATTGTGGAAAGAATAGGAAACTAAAGTTCCAGAGGAGAAATTGTAGTATCAGGTGAGTCCCTGGCAACTCAGTCTGAGAGCCCTAGAACGGCAAAGGAGAATTCACAAGAGATCAAAGAGGACTATTCCTTCTGTATAGTGAGGAGGGACTGCCATTCAGTCAGCAGTTGGGAAGAAGAACTGGACGTGGAAATGGAAATGAACAAGGGAAGTTCAACATTTCTGCTTGACCCATCATTGCAACTGACTAAAGTGGCCACTGCTCCACTTCTCTCTTTCAAATCAAATACAAGCTCCTCTCTTGTCCAACCTTCACCTGGAACCACACAGGGAAGTGGATTCGGATAAACTGGCTCTCCAGTTTAACCAATGTGGTAGAATACAACAATCACACCGTACTTTTATCATCAATTAACTTGTCTGTCACTTCTACTAGACAGTGAGTTCATTATGAGCAAAAAGTATGTCTTTGTGCTTTCAACCAAAGATTGAGGTGAACGAATGAATGAATGAATACTTGAATTTAGCAAACAAACATATTGCTAAATACTTTGACAAATGTAGACATTGATTGCTGGCTTTTGTCAATTCTCATTATGCATTTGCATTTTTAAAGGCATGCTTGTTGTGTTTTATGTAAATGTAACTGACTCAAATGTAAATAAAATAATGGTAATCAAATTCCGAGAGATTCTCCAGGACCCTGGATCTTCCTAAGATCCCTTCACTTTCAACACCAAGGCCTACTGCCTAGATGTAAAGTTATCCTAAACTAAGGTACGTGGGCCCTTTCCTCGGATACATCATTGATTACTAATGGATTTAGCTATTTTAGAGCTTGTTCTATGGGACCTGTGCCATATCTCAATAATTCTGAAATGCGTTTTTATATTTTGACATCTCTGAAATGGAGATGCACTTTAAAATCAATTGCTTACAATCCTTTCATTTGGGCTACTTTTTCTTTATTAGTGACACATAAAATAATGGTGTGCCTGAGGGATTCAGTGAAATATGGCAATTGGATAGAGCATTAGGTTCTCTAGAGAAGCAAAACCACTGATGCTTGTGTGTGTTTGTATATAAAAAGCGATTTATATCAAGAAGTGGCCTACACAGTTGTAGAACTAGGTAAGTCCAGTCCATTTCAAGTCAGGCTTCTCCTGACACATGGAAGTTGATGAACAGGGAGCAGAGACAGCAAGAACCACAGGCTAGTGGATGACAGGTCTGCAGTCAGCTGAATAAGTCCACCATCGATAGTGTGCTGGTGGCTCCTCAGATCAGCAGGCGATGCAATGAAAGACTGAGGAACCAGATGCAAAATCCAGCTGTGGCAGAAGGCAAAGGGGCATAGAGAGTTTGACCCTGATCAGTCTCTCTTTTATACCAACAGGGTTATGTGCTTGACAGGGTTCTCTAGAGAAACAAAACCAGGACACTTATGATTTTATAAGTATATATATATAATTATATATATAAGTATATATATAAAATTTATACAGGGAGAAGGAATATAATGGTAGAATGGCTAATTAGTCCACACAGTTACACAGAGAGCTAAGTTCAAATCACTTTTGTGAAACAGTTAATATACTTAAGGTCTTTCAACTCATGCCAGCTGCTGTCTAAGATCAAGGAAGCAGAAAGCAGAATCTGCCCTCGGGCAAGGCAGGCAGCGTGGGTGCCAACAGGGAACTTAGTAAAGCAAACCCTGATGGGACCTCAAACTCAAGCGATGTACACAACAGCAGCACAGCAAGGCAGTTTTCAAAGGAGCCTCAAGCGCTAGCAACATGACCCATGGGTTGGCTCGGTCCACAGGTAGTGCAGCACATGACTGATGCAAAGAACTAGCTCAAACAGCAGCCCACTGGTCCAATCAGCAGGGAGGAAGAGAGATGGGATGCCAACCCTGGAAAATGTCTCAGGTGTCTTCCAATCAAGCTTTGACCTGATTAAACTCTGCTCACATGTTCCTATGGAGACCTAGATGGCAAAATAAATCCAACTATTAAAGCTTAAGATACCAAGAAGGCATCATCAGACTGCCATTCAACTGATAGTTTGAGCTCTGCTCCTACCCTTCCCCAGGAGTGTCTAGTTGACTGAATCCCTCACCTCACTTTTGTAGGGATTCACTTTTGTTTCTGAATTAATCGTGTGGAGAGTATACGATGACCTGACAGAAGGACTAATGGATCTGTCTTGGGATAATTACAGCTAGAATGCTTCTTAGAACTGAGCATGGTGAGACTTCATCTCATGTACTTTGGGCATGTTAGCCGGCAGGGGTGGCCAGTCCTGTAGAGGGACATCATGCCTGATAAAAGTAAAGACTCAGTGACAAAGAGGAAGCCTCTCAAAGAGAGAGACTGACACTGTGGCTCCAACTATCAGCTTACACAGCAGCGGGTCTGAGGCTGACAGGAGACTGGGCAGCAGGTGGCTCTGCAGTGCATGGGGTCACTAGGCATTAAAATGGATTCCATGTCCCCTGATAACAATATAGAGAAAGTAAGGTTTTGCAGATCTGATTTAAATTTGTAACTATACGGGAAGAAAATAATGTTAATCCTCATATTTCTTGAAGAAAATTCTAAAATTGAGGCAAAAATCAAAGATCAGTATGAAACATAAAGCCTTTTATACATTTCATGTTATCCTGTTCACATTTTTGTAATGTTGAAAAATAACCAATACCGTACTTTTTATTCTGCCTATGTGCTTTTCATATAGCACTTTCACTCTTTTTAAAATTTTTCATGAATTATGCATGTCTTTCTAATGAGCTAAGCTTTCTTTTGTAGTGTCTCAATAATACCCCCTTAAACCACATGACAGTAAATTAAATTCTCTGATACTATTTTTTTCCTTAGAAAAGGATCCAGACTATAATGAGAACCCTATATTTAACATCAGTTTATTTTGTTTTCAGGAATAGATGCTATCACAGTGTGAGGCTTGACAGGAAGGATGTATCTGGGGAATCTGATTCGTTTTGAAGATGAGAACCACAGCTGGTTCTCTCATTGTCTAGTGCATACCAGACTATTCTCTTAAAAGAATAATTATTGTTTTCTAAAAAGGCTAAATAAATATTGAGCAGTTTCTTAAGCATGAATGTAAGCCAAGAAACATTGATTGCATTTTTTGGTTTGTCTCACAAAAGAGAAAACGATGAGACTAATACATGAATTTTTAAATAAACTTCCCAGTAAAAATGATAATAAAATTTTGCTGGATTAAAATAATAAAAGATAGTTAATAATTAGATGGAAAATGTTGTATATGCTTTATTTTTCTCTGAGGGGCAATGAAAATTTATTAAACCCAACATTTAAAAAGCAATATAATTTGCATCTATATAACACCAAGTAAATTTTCTATCAGTCATCTCAAGAGATGTTGCAAATATATTTTGTCTAGGTTTGGAAAGCTGGAGTGATTTCAGCATTTCACTGAAGCTTAGTGTGGTGTTCCAGACTTTATACAGCTTGATCATAGTCATTTATCTTATTTACCTTTTAATCCCACATGGCATCATGCTGTACATGATGGACATACCCAATAACCGGCAAATACTTCTATTTACATGATGGACACATCCAATACATATTCTTCTTATGTGATGGATTCCTTCAATAAAAGCAAAAATGGGGAGGGCACAAAATCTCCACTCATTTGTCTCTAATAGTTGATTTCAGCCCAAACCGTTCCCAAGAAGCTTAGGGCTTATGGTTTAACTCCCGATCAAGTGTTTGAATTTTCTTATTAAGTAATTAATCCTGAACATTTGCTTCATTTACTCCATCGTCATGGCCTGTGCTGAGTAACATGATTTACTCCATTGTCATACCCTGTGCTGAATAACATGATTTACTCCATCGTCATACTCTGTGCTGAGTAACATGGTTTACTCCATCGCCATACTCTGTGCTGAGTAACATGATTTGAACAAACAGGCACTTTGCTTGAAAGTGAACTTTGAGTATTTTGTCTCTAACTTCTGTTCCTATTATCTTGAAGTTAAGTTTACATGACTAATATGGAGGGAGGAAAAAGGCATATACAGAAAAATAAACACAAATATATCTCACTCAGAATCTCAACAAACGTTTGGCATACTCCAGGGTTCTGCTCACAAGTCCTTCCAGTTTGCTATGTTGTCTTCAGACCCTTATTGTGCAAAGGTGCTGTCCAATCAAACAGAACTTTGGCAGGAGCTTGTTTCTGTCTTTGTACTGTAATGCTAGTAAGATTAGGTCTATGAGCTATCAAAGTGCCTGTTCTTTGACACTCAATTAGAAGGGATTCTCTTTTGCTTCATGTGTCTCAGTCCATGATCATTATTAGTTCTCTTTTACCTTATTTTCCTCTTAACTCTTGGTCTTACTCCTTCTGCCTCTTTTTTCCACCCCTCCCCTTCATTTCTTCCTCGTTCTTCTTTTATTCTGCTAACCACCACCCTTGTCCCCTTAACTTTTCCCCATCCTTCATGGAAATCGTCATTGGAATGGGTTTCAGCGGAGACTAGAGGAAAGGAAGTGTCAAAAGAGAGTATAGGCAATTCTTTAGAAATAATTTTCTCTACAAGAGGGCAATACATAGATTGGAGGCCCGAGAAGGATTCGAAATTGCTGGAGTCGGAGCAATTGAAGAAGTAATTTGGGAACATGGAGACAGTGGTCAGAGTATGGTCTTTGGAATCAGTGGTAGTAAGGACTGGAGCATATAGGGGATGATAGAGGATGAAGGATATGGTCCTGGGAGAAAGGGGGAGCAAGAATGGGACCCAAGGATAGATACTGCACTGACCATGTCCATGAATAATGGACACACACAACTCACCAAGCTGCGTGTGCGTGAGCTAGACAGGGGTTGGAGAGAGAGATTTCCAAAGAATGAGAAAAAAATTACTCAGAGGGCAGCAGACAACTGGAACAAGAAAGTTGGGTATGTGGTATTTTACTTGAAAGGAGCTAGAGCAGTGGTTCTCACCCTTCTTGAAGCTGCAACCCTTTCATACAGTTCCTCATGTTGTGGTGACCCCAGCCATAAAATTATTTTTGTTGCTATTTCATAACTGTAATTTTGCTTCTGTTATGAACTGTAATGTAACTATCTGATATGCAGGATGTATTTTCATTGTTACAAATTGAACATAATTAAAACAGTGATTCATCACAAAAACAATATGTAATTATATATTGTGAAATAGTTATATCTAATGACAAATAAATGAATATTTATCTTGAAGCATTGAGTAGCATGGGTAACAGTCTAAATATAACAACAGTAAACTACATTGCTACGTTTTGAGACAGTATGGGTAAAAAGCCAACTTAAGTGCGAAGGTTGAGATAGCTTCTTTCTCACCAGATCAAAAATTCTCGGGGAGTCTTTGCAAGAGCACAACGAAGATCATTTTCTACAACAAGTCTACTTCTGCTTTTAGACTTGAAAACCAACAAGCTGGAAAATCTTGTTTTACAAAGATATATTGTTGGAAATGAAAGAAGAAGGCTCAACACAGTCTCAGACAGAACAGGATATGACTGCAAACACTTGATCCAGAATTTTGTAACTGGCATTGTAGAGAACTCAGTTCTCACTGCATCACTGATAATAAGTTCAATGAACTCCTCCTGTGCTATCTCAGGAACATCTTCAACTTTGACTGTGAATGGGCTTCTGGCAAGTGCAATGGGGTGTCAGGTCGATTTGGAATGTACGATGAAATTTTGTCTGCAAGCATGTGCAAGTGTTCTTTCACAGAACTTATCATCTTTATCCTTTTGTCTGGTTCAGTATCATGTTCCTCAAAGAAAGCAGATAGGGTAGGCAACAAGTAAATTTTATTTTCATCCATTTTTATTTTTGCCAAAGCAGAAGTTTCATTTGGAATGATAGATCTTTTCAGACAAATCAAGGCATGTTGTATTTGGTCCATGCAGTAATGAATGTAACTCATTCAAGATGGCAAAGATGGCAACCAAGCAAGCTAGTTTCTGCAGTTCACTTTCATCACTGAAAAGTGCTTTGAACTGCCCTCTTGCTTTCTGATTAAAAAAACATTTGAGTTCATCACAAAGCTCAAAAACATGTTTTAAAACTTTTCTTCTCAGCAACATCTCACTTCAGTGTAAAATAGCAGAGCATTATTCAGCACATCCAATTCATTGCACAGTTGTAAAAACAGTCGACTGTTTAAAGTGCTCGCCTTTACAAAATTGACAGAACTTATGATGGTTTTCATTACTTCTTGTAACTCCTGTGGCATTGATTTTGTTAATAGTATTTGCTAATGAATCACACAGTTAGTTCTGATGACTTTTGGTGACTCACTCATTCAATACCAAACGTTGAAATCCAGATCGACATCCTAGCATAGCTGGAGCATCATCTGTGCAAACACCAAAACCTTTTCCCAGGAGATCTTATGCTCTTTCAGAAATGAACCAACTGTGTCAAATACATCATGTGCAGTAGTTGTTTCAAGAGGTTTGCAAGAAAAACATATTTAAAGTCATCATCATTAATATACCTCACGTAAACCAGTAACTGAACAGTTTGCAACATCTGTGGATTCATGAAGCTGGATGCTAAATATTGGAAGTGGAGCAGATTTAATTTCCTGGATTACCTGATCAAGAAGATCAGCAGGTATATCATCTATTCTTCTGCGGACAGCATCATTAGATAAGGAAATTGCACTCAATTTTGTAACCAATTTATCTCTGATCATATCTCGAACAATATTGTTGGCTGCTGGCAACAGTAAATCCTCAGCAATGGTGTGAGGTTTCATAACTCTGGCGATTCTGAGTGCCACCAAATATGAAGCTTTATTGGCTGCTATGTCTTGTTTGTGGTACTTGTCACCAGTGTCAAGTCTGGCATTGTTGCATCCATCAGCTTTGCTTCTAAAATACTTGGTATACTTGCCGGCAAGATCAGATGCTTGATATCAAAATGGTGTTTAAGTTTGTTAGGCTTCATAGATTCAGCTGATAGAACTTCACAACAAATAATACATTGTGGTTTCTCAATTCCTGCTATAATTATTAAGGTAAAACCATACTGTAAAAAATCCTCACTATATTTTCTTTTTTTTTTAACATTCTGCTCTACACAATCCATTGTCGGGATGGTTGGCTAATGAAAATAATATATAACAATAGCTTTAATAATGCAAAAAAATGATATGATACATGGCATAGTTCAGTCCATACAGTTCATTAGAGTTTCCTAGAGTAGTTGATAATTTTACAGTATATGATATTACATTTACCCAGTGATTATAATTCATGAAGTGTTTTACCTACAATACTGCTGCTTTCAACACAGTAACTTCCTTTAACAGAGTAGCTGCTTTCAACACAGTAGCTGCTCTCCACACATGTGTGACAGCTCCTCATAAGTACATTTTGGCACCAACCCTGTCACATATACCTGTATTTGTATGGCATGTATGTTATGGGGTTGCCACTATGATGTTATCACACCAGGTACTCATATGTGGGGTATCTGCATGTGGGCAGACCCACCTGGAGATGGATAGAGGAGCGGTGTCTCAGTTCCTAAGAACATTGGAAATATGTGTTTTCTGATGGTCTTAGGCAACCCCTGTGAAAGGGTCATTCGACCCCCAAAGGGGTTGTGACCCATTGGTTGAGAACTGCTGAGCTAGAGGTTTTTAGGAAGGAAACAGGGAGCAGGTGATAAGGAGCCAAGAAAACATCTCCTTATCTCTCTTACCAGGCTCCAATGATAGGAGAAAACAGGATTTTTATTAGGACAAGAAAGTCAAGTAAAAGTTCAGGAAAGGGATTTTTTAACTGCAGGAACTTTTGCTGGAGACTAATCATGCATTTCATTGGTGATGGTATAAGAGTCTGTAGGGTTAGTTTTGGACAAACACTCTGTGGGGATGACTCTGGTATATACAGCTTGCTACTAAAAAAAAGAGAGAGAGAAAGTGTGGATATTAGATGAGTAACTAGTTGAAAACAGAGATATTTACAGAAGGGTCTCCGAAGGAGACGAGCCAGTCAGGGTGCGATGTAGCAATGATGAAACATACAACTTTCCTCTAGTTACTAAATGTTTCCTCTTCCCCCACTATCATGATCCCAATTCTACCTTACAAATCTGGCTAGACCAGAGGATGTACACTGGTACAGATAGGAACCAGAAACACAGGGAATCCAGTGTGGATGATCCCTTCAGGACCAGTGGTGTGAGTGGCAATATTGGGAGGGTAGTGGGAGGGTGGGTTGGAAAAGGGGAACCCATTACAAGGATCGACATGTGACCTCCTACTGGGGGATGGACAACAGAAAAGTGGGTGAAGGGAGACATTGGAGAGGGCAAGATATGACAAAATAATAATTTATAAATTATCAAGGGTTCATGAGTGAAGGAGCTGATGCCAGAGGCTTAGATGGAGAGCAAATGTTTTGAGAATGATGAGGGCAATGAATGTACAGATGTTCTTTACACAATTGATATTTGGATTGTGATAAGAGTTGTATGAGCCCCTCATAAAATGATTTTTAAAAAAAGAAAATATATTCTGGGGTTTTGGGGGGGAGTACTCCTTCATATGTATGTGTGTGCATGTGGCTGTTTTATTTAATAAATCAGGGAAAATGTAAAAAACATACAATTTATATGAAACTGTAAATATAAATGGTAGTTCTATAAGATGACAGAGAATTCAATAAAAGTATGAATTTATGAACTCACACACTGGAAAAAAAGAAAAGAAAACAGAGATATTTAATGCCTGAGCCAAGTGTAATTCCATGAAGTAGGATCTGCAGTAGGTGTTTTGGGGTGGGGTGAAGGGTCAAAATGCTGGAAGGACAAGAGCCTTGATCAAGGCCCCTTCTGACTCCCTGGAGGCGTTGTCCCTCCCTCCTACCCGTCCTTTGCCCTACTCTCCACAGCTCCTGTAAACCTGGAGCACCAGCCCCTGCTCAGTCTTCACAACTCCCTCACCTCCAGCCCTGCTGCCTCCCCCAACCCCTTCAGCCCAGTCAACTGCAGCTCCTCCCTCAAGCTCAGCTTTCCCAACCCTCTCCTGTCCCCTTAAAAAAAAAAGAAAATACATAAAATAAAAATAAAAAGAGCTGTGATCACAGAATAATTAAAAACAAACATACCAAATATCAAACCTACTGCCATTTAGTCAATTTCTCCTCAGAGCCACCCTGCTGGAGGGTTTCTGAGACTACATCTGTATGAGAAGAGACATCTCTTTCCTCCCAGGAGTTGCTGGTAGCTTTGACTGGCCAATGGTTCAGCTAGCAGTACGATGCCTAACCCATGGCTCCACGAGGGGTCCCTTGTTATTAGATGTCATTGAGTCAGTCTGACACACAGCAACCCTTATGTTCAATACAACCAAACACTGGCCAGGCCTGCACCGTCCTCACAATCCCTCTTAGCTTGGAGCCTGTTGTTGCAGTCACTGTGTCGATCCAACAGAGAAGAGGATGCTAGAATTTCATTGCAGAGGCTGGGAGACCTTGCAGAAGCTGGGATCATAGTAAGGCCCACGTCATGACCTTGAAGTCTGAGAACTAACGAGATCATGAGCTTGAAATATCTGTCCTAGAAAAGAGCCTTTCTTTTTACTGGAAGGCAGCCTGGAAAATCACAGGAAGGCCCCGCTGAAGGTGTCAAGTACATTGGCACTTTGTCCACCACCCCAATCTACCGCCACCGTCATCTGCTTGTGGCCAGAGCCCTCAGACACTTGAGTTCCCTCCTTGCTGCAGAGGGGTAAATGCAGAGATTTTATTAGGGCAATGCACTTGATAAGCCATAGGCTTTCAATGGCTGGGAACCAATGTTTTAAATATTAATGCATTATTTACTATGATAAATTTTAAGAAAATGACACTTCTGGCTTACAATAGGTATTCTGACTGTTATCATTATTTTTTTTATCTTATTAAGTAAAATGTGATCTGTTTTCATTTGATGTAGTGCGAACTTGCCCCCGGCATCGCCAGCCCAAACACGGGCGCATCAGCTGTTCTACAGAGGAAATGTCCTACAAGACAATATGCCTGGTTACCTGTGATGATGGATACAGACTAGAAGGAAATGCTAAGCTTACCTGTCAAGGAAGCTCCCAGTGGGATGGTCCGGAACCCCGGTGTGTGGGTAAGCCCCCAAGGATGTGGTACCTTCTGTGATTCATTCCTCTTGCCTCCTGATTTCCTTTGTTTTCTGTGAAGACCTAATACTAAAAACCAAGTGACAATGAATACAGATGCACATCCATTTCTGCAATTAGATACCCAGTATAACTGCCTGTACATACTGTTGTTATATTCCTCATCAATGGCAAAAAAGACGTCACCAGAATTCAAGGTGTCATCTCAGTGAGGTCTATATCTCTAAATGGCAATTATCTATCTATCTATCTATCTATCTATCTATCTATCTATCTATCTATCTATCTCCATCTCTCTCTCTCTCTCTCTCTCTCTCTCTCTCTCTCTCTCGACATTTTCAAATGGGTCTATTGAGTGGATCTTCCTAAAACAAATGCTTCATAACTCCCTTTCTTTGTTAATTACAATTTACTTTTACCTTGTTGGTAAAAAATCAAAATTACAAATAATATTTGAACTCACCAGTCACGCCGAGGGTAGAAGATGAGACTGTCTCCTCCCATTTGTTGCTGTGGAGTCCTGGTGGTATAGTGGCTATGCATTGGGCCACCAACCACAAAGTCAGCAGTTCGAAACTACTAGCTACACTGCAGGAGGAAGATCAGGCTTCCACTCCTGTAAAGAGTCACCGTCTTGGAAATCCACAGGGGCAGTTGGACTCTGCCCTGTGGGATCACTATGAATCTGAATCCACTAGATGGCAGTGAGGTTTCGGAAGAGTTATGGTATCTCGTGACTTTGGCTTCTGTCTGGAAAGAATATATTTGGTAGCTTTTCAATTTTGCTGTTTATACTGTAGCCACAAACAACAATACGACTATTAATGAAGATGATAACTACCGTTTAATGAATGCCTACCACAGGCCAGAGTCCCTGCAGAAAGTTAAGCTCTTGACTGCACTCAAGTCTACCCAGAGGTGACCCGGAAGAAAGGTCTGGTGGTCTTCTATAGAAAAAACAGCCATTGAAAACCCTAGGGCCCACAGATCTACTTTGACATCGTGCATTGCCATTGGAGTCAACACCGTGACCACTCGGTTCTTTTTTCTTTGTTGTCAATTATGTGCCAAATATGGTATCCCAGGGGATGCAGGGACTTGTGTAATTAAATAACCACCTTCCCCCAAGGATACATGATGGAATGATGGGTGTAAAGAAGCCTCATTCCTCAATGGTTAGGTGCTTGACTGCTAACGAAAGGTTGACCACATGAACTTGCTCAGAGCTCCTTGGGAGGAGACTAGCACTCAATCTGTTCCCATAAGGGTTACAGCTTAGAACACCTTAAGGGACAATTCTCCTGTCTTACAGGGGCTCGCTGTGTGTGGAAAATCACTGTACAGTAGCCAAGAACGATAACAAATGGATACAGACTAGAATGCAGGATTAGAAAATGGAATATTACAAATTTATCCGTTCCTTCCAAATTGGTGTACAATGTATTCAAATGTAATCTAATTCATAGGAGCCTTCATGGAACAGTGGTGAAATCCCTTGGCTAATTGAAAGGTCAGTGGCTTGAACCCACCAGCTGCTCCTAGAGACAATGATGAAGCTGTCTGCTCCCATAAAGATTTTAGGTCTTAGGGACCCTTTATGAGCAACGCTTCTAAGTCCTAGAGGCCGCTATGATTCACATAGTGAATTGACTCCACAGCAATAGATGTGATATTTTTAATATCCTAATATTAGATCTGTGGCTAATAGTAAGGGCAGGTATGTTCTGGAAGGATGCTGGCCCTATCCAACATAAAACAACACACTAATTGCCATACAGACTATTCTAACTCATAGCAACCCCGTCACCACGTGAAGGCTCAGAAAATGGACTAACGTAATATGGGGAAGAGAATAATCTCTCCAAGACGGGAAAATAAAATGTCCAGCTCAGTGAAGGAACTATTCTTTTGCAATGAGATATAAAACTATTGAAAGTACTCGAAGACATAGGCCTGGTGAGCATTTCATTTCCCTGCAGGCAGAAACTGTAAGCCCCGCCAGCCAGTCCATTTAAATTCATAGCAGCCCTGTGGGGCAGGCTAGAATGGCTCCTTCAAGGCTTCCAAGATTAAATCTATCCAGGAACAGGCAGCCTCATTGTCCCGCTGCAGAGTAATTGGTGGATTTGAACTACTAACATTGGGGTTAGCAGTCTCACAACACCACTAGGACTTCTTAGCTGAAGTGATAAGGGAAACCAAACCATGAATAGACACGGCAGGCATAAAAGCAGAACAAGAAGAGTTAGCTGCTTTACATGTTTCAAAGCATTAAACAAACGTGATGCATTACCATAAAAGGTAGTGCTTGGCCACCCAAAGACCCAAAACATATGGGGTTGGAGCCCCAGCTCTGCAGACTAGACATTTTATTGTAACTGTGGATGTTTACCCCCAAGGAATTGTTTCTTTCTCTGGCTCTGTGACTGTCCAACTCCTATTATGAGGAACCAATCGTTTATTACAAATGATAATATATTCAGTATAGTTTCTGTGAAATTATCCTGCCTTCAATCCATTTTTAAACTACTGTGCACATCTTTGCAATAATTGGAAATGGATTTGAATCTTTGTGGATTTCAAGTATAACAATGAAGGGAAAGCTGTACTCTTATTTATATTTTATTGGAGAATATATCACGTCGCACCCAAATTGGCAGCAAAAGTAAGTACTATGGATATTCCCATTATAAGAGATGGGTGAAAGTAAATAGAACGTACATCAAAGAATAAAAAATAAAATCAAATCCGTTGCCATTTGTTTGACTTCGACTCTTAGCATCTCTGCAGGATTCAGTACAACCACCCCATCGGGGAGTCTGCTGCATCTTCCCATGAAAACAGCTGGTGGGCTTCACTGCCAATCACTTAGGGTCCTTTATACTGAAGAAAACCAACTGCTGTTAAGTTTGCTCAGACACCTAGAGGCCCTATACTGATGAACATATAGTGCAAACAAAAGTCCCTTGGACACAGGTATAATGAGCATTGTCACCATGATAAACCGGGTTCTGAAGTCATCGTTATTAAAGTAGTTCATGAATGGCGCAAATACAAAGAACCGTGAATTGTATAGCACTGAAACCATAACCAGGAAACAAGCATTAGTCAATAGAAGAATATAACATTTAACAAAGATGCTTCAGAAATCAGTAAGGAATTTATATGAAACATCATCGGTTTTGACTTTTACCTCACCTCACAAAACCAAAAATTTAAAAATATCACCTCATTAACGTCTCAGAAAATTAAAGGATGGAATAGAAAAATGAAGTAATAGAGCTAGAAAATTTTCCCCCCAGTTTTTAATGGAGGAGGACTTGCTAAGCATAAAAAGAACAATAGATTTTAACACATACAAAATTAAATTTTTGCACTTCAAAAGACTGTTATACATTATTAAAAGGCAATGGAAGCTATTTGGAGCACATGTGGCAAAGTTAATGTTCTTACCATTTTCTGAAATGTGAAACTAAATTAAAAGACATAAGCATATAAAGATTTCAGTACAAAAATAGATAAAGGATATTAATTCATTTAGCAAAGGGGAAATAAAACAAATGTAATTACTACTTCAAAATTAATCAGAGAAACTTTTAAAGCCATTGTGGCCTAAATTATGTACCCTGACTTAATTTTATAGCTATAAAGTCTTTCATTATTTTTAAAAAAAGGGGGGGGGGAATGAAAATAACTGGCTGACCATGAAATTCAAGTTAGGGAAAATTCCAAGGAGAATTGAAAGAGTATTGAATACAGAAAACAAACTATAAATGACAAAGCATGGTTAAGATGAAAGTTTTAATAAAGCAGTAAAACAGATTTTTAAATATAAGAAAATGCAGAAGTAGAATTTCACAGTAAAAGAGTAGTAGGAGTTTGGGTTTGTTTTTTAAGAAAATTATAAAATACCATGTATAAATCTGTGCAAAAAAATTGTGAGCTCTTGATATTATGTACAATTTTCTAGGAGGATATAAATTGGCAAGTGATTCAAGAAAAAGCACAGAAAGGTAAATTTACAATTATTAATGAAAATGAAATATGTCTTCAACATAATCACTACTAGACCAGAATGACTAAACATGACTAGAAGGTCAATAAGGGAAAGTTCTTTCAAACTTCTTATAATCCATTTTAATATACCATATAATTTGACACAAAAGCTATCCTATTATATTAGCAAACTACAATTATTTTGTTGCCAAGCTGAACTATGAGCAAGTGAAGATAGGAAACTACAGACCCACAACACTAACATCAAAAGTCCAGCAATCCACGTTCTGAAAGTAGAGCTTCTCCTAGGAATGAAAAAGGGCTTAGAAGTAAGTAATCTATCAACCTAATGAATTACTTCATTATTTCACATAGGAAAAATTTGCATAATTGCTTAGTAGAAGAACTAGATATTGACTATCATTTTAAAAATATATTTTCAATAAAACTAAGATCCATACTATTTTATAACTCTGACATTTTAAACATGCCCTTCTTAAATCATCCGCCATTTATAGAGAAACACTGAAGCCCACCCACTGTCTTCGAGTCTATTCCAACTCATGGCGACCCTGCAGGACAGAGTAGAGCTGTCTTATAGTTTAACAAGACTGCAGCTCTTTACTGAAGAGAAGAAACAGATCGCCTCATCTTTCTCCTGATGAGCAGCTAGGGTGTTTGAACCTCCATCCTGTGGGTTAAACCTAATGCGTTAGTGAGCCCCATACAGTGACTGTATTAGAACTGTACATTCAACTCCGATTGCCTATTGAGCAAAGCAGAAGTCTGGCCAGGCATGTTGCTTACACAGTGCAAAAATTAAAATAAGCAAAGCAATTTATTTTTTTTAATGGCTAGTGTCTTGGTTTGAAACCTATGTTGTCAGGGCAGAGACAGAATAGCAGTGTGGTGAAGGGCCCACAGGCGCTACCACAAACTTCCTGGGGGGCCCTGGGAAAGTTACTCCTCCGCATCTCAGTTCCCTCGTCTGTAAATGGAGATCATGACAACTGCTTACTGCCAACGATTCAGTGAATCCATAAGTCGAAAGAGCTTAACACAATGACCGGATCACTAGAATGGGCACTGAATCAATGTTAGCTGTTAAGGATGCAACTTAGAGGCAAGAATGGAGAGGCGTCACTTCAAGTTCGCTGGCCGGTTGTCCGGAGAGGTCAGTCCCTGGAAAAGGACACCATACTTGGCAGAGGGGAGGGATGGTAAAAGAGGAAAGCGTCCGAACGATGGATGGACATAGTGATTGCCACAAGGCCTCAAACATACAAACGATTGTGAGGATGGCGCCGGACTGGGCAGGGATTCCTTTCTGTTGTACATGGGGGCCCGATGAGTCAGACCCAACTCAACGGCACCCAACAACATCCATGTTATCATATAGGGCATATATGACAAAGACGTGAGCAATGCTGCCAATAGAATGAACACTTACACAGATAGCTGTGAATGTGAGTGTGCATGAGTTCTCTCTCTCTCTCTTCTCTAAGACCATGATTTTCCCTTCGAGCTACATTCTGCCCAGTTCATCTGCTGACGAGCGCATTAGAGATGGTGGCCCTAGTTATAACACATTTGTAGATAGGGTATAAAACTTTCCTTGTATGTTTACTTGAAGTTCGCACCAAAAGGCTCATAAAATCTGATTACAGAAGATATCTCTTAATCCATATAGCATATATCTCTTAATTCATACATGATAACGTCCAATTTACTAGTTTATATTTCAAAACCAGGAAGTCGGATTCTGCACACTGAATGATCAAGCCGAGGATAGAAGTTTCCATCAGCATTGATTCAAATATCAGAAGTCCTTCATTATTTGGGTACATGGCAAAATAAACGAGCCACCTAAAGAGGTTGCATGATTTGCAATACATGTTAGGTGCAGCTTCATGTAGCGTGTTCAGTTCATCCCTAGGCAGAAAAAAGATTACTTCGGCGAAAAAGAGAATCAGTGGCATTTCTAGTGTGTAGGAGTTATTTAACTTTCCTTTATGTCTCCACAATAGAACGTCACTGCTCCACCTTTCAGAAGCCCAAAGGTGTCACCGTGTCTCCCCCCAACTGTGGCAAGCAGCCGGCGAAACCTGGGATTGTTTGCCACTTAAGTTGCCGCCAGGGGTTCCTTTTATCTGGAGCCAGAGAAGTGAGGTGCACCAGCTCTGGGCGATGGAGTAGCAAAGTCCAGACAGCTGTGTGTAAAGGTAAGTCTCCTGCACTTGTCAGCAGGGAAGGTGGGGGGGGGGGATCAAATTCCTACAGAAGGACATATTGGTGATGTGTGGAGCTATCCCTTTTTGCTACCAGACTAATTTCATCAACACCCATATTTGGCTACAAAGCAATAATAAAATGGTAAGGGTTGCCATTTACTTTACCTGATAAATGCTCTGAGAATTTCTGGTGGACCTAATTTTTTCAATGTCATGCAAAATAAGAATATATATTTTAATACTGATAATATCAGAGAGGGAAGTCAGGTAAGTTTTTCATCAGTAGATGAAAAATCTTTCGGGACCTTTTCCGTATCCAGCAGGCGAGATGGGGTTGATTTAAGAAACAGAAGCGATGTGCATTTTGAAGCTGCATCCGATCCCATTCACGTAGGGAACGGCCACCTCCCCAGCAACAAAAACAGATTGCTCTGAAAAAGGAGCCTCGGAGCCCAAGAAAGCCTTCCTAAAAATAAACGCATCCTGCCACGCCTAGCTCTAAGAAAAGGGCAAAAAATCAAATAAAAATGAGATTACTGTTGCTGAAACGAAGATTAGTGATTTGGAAGACCAAACTGAGTGTTCTTTTAGAATGAAGTACTAATACACAAATAAGTTTAATATCATAATTGATTAAGCCAGAAAGATGGAAGTTAAGAAGTTCCAACCTAGAAGCTCCAATGCCTATTCTTTTTGCAAGCATTAAAGTATACTTTTTATGGTAATGTGGAATAGTATATTGCAGCATTTTCATGAGGTAAATGAAATTCTTCAAAATTCAGAAGCAAAATTAAAGACATGCACACATGTCTATCAGTCATTAACAGGCTGTTTCCATAGTTTAAGAGAAGATTCTGAAAATTTTATAACCACAACAAGCCAAATATTGCTAAAGACTGATTATCAAGCATCGCATAGCCATTAGAAAGAAGCAAGTAAGTAACCCCATACTACACCATCATTGACACACTCAAATCTTGCATAAAAAGAAGGGCAAAAATGGGGAGTCAACGAAAGCTTCCTGGATGTGCTGTCTTCAGCGAAGGGTTAAAGGCAGGAGTTACCCCGATGAGGACATTGACTGAGGTGGGAAAATAACACGGGTAAGGCACAGGTGACAGCAGGAGAGAGTAATTCAGTGTGAAAAGTGAGTTCCAGGAGGGCGGGGGTAAGAGAGGAACTCAAGATCCACAGGTAGGTCCTGGTGAAGGAGGGGCCTAAGAAGCCATGCTAAGATAAATTATCCTGAAGGCACTCTCAGACCGATCATGTAAAATATCAGTCAGAGTGTATTAATGTAATTATACTTTTAACCTACTTTCTTTATTGGCTTAGAATTAAATCTCAATGAAAATGCATTGCTTTGTGTATTTCCTGAGTCAGATGTAGAGGCTCCTCAAATCAGCTGTCCTAAAGACATAGAGACCAAGACTAAGGCGCATCAAGACTCCGCTAATGTGACGTGGCAAATCCCCACAGCCAAAGACAACTCTGGTGAGAAGGTAAGACTTCTTTTAATACACAGTAGATCATACATAGCCGAGAACTGTGTGTAAGGATGCACGAAGGATCTCATGAACCGGTTCCACACACACATGCAATGTGTGTGCACTGTGGAAGTGTGGGATTCAGTTGGAGAAGTTACAACAAAAAGAGCTGTTCTGATCATTGTACTGAGCATACTTTTCATCAGGGAGGTCTGAAATCTAAAGTTTGTATAGAGCACATTCAACTGGTGAACGTGTGTGGTGCGTTCAGCTTCCAGGACAAGGCCCATCAGGCCTGCTGTATCAACATTAGCAGCAGAGGCAATAAGAGCACCCAAACACAGCCTGTGTTTACCAATCTTTTAGTCTCTGGATAAAGACAGCCAATCCACTAGCAAGTAGGACACAGTAAACATGTCTTCATTTCCATGGCCTGCTCAGCACGCGGCATCTCTACGGCAGTGCCAACTTATAAACCAGGCTTTTATTCTTTGACAAGATGAATAACTTCTGAGTTTCTCAGCACTGTCTCTGTTTCTTCCAACCACGGCCTCCTGTCTGGGCTCACTTGGACACTCTGTGTGTGCACGGAATGTTATGTAAACTGTGTCTACCGTTTGAGCCTCATAGTCACAACTCCTAGTCAGCTAGTGCTTCTGTAACAGAAATTCCACATGTAGGTGAGAACAAAAATCTATTTTCTCACAGTTTAGGAGGCTAGAAGTCCACAAATCGGGGTCCTGGCTCTAGAAGAAGGTTTTCGCTCTTTGCAGGCTCTGAGAAGCTCATTGTCTCTTCTCAGCTTTTGTTTCTTGACTTCTTGATGATCTTCATGTGACATGGCATCCATCTTCTGTCACTTTGCTTGCTTGATCTGCCCTTTTGTAAGTCAGAAGTGACTGGCTTGCAATACACCCTGCACTGTTGCTGTCTCATTCACATAGAGAGAAAACTCATACTTAAATGCTACCCTAACCACAGGGCCTGGATTGTCATACTTATATTGGGTAGACACAGCTTAGTCCACAGCACCAACCTAATGAGATTTACTCCCAACAACAATAGCAACAAAAGCCATGGATAAATGCACACAAAGATCCAACAGACAATTATTTTTTTTTAAAGGGGGCAAACACAAAATTCAATGATACAATGGAAGAAAATTTCAATAAGCTGAAGAAATCCCAGAAACTCTGGAATTCAAAATGACTCATGGGCTGCCAGAGAAAATTAGTTAAATGAAAGAAATATTTATACATTTAAAAAGTCCACAAAAATATTATCCAAGAAGGGAGGAAAAATAAGATACCTACAATAAGTAAAAGTAAATTTTACTTTAGGCTCCTCTGTCACGATATCATATACCTGATCCAGAAGACAAACCACTTCCAGTCTTCTAGAACAACAGAGCTCATAGCGCTCCTTGCTTATCAGCGAGACAAGACTTCTTGAGAGTGTTGAAAAGCAAGGATGTTCCTTTGAGGACTAAGGTGCACCTGACCCAAACCTGGTGTTTTCAGTCACCTCACATGAATGTGAAAGTTGGACATTGAGTAAAGAAGACTCGGTGCCTTGGAATTGTGGTGCAAATTCTGGAAAAGAATGTTGAATGTACCAGGGATTGCCAAAAGGACAAATGAATCTAGCTTGGAAGAGGTAGAGCCAGAGTGCTGCTTTAGAGGCAAGCCCGGTGAGACTTCATCTCACATACTTTGGACATGTTGTCAAGAGAGAGCAGTCCCTGGAGAAGGATATCGTGCTTTGTAAAGTAAAGGCAAAAAAAGGAAAGCCATCCGCCAGAGGGACTGACACAGTGGCTGCTACAATAGGCTCAAACATAAGAACAATGATGAGGATGCCGCAGGACCGGGCGGGGTTTCGTTCTGCTGTGCACAAGGTCACTGGAAGTTGAGGTGGACTCGACAGCCCTCACAATAACCAGCAACAGGCATACAAATGGGTAGTATGCTTCGGGAAAGAAAATGTGCATTATCTACCAACAAAATGGTAGTGACTTTGGGGTCAATAACTCTGTTTATGGAAATGCATTACAGGGAGATCATAAACACATTTTAAATCACATGTACAGAACTATCCATCCCAATGCTATTGACAGCAGTAAACTTTGGCGCCAAATTAAATGTTCTTCACCAGATTTTCATAGAAGAATTCATATGTATTTGTTTCACAGTTTCTTAGGAGGTGGTTTAAGATTCATCTTAAATGCTAAAGACTGGGTAGTACCATGAAAAAGGCCTTAAGATATTACATATAACAACTCAGACACATATCATGTATACTAATAAGCCAATTCTATTAATTATAAATTAAACAGTAGGAAAGGAAATATATCAAAAGGCTGTGCCTGTTTTTTAAATCCTTTCCACTCTGTGAAATATTTCATCATGCTTTAATATTCATGTATTAACAATATAGATTAAAAATAGATGTAGTGATATATGAATTTTAACTTTCAATGTGTTTATCACCAAAAGGTGTCAATCCACGTCCATCCAGCTTTTTCCCCTCCTTCCCTTTTCCCAATTGGAGAGGTGGCCATCACGTACACAGCCACTGACCGCTCCCACAACGAAGCCAGCTGTGTGTTCCATATCAGAGTCATGGGTAAGTCTCCTGCGAATGCATCTGGATCCTGGTGAAATGCTGTCACTGATTCTCAAAAAAAAAAGTTGAAAAACAAATACAGGTTACCCACCCAAGTGTCCCTTGACATGACTCAGAAAGTCAGAAATTGCATGAATTTTAAAGGGAAAGCTTCATTTTGGTTGACTGAGCAAGGAACAAGCCAAGATTATAGAGTTGCCAGCACAAGCTCCTTGAATAGGGGTATTTGTAGTTTTGTACATATGCACCAGGAAGTAAACTGAAGGGATTATGAATATGTAACAGTTTTCCAATGAATGGTCATGCATGTGCACTGGGGAGAGGTTATTCGGCTTGTCCGGGAAATGGCTTGTCCAACCTCTTGCTACCAAATATGGTTCGAGTTGATCTGGTGAAGTCTTTCCGGGCATTTTTTCTTCCTTAACCACAGTCCTTTGGTTCTGGGGTCAATGATTGGTTGTAACTGTCTAGTCTGTGTATGTTTGGTAGCCCAAATCTGCTCACAACCTCTTTTTTCCTGGGAGGAAAGGGCGCCAAAGAAGCAGGTCATTAGGAAGGAAAGAGCAGGTTGACTATGGACCAGGCTTTCTACCAGCCCAGGACTTCAATTCTGTCACTTCCAAATAGACATGTTGTCCTTGTGTCATGCTCTTTAGATGTAGAGCCTCCTTCCATCGACTGGTGCAGATCCCCACCCCCAATCCAGGCCTCTGGGAAGGAGTGTGCTGCAACCTGGGAGGAGCCTCAGTTCTCAGACAATTCAGGTGAGTGCACGAGAGAGTGGTGTTGTCCTAAGCTGCAACTATAATAGGAATGTAAGTCAAAATATTGCCGCACGATTCGAGAGACATGTAGTACATAAAAATATTGAAGCATGAAGCTCTTGTCCCTTGACTTATCTACTTTCTGTCAACACTTCTGAAGCCAGTCTCTTCCTCTCTCTAACACTCCCCAAAGCATTTCCTGCTTTCTTCTACTTGTGCCATGTCAAAGTGTGGGCTTGCTTGAGGGACCCCAATTGTGTTATTCTGTGCTGGTGGTAACAGTTTATCGACATAGAATTCATATATCATACAATTCAACATAGCAAAGTTATACAATATAACCACAATTTTAGAACGTTTTCTTTATTCTTGTACTCATTATCTTTAGCTCCCAGTTTCCTCACAACATCCCCTCATAAAACCCCAAGAAACATTTACCGTCTCTATAGATTTACCTATCTTGGATTTCATATGAAAAAACAAACAAACCAGAAAACCCTCTTATCAGCAATAACAAAATAAAACCGGAAAAAACAAAATAAAAAAGAAAGCAGAAAATAATATTAAGAAACTCAAACAAATTTAAAACCTAGATTCAAAATAGAGAGCAAATGATAAGATGAGAAGTTTTAACCTAACTACAACTATGTGATTCTATTTTCCAAGGCACTCTGATAGCAAAACTGTTCATGCCATCGCCAGAGGGGCTTCACCAGAGGCTTCGTCCCACACGGGGACCCTGAAGATGAACTCAGGGCTTCCAAAATGCATACCTTTTAAGTTTGCTTAGAGTTTGGGTAACAAACAGAAGGCTGAAGGGCAAAGATGGGGACTTTCAGGTGGATAAGGTGAAGTTTCTCAAGGAAATTGTTGTAGGACAACCTTACAACCCTTGAGGAATGAGCAGGTGCATTGTCAGGATAGGAAAAAATTCTTGGGCACAACTTTCCTGGCCCCTTTCTCACTAATTTTTAAACATCTTTGTAATAAATTCCCATGCTTGTCCTGAGTCTTTCAAGAAAATACATCAAGATTACTCCTTTGACTTCCCACCAACAGTCACCTAAAACCTTTTGAGCTGCCTATTTATCTTCCCCTGGGAAGCTATGTTTCGATTGAACAGTTTGGGAAGGGAGCCTAATGAGATTAAGATTGGTGTATGACTGAGAGAAGTTGTCTGCAGCCATCCCCTGACTGCAGAGACATGTTAAAACATTTCTGTTTGGAAAAAACCCATGCATGTGTGAACCAGCACCTGAGTAGCAATACTTTCACTCACTCTCGTGTATTTTATTTAATAAAAAACTTCTTAATAATGAAAGAGAATGGTAGGCGGTCACAAATTCAGGATTGGTGGCAGGACTATACCTCACAGCCCCAGGTGGGATGACAGTGTTGGGAACAGGACCGTGATTGTGACCTATATACAATGTTAGATAGAATTGCTTACAGGATTGGCCCAGGGCCTTCCAGCACGGCAGTCAGGACATGACTCTGAAGCTTACTTTTTAAACTTTCCCTAAAACCCAGCCAACAACAATAAATGGCAAATTAATAGATTTCCTAATTAAATTCTCAGAGTTCAAACAGACTGACCCAGGGCAGCAAACCATTGGTTTAGCAAGAATGCTTATGTTGTTTTTGAGTTTACTATTTCAGTGTGGTGGTAGAAGTATTAAATCTCTTTGTTTTCTACTAGTGGCCCATAAAGCAAATGCCTAGCTGGCTTGCATAAATATAAGATGAAATTTCAAATCAAACAAGGTGACTAGTCAAGTGATGACAGACTGGCATTCTAAGCATCTGACCCTTTTCCCATTCACAGGAGCTGCATTGGTCATCACCAGAACGCATTCCCCGGGAGACCTTTTCCCTCATGGGGAGACTACAGTGCAGTATACAGCCACTGACCCATCGGGCAACAACAGAACCTGTGACATCCACATTGTCATAAAAGGTATTCACCTCTCGCTTGTTGTGCACTTGAAACTGACTCAAAGCAACCCTGTGGGGCAGAGTAGAACTACCCTTAACATTTATTTCCCAGTTTGAGAATCTTTATGAGCAAATTCCCACAGCTTCTTCCAATAAAGCAGCTGGTGGGTTCAAACCTCTGACCTCCTGATTAGCAACTGAGTGCTAACGCTAAGCATTGTGCCGCCAAAGCTCTCAAAATCTAGTTGATGTTTGATATTGATGCTGACCAGTCTATTTATAAAAGACCAGACCAAACCAAACTCACCATCAATGCCAACTCAGCGACCTTATAGGACTGGGTAGAACTGTGCACCCCCCCCCCCACCCACCCTCCAGGAGTTTCCAAGACTGTTGATGAAAGAAGATATTCTATAACCAATAGTGTTAAAGTTAAAATGTTAACTTTACTTAGCTTCTCCATGTTACTTAGCTTTTTAATTGTCATTCATAAAAACTTGCAGGCATGATAAGTAGAAACACTCTCTCGGTGTAGTCTTAAATGAAATTTATTAACATTTTCCTAGTGTTAGGAAGTGTTGTCCTAATTCCATTTTGAATGCAGAAGAGAAAGAGTCTAAAAGCATACTTGCTGCATGCTGTTATGTAGTTTCCATTTTCATGAACAGAATGCAGAAACATAATAACCTGGAATGAGAAATACTTTCAGGTTTTCATGAAGCGTGGACAACCCCTAGTTGATGCTCGTATATGCCTATCCAGGAATCAAAGAGCAGATATTGCCACCACGGACCCAACAGGACAGGGTAGAACTGCTCCTCTGGGTTTCTGAGACTATAACTTATAATTACGAGAGTAGAAAGCCTCATCTTCTTCCCTTGGACCAGCTGATGGCTTTGAACTGCTGACCTTTCTGATTGCAGCCCAGCTCACAACCACTGCACTACCTGGGCTCCTATACACATTGCCAAACTCCCCCTAAATATTTGTGATGAAAGTCTTTCTGGGAGGAGTGCACGGTAAGAAGGAAGAGTCCTTTTGAAAATTCAACGTGTACTCCTAGAATTTAATTAATACTTAGAGCTCTGAGTTACTTTATTGTGCCAAGCTGGCCGATACACACATGTGGGGTTAATCGAAGGTTGGAGGGATAAATGGCTCGGTGAGCCTCGACTTCCTAGTTCTTGGGTCTCTTGCTTTGTGATGGTTGGACCAGGGTGCAGCTGCCTTAGCCAGTTCCCTGCTTCAGCTGTTAAGGCTCACTTCCTGCAAGACATCCCTGAGGAGAAACCGCATGGACCTACCCCCATGCAGCCCTGGGTGCTGGAGGTGCCCTTTGGAGACCCCTGTCAGCGCTGAGATGTTTACACATTCACTAGGCCTTGCTCCTGCAGTCGGCATCTTTGCATCTGTATTATGAGATGGAAGAGGACTTTGTGGATTGGTGTCTGACATATGGGCTAATGTTGGATTTGTGGGCTTGGGAAGCACTGGGTAGGGATGTTTTCTTGATGCACGGTTAACCTTTATATAAAACTCTCTCTTATACATGCGTTTCTGTGGATTTGTTTCTCTAAAGTACCCAGACTAACACAAACTCTAATAATAGTACATATTAATAATAAATATATTTTTTGCATAGGTTCTCCCTGTGAAGTTCCATTTACACCTGTAAATGGAGATTTGGAATGTACTCGAGAGAGTGCCGGGGTTAACTGTACACTGAGTTGTTTGGAGGGTTACGATTTCACAGAGGGCTCTACTGAGAGGTATCATTGTGCTTATGAAGATGGCATCTGGAATCCTCCGCTTTCTACTGAATGGCCAGACTGTGCTAGTAAGTTTAAATGTTAAATTCTGAGAGCATTTACTGTATGTGAGTGAGTGAGTGAGTGAGTGAGTGAGTGAGTGCATTCTTAAAGCATTCAAGAGGAAAGTTCCCTTATGATTGGGATCAAGTTTGATGGATAAAAATGGCGCTTGGAATTATTATAGATGTTTGTGGATAAGAGTAATGCTCATCCCTTGATTTAAAATACTAGCCTACCAAAGGCTTGCTCTCTGATATATTGCATTTCTGTAGAGCAGGATTCACTTGAAGGAGCAGCCATCCCAGCTCATCCACTGGTGTTCACTAGAAGTAGCTGAAGAGATTGGGTGGTGTATCATTCTTGACTTGTCAAGTGGAACTTATAGTCTGAGTGTGCCGAAGGACTCATATTTAAAACAAGAACGGCATACCAGGGGAAATCAAAAAGTAGTGCTACTGAATTTCAGTGTTTTATCCACTGGTTTATTCCCAGTAGCGTGTGTTTAAGACGCCTTTGCAATCGGTGGGTGGACAAGTTCTCCCAGTAACACCCTTGTCGTGATTTCCTTAGAGTGTCTTCAACCAAAAAAAAAGTCCAATAAACACAGTGACTTCCCAGGGGATCTGCAGAGTTAGTGAAATGCAAGGTTCAGACATTCTGGCAATTGTTTATTGGAATTCCAAAAAAGTAGCATTGGTAGATTTTCTGGAAGGACATAGGACGATCAGAGGGGTTTATTATGAGATGTTTTAAGGAAATTGGAACCTGCATTGGTGATAAATATGGCCAGGAAAATTGTGCCCAGGATTTTCCCGTCATGACAATGTACTTGCTTATCCTTGAAGGGTAACAGGGATTTCCTATGAGAATTTCATGGGGAGCCTTGTCCCATCCAAACTACAGCCTTGATCTTGCCCCTTCAGACTTGTTTTTCCCCCAAAACTGAAAAAACATGGACAAGAGATACAATGTGACTCCCTTAGCGATGCCAACATTGCCATTTTGGTATCCAGGGTTCTTCAAGGAAGGGTTGGGGCGTTGTTGTTAGGTGCCCTTCACGGTGAGCCAGACAAAACACGCTCCAGCCCTCACCAACCTCACCCTGGGTCTGAGGTTTGAGCTCATTATTGCAGCTACTGTGTGAACCCATCTTCCTGGAGATCTTCCTCGGTGTCACTGCCCTGCTACTTTACTGAGCATGATCTCCTCCTCCAGGTCTCTCCTAACATGTCCAGAGCACGTGATACGAAGTCTTGTCATTCTTCCCTCTAAGGAACTTTCCGACTGTATTTCTCTCAAGGCGGATCAGTTTGTCCACTTCCCAGCCCATGCTACGTTCAGTATTCTTTGTCAGTACCACGATTCAAAGGCATTGATTCTTCTTTGGCCTCCCTTATTCAATGCCTTGCTTTCACCGCCATATGAGGTCATTGAAGATACCATGGCTTAGCCCAGGAAAGCGTTAGAGAAATGAACCACTCTCCTGTTAGAAGTGAACAGAACTAGATGGAGGATATGTAGAGAAACAAGCACTTCATATTTTGATATTTTTGTAATGATAAATGTCAATTTATACTCATATGGAATGGAACTCATATGGAATGGAACACCAGTCATTCTCTTTAGAATTGATTTAGATACCAATTGAATTAGTCTATACTCTTAAATATGTATTTTTATTTTAAAACATAACTCCATTGTCTAATGTAAACATTCTCTGAAGCAAATCTTCAATGCACAAAGGTGAATGGAATTCAAATGTCAGTCTCTCTGGGAAAATAAAGAAAGGCAACTCACTTGATCTAATGATTTTGAACTTAGGGAAACAAAGACCATAAATATTACTCACCTTTTGGTTATGATTTTGATAGCTATATTACTTATATAGAGACAT
Source organism: Tenrec ecaudatus (assembly GCF_050624435.1). NCBI lineage: Eukaryota > Metazoa > Chordata > Mammalia > Afrosoricida > Tenrecidae > Tenrec > Tenrec ecaudatus. The sequence goes on along the minus strand of NC_134539.1, from coordinate 47,709,751 downwards.
TATTTCTGACTGCTTTTGGACTTCTTGCTGTGTCTCATCATTCATGCCTGTGCATGGAAACCTGCTTATGTAGAACCACATATTCAAGGAAGATGGTTACCCCTAATATTTAGAAATCTTTCAGTACCAAATGTTCTGTAGGACCAAGAATGGCAAGACTTTGTCCCATTTATTCTGGAAATGTTATCAGAGGGGACCAGTCGCCGGAGAAGGAGATCATGCTTGGTAAATGAGAGTATCGTGGAGTGACACAGTGGCTGTAGCAGTAAACTCAAACTTAACCATGATTGTGAGGATGGTGGATATGAGTGGGTGGATTTGAAACCAACCCAGTGGTACCTTAAAGTCAACAAAGATTACACAAAAAATGTCATATTTTTGATTCAGGACGAGTTTTATAAAATTTACCAACCTTTTATGAAAACATTTATATCGCTCATTATGTTAAATGCCCACTTTCTCTTTTGGGAAGGGAAAAAATAGTGTTCCACAAAACAACTCCTCTCATGCAGTAACTAAGCACTGCAGCTGTCTGGCTGTTACACTCAAGGAGTACCTAGGAAACCGTCTTAGCCGTCACCACAGATCTGTAGTACAATAGCATCAATTGTGTCAGCATTAAAATACGAGGTGTCCATTCTTCCAGAGAAAGCTAAATCTTGTCTCAAAGGCACTAACCAACTGAAGCTTCTTTGTCCAACGTTTTCCAGTAAAACGTTTTGCAAATCATGGATTCAAGTCCTTTGAGATGCTCTACAAAGCTACTCGCTGTGACGACACGGATCTGCTGCAGAAGTTTTCTGACGCTTTTGAGACCACCCTGGGGAAGATGGTATGTCAGTAAGATCTATTTTCTGTCATATTTGGAAAAACAGTGTCAAGCTTTTCGTAGTCTCCTGATCACTTGCAAGCGAAATTCCTGGCCTGGATTAGTTCCCTCTTTTTCATGTGGTCTAAACATGTCTGGAATGAATCATGAGTAAATCAATACTAAAATGTCACGGATTGTTTTAAAACACACTGAGGCAGAAAGGCAGGGAAGATTATGGTCCATGTTGCTTGAGGACGCCTGCTCTATTATTTAAAATATTACAAAATGTCAAACACTCCAGACTGCTTTCGGTGTACAATACTGAATTAGTTGTATGATTTTTTTATCTCCTATATTTTGGTTCAGGAACATGTCAGGGCTTAAGGGAAAGTGGGACAATATATTTAACTGTACCGAACATCTTGTTATACTCATATTTATATCCCTAACAAAGTGGATCGCACTTTATTTGTTTACTAATAAACCCATTATCATGGGGTTGCTCTGAGGCAAGCCCTGCTGTCAACACATTAAAATATTAACACATTCATTTAATAAACACATGTTTATTAAAATAACATTTAAATCTACTCAATTTCCAAACACACACACACACAGAGAGAGAGAGAGAGAGAGAGAGAGAATTGCTGGCAAACTAACAAAACTATTATACCCATTAGGTAACTGTCACTATATGCCTACCAAAAAAGGGTAGTAATACATCTCATACTAATTATGCTCCACTCCAAAGAGACTATAAATGATTTCTTTTTCCCCCAAAGTTTTATTGGCTTATAATTCACATATCATACAATTCAATAGTTCAGTCACATCAAGAAGGTTGTGAAACCATCACCACAGTCCATTTTAGAACCTCTTCTTCATCCTTAGACCCATCATTATTATCTCCCCATTTCCCCCCAGCCTACCCTGCCACACCCCCAAGGAACCATTGATCCAGGTACTGTCTCTACAGATTTTCCTGTGCTGGATTTCACATACAGAAACATTAAAGGAAAACAAAGCAAAACAAAACAAATGTAACAACAACGTAAAACAAATAAAAACCTAAGTCAAAAAGAAAGCAGAAATATGCCAAAGGGGAAATCCAATGCTATTGCATTTTAACCTGTCTCTGCCATAATGCTCTCGCTCTCACAGCAAGGCTGCCCACACCACCGGAGGCTGAATCCATGTGTGGACCCGCAAATGGACTTAGGGCTTCCACGGTCGTCCATAGCCTTCTGCAAACCAGATGTTTATCATTTAAGCTCTGATGCCGTTCCCTCCTTTATCTTTGGACTATATTATTTACAATCCTTGGATTACATATCATGGTGTGCTTCTTCCATGTGAATTTAGTTGATGCCTCACTTAGGTGGCTGTTTGTTTGAAGATCAACCTTTAAGACCCCAGACGATATCTTTTCTGGTAACCAGGCACCAGCTAGTTTGTTCACCACATTTTGCTACAGCGCCCTTATCTTCAGTGATCTCCTCATGAGGACAAGCATCAAGCAGGGCCATGTCATAAGAAATAATTGTTCTTAGATTAGGGCTAGAAAGAATTAATTGCAAATGCATGTATAGTTTATATACGTCTCTGGCTCACCTTAGAGACAACATTGCCATTTTATGTTAGAGAACATTATCAATCACTGCCCTAGGACATCACCTCCACTGTCATCAAGTCAGTGCTGACTCATAGCAACCCTACAGGGCAGGGTAGAACTGCCCCTGTGAGATTCCAGGCCTGCAAATCTTTACAAGGGTAGGAAGCCTCATCCTTCCCCTGCAGAGTTGGCCAATGGTTTAGAACTACTGACCTTGCAGTGATCTGCCCAAGGCATAACCACTATGCATTCATAATGTCATTAGCTTAGTCAATGGTACAGAATTTAAAACCCTATTGAGAAAATGAAATTATATGCCTATTGGCCAGCTATGAGCCACAATACATGAATTGCTGACTTGTACAGATTCAACTCTGAAGTGACTAAACTCTCTCTTAACAGGTAAATGGAGTCCACATTTCAAATTATTTGAAAATGATTAGTGTGCGTGCTTGACTCAGTGTGCCTATATCACAACCAACATAGTTACATTTGCTACTGTAGGTCGAGTGGATCAGACTATGGTTTTAAACCCATATTCATTCATTCACCAAAGACTTAGTGTCTATGTTCTATTGTCGGCACTGGTGATATAGAGATGGGAGGGGTGGGGAGAAAATTTCCAAGAGTGTGAAGAGTGCTGGGACCCTGTGTGAAGGCTGGGGGGGAGCAAAGGGCTTATGGGATGCACAGAGACGTGGCTTACATTTCTCCTGTTCACGTTTGTTCACAGACCCCATCATTTTGTAGTGATGCTGATGACATTGACTGCAGGATGGAGGACCTGACCAAGAAATATTGCCTAGAATATAACTATGACTACGAAAATGGCTTTGCAATTGGTAATTAAATTATACGGTGTGGGTGGTTTGCAAAACTGATCGGCAAAACAAAAGATGATTACAGAAGAATCGAGCATACTAGAAAAATGGACCTTTATTCTTGTTTTACTTATTAATTAGGTGTTTAATAAAAATGAACCTTTTATTAGTTAATTAAGGAAATGATTTCAAAATACTAGCCAAGGGCTTCAGCATGATAAACTACAGGGAAATTAAAAATGTGATCATAAAATTGAGTTCACAGCTTAGAAGACATTTTTATGTCATTCAATTCTATTTAATGGCACTGTCAGTGCCAGCACATTATTTCAACAATTCAATTTGCCACAATGTAGGCAAACAATTTCCTATTTGAGTTATTTCCCCATTTTAACTTTTATGCAACCTTCTGTGAAAGTTGTATTACCTTTTAAAATTGTGATTTGGGTGAACGTTTTAAGAGCAAATTGGATTTCCACTCAACCCCTCACTTACATTTTGTTTTGTCAAATGATTTGCACTCTGCACAGGGTAGCAGCATGCTTCCCACTGCTTCCCTGTGCTTACCATCTGCCTCCTTCCGTCTTTCCTGTCTCTTCCTCTCCTCTGAGCTTTCTCACAGGGCAAATGCTACCCTTCCAATCTCTTATGACTGATTCCTACTAAGCAGGTATCTATCTTCCTAGCGGTGGTCAACTTATGGACCTTTCTGTCATCATGGACATAAACTCTATTCTAGGTTTGAAGGTGCCTACAGGCCAGTCACAGGGTTCCACCACCTGTCTCTATCAGAGCAGTAAGCATGGTCTATTGATAACTTCGAGCCCACCCCCACTCCCCCGCCCGCCATTTTCTTCCCACTCTATCCAGGACCTCCTGTTGCGATCACTTTTAAAGCAAGTCTTCAGTGATTGTCCAGTGCCATCTCATTCTTCTGGTCTCAGGCTCATGGAGACTGGGCTTTTTTGGTCCGTTAATCCTTTGCATTAATTGTTTTTATGTGGTTTTGGGGTTTTATTCCCCACTCTTCTTGGTTTTGAACAGGGAAAGACCAAGTGTTGTATCCTAATTCAGTAAGAATAAGAGATATTAAAGTTTTATTAGATAGGATTGAAATAAAGTAACACTAGTAGTGGATTTCTTAATGACATGATCCAAATGATGACCATTTCTACTATGCACGAGCCAGGCTCCTCCTCGCAGATAGCTGAAGCTGCAAGGATATAAAGACGCACACAGAGGAGTCAGTTGTCATCAGAGGACCACAAGTTAGGTGATACTTGTTGTCTAATAAGGATCCAAATTCCAGTTTTCTAGATTGAGGCATTGCATACATGATCCTAAAAATAAACCTTTCTTCCTTGAATGCTTTCCTAGAGGAGAGACAAAAAATGAGCTTAAGGTTTATTAAAAATAAAAATACCTTGGAGGAAAAAAAAATCTGCAGTCAGAATGAACATAATATAAAGGGCCAATAAGCATATCTCAATATATTTGAATTCACGATCCTCAAATCCTTAAAACTAAAATAAGGTACCAGTTTTGACCTGTCAGATAAACAAATATGAATAAGAATTATAATGCCCACACATGGCAAATGTGTAGGGTCAGAAGAGAAATGAGAATACAGCTCATGATGTGTATCTAAGAATTAAAAATGTTCACACTCTCAGGCCCAGAAATTCTACTTCTAAGAATAATTCTTTTGATAAAAATCAGGCCAGGGTACAGAGATGTGCCATATTTCATAAACTCTGAGATACATATTTTTCATTAAGACATATCTGAAATTGGGATGTGTCTTCTCATTGATGGCATCTTAGAAATGATAAAATATTGTAGGTTCCAAAACTTTGAGATAACCTAAAAATGGTAACCTGCTGATATGGTTTGTTGTAGAGTTATAGGAAAGAATATTTTCTAATTACTATTCATATCCTGATATATGTTTCATTACTGACACTGAAATGTCATGATATGTAGCAAGGTGAAAGTTTTTTTGAAAAAAGATTACTAAATAATATATACTGTGTAATCGAAATCGAATTGATTTTAACTGTGTTGTGTTTGTTTTTAATCCAGATGCATTCCCAACACATATAGTTAGGGAAAGGCTTACCTCGCATGTAAATTTGAGCTATTTCTAGATGATGGAGTTAGTTGTAGGCAATTTTTAATATTTTTCTCTTTGATCATCTAATTTCTTTTTCCATAATAAATATATAACACTGGTGGGAAAATGTTTAAGGGAAAAGGTAATCTTTTAGGGCCCAGCAAAAATTCAAAGCCAGAAACATCAATTAGCGTTTTTTAAAAGTACTTCGCTGGATATGCCTTTATGAATATAATTTTAATTTTTTAAAGCACAAAACTGAGCAAGGATATTAATATCATTTACTGAAGTTTTACAGCGAGTCAAATACTGAACTAGATTGTTTATATTATCTCATATTTCACAATCTGTGAAGTAAGAATCATTATCTCAGATGAAGAAGTTGAGGCTCAGATGACTTCCCTAACGTAACAAACTTTTACATCTGAACCCAAGATGGTAATAGCAGTGCCGAATGGTGCACCCAGAGAATCGCACGCCCCCATGGTGCCCCTAGTGGAGTTGTGTGATCTGAACATCTAACTCTACAAGCCAGATTGCCGCTCTGTCTCCTGGGGGACAACTGGAGGGTTTAAGTACCTACCTTCCAGTTAGCAGCCAACACTTCAACCACTGGACCCGCAGGGCTCCTCCCTCAGCAGTAGGTCTCCGTTTAAATGCCTAGGTATCTCCAGGCATTTGCGTTCATCTTTTAGACTAATTCAGTAGCAATCTACCTTTAACAATGGCATACCCCCAAATTATAGGACTATCGACCAAATCCTGTATGCTGTACATTACGAGCAGGTTAGGGAGCAGATGAGCGCAATTTGACGTCAGCAGATGTGTTGCGTGTTGTTGACCATCAGAACCTAGACCGTGAGGAAACTGCGATGATCTGATGCTTTGTTTCTCTGCCCCAACTGTCCAGGACCGGGCGGCTGGGGTGCAGGCAATAGACTGGATTACTCTTATGACGACTTTGTAGATGCTGTGCACGAAATGCCCACAGGCACCAGCAAAGTCAGGTCGCCACGGATCCAAAGAAGTGCCCCAAAGTCTGACCACAAAATTAAGTTAATTTTCAACATTACTGGTAAGGACAAACTCTCTGAAGAAATGATATCGTAAAAGTCTTGGTGGAAACCCCAGTTCTCAGATACTCCACTTATTAGTCCCGTGAAATCACCTGGGGAACTGAGCAGTCGGTAGACCCGAATCATCTGAGTCTTCTCATTATTTGCTATTTGGGATTTCAGTTGGGTTTTATGATTCTTGCAGCCACCAAAGCAGTTCTGGGGGCAGTGGGTGAAGGCATTTAGCTGCGAGTCACCAAAAGAATCCAAACTCACCAGCTGTTCTGCTGGAGGAAGAGGGAGACATGTCCTTCTGACCAGGTATCTGCCGTAGAAAGTCTATGGGGCAGTTTGACTCTGTCTACAGGGTCACTGTGAGTCAGAATGACATCAGTGGCAATGGTTTGGGATTTTTTTCTTTTCTTCTTGGCATAATGAGCTGATGTAGAACCAGAATATGGTCCATTGTCATGGCGTCAACTCGTACTCATGGCAACCCTGTTAGGTCAGAAAAGCCCTGTTGGATTTCTGAGGCTGTCATTCTTCACGGGGCATAAAGTCTTACCTTTCGCCCTTTAAAGAAGGACTGGTGATTTCAAACTACTGACCTGCTGGTTAGCAGCCCAACACTATGTCACTAGACTTCCCTCAGTTTATGACAGAAGGAGGGGAGAAAATGATGTGGGTATTATTAACCACGCAGAAGGTGCTCAGGATGTATTGGTTGAGTTTATTTATGAAATTATTTTTCCTAGCATATCTATAATATGCTGCTTCTCTGGGGGTAAAAATGAATTAGAATGTCTCCTAAAACACTATGTGTGTCTGTGTGTGTGTTAGGTCTTATGTTGGCTTGTTTTGATCGCAGCTAGTGTGCCCTTACCTGATGAAAGAAACGATACCCTTGAATTGGAAAATCAGCAACGACTTATTGAGACACTGGAAACGATCACAAATCGACTGAGAAGGACCCTCAGGAAGCAGCCCCTGTACTCTTTTCAAATTGCCTCCGAGGTGCTGGTCGCCGACAGCAATTCCCTGGAAACAGAAAAGGCTTTGCCCTTCTGCAGACCTGGCTCGTTGCTGCGAGGACGCATGTGTGGTAAGAATCAGCACCTTCGGGAATTGCCTGTCTGGCCTTCAAAACCTCGAGCTCATTGGGGATCTGGAGCAATGGTCGGACTGTTTTGAAACTACAAAGGGCTCTTGACATCCAAGGCGTGTTGTCTATGCTTGCTGGGGCTGTTGGCGTTAGGAGTCTGTCTCGAGAGTGCACGCAGCTGCTCAGTGTCGCACATCTTTGTTTTATTGATAAATCTGCCGACCTCGGCCATGCCCCGCAGTAACTTCTTGACAATTTCTGTCCCCTGAATGAGCATGTTTCATGTGCGAGCCCTATCTTAACAACTGTATGAGGTGCCCCAATTATTAAGAACAGTTTAGCGATGAGGAAACTGAAGTCAGAGTCTCTGGGCCCTTACTCAGTACATCCTAACTGTCAAGACAGCAAGTAGGTAGCTAAGATTACTCCCAGGCAGGTAACACCTGAGCCTGAACTTTTGTGATTTTTTAAACCATTGAGGTGAAATTTGCCCGACATAAAGTTCACCATGTTAGACTGTACAAGTCACTGGCATGTAGTATGTGCACAGTGTGGTGTGGTCCTCTTTTCCGTCTAGTCTCAAAGCATGTCCATCACCTCCAAGAGAACTCATGCATATTAAGCAGTCCCAGTCCCGCTCTTTGTTTCCGATTCCCCATCCCACTCTCCCCACAACCTATCCCCCAACTTCCTGTTCCCTCCCACCTCCTCCCAGCCCTATAACTTTGAACCCCTAGTCTAGATTGCCATGCTCAATTCCAGCCGATTTCCTGAAGAAGTCATTCACAAGAGAGGAAACCCACCCTCCACCCGAACCCAAATCTGTGCACGCTGCTGAGCCTCGTGACATAAGGATGGTGTCCATCCCTCTGTAGGCGCGGGATCTGGTTCCCATCACCCATTCCCTGTCGCTAGCCCCAGGGCTTTCATTGAACGTGCTTTATTGTTCTACCTATTCAGCGCATTAAAATTACTGCCATGCTGAGCCTGTTCTGGCTTCCTCCCCACCTAGTGAGTAAAAGGCAGGAGTCACCTGGATCCATCTCTATTCACCGTTCTCAGTGTGGTCTTCGGACTGGGTGCATCTGAAACCTGTCCTCCAGTGCTTGCTAACATGCAGCGTCACTTGCACCCATCTCCAAACTACCGCTTCAGAAACTTTGGAGCTGGGACCCAAAGTACCTCTCACACACTTCTAAACCCCTCCGTCACCTAGGATCTGTGTCCTGGGCCCTGACTGCAATTACTCTCTAGCAAAGATTTCTAATTTTGCTAGCTAACTTTTTAATGGTTTTAATATTTCATGTTGGGCTTAGAATATTTGAGCCACGACACGGCTGTAAAAGAGTAGGCTAAATCTTCAGGGGGCCAGGGGTGGTGATTCTACAATTAGCCTGTTTCCCTACAGGTCCTTAGGTCTGAGATGCCTAAGCCTTACCTTTGGTAGGCAATGATTCCCGTCAGCAGACACAGGGTCTACTTAATTCACCTGTCTTGGTCTCACCACGTTTGTCTGATTTTGTCACCAGAAATGAAACTGTTGGGGACAGTCAATTTCCCAAGAGGAGGAGTAAACATTTTATTCACTCGAGGTCCTCAATCATCGTAAACACTCACTGTTTCAGTCTTTTATCCTGTCGCTTATGCTTTGTTAGCCGTGTGTCGCTCATGGGGACCGAGGTTCTCCTAGCTGCCGCCCACACGTCAGAGCACACCATTCCTAAGTTTGGTCAATCAGAAGTTGACCACAGAGAACCCACTCCTGTTGGCTTTTACGAATGGGTTTCTACAAGGTGAACCTCGTGAGGAGCCTGCTGGAAATGTAGCCTTATTTGTGCCTGGGATGTGCTTTACTGCGTGTGTGCTCTTGGCACAAAGACCCTGCGCTCCACTGCTGTAGCTCACCGAGCTCTTCCACGTGTCTCGCTTGTTTCTCTTCAGTGAACTGCCCTTTGGGAACCTACTATTCCCTGAAGCACTTCGCCTGTGAAAGCTGCGGGATTGGGTTCTACCAGGACGAAGAAGGGCAGCTGGAATGCAAACTCTGTCCAGACGGGACACACACTGAGTATTTCCACTCGAGGACCATCTCTGACTGCAAAGGTAGGGGCTTCGTGTGCAATTTTGATCAACAGAAGCCTGAAGTTTGGTCCCAGTTCTGAACTCTAAATGGCAAACAGGACGAACTAAGAGCATTACTTACAGCAAATTCATTAATTTGTTAGTTTTATTAATTCATACTTTTCTGTTAACTGATGTTTCTATACTTAATGTTCCTATTTGATTATTCAAATATTTTCCTCAATTAAAAAAAAAGAAAGAAACTGGTGTTTCTTATGGAAACCCTCCATTTCTCTCCAGAAGTCAAATCTTATTGCCAACTATTCCAATTCACCATCAGTTAGCTGTAACATCTTTATAAGTATAATTCTTAATAATTATAATTCTTTATAATTTCACATGAATTTGTGGAAAGGGCTTTAATGCCACTCAACAATTAGAAAAGTCACTTTTCTTGAAATAGTGCTTGATATGATGAGATCAATTTCTCTGTTTACTTGGAATTGAATAACTACAAGTCTGTATTCATTCTACGTCATCTAGTATTATTCAAAGTATCTTTACTATGTTATTCGCAACGACTGTGCCTGGTGGGAATGTTGAGGATAGGGAACTTTCTGTGCACACAGAAAACACTTTCATGAGTCCGGTTATAGTAAGTCCTTCCGAGAGGGGCTTTCACAGTGGTACCTCTTTGCCACAGTTGCAAATATAGGTGTGGGTGTTTAGAGACAAATAAATAAACACAAACTCAGGATGAGGGATGGGTGATTGAACACGACACTAACAGGATTAGCAGTGGTGACGATGAGAGGGACTGCGGGCAAGGACAGAAGGCGGGGACAGTGCCCAGGAAATCTGGGAATCTGGTCTTACTGTGCTACTAAAACTACCATCAAAAATTTCGGAAAATTGCTCAACCTCTCAGTTCCTGACTCCCTTTATCTATGTCCCCTGGTAGCCCTGAAATGCATTGGTGCTTGTGGCTAGGAGGAGGGAGCAGAGCCAGTTCTTTATTTAGAGTGGCAAAGGGACCAGGGTCATTTTGGGACCTGAGCTCAATTTAGAGTTTTATTTCTACCTCTCAAGAGAACATTGCCCCTTCCCTAGTGGACACTTTGTCCATTGATAGCGCCCTTCTGGAATGTTTCTGTCAGGCGTTCAACCACTATTTGCTGAACACTTTCGATGGGTCAAGTAGTTTGTTAGACAATAAGGGAAGCAATGAGAAACAAATCTAAAACTTCGTAGTAGCAAGTGGGACGGTCTTGGATACAATGTATGTGCTTGGCCAATCAAAGGAGAAGTTGTCTCTCTGCTTAAGCCCAGAATTCAAATGCTTTTAGCTCTCACACCCACAGAGCTCATTTTGTACATCATAATGTCTTCATTATTAATCATACAACATTTTTCCTTTGTAGCTCAGTGTCAACAAGGCACCTACTCATCCAATGGACTTGAGACGTGTGAATCGTGCCCGTTGGGCACTTACCAGCCAGCAGTTGGTTCCCGGGGCTGCCTCGTATGTCCAGAAAACATGTTGACCGTGAAAAGAGGCGCTGTGAACATTTCGGCGTGTGGAGGTGATCTAAGACTTGAGCGTAGCTATTTCGCTAAAACTGTTTTCTACACACGAAGAAGTGGGATGTGTTTGGCAAAACCCTAGGTCTACTGTATGCAGAGGATATCAAAGTGCAAGACGTGGGCCCAGGTTTCAGATAGTTAAAAACATGTGCTCAGGACTTAGATAGATATCTAAGCTAGGAATTTAGTCTCTTCCTGGCTGAAATGAAGTCTTGCTGATGTTCCTTGAAACTGCAGAATACATGCCTCTGAAAATCACGGTGTTGGAGTTCTTCCAATCTGAAGATTCCCACCAGTGGTTGTCTGCTCTGGCTGTCCATGAGACCCACCTGAACATTTCAATCAGCATTTTTAAAGTCCCGAAGTCTTGCTTTCATCCCCAGATAGTCTAGTCTAATTGGGCTATTGTACATTGATTTTCTTTTAAGGTTTCTCCAGGTGATTCCAAAGTGGCAGGAAAAGTTGAGGACCACTCATTTCAACTCTTCGCCTTCAGTGTGGAGAGCTTGTTAAGACACAATTCCTGTGCTTCCAGTTCCCGGCCTCTGATTCAGGAGGGCTGGGTCTGGAGCTACGACTGAGAATTTGCATTGCCAACTAATTCTCAGGAGCCATGGCGGCACAGTGGGTTAAGCAACTAACCACAAGTTCAGAGTATAAAGAAAAGGCTTTCTACTCCTGTAAAGGGTTACAGCCTCAGAATCCCCAGGAGCAGCCTGAGATGAGGCAGAATTGACTCGATGGCAGTGAGGTGTGTGTTTTTGTTGTTTGAACCTAGTTCTTAATTGGTGCTGATTTTACGGATCCTAGAAGCATGCAGATTTAAATGATTAGAAATAAAAAAGAAAGCTAAGGTTCATGTGTTTAAAATAGATCTGACTGACATCTCTCGTCCAGCAAAACATTTATGAAGCTGTAAGCAAAAGATAAGATTTCAGAATTACAATGAAACTTAGACTACAGTGAAAATCAGCGTAGCATTAGAAACTCCAGGAAACTGCAACTACTGTCAGCTACTGTACTTGGAAATCAATGGAACTGGGGCTGGAAAAACACTTGTTGGCTTGCCTCAAATTAGCACTTCGTGCTTTAAATATACGTTAAATAATTTTGTACCTTCCCCAACCTCTACATTATTTAAAAGCCTAAGATCTGTGGCAACCAGCATATTGAAACACTATTCCTTTGTTGAATAAGTGAGGTTTTCAGAAGCTGACCTGAACATTCCAGTGTAGAGAGCTCTGGGGGCCCGGTAGGTTAGACACTAAGCTTCTCACCCACGGTTGATGTTTCAAACCACCAGCCTCTCCTGGGAAGGACGATGAGGCTATCTGCTTCTGTAAAGATGTGTAGTCTTGGAATCCTGTCCAGGGTCACTATGAAGGAGATGGACTTGATGGTTGTGGGTTTGCCTACACACACACACACACACACACACACACACACACACACACACACACACACACACCTCCTGCCCTAGTTGCAGCCATATATCTGTATACGATTAGAGAGTGACATTCCTCAGACATAATTGCCTCAGAAGTTTTATTTCAGATGGGAGGTGTAGGGTAGTGCCTAGCGTTGCATGCTGGGAGTTGTAGTCCTCATAAGGCAGGTGCTGTAGGGGAAAACCACACTAAGAATTACTAGGAATTTTTATATACCGTATCAGTTTAGATTATCTCAGTCCAGTAGGACTATAGTAGATTAAAGTCTGTTAAATTTGAGGAATTGGGAGTCTTGCTCAGCAACCTAATGTGAAACTGAGATGCTGAGAACTTTGCTAGGACCAAGCAGGAATTCTTCAACCTTACCTGTTGTGGAATGCCAGCCTTAGACTCTTTTCAATTACAGTTAAGCAAGACTTGGCATTATGGTTGAAACACATCTGCTAGAGAGACTTTTATTTTGTCAGTATATGAACTGATTTGCAGGGAGAGTCTGCAATAAAAAACTTTCGGTTTTGCTCCAACCACAAGCCAACCAGGATTTTCATAGTGAAAAAAGTTCATATTTGACATTTTTCCCCTTTTAGCTTTTCCAAATAAACCTTGAGGCTTGTCTAATGCTGAAGTACTACAATTTAGCAACTACAATTCCCAGAAAGTCACTCAGCTTCTGGTAGCGTACTGCCCCATTTTCCCTAATGTTCCAAGCACACGTTTAACCGCATTCTGCTCAGCATGAGTGAGCATTTTAATAATGTTACTCAGCGCTGTCTCTTGTGGGGCTGAACAAGCACCACTGGACTATAAGTGGAACTTTTTCTAAGTTCCAAAAGTCCCCTTCTGGTTTTTTCTAGCTTCCAACAATCAATCAATCATTCAATCTCAATCTCTCTCTCTCTCTCTCTCTCTCACACACACACACATTATGATATGTACCTCTACAATATCTTATTTTGAGTAAGATATTGTTTTTCATTTCTTTAACAAGTTGAAGTTAAAAGTCATCAATGGAGCAATTATATTTAAGCATACCAGAAGTATGAACCTAGCCTTTATACATGGTTCCTTTTGTCACTCGTTAGGCCATCAAATATTCCTGAGTCTGTAGCTAGAAACAGCAGCATCTAAAACCTTCCATTTGAAGAGGTTGTTTGTAATTGAGGAGTATATTCCATGAACGATGCCTTGTCTCTGTCGGTGTCCTTGGCATTGTTGATATGTGTTCCCGCAGAAAGCAAGAGTCCTTGGGAGCCAAGAGGACATCACCTTCTTCTCTGACAGGGTTTAGGATGAAGTTGGGGATGAGAATTTTGACCGTGACTTTGTCATGGAAAGCACATTTCAAAGGCAGAATAGGCCTGGCTTCAGTGCTATGGAACAACCATGCAAGTGAAATGATAGTCTGGGGAGGCTGTGAAGCACTTAGAACCAGTTAATTGACTTTTCTTTAATATGTAGACATTCTGGACAGGGGTGGCCATGAATAAAAATCTCATGTGCCCGCTCTTTCTTTCTATGCTGGTTGTATTAGCATTGGCATTTAGATTTGTTTCCACTCATTTTAAAATAAATAAATTTATTAAACCTATACAGTAATTTCTTCTTAATTTATATCACATTAATCTGTTGTACCAATTATTTGAGAAACTATTTTTGCTCTTTTTTATTATGTATTCAAGGCTTTCTACAGACTTAACTAGTTTTGATTAATTTTGTTGTATTTTTGGATACTCCAGTTGCCACCGTTTAGCTACTTAAGGACCTTTTAGTCTAGCACGTAGATGTTTGGCCAATATAAAAACTTCCCTAGACAATCTTGTGGGTGTTTTGTTTTGTCTTATCCCACCCATTCTTCTAAGGAACCTATTTGTTTAATGCAAGATGGCATTAGAGACCAAAATCCAGCCTTTGGGGGTGTAAATCGGACCTAGTTGCCTTTGGGGGTGAAAATCATACGTAGCAGATGACATTTTCTGCTATCTATTTCAGTTGATGGTTTTAAATTCCATTTTAATATCAATTTTGGCATATTTAGGTTTTTCCTCTCTCCCTCCCATGAGTAGATGCTAGGACTTGTTCGGTTATGACTGAGTCAGAAGCCAGTTTCTTTGGGATTCAAAATGAAACGCTTTCCTTTCTTTTTTTATGGTTGTCCTTTCAGAACTACCTATTTATGTGTTGGGGTGGGCAGTGTTTATGGGTGTAGAGTACTACACACACATACACACAACAAGCTACCATCCAGTCAATTCCAACTCATAGTAATCCTGTAAATCTTTATGAGTACAGGGAGCCTCCTCTTTCTCCCACAGAGTGACTGGTGGGTTTGAACCACTGACCTGACGTTAGTGGCGACTGCTTGACTCACAGTGTCACCAAGGCCAGTCGTATTTTATATGAGGGGCTTTCAAAAGGCTGAGAGAAATGGCATTAAAAATGATGGAATATTTTCACCAATTTTTGAAGCCCCCTTGTATATGTTTATATATGGATATTTAAATTTTTTAAATTTACTATATATGTAAATACTATATTTAATATTAATTGGCCATTCCTAGAGACTATAGTTCCCATTTGAAATATGTCTACCATTGCAATTAATTTCAACTAATTTTCACAGGCAGATCCATTTTATACTTTTTACGCCAAAATATTCCACAAGGAATTATTGATAACACAGTACTGTTAGCTATTCTGGAAAATCAGTGGGAGCTGATTTTAATATTAATAGTCTATCACGGTTAGAATATTTATGTCTTTAAAATTTGGGGCATTCTTGTTAGTGTTTAGGGATATAGTCTTTTCTTCTTGAGAGTAGCATGCTGAAAGATAACATTTTTAAAAAACACTTTATGTGTCATTGTGAACTTTCCTTATGGGGATTCTTTGTGTTTTTTAATAAATACACTCAGATATGCTCCCAAACAGAAGGTGTATACCTGTACAGTAGAGGTTTTATGTGTTTATTCTGCTGCTTGGAAGGTATTTTTTTCTAACCAGATTATCGTTTTTAGAATATCAAGACTCAGAAAATCACTTTAAGCTTCACAAGTGTATAGTATGCTTGCACAAACAACATCTTAAGTAATCCTTCCCAAAACATTCCATGAAGAAAAAATTTTAAATTATAATTAATATTCCATAGAAAAAGCTATAACATGAGGGTTTTCATTATCAAGTACTGTAATTTAGTGAAAGAGGAGCTCTGTTGATATAGTGGTTACATCTGAATGATGGGCAGTTTGAAACCGCCAGCAGCTCTGCGGGGGTGGGGCGGGTGGTGGGGAGTTGTGCTTTCTGCTCAGGCAGTAAGCGGTTACCGTCTCGGAAACCCACAGGGGTCAGAATGAGTCAGCAGTGACTCACTGGCAGTGAGAGAGCCTCATCTTTCTCCCTCCGCTAGTGGTTTCAAACTGTTGACCTTGCAGTTAGCAGCCACAATGCCACCAAGGCGCTTACCTCACAATTAAACTGGAATGAATAAAAATTAATGACCTTCACTGAAGGCAGTTTAAAATAGACAAAACACAAACTGACAGAAGTGTTTGCTCTAAGTATGTCGAATGATATAGATCCTTGATTTATAGAATAATAATAAAAGTAAGATTTTCCAATATACAATTATGTAGGATAAATAAAACTTTCTAATAAAGAATAACTCAAATACACATGAGAATAACAATGCAATTCCATCTCATCTTCAAATCAAATTTTCAAATAATAATTACTAATGCTGTTGGGTAAAAAATGAGATGATATCATACACTGTTGATGTCACTATTGGTGGGAGCAATTTTTCATATGAGGTTTTTTTTTAGCAGTTTTACTGGAACTTAATCCATATATTATAGAATTTAGTGATTCAGTCCTACCAAGAAGAGTTGTGCAATCATTACCACAATCAATTTTAGAACATTTTCTCCTGTCTTGTACTCATTGTTATTGCCTTCTCATTTCCCATCAACTTTCCCTGGCATACCCTCAAGAAACCATTATTCCAGTACTGTCTCTCTAGATTCACCCATCCTGGATCAAGAAACAAAGGAACACAGAAGCTAACAACAATAGTAAATGAAAATGGAGATGAATTGCTATTGGAAAGGAAGCGGAACATTTTAAAAAATAGAACGACTTTAAAATGTATCCTCCCAAGAGAGAGATCAAAGATAAGATTAAATTTTAACCTACCTACATTTGGCATGATCCACTTCCCAATGTACTCTGCACAACAGCAAGACTGTTCACATCCCTGACATGACTGGTATTATATGTCAATGGCTTGGATTGTTTTTCATATTTTTCAACCTAAAAATCCTACTACTTGTGATTTATTCCAAGGAAATCATCAGAGTTGTATACAAGATGTATGTAGAAATTTGCATTACATTAGGAAACAAAGGAGAATAACCTGCATATCCAATAGTGAAGAAAAGGTTAGCTCAGTTATGGTCAGTAGATATCATCACATCATACTTATTAAACATTATGTTACAAAATATTATTTGATGCTTTGAGAAAATACTTATGATACAACATTAAGTTGTATCAAAATACAATATTACATGGCCAATTTTAATTTTTATTGGGTTAAGGTATACTATTAAGACAGAAAAGAAACCCAGAAAAATACCTTCAGAGTGATAGATAATACAAATATTGAATGTGTGGAAGTCATATTAGGAATTGTTTGCTTTCTTATAACCAAAGTACCATGTTCCTTATAAATAATGTGTGCTACTTTAAATGCACATATGATGTTTTTATCTTTGCAGTACCTTGTCCGGTGGGAGAATTCTCTCGTTCTGGGTTAGAGCCGTGTTATCCGTGTCCTCACGACTACTACCAACCCGCCCCAGGGAAGTCCTTCTGCTTAGCGTGCCCCTTTTATGGAACGACCGCGTCCCGTGGGGCTAAGTCTATTGCTGACTGTTCCAGTAAGGTGACACCCTTAACTCCCTGCGTAATCGCGTATTGGAGACTTATGTTTGCTTGTTTCTATGGTAACAACAATTCTGAATATTAGTTATCTGGACTTGTTCAATTTGTTCTTTTGAGTTTTGTTTGGGAGACATTGAACTTGATGATTTCTAAATCTCTTTCTGAGAGTTTACGACTGGATGAAATATGCTATCCATGTCTATACTGCCTATTTAAAAAAAACTAACAAACTGAAGCAAGATATTGGGGCTTTGCCCGCTCTGTGAACCAGAATTTTGACCACAGATAGGATCTAGACATAGTCGATTTGGTAGTGACAGTCTATTTAATGGCAGTAGCTACACGGGCGGGCATGTTTTTCTAATGTTTCCTGTTCATTTTCTTAGCGTTTAGTTCGGTTTTCCCTGCAGCCGAGGAGAGTTTAATGCCGGTTCCCTCTCCTGGACACATGAAAAAGAAGTATGGCATCAGCAGTCAGGCAAGTCCATTTTCCAGTTACAACACTTTCTGTAGAGGAGAGCGTGGGAACGAACCTGTCACGGAGTTGTCCCATAGAAGACAAGTACTAGGATTGAAACTCAAAGAGTCAAGAGTCATGAATATTATCAATGAATAAATTCAGTTACTTGTGACTACCTTCGTGCTATCTTAGAAGTACCAACATCACCAATAGCAGCAGTTTCCTCCCAGCTACGTCTGGAAGTTGAGACTGTAGCTGTGGGGCCGTGTTGCTCACTGGCCACAGCACCAGCCATCGTGTGATTGAGAGAGCAGCTGGCTGACGCAAAGGCCTTTTCCGATGGGCAGAAAACATTCACTTCCATGAAATTTAGTTAATTCCTTTTCTTCTGGGGATAAAAAAAAAAGAATCTTTTAGCTGCATACAGCCTGTGTTTTGAAAATAACTGAATCAAAGGTTTTCTTTCTTTTTGCGTAAAGACCAGTTGCTAAACCTGATTGGCTTGGTTGATTTAGAAATTGCTCAGCATCCACTTTGCCCGATGCCACGAATTCTTTGGTCTTTATCATTGAGGACGTTTCAAATGTTTCTTGTTTCACCTTCTTAGAGTCTAGTCCAAACGAAACAACTTGTACGAGAACTTGAGCCTCGTAACTATGAAAAGTGTGGGCCACCCTGCATCAGTGGCTCTCAATCCTGGAGAGAGATTTTAACCCACTGACCAAATTTGAAAATAAGGATGTACAAAATTTGTGATTTAGATGGCCCTGGATGGGACCTGGCTTTGGTACGTTTTTAAAACGTCCCAGATGGATTGTAATGGGCGGTCATGATTTAGAAGCACTGCTTGGGTTTTCCAGAACATTACTTAAGAACCACCCAGGGCTTTTGGGTCATGGACGGCAGTTTCTAACACTGTGCCAACAGTAGTTCAGCTGACCTCACCTGGAAACTGGGCCTGGCTGTCTAACGTAACAAACCCACTGACTCCCCAGTTAGAGTGTTTTGAAATGAATAGAGCATCTTGTCTCTGAGAGATTTCTTTTCTGCCACTGGTAGGTTTTCCATGAATGTTTCTTAAACCCTTGCCACAATAGTGGAACCTGCCAACAACTTGGGCTTGGTTATGTGTGCCTCTGTCCATCTGGATACACAGGTAAAATATAATATCTTTTCATGTGAAATAATTGTGACTTTCAGTGCCAAACTGCGTAACACTGAGAATAGACCCTATAAGATGCATTGTTGCTACGAGGTAGTGCCTTGTCAATTCTAACCCATAGTGACCCAACCTGAGAGGGCAGAGCTGCCCAAGGTGTTTCCTGGGCTCCTATCTGAGTAGGGAGCCAGTCATCAGATATCTTTTTCCTTGCAGCTGCTGGGTGAGTTCAAACTGCCTGCCTCTCATAACAAGCTGAGCACTTAACCACTGAACCGCCAGGCTCTGTGAAAGATGCATTAGATCTTATCGATGCCCAAAGTCGTGCTTGAAGTGTATAAACAAATAGGTGAAATAAACTATATGTATCTCACATTCTGGAGAATAAAGAATCACGTTAAAAGTCTCTAGAGAGTTTGCTTTTTTTAAAAGTTTCTAAAAAATGTCAAGTCATAACCCATGATTTAAATTCGAAAGCAGTTTCAGGTTCATGTCCAAAATTTTATTCTAATGCAAATACAACAGATTGTCCTCCTTTGAGTGCCTGCCCTTCTAACCAAAACCCCTTTCTCTCCTTTGCTGTGCATGAGTGAAAGTTCTTGGGAACAGTTATGGTGGGTTTTTTTTGTTTGTTGGTTGGTTTGATTTTGCTCTTTTTATAAAGGGCTTTTTGGAGGCTGTGCTTATGAAAACAATATTGTTTTGAACTTGATCCTATAGTGTAAGAATTATTTCTTCTTGTGGTTAGGTTCACATTTCAAATAATAAGCTATTATTATTATTTGGTCCAAATAATAAGCTGCACTTTGCATGGAAATTACTGCACATACTCGCTGTATTGCTCTATACAGTAAATACACCAACATGAAAGATGTAATAAGAAAAATATTGCTTAATAAAAGATTTTACCACACAAAGAATAAAATTGGAAAGTAAGATATTGCTCTAGATGATCGACAACCTGAGCAGTGCATTTATTGCAGCTTGCTTGGGTGCTTGTAGATGTGAGTGTGTGTTTGTATCTTTATAAAATCTTCTCATATTGACCTTCTGTAAGAACAATAGATCTTGCTCTAGAATGCTACCGTAAGTGGTACTTGAGCAAGGGTATGGTATAATTCTCAACCTTTACCATGTGTCACTATTGTCTGGGCGGTTTATTGTTTATTGAAACACAGAGTGCTGGATTCCACTCCCTGAATTTCTAGTTCAGTAGGTCGGAGAAAGGCCAGACTGTTTGTATTCAGTTTCTAGATCACACGGACCTGACTGATGGGACCGGGACAACAGGAGAGCACAGGTTTCAGTCTAAGCTAACCCACACGCATTGTGCCCTCTCTGGGCAAATGCACCCCCTCTAAGACACTTGCACACGAGCTGAGAGCTGGCAAGACTTGGCCTGACCCATCCCCTCTGCCAGGTGACCTTGGTAGCCAGTAAGACAGAAAAAGCACGGATGCCTTTGAATTGGGTCCCGAGTGTGGCTACGAGAATTACCATGAACTGTCAGAAGCACAACAATCTGTCTTAGAAGAACAGCCAGAATGCTCCTTAGAAGAGAGGATGGGAAAACGTTGTCTCACGTAGGTAGGACAGTTATCAGGAGTGACCGTCGCCTGGAGAAGGACGCCGTGCTTTAGGACAGAGTCATCCAAAGATGGATGGACAGAGTGGCTGCCAAAGAGCACAAACAGAGCCATGATGAGGCTGCCAGGGTTTTGTTTTGTGCCACCCAGTGCCCCTGTGAACTGGCGCCCTCTCCAGCACCTAGCAACCATAAGAACAACCACCGCAACCGGCTCTCAACCTGGGGGTCGCAACCCCTCTGGGAGTCCAATGACCCTTTCACAGGGGTCGCCCGATTCATGACAGTAGCAAAATGACAGTGATGAAGTAGCAACAAAAATAATGTTATGGTTGAGGGTTGCCACCGACATGAGGCACTGTATGAAAGAGCCACGGCATTAGGAAGGTGGAGAACCACTGCTTTAGATGCAGCCCAGGTGCAACAAGAGGCAGAAGGTTGGTAGTTCATACCCACTGGCAGCTCTGCGGGAGCTAAGACCTCATGTTCTGCTCTTGTGAAGATCATACCCTAAGAAGCCCTATTGGGCAGTTTTACTCTCACATAGGATCATTGCCAGTGGAAAGGGACTTGATAACTCACAATGACATCAATGTTTCACTTTGGAATTAACCTAATTTCGGATCCCATTTTATACTTCCAGTGTTCCCTTTTCTTTTTAATCCCTTGTACCCCGTGTATAATCTTTTGCTATCTTGAAGGCATCCTTGTAAGGACAGCTTTAATCTGTCTCAAAAGAGAAAGTGTCTTCAATCAAAGATTAACTAGACGGTAACATTTGACAAATATTTTCTTTTTCCTTCACCACTGCCCCTCTATCCGTGTAGATTGTTGTTGTTGTTGATGTTGTTGTTGTTAGGTGCCAGCGAGTCGACTCTGACTCATAGCAACCCTGTGTGCAACAGAACAAAACACTGCTTGGTCCTGTGCCAGCTGTACAATCGTTCTCTTATTTGACCCCATTGTTGGAACCACCGTGTCAATTCATCTCGTCGAGGCTTCCTCTTTTTGGCGGCGCCTCTACTTTAGCAAGCGTGATGTCCTTGTCCAGGGACCGATCTCTCCTGACAACACGTCCAGAGGATTACACCATCCTTGCCTCTGAGGAGCGCTCTGGCTGCACTTAGTCCAAGAGAGATTTGGTTGTTCTTTCGGCACTCCATGGTATTTTCAATATTGTTTGCCAGCACCATGATTCAAAGTCATCAATTCATTCAGATTCCTGGGATGTTTACTGGTAAACAAGTAGGGTTTTGTTTCTGTACACTGCTCTCTTTGGTCAGCCTTTGTTGGTTGGTTTGCATCTTAGGCTTAAAGTGTGAAACAGACATTGATGAATGCAGCTCACTGCCCTGCCTCAACAACGGAATTTGTAAAGACCACGTTGGTGACTTCCTTTGTGAGTGCCCTTCTGGTTACACAGGTAAGAGACATGTTTCCCGTTTTATAATATAAACCTGGGAATCATGGAAAGCTTTACTGCTGAGATATTTTAATGCCATATTAGACTATACTCAAAACACACTGAAGATGTATACAAGTATACTCGAATATTAAGTTATTTATATGCCTTCAGAAGTGTTATTTTCATGAGTTGTCTTGTTAGGAGAGTAAGAATAAAACTTCTTCAGATTTATAAAACAGGCAGCCCTGGTTTTGAACCCCATCTTCATCCATCACATATTTTGACTTTTCATCATATTTAAAAAATGGCTGACAGCAAATAAAGAAAAATGTGTTGTATATTTCTTGTCCAATAAACCTGTGAATGGTTTTTATTATAGAGATTACACACACACACACACACACACACACACACAAAGTCTAGCTAAAATTTGGTCCTCCCCTAGTTCCTCACTAGGAGATTAAGTTATGTGATTACTATATGCTTATTTCTATGTGTGTGTGTGTGTGTGTGTGTGTGTGTGTGTGTGGGTGGGTGTTGTGACTATTTCTAACTGTGAACCTTAGGCATTTGTATCCCGGATTGTGATGGGTCCCTTCATCTCTCGATTTTAACTTAAATGAATAGGCACATATTTAAATGCATTTATCATTTAAGCCAGAGAAGTGAGTTTTCCAACTCATCTCCCAGAAAACATACACTGATTTTTGTCAACTTTGTTCAGTCACATGATAATTATTATAGCTATAACTTGATCCCATGCTATAAAACATAATATATTATTTTATAAATAACAAAATCTCATAATATGACTGTGTGACATGATGGGAAAATATCTACATCATCCAGCATTGTACAGAACCCATCAAAGTATTGCTATAATACTAAAACATGTCTGAATATATATTTAAATCATGTGGTATATAATTTTCTCTACTTTCCTACATCCTATAAAATTATTAAGCATTTTAAAGGAGCCAGAATCTAATGACTTTATCATGCAAAAATGATTTTAATAAAGAAATGAACATGTGAATAGCATTATTCGTAAGAGTAATCATTAAATCACCTCTGATATATTTTCTCCATTTGGAATGCATTCAGCACTGATAATCATAGCCATATGTGAAAATACATTGATTTCTAACAGTAGACTCTAACAGTAGACTGTATGGAAGTTAAGTTCAAAGGCCTCTATGTAGGAGAAATTCTACAGAGGAGCAACAAGACCGCCTTTGAAAAGACTTTAAGTCAGCAATCGAGCAGAGAGGCATGTAGTCTTGTAAGCCTCCTGGGTCAGGTACACCAGCAAGAGCTGGCAGGTAGGGGCCATGACGCACACACCTTGAAGCAAGCCCCACGCTGCTTGCCTTCTGAGAGCCATGCAGATGCTGAAACCACCAGAGGAAGCTAAAGATCCGCACACTCTCTACCCCCCACCCCCAGACTGTGTGTGCAGCCACTGGGTCTGTAACCAAATAAACCAAAGCCAAACCCACTGCCGGAGACTCGGTTCTGCCTCATAGCAACCCGGTAAGACAGAGAAGAACTGCTCCTTGGGGTTTCTGGGACTGTAAATTCAGGCAGCCAGACGTATCTGCCTCCTACAGAGTGTGATGCTTAACCAGACGTGCCACCAGGGCTCTGTATCACCTCAGAGCTCACTCCATTTCAAGATTCTCTCACACTTTCCCTCCCATCCTCTTTGCCACGTGTGCATGGTTGCAATTTGCTCAGGCATATGAGAAAGTTGCCGCTCCTCTACACGTTTCTGTACCTCTTGAGATTCTAAATCTGAATCTCAAGTCAGTGACATGTAGCGTTGAATCCTACGGGGGGCCTGTGTCCAGCATGGTAGACACATACTTTGGGGAAAGTAGATGCGTGCTTCTACATCAAAATATATATTTATTGGACATGACATGAATTGTGTGGCTCTATTATGAAAGGCCAAAAAAAGTTTACACTTACTACACTCTAAGTAAAAAATATAGATGGTATCTTTATTTTTATCCATCTCTAATATAAACTTTATCTTTATTTTGATTAGCTCTATTCTCTAAAACTGACTGATCGGTGGAATTTGCCCTTAGCACATCTTCATGTTGTTATAATACATAAATTATTAGTTAACAGGATTTCAGTAGTTGTTGACTTAAGCACTCTGACCTCTTCAACTTAAGGAGTTTTTGTATATTTGTACTTGAATCTGAAACTTGTAGGCTCATTCCTGTCCCCGGCTGCGTAAATGCCATAGACCTATGCGTGTCCTATTTTCTACATCCATCAAAGCAAGGGTTTGAATGATATATCAGTTCCACTCACATAATGTCCACCTGGAAAATGGGACAGTTGCTTAGAAGTTTGACTCTTTTCCCAGCGTACAAAACCAAACAACTTCTTTCTTTATGCAATGTCTTTCTCTCATAGTCATTTCAAACTTTCTATTACCTCTCATCTGTAAAGGAATAAACAATCCAACGTGGTCAGCCACTAACAAAAGAGTAATAAGTAATAAACAAAATTATGTACATTATCCTCTTAAGTAATAAATATGACTGTTATTCCTGGCTGAAAATGGTATGAAATTTGTTGGGTATTTTGAAAATAGCAAGATGCTTCACAAACAGGTAAGCTATTATTCCTAATTGCTCAGCTGACACCTGAAGAAAACTATTGGTCTTAAAGTCCTCTGAGGCTTCTGCTCGGTGATTCTGTGCTCCTTCCAGGTCAACTCTGTGAAGAAAATATAAACGAGTGTCTTTCCAGTCCTTGTCTGAATAAAGGAACCTGCGTGGATGGGGTGGCTGGCTATCGCTGCACCTGTGTGAAAGGATTTATAGGTACCATGTTGTCATTTCATATTGTCTTAAAATTCTGTTGAGCACGGATTATTACATTGACTGATACTTTCTTTGAATTTTGAAAGGGCTTTAGAAGAGCTACAAAGGGTTCCAAAAGAGTTCAATCGATTCCGTAGTCTCTTTGGAAGTAGAATAGTGTTTCATCCAGACAACACATGTTAATTCCATCATATGATTAACAGTGCAGATTTCAAATCAGCAACCAATCTAAAAAAACATCAAACTATTGCTCATAGAAATTACCTAGGAGACATGACATTCTGAGCCTGCCTTGGCCTTGGACTTACATCGGACTCAGAAACCTGCACTCATTCACACAGACGAGGGGGCACTGGACTAACGAGGATTCTCTTCAACTCAAAAGAAGAAAGAGAGATCCAACCAGATTTGGTTGTTCATAATATCTGCTGATGTGATACAAAGGGATAAACTAAAATGATTAAAAGTTGATGAGACTTTCCATTGTAATTGATTTATCATTTATCATTTATTTATTATTTATAAATTGATGAAAATAAATTATGATTGGAAATCAATATGTAACTATTTTAAATATTATATTTATTTTTTACTATAAATAAAAATCATAACCAAATAGCATTTGACTCACAATAGTAATATAAAGTATCATAACCAAATAGCTTTTAACTCACAATAAAGTAAATTATACTTAAACATATTTAACCTATAAGATTTTTAAAATTTTACTGGAAGACAAAAATCTTTAAAAATTGAGACACATTATTGAAGGGAAAGTTTCAAAATTGTAGTTGAATTTCTCCCAAATTAAATATACAAGATCTCAATAAATATGATTGAATACAAAAGATGACACAGGACCAGACAGTGCCTTGTTCTGGATGGTCCTTTGACAAAGAACAACTTTAATGCAGAATATTTAACAACACAAGAGAATGGTTATTGATAAATGAAAAAATAATCAGGTACAGGCAATATGAACAATAGGATTCTGTTTTGTGCATATATACTGTGCGCAGATATATCTGAGAGTAAACATAATTTTTATTTTCTTTCACGAGCTGTCTTGAGTTTTCATATTTTCCTATTTTAATTTACTAACCATTTGAGTCTTCCATCAATTCAGCATTTTTGCATAGAAGTGGGCTAGGGGTTGGGAGCTAGAGGAGGAAGGGGGAGAGGCAGGAGTAGGTGTGGGAGAGAAACAGAGAACAAACCTTTCAAGCCAGTTCTTTGGTCAATAAAGAACTGATGTGAGGTCCAGTCCAGGAAGCATGGCCACCAGGTAAAACACAGGAAGACCTTCTCAGCCACAACCAGAGGCAACCCTGGTGAGGAGGAACTGGGCTTCCCAGAAACCAGGAAAACAACTTCCAGGCAAAGCAGACCATGGTTTCTCCAAAGGCACTGACAGAGCAGGGGGCAATCAGATGGAGCAATCAGCAGTCTCTCAATGAAATGTTCACTACTCATCTTAGCGTCAGAAAAGGGTGAGATAGACTTTTTTATTTTTAAAAAGAGCAGATTAAAAAAAATACAGAATTCAAAAATTAGAGTTCATGAAAGAATTGGTTCTCAGATCAGTTTGCTAGTCTGTGGCTTTGCTTCTCAGCAGGGTCCATTCCTTAGTCAACACCTTGATTGCAGTTTTCCCTGGAGTCAATGATTTGGATTCTTTGTCCTCCTTACCCATCCGCAGGCCTGCACTGTGAAACCGAAGTCAACGAATGCCAATCGAACCCATGCTTAAACAATGCAGCCTGTGAAGACCAAGTTGCGGGGTTCTTGTGCAAATGCCCACCTGGGTTTGGGGGTACCTGGTGTGAGAAAAATGTGGATGAATGTCTCAGTCAACCGTGCAAAAATGGAGCTACCTGCGAAGATGGTGTCAACAGCTTCAGGTAAAAGACTGGCTTGTCCTTCTCACTGGTTATATTTTCTTACCTGTTGAGTCATGCTGCAGCCTCTGTGAAGTCTGACTTTGAGTTCTGAGTCAGTCACTGCCCCAAAAAGTAGCCCAAATTCAGGCTACAGTAGAATCCACCCTCCACTTGAGAACCTGTCGCTAAGACAGGGGAAACACTAGTAGTTTAAAATAGGGAAGATGCAGTTTTTAAGTTCCCCAATGATCCTTATGCGCAGCCAAGTTTGGAAACCACTGTTCTACACTTAGGAAATCACAGAAAATGAAATAACTGCACAGAAGCATATCGTCTAACACTAGATTAGATGAAACCCATATTTTTGTGTGTTTGATAGCGTATCTGAAGTTCACACAGTAGGTTAAATCAGAAGGAATTGAGTAGTTGTATATCACAATGCCGATCTACAGATTATATCCAGGTTTTCAGACTTGGTTTAAGAGTTTCATAACCCGAATAGAAACTTAATTTAACTGGAGTGTGCAAACAAATAAAATACTAAAAGCTGTGCTTATGTAGACGGAAGTAGTGGTTTTGCAGGGGGAGAGGCTTGGGTTTCCTAAGGCAGCTCCTAGGGTATGCCTAGACTATTTTAATGCTTACATCGTCCCACCATTGTTATCAAGACAAATCTCTACCACCCGTGCCCCTGCCAGACACGTGCCTTCTACTGAAGATAGGACAGCCCTGCACGAGAAATCCCAGAAAACTTTATTGTCTTCAAGACAATAAATTCCTGGCTCTCTAAATTTGTGAAAGTTAATTATTTTCTTAAAAACGTCTTCGTCAGTGCAAGATTTCCCAAGCCTTTTCATCACGGTCACTCAACAAATGGCCAGGCCGCTCTCGAGAATTGGGAAGGCTCTTCGTCCAGTGAGCTGCTTAGGGAGGGGAGATTTCATCAGCGTGGCACCAGCTGAATGCTCGCTCTTTGCATCCTGTGTGTGGCAGCACCCGCATCACAGACAGAGAGAAATATGCAGGTGAAGCTAAGAACAACCAGCCTTTCAAGTTCTCCCTAGTATTCAAAACAACCGAACATCAAATTTACCTCAATTCTAACAAGGAAAACAGTGAAGATAAATGCCCCTAATCCAAATGCAGGTTATCACCAACGTGGATTTGTCTTCATAATGGAAGATGTTGGAGTGATTTCAAACCCAGAAAATCAATTGTATAATCCCCCTGATTCCAACGCAGGTTTCAGTGGGAGGGGTTAATAAGTATATCAGTTGCCATTTATTGAACAAGTCCCTCTTAGTTCTGAAATCTTTCAAAGGTAGAGAAAAGTACACATGAAAGCAAAAAGAGTAATGGAAGCCATATGGAGCCCTGGTAGCACTACTGGGTAAGTGCTGGAGTACTAACCGCCAAAGTTGACAGTTCAAACCCTCCAGCGGCTCCACACAAGAAAGATAAAGGTATATGGTCCCATAAACTCACTCTCTGAAACCCTATATTGGGCGTGGCGAGCCCAAATCCATGCTCAGTAGGCTTCTGCTTTCACTCTTGTTTGTTTATTCATCGCTGTGATTTTTCATATATATATGTCACATCTTTTTTTTAAACATTTTATTAGGGGCTCATACAACTCTTATCACAATCCATACATACATCAATTGTATAAAGCACATTTGTACATTCTTTGCCCTAATCATTTTCAAAGCGTTTGCTCTCCACTTAAGCCCTTTGCATCAGGTCCTCTTTTTCCCCCTCCCTCCCTGCTCCCCCCTCCCTCATGAGCCCTTGATAATTTATAGATTATTATTTTGTCTTATCTTGCCCTATCCGGAGTCTCCCTTCACCCCCTTCTCTGTTGTCCGTCCCCCAGGGAAGAGGTCACATGTAGATCCTTGTAATCAGTTCCCCATTTCCAAACCACTTACCCTCTACTCTCCCAGTATCGCCCCTCACCCCCTGGTTCTGAAGGTATCATCCACCCTGGATTCCCTGTGCCTCCAGCTCCTATCTGCACCAGTGTACAACCTCTGCTCTATCCAGTCTTGCAAGGTAGAATACAGATCATGGTAGTTGGGGGGAAGGAAGCATCCAGGATCTGGGGGAAAGCTGTATTCTTCATCGGTGCTACATCGCACCCTGACTGACACATCTCCTCCCCTAGACCCCTCTGTGAGGGGGTCTCCAGTAGCCGACAAATGGGCTTTGGGTCTCCACTCTGCACTTCCCCCTTCATTCACTATAGTAAGATTTTTTTTTTTGATGATGCCTTATCTCTGATCCCTTTGGCACCTCGTGATCGCACAGGCTGGTGTGCTTCTTCCATGTGGGCTTTGTTACTTCTGAGCAAGATGGCTGCTTGTTCACCTTCAAGCCTTTAAGACCCCAGACACGATCTCTTTTGATAGACGGGCGCCATCAGCTTTCTTCGCCACAATTGCTTATGCACCCGTTTGTCCTCAGCGATCGTATCATGGAGGTGTGCACCCAATGATATGATTTTTTGTTCTTTGATGTCTGATAACTGATCCCTTCGGGACCAGGTGATCACACAGGCTGGTATGTTCTTCCATGTGGGCTTTGTTGCTTCTGAGCTAGATGGCCGCTTGTTTATCTTCAAGCCTTTAAGACCCCAGACACTATCTCTTTTGATAGCCGGGCACCATCAGCTTTCTTCACCACATTTACTTGTTCACCCACTTTGACTTCAGCAGTTGTGTCAGGAGGGTGAGCATCATAGAATTCCAATTTAATAGAAGAAAGTATTCATGCGTTGAGGGAGAACTTGAGTAGAAGCCCAAGGTCCTTTGGCCACCTTAATACTAAATCTATAAATATAGACACATAGATCTATTTCCCCATCCTCATATATATATTTGCATGTATATGTCTTTGTCTGGACCTCTATAAATGTCCTTTGTCTCCTAGCTCTTTCCTCTATTTCCCTTGTCTTTCCTCCTGCCCCACTATCATGCTTTGTCTCCATCTGGGTTACAGCTATACCTCTTCTTTACATAACCTTACCCTTGATCATTCCCTACCAGGCCTGCCACTCCCCCTCACCACCAATTTGGATCCCATGTTGTTCCCTTGTCCCTGGATTTGTTAACACCACTTCTTTACAACCCCCCCCCCCCCACACACACACACCTTCCCTTATCCCAAGTCACCCTGGAACTGTTGGTCGCGTTGTTTTTCCTCAGATAGTTCATCCAGCCTGTCTTATTTAGACAGACCTGTGGAGATAATAACATGCACAAAAACAAGACAGAGGAAAACAAAGCAACAGTATACAACCAGACAACAAAACAACAACAACAAACCACTGACAAAGAACAAAACAAAACACATCAAGAAAGAAAAGCTTGTAGTTAGTTCAAGGATCATTTGTTGGCCTTTAGGAGTGATTTCCAGTCCAGTCTGTTGGGGCACCACGCCCTGGCCCCAAAGTCCACTTTCAGCATTCCCTGGGGACCTTGCCGCTCCATTCCCTTGCTGTTCCGCTGCACTCCCCCAGTGCTTTGCCTGGGTGTGGTGGGATCAGGTCAGGTGCAATTCGCAGACTGTGTCTCCGGTGCTGTCCCCTGTATCGCCCTTGGTCACTGAGGGGCATCGTGTCTCATAGTAGGGCCAGCCATATTGTCCTATCTGTGGACTGGCTGCTCTAATCAGGAAAATCATCCTCACGGCCTGGTGGGCCAGGATGTGCTCCACTCTCTCCTCTTCCCTCTTCATCTGCTGCTGTGTACTCTGATCAGATACGTCCCGGAGCTCCAGAATCAATGTCTCCCAGAGCTGCAGAATCAATGCCATCCTTTGAAACACATTCTTCTCGGGGTAGGGGCAGGAATCCACTTAATTTTTGGTGCTGGGGCCAGCCTCCCAGACCTCTCCACTGGTTCTCTACTCCACGCCGGAATGTTGCATTCACACCTTGCGGCACTGGGTTGACGTCTGATCCCTCTTTCCCTGTGGAGATATAAACAATACCCTCCCCTTGGGTGGGTTAGTGTCCCATACATCTTTTGTTTTAAACAATTTCTAAAGATCTTGTAGATTGCCTCCACCACACACACAGCACGCGCGCGCACACACACACACACACACAGAGTATTGTTTCCTCTTCCCCAGAAGTAACCACTGTTTGGAAGTTAGGGGCCACCTTCCTGATTTAGGTTTCATCATTTACTGCCGCAGTGACCCCATAAATAGCACATCGTATTGTTAAGCATGTTTTGTAAGTTATATCATGGTATACCTACCCTTTTGTAATTTGTTTAATTTTTACTTGATTGTCAAGAGTAAATGTCAGCCAGACTTGTGAATATGACTAAGGCCCTCCATGGGAGTAGTAATAATAATAATCATTGTATTACCTTATTGTTACAAAGATTGGTTGAAGGCTTAGAAAGCGTAAAGATAAAGGCAGCATTCAGAACAGTGTCTGAGCTTTTATTTCTTCCCCTGCCTCTTCTGCAGGGGCAGAAAGCACTGTGTGGGCACAATACTTCTCCTTGGCTTTCTAGTGGGTTTTACTGCTACGATTCTTCTAATGTGTCAACTGGGCTCTTGTTATGAAAACTTCTTTAGAAAGAGTTTGAGGGTGATTTTGATGTGCAAACTGTGTCTCAGCTCCTCAAGTTTCAACACCTGTTGAGGCCCCAGTTTGACAACCCTGCATCTTCCTCTGAGGCCTCTCTGCAGCTCTCTGTTATGTCATGTTTCCTTCCAGGTGCTGGTGTCCGGCCGGCTTCACAGGGCCACACTGTGAGCTGAACATCAACGAATGTCACTCTAACCCATGTCAAAACCAGGCCACCTGTGTGGATGAACTCAACTCCTACAGCTGCAAATGTCTGCCAGGATTTTCAGGCAGTAAATGTGAAACAGGTATATATGATCCCAGTGTTATTAATAGCAATAACTAAAACAGTCATTTCTCTCTTTTTACTTATACCGAGCATGACCTGTGGGCCAAACACGATGGTCACTTGGCTGGGGGGTGCTGCCCATCAGCTTGGATCAAATGGTCAAGGAAGGAAACGGGACGTTGTCTATAGAATGGCTACCATAAAAATCTATGATGATGTTCCCCCGACAGGTAGAAAGAGGATGAGGGATACTGGTGGGGGAAACAACACAGCAGAGGGGAAAGGGAGCGAACAGGTCTGGGGGAACAGAAATACATGTCTCTTGGTAGGAAAAGAGGGAGGACCACCCTCCAGAAGGATGACTGAAAATGCTTCGGGGGACTCTGGGGTGTTGGGAGTGGGCAGTGGGGAAGTGTCTTTAGTGGTACCGTGTGCACCAAATTGTCCACATTGACCTGGGCTTCTGGATGTATCCTGGGGGCCCAGGCTGGGTGCCATGAACAGCAGGGCACTGAATCCTGGATCTTCAAGGTGCACAGCATGCTCCAGATGCTGCATCAGTGAGAGCCCACACAGAACTCCACTGGGTGATCTGGACTCTACTTCAGACGCACTTGTAACTTGAGGACTTAAGTCAGAAAATACATGGTGTCTGAGTATAAGATAATATACAGCCCGGCTCTTATCTTACAAATCTAATGGGTTTGAGAGAGGTCCAATCTGCATAGAAAACTTATAGATAAAAGATAACACCAAAGTTGGGATGCAGCACCACCCTGTGTGATCATGAGGTGTTGACAGGAAAAGGTATCAGAAGTTCAAAAATGATCAACCAAATCGATGTGAAGGGCCTACCTATAAGATAATTGGACAGTTCCTCACAAAATGGCCACACACAGAGGGATGATAAATCCAGGGTGCAATATGGCACTGATGAACTACATAACTATGCTCTAGTTCCCTAATATTTCCTCCCCTTATTATGACTTTCATTTGTTTTTCCTCATTAAGCATGTTATATTTGCATATGTTCATCTGTATATTTAAAGGCATTCAGGACATGAAAGTCAAGACAGATAACCCCTTCAGATATAGTAACAGGAGTAATGGGTCCCTGAGGGTACGGGAAGAGAGGGTGGGGAGTGGGGGAATGGGGAGCTGAGAGCATTGATGTCTGCATAATCCCACTCAATGGGATTGTACACGAATGGATAGATAGGATTGTATAAGATATGGCCCCCCAAAAAGCAATTATAGGGGAAAAAAGAAGGGTTCCTGGGGGATATGGTGGGAGGGGGAGGGAACAAAGGGGAGCTGATATCAAAGAGCTCAAGAAAAAAGAAAATATTTTGAAACTTATTGTGGTAACCATTGTATAATACTGCTTCATGTGACTAAACGGTGGAATGTTATGGTATCTGTAAGAACTCCCAATAAAACAGTTAAACATAAAATTGGGGTTCAGGGGACCCTGCAGCATAGGCAGGTCAGGACCCTGAACTGTATTTGAAGCAGGTTTAACAACCCGCCCTGCACACTGGCTGCAACACATGACAGGTTTACACAAAAGGCAGTTGACACTTCTTTAAGGGTCTACAAAGAAGTAGTAGGCTATCAGCCAGCTGTTCACAGACAGGAGGGGAAGACAAGGTTGGGAACATGAAGTTGCTGATAAGTTTGCAGACTGCTGCTTCTGCAGCCTGGCCAGGGCACATGAGGCAAAGTGTCTGTTTTATCTCAGGTGGAGACAGAGGCCAGTCGCTGCTTCATCAGCTCCCCTGGTTAAGCCTTCCCACAACCTTGAGCAGTGGAAGGTTGTGGTCCTGTCCTGATTGCCCCCACATCTGAGGAAGCATAAGACAGCTGTACCAATATTGATGAACTGTTGGTAGGCGAACAAAGAGGGTCTTGATACATCAATGCCCAACATGCTGTATTAGCAAGTGTATTATTCTGGCAAACTTGTGAAGGAAACTCTATTTCCTTTTATTTGTTCATATTAGGGCGTATCTCAGAGGTGTTAGATGATTGGGGGTCACCTTCTTGAAATTGTATATCTTTTTCTATTTTTTGGTAAATGAAATTCAGAATTGATGAACCTATAGGGACCAGAGTAGAATAAAGGTTTTTGGAGGAAGGGGTGGTGGTGCAGGGGTTGTGGGGAGTAAAAAGGGAGACAATGTCAAGGAATTCAGGAAGAAAACGTATGTTTGGAAACTGGTTGTGGAAGCAACTGTACAATTCTACTTGACACAATTAAACTATGGAATGATATGACATATGTATTAACTCCCAAATAATAATAAATTTAAACACAGACACATACAGATCCAGGAATGGATTTTTGGCTCACACTAAATCCTAGCCCCAACTTAAGAACAATTAATTTTTACATTGTGGCCCTGCTCGATACTTTCCCAAAGAAAGCGAACACAGAAGATATGGTGCTATAGCAAAGTGTGGTGATGAAATTAGATGGTTTCTGGCTATCAGATCAAATAACATCTAGGGTCTTAAAAGCTTGTCTCCAAACAAGTGGCCATTTAAGTGCGATGTCAACTAACTCCACATGGAAGAGTCACACCATAATTATATACACTGACAGACTGTAAATCAAATAATCCAAAGTCGGAGGTGGGATTAGTATCAGAGCCTAAATTGTGAGACTCCTGTGTGCAGAAGGCTATGGTTGACAGTGGAAGCCCAAGATTCATTTGTGGGAACTACAGAGGACAGACACTAGCCTCAGTGAACTCCCTCTATCTGCACTCGAGGGATGGGAAGAAAGGGGCTAATAAATGAGGGCATTGGAGAGATGAATATAGAAGATCAAAGGCATCAGTCTGACTTGACCAGTTAAAACCTTGTCAATTGATCCCCCTCTGACGCATGCTGGACTGGATCTGGCGTTCAACAGTTTCTGTATTTTTGTTTTGTTTGTGTTCAAATTAGGGTGTCTCTCAGAGGGGTATGTTATCGGAGGGTGCCCTCTTGAAGCTGGTTTCTATGTTTTTCGGTCTATGAAACTGAGCATTGAGGAACCTGTAGGGACAGCAAGTACAAGAAGGATCTGGAGGTCAGGGGAAGGGTGATACAGTGGAGCTGGTGGTGGTATGGGGGAGATAATGTCGAGGGGTCCAGGAAGAAAAAGAGTGTTTGGAAACTGATCGTGGTAGCAATTGTACAATTGTCCGTGGCGTGATTGAATGATGGTGTTATATATGTATTAACTCCAAATTATTCAGTTATAAATAAAATAAAACACAGTCTTCATAATCATCCTGTAACCCGTTGTCGTCAGTGGCTGCCAAGTGAATCACTCACACCTTCCACCTAGTAGTAATCTTGTGCTTCCCTCTGTGTCCACTGAGGTGGGCATCCGATCAACTCGGTTCAATTACAAGCATCTCCACTAGCTCAGGTGAGGATGGTGACTCTTAGGAGTGTAAGGGAGGTGAAGAAAACTGTATTTCGAAGAACTCTTCACATATTTAGGAATCCTTTGATAAGCTACTTGACAGAGGTGTGAGAGTCCCTGGCTCCGGTTGCGAACCAAAAAGCTAATTCTAAACTACATTTTTTAATCGTTTTATTAGGGGCTCATACAACTATCATCACAATCCATACATACATCAATTGTGTAAAGCACTTCTGTACATTCATTGCCCTCATCATTCCCAAAACATTTGCTCTCCACTTAAGTCCCTGGCATCGGCTCCTCATTTCTTCTCCTCCCTCCATGCTCCCCCCTCCCTCACAAGGCCTTGATAATTTATAAATTATTGTTTTGTCATATCTTTCACTGTCTGACGTCTCCCTTCACCCACTTTTCTGTTGTCCATCCTCCAGGGAGGAGGTCACATGTCGATCCTTGTAATGGATTCCCCCTTTCCAACCCACCCTCCCTCCACCCTCCCTGTATTGCCACTCATACCACTGGTCCTGAAGGGATCGTCTGTCCTGGATTCCCTGTGTTTCCAGTTCCTATCTGTACCAGTGTACATCCTCTGGTCTAGCCAGACTTGCAAGGTAGAATTGGGAGCATGATAGTGAGGGGTGGGGTGGGGTGGAAGCATTTAGGAACTAGAGGAAAGCTGTATTTTTCATTGTTGCTACATTGCACCCTGACTGGCTCATCTCCTCCCTGAGACCCCACTGCAAGGGGATCTCCAGTTGCCTACAAATGGGCTTTGGGTCTCCACTCCACACTCCCTCCATCATTCACTGTGATATGATTTTTTTGTTCTTTGGTGTCTGCTACCTGGTCCCTTCAATACCTTGTGCTCACTTAGGCTTGTGTGCTTTTCCTCGGTGGGCTTTGTTGCTTCTGAGCTAGATGGCCACTTGTTTGCCTTCAAGCCTTTAAGACCCCAGACACTATCTCTTTTGATAGCCGGGCACCATCAGCTTTCTTCACCACATTTGCTTACTCACCCGCTTTGTCTTTAGCGGTTATGTCAGGAGGGTGAGCATCATAGAATGCCAATTTAATAGAAGAAACTATTTTTGCATTGAGGGAGTACTTGAGTGGAGGCCCAATGTCCTTCTGCTACCTTAATACTAAACCTATAAATAAGTGCACATAGCTCTATTTTCCCATCCTCATACTTTTTTTAAAGAGAACAAGTGATCTTTTAATTGTAGGCTTTCTTTGTTTTATTTTATTGGCTAGAGTACACAGGTGCAGAGCTGAAGTGCAGAGGAAAGAGAGACAAGCCAGAACCCCAGGGTAGGGTGGACCATTGTTCCTGTAGTTACCTCCTTTCTCTCCTGCAAGGGCGTTACTAGCCCATAGTGGTTATGCATTAGGTTGTTAATCACAGGTCAGCAGTTCAAAACCACCAGCCACACCACAGGAGGACAAAGCTTTCTACTCCCATAAAGATTTACAGAGTCAGAAACCCACAGAGGCAGTTCTACTGTGTCTTGTCAGGCTCCTTAATGTCTGAATTTTGTTTGAGTGGGTTTGGAGTTTGGTTTCTACAGGCATGCCTTAGAATCGACCATTGTTAAGAACCATGTTAAGTTCCACCTCCCCTTCCAACTATTCCGGGTCTCTGTTTCCCTTTCACCATTGAGTGCTTTTGCCCTCTCAGGTATGCACCGATGAGCATCTTCGAAGAGAATGTCCTCTGTTTGGTAAATGACATGCATTTCACTTTGAAATTGCCTCTCAAATAAGCTTACATTCTGAATGGACTTCTTTTACCCTTGTTGTTCTGTGCAGTGAAGTTGATTCTGACCCAGAACCATTGAAAGGTACCTTACATGGGCTCCAATCTGCACATTTTTCTCACTCATTGCAGAACGGTCTAGGAGTTTTAACCTGGACTTTGAGGTGTCTGGAATCTATGGTTATGTCATGCTGGATGGAGTGCTGCCGTCTCTCCATGCCGTGACCTGCACATTCTGGATGAAATCCTCAGACATCTTCAACTATGGAACACCAATCTCCTATGCACTTGACAATGGCCAAGACAATACCTTCCTCCTGACGGATTATAACGGGTAAACAGAGGTGCTACTGTTGAACATTTGAATAGATTGTTTAGTATAGCCCCGGAATGCGGTGTGGGGAAGGTAACCCAGTACAGCACAGCACCAGCTCTGTGGGGATTGCCTTTAGGACTCCACTCTGACATCGAGGCGGAACTTCAAGGAGGGAGAGAGGAGGAGGGTGGTCCAGTGCCACAGCAGAACAGCGAGAAGTCAAGGACCACATGTACCATCTAGACAAGCTCCGTAGGAGGGCCCAGCTTTAGTGACGTTCCCTTATACATGTTTAGGGTTTTCTTATATATTCACATGAGTTGTATGATGACCTGAGGGATTCATGCCCATTTCACAGAGAGCAAATCTAAGTTGCCGAGAGGCACCAGAATGACAGCGCTGACTCCATTTCTGATTGATGTTTTCCCTGGTGCTCCTCCTTTTACATACCAAGGCCTCCACGGCCTCATGCATTTCTGTGGCGACCTTGACCCTCAGTCTCCACACGAGTCTTCAGCCTGCTCCTGTAAGTAAGTTGTAGGTTTCACAAGCTCTCTTTCTTCTTCTCAACCCAAGGAAATCCCCCTGTTGTGGTGGAAAATCCACCCTCGTGTTGTAAGCTGTTCTTCCTAGCAGCCTTGAGCTGTCAGAAACAAAATCCACGGTAGATAGATAGATAGATAGATAGATAGATAGATAGATAGATAGATAGATAGATAGATAGATAGAGATATAATGTTGACCATTTTTTCATAAATATGTTGATATCAGTCCTGAGGAGGTGCCTGTAGAAGCAGTCAGTTGTGAAACAGAACTCACTTTCTCTGGTCCATTACAAGATTATTCTCGGTTTCAGGAATACACTTTAGAGAAATGAAATCAAACTGATATTGGTAGAACTCCTACTCTTTTCGCTCTCTAAAGGAGCCAGTTGGTGACTTGTCTCAAATTGGATCCACTTTTCATAGTTTATACTAAGGTTTACTCCTACCAGTCAATAAGCTACAGTAATGTGTAATTTGTGAATTAATTCTTCTCCTATGAAATGTGGCCAAATAAGTAAAAGGAGGGATGAGATTACCTAAATTACTTTACCCACACAAAAAAAGGAAAAAGAGGAAAAAAAGATGTAACTTGTCTACAGAAAGAATTGCCACGTTTGACTGCTGACTGTGCCGCATGCTCTCTGCTCTTCACAGCTGGGTTCTCTATGTGAACGGCAAGGAAAGGATAACAGACTGCCCCGCCGTGAATGATGGCAAGTGGCACCATATTGGAATCACCTGGACCAGTGCTGACGGAGCTTGGAAAGTGTATATAGATGGGAAGCTGTCCGATGGTGGCTCCGGCCTCTCTACTGGCTCTGCTATCCCTGGTATGTCTTAGCAAAATAAGCATTATGCTCAGTGTGGTGGTCTGTAGATGGGCAACAAGTGCTGGCGGTTATTGTCCTTGGTTTTGGACAAAGATCAATAGTTACTGTGGCATTTTGTGAATTAACTGGAGCTTTTTCGCAGGCGAGCAATATGGTACTATGGTTAAGAAATGCCTTTGGGGATAGATAGGTAGATGGATGGATGGATGGGTGGATAGATAGATAGATAGATAGATAGATAGATAGATAGATAGATAGATAGATAGATAGATAGATAGGCAGGCAGACTGACTGACTGACTGACTGACTGCCAGGAAGCATGCTGAAGGAACAACAGCTGGTGCTACAATTGCCTTACAAAAAGATGAATTACTAGTGTTGTATTGTTTGGTTTGGGGGCTGTTGTCATTTTGAAAGAGAGCTCGTTTGTACTTGGTAGACAAGCAGAAAAGCTGCTCCTGGCTCATTTTAGTGTATGCCCTTTTTCAAATAGAACTCAAGCTCTCCTCTCAAAAGGTCTTAACATAAACTTCCGGAGAGGAGAGTGTGCGAAGGCTGTAACCGGCCCAAGTTCCCGGCGTCATGCATGACTCTGGGTGGATCCGCCTACAGAAGGGACTCTGCACTGGGAGACCTCGTTGGTCACTGTCTTCATTGGTTCATATATTTTTGAACTGGAGTTTCGATGAAAGAAGATGAAACAAACAAACTGAATAAAACATTGACTGTGCATTCTGAAAATAAGTTGCCCTGAACTATAATAAAAACACTAATAAACATAGCATTACAGGCTAAGGAATAAGAAGTGAGACCACTTGTAGTCTGACACGGAGGATAGTTCCCTAGAAGTCAACAGAGTGAACATAACCTGTTCTGTTGGGCAGAATATTGTGTACATATCAAGAGTTCTTAAGTTGAGTGAATATTCATGAATACAATATATTATATATAATATAGCTAATTTTTTAAGTTTCTCTAGAAACCATTGGACCTGTTCTTGTTGATCGAACTTGCCTTAGCTTTAGCTCATTGCACTTGTCAACAATCTCCTATTTATACTGACCTGCCTTTTACTAAATTAGCTTCTTCCTCTCTTTCTCTTTAGGTGGTGGCGCATTGGTTCTGGGACAAGAGCAAGACCTAAAAGGAGAGGGATTCAATCCAGCAGAGTCTTTTGTGGGCTCCATTAGCCAGCTCAACCTCTGGGACTATGTCCTGTCTCCACAGCAGGTCAATTCCATTTTCAGTGTATGACAGTAATGAGATGCAAAGGTACAAACCTAGTGAAAATGTGAACAGCCTGATGATGCCATATCTTACTGTCAGCTTTTGGTGTACAGATTGTTTCACCAATGTCATTTATAGGGAGGGTCAGAGAAGAAGCCAGGCAGAGGCTACCTGCAGAAAGCTTCCAATATATCCCCTGCAACCCCCCACATCCACCCTCTTATAATTAGTTCTTAAAAATTTTATTGGAAATTATTATTTTATAAAATCATTTCATTTTGAAGATGGAAAGAATTGTAGCAAATGGGGTGCTTAAAATCCTTCGAAGTAAAGCTTCAGAGATTTAGGTTGGCCCAAGACGGTACATGCCAAAAACGGGCTAGTGAATAAAGACAGGGTGAACCCAAACTGCCTGCTTCCGATCCCAGTTAGATCATGAACTCACTGTGACAATTTTGAGCAAGTGCTTCAGTCTCTCAAAGCTTTAATTTTCATATCAATACAAGATAAATAAATAGAACGACAGACCAGATTTTTCACATGATTAAATCGAGTGCTGCAGAGAGATCTCCTGGCATGACCTAGAAGTCCCTGGTTAGGCACCTGGCTGCACAGTTGTCTCAGCCCATGACCTTTGAAAGGCCCCTTAGAGTACAGGCTGGTGATCTGCTTCTAAGTGGCCACTGCTGTTGAAAACCCTACAGAACAGTTTTACGCACTCTGCACCCTGGCGCTCTCCTCCACGGGTCAGAATCTATTTCGTGTCAACCCACTGCAGGAAGGCTTGGCACAGAGTAAGGACTGGGTAGGTTTGCTCCTATTACTACAGTAGCAAACCCTCTCCAAGCCTTGGCTTTCTCAGCACACCAGCAGAGCTAGACGAGATGGGCACCTCTACAATACCTTCATAAACGGCGTGGCTTCAGAGCAGACTAGACTGCCTATGTGCAGACATCAGCCTTCCTGGAAACAGTGAGCCCAGTTAGAAAGCATTTGGGAGAAGGAACAATGGTGGTGGGAAGAAGGAGAGAGGACACACTTCTTGTTGCCCCTGAAATCATACTATGCAGAAGCCTGTCCCCTGCACGCTGTAACTGTTTCAACAGGATGAAGTGAAGGTATTAATGTGTCTTTGTGAAACATGCAAGGCAAGTCTAAAGATGTCTTCTTGAACTTTCAGGTGAAATCACTGGCCACCTCATG
This sequence comes from Tenrec ecaudatus, assembly GCF_050624435.1. Lineage (NCBI taxonomy): Eukaryota > Metazoa > Chordata > Mammalia > Afrosoricida > Tenrecidae > Tenrec > Tenrec ecaudatus. The sequence continues at coordinate 47,668,708 of NC_134539.1, read as the reverse complement.
CCCAGAGGAACTCAACAAAGGAAATGTGTTAGCCTGGCCTGACTTCCTGTCGGGAATTGTGGGCAAAGTGAAAATTGACTCCAGGAGCATATTCTGTTCTGGTTAGAATTTCCTTCTCTCATCTCTGAACTACCCCAGGTTTTCTAGAAAAAGGAGGCAATTCAAAACTCTGTCTTGCTCAATGGGTGCATGCCTGTCTGTCTTTTAAGAAGCCCTGGTAGCACGGTGGGTTAAGCATTGGGCTGCTAACCACAAGGTCAGTGGTTCAAACCCATTATCTAATCAGAGGGGGAAAGATGAGGCTGCCTGCTCCCACAGTGATGTGTAGTCTTAGAAACCCCCAAGAGAGGTTCTGCTCTGTCCTATCTGCTAGTTATGAATCAGAATCAACTTCACAGCAATGGATTTTGGGGGTGAGTCTGTTGCTTAGCTAGGTACTCATGTTTATCGTACCATCCTCTCAAAGATTGATGATGTCTTTAAATTCTGAAATATATGTTGTGTGACAGGCGCCACATTAATTGGAATTTTGGACAAAGATAAAATGAGATTAGGAAATGAGACGAGAAGGGGAGTAAAGTGAATTTGTGAAATGCTGACCAAAGTCCGATGCTCCTGTTTGAAAGGGACTATACTTCTTTTAAAAATCATTTTATTGGGGGCTCATACAACTCTTATCAGAATTCATACATGCATCAATTGGATACATTTGTACATTCGTTACCCACATCATTCTCAAAACATTTGCTCTCCACTTAAGCCTAGAAAGGGACTATTCTTAACATGTGACTTCCATGCAGCTATCTAAATTGGGGGGGGGGGGGCAGAGAGGGGAGAAGGGTAGCAACAGGTAGCAAAGGGAGAAAAACAATGAATGTTAAAATGCATCATCAAACTCAGAGTGAGCGAAACGAGCGCTATTAAAAGTCTTAGAGTTTAGAATTAGGTGATCATGTATAGAAACATTTTTTTCATCTTCCTAAAACACTGATTTCTTTTTCCTTAAAGATAATATTCCACCAATTTTCGCTGCAAATAGGGAAGGCTGTTTGTTAACTCAGATAGGTTTTTCTAGAAAGCCAGTTATAAGATCTCTTGTCTCGCTCTCCGTGGAGTCACTCTGAAATGCTGGTGCCAAGTAAGACTTGAAACCCCTGACGTGTGGTGTTGTCGCTCTGTTGCTGACAAGCCCGACCCCCTTTTCTTTGTCATCAGATTGCCCGCCTTTAGAAAGATCCGCACCACACCTGCGAACTACATCAGTCGATGTAAAGCCAGGCTCCAAAGTCAGTGTGTTCTGTGACCCGGGCTTCCAGATGGTCGGGAATCCCGTGCAGTCCTGTCTTAACCAAGGACAATGGACCCAACCTCTTCCTCACTGTGAACGTGAGCTGCCTTTGTTGACATCGTCCCCAGGGACCCTTGAGAAATGTGTTGGCGCCGTAGAAGCACTGTGCAGGAAAGCTAGATGACAGCTAGGTTCTTCACGGTAACAAATGGAGCATCTACTCCTCGGATACTTCATTTGTGTCACTAACTGTACTGGCCACCCTGAGGGAGTGATCAGCGAAGACCCTCAAAGACTACTTTGCAAGGCAGACAGGCGGGCAAAGGAAGTGGACGGGAGAAAAAGACAGATTGTGCAGGCTGGAGGCCCAGAGGGACAGGGGTCACTGCTGGGCGGGGAGTAAGAGGTCTCTTCAGGTAGGTGTGTGCTTTCCGTCATCCAGCACTGATAAAGCACTCACGGTGTGCTTGGTTCTGGTCAGAGTCTTGGAGATGCAATAGCTGGGGAGAGACGTCCCTGTTTTTATAGTGGAAGAGACGGATGATAGGCATGGAAATGCAATAATTCCCACTCCATACCTAATAATGGTCCGTGCTAGTAGTAAGGACTATGGAGAGACACACGAATCAGCGTAGGGAAATTCAACGTGAGGAGGATGGGTGATGGATGGGTATTTTAGGTTGGTGGTCACGGAAGTTTCTCTACTGCACTTGCTACTGCGATGTATCATCTACTTATTTGTTTCTTGTCTCTCGACACCCCCTAAAAAGAAGGGGCCACAAGGAAGGGATTTTGCTGGGTTCACTACTATAACCTCAGCACCTCGGCTTGTACTTAGAGGGAGTGAGATTTCAGCGAACACTTCTGAGTGAATGAATGAATGAATGAATGGCATACCTGCTATGCGCCAGACAGTGCGCTGACTGCTGAGAGCTCAGGTGTGACTGCAGTAGACTACCACATTGAGAGCCCTGTCGGGCCAATGTTCCTGTGTGTTGGAAATGTTCCTGTGTAAAGGAAGGCCTCCAAAATATAAATATAATGTCCTCTGAGCATTGTAGTCCTAATGGAGCTTATTCGTCCTGGTAACATTTCAGGGATCCGCTGCGGGGTGCCACCTGCTTTGGAGAACGGCATTTATTCAGCCGAGGATTTCCATGCCGGCAGCACAGTGACCTACCAGTGCAACAATGGGTACTATTTGCTGGGCGATTCCAGGATGTTCTGCACAGACAACGGGAGCTGGAACGGGATCTCGCCATCGTGCCTTGGTGAGCTAAGTTCAGCAAGTACTCTCCGGTTTGTTCCAGCTCTGCTGGTGGCACACATCCCAACCCTATTTTGTGACCCACAATTCCCGAGGCTCTCCTGGCATCCCTGTTGATAACTCTTACCTCATTGCAGTAAACTCTGAGCAGGCCCTGGGCTGGGGCCACGGTCCACAGAGGTGCCAAAGAATGGTTTTACGTTTTTATTAGCTTCCATTGTAAGACTCACTGTAAGCTGTCTATTCACTAAAAAAACAATTGCTTTGGTTACGTACCTGGGATATACATATGGCTATTATATTTAAATGTTATAACTGCCTATAAAACACTGAATCGAGTTATATATAATGATTTAAAAATAGAGACAGATTTTTTTCTATAGGAAAAATGAGCCTGTTTTTATATTTGTAAGTGGTCCTCATTTCAGATGTTGATGAATGTGCAGTTGGATCAGATTGCAGTGACCACGCATCCTGCCGGAATACAATTGGATCCTACATATGTTCCTGTATCCCACCATACACAGGAGATGGTAAAACGTGTGCAGGTATCTATACGTGTGTAACTGGGGACTCCTATTTCAAGTTTTTATTCATATATATTTCAAGTCTGTGTTATTAAAAGTAAGAGTGTTTTTTATTTCAAAGGGTACACAGTGAAGTAGAGATGATGAACATCTTTTAAAGACACCTGAGCAACAAGTACAAGTGCTCTACATTTTCTTTGTGCCTGTCTTTCCCAACTTCTCATTAGCTGAACAATAAAACGGACAGCCCATCTCCATCACCAGTGTTGAAGAAATGTCTACAAAGTACAGCACAGTAGAGATCTAGAAACCTAGTCCATGGCTCTACTGCTGAGTCAGAGCCAACAGAGATGCCAAATGAATGCTTAGTTATAGCTTCACACTCTCTGTTCCCTGCCTCAGGGATACAGCATGACATTGCTTTTTACTTAATGCGCCACATCTGCATATGCTGTGACAACCTTTGTAATCCTGGCCTGGCTTGCCATCCATTGTTGTCTGTTTACATTCATTGTGGACAGCAACTCCTGCAAAACAGGAGAACAGAAAATAAAGACGATGTTGACATCACGCGTCAAATCATGACCAGGTACCCAAAGTAAGATGCATCCATTCTTTGCAAAAACTTCCTGCTCAAAGAAATGCGATTATCCAGCAGACTCAATGTGACACTGCCAATAAATCAGTACAGAAACCTGAAGACATGTTCAGGTGTCAAGTTATCCACAATAGGAAACAAGGTGACATCACTGAAACTGGGGGGGGGGGTATTTTAAGCCCAGCATCCAAAGAAAAAGAATGTAAATATTTAAACAAATCAGTGACTAAGCTTGAAACCAATTGACCAGAGGGATAGTTGGAATAAGTATTATGAGTTTGGGTTCAGATTGTATGAAAATATTATCAATTATGCTCTCAAATACACAAGGAGGTGTCGGTGTCGTGAGGGATGGGGACTGTGGTGGGGGGGAGATTCCTGTAGGGCCTGAAGGCATAGTTGTATCTCGTCATTTAGAAGCAGATAAAATGTGAGGTGCAGGTGGTGTCTTTAAGTATTTCAAATGAGCAATATACACGGTATGCTTAAAATGCCTTTTCTAATTTACCACTTTCTTGAGGAAATGTGCAAATTATTAAAATGAGAGGGAAATCATCTGTAATCCTAACCTCCAGAAATGGAATTCTGTTAAAATTCAGGTATATGTATTTTTCTGATACTTTTTCTGTATGCTTTCTATGGACATACAGATGCATAGATGTATGCCTGTTGCTATGAATGTAAACCCTATATGAGCAGTTTTCTATTCTAACTCAGTGCTACATCCTTAGAATTTCTATGACCATTGACCACTTTGAGAAAAATAATTTTAAATCACCTTTCATAATCTCCTTTGTGTATTTACTTTTTGCTATATTTTAACATGTAGCTGAGTATCCACTGTGGAAAGCATGCATTTTTTTCCTAACTTACATCTTTGTATTTATAATCTGGCTAGTTCTCAAGGTCAAATTCCATCATGGCACTTAGGTTTTGAGAGAATTTAATTTTAAAAACAAAACCTTTTACTGTTGACTCAGTGGCCCATCTGTCCAAGGGCCCGTCTGCTTCCCATTCCACAAGTCATGCCCATTGTGTTTCACTGTTGGTTGTCATCCCCACAATGCAATCATTTATCCCGCTTCCACCCCATGCTTCCTATCCCCATCCCACCTACTTTCCTAACCCTGCTGGACTTTGTCCTTCAGTAAATACTTCCCTTTGGATTTCAAATAGTTGATTATTCTAAGGTGTGCTGCCTTCCAGGTGTCATTGTTCCCTGCATCGATCTGTCTGTTGTCTGGGGGAGTTCATTGCCAGACTGGAAGGGTGGCCAGGGATCTAGTCCATGGCTTCTGCCAGCCTCTCTCTTGCCTTTTTTATGAACTTGATTTTTTTCTCACATCCTTCTAGTTTATTCAACAAAGGATTCCATCTAAAGTTCTTGATATATAGCCAAAATGACCTCTAGACATATTTGATCATGATATTTTCTCCTTTCGGAGAACACAAGTATTATGGTCATGCCTGTCACTCTATTCTCATCCCAAACCTTCCTACAACTGATTTCTCTTCTAAGCTGACTCCTAATTTGTGCATACCAAAATCCCCAAACCCACTGCCACTGAGTCAGTTCCAACCCATACTGACCCTATATAGTGCTTCTGAAACTATAAATCATTATCAGAGCAGACAGCCTCATCTTTCGCTTATGGAATGGTGGGTATGCACCACTGATCTTGTGCTAGCAACCAAATGCCTAACTCCACCACACTGTGGCCCAAAAGAAAAACAAACAAACAAAATAACTCAGTACTGTCAAGTTGATTCTGACTAATAAAGACCTTACTGGACACACCCTATGGATTTCCAAAACTATAACTCTTTACTGGAGTAGAAAGCCTAAGCTTTCTCCCGAGGAGCCGCTGGTGGTTTCAAACTGCTGGCCTTCTGATTAGCAACCCAAAGCACAACCCACTGCACCACCAGGGCTCCACAATGCTACCCAAACCAAGTCACTCACTGCCATTGGTGGATTCTAAACCACAGCAATGCTACAGGGCAGGATAGAACTGCCCCTGTGGGTTTCAGAGACTGTGACTCTTTCTCCCAGAGATCATGCTCAGCTGGTGGTTCCCAACTGCTGACCCCCCAGCATCCCCCACCCCGTGTGGTTAGCAGCCTAACTCATAACTGTCTACCCCACCAGGATTCCTGACCTCCTTCCTTTGCGCGTAGGAGGGGCTGAGGGACCCTCATCTATTTGAAACGGAAATCTGTAAATCTTGTTTTGTGCAGCTACTCAACAGCTTAAGCTCTTTTAAAAATGGTGTGAGGTGGTGACGGTTCAGGATGGGAAGGACAAGGACGGGCCGGAGTCCTTGTCAGTCATCCACTGTGTTGCCGGGGAACCACCCTCCATGGCTCAATAACTGTTGCACATTTCTCTTAGTCGTTGCTGGTTAGAAATGCGGTTGTTAGCTGGTCCGTTCAAACCTATGTCGCCTGGTGCCGCGTGTGCCGCGGGACTTCAGACCAGCCCCTCAAACATGGCTCAGGGTTTGCCTTCACTGGAGGGGGATCCCCTTGATAGGAGACCTGGCCTGGCTCTGTGAAAGCCATTTAAGATCTCCCCAAACCTTTTTCTTTCTTTTGAGAACCTATAAAGTGTAAGGCTCCGGAAAACCCAGAAAACGGCCACTCTTCTGGTGAGATTTATACCGTGGGCGCAGAAGTCACGTTTTCCTGTGAGCAAGGCCACCAGCTGAAGGGAGGCGCCAGGATCGTGTGCCTGGAGTCTGGCGAGTGGGATCGTCCGACGCCGCGTTGTGAAGGTGGGTGTAGCCGGGCCCGGGTTTCCTGGGCACTGGGAGTGAGCTTCATACATAAGACGTAGAAATGCTGTGTCAGGTGCATCATGCTTCTTTGTATTGGAAGCCCAGCGGTTAGGCTCTCATTGTGCGCACCCAAGTTAAGAAGAGCGCTGCTTCTTTGTTTTCCCCTTTCCTTCAGTTATTTCTTGTGGTAAACCAGACATTCCAGAAAACGGTGCCGTTGATGGGACGTCCTTTACCTATGGCAGTAAAGTGACATACAGGTAAGGGGTGGACTGCAGAGCAGAAGCTGAGGATACACTGGCATTGATAGACTACTAAGGGGAGGGGGGAAGAATGACCCCAGAGGGTGTTTTGAAACAATATAGAATTAGCAGAATCATGTGCAGTGTGAAGAAATCTAGCCCCATCCTCTGGTAGCTACAGCTCAACACTGGAATCCCTGGCCAAGTAGCTTATTGTGCCCACTAAGGAGTGAATGTTGTTGGCTTATAGAAACTGGGGCTTGGGTTCCTACTACATCTCCAACCAGGGACCACATTGCTCATCCCTCAAAGACAACGATTTGTGAAGCTCTAAACCCACAGCACAAACCGGAGGCCAGCCAGATCCTTCTATCTGTCAATCTCCTACTCATCCCTCAGCAAGAGATTCACCCACAGGGAACCGTGGGGAAGGCAGACCGTACCACCCTTGAAAAAAATTATTTTATGATAAAAAATGAAGATAAAGAAAGCAGAATCCTTCCTATGTGCATAAATTCCCAATATGTGGGAGGGGGTGCTTTGGCGCAGATAAAAGTATGTAAAGACAAAACCATCTCCCGTGTCTTTGTAGGTGCCAGCAGGGATATATTCTGCGTGGTCCTAACGAATCGTCCTGCCGTGCTGCTGGCTCTTGGAGTCACCTGGCTCCCGTGTGTGAATTGGTCAAGTGTTCCAGTCCCCCAAACATAGACCATGGAAACTATCTTTTGAGTGGGCTTACCTACCTTTCTACTGCAACGTATTTGTGTGAGAAAGGCTACAGGTACCGTCTGTAGGCACCATCCAAGCTTCCTATAGTATGCGTTCTCTCGCTGTTTAGTTAGCATGCTTCCTTTGTACGTGACTGTCTGACTTTAAGTCTAGAATCCCTGGGGGGTGTAGCGGGTACCCACAGGGATGCTGACCACAAGGCTGTCCGTCTGATTTTCCCAGCCACGCCTCAGGCGAAAGATGCAACTCTCTACTTATGTGAGCAGTCATAGTCTCAGACACCCAGGGGGGCAGTTCCGCTCTGTCCTACAGGGTCACTCTGGGTCTGATTGTCTTGGTGACCATGACATCCAAGGGATATTCTGCCATCTCCTTGAGACCTAGCTAACAAACAGTGCCCAGGGAAAGAGAGAATAGCAATCTGACTTTGACTCCGAAAAGTCTTAGTCCGCCTGCTTTAATTTACATCGTCACGCTTTAACCTTGGACATTTAAAGAGTTGGTGACATACACACAATTTCCTAGTTAGAGATGGTTTTTCATAAGCAATTTGCTCAGCTTAGACTCTGGATTGCATGGGTTGTTGTAAAAAGCATGTCAAGGAGCAGAGCTAATGTATAGCCCTGTAAGAGATGAACTTGACTCATGGTATAACTAAAACTGTGTGTGTGTGTGTGTGTGTGTTTGTGTGTTCAGCTCAAGGGACAATAGGAAGTTAGGCTGTGATCAGATGATAAACATGGCCAGCGGGATCTGAAATGGACAGAGATGACACAGTGAAAATGAGGTGGCTACGCCATGATGTAGGGTCACTATGAGTTGGCATCGACTTGACAGCAGTGAGTGGTGCCATGACATAAGGATCTTTGTAAAGTCCAAGACAGACCAGAGTGAGCAGCACTTTTCAGACCTCAGGCTCACCGCAGGTGGTGGTGGAGGTGGTGGAGGTGGAGGTGGTAGAGATGGAGGTGGTGATGGAGGTGGAGGTGGAGGTGGTGGAGGTGGTGGAGGTGGAGGTGGAGGTGGAGGTGGTGGTGGAGGTAGTGGAGGTGGTGGAGGTAGTGGAGGTGGAGGTGGTGGAGGTGGAGGTGGTGGAGGTGGAGGTGGAGGTGGTGGTGGAGGTGGAGGTGGTGGTGGAGGTGGAGGTGGTGGTGGAGGTGATGGAGGTGGTGGTGGAGGTGGAGGTGGTGGTGGAAGGGAGGTGGAGGTGGTGATGGAGGTGGAGGTGGTGATGGAGGTGGAGGTGGTGGTGGAGGTGGAGGTGGTGGAGGTGGTGGTGGAGGTGGAGGTGGAAGTGGTGAAGGTGGAGGTGGTGGAGGTGGAGGTAGAGGTGGAGGTGGCGGTGGTGAAGGTAGAGGTAGAGGTGGAGGTGGCGGTGGTGGAGGAGGTGGCTGTGGTGGTAGTGATATTGTCCATTCGTTGTTTTAAGTGGCACTACCTGTTGAGATTCTCCTTGTTTTTATATAAACAAAGTATGAAGAAACATTTCTATTCAATTTCTCATATGTTCCCTATTTTTTTCTAAATCTGCCTGTGTCATCTAATACAAGGGGTGATGTCATTCTTCCTGTAGCTTGCAGGGCCCTTCTGTCATTGAATGCACAGCATCAGGCACCTGGGACTCATTGCCACCTGCCTGCCACCTTGTCTTCTGTGGAGAGCCACCTGCCATCAGAGATGCTGTCATCACCGGGAGAAACTTTACTTTGGGGAACATTGTCACATACACTTGCAAGGAAGGGTGAGTAAAGCCTGTGGCCAGGCAGCCAGCAGATGAATAAACACAAAAACTAGATGGCCTGCACTTGGGAGCGGGATGCATTGGGCATGAAATCAAGTTCCCTGGCAGCAGAAGCCAGGGGGGCAGGGGGTGCTTTATACTCTGGTCTTTGGCAGCAGAAAAGAATACATTCTACAGGGAGACAAGGTTTCCTTGACATTATCGTACTCTGTGAACTCAAGCTATTGGATACTTTCAGTGGGTACATTGGATACCCAAGATTAGGGAGATAAAGGCATGAAGTGGTTGGCTTCCAAGATGTCCCTCCCTAAAAGGTCGGGTCCTAGGGAAATGGGTCCACAGGAGATAGAGGCTCCTGATTTGGAACAGACGCTGCTTGGTCGGTTCCTTTAACTCAGATGGGAGCCTCATTCTGTCTTCTATGGTGGCTTTCATGGTGGGGCCTGTTCCCGGCGGCACTCAGTGGGCTTGGACTGGTTCAGAAGGGATGCCCTCTGTATGAGTGTAATGTGTCAGTCTGGGTGCTTTGGGGAAACAAATGCACAGCAACTCATGTATAAGAGAGAGTTTTATGGAACGTTGGGCAGTGGGATGATCCTTCGCACTACCTTAGTGAAAGGGGCGAAAGCTCATTTAAGTGGGCATTTGTGTATTCTTTGGCAAAAGCAAAGGCACAAGTTAAACAGGACACATCTGGGAAAGAGGTCATAATATTCAAGTTTTTAAATGTATTAGGGCAGGGTAAGCATTAGACTACTAACCAAAAGGTCGGTGGTTCAAACCCACCAGCTGCTTCTCAGGAAAAAGATGAAGTCTCTGCTCCCATAAAGATTGACACCCTCCCTCACTGACCCATGATGCTGAGGGGGACAGCACTGGAGACACAGCGGGAATAGTGCACGGTCTGGCTCCCTCACGCTGGGGCGAGGCACTGAGGGCACGCAGCAGAGCAGGGGGAGCAGACTGATGAAACCCCTGGAGAATACCAAATATAGACTTGGGAGGCAGAGTGTGGCACCCCTTCAGATTTGACTGGAAAACACTCGTAAAGGCCAACAAACAGACCTTGAACTATTTATAGGCTTTTCCATTTTTGTCAGTGGCTTTCTTTTTCTTTTTGTTATTGTGATTTTGTTTTTAGTTGTTATTATTTTGTTGGCTTTGACTTCCCTTGTTGTTTTATTTGGCTTTCCCTGGTTTTTGTACTTATTAATGTATCTGCATGTCTATCTAGATAAGATAGGCAGGATAAATAATTCAGAAATGAAAAGATCAGGACCAATGGTTCTGGGGGATACAAGAGAACACAGGTGGGAGAAAGGAAGTGGGGGGACCATCCCAGGGACAAGGGAACAACAAATAAACTAAAATCAATGGAAGGAAGGTCATAGGATGCCTAGTGGGGCTCATTCAAGGGCAATGTAGTAGCGGGGAATTACTAAACCTGAATGAAGACCAAACATGATGGTGAGACAAGAGGGAAGTAAAAAGAAAATAGAAGAAAGAACCAGGAGGCAAAGGACATTTAGAGAGGTCTAAATACAGGCATGTACCTATGTAAATACACATATAATGAGAGGGGAATAGAACTATATACTCATATCTATATGTTAAGAATTAAGGTTGCAGATGAACTTCGGGCCTCCACTCAAGTACTCCCTCTCAAATACTCCCTCAACACAAGAACACTTTGTTCTAACATTCTGTGATGCTCACCTTTATGACACAATTGCTGAAGACAAAACAGGTGAATAAGCAAATGTGGTGAAGAAAGCTGATGGCGTCCAGCTATCAAAAGATATAGCATCTGGAGTCTTAAAAGCTTGAAGATAAGCAAGCGGCCATGTAGCTCAAAAGCAACAAAGCCCACATGGAAGAAGCACACCAGCCTGTATAATCATGATGTGTCGATGGGATCAGGTATCAGGCATCTAAGACCAAGAATAAAACTATACCCAAGGTGAATGGCGAGTGGGGACATGGAGTGGAGACCCAGTGCCCATCTGTAGACAATTGACATCCCCTCACAGAGGGGTCACAGGGAAGAGATGAGCCAGTCAGGGTGCAGTATAGCACTGAAGAAACACGCAACTTTCCTCTAGCTCTTTGGTGCTTCCTTCACCCCACTATCATGACCTCAATTCTACCTCACACATTAGATTAGACCAGAGCATGCACACTGCTACAGATAAGAGCCTGCAACACAGGGAATCAGGATAATTAAACCCCTCAGGGCCAACAAGGAGAGTAAAGATACCAGGAGGTTTAGGGGAAGGTGGGGGGAAAAAGAGGGAATCGATTGCAATGATCAATCTAGAATCCCCTCTCAGTGGGACGAATAACGGAAAAGTGGGTGAGGGTGATGAAGGATAATGTCAGATATGGAAATAATAATCTATAACTTATCAAGTGTTCATGAGGGAGAGCAGGCAGGGGAGGGAGGGGGAAGAAATGGGGAGCTGATATCTGGGGCTCAAGTGGGAAGAGAACACTTTGAAAATGATGATAGCGTCATATGTGCAAATGTGCTTGACACACTGGAGGAATGTATGGATTGTGATAGGAGATGTAAGAGCCCCCAATAAAAGTATTTTTTTAAAAAGATGTACACCTCAGAAACCGGACACGGGTCGCTGTGCTAGATGGCAGTGGGTTAGGGAGACAATGATCTCATTGAATTCAGAGATCAGTTTTCTTTTTAACCAGGACACAGACACAAAGTGTTTTCACACGTGATTCTCACAAAAAGAGAAGGGAGCTGCCGCGATGGGTGGGTTTGGGGTCTCAAGGCCCATAAGGGACTGAGAACATCTTCATCCCTGGTCAACTGGGCTGCATCTCGTGACCTTTTCCATGCACTCTCCAGAAGCATCCTCAGCAGTAACGACATGCTCACACTCCAGATGTACGGCAGTTGCCGTCACACATCTGGATAATGTTTTCATGACCATCATCTGGGCTTGTCTCTGGATTTCTTTCTCAACTCTGCCGTCTAGGAACTGTGGACATGTGAAGCTGCTGGAACCCCTCCGTGCCTCGAGTTTTCTTCTGTATAAAATTAGCTCACTAGAGGTTCATACTTCTCATGGAAATTGTGAGGAGTGAACGGATAGCGGGCCTGTCCTAGCCAGCGGGAGTATCTCAAGCTCCAGACGCCTGACCATGGCGGATGATGCTGTCCTGGAAGTCAGCGCGCCCATTGCACTTATGCAGGGATGCCAGCAGGTGGCGCCAATGTTTTCTTGCCAAAAAAAGTCTTAGTCGTCACACCTGAAGAGTCATTTAATTTCTACCTTGCACCCCCAAAAAAGGCCTGTTAAATTCATCTTTTATCCCCACAGACGTTTACCAAGTCAGTGCAGTGGCCATCTGTCTCTCAACATTCTTTCCGTCCTCATGCGTGGCTTCGGGGGAGAAGGATGGATTCAGCACCCTGAAATCCTCATCATTTTCCCCTTTTTATTCTTCTCAAACATAAACTTCTAAAGGCAGTGTTGACTATGCTAAGAGAATATCTTTGATCCTTGTTGTTAATGCAGAATAGAATTAGTGACTCATGCAGACGGATGCTTTATTGTCCGTGTGAAATTGCAGCTGCTTAAATACATAAGATGCTGCCCTATGAAGGTGCGCACCCCAAGGTAAGGGCTAATAGCTGACTCGGAAGCCCTCTCATGAAGCTCACCACGTACGCGTGCGTGAGCCGACTTCCACTCAGTGTGCGGTCAAATCACTGAAATTTAGATCTCAACATCCATCTGCCCAACTTCAACTGATTTTTGGTTATTACTCCAGAAACAGGTCAGTGCACATTCTAACGTGTGTCCTTTGTTGGCATCACTGTACTATTCATGGGTCATTTCTCCATGGGATTGTGGAATAAAACAATTTGTTTTATAACTTATGTGGCCTGCTTTTTAATAACCATCTACAAGAGCAGCCACAATGCCTCTTGAACAGGATTACAAAATGTCACACAAGTTAATTAAACATTGCAACACCTAACATACACTGATCCAAACCTACCCTGGTTTGGTTACCAGCATTTGTAAGGGCCTATTTGACGCACAAAGCTTAACACACATCCGAGTTCTGACCTAGTGAAATGGTGCAACGATTTACCGTAATTAGACACGACTTATGTCTCAAACTAGGCAAGAGCTAACAATTGGTAACACAATTATTTGTTTGTCATTTGGAAGCTGTGTACGTCTTTGGCATCTTGAGATACCAGCTGGTGTATTTTAGAAGATAGTTACTGTTATCCAAACTTTATCCACATCTTCCTTGGTGGTGGTTGTTGTTGTTGTTGTCATTGTTAGGTGTCATCGAGTTGATTCTTACACCTAGCGGCCCGGTCTCTGAATGACGGAACGAAACCCCACATTAGTCTTCTCTGACCTCACAGCTGTTCGCACATGGAAGCCCGTTGTTGCAGCCAATGAGCAAAGTTCCAGTGACCGATATTCTGAGTAGCATTGAGCTTGTAGCTTTGGAAATGAGAGGATCGGGAGACAGGTGTCAACAGCTCAACGTCAAGTCTCTTCCTCACAAATGAACACAATTGCAAGTCCACTCAGTGCCTCAGTCACTGTCCTTCAAACCTAGAGCGATAACCCGTTTTTTAATTCTTGAATCCAGAGCTTAATGCACAGGACACGTCTAAATTAGGTGATAACTACTCCAATAGAGATTTTTTAATGCGAAATCCAGATACTGACACATGGTGTTTTAAATATATGTATTTGCTTTCTTTCTCTTACTTCATGAATAAATGAATTTCTAGAAATGCAATAACCCTTTAAACATGTCCTCATCAACTTATGAACGTCAGTCAAATGGAACTGCAAGGTTCTTCACACTTGCTACCCCTAAGGCGGATTTCCCTGTTGGGGCACTTTTTATTTATTGTCCAAGTTCAGGACGTTCCATTTTATCTTTATTAAAGAGTAGGCTCTTGTAAGGGCAGAAGCTTTGAGAGAGCCTGTAAGAGTTCTTGTTCCCTCCCTATGCAGTTGTGTGTTACTTAAAAGCTGATGGGCATGTGGGCTGGGACCCAGGTTTGTGCTGTTCATGACATGAAAGAGTCAGCGAGCATAATTCTAATAACCTTTCCTCTTTGGGTTAGTCAGTTAGGAAGCCACTTAAGTATATTTGTTTTCTAGCAACAAGCAACACCATGTTCTTCTAAGATCTCATGAGAAACCCTGTCAAGTGACTACTGAAAATCATTTCCAGTTAACATACACCTGCTACTTTTTAGCTCACTTTACATCACGATAGTTGTTCTTCCAATGGCGCTAAACAGCTATCAAACCTGCCCAGCAGGCTCCACAGCAGACAGACGTGGTGATCTTGTAAAGGTTAGAGTACTTCTACCCTGTCTGTGATCACAGTGAATCAAAAACGGATTTGACAGCAATCATCACCATAATCTTGCTGGCACCACCCCCCCCCCAAAAAAAAACCAAACCCTTCAATGTCCCAGTGATCATTTTTTCTTTTCCAGGGGACTCATACACCACTCCTAACTATTTGCAAGAGTTCAAGATGCCCCCATTTCACATTCCCTTTTCTTTGCTAATGCTGTTCCTCTATCCTGAATGACTCCCCTTCCTCGCTTAACTCTTTTCTCACGTGACTCCCATCAACGGCTGCAGCATTTCTCAGATGTTTCCTTCCATCCCACGCAGCCGAGAGAATCAAGCTCTTAAGATACTGCAGGCCCTCAGAAGCTATGGGTAGTGTAGAAAAATGTATTCCTTAGATGCACTGATTCAACAAATGTACATTTGGTGGTAATCTTCCATCGCATTCTAGAAGGGCCTTGCTGTGACTTTCCATTAGAGGAAAGTAGTTGGTGGAAATTTTCCAGAAGGTATCAAACCACAATTCCTGTGTCCTGAAGAGGCTGTGAGGACTACCATCGGTTCTGCAGATGGCTGCTTCTGCCTGAGAGCCAGAGTCCAGGAATACAGGGAACATTTCACAAGTGGAACATGGATCCCAGTAAGTCAAGTGTGACTGAGATGGCACCTAAAAATTTCAACCACCGACTGTACCAGCAGCATCAAGGGACCTGTGAAAATAAGGGTGCATGGTTCAAAGTTGGCAAATGAAGTAAATTTCACTATAAGACATGAGGTGTCCCAGCTAATGGAACTTCTACCCAAAGCATGTCCTATCAGGAAGAGTAGACTCTAGGGATTCAGACCTTGAATAATGGATCTTTAAAACAATAATACAATTGTACTTTAAGGTGGTGCCACTGCACCTTCCTGACAAAGAACGGAGCTTATCAAAGCAGTGAGTTGCAGCTAGTCCACACTGCACACTGTACTCAGCTGTGGGGGATGATCATTGACATTGATTTTGAGACCACTCTGTGCAGAGCCTGATGTGCAACTGAAGGTAGGGGGTGTACACCTCCCCCTCGATGCTCTACTATGTTTTAAACTCTGTGTCTCCTCCATAGTCCATAAATTGGGGCCTACGAGATGCAAGACTCCCAGTCTCTTTCTAAGAACTGACACCTTATAAAACATAAAGCAAAGTGACCTCAGAAGAAAAGCTAGCTAACGATTTCAGAATCTTTGCAGAAGAGCCGGCCAAATAACATACAGTCGTGGCACTGCAATATCGTTTCCATGGGGTACCCCAACTGTGGTCTCACATGCCCCACATCAAACCAGCCAAACTGAGATCTCCCATCTTGCCACGTGACGTGAGAGGCATTAGGCAAGCCTGCCGGTGCCACTTTTCACTCGGGAAACCAAAGAGCTCAGTCTATGGAGACAGAATTCAATTCGATGCCCAGTACTTTTAGTCCATCACATCAGACCTGGTCAACTCCTTCCAAACACTTTGCTCATCTTACTCCTCGTCAAGAAATGGAGACTGAAAATAAGATTGGCTCAGTGGGCCTTATTCTAATGCCAACTATCAGAATATTTAGGCCCACTTCATTAAATGACATGGAGTGTCATTTAAGATTTCGACAGGTCATCAATCTATCATCATCACAAGGCAAATACCTAGTGCATAATGAAAGGCTGAGAGTTACTACACAAAGTGTTTCCATTCTCTCCTCCTTTAAGCAAGCACTGTCGGTTACGATGCTGTGGGTTGGGTGTTGGACTACTAATTGCATGGTTGGCAGTTCAAACCCACCAGCCACTATGCAGGAGAAAGATGAGGCGATCAGCTCTAGTAATGATTAGCGGCCTCAGAAATCCCATGCAGTGTCTTTATGAGTCAGAATTGATTCAACAGCAGTGGATTTTGAGGGTTTGGGTTGGGGCTTTGGTTGGGTGTGAAGAGTCCTAAAAGGTCCTGGACACCTGGAAGTTTCAGGAGAGACAGACTTGCAAACAATAAATTCATTAGCATCACCTCTGAACATTACGGGAGTCTTGCTTGGCACCTGGCAGTATGCCTGGCTGATCGCCGGCCCTTAGAATTATTTACGGAAGAGATAACTGTTGACTGAGAGACATGAAAACAAAGAGAAGTAGATTTTGCATCTGACAAAGGGATAGTGTAAATCCTAAGAAACTATGGGTGGTGTTGAAAATGCATCCTTTAGACCTGTGAACAAATATGTAATTTGAGGTAATCTTCCAATACATTATGAAAAGCAGAGCCATTTGCAGAACACAACTTTAACGCTACCCACCGGTTGGAAGGCATTGGAGACCGACGTGGTACAGCTTCGCAGTTCATTGAGCAATAAGTGAATGTCTAGCTGTCAGTAGTGTGTTGCTAAGTTGGGTTTATCCACCCTTGTTACGGAGACTGTTACTATGCCAGTAGGCCACAGTCACCCAAGACAAGCAGCGTTACAGTGTGTAATGGAGTCAGGCACCACTGTAGCTTATACCCATGCTCCTTGTTTTTAAATATGTGTAATGATTATTCGAGGTTCTTTTCTAGCAAATATCTAAACAAATCCATTTCTCTTTCTGAGCAAGCATGCATATTAAAAGCACGATAGATTTACATGTTCAGAGGAAAGTCATTTGATCAAGAAGGCCAATAGTCGAAGAATGAATATTGTTTTAAATAATTTTGCAATGATAATGATTGAACAACAAGATTAGCATAATGCCACTGAACCGTGCATTTGAAGAATGTTGAAGTGATAATTTTTACATATGTATTGATCAAAATTGTTTTAAAGGATAAAAGGAAAGTCATTGTTGGAAAGATTTTAACAAACAACAGTAGGATGGTTTTCCCAATATGCATTTAGTTATGATTTCTTTCTCCCAATCTTACAGCTATATCCTTGCTGGTCCGGACAGCATTGAATGCCTGGCCAATGGTGAGTGGAGTGGCAGTAACCAGCAATGCCTGGCTGTCTCTTGTGATGAGCCCCCCGATGTGGAGCACGCCTCTCCCGAGACTGCCCATCGGTTGTTTGGAGACATCGCCTTCTACTACTGCTCTGATGGCTACGGCCTGGCAGACAACTCGCAGCTCCTCTGCAATGCCCAGGGCAAGTGGGTTCCCCCTGAGGGTCAGGCCATACCCCGCTGTGTTGCTCATTTCTGTGAGAAACCCCCATCTGTTGCCTATGGCATCTTGGAGTCTGTGAGTAAAGAAAAGTTTGCCGCCGGCTCCATCGTGAGCTTCAAATGCATGGAAGGCTTTGTGCTGAACACCTCGGCCAAGATGGAGTGCATGAGAGGCGGGCAGTGGAACCCCTCCCCCACATCCATCCAGTGCATTCCTGTGCGGTGCGGAGAGCCGCCCAGCATCCGGAATGGCTATGCAAGTGGTTCAAGCTACAGTTTTGGGGCCATGGTGGCCTACAGCTGCAACAAGGGGTTCTACATCAAAGGGGAGAAGAGGAGCACCTGCGAAGCCACAGGGCAATGGAGTGGCCCTACCCCCACCTGCCACCCTGTCTCTTGCAATGAGCCACCTAAAGTGGACAATGGCTTTCTGGAGGTAAGAGAATGACTAGCAAGCAAGTCAACCCTGCCTTCCATCCCTCTGAGAACTGAACGATTGTGGCTGAGCCAAGGTTCGAGAGCAAGAGCAGGGAGCAGAATAAGGGTTGGGAAACAGAAGTACTAAGATTTATAGATAGCAGATAACCCATATGGAGATGCAAACCCATTGCCCTGGAGTCAGTTCTAACTCATAGTGACCCTCAGTGACAAACCCTATTGGGTTCCCAAGACTATAGATCTTTATGGAAACAGCCTGCCACCACTTCCTCCCTCAGAGTAGCTGGGGATTCAAACTGCTTAGCAGCCAGCCAGTTACCCACTGCACCACAAGGGCTCCTGAAGTAGCAGATAATGAAGGAAATAATAATAATTATTATTATGAATCCTTTTAATGAGTAGCTTTTAATATTCTACCAGTATATAGGCATTCTAAACACTTTGTGGTGATCTCTAGCCTACAATACAGTTAGAATCAGTCAATTCCAATAAAATGTTTTTGTTTTATAGAAGATATCTTTTGCAAGATGGATGCATACTTTATTTTATACAAATCGAGGTCTATCAGACCCACCACAAAAGGTATAACAGAGAAATCTCAGATCATTTCTTATTGGTAGAGAGAAGGCAGGTGGAACGTGAGGCAGTTCTTACGTGTCTTGAGTAATCCTGAAAGAATCTTCATGGAGATCAACACAGACTTGGCAGACGCCTTCCCTCTGGCACGCCTTCTCCTGCGGTCCATCAAGATAAAAGGGATAGGAATCTAGTCCCTAAAAGCAAGGAGATTCTCACTCAGTGGCCGTCTCATTGAACACTTTGTAAGAAGCCTAGGCGTTTTCCTCCTTTAGCTGAAGCAGCAACAACAGCAAACCATAGCAAATACCTTAAAGAAAAGGTGTCTGCTTTCCATTGGTAAATTGGGGTGGGGGTGGTGTTATGCTCATTTATAACAAGATGTTCTTCACTCAACACATATTTCTTCATTCGACACTTAATTCATCCACCACATATTTCGGGAGCTACTACTAGGTGCCCAGGATAGCGGGCATGCTTGGGAAGGTAGCCGTTGACAGTAGCTGTCAGGCCGGTGACAGGAAGGTACCAGCACACATGCTTGTGCTGAAACAGCAACTAAGGCAGCAAAGCAACTCGTCCCTGCCAGAGGGGGATTGGTTCACTATATCATGGGCTAGACCTTACCACAGCTACCAACAGGGAGACACGGGCATAAATAGCTCATCAGTTGCACTCCCTGAAAGTGACCTCATTCTATCTCGCATCTATTTATTTGAATGTTCAAGTAATAAGCGTTAAAGGTTTGCTTTTGAAAAACAAAAATATGGCTTTCAATGTCCCATCCTCGTGGGCTGGTGGCAACTTTAGACCCTACAGATATGCCTGTGGGTGAGGGATGGCACTCGGACAGGGTTCTTAGGGTCATCTCTAGGGAGAATACCGTGTTTTGCTTTACTTGTTATTAGAAATATTAAAGAATAAATGTATATGTGCTTCCCTTTTTGTGATTTAAACAAACTCTAGCATTGCTTTGGCCAGCATGATTTTTTAAATTATTATTTACCAAGTAACTTAACAGTTTTCAATAGCGCTCCATCCAATTGTCAATCAGTCTCAATGCTGTTCTTCTACTTAATGGGCTCGGCGCTGTGATGAGCATGTCTGTGGCGACTCTTACGTAATTCTGATCTCACTGTCCTTTTCCTTTGTAGACAGAGAGCACTCAGCAGACCAGATAGGCCAGCGGTTCTCAACCTGTGGGTCATGACCCTTTGGGGGTTAACGACCCTTTCACAGGAGCCGCCAGATTCATCCCAGTAGCACAAAGACAGTTATCAAGTTAGCAACGAAAGTGATTTTATGGCTGGAGGGTCACCACCACATGAGGAACTGTGTGAAAGGGTCACAGCGTGAGAGAGGTTGAGAACCCCTGTGTTAGACAAAGGATGAATTCTGATTTGCTTCAGTCCTGATGGATTCCTTTTCATGTACACATTTCAGTTCAGTTCCTTTTCGTGAACCGACCTATTTCAGTCACGATATGACCTGGTATAAAATGTCACTCCGTTGTTGTCGCCCGTTTTTGCAGCATGCAGCTGGCAGGATCTTCGAGAGTGAAGTGAGATACAGGTGCAACCCAGGATACACCGCCGTCGGCAATCCTGTGTTTGTCTGCCAAGCCAACCGCCATTGGCACAACGAGTCCCCTCTGTCGTGCATCCCTGTCAGCTGCAGAAAACCTCCCCCGATTCAGAACGGCTACGTGAAAGGAGACAACTTTGAAGTAGGCTCGAAGGTTCAGTTTTTCTGTCATGACGGTTATGAGCTTCTCGGTGATAGTTCGTGGACATGCCAGAAGTCTGGCAACTGGAACAAGAAGCCCAATCAAAAATGTGTGCCTGCCAAATGCCCAGATCCACCCCTCTTGGAAAATCAGCTCGTACTGAAGGAGTTGACGACTGAGGTGGGAATCGTGACATTTTCCTGTAGAGAGGGCCACGCCCTCCAAGGACCGTCGACCCTGAAGTGCTTGCCGTCCCACCAGTGGAATGACTCCTTTCCTGTTTGTAAGCTGGTCCTTTGCCTCCCACCTCCTCTGATTGCCTTTGGTGGCCCGGCACCTGCCTCGGCTCTTCATTTTGGAAGCACCGTTGAGTATTCTTGTGTCGATGGGTTCTTCTTAAGAGGAAACACCACCACTTTCTGTCGGGCGGATGGCACCTGGAGCTCCCCGCTGCCAGAATGCCTTCCGGTAGAATGCCCCCAGCCTGAGGAGGTCCCCCACGGCATCATTGACGTGCAAGGTCTTGCCTATCTCAGCACGGCTCTCTACACCTGTAAGCCAGGCTTTGAACTGGTGGGAAACACGACCACCCTTTGTGGTGAGAAAGGCCACTGGCTGGGTGGAAAACCAACATGTGTGCCCATCGAGTGTCCTAAGCCCAAGGAGATTTCAAATGGCCGATTATTTTACACCAGTCTCCGCTATGGGCAGACCATTACTTACACCTGTGACCAAGGCTTCAGGCTCAAGGGGCCCAAAGCCTTGACTTGTTTGGAAACAGGAGATTGGGACGTGGATGTCCCGTCTTGCAATGCCATACACTGTCAACCCCCACAGCCCATTGAAAATGGCTTTGTGGAAGGTGCGGATCATAGCTTCGGTGCCATGGTCATCTACAGCTGCTTCCCCGGGTTCCAGATGGTGGGTCATGCCATGCAGACCTGTGAGGAGTCAGGATGGTCGAGCTCGATCCCAACATGCGTTCACATAGACTGTGGCCTCCCTCCGCACGTGGACTTCGGAGAGTGCACTAAGGTCAAAGATGGCCAAACCTATTTCGACCAGGAGGAGGAAATGATGGAAGTTCCATATCTGACCCCTCCCCCTGCTCAGCATTTGGGAACAACGGTTACAACTTTGGACATTTCGAAGGCGTCTCCGGCTGCTGCACATGGATCGAGCTACCTGTATGGCACTGTGGTCTCGTACACCTGCAATCCAGGGTACGAACTTCTGGGGAACTCGCTGCTGTTCTGCCAAGAAGATGGAACTTGGAATGGCAGTGCACCCTCCTGCCTTTCCATTGAGTGTACCTTGCCCGCTGTGCCCGAAAATGGCTTTTTGCGTTTCACAGAGATGACCATTGGCAGTGCAGTGCAGTATAGCTGCAAAGCTGGGCATGTCCTCGTGGGTGCCAGCATAAGGCTCTGTCTGCAGAACAAGGAGTGGAGTGATGCCTCACCGCACTGTGAAGCCATTTCGTGCAGAAAGCCAAGCCCGCCTGTGAATGGCTCCGTCAGAGGAAGCAGCTATGGCTACCTGAGTGTGATCTATTATGAATGCAACCCCGGGTATATCCTCAACGGCACTGAGAGGAGAACATGCCAAGAAAATAAAAACTGGGATGGGAGAGAACCAGTGTGCCTTCCTGTAGACTGCGGTTCACCACCAGTCTTAGCCAATGGTCAAGTGACGGGAGATGTGTACACATTCCAGAAAGAGGTGGAATATGCTTGCAATGAAGGATTCTTGCTTGAGGGAGCCAAGAGCCGTGTTTGTCTTGCTGACGGGCGTTGGAGTAAAGCTACTCCCATCTGTGTGCCTGTCAGATGTGCCAGCCCCGCACAGGTAGTCAACGGGGTGATGGAAGGCGTGGACTACGGCTTTGGGAAGGAAGTCGTGTTCCATTGTCAGGAGGGCTACATGTTGCAGGGGGCTTCCAAACTCACCTGTCAAGCCAACGGTGACTGGGATGCAGAGGTTCCGCTCTGTGCACCCATTAACTGTGGGCCTGCCGAAGACCTTGCCCATGACTTCCCCAATGGCTTTGCCTTTTCTCATGGAGGGCACATACAGTATCAGTGCTTTCCTGGTTACAAGCTCCAGGGAAATCCTTCAAGAAGGTGTCTCGCCAATGGCTCCTGGAGCGGCAGCATCCCTTCCTGCCTGCCTTGCAGGTGTTCTGCACCACTGATTCAAAATGGAGCTGTTAATGGAACAGAGTTTGGTTGCGGGAAGGCAGCACGTGTTCATTGCTTCAAAGGCTTCAAGCTCTCGGGACTTTCTGAAATCAGCTGTGTAGCCAATGGCCAATGGAGCCCTGACCTGCCACGATGTGAGCACCTCTTCTGTGGTTCTCCCCCAACGATAGCAAATGCATTTCTCAGTGACAGCAGACCTCTGGAAGAAAACGTGATCACCTACAGCTGCAGGTCTGGTTATGTCATGCAGGGCAGTGCTGACCTGGCCTGTACAGAGCAAGGGGCATGGAGCCAGCCTTATCCAGTCTGTGAGCCCCTGTCTTGTGGAGCCCCACCAGTCGCTGACAATGCAGTGGCAACTGGAGAAACATACACCTTTGAAAGTAAAGTGAAACTCAGGTGAGGCCATGACTTTTGAATTTCCCAGAAGTTCAAGTAACAGGGCTATAAACTGAGAAGGGACAGGTTAAAACGTGTATCTAATTGGAAAGGAAACACCAGCTGGTTCTCTGGAAAAGCAGCTTTAAACACCTGGCTTTATCTTATCCAGGATTACGTAGAAATCCATCGACTGGGAAAATTGGGTGTACACATTTTTAAGATTTAGTTCCTAATGCAATTGTCTTAACGGTCATATTCTGTAGAGATTTATGAAGCAGCTTAAGTTTATTAAATGTGACTGGTGCTTGAAAAGTACTTAGAACTATGATTACAATTTGGTAAGTTTTATTTAAACGTTTGTTAAATAAATAAATGCATTCCTATTACAGAGGGTCTAAGACTCAAGCAGACCTGAGTTTGAGCAGCAATAGAACTATGACATAAAGATACCTGATTTTCAGGATTAAAAGAAGTTGTAGATGTTAAATATCTAGAGAAATTCCTGGCCAAAGTCGGTAATAAATATGAAGTATGTCATATTCCCAAACACGTTTGGGTCTATTTAGAACTTAGTCTAGAATTTCAATAATCAAATATATGGCAAAAAATAATAAGGTTGGGGACATTTATTTTAGTCTTGGATAAACTTTGTTGCAAATAATAAGGGTTGATCTGGTTATCATAGTTGCATTGGTGTTTAAGAAGGCAATGTTGGTCGCCTGACCTTGGAGTCTGTTTTGCTATATTGCACGGAATCTCTTCTTCACCTTGTAACAGCGTTGTCCATCCGGGAGCAGATTACATGAAGGCCCTGGATGTCACGGAACTGTTGTAGCCACATCCACTTGTGCATTTCTGTTGCAGATGTCTAGAAGGTTATGTGATGGATACAGACATAGATACCTTCATTTGTCAGAAAGATGGTCATTGGTTCCCCGAGAGAATCACCTGCAGTCCCCAAAAATGCCCTCTGCCAGCCAAAAGGACGCATTTACTCATTCATGGGGACGATTTCAGTGTGAACCAGCAAGTCTCTGTGTCATGTGCAGAAGGGTATACTTACAAAGGAGTGACCATATCAACATGCCAGGTGAGAGTCTCTGTTTACATTAAAGCATGTATGTAAAACTTGTGTGTGGGCACTCACGTGTGTGTGCGAGCTTGCATGCACATCCTTATCAGCACACAACTAGTATCTTGCTATTTCCAACAGGTGGGGGAATTTTTTTTTAAGTAATGGCTCAAGGTCTTAATCATGTCAAATTATTTGACAAGTTTCTTGGTAGACAAATACAAGGGGGCACCCCCAAAACAAAAACAGATTTTTTCAAAGTTGTACATTTAATTTTTTTTTTACAAAACAACAGTCTCACCTTCAAAGTACTCTCCATTTCACTTAATACATTGGTCAAATCTGCCATTCCATTCTTAGAAACACTTCAAACTCATCTGTTTGGGTGGCTGACAGCACCTCCTTCATTTTTTTCCTTCACCTTTTCTACATCATTAAATCACTGTCCTTTCATGACCCTCTCCATTCACGGAAACAAAAAGAAGTCACACAGAGCGAGGTCAGGTGAATAAGGTGCGTGGGGCAAGAGAGGCATTCTGGTTTTTGCCAAACATTGGCGCACTGAGATGGCTGCATGAGCGGGTCCATCATCATGATGGCAAAACCAGTCCCCTGTGTGCCACAAATCAGGACTTTTTGGTACAAACTGCTATACAATATTTTAAGAACCTCCAAACAGAAAGCTTGATTAACAGGCCGAGTTGGTGGAATGAGCTCCAAATGAACTACGAGTTGACATTTTTGTCCATTCAGGAAGTGAACAGACGTCAGAACAAGGCTTGTCATCAATCGATACTTCACCTCTTTTGAAACGAGAAAACCACTCTACACTTGGGTTTTTCCCATAATGCTGTCCGTGTAAGCTGTGTTCCACATCACAACAGTTCTTGCCGCATTTTTCCCCAGCAGGAAGCAAAATTTCACAGCCACACACTGTTCTCTTAAATCAGCCGTCACCAAAAAACAAGGTTCAGGTGAAACTGCTTTTACAAAAAAATTCACTGTGACCAGCGAGAAGCTTCCCAGGTGATGCCACTGGGTGCACTAACTCAGAACAAGTTGCTTGATGCTAGTAACAGGGAAAATGTGTACCAAGAAAGCTCCACACAGCAGAGTATTTCCCACCCCCCATTGGGAGGAGTACCCCCACCTATGTGTGTCTTTCTTCTAACTAGTCCCACCTTAAAGCAGGAAAGTGTCCAGAGCTTTTGTAGATGAAATGTTCAAGTTTCTAGAGCAAAATACTCATGACAAATTAGCAAAGAGTGGGTGTTGAAGTTGCCGAAGTTAAACGTTTCCAGGTTTTGTTTAAAGCCTTTGGTTTAAAGGCTCCAAAACACATCCCCCCACCAAAAAAGTAAAAAAATAAATAAAATTACATTCAAGTTGACTCTGATTCCTGACAACTCCATGGGTGTCAGACTAGAACGATACTTCATAGAATTTTCAATGGCTGGTTGTTTTTTTTAAATACGAGTAATTGGCATCAAATCCTGCCATGATTACTTACCACCTGGCAGTGAGTTTGTACGGCTTTAAAAAGGGTACAGCTAGTTCTCTCATTAAGTGCTTAACTGATAACTGCAAGGTCAGAGGTTCAGACTTCCTAGTTGCTCCACAAGAGAAATTTGTGATCCTCTGCTTCCTACGGATTTACTGCCTTTGAAACCATTTGGGCAGTTACACTCTTCCCTCAGGGGACCTCCGATCCAATCGGCTACTCACCGTGAATTGGAACAGGGCGTGTGTGGCTCCTGGGAGAAAGGTGAGGCTTTCTATTGCCATAAAAAATTAATCTCAGAAGCCTAGGGGGCCAGTTCTACCCTGTCCTAGGGGATTAATCTGAGTCAGGGTCAAATAGATGGCAGTGACTTCTGGGTTTCAGTTATGTGAATTTTAAAAAGTTACTTAAACACTTTGAGCTTCGGTGTCCTTATTTGAAAAAAAAAATGCAGAGAGTAATAAATTCCTTGTAGGATTGATGGGAAAAACTTGTATAATGAGGGAGGCAATGTAGATAGTGCTTCTTAGCACTTGTCTCTCCAGGTGCCCTACGATGTGCCCGAGAGAGAAAAAGAAAAGGAGGCGTCGATGCACTCTCTCTCCATGAGTAGGGAGGGGAATGGTGTAAAGTATAAGAATGACTTGTCCCCTAAAGAACCTTTTGCTTACACCTCATTGCAAATACTTACACACCCTTCCACCTTATAGCCCTTCAACTTTTTGCCTCATTTGTAACTCGGCGGCAATTGAAATGACTGACTTCTTTAAGGTATAAAAAGTCTCCTAAGTACGTGCTTGACGTGTAGGAAGGACTCAGAAACAATTTAATTCTCCTCCGAATTTTTCATTAATTATATATACTTCATCATCAAGTCAAATCCGCTGCCGTAAAGTCAATGCTGACTCAGAGTGACCCAATATAGGGGTTCTGAGGCCATCAAACCTTACTGGAACAGAGAGCCTCAGCTTCCTCCCGAGGAATGACTAGTGGGTTTGAACTGCCAACCTTTTTGGTTAGCAGTTCATCACCGACCCAACTGCATCACTCAGTCCTTGACTCACCAAAGGAAAAAGAAAAAAAGAGATGCATGTTGTTTCTAACTTAGGGCAACCTATCCCGAAATTGTGAGGGGTCAAAGTGGATACCTCAGGTTCTCGGTCAGTCACCAGGGCTTTTCGCTGGGGTGCTGCTCATGGGACTCGAGCCTCCAACCTTTCAGTTCACAGCGTGTTCACTGTGGGCCTCTCCCCGGGACCCCGCATGTGTGACTGCTGTTGCCTCAAGTCAGTTCCAGCTGGAGCTTCCACCTGGCGAAGGCCCGCTCCACCGTCTCAAGACCATCTCTTTGCACTGCGACTGTATGGCTCAGAGTTGCTGCTTCTCACACTCCTTCCGGTGAAATGGAAGGATAGGTTGTTATGGAATGTTTGAATTCCTTCCCCGATCCAGTCGGCAGTATAGTGTGCATTTTCAGGATAGCATACTCCTCGGTGTGCTTTGTTACCTAGACTCATTAAGGAAAAAAATTAAAATACTTGTTCTGTGGGTTCAAGAAATGTCTAAAATTATTCAGTGACAATTCCCAAACCACCTGAAGAGCCAAACTCCAGGTCCCATTGACTTTTCCGAGTTATTCTACTAGGCAAGCATTATTTTCAAATTTCCTTCTTAATCCAAATTAACTCCTAAACGTAACTTTTATTTATTGACTGGGCAGCCGGATGGCACTTGGGAGCCACCATTTTCTGAGGATTCCTGCAGTCCAGTTTCTTGTGGGAAACCAGAAAGCCCCGACCATGGCTGGATCGTTGGCAGTGAATACGAGCTTGCAAGAATAGTCACCTATCAGTGTGAACCTGGCTACGAACTCGAGGTAAGGAAGCCGATTGTATAAACGAGAGTTTTTCTTTCATTCGACTCAGGAACACGTTGATTGTTAGCACTGTCTTGCTTCATAGACATTGGTCCAAAAGGAGTCTTTTATACTTTGTTCGAATATAGAACCTACTTTCCAGGTTGTATTTAAGAGGATTTATCATTGTAACATGCAGAATCGGGCTCGAATCAGAAAAATCAACAAGATGAAAAGGAAGGACGTATGCCAGCCGCTAGACTGATAGTGTTACTTCAACTGATCATTAAATCTGTGCTTGGCGTCTCCATAATCATCCTTTTTATCAGGAAAATCCTTGTCACCAGGGAGAGGTGACCATCAGGATTTGAGTATGGAAAGCCCAGATTTCCTTAAGCAATTACAGATGCCAGGTTCTCACAATGCAGACTGGCCTGAACAATCCTCAAAGCAAGTCAGACCTCTCCCTGTGGGCAGCACTCTAGTCACGCTGTTGCATGGGTGGGGAGGCTACATCGGTTTGACTGGAAGTCTTCTCATAGCCTCAAACCTGACATTTAAGAAGACCGCTTCGCGTCAGCTACAGTCTTGTCGTCTTCTTTTTCAGGAAACTCTCTGTTCCTGTTTTCACCAGTGTAGTAGGATGTGAGTGTAGGTTTTGCAGACGTTTCTTTGCCAGGGACTTTTATATCTGGATCGCAGGTCTCACCGTTCTCTGGCGAGGGAATCATAAGATTGTCGTGAGAGAGGTTCTCAAAGCTAGAGATGGGCTTACGTGGCTCTTGTTACTTCCTCCGAAAACTAAAGGGAAAAAGAAGGATGGTGATGTACTGATTTGTGCAATTGCGAAATGCTTCTCTATTGGCTCCAGTTGTTCATCACGTGACAGACGTGCTCTGCAATTTATTAAGAGGAAAACGGGATGATATTCTGAGAAATAGTTTTAAATTTTGAGAAATATATATTTAAACATATATATATCAAACTGAAGAGTTATTAAAGTTGAGGAAGTAGAAAATGTGCCTTAAACATTTAGGGAATCACCCTGCCATTTACTCTGAGTACAGGAGACAAATGATAAAGTGGCTAGCAGGACCCCCTCTTATTTTTAAAATTAATAAATCATTTTATTGGGGGCTCTTACAACAATCCATACAGCAATTGCATCAAGCTCATTTGTACTTATGCTGCCATCATCATTTTCAAAACATTTTCTTTCTGCTTGAGCCCTTAGTATTAGCTCCTCTTTCCGCCCCTTCCCCCATCGAACCCCTGATAAATTATTATTATTTTCATATCTTACACCATCCACTGTCTCCCTTCGCCCGTGTTTCTGTTGTTTGTTCCCCTGGGGGAGTGGGTAATACATTGATTATTGTAGATAGTTCCGTTTCTCCCCCTTCTCCCCCCACCCCCCTTCTCTCTACCCTCATGGTATTGCTACACCCAGTACTGTTCCTGAGGGGTTGATCTGTCCTAGATCCTGTGTGTCGAGAGCTCTTATCTGTACCAGTGTATATGTTCCAGTCTAGCCAGATTTATAAGGTAGAACTGGAGTCATTAGGTGGGGGAAGGGGGAAGCATTAAGGAACTAGAGGAATGGTGTGTTCCATCAGGGCTATACTGCACCCTGGCTGACTCGTTCCTTCCTGTGACCCTTCTGTGAGGGCATGTCCAACTGTCTATAGATGGGCTTTGGGTCTCCTCTCTGACTCCCACCATTTGCATCAATATATTTGTTTGTTTGGGGTCTTCTGATGCCTGATATCTGCTCCCATCCACATCTCATGATCACACAGGCTGGTGTGCTTTTTCCATGTGGGTTTGCTTCTCTGCTAGATGGCCGCTTGTTTTAACTTCAAGCCTTTAAGACCCCAGACTCTCTTATGCACCCATTTTTACTTCAGTGATCCTTCTGAAAGGTGAGCATCACACAGAATGCCAAGTTATGAGAAGAAAGTGTTCTTGTGTTGAGGGAGTACTTGAGTAGAGACCCAAAGCCTGTCTGCTACCTTACTACTTAACATTAAAATATATTTACATAAACTTAGATCCCTATTAATATATTTGCATATATGCGTGCCTATACTTATACTTCTATATATGTCTTTTGCCTCCTAGTTCTTTCCTCTATTTCTTTTTACTTTCCTCCTGTCCTACTATCTTGTTTGCCCTTCACTCAACTCTCAGCACTTTCTCTCTGCTACATTGCACTTGATCAACCCCCACCGGGCATCTATGCCCTCCTGGCCATCAATTTAGATCTCTTATTGTTCCCTTGTCCCTGGGTTTATTGGATACCCCCTCCCTCCCGCTCCTGCTCCTCTCTCATGTCCTCCCAGAGCCATTACCCCATTGTTTTCTCTTTGGGATTGGTTGTCCTGCTGATCCTATGTAGATAGACATAAGAAAGAAAAAAGTCTATAAGTAGTTCCAGGGCTGTCTGGTGGCCCTTCTGATGGTTTCCAATCAGATCTGGTGAAGTGCCACGCCCTGCCCACCGAGTCCAAAGTCTGTTTTCGGGATTCCTCAGGGACTTCATTGTTTTTCTCCCCCTGCTGCTCTGTTGCTCTCCCTTCATGTCTTTTTTGGGGGGAAGGGCGAGGGAGGAGACAGACTGGGCACAATGCCTGTACTCTGTCTCCAGTGCTGTGCCCCTTGGAACTGTGGGTCAGTGAGGGGCATCATGTAGGACCAGCTCCTCGGTCCTCTCTGTGCATTGGCTGCTCCGAGCAGGAATGTCGTCCTAGAAGTCTGGTGGGTCAGGATGCACTTTTCTCTCTCTCTTTCCCTCTTAGTTGTTCTCATGTGGTCTGGGCAGACCCACCACTCTCCCCAGGCTGTATCTGCAATGCTGTCTTCTGTAGTGCATTCTTCTGGGGAGGGGGCCGACTTAGCTGGGACTATGGATGGCCCCACAGACCTTTCTGTTAGTTCCCTGCTTCATGCCGGTATGTTGCACTCGACGCTTGGTGCCCAAGTTGGTTTCCTGTGGAGACATGAATAATACTCTCCCTGTATGGGGGTTAGTGCCCTGCTCGACCACCCATGGTCCACATCCTCCTTTCTTCTTCTTCTCCCTTTTTCCCCTTTCCCCTCCTTTTTAGATGGCTGCCATATGCATCTCAGGGTGGGGTCTGCCCCCCGCAAAAATGCCTGGACCTCACCCTGAGAATTTGTGCATTTGGTGGCTTTTCTCCTATGCCCCTTGTGCTTTTTAAGTTAACCTCAGTGGATTCGTGTTGTGCTTGTCCTTTTGTGCTTGGCTTACTTCACTTAGCATACTTTCCTCCAACTCTTCCCATGCATCAATGTGCTTCAAGCATTCATCACTGCTCTATGGGGATGCATAGTACTCCATTGTATCTATCTACCAGAGTTTTTAAATCCATCCATCGGTTGATGAAAATTTAAGCTGTTTCCAGTTCTTTGTGATTGTGAACTGTGCTGCGATGAACAGATGTGTGGTTGTGGTCTGTTTATTACTTCTTATAGGTATATGCCCAGGGGAGAGATTGCTGGGTTGTATGGTAGCTTGATTTCCATTTGTTTTAGGTATCAGCATATAATTTTCCATAAGGCTGTACATGCCTACAGGATGACCAGCAGTGGATGAGAGTTCCTATCTCACTACATCCCTTCCAACACTTGTTGCTTACTGTTTTTTGAATTGGGTTATCTTTGAGGGTGCTAGGTGGTATTTCATAGTTGTTTTAATTTGCATTTCCCTTATGACTAATGACTGGGAACATTTTCTCGTATGTTTGTTGGCCATCTAGATTTCTGTCCTTGTGAAACTTCTGTTCAGGTCTTTTGCCCATCTCCTCAATGGATTATTTGTTTCTTATTGTAGGCTAGCTGAGTGTTGTAGGTTTTAGTCATAAGGCCTTTGTCTGATATGTCATCGCTAAAGCTGTTTTCCCAGTCTGTGGGCTTACTTATTATTTTCTTGGCGAAGTCTTTCGATTTTCTTGGCGAAGTCTTTCGATTCTCTTGGCGAAGTCTTTTGATGTACACCGTTGCTTAATATTCAGTATATCCTACTTGTCAATGTGTGCTTCCTCAGTGTTTGTGTCCTTCCCTGGTTCTATTAGTCTATGTATTGTAGTCCCTGCACCAAAGTTCTCAGCTTTGTCCCAATTCCCTCATTGATGGCCCTAATAGTTTGGGATATTACCTTGAGGTCTGTGATCCACCTTCAGTTTATTCTTGTCCATGGAGTGAGGTAAGGGTCTTGCTTCATTTTTCTCTAGGTAGATATCCATTTCTTCCAGCACCTCTTGTTGAAGAAGGCATCCATTCCCCACTTGATATTTTGGGGACCCTTATCAAAGATGAATTTTCTGTTTGTTGATGTTTTCATTTCTGGGTTTTTGGTTCTTTTATATTGATCTGAATATCTCTCATTATTCCAGTACCATGGTGTTTTGACCACTGTGGCTGTATATTAGGTGCTAATGTCAGGTAAAGCAAGCCCTCTGACTCTATCCTTCTTTCTGAGGAGTTCTCTGCTAATTGTGGGCTCTTTCCTTCTCCATATGAAGTTGGTAGTCAGTTTTTCAATTATTTGAAGAACATTGGTATTTGTATGAGGATAGTATTAAACTTGTATTGTGTCTTGCGCAGGACTGACATCTCTACTATGTTAAGTCTTCCAATCCATGAGCATGGGATATCCTTCCATTTATGGAGGTCATTCTTGGTTTCTTATAATAGAGTTCTACAGTTCTCCTCTTACTAATACTTTGTTTTTCAGTTAGATATATCCCTAGATATTTCCATTTGTGTTTGGCTATTGTGAAGGGTACTACCTTCTTTTTTATCTCCTCTACCATGAACTTGTTCGATGTATATAACAGTCTGGTAGACTTCTTTCTGTTTGTTGATCTTGTGTCCTGAGCATAACCCTTTTTACAGCATCTGTCTTAAATGTTAGGTGGTTATTATCATTACTCTTAGTATTGTGTTATCATCAAAAACCAGACAAAGCAATCAGAGATAATATAAATCTGTTGACATTTATGTGTGAGGTAAGCAATTTTTGAGCCATCTAGAACTCTAAATGCAGGCATGTACATATGTAAGTATATTTCTTATGATGATGGGGAAGTAGATCTATGTGCATATATTTATAGGTTTAGTAGTAAGGTAGCAGATAGACACAGGGCCTCTACTCAAGTACTCCCTCAATGCAAGAACACTTTGTTCTATTAAACTGCCATTCCATGGTGCTCACCTTCCTGGCATGATCACTGAAGACAAGGATTGCATAAGCAAATGTGGGAAAGAAAGCTGATGGTGCTCGGCTATCAAAAGGTATAATGTCTGGGGTCTTAAAGGCTTGAAAGTAAACAAGTGGCCATCTAGCTCAGAAGCAACAAAGTCCATATGGAAGAAGCACACCAGCCTGTGTGATCACGAGGTGTCAAGGGGATCAGGTATCAGGCATCAAAGAACAAAAAATCATATCATTGTGAATGGGGGAGAGTGAGGAGTGGAGACTCAAAGCCCATCTGTAGGCAACTGGACCTCCCCTTACAGAAGGATCACAGGGAGGAGACAAGCCAGTCAGGGTGCAGTGTAGCAACAATGAAATATACAATTTTCCTCTAGTCCTAAATCTTCCTCCCCCCCCAGCCCCCACCCTCACTACCATGATCCCAATTCTACATAACAAATCTGGCTAAGAGGATGTACACTGGTACAGATAGGAACTGGAAACACAGGGAATCCAGGACAGATAAACTCCTCAGGGCGAATAATGAGAGTAGTGATAGCAGAAAGATAAGGGGAAGGTTGGGGGAACCAATTACAAGGATCTACTTATAACCCTCTCCCTGGGAGACAGACAACAGAAAAGCGGGTGAAGGGAGACGTCCAATAGTGTAAGACAAAATAATAATTTATAAATTATCAAGGGTTCGTGAGGGAGGGGGCAAATGAGGAGCTGATACCAAGGGCTCAAGTAGAAAGAAAATGTTTTGAGAATGATGATGGCAACAAATGTACAAATGTGCTTGACACAGTGGATGTATGTATGGATTGTGATAAGAGTTTTATGAGCCACCAATAAAATGGTTTTTAAAAATTATACTACACATGTATGAGGAAATGTTCTATAGCCAACCAAGGGATGAATCAAAATAAAGACTTCAACATTCCAACTCATAGGAACTCTATGCATAGCAGAAGGAAAAACTACCCAGTCCTGCTCCACTCTCACAATTTTTAGATTTTATCACTCTGCTGCAACCACTGTGTCAGTCCATCTTATTTAGGGTCTCCCTCTTCTTGACTTACTCTCTGCATCACCAAGCATGATGTGCTTCTTCAGAGACTGATCTCTCCATCTGATTGCAATTCTTTTTGGTACAGTGACTCTCTGCATGCTTCCTGCATCATTCAATATTTTAGCCATGGTGTTGTTGTGGGGTGCCATAAAATAGATTCTGAAATACCATCCAGTCCTGTGCCATCCTTACAATTGTTCTTATGTTTGAACCCATTATTGGAGCCACTATACCAGTCTATCTCATCAAAGTCCTTTTTCGCTGCTCCTCCACTTTACCAAGCAAGATGTCCTTCTCCGGGGCCTGGCTTCTCTGATAGCACATCCAAAATACGTGAGGCGACATCTCTCCATCTCTGTCTGCAAGGAGCATTCTGGCTGTACATCATCCAAGATATGTCTGTTTGCTCTTTTGGCAGTCCATGGTACATTCAATATTCTTTGCCAACACTATAATTAGAATTCATGGATTTTTCTTCAGTCTTCCTCAGACAATATCCAAATTTCACATTCATATGAGGTAAATGAAATGGCATGGCTTGGTATCTAAGTAGCATGCTTGCTCTTCAACTTTTTAAAGAGGTCTTGTGCTAAAATTTTGTCTAACACAATGTATCCTTTGATCTCTTGACTGCCGCTTCCGTGAGCATCAATTGCAGATTCAAGCAAGATAAACTCCTTGACAACTTCAATCTTCCCTCCATTTCTCATGATGTTGTCTATTGATCCAGTTATGAGGATCTTTGTTTTCTTTACATTGAGTTGTAATCCATACAGATGGTTGCAATCCTTGATCTTTATGTGACCCATAGAATCTTTCAATATTACAACTGGACACTTGGGATTTTTGTTCAATTTTTATAGAGGTAATTGCATTATTGTTGTCATGATTGTATCCTCTCATTACCATCAGTAGAATTCTTACCAGTAAAGATTTATTAATAATGAAATTGATACCTCAAAAATTTTTTTGAATGGAAGAGTAAATGTGAAAGACATCAGGCCACATGGGGTAGCTGGGCCATAGCTGCAGTCACAACACCCGAGACAGCCTTGGTACGATGGAGGCTTTACAGAGCTGCCTTAAGTCAAATGTAGGCCTGGTTCTGGAGGAGCTGCACAGGGCTGTGGCTAAATTGCCTAAGGATATAAAACCAGGGCCTCAGCCCAATGCTTGTCCCTGAGACTTGATGGTATATGTGTCTATTTGTGGATCTTGTGTTGTTCTTTCATTTTAGTGGAGAAGTTTCTGATCAGATAGAAGCAACTTAATGTGGGTAGAGGGGGAAAACAACTTGCTGTAAAACTTCCTGCAATGATGAAAGAAAAGTGTCCTACTTGAAAAGTGTAGTCTTGTTCAAAAGGAGTAGGAAGGCATAGAATCTTCTCTGAAGGGTGCCAGCTTTGGAAAGCAGTCAGCAGAAGCTCAGAGTTTGGGGTTCATTGATGGACTACAAATGCCAGAGGCAACCCATGAAAAGAATGGCAGATCTGAATCTGATACTGAGGCTGACGTAATATTTCTAGGAAAATAGTTAGAAGAGAAACAGAAACATTCTAAACCAGATGAATTGATAATGAATATTTCTGAAAGGATACGGTCCCTAGAAGAGGTGTCAGAAGTGCTCAAATTACATGTAGCCGAAGCCAAAATGGCCTTCAGAAAATGTCAAATGAATGAAGAATGACTTAAGATAGCAATAAAAGATGCTTTGAATGAAAATTCCCAATTTCAGGGAAACCAGACACAGCTTTTACAAGATGCTGAAGAGTGGGAAAGCAAAAATTGAATGAACTCAATAAACAGAAAAATAGCATTTGAAAGCTCCAAAGTATACAGAGAACACGTTTTGAATGATAGAGAAAAATCAGATCAAGCCTCTGAAGATGAAAGAATAGAAGAGGACAACTTGGAACTGGAGATGAAGAGTGAACCAGAAAATGGTACCCATTTAGATGATCAGCCAAGAGAAGCTTTGAAGAAACTAATCCATGCTGTTAAGTTAAATGCTTCTTTTAAACCCTTAGAAGAAGGAAGAAACCGAATTTAGATTGAGCTAGCTGAAGTAGATAAAGCAAAGGGAGACAGCCGGATGCATTAAAGAGCTCCAGATTGAACTATCGTCTTTGCAGAAAATATTCAATTTGAAACTAGAATCAAAACCTTCAGAAGAAGGAACTTAAAGTCATGATGGAACTGCATCAAGACAATGGAATGAAACTTCACAGGAAATTAGCCGTGGGTGAAAATGACGAATTAGAGATGCAGGAGAAACTTTGCTAAGCTGATGGAAAACTCAGTCATCCAGCTGAAGACCCAGAGGCCTATATCAAGTAAGCCAAAGGTCTTGAAGAGAATTGGAGAGAACCATTATTTTCATCAAGGGCACATTACTTCTCACAAGGAAAAAAAGCACATAATAATTGGTTGACAACTCAGAAGCTGAAGGAAACCTGAATGATTTCAGGAAAGAAAATGCTCATGGCAGACAAAAGTTAACTGAAGCACAGTTAAAATATGAACTTTTAGAAAAAGATCCTTATGCAATTGATGTTCCAGATACAGAAAGCATTCCCTGCATGGCCTCTCTCTGTTGGTCTGGTCTTTCATCTGAAGCGAGAGTTTTTCTCTCCTCTCCAAATTTGTTGGAAGGTCCACTCAGACTTTCACCTGTGCTTCCAGGAGGGGAGGAAGAGGCGCAAAGGACTAGGGAATCTTTGGGACCATCAGATTACTATGAAAGAGGAGACATGCTATGATAGATTATTTGATCCTCATAGAGCAGCTTGGGACACTGGTTCTCTGTCACCTCCATGGGAATGGGATCATAGAATGATGATTTCTCCCATCAGGCCAACCTCATCCTAATCCAGATCTTCTTCCTCAAAGGCGAGGTAGATTTTATTCTACTTCTGATAGGCTGTCTGGACCAGCAGCGCCCAGGTGTTTTAGTATGCCTTCTTGACACAAAGTGAATGGGCCAGGATCCTCAGAAATGGAATTGAGTAAAAATTATCCAAAAGATAGTCTTGGTCATTTAGCCGTGCTTGATTCACCTCTCCCTACCCAAAATGAAGCAACTGAATCTGGGCTTGTGCCTCCACCTCCAATCAGAGGTCCACTGTGTCCAATGGAAACAAGGGGACTTTCATAAGAAGAGGGACTGCAAAGCTTCCACCTTCACCAAGAAACATGGATGGAGCTTCCGGAGGGTATTTCCCACCTAGAGGCTTTCCTGGCCTGCCATATCTGCTTTCACAGTGAGGCATGTCTGTGCACCAAGGGGTTTTCCTCATTATCTTCCCCCAAGGTCTGGATTCTACCCTTCACCCCCACATCCTGAAAATAGAAGTAAATTCTCTTCACAGTTGCTTCTACTTTCAAATGAAGCAACTACTGTACAGCCAGAACCATAAGAATGTTAACACAATTTTTCATCTCTCCTCAAAAGTAATTTTGACTTTTCTTTCATTTATGGTTTAAGTAACTGCTGTTACTTAAGTGATTATATTTTTCTCAAATTGAAGCTCAATGGAATTATACTTCTCATGACAATATTATGTAAATAGCAATGATTTAGATATGACCTCCAAGAATGAGAAAGATATTACTAGATCCAAATAAAAACCAAGAAAAAATGCCTTCTCGGATACCATGTGATTAAGAAGACAGCTTCTCAAGACAATAAAATATCCAGTTGGCTCTGGACAATGGAAACACACGTCACAAAATCCATATGCTGAAATTCATATATATGCTTTAGTCCAAGTTCCTTGATGCATTACTTAGGACCTAATGGTTTCAGTTAGAACGTAGCCTTGTTTATCTTTTAAAAAATCATTTTGGGGGCTCATAAAATTCTTATCACAACCCATGCATACATCCATTGTGTCAGGAACATATGTACATTTGTTGCCATCACCATTCTCAAAACATTTGCCTTCTACTTGAGCCCTTAATATCTGCTGCTCATTTTCCCCTCCCTCCCCACTCTCTCCTACCTCATGAACCCTTCATCATTCATAAATTATTATTTTGTCATATATTACACTCTCCGACATCTCCCCCCGCCTTCTCTGCTGTCCATCCCAGGGAGGAAGCTATACGTAGATTCTTGTAATGAGTTCCCCCTTTATACCCCACATTCTCTCCACCCTCCAGGTATCGCCACTCTCACCACTAGTCCTGCAGGAGTCATCTGATCTGGATTCCCTGTGTTTTCAGTTGCTATCTGTACCTATGTACATCCTCTGGTCTAGCCAGATTTGTAAGGTAGAATTGGGATCATGATAGTGGGTTGGGAGGAAGCATTTTAGAACTAGAGGAAAGTTATATGTTTCATCGTTGCTACTCTGCACCCTGACTGGCTGATCTCCCCACAACCCTTCAGTAAGGGGTGTCCCGTTGGCTACCAATGGACTTTGAGTCTCCACTCTGCACTCACCCACATTTTCAATGATATGCTTTTTTGTTCTTTGATGCTTAATACCTGACCCCTTCAACAGCTTGAGGTCACACAGGCTGGTGTTTTTCTTCCATGTGGGTTTTGTTGCTTCTGAACTAGATGGCCACTTGCTTACCTTCGAGCCTTTAAGACCCCAGATGCTATATCTTTTGATAGCTGGACATCATCAGCTTTCTTCACCACATTTGCTTATGCACACGTTTGTCTTTATTGATCATATCAGGGAGGTGGGCACCCATTGATATGATTTTTAGTTCTTTGATGTCTGATAACTGGTCCCTTCTGCACCTTGTGGTCAGACAGGCTGGTGTGCTTCTTCCATGTGGGCTTTGATGCTTCTCAGCTAGATGGTCGCTTGTTTATCTTCAAGCCTTTAAGACCCCATACACTATGTCTTTTCATAGCCAGGCACCGTCAGCTTTCTTCACCACATTTGCTTATGCACACATTTTTCTTCAGCAATCGTGTCAGGAAGGTGTGCATCCTTGAATGCCAATTTAATAGAACAAAGTATCCTTGCATTGAGTAAGTGCTTGAGTGGAGGCCCAATGTTCATCTACTGCCTTAGTACTAAACCTATAAATATATGTACATAGATCTGTTTCCCTACACTCATATAAATATATTTATATATGTACATTCCAGTCTTTAGACTTCTATAAATACCCTTTGTCACCTAGTTTTTTTGTTTTTTTAATAGTTTATATTCATATTTATTCATTAGCATACTAACATTCTATAAATTACTGCATTAAAGAAGCTTAAATGCATTTGAATATAAGTACATACATGAAGGGTTTTACAAATTAGTGCAAAATGTACTTAAACATAAAGGATTATTTTCACAAGTGTTTGAAATTCCTTTGTATATGTGTATATGCAGTTTCCCTGCTATGAAGTCGATAAAGACCCATAACATTTAAATATGTTTTGAAAGTTGTCCAGGATTACAGTGATAATCCTCTCTGTCCATTCTTTACACACTGTTTCAAGGAATGCCAGTCAACCACACCCTTGCATTTTTGGAAAGACTAAAGGAGTATCTTGTTTACAAAATATTTTTCATTAGAAATAACACCAACATATACTAGTGTTCAGATAAACATTTTATAGATTATACTATGTAATAGGAAAAAAGATATAAATTTGCAAACTTAGAATTATTTAATCTAAAATTTAGGTTAATTACAGGGAAAATTCTCAGATCCACAATTTCTTCTACCAAGGATTTATTGTAATGTTACTGTTACTCATCTGTGTCCATTTTCTCAATTAGCACCCGTGTGACACAATGACACGAGGGGCTTCGACAAGTTGGTAGGAAAATCCCCTTTATTCTAGTTTTCCAGATACTTTTGGAAGTCCTTCATAACTGTGCTTTATTGTTTCAACAAATCAAGTACTCAATATATTTTCATCCATATTTTATGCATCAGAAAAATATATTACACTAGATATTTTAAACTTTTTTCACTTATTGAAGGGTAGATTTTAAATAAAACTAAGACCCCTTCTCTTTTTATAATACTGAGACATTGTAGAAATGCTTTCTATTTCACAATCAGTCTTGTTAATTTAGACTTACAGAGAAGACAAATTAAGTGAGAATGCTTGCAAATATATTCAAATTACCTACATTTTTATGTTTTCCTTTGTTGGTAAAGGGAAATGACAATAAATGTTTTATTTATTCAGTGGAATACATCTAATAAACACTAGATTCAACCGGATCTCAGAAAATTACTAAATTTGTTATATGAAATCAATAATTAAAAGTATTACACTCGAATAAGGCAGCTGTTTGGCATTTTCTCCTTAGATTTTTAAAATTCTAATATAAAAGTTCACAGTAAAGACTAATAATTTTTAAATTATTAAATAATACATTGGAGAATAACTGATTTCTCTCTTAGACTTTAGAAATGTTAAATAATGCAGGTAAGAATTTATCTGAAGTTTCTCCTCATCATAAACATAAGACCTATCACACCATATCACCAAAACTGCTCTAGAAAAGAGGGGGAAAGCAAGAGCCTAGAGATTCTCAGCCAAATGACTTTTCTGAACTAATTTTTAATAATTTTTAAAAGCACTAACAGTGAAATATATTTTAAAAGTGAGAGTGTGGCAGATTTTATTTGTCAACAATACCTAGTTCTTTTCAAATATTTCTATTTTTTAACTCCTATTGACTAGAGGTTTTATTTTTTTTAACATTTTATTAGTGGCTCATACAACTCTTATCACAATCCATACATATACATACATCAATTGTATAAAACACATCTGTACATTCTTTTCCCTAATTATTTTCAAAGCATTTGCTCTCCACTTAAGTCCTTTGCATCAGGTCCACTTTTTTCCCCCTCCCTCCCCGATCCCCCCTCCCTTATGAACCCTTGATAATTTATAAATTATTATTGTGTCATATCTTGCCCTGTCTGACATCTCCCTTCACCCCCTTTTCTGTTGTCCATCCCCCAGGGAGGAGGTCACATGTAGATCCTTGTAATCAGTTCCCCCTTTCCAACCCACTCACCCTCTACCCTCCCAGTATCGCCCCTCACACCCCTGGTCCTGAAGGTATCATCCACCCTGGATTCCCTGTGTCACCTAGTTCTTTCCTCTATTTCCTTTTACTTTCCTCTTGCCCCACTATCCTGCTCAGCCTTCATTTGGGTTTCAGTAATTTCTCTCGGTTACCTTGCCCTTGATGAATCCCTACGAGACCACTCACACCCTCCTTGCTACTGATTTTGGATCACCTATTGCTCCCCTGTCCCTGGGTTGGTCAGTACCACCTCCTTGCCTCCTCCTCTCCCTCTCCCATGTCCCCCTGGAATCATTGGTCCCATTGTTTTCTCCTCCAGATTATTCATCCAGTCTATTTTTTCTAGATAGATCTGTAGAGATAATAATATGCACCAAAAATCAAGTCATAGCAAGATAGGCGATGAGTGAGAACACAGTGTTGACAACAAAAAAGGAAACCAATTACCCATAATAAATTAATTAAAAGGAAAATTTTTTAAAAGAAAGAAAAACCTGTAAATAGATCACGTGTCCTTCAGTCAGGTCCGATGGGGTGCCACGCTCTGGCCCCAGAGTCTCCTTTGTACTCTCTCGGGGGCTCCTTGCTCTGCTCCCATGGTTGCTCTGCCGCACGCTATTAGTGGTT
The DNA here is from genome assembly GCF_050624435.1 of Tenrec ecaudatus. NCBI lineage: Eukaryota > Metazoa > Chordata > Mammalia > Afrosoricida > Tenrecidae > Tenrec > Tenrec ecaudatus. Next base: position 47,627,337 of record NC_134539.1, on the reverse strand, counting down.
TGCCTCAGTGTCACAGGGTCAGTCTGAGCCTTGTCTATCTTGTTTGCTGCTCCAGCCCATAAAACTTATTGCCATTAAGTCGATACTGACTCATAGACACCCTCAGACAGAACTTCCCCATGGAGTTTCCAGGGTTGTAAACCTTTTTTTTTTTTTGCTGGCATAGATGTCATATATCATGTAATTTAATAGTTCAATCTTTTAAAAAACTCATTGGGTGCTCGTACAACTCCTATCACATCCATACATACATCCATTGTGTCAAGCACATTTGTATATTTGTTGCCATCATTCTTCTCAAAACATTCTCTTTCTACTTGAGCCCTTGGTATCAGCTCCTCATTTTTCCCCTCCTTCCCTCCCTCACAAACCCTTCATAATTTATCAATTATTGCTATTTTGTCATATCTTACACTGTCTGACGTCTCCCTTCACTCACTTTTCTGTTGTCCATCCCCCAGGGAGGGGGTTATATGCAGATCATTGTGATTGGTTCCACCTTTCTCCCCCACCTTTGCTTTACCCTCCTGGTATTGCCACTCTCATTATTGGTCCTGAGGGGTCTATCTGCCCTGGATTCCCTGTGTTTCCAGTTCCTATCTGTACCAGTATACATCCTCTAGTCTAGTTGGATTTGTAAGGTAGAATTGGGATTTGATAGTGAAGGGGAGGAAGCATTAAAGGACTAGAAGAAAGTTGTATGTTTCATCATTGCTATACTGAACCCTGACTGGCTCGTCTCCTCCCCGTGACCTTTCTGTAAGGGGATGTCCATTGCCTCTCCTCACTTCCCTTCATTCACAATGATACGATTTTTTGTTCTTTGATGCCTGATCCGATCGATACCTCATAATCAGACAGGTTGGTGTGCTTCTTCCATGTGGGGTTTGTTGCTTCTGAGCTAGCTGGCTGCTTGTTTTTCTTCAAGCCTTTCAGACCCCAGATGCTATCTCTTTTGATATCTGGGCACCATCAGCTTTCCTCACCACATTTGCTTATGAACCCTGAAGGTGAGTATCATGGAATGACAGTCTAATAGAAGAAAATGTTTCTGCGTTGAGGGCTTACTTGCGTGGAGGCCCAATTTCCAGAGTTGTAGATCTTTATGGAAGGGGACTGCTACCTCACATTCCCATGCAGCCTTTCAGTTAACTGATGAGTTCTTAACCAGTGCTCTGCTTCATAGACTGGATATTTAAACTGAGAAAAGGGTTGCTGTCATGAATAACACTGTTTGCTGAAAGAAAAGATAAGGAATGGAAATAGAGGAAGAAGGGGAAAAAAAAAACACCTCATTGCAGTTATTTCCAGGAATCAAAGAAGTTATCTTATCTCAATAGCTACAAGGAGCAATCTGTGTAGCTTTCAGGGTCTAAAAGCTACTGAGGAAAAACATTATTTAATTCAGAATGATCATTACAAATCCTGTGCAAGTAAATTGAGCCAAGTCAGTGCATTTTAGAAACAGTTCATCAACATATTTAAAGCTTTATATAGGCGGCACTTAATCGGACACTTTTATGTTTAGTGGATGCTGCCTCATTGAAAATCCACATTCTTGTATCAATAAAGTGTCAAACATATTTCATGTTCAATGGATGTAAAAGAGCTGGTACACATTCCTTGATATACTTCTCAGGTATTGAAAGATACGTTCAATTAAAAACACTAAAAGTATTTGGCTAAACTCCCTGCTCTGAATAAAAAACATATTCTTCTAAGCATATCTCAGTGAGTTGGGGTGGCAGTTTGCCCAGCAGATTGACTTCCCTTTTCAGTCCCTAGCATAGCCATGCTGGTCAGTGGCACCGGCTCTACCGTTTCTCAAACACACTGGTTATCGGCCGTTGCTGAAGGATCATGTGAAAGAACAAATGAAGCAAAACTATCATTGTGTGAGTCTACTGAAGTGCAAATTTTGAAGTAACTTCATGAAAAAATTTTTTAACAATCTAAACCCACTTTTGAAAATATGTCTAATATAGTTTTGCATTTCAGTGCTGAGTCAGTTTAATAACTTCTATTGCTTTGCTCTCTTTTTTATAATGTTACAATCTTGTCAATGGCCTTTCTTCATTACTTCTCAGGGGACTAGGGAACGTGTCTGTCAGGAAAACAGACAGTGGAGTGGAAGGGCGGCAACATGCAAAAGTGAGTCCAACTACACTTTGAATTTCTAAAAATGATTCTGAAGACCTCAATTAGTAATGGGATTACGTCTTTTTAAGTTCATTTATAATTTTACCCAAATTTTAAAAACAAACTCCATAAACTCTATGAGAGACTTTCATGGGGGTTGACTCAAGGGCACCAAACCATTAAAAGTGTCAGAAATGTGGAGGAGAGATTAATGATTAAATTGGAAAAGCTCACAAGATTACTGACTGAAATGGCAAACATTCAGTTTCAGAACCTAGTTAATTATTGAATTTATTTGCATTACATTTCTGGGTTCTCTTCAAAGAATTGTAATTAAACCTTTCAAGCTATTTATTTCTGGTGACCCCACTGGCCAATACTAGCATCTTATTCAAGTGATAGTATATCGCCCATCAAATAAATAAATACACCTTGAATGGAATTTTACATGAACCCATTTTGTGAGAACACTCCTCAAGCTTATTTGGCAAACCGTGTTTGTTTAAAGAGCATATGGCCCATACGGTTGCACTGGAAAATATACTGGGATGCTGTTGTTTATCTGAAATTCTAACAACTTGACACATTCTGTTGGATGTGGCAAGGCCGGCTGTCATAAGGTAGATCATGTATGCAACATCGTGCCCACTGGAGGGATTAATAAATGGAAAGATGCCATTTCATACACCTCTTCTTCTAGACTCCCAGCATTATGCACAGCAAAAGGCGGCAATGTGCTTCAAGATTCATGGAGCTAATGAGGCACAGCAGCCTGTAGTTGGTGTTTATGATTTTTGCTGGATCACTAACCCACCTAGTGAGCCCACCTAGCTCAAACCAAAATCAAATTCACTGGCATCAAGTCAATTCAGACACATAGGGACCAGATAGGACAGAGGAGAATTGCCCTGTGGGTTTCCTAGACTATATGGAAGTAGAAAGCCTCGTCTTTCTCCCACTGAGACGCTACGGGTTTCAAACTGCTGACCTTGCGGCTTGCAGCCCAATCCATAACCCATTAAGCCACCAGGGGAAAATATGAGCACTCTGCTTCTATTAAGATCACTGCCATGAAATCCCTAAGGAGCAGTTCTCCTCGGTAAAACATGGGTCCCTGTGACTCAAAGTCGACTGCACTGCAGCTAACAGCAACATTGATCACACACATGCCATTTTTCCTCCTTCTCTGTTGATCACACCTCATACAAATGAGCACAGCATTTCATATATTGTATCAAGCCATTGTAACAGAAAAGAGAATTGAGGAAAACGTTCCTTGGGTGACTTTTATTTTTTGCTTTAGAGACCAGGTGTGAAGCCCCACTCGAGTTCCAGCACGGAAAAGCAGAAGTTGAAAATGCCACCGGTGTGCCCAGTGTGACGTATTCCTGCAACCGGGGCTACAGCCTAGAAGGGGCGCCGAAGGCTCGCTGCACCGACAACGAATCCTGGAGCCACCCGGTTCCTCTCTGCAAACGTGTGTGTTGACTTAGGACATGTGTTCATTGAATTGTGTTTTTGGATTTGTTTCCCAAGTAGCTGAGGCACAGGGCAAACCTCACTGGTGGCTGAGGCTGGCCCAGAAAAAGCCATTGGTGCATATCCAAATCCATGCTACAGCATATTTTAAACATCTGCTGACGTGACTTATTTAATGATCCATTCCTTGCATCAACTTTTTCTTTCCTTTTTTTTTTTTGTTTAAGGATCATTTGTTGGCCTTTAGGGGTGTTTTCCAGTCAAGTCTATTGGGGTACCACGCCCTGGCCCCAAAGTCCACTTTCAGCATTCCTTGGGGTCCTTGCCGCTCCATTCCCTTGCTGTTCCGCTGCACTCCCCCAGTGATTTGCCTCGGTGTGGTGGGATCAGGTCAGGTGCAATTCCCACCCTGTGTCTCCGGTGCTGTCCCCTGCAGGGCCATGGGTCAGTGAGGGACGTCTTTTATCGAAGTTCTTAGATCATTACCAGTCCAAAGTGCCTAGGGGGGAAAAATGCAACTTGATGAAAAAAACAAAAACTTCACATAATGTAAAATGATTTCTACTGAGGGTGGGAAATGAGAAAAGGGAATATATTCATAGGCAATATTATAATGATAAAGTATACATACATGTAGGAAGTAAAGGTAATTTGTGATAGCTATGTCTGGAAACCCTTCACTCATCTGTCAGGTTGTCATACGATGGCGGCTTCCATGTCGCCATGAAGCTAAAGGCGGGAACCAGAGAGCACACGTGCATTAAGCAATCCTGTTTTTATCTTCTGTTTTAAATGTCTGGACCCTAACTTTAGACCACTATTTAATTTTTCATCTCAGAATTTTTAAATTGTGCATTAGAGCAAGAATAGCATGGTACTTTCAGATCGTTTCTGATTTTTGTCCTTTCAAATAATTCCAAATGAGTTCAAAATCAGTACGTATTTGATTTTGATATTTTAAGGTCTGCATTCTTGTACCACATATTATCAATAACAGCCTCACTCTTAGGAGGGCTATGTCTCTCTCTCTCTCTTTCACTTTTATAAACAGGAAAATCGGAGGGATTATATCAGCAAGCATTTCTTTTCTTCTTTAACAGCAAATCTATGTCCTGTCCCTTTCATAATCCCGGAGAACGCTCTGCTGTCTGAAAAGGAATTTTATGTTGATCAGAATGTGTCGATCAAGTGCAGGAAAGGCTTCCAGCTCCAAGGTCAAAGCATCATTACCTGCAACCCGGATGAGACATGGACACAGACAGATGCCAAGTGTCAGAGTAAGTCAGATGGTGGTTTAGAAGCAGTAACTTAAATGTGGCTATTTAGATCTCTCTCCTCTCGTGGTTATCAGTTCTTGGTTGCCAATTTTTAGAACTCGGAATCTACAACAAGAAAGATTCTGAGTTCCAACCAAAATATACTTCAATACAAGAGAAATGTTTTTAGCAGTGGGCTATAACTTAACTGACCAGGTGTCACAAAACAGATTTTCAGGGTGTGCTCTTCTAAGAGTGAGAAATAAATTTTGAATAGATGTTTTTCTTGCAGATTCTTCAAACTATCTTTGTATAGCCCGGGAATGTTTCCCAACACAAAAGTTATTCCACAGTGGTTCTTGGCCCTGAGCCTCCATCACTACTCCCGGAGGGCTGATTGAACAGAGGTTTCTGAGTGCTACACCTGGTTTCTGATAGTTGGTCTGGAAGTGAGCCCAGAGACTTTGCCAACGGGCCATGTTGATGACTCGCATATAACCTGTTGGCATCCTCTGTCTCCTTGAGAAAGCATCTCACAACACACCCCTTCTACCTCCACTCAGCAGCTCCTCAGCCCCACCCCAAACCCTACCCTCCAGACGCCTTTGTGTAGTCCAATCTACCTCAGCTCCAACAATATGACTAACAAATAATCATTAAGTCTAATCAGATGCAAAGCCCTGAGCTCTGAGGTATTAAAATACTGCATGCTTATAACAGTTTCCACCTTCTGAACCATGCACTTCAACTTAGGAGATACGAAATGTGCATGGGAAGGCTAAGGGCATTTTCTGGAATCCAAGAAGACATGAGTTTGAAGTTCACCCTCAAACTTTTTAACCCTCACCTTGTGCTAGTGTCCAAATCCCCTGAGCTGCAGGGCTCTTATTTGTTAATACCACCAATAATATCTATGGTGTGGGTTTATTTGGAAGAGTAAATGAATTAGTGTGCATGTGCACTATCTCTAATAGAAGAAATCAACAACCAACTCCTTGATTCTTCGACCAGCAGCCTACTGTCACATTAGAATTGTGGTTTTACACCAGTATACATTCTCCATCCTTCTTTACCTGTTCAGGCACCAACAGTTCCTCCCACAACACTCTGCTTTTCTGCTGGATGCCGTGCTCCATTGCAGTGGCCACACCGAATTCACTGACAACGAAGGGGGGTTCATTAAGGAAGTGAGCAGGGTACCACAAAGCAGGAGCCAAACACATGAAGGATACAGTCATTGGTTCACAGCGACAACTTAACTCAGCCAACAGCCCAGTCTCTTGATAGTCCTAGGCCTGTTAGTCACATGGTCTCTTGGCATTGGCCTCTGTGGACCAAGAAGCCAGCCTGCTGCTCTGCCCCATAGTCTCACTGATGCTCTTGTCTATCTTATGTTCTCCTTGCCTCCTTTAGTCTTGGCCTGGTGCCAGTGCCCTGTCCCGTGGCCTCTGGTGCCTCTGGCCTTGACCTCTGCCGTTTTAAACAGAGCTCTTGAGCACCCTGTTAGTGGCACTTCTTCCTAGATAGCTCCAGAATTTTCTGTTCTTGCTTCTGAGATAGCTTATCCTTGTAGTCAGGGGAGTGGCAACGAAAACTAACCAATCCCCTCTACTACTGTTACCCACCCCCTGGTTTGCATAGTCAGACATATGGTTAGAAGAGCCATATTAAGAAATTCCACTTCACTATGATTGAAAAAATATCTTAATTTACCCATCAGCATGCAGGGGGAAAAAAATCTATCTTTGCATATTTTATCTTTCCTATAGAAATCTCTTGCAGCCCGCCAGCTCACGTAGAAAATGCGTTTGCTCGGGGTGTACATTATCAGTACGGAGATATGATCACCTACGCATGTTACAGCGGATATATGCTAGAAGGTTCCCTGCGCAGCGTATGCCTGGAAAATGGAACTTGGACATCACCTCCTGTTTGCAGGGGTAAGAAAATACATGATGGGTTACTTATTTTTAGTGCAGCTTCGGGGAATTTAGCTGGACCCCATTGGACTTCACAGTAGCAACCCCACCCACCCAGACTCAAGCAACTGCAGGGTGTGTTGAAAGCAGAAGCCAGGCTGCTATGGTTTGAACAGAAAGGAGAAGGCAGAGAAATGACAACAGCAAGTGCAAACTACGCTTTCTAGCACGTCATGTGTGTCTGGAGAGAAAGAGGTCTTAGTTGGGTGTCTGTTATAGGGTAGGTGGCTAGTTAGTTGGTTTGTGTTGAGTTATTTAGAGTTCATTGAAAAGGAATTTTAAGTGAAGGTTTGTTTATTTTAAGATAGGAGATAGAGAGGCACCAACGGCACCAAAGATGTCTTGGAAGAGTTAAACTCACCCATGTTTCCCTCCATCATCTTGCTGTTCCTGAAATCACCAAAAGCGGGCACTCTGAACAACACCTTGGAAACTGATTCCCTGGCTGCCATCCTCCAACCCCCAGGCAGGGTAGTGTTTCCAGTATCCAACGTCCTTTGGGGCTGCCTCTACTGGGTGAAGAGCAAATAAAAGGGGTGTTTAAACATGTTAAATAGAGAAAGACGAAGTGATGGAATCCCTGAATAGCAAAGAGAGAGCTTATAGGGCACAGCCGATCCCTATTCACCACGGGCCAAGCCAGAGATGAGGCTCCCTGCTAGATGTTGGAGGGAAAGCTACAAGGTGGCTCACTTATGTGAGAATAATACAGAAGCTTCTTGGGAAATGATTCGCAAGATTCCCTTCCAATTAGTTAAGACGGGGAACTTTCATATGAAAGCAAATTGGCCTGTTAACTCCATGAAATTATTTCTAGTCTAACTGGAGATTCACATTCCATCCTCAGGAGGGCCCCATTTCTAGAAACTGTCCCACTGGACGGCATCTACTGCCTGATAAAGGGTAGCCACAACTCTGAGGGCCATGGGCAGGCCTCTGGGCCAGACAGGGGGTTCTAAGTCTCTGGATCTGCCCTTGGGGTTATGGAAAAGGCCACCAGGCCTCCAAAGTGGAGCTGAAAACCAGAACAAATTTTTCCAAATCTCTATTCCAAAAATGTTAAATAGCATTATCCCCCTGGGGAAGAGAGAACCAGAAGCACAAGGATCACCATCTCTGGCAGCAGACAGATAAACCAGAACAAGAAAGGAAAACAGTTGATTTTGAGTCAACTCTAACCTATGGAGACCCCCGTGTGTGTATGCCTGACCCCCCCCCTTTCTTCCAGGGGGGCTCTGGGTCGAGTCAAACCTCCCACCTCCCTTTGATTTGCCAAGGGCATGAACCATTCGGACCACCTAGGGACCCCAGAAAACAGAAAGGAACACGTCCCATAGAGAGTGATCGGTGGTTTATAGGCCTGAGTACGCATGCCGTAGGAGAGCGTGGACTTCAACATGCTATGGAATATGGTAACAAAGTCCATATTCCAATCCCTTCTGGAAGTTGTGGGGATGCGCCAGGGAAAGTGTCCCAGGACAAGCTGAGGGGGCCAGGGGAAGAGAAAGATCAGTAGCCAGGAGGAGAAAACAGTACCTGCCGTAGTGTGAAGTCATGGTGTGTTAGAAGCAGCTACGGGGAGCTAGTTGTGCTAGAGTCGTTTCAAGCTTGAGAGTCCCTTCAGGACTTACCAAAAGCCAGTGCCTTGATAAGAGCCACTAAGATGCCTCCTGGAGATTCAGCAGTGCTTCTCTTCCGGAAAGCTTGAATCAAGGAACGAAATGGACTCTGAATGTCAAGGAGCGATGCTATTTTCTGACAACTACTTTCCAGAGTCCCCACGATTGTAACCCCCACCCCCTTCCCTTTCCAGCTGTCTGCCGATTCCCGTGTCAGAATGGAGGAGTCTGCCAACGCCCAAATGCCTGCTCCTGCCCAGACGGCTGGATGGGACGCCTGTGTGAAGAACGTGAGTCCACAAATTTAACATACGCTGTCTTTTCAAATCCGGAATCACGGTCACCGCGTCCATGCTGACCCATGGTGGCCAGGGTGACCCATAGAAGACAGGGTATGACCCCCCCTGGGGGTTTGAGATGGTCATCTTTACAGAAATAGAATGCCTTTGCCTTCCCCGGGGCAGCCGCTGGCGGTTTCCCACTGCGAGCCTTGCAGTCAGCACCCCAGCACAGAGCCATTACGCCACCAGGGCCTGCCCCCCACCTCCCTTTCTCTCTCATGGATAGAACATCCAACTTCGAGGCAAGAGGCATCTATAAACCCTTAGGATGAGCCGACTAAAGGGCCGACATTGTAGAAGATCATTTGAAAGCTTGTAAACCTGATGTCGAAAGGACAGTGTGGACTGAACATGCATTTAGACTTCTGGCTACTCACCAGAGCAAGTAATCCTGCTTTGTGATGAAGCAGAAAAATGATTTCCCTCCTACTCACCCCTCCCCAGGGAGCTTCGCCCAGCTTTGACCTGAGTCCAGAGCCTCGGGGAGTGTTGACCAGGAGGTCCTGCAGGCCTGGCTCAGCTGACTGAGCGGGGGCCTGCCCTCCTGCGCTAGACCAGGCCTTCTCAAGCTCTCCTGCACACAGATCAGCTGAGGGGTGTGGGTAAACTGTAGCTGCTGAGTCTGTGGGTCTGCTTTCCTAACAAACCTCTGGCTTGCTCCTTGGATTCTTGAGGCAGTAGACAAGCTCACGCCTCAGGGGGAGGAATCAGTGCTGTGGAAGGAGACCTGCTTCCATCCCCACCAGCTCTTGGCTCCATGGAAACCAAGGCTGAGTGGTCCCCCACTTCTAGCATGATGCCAGGACAGCCCATCTGACTTTCATTCCCGGATGGAGTTCAGGACATGGGGAAAGCCTTTGGCAGCGAACCCCGTTTAGACTATTTTATGCCACTGGAAATGGAACTTTGAAATGATAATAAATGGAGAGCAGCCTGCTTGTTTTGTAAGGCGCCAGCGCAGAGCACTAAAAGCAAAAGCTCACTGCCCTCAAGTCCTCTCTGGCTCCGAGCCAAGCACTTAGACACCCGTTAGGGCGCCTTCCCTGAAGGAGCACATTTGGCAATCGTGTCACCATTGCCTCTGACTAAGGAGCCAAACGTACTTTCCTCGTGGCGTTTGTCCAGAGATGCTGATTAATAAGCACAACAAGCAGATAGGGATGCTTATCTTGTGGGTCAAGTGAGGTCCCTTTGGCAAAATGATTTGGGAACATTTGAACCTACCTGAGCATGTCCATTTTGACTGGCTTCTTTTGCTCTCCTTTCTAGCGATATGCATTCTTCCCTGCCTGAACGGAGGTCGCTGTGTGGCCCCTTATCAGTGTGATTGCCCGCCAGGCTGGACGGGGTCCCGCTGTCATGCAGGTAGGTATGCTCCCTCTCAAGGTTTGCTTCCATTTGTTACACTCTGATGAGTGTAGCGCAGATCCCAGGGGGTGGCGGCATTCAAGAAGTCTCTGGTTTGCAGAACCACTGGCGACGGTCCCTTGCATAGTGCTGTCAATGCTGAGCTACCTCAGAGAGACTTTTCAGGTTCATGTGCCAGAGAAGAGCTTCTAAATGGGCTGTGTCCCCAGCCTTCTTCACATCACCTGCTCCATCGGGGGGAAATGGTAAAGAAAATAAGACAGGAGACTCCAAAGAACCTTTCATTTCCTTGAAGCTGAATGATACCTTGTGGTGACTGCAACAACACTCAAATATAATTCTTAAGTGGAAAGGGGGGGGAGGACAACTAGCAAAGACATGGTGCCTTATCATGGAAAATGACAACAAACTGGTTGATTGTTAACAACTGAATCTCTAAAGCAGCCTTTGCCCGCTCTCAGATACAATCTATCCTTTGGCACTTTGATGTCTCATTAATCACCATTTCTATATCTCTTTCCCCACTAGACTACTCCCCACTTGCAGGCAGAGATCGTTCTTTGACATTTTGATATCCCCGGTGCCTGGATCTGATATGGATTTTTGCTTTTACTTTTGCTTTTGCTTTTTAGTAAGTAACCAGTGAAAAGAAAAGATTACAATAACTAGTTTTTGCCTTTTTAATGTCTGGAATGTTCGGTTAACTGCTAAAGAATAAGATTTTTATCATTATTTAGTATAAACTCTTAACATTCCAGCATGCGTCCTGTAAATGATACTTATACTACTTCCCCATGGGGTAGAAAGAAGGCAAAAACAGAACAGGGTAGCTAACCCCAGTGTTTCTCTTGAGCGCTGAGGCTGGGCACCAATGTCATTAAACTTCAAAACCAGGACATGCTTCAGAGTGAAACCACAGAAGTGGGAGTGGAAGGGCGTGGAGCCCACAAGCTGAATAAAATATGTAGTCACTCTACTAAAGCCCAAGCTGAGCCATCCAGGACTATGGTACTGTTTTTGCAAATCATTTTACTGGGGGCTCTTACAGCTCTCATAACATTCGATACAGCAAGCATATTTGTATATATGTTGCCATCAGCATTTTCTAAATGTTTACTTTCTATTTGAGTCCTCAGAATCAGCTCCTCTTTTTTCCTTCCCACCCTCATGACCCCTTGATAACTTATAAATTATCATTGTTTTCATATCTTATATCAACCATTGTCTCCTTTCACCCGTGTTTCTGTTCCTCATCTCCTTGGGCGGGGGGTGGGCAGGGATTATACATCATCAACCTTTGTGATCTGTTTCCCTCTTCCTCCCCTTCTTTCCCCACCTTACCCTGACCCTCCTGGTATCGCTACTCCGAATTCTGTCCCTGAGGGCTTTCTATGACCTGGATTCTGAATGTCGTGAGCTCTTATCTACACCAGTGTACATGCTCCAGTATAGCCAGAACTGAAAGGCAGGACTGTGGGGCATGATAGTGGGGGGTGAGGAAGCCTCAAGGAGCCACAAGAATATTGTTTCAACAGTGCTATATTGCACCCTGATTAACGCATTCCTTTCTTGTGACCCTTCTGTGAGGGGATGTCCAATTGTCTTAACACATATTGTTAAGAATGAAGGGGGTTGGAGAGGGGGGCTGTGCTCCAACCCCCCTCATTCTTAACAATATGTGTTTTGTTTGGTTTTTTGTGGTCTTCTGGTGGCTGTTACTGGATCCTGTTGACACCTCATGATCACACAGGCTGGTGTGCTTCTTCTGTGTGAGCTTGTTGCTTCTCTGCTAGATAGCTGCTTGTTTAACTTCAAGTCTTTAAGACCCCAGATGCTGTATCTTTTGATAGCCAGGCACCATCAGCTTTCTTTACATTTGCTATGTACCCATTTTGTCAACAGCAATTATGTTGGGAGGGTGAGCTTCACATGTCAGGTTGTTAGAACAAAATGTTCCTGTGTTGAGGGAGGGCTTGAGCAGAGGCCCAAATTCATCCACTTCCTCAAATAATTGCCATATAAATATGTACATAGGCCATTACCTCTATTTTTATGAATTAATATATCTACATAAGTACACACCTATGTTTATACCTCTAGCCATAGCCTTGCTTCCTAGATCTTTCCTCTGTTTCCTTTTACCTTCCTCCTGCCCCACCATCATGCTCGCCCTTCTTGTGCCTCTCAGTAATCCCTCTCAGCTACCTTGCTGTGGCTCCACCACCACCGGGATCTCTACGTCCTCAGTGTTGGTGCTTTTAATTCCCTAGCTATTGCCTTGTCTATGGCGTTGTTTGCTCACCACTCATCCCCACCCCCTGCCTCCTCCTCCCCGCCCAAGTCCCTCCAGAACCTTTGGTCCCATTGCTTTCTCCTCAGGCTTGCAATCTGATATAGGTAAGCAACACAACAATAATAGAGACAAAACAAAAAGAAAACAAAAGATTGAATAAAAAGAGAAAAATACATGAAAACACACACATAATTCTAGTTTTGTCCACTGACCTTTATGACCATCTCCCCACTGGTCCTGGGGGATTCGGGGAACTTCCCCTCCTATCCTGAAGTCTATTTTGAGGGCTCCTCAGGGGGTTTGTGGCTTGGCTTTGCTCCTGTTGCTGGTCAGTTATCTTCCCTTCTTGGTTCGCCCCACTGGGGGTGTGGGGGTGTCGGTGTCAGACCAGACTCACGCCCCACTGTGTGTCCCCAGTATTGTCTCTGTCACAGTGTGCTCCAGTGAGGGGACATCATGTCTGGAGCTGTTGATGGTCCCACGTCCTCTCTCTGCCTTAGCAGCAGCTCAGTGTAGAGATGCCATCCTCAGGGCTTGGTGGGCCAGTATGGAGTTTAGTCCCTCGCTTTCTCTTTTCCTTCTTGATTTGCTTCTGTGTGGATGTGGCAGGTCGGCCCTGTGGACCTCTTTGTTCATGAGTTGCTCCATGTGGTTAGGTTGCCCTCAAGTTTGGCGCACCTTGGTGAGATCCGCACTCACACTCAAATTTCTCTTAATTTTCTGATCTTACAACAGCACTGGGCAGGTGATTCTGCCTGGTTGCCCTCTTGAGTCCTCCTCCGACTATGTTGTTGTTGTTGGGTTAGGTGCATCACTTTGGTGCCAACACATAGCTACCCTATGTTCAACAGAATGAAACGCCACCCAGTCCTACGTCATCCTCACATACTATTTGTCCCGTGGCTTCAACATTGCTAAATATTGATGATGTAACCCATGGTTGTTTTTTTCCTTCCAGCTGTCTGCCAGTCTCCCTGCTTAAATGGTGGGAAATGTGTCAGGCCCAACCGGTGCAGTTGTCTCTCAGATTGGACAGGACATGACTGTTCCAGGTGTGTTGGAAATTATTTCATAGATATGCACTGTACAAAATAGTATGTAAAGTGATAAGAAACTTTTTAAGTCAAATAAGTTACAAATTTTAATAGTAACACATATATGTGTCATTGAGGAGGAAAAAATATATAAGGGAAATTAGGTTCTGTCAGTTTCTCATTTCTGACCAAATGACTGTGATAATTGAGAGGATGATTGCAAAAGCCATCAAGAAGAAAGTAGTTAAATGATAAACCTTTGGTAAGCCTTAGAAATTGTTAGACATACTTCGGCATGCCAGGATTAAAATATGTCTTATGTTAAAACAGAGCCCTCACAAATGTTGCATTGCTGTTCTATTTCCAGCTCCCTTTTCAGGCTTTTAGAGTAAAAGTCTTCATATCACATACATCACTTAGCTAGCCCTTGACCCATCTTATAGGAATGATGAAAACACAAATGTTTATTACCATATTCATTTCCAAAGAAAGAGATTTCATTATCTGGAAACAAACCTCATGTTTTCATTTCCTTTTATTTCATTTGGATTGGAATGTCGGAGTCAGCTTACAAAAGCAAGAAGCTATTAAACTAAAAACTTCCTTTAAAAGAAGTCACTGTTGTGCCAGTGGATCTGAGCTTCTCTATAGCATCTGCCATCCTGCAGACAGAAAGCATCGGCGGAACCTCAAGAAGCAAATTTGTCAGAGAGAATATATTTGGAAGCTATCAAAATGGGAGTGAAACTATAAAGGACTCATTCCTATTTTTTAAAGAAAGAAAAGAGTATCACTAACTGGAAAGTAGATGAGCATTCATTTGAGTGAAGGGAAAGATCAGTGACAATCAGGAGGACACTCACTGCCGTCAAGTCGATTCTGCCTCATCGTGACCGTGTAGAACAGCCCCTGTGGGTTCCCAGGACTGGAACTCTTTACAGGAGCAGGCAACCTCCTCTTTCTCTGTCGGAGCAATTGGTGATTTTGAACTGTTGACTTTATGGCTAGCAGCCTAACACATAACCACCCTGCCTCTGGCCCATATAGGGAATGTCAGCACAAAAGGATCGTGGCAGAGAAAGGCTCGAGGGAGGGGGCAGGGGAGGTGCAGGAGTTAAAGGCAATCCTCAGTCCTACAATGACAGTACCAATAATAATCTGTGAGCGGATGCATGGGCACTCAAGCTGAAGCCAAACAGAACTATACCCACCATGATATGTGTGTGTGTGTTTGATACAGGATATTTTTACATACATGTTTAGTAGAGCATATGGTGAGCAAAGTTGTAACAAACTTCTTAGCTGTAATCAAACATCTTGAGGCAATGGGTTGCTGGGCCTTTGGGCTCAGACCATAGTGTCAAGGGACACCAAGGTCAATTGGCATATCGCAGCCCACAAGGACATTCATCCTACTTTGCCAAATAGCAACTAGGGTCTCTTAGAAGCCTGTAAGCAGCCATCTAAGGTGAAACTATTGGTCAATCCCTGTCTGAGACAAATGAGAATGAAGAAAACTTAAAACCCATGGAAACAATCCAAAGGAGTGATGGACCATGTGAGCTCCAGCCTCCGTGACCCTGACAGCAGAAGCACTAGGTGATGCCTGCCTACCACTGCTTTGTAGCACAATAGAAGATCCTGGGTCAGTGTTGTTTTGGGTGCCATTGAGTAAGCCCTGACTCACAGTGTCCCTTTGTTCAACAGAAGGAACATCACACAGTCCTGCACCATCCTCACAATGGTTCTTAAGGTTGAGCCCACCTTTGCAGCCACTGTGTCCATCCATCTCCTTGAGGCCCTTCCTCTTTTTCACTGCCCCTCCACTTCACCAAGCATGGTGTCCTTCTCCAGGGACAGGACTCACCCGACAACATGTCCAAAGAATCTAGGAGGAAGTTTCACCATCCTTGCCTATAAGTAGCAGAAAATTACGGTTATATTTCTCCCAAGGCAGATTGGCTTGTTCTTTAGGCAGCCCATGGTATTTTCAGCATTCTTTACCAACACCATAGTTCAAATGCATCCATTTTTCTTCCATCTTCCATATTCAGTGTCCAACTTTCACATGGCTATGAGGTGATTGAAAATGCTTGGGTAGGGTGCATCTTAGTCTTCAATGTAACATGTTTGCTTTTCAAACACTTTAAAGAGCTCTTGTGTAGCAGATTTACCCAATGCAATTCATGTCTTTGATCATCTGACTGCTGCATCCAAGAGCACTGATTGTAGATCCAAGCAAGATGAAATCTTTGACAACTTCAATCTTTCCTCCATTTATCATGATGGATACTTATTGGTCCAATTGTGAGGATATTGGTTTTCCTTACATTAAGTTGCAATCCACAGTGAAGGCTGCAATCTTTGTTCTTCGTTAGCAAGTGCTTCAAGGCCTCCTCACTTTGGGCAGGCAAGGTTGTGTCATGTGCATATTGTAGATTGTTAATAAGGCTTCCTCTAACACTGATGCTGATTTCCTCATAGAATCCAGCTCCCTTGATGATTCGCTCCAGTGAAAGTTCATGTTGGATAGAGCGGCATAGGGCCCGCCCATGGATCAATCAGCTGTCATTCTCACTCGGACTGTGCTTCCCAGTCAGTTTGTCAAGACATTGAGTAAATAGGGTAGACACGGTGGCAGCTCCCAGCAGAAAGGGAGGGCCAACCCCCCAAACAAACTAACTGTCATCCAGTCAGTTCCAACTCATAGCCACCCTACAGTAGAGAGTAGAAGTACCCCTTTGGGTTTCTGAGACTGTTCATCTTTACACAAGTTGACAGCCTCATCTTTCTCCCTTGGACCAGCTGGTGGGATCAAAGCACTAACCTTACCGTAAGCAGCCCAACTCAAAACCCCCTATGCCGCCAGGGCTCCTGGTAGAAAGGAAGGAACATGGAGAATGACTCCATCATATGGGAGAAGGGAAAGCTTGTCTGAGAAGTCAGCGCAATGAAGCTTTACCAGCTTTCACTTAAGTTTCTTTCTCTCTCGTGTGATTGTGCCTTAAAGAATGCTTGCCCAGCACCCACCTCAGTACACGTACCACTAGAGATGCTTGTTGACAGACGGTGCCCTGACAGCTAGTGGAGAAAAGCTGAGACCCCCATTAAGTCCTTAAACTGTCACCTTCTCTACCAATGCGTATGACCCATCTTGTCTTGTTTCCAGATAGTTCACATGTTAGGAAAAAAATCATGTCCTCTGATCTCCATGTGCATCTTCAGAAAATGTGTTTTTAACAAATGCTGGAGCTAAAACCATAGACCGGGGATGCTATATGAAAACTTCAGGTTCACCACGTCCAAAGAGCTTTTACCTCCTGTTCATTCTTGTCTCTTGGTTCTGTTTGTTTTGTAGGAAAAGGAGGACTGGATTTTAACCACTGATCACCACAGGCTCTCCCCAAAACAGGATCATCTCTTCCTGGGAGAGCCTGGGCATCCAGGATTCTCAGAAAGAAAAATCCAACTTGGTGCTGGATCATGTTCCATTTAGTAAATTGTTGTTTGCATTTACTTGGGTTTTTTTAAATTTCGTGATATATGTTGTTATTCTTTGTGACATGTTTCAATTTTTAAATCTACCTGTATTTTCTATATTAAAATATATATATTAAAATAGATGCTGCTCCATCTTCACAAACATGTACATACTTTGCTGACTATTGGAAAAGTGCACATTTTTATTCAGTTATTAAAGATGATTTTTCCATTAAAATATATTTTGCTACTAAATAATATGTTGCCAGGCAGTGCCATTTTCTGATGTGGCAAGGGAATAAAGAGGGACCCCTTTCTTTCATCTCTGGCATCATGCCGAGAAAAACAGTCAGGGAGGGGCCTTCAATCCTGCCTGGTCTTTACATTATTTGTAACAAGAAATGTTTCCTTTTGCAAAAACAGAGCTAAATTGTTCTACACAGGATGCTGCTTGGGTGCTTGAGGCTGCCTGACTAATGTCTCTCTTAAACTGTGGTGTCTGTAGGCATCAGCTCAGTGGATGTGGTGGGCGGGGGGAGAAGGATATAGAACACGGGCCACAGATTCAAGTGCACCCCTTCCATCTCACAGCTGGAATAAGAGATCCAAGAATCAGAGGACTAACAGAGAGCACATTCTTGGGATATAAGGCCCCATGTAATCTCTCTCTCTTTTTTTAATAATTATTTTACTGGGGGCTCTTACAACTCTTGTTACAATCCATACATCAGTTGTATCCGACGTATCCATTCATATATCCCATCATTCCTTTCTAGACATTTACTTTTCATTGAGCCCTCGGAAACCATATCATCTCCATCTCACCGCTTGGGTGGAAGGGAAATGGAAAGAGGAAAACAGGGAAAGAGGCCAATGAAAAAGATGTCTACCAGGACTAAGCCTTCCCAGAGTTCTGAAAAAGACAACAAAACGGTATTATTTTAAAATAGGAGACTCAGGAATCATCTCTCTTCCCTCCTCTGGGAGTGTTGCTCCCACACAGGGCACTGGAGAGAAATGCAGGAATCTCCCATCGTCTCCAGGAGCACATGCAGTTGAATACTCCTCACCCACCGCTTCCTCCTTGAAGAAGATCCTGATTACACTTGTAGTGCCCTTGGCTTTCCTCAGCTACTGACTAGCCTCTCCCTTCCTGCTGGTATTTGCACAGATGAGTATGTCCTGCAGTGCTTTCTTTATGCCCCATAAGATTCCAAAATGGGATTCTCTGGTGATGCGGGGCCTAAGGGCTCAACTGCTAACCTGCTCATCGAAAGCTCGGGGGTTCCAACTCCCGGCAGCTCTGTGGGAGAAAGATGTTCCATCCTCTTCCATACGGATCATAGTTTTGGAAACCCCTATAGAGCAATTCGACTTTGTCGTATAGGCTCACTACGAGTTAGAATTGACCTCAACAGAGAGGCGCTTTAGTCTATACTTCTATGATTATAAATGATAAATGTTGATATAGGAGACAATCATTATAAGCCCAGGAATAAAAGAAGAGAAGGGTGATACCAGAGAGTTAAAGCTTGTGAAAGCTACAGCAATTGAGAACAAAATTCAGTTCTAAACATGTGTGTTTTAAACAGAATTGGTATCAGGCTACTGATGAGTAGCTTAAAATTTTATTTGTGTTTTAAAATTCAAATTAATCATATTATGCCTACGGTGCACGCAAGTACAGTGCCAGGTGAGTGAGATTTCAACTATCTAGAAATATGACCCGCGTAGCAATAATACTGAGCATGGTGGAAGAATGTTTCTTTTTAAATATTGCGGTTGCACATTGGGCTGTGATCTGCAAGGCGGGCAGTTTGAAGCCACCAGCTTCCCCACAGGATAGAGACAGTGATTTCTGCTCACATAGATAGAGTATCAGACGCTCACAAGAGGCAGTTCTACCCTGAATTTATTGGCAGTGAATACTACCTGTAACTCCTGGTAAGCTTTTAACTATCCCCTGAACTGAAAAATGTGGCAAATAATGAGTAACATTTACCAAAGTAATACCATGCCAATGAAAAACTGTAACATAGAAAAACAGGAAACTTTAACTTTTCAAGACCATTTCATTGGGAGCTAATACAGATATCTTATTCCACCGTCCGATCACACCGAGCAGTGTTGCGCAATTGTGACCACACTCAATTTCAAGATAGTCTCTTCCTTCCGGAACTCATTGCCATCAGCTCCTTTCGCCCTTTCCCCCACTGTCCCCCCCAGGAACCCGGATTCAACTTGTTGTCTCTATAGGTTCATCAATCCTGGTTTCACACATGGAAAAGCAGGAAAACATATAACAAAAAATCAAGAGGGCTACCCTCAATGACAAAATGCATCAGAGATAAACCCCAACATGGAAAAACAGAACAACCACCCAGAAAATCTTGAAAACCAAATAAGACCCAAGCTGTATCAGAGTGGGAAACTAGTGACAAGGTTTTAACTGTTCAAGTCCAAGCCTATCATCTCAATCTCCTATAGCCATCTCTCCAAGGGACTCTGCTTGGTAACCAGTTTATTCCCATCTCACCATTATTGATAGCGGGAAATCATTGGAGGCTAATTTCCTGAGTAGACCTCACTAATATATCCTGGGCTTCCACAAGCAACTTTCAATAAATCATGTTTTTTGGCCGTCATTTATTGAACAACTACTCTGCATTAGACACTGCACTTTTTTACAGACATCATTTCCTTGAATCCTCAATAATCCTTCTGAGATATATATTATTATCTCAATGTTCCAAATGAGGAAATTGTATCTTTGAGAAATCTAACAGTGTGTGCCATTGAGCAGGTTCCAACTCATAGTGACCTGGGAGGACCCTACGCTGCTCTGTAGGGTTTCCTCAACTAAAGTCTTTCGACTAAATTGCCAGGTCTTTCCCCAGCGGAGCAGCTGTAGGTTCTAACCACTGACTCTTCAGTTAGCAGCTAACCACTTACCCACTGTGTCACCAGAACTCCATGAGAGGTCAAATTCCATTCAAAGACAAGTGAACTGCAAAGCAGGTACTCCAAAACTTCTGCATTATGGGCATGGGTATATAACATTAAGTCATACTCAGTGAATTTAATTAAATCACAGCATTTTTAGGCCACAATGGATAGGAAGTGGTGTTTTCCAGATGCAATCACAGCAGTAAGTATGGAAAAGGTATGGGATAAGATTCAACACTTATTCTTGAATCTCTAAAAGAGAAGAGTTTTTCCATCATACTAAAACATCAATTTTACACTAAACATAATAATTTTTATACTGAACCATTAAATGTTTCCCTTTAAAATCAAGAACAAGGAAGACAGTGAGGAGCTATTGCCATTCATCTTGAACATGAACTATGCATCATAATCATAATATACCAAGTAAACAAATGGTATTACCAATGAGAAAATTGTGAGTGATACAACAGGGTACCTCCCCCAAACCAGAAAAGTTCCACTGGGCACAGCTATCATAGTATGTATTTTCCCCACTAGGTGAGCATCAAGCAACTCACTCTGAGTTAGTGTACTTAGTGGCGTCACCTGGGAAGGCTCTCTCTGGTATAAGTGAATTCTTTTCATTAAAAGCAGTTTTATTTGAACCTCATTTTTTTGTGATGGCCAATTTAAGAGAACAGTGTGCGGCTGTGAAATTTTGTTTCCTATTTGAGAAAAATGCCACAGAAACTGTTGTGATGTTAAACACAGCTTACAAAGACGGCAGTATGGGAAAGAACTCAAGTGTACTAGTGGTTTTCTCATTTCAAAAAAGGTAAAATGTCGATTGATGACAAACCTCATTCTGGATTTCTGTCAACTTCCTGAACAGACAAAAATGTCAACTCATAGTGCATTCCACCAGGTCAGACTATTATTCAAGCTTTCTATTTAGAGGTTCTGAAAAGATGGCATAACAGTGTGCAAGAAAAAAAAGGCCTGGTTTGTGGCAGACAGAACTGGTTTTGCCTACACGATAATGCACCTGCTCATGCAGCCATCTCAGTGAATCAGTTTTGGGCAACAAACAGCATGCCTCTCTTGCCCTATGTACCTTACTCGCCTCACCTCACTCCGTGTAATTTCTTTCTGTTTCCTCCAATGAAGTGGGGCATGAAAGGACAGTGATTTGATGATATAGCATAGATGAAGAAAAAAATTAGAGAGGTTCTGTCAGCCATCCAAACAGATGAATTTGAAAAATGTTTCCAAGAATGGTGTCACAGATTTGACAAATGTATTTAGTGTCATGGAGTGTACGTTGAAGGTGATAAGGCAGTTTTATAAAAAAAATAAAAATACATAGCTTTGAAAAAAAATGCAGTTTTAGGGGGTGCCCCCTCATAAGTTTCATTTTGTCAAAAGATAAAATGGTACACAATAAACCTAACCAGAAACATTAAATACTTAAAGAAGACTACAGAACACTATTATATTTTAAAAAGTGAAGCCTACATAAAGGGAAGAATATTCAAGCACTAGAACAAGGCAACAACATAAACCTTCCAATAACAGAAGAAATCATAGAGATTACAGCAGAAATAAATGAACTTGAAAAGAGAAAAACAATGGGAAAAATAAACAGGACAAGAAGTTGGTTTTTTGAAAGGATTAGCAAACTTGACAAACTTTTGGCAAACATAACAAAAGAAAAGAAAGTAGCAAATATCTAGAATTAAGGACGAAAAGGACAATACAACAAATCCAAATGAAATAAAAAGAATACTAACACATTACTACTCTGAAAGCCTATACTCCAACAAGTTTGATGATTGAGAGGAAATGGACAAATAACAGAAAGGCCCCTTCTACTCAGTGTAATGCAGACAGATGTAGAAAACCTGAATAGACCCATAAGAACAACAAAAATAGAGAGCATCATCACAAAACTTGCAACCAAGAAAAGTCCAAGACCAGATTCCTTCACGGGGGAATTCTATGAAGTGTTCAGGAAAGAGCTGTCATCAATTGTACAAAGACTATTCCAGAATATTAAAAAGGAGCAAACTCCTAAACTCATTCTATGGAGCAAGCATAATGCTCATGCCCAAACCAGGCAAAGGCCACACAAAGACAGAGCAACACAGACAAATATCCCTCCAGAACACAGATGCAAAAATTCTCAACAAAATTCCAGTCAATAGAATCCAATAACATACCAAAAAAATAATTCATCATGACCTGGTATAGTCATACCAGGCATGCAACGTTCTATAGTTCAGCAGTGGAAAAGCAGTCGATGTAATCCACCACATAAACAAGACAACGAATATGAACGACATGGTCTTACCAATATAAGCAGAAGGCATTTCATAATATTCAACAGTGGTTTCTGATTTTTAAAAAAAAACACTCAATAAAATAGGAATAGAAGGCAAATCCCTCAACATAATAAAGCCCGTATATGAAAACTCAATGGCCAATATCATGCTTAATAGGGAAAAACTTTTTAAAAATCCTCTGAAAATGGGAATGAGACAAGAGTGCCCCTTACCACCAATTTTATTCAGCATCATGCTGGAAGTCTTAGGCAGAACCATTAAACAACAGAAAGAAATCAAGGGAATACAACTAGGCAAAGAAGTGAAACTCTCACTATTTAAAGACAAATTGATTTTATATGGAGGAGATCCCAGGGACTCCACAAAAAGACTTGGAAACAGTTGAAGTATTTAAGTAAAGCAGGACACAAGATCATCAAGCAGAAATCCATCAGATTCCTGAGCATCAAGGAAACAATGCCATTTACAATAGACACCCAGCAGATGAAATGCCTAGGGACAAACCCAACCAAAGAAACAAAAGACCGATACAAAGAAAACTACAGAACATTGTTCTAGGGAACCAAAAGAGACCTCCACAATCGGATAGCCAAACCAACCTCATGGCCATCAAGTCCATGCTGACTCAGAGTGACCCCATAGGGCAAGGTAGAACTGCCCAGTGAGTTTCTGAGACTGGCATGCTTTACCAGAGTAGAAAGCTGCATCTTTCTCCTGAAGAGTGGCCCCGTGGTTTCAAACTACTGACCTTGTAGATAGCAGCCCAACGCATAACCACTTTGCCACCAGGGCTCCTCTGTTGATACTATTGAAAGCAATCTACAAATACAATGCAACTCCAATCCATATACCAACTTCATTATTTTAAAAAGTAGAATAATTAATTATTGAGTCCATCTGGAAAGGGAAGAGACCCAGTAAAGCAAAGAACTCAAAACAAAGAGCCAAGCAGGAGGCTTTGCACTACCTGACCTTAAAACCTAGGCCACGCAGCTGTGGCAACTGCTCCGATGCATTCAGGGACTCTTGGTCTCTGCTGGACTTGGACTCACAGATGGCAAACGGCAAGCAGAAAGCCAAGTTTATTTGGAAAGGAAAGAAAAGTGCCTGACACAGCAAGTGGGAACTCAAGTGAGCTGCAGCTGGATGAACTGTGGCTAGAGACTTTTATCAGATGTGAGGCATTTGGCCTGCCTGTGTCTCCAGGTTATGAACAGACTAATCTGGGTCTGGTCCTATTTCTCAGATCCATTCATAAACCTGATCAGCCCTGTCTTGGCTAGGTCTTGCACAGGCATGGATCAGCCAAAAAAAAAGTCTCCCGAGTTTGCTGATTTGGGAGTTTAAAATCAGCCTATCAGTCTGACATCTGCTGGCTTAAGATTTAAATTATCATAGGTTGTTGAAATCACCCCTCCCAAATATCCTGCCACTCACAGTGCTTCCCACCAGGCTTCTTTGCCCTCACTGCCTGCAGGCTCTTTGTCTTCTATCTCTCACAGTCACGTATGCAGAACAGCTTGGAAGTGATATGATAGCTACATGGTCCAATGGAACAGGATAGAAAACCCAGAAATAAGCACATTCATCTATAGGCAAATGATCTCAACAAAGGACAAAAAAAATTAAATAGGAAAAGGGCACAATTTTCGACAAATGGTGCTGGAAAATTGATCTCCATCTGCAGAAGAATTAAACAGAACCCATACCTTACCCCATGCACAGAAATGAACTTAAGATGGACTAGAGACATAAATGTAAACCTCAGAGCTATAAAGACTACTAACTATAATAAAGGAAGTGCATACAGTGGAAGACAACATAGATAACTAGGACCCATTAAAAATAAAGCATTTATGTATTTCAAAAAACTTCCATAAAAGAGTAAAACAAGAGTCCATGATTTGAAGAAAAATATCTTTAGCATTGACACAATGTCCACAGATCTATAGAATTTCAGAACACATCAATAAGGAATAACACCCAAATAATTGAATTAATAGATGAGCAAAGGAAATTAATTGATACTCACAAGGGACAACACTCAAATAGCTAACCAACATATGAGGAAATGCTCATGATCACTAGCCATCTGGGTGTTGCAAACTAAAACAATAATAGCCCAATTTGAAGGAAAAGAAAAAAAGAGAAAGAACAATAAATGCTGGAAAGGGTGTGGAGAGATTGAAACTCTCATACACTGTTGGTGGGTTTCCAAATATGTACAACCATTGTGGAAAATAATATGGTGCTACCTAAAACAACAGGGAACAGAAATACCATAAAACTCAGCAATACCTCTGTTGGGCATATACCCCACTAAAGTAGGAAACAGAACACAAACAGACCTATGCTCTTCCTGGTTCATTGCACCACAATTCGCAATAGCAAGATTCTAGAAGTAGCCCAAATGCCCATCAGTAGAAGAATAGATAAAGAAACTCTGGTACATACACCCAATGGAATACTATGCATCCCTAAAAACAGTGATGAACTCATGAAACACCTCATGACATGGAGAGATCTAGAAACCATTATATGAAACAATCACAAAAGAACAAATACTGTATGCATCCACTACTATAAACATAAACACAAACACACAGGCAGGTGTCTGCTCTCAGGTCATATAATCTACTATTCTGGTCATCCAAGCCAAGAGGTAGAGAGCCTGCCTAGTACCTATATCATCCCCTTTATATGTGCATTTTAAAGACCACTTCAACAGAGAAGACCTCACCTCAGCTAGGGTCAGTTAATCAACATGGGGGGAGAGGGAGAAGAACATTCAGTTGCTGCCATACAACATTGTAGTATGCTCACCCCAAGTCAACAGACAATCCTCTTAGAGAGAGAAATGAACTTTACTGGAATTTCAAGTCAAGATTGGGGCAGGGGGCATATATGTGCCAGAGAAGGCAATTACATTTATGTTGGTAGATAATCTAGGTGAAGCAACCTCCCACCAGGAAAGAAAAAAACTATTAGCAGAAACATGGACCTCGAGAATCAACTAGAGGATTCAGAGAACCGCATCAGTGACTTGGAGGACCGCCAAGAAGATTTTAACAAACGCGTACAAAATCTAATAAGATCATCAGAGAAGCTGAAGAAAACTTAAGAGCTGTGTCTGATACTATGAAGCAGAACAACATTAGAATTATTGGCTTACCAGAGGAAGACACAACAAAGAAGTCATCTGGGACAATGGTGAGAAAATTCTTAGAGGAAAAGTTCCCCAGCTTAATGTATGAAAGTCAGGCAACAATTCAGGAGGCTGAAAGAACACCAGCTAGACTGAATCCCAAGAAGCCACCAAGGCACATAGTAGTTAAACTATCCAACTTTGAGGGAAAGGAGACTATCATGAGGGCAGCTAGGGAAAAACAAGCAATCACATATAAAGGTTCCCAAATAAGAATATGCTCAGACCTATCAGCAGAAACTATGAAGAAGAGGAGAGAGTGGAGTAACATATTCCAAAAATTGAAGGAAAACAATGCTAACACAATAATACTCAACCCAGCCAAATTATAGATCAAGATATATGGGGAAGTAAGAGTCTTCCCAGACAAGGAAGAACTCAAAGAATACATTAGAAGAAACCCAGCCCTACAAAAGCTCCTTGCCGGCCCAGTATGGGCAGAAAAACAACACTGACCAAGCATAAATAAGAGACCGCCACATAACCCAGAGGGCAACAAAGATAAAACAGAGCCCAAGATAGCATTGGTTTAAGGATGGAGAGAACTCAAGGTCCCTGGGGTAAGCTTTAAAAAATAAAATGCAAAAGGGACATAGGGAAAAATCTACTGTATACTAACATTCCTAGGGTGAGGACCAGGTAATATGGCAGGGACCAGACCAAATACAGGGATACACATGGAAGACTAAAAAGGAGGTGAGGAGAGGAAAAAATAATAATAATAAAGAAATAGGTAGTAGAGGCACAGGGCACTAACCCACCCAAGGGGAGGGTATTGTTTATATCTCCACAGGTAAAGAGGGACCAGAATTCAACCCAGTGCTCCAAGATGTGAGTGCAACATGCTGGCGTGGAGTAGGGAACCAATGGAGAGGTCTGGGGGGTCGGCCCCAACCCCAACTACTAAGTGGACACCTGCCCCTCCCCCAAGAATAATTTATTTCAAAGGATGGCATTGAGTCTACAGCTCTGGGAGAGGGACATATCTGATTGGAGCGCGTGGGAACAGATGAAGGGGAGGAGGAGAGAGTAGAGTACATCCTGACCCATGAGGCCATGGGGACGATGTTCCTGATTAGAGCAGCCAGTCCACAGAGAGGACCACATGGCCAGCCCCACTATGAGACATGACGCCCCTCACTGACTCATAGCCCTAGATGGGACAACACCAGAGACACAGTGTGGTAATTGCACCCTATCTGATCCTGCCACACTGTGGCAAAACATTGAGGGGGTGCAACAGAACAGCAAGGGAATGGAGCAGCAAGATCCCCAGTGAATGCTGAAGGTGAACTTCGGGGCCAGAGGATGGTGCCCCAACAGACTGGACTGGAAAACACTCCTAAAGTCCAACAAACAGTCCTTGAACTAACTACAAGCTTTTCTTTCTTGTTGTGTTTTGTTTTGTTTCGTTTTTTGTCATTGGTTTGTTGTTGTTTTTGTGTATATTGTTGCTTGGTTTTGCTCTGTCTTGTTTTTGTGCATGTTATTATCTCCGCAGGTCTGCTAAATAAGATAGGCTGGATGAACAATCTGTAGGAGAAAACAATGGGACCAACAGTTCCTGGGGAACATGGGACAGGGGAAGGTGGGGGGAAAGGTAGTGGTGTTAAGAAACCCAGGGACAAGGAAACAACAACTGATCCAAATCGGTGGTGAGGAGGGTGTGAGAGGCCTGGAAGGGCATGATCAAGGGTAATGTAACCAAGAGGAATTGCTGAAACCCTAGTGGGGACTGAGCATGATAGTGAGACAGGAGGAAAGTCAAGGGAAATAGAGGAAAGAGCTGGAAGGCAAAGGGCATTTATAGCGGTCTAGATAAAGACATGTACATATGCAAATATATTTATACATGAGGATGGGGAAATAGATCATTGTGCATACATTTATAGGTTAAGTAGTAAGGTAGCAGATGGACATTGGGCCTCCACTCAAGTACTCCCTCAATGCAAGAATACTTTGTTCTATTAAATTGGCATTCTATGATGCTCACCTTCCCAACACAACCACCGAAGACAAAGCGGGTGAACAAGCAGATGTGGTGAAGAAAGCTGATGGTACCCGGCTATGAAAAGGTATAGCATGTGGGGTCTTAAAATTTTAAAGGCAAATAAGGAGCCATCTAGCTCAGAAGCAACAAAGCCCACATAGAAGTAGCACACCAGCCTGTGTGACCACGAGGTGCTGAAAGGATCAGTTATCAGGCATCAAAGAACAAAAAACTGTATCATGGTGTGCACTGAAGACAAATGGGTGCATAAGCAAATGTGGCAAGCAATGCTGATGGTGCTCGGCTATCAAGAGATATAGCATATGGGGTCTTAAAGGCTTGAAGGTAAACAAGCAGCCATCTAGCGCAGAAGCAACAAAGCCCATATGGAAGAAGCACACCAGTGGATGTGATCACGAGGTGTCGATGGGATCAGGTATCAGGCATCATCAGAACAAAAAATTTTCCCATATTGAATGAGGGAGGGAGTACGGGAGACCCAAAGCCAATTTGTAGGCCACTGGACATCCCCTTATAGAAGGGTCTCAGGGAGGAGACGAACCAGTCAAAGTGCGATGTAGCAACGACGAAAAATACAACTTTCCTCTAGCTCCTAAATGCTTCCTCCTTCCTATCATGATCCCAATTCTACCTTACAAATCTGGCTAGACCTGAGGATGTACACTGATATAGATAGGAACTGGAAACACAGGGAATCCAGGGTAGATGATCCCTTCAGGGCCAGTGGTGTGAGTGGCAATACTGGGAGAGTGGAGGGAGTGTGGGGTGGAAAGGGAGAACCGATTACAAGGATCTGCATGTGACCTCCTCCCTGGAGGATGGGCAATAGAAGAGTGGGTGAGGAGAGACATAGGACAGGGAAAGATATGACAAAAAAATAATTTATAAATTATCAAGGGTTCATGAGGGAGGGGGAAAATGAGGAGCTGATGCCAGGGGTTTAAGTGGAGAGCAAATGTTTTGAGAATGATGAGGGCAATGAATGTACAAATTTGCTTTACACAATTGATGTATATATGGATTGTGATAAGAGTTGTATGAGCCTCTAATAAAATGATTTTTAAAAATCAAAAGGGCAGCATTTACCCAAGGACAAAGTGCAAAACGGTTAGGCAAGAAGGAGAAGTGGGAACTCCAGGAGGAAATAGGATGACATTGCATTGTGGGGATTACTGTCAATGACATGAAACAACATGTGTATGACTTAATGAGTGGAAAACTGATCTGCTCTATAAACCTTCACCCAATTTATAATGAAAGGTTGGGGAGAAAACTTCATGTACCTTTATGGATATTTTGTCTATCTCTTCATCACAAAATTTGATCTTGTTGTCTGTTGATAGACATCTGGTTTGTTTCTACCTTTTGGCTACTGTGAATAATGCTGCAATGAACGCTGACATACAAGTGAGAGGGAAAAAAAGAAACCAAATGGTACTGGGTTATGAGAAAGAATAGTATCTGGGGTCTGAAAGGTTTGTCTTCGAACAAGAAGTCATCGAAGTGAGGCGTCAACTAAGTCCACATGGAAGAAGCATACCACATGAGTGATTCGAGGATCATAAATAATAAAACCCAGATCCAAAGTAGGGAATGGTACCAGAGCTTAAATTGTAAGTACATGGTTTGCAGAAGGCTGTAGATGATGGTGAGAGCCAAAAATCTGTTTGCAAGATCCATACTTGGCCTAACTTCAGAGAATCTCTCTGACCATGGTCTATAGTTGTGAATAGACTTGCTATCAGACATTGGGCAGTGTAAAGTCAATCATGTCAGACACAGTTAGGTAAAAAGATAATATCTTATTTTATCTCCTTTTTGACCCGGTTTTAAGTTGTTTTGGTTTTTTGATATTTTAAGCTTTCTTTTAGATTATTTTTTTCTAGTCATGGTTGTTGGGTTTTCTTTTTGTTTGCTTGCTTCCTGATTGTGTTTAATATGATTTTTTGTATATGAAATCCAGGATAGGGAAATCTGTAGAGACGGTAACTATATAATCACCTAGGAGCATGGCAAGGGAGCTAACCGAAATGAATAAGAGAAGAAAATGCTCTCAAGTTGATTATGGTCATGATTACCGTACTCTCCTTTAAAAGGACTGAATGATTAAATTGTATGCTATGTGAGGTATATGCCAATAAAATTATTAAAAATAAGTAAATTTTAGAATAGTCTATGTTTATAAATAGGAAGGCTTAATGTTTTGAAAATTTCAATACTACCCAAAGCAATCTACAAACAGAAGGCAATTCCAATCCAGAAATCCCATATGATCCAGCCATCTCTCTGATGGGTATATGTCTTTTAAAAATACATGTCATAACACAAACAGACTTGGGCACAACCATGTTCAGTGCAGCACTGTTCACAATAGGGAGAAGATGGAAGCACCCTAAATGCTCATCAATAGAAGACTGAGGAAAGGCCGGTTCAGACACACAATGGAATACTAGGCTCCACTAAACAGCAATGCCGTGTCTGGAAGTACCTTGTGCCATGGATGGACCTGAAGAACATCCATCACGCTGAGTGATAACAGCCAGTAACAAAAGGACATACATTAGATAAGACGCGTAAGCCCCACCTAATTCACGGTGAAAAGGTACAGTGATACACCTGCATTCGTTTCCTGGAGCTGCCATAACAAACCGCCAGAAACCTGGTGACTCCAAACAAGGAAAATGTCTCTCTGGAAGTTATGGAAGGTGAGGGTCAAAACGATGGTGTCAGTAGATCCATGTGATCTCTGAAGACTGAAGGGAAGAATTCTGCCTCTTACTAGACTCTTGTGGCTTCAGCAATCTCTGGTCCCTGACTTCACAAAACCACAGTCAAAGAAGAAGAAGAACAAGAAGGAGAAGAAAGAGAAGGAGGAGGAGGAAGAGGAGAAGGAGGAGGAGGAGATAAATAAAGAAATACAAATTAACATTAAGTATAGTTTGCTTACCAAATTAATAGAGATTTCAGTTGTGAGGGTTCCCTTTACTTCTGGGCAGATGGTTGAGACTCTGTAACCTCAAACCAAATCCACTCCCTTCAGGTAGAATCTGATTCAGTGACCCTAAGCTACAGAACAGAAGTGCTTAGTAGAATTTTCTTGACTGTAATCATTATGGACAGAGATAATGGCTGCATTCTTCTGTGGCAGTACTGGGAGATTCAAACCGCCAAAATTTAGGATAGTACAAAACCCAAACCTCACTGCCGTAGAGCAGACTCCAACTCACAGCGGTCCTGTAGTTGGTAGTAGACACCAACTGTTTGCACCCCTC
Organism: Tenrec ecaudatus; assembly: GCF_050624435.1. NCBI lineage: Eukaryota > Metazoa > Chordata > Mammalia > Afrosoricida > Tenrecidae > Tenrec > Tenrec ecaudatus. Next base: position 47,596,591 of record NC_134539.1, on the reverse strand, counting down.
CAAAAAATATACACTCGTACAATATAGTTCTTTGGAACAATTGGCATCCTGTATCAAAAACTTTAGATAATGGCATACATGTTTTTATTCAGCAATTCCTTGCCTGATAATCAATTTCATGAGAAATCTGAACTATGGGCAAACATTATCATGGCATCAATAAGACCATTAAAATCAACAACAGATTATAATCTGGTTGGTTACATAAATCATGGCACATTTATGAGATCAAATATTATGAAATCATTAAATATTATCCTTACAATGAATTTTAATGACATGGAAAAATCACTAGAGCATAAAATTTCATGTATAATTACATAAGAATATGTTCCTAGTGTTCTCTCAATTGCATAAATATGAATATATAACAAACTATTGACAATAATTTTCCCTGGGATATGAAACTATTGGGTAATTTTTATCCCTGATCTAAATTTTCCTTTATTTCTGACTCATTTTGTTTTTTAAAAAATCATTTTATTAGGGGCTCATACAACTCATCACAATCCATACATACATCAATTGTGGAAAGTGCATTTGCACATTCATTGCCCTCATCATTCTCAAAACATTTGCTCTCCACTTAAGCCCCTGTCATCAGGTCCTCATTTTTTCCCTTCCCTCCCCTCTCCCCCCTCCCTCATGAGCCCTTGATAATTTATAAATTAATATTTTGTCATATCTTTCCCTATCCAATGTCTCCCTTCACCCACTTTTCTGTTGTCCATCCCCCAGGGAGGAGGTCACATATAGATCTTTGTAATCGATTCCCCCTTTCCACCCCACCCTCCCTCCACCCTCCTGGTATCGCCACTCTTACCACTGGTCCTGAAAGGATCATCCACCCTGAATTCCCTATACTTCAAGTTCCTATCTGTATCAGTGTACGTCCTCTGGTCTAGCCAGATTTGTAAGGTAGAATTGGGATCGTGATAGTGTGGGGGGAGAGGGGGAGTAAGCATTTAGAGGAAAGTTGTATTTTTCATTGTTGCTACACTGCACTGACTGGCTTGTCTCCTCCCCGCGACCCTTCCGTAAGGGGATGTCCAGTTGCCTAAAGATGGGCTTTGGGTCTCCACTCCGCACTCCCCCTCATTCACAATGATATAATTTTTTGTTCTAATGATGCCTGATACCTGATCCCTTTGACACCTCGTGGTCACACAGGCTGGTGTGCTTCTTCCATGTGGGCTTTGTTGCTTCTGAGCTAGATGGCCGCTTGCTTACCTTCAAGCCTTTAAGACCCCAGACGCTGTATCTTTTGATAGCCGGGCACCATCAGCTTTCTTCACCACATTTGCTTATTTACCCACTTTGTCTTCAGCGGTTGTGTCAGGAGGGTAAGCATCATAGAATACCAATTTAATAGAACAAAGTATTCTTGCATTGAGGGAGTACTTGAGTGGAGGCCCAATGTCCTTCTGCTACCTTAATACTAAACCTATAAATATATGCACATAGATCTATTCCCCCATACTTATATAAATATATTTGCATATGTACATGCCTTTATTTAGACCTCTATAAATGCCCTTTGCCTCTTAGCTTTTTCCTCTATTTCCTTTGACTTTCCTCTTGTCCCATTATTATGCACAGGCCTCCTACACCCTCCTTACCACCGATTTGGATCACTTGGTTCCCTTGTCCCTGGGTTTGTTAACACCACTCCCTTTCCCCTCACTTCCCCCTCTTCTCCCCACCCCACCCCCCGGAACTGTCAGTCCTGTTGGTTTCTCCTACAGATTGTTCATCCAGCCTATCTTATTTAGACAGACCTGTGGAGATAATAACATGCACAAAAACAAGACAGAGCAAAACCAAACAACAAAAGAAAACAAAACAAGCCAATGACAAAAAACAAAACACAACAACAAGAAAGAAAAGCTTGCAGTTAGTTCAAGAACTGTTTGTTGGCCTTTAGGGGTGTTTTTTGGTCAAGTCTGATGGGCCAATAAGCCTTGGCCCCAAAGTCTATTTTTGGTATTCCCTGGAGACTTAGTTGCTCTGCTCTCCTTGTTGTTCTGTTCAACGCCCTTAGTGTTTTGCCTCAGTGTAGTGGGATCAGATCGGACAGAATTCCCACACTGTGTCTCCAGTGTTTCCCCTGTAGGACTATGGGTCAGTGAGGGATGTGGTGTCTCATATTAGGGCCGGCCCTGGGGTCCTCTATGTGGATTGGATGCTCTGAGCAGGGATATCGTCATCAAGGCTTGGTGGGTCAGGATGTGCTCCTCTGTCTTCCTCCCCCTTCATTAGCTTCCATGTGTTCTGATCAGATATCTCCCTCTCCTGGAGCTGCAGATTCAGTGCTGTCCTCTGAAATAAATTCTTCTGGGGGAGGGGCAGGTGTCCACATAGTTGGGATTAGGGCCAGCTCCCCAGACCTCTCCACTGGCTCCCTACTCGATGCTGGCATGTTGCATTCACATCTTAGAGAACTGGGTGGAAGTGTGGTCCCTCTTTTCCAGTGGAGATATAAACAATACCCTTCCCTTAGGTGGGTTAGTGCCCTGTTCCCCTGCTATCTATTTATTTTTTATTTTTTTTCATTCCCCACCCTCCTTTTTAGTTGGCTACCATATGTATCCCTGGTTGGTCTGACCCCTGCCATACTACCTGGTCCTTACCCCAGGTATGCTTGTATACAGTTGCTCTTTCCCTATGCCTTTTGTATTTTTTTGAGCTTACCTCAGCAGACTCATGTTGTACTTGTCTTTTGTGCTTAGCATGATTTCTTCCAGTTCTTCCCATGCAGCGATGTGCTTAATATGTTCATCACTGCTTTTTAGTGATGCATAGTACTCCATTGTATGGATGTACCACAGTTTTTTAATCCACTCATCAGTTGATGGAAATTTGGGTTGTTTCCAACTCCTTGCAATTGTGAACTGTGCCACAATGAACATTGGAGCACAGATGTCTGGACGTGGTTTGTTTCTTGCCTCTTCTGGGTATATGCCCAGTAGGGGGATTGCTGGGTTGTATGGTAGCTCAATTTCTATCTGTTTTAGATATCTCAAAATTGATTTCCATGATGGCTGTGCATACCTACATGTCCACCAGCAGTGGATGAGAGTTCCTGTCTCCCCACAGCCTCTCCAACACTTGTTGCTTTCTGATTTTTTGAATTGGACTATCTTTGAGGGTGTTAGGTGATACCTCATTATTGTTTTAATTTGCATTTCTCTTATGGCTAATGATCAGGAACATTTCCTCATGTTTATTTGCATTCGGATTTCTGCCAATTTAACAGAAACTTCTGTTCAGGTCCTTTGCCCACCTCCTCAGTGGGCAATTAGTTTTTTTTCTTTTTGGAAGATAGCAGAGTATTGTAGATATTAGTAATAAGACTTTATCTGATGTGTCATTGATAAAGATGTTTTCCCAGTCCATAGACTCTCTTATTACTCTCTTGGTGAATTTTTTCAATGTACACGGATGTTTTATCTTCAGTATATCCCATTTGTCCATTTGTGCCTCCTTTGTGTGTGTGTCCTTCCCTATTTCTGATAGCCTATGTATTCCCTGGGCCAAAGTTCTCAAGTTGGTCCCAATTCCCTCATTGATGGTCCTAATAGTTTGGGGTTTAACTTCAAGGTCTGTGATCCACCTTGAGTTTATTCTTGTGCATGGAGTGAGATAAGGATCTTGCTTCATTTTTTTCTGCAGGTAGATATCCATTTTTCCCAGCACCACTTGTTAAAGAGGGCATCTGCTTCCTATTTGATATTTTTTGGGCCTTTATCAAAGATCAGTTGTCTGTATGCTGATGATTTTATTTCTGGGTTTTCAGTTCTTTTCCATTGGTCTGAGTATTTGTCATTATAGCAATACCTTGAGGTTTTGACAATTGTGGCTGTAGAGTGTGTGCTAAAGTCAGGTAAAGCAGGCACCCCACTGTGTCCTTCTTGGAGGAGTCCTCTGCTAATTCTGGGCTTCTTCCCTCTCTATATGAAGTTAGTAATCAGTTTTTTTTAATTTCTTTGAAGAAAGATGAGGGAAACTGTATTAGGATTGCATTAAACTTATATACTGCCTTGGGCAGAACTGACATCTTTACTATATTGAGTCTTCAAATCCATGAGCATGGGATATTTTTCCATTTGTTGAGGTTACTCTTGGTTTCTTGTTATAGTGTTCTGTAGTTTTCCTCATATAGATCTTTTGTTCTTTTAGTCAGGTATATCCCTAGATAGTTCAATTTGTGCTTTGTTATTTTTGAAAGGAACAACCTTTTTGATCTCTTCTGTGGTCTTAGCCAATATGTATAGCAGATCAATGGACTTCTGTTTGTTGATCTTGTGTCCTGCCACTATGTCAAACTCCTCTACTGCTTCTAGTACTACCCTTGTGGAACTTTATGGATTTCCATATATAATATCATATCATCTGCAAATAACAATAGTTTCACCTCTTCTTTCCCCAGATGAATACCTTTGATATCTTTTCTTTGCCTTAGCTGTTAGCCAAAACCTCCAGTACGATGTTAAATAATTGTGGGGACAAGGGGCATCCTTGTCTGGTCCCGTTTTTCAGTGGGATTGTGTACGTCTTTTCTCCACTGACTACCATGTTGGCTGTTGGTTTTTTCATATATATCTTGTATTGTCAATTTTCCTACCATTCCTATCTTCTCAAGTGACATAAACAAGAATTGGTGTTGGATGTTGTCGAATGCTTTTTCTGTATCTATTGATATTATCATGTGGTTCTTATAGTTTTTCATGTCATTGTGGCGAATGATACTAGTGGTCTTTCGATTGTTGAACCATCCCTGCATCCCTGGTATGAATTCCACTTGGTCATGGTAAATTATTTGTTTTATATACTTTTGTATGCTATTGGCCAGTATTTTGTTAAGAATCTTTGCATTGGTGTTCATTAGGGATATTGGTCTGTATTTCTCGATTCTTGTGGAATCCTTGTCCAGTTTCAGTATCAGAGTTATACTAGCTTCATAGAAGGAGTTCAGGAGTTTGCCATCTTTTTCTGTGTTCTGGAAGAGTTTGTGTAAGAGTGGTGTGAGTTCTGCCCTAAATGCTTGGTAGAATTCTCCTGTGAAGCCATCTGGTCCAGGGGATTATTTTGTTGGTAATCCCTTGATAACCTTGTCTATTTCCTTCTATTGCTAGGGGTCTGTTGAGATTCTTGACATCCTTTGGGGATAGTCTATGGAGGGATTGTTTTTCCAAAAATTTGTCCATGTCTCCCAACTTGTTGAATTCATTGAAGTACAATCTTTTATAGTACTGTGTAAGTATCCTTTTTATTGCATTAGGGTCTTTTGTAATGTCCCCTCTTTCATCCCTCATTCATGCTATTGAAATTTGTTCCCTCCTTTGGTTAGGTTTGCCAGCGGTCTGTCAATTTTGCTTATCCTTTCAAAGAACCAACTTTTAGCAGCATTTTTCCCATACTTTTCTTATTTTCCTCTCCTGAATCTCAGCCCTGGTTTTTATTATTTCTTTTCTTTTGCTGTTAGTGGGATTGTCCTGCTGACTCTGCTCTCGTTGTTGTAAATGTTGTGCCAGCGTATCAGTGACAAGTCTCTCTTCCTTTCTCAGGTGTGCATGCATTGCTATGAAACTTCCTCTGGTGACTGCCTTTGCTGGGTCCCATAAGTTTGGGTACATCGTGTGCTCATTCTCGTGGGTTTCAAGAAATTTCCTAATTTCATCTCTGATCTGTGCCAGTACGCATTCCTTTTGCAGTAGAGATTTAATCATCCTCCAATTGTTTCCTCTTGTTTTCCTCATCTTCCTTTTGTGAGTTTTCCAACCTTATGGCACTGTGGTATGACTCGTTTTCAATGAAGCTATATTACACTTATAGTCATATAGATACTTTTATGCTCATAAGAAGTGACTATAATCATAGAAATTAATTGATGAAAAACCTCATGTTAATGTATATATCTTTGTGTTTTCCCTAATTAATTTGGCATGTGTGTTGGCATATACTCTTCAAAGAGCTTCCCTTCATAGAGTTTGTCTAAAGGAGCTTAAAGAGGTATTCTGATCAAGGTGATTCTTAGCTTGGTATAAAAATGGGAGTAATTACCAAGAGAACATGTCAATAAATTTTGAACTACTTGTTTAACAGGAGAAAAATACTTGCTGAAGATCAAATTTAATAAATGAACCACCAAAACGCTGAGTGTGTTTTTTATAACATATCCTTGTGCTTTCTAGGTTCTCCAGGGAAACTAAGAGATGGACATCTACAGAATTTTAAATTTACCCACCAAGTTACATCAGAAATAATTTCTTACACTTTCTTAGAAACCAACAGAGACTACCAATACGCTCTTCTTTGGAGGGATCATACTTAATTATGCATGATGCTCTCCAACTCTGATCTTAAAGTAGGGTCCAAACGTTCCACCTTCCTTTTTGTTCCCTGATGAGCTTAAAAACCAGTCACTCAAAGGAGGTGGATCTCATGCTGGAGATTTGGGCGGGACTTGAGAGAACTGACTACTGGAAATAGTGACAACTGCAAACAGGTGTCACATGTCTTCCACTAGTCCTGCAGCAACATGTTTCCGTGGGCAGGGATCAGCAGACAAAGCCAGTAAAAATATACGATCTTGGGTGGGATGTTTCTAGGCTGAACTGTTGTGAACCAAATGAAGCCACTTTAAAGAGACTTACCTAAATCTAGGTTGTTGGGGCGTCTATAACAGCCACCACAGTGCAGTCTGCTGTCCTCTGTGAAGAAATGCTGACCACACCCACTCCTCAGAAGAATCGTTTTCAAATACCTTCACTCCACCCTCATAAGTCCTGACCTGTCTTATTACATGCCTAATCCTCACCTCGCTGAATCATTAAGATTCTTCCTTATTATCTTCACTGAGTCTCTTTATTTGCCCAACAGAGCGTTCAAGCTAATATATGTGTCTATAGGTGAAAATATATCCTGTCAGAAAGATTAATAGAAAGTAACGACTAACAAGAAACTTGAAAAACCTGAAAGACTGGATTAAGGTAAAACCACAGAAAGCAGCCCAAAGTGTTTGTGTGTCTTTCATGACACCTCATCCTTCAAGGGAACTACAATTGAGAATCGGTGAAATATGACCAAAAAGGAAATCTTTCCAAACACCCCTCTATTTTTGCACGTCCAACAAGTAGTAATTGTATATTCTCCTACACTCTCTCAAATGCATGAGGGTCGAAAATTATGTGGCTGCCTAATATTTAGCAATGGCTGAATAAAAGCGGATGCCCCTTGCCCTTGCCTGGCCGACCCCTCAGCTAATTCTGTGGGCCTCCTTTCTAATAACAAGGAAAACAGAGGCACGCAGAAGCGACACCTAAAAGATCTCAGAATTCTAGCCCAACCCCGGAAGCCCACGGGGGGGAGCTCAGAATCATTAGCCCCAGCATCCTTCCTAGAAAATGAACTTTAGCTAGAAGATGCCTCAGCATTCCAGCTTGAAGCTTTATAATTACGTAGGTAGTTCAGCCCATGGTTTTTTGATGTCTGAAAAAGAAAAATGTTCCTAATCACAAAGCAGCCTTGATTTCTCTGAGAGCCCCACCAAATAACTTCAGGCTATTTTTAGAGAACAGCCCCAAATGTTCCACAAGTCATCACTGCAACCTTCAGAAGAGCCGAGGATGAATGGCCTTCAGTTCCCGGAATATGCCAAGTTCTCTAACTGAAGCCCTTCCACCAGTCATTTTCTTTGTCTGGCCAACTTTTCTCACCATTTTCCTCCCTCATCTCCACTGTAAGAATCACTGCACCCACATTATTCTTTCCACTATTCTTGAGTTCTCAGAAGCTGTTAATTTTGTTCTAAACACTGTCCCCACCACCACTTCCATCTAGAACTCACTGCCATCGAGCCAATTCCTACCTAGAGTGACTCTATAGGACAGGGTAGCACTGCCCATGTGGGTTTCTGAGAGTGCAAAGCTTTGTGGGAAATAGAAAGTCTCACTTTTCTGCCAACAACCTGCTGGTAATTTTGAACTGATGACTTTGACAACTACGCCACCCTGCTTATCTAAGACACAAGGAGAGTTCTTCATTTTCTCATCCTTTCTACTTAGTCATGCCAAGGGATAGAGCCACGAGCCAATGTGGTTGCCCAACTACAAAATGTGTGTTTGTGTGTAGTATTCAGATTCATGTAGAGAATAGGTCAGATGTACTCAGAGTCTTTCTTCCACATACACACAACAAATCCTAAAGGATTTGTAAGGCTACCGGCAGGATCACAACACTCTGGTCTTGAGCTAGTCCAATGCTACAGAAAGGAAACCCAGAAGCCTATATCCATCGTATAATAAGAATATGCTTTATCAACAATTTGGGTAGATGCTTACCAAACTAAGAGGTATCCCAGGCTCCAGGTTCTGGAAGATCCTTCAACTGTACACAGGCAAAGCTACTGAAGTTAGAGAGATGCCTCTGGATCAACTTGGAAGCAGGACCAGTCTTCGTGGTCTGCTGTTGCTTAACTTTTTGTCTATCATCACAACCCCTTCGAAGCCGTACTCAAGAGCTTCTGTCAAGAGGGCGTTAGCTAGACTACTGCTTCCGACTACTTCTGCTTCATTGGCTCTTGACTGATCTCACTTCAATACAGTTTCTACAAACTGAAGGTCTTGCAGATAAGACAGCTGTGAGTTAACTTCTCCAAATGTCTACAATCCTTTCTTGCCTCCGCACCCATTCTTGTGATTAAAAAAAAAAAAAGCAGACCATTTCAAATTATTCTAACACTTTGATCCTAATATACCCCAAAGCAAACCCACTGGAATTAATCAAATCTGCCTTATATGTAGGTTCTCTAAGGCTATTAATCTCTGCAGGTCCGGACAATCTCTTCTTTCTATGGAGGAGCCGCTGGCGTGTGAGAACTCCTGGCATTATAGTTCGCAGTCCAACACTTACTCCATAGTGCCACGGAAGCCTCTTTCCTCGTATGCAGCACACTTTCATTTCTAACTCACACAGGGCCGGCAACGATGGGCTCAGACACAATGCAGTTGAGTCTGGCACAGGACCGGGCAGGACTTTGTTCTGCTGTCCATTGAGTCCATGTGACTCAGATTCAATTCATTGGTACCTAATACAACAAGGCTTCTTTTATTTCTACTGATAACCTTCATGCCTTCTTCTCAAGCAACATATTTTAACCAATTGTTTCCATTCCATATGATTCTGAGGTTAGCCTATAGCAAACATTGGCTATTTGCCTATCTTAAATACAGGAATAATTTTTTTATCATTATGTATTTGGTCCAGAAAAAAAAACACTTATCAAATTGATTCTGAATAGGAACTGATAGCATAGAACTGCCCAAGACTGACTTTTTTATGGAACCTGATTACTACTTCCCAGAGGGGGTTACGAGTGCCAACGAGCAACCTTTCAGTTAGCAGTCAAGCGCTTAACATCTGTGCCACCAGGGTTCCTTAAAAGGATAACAGCCACTTTGAAGACATCATTGGTTCAGAGCATTCTAAACTGTGTTTAGCCCATAACTGTATGTTGGTGAATTAATAATTCTTGAAAGGCATTTGGTAGTAACTAATTATTTTATGAGAAAAAAAAGAGTGAAACAGTATTCAAGAATTACCTGCTGAAGGGAGACATTGGACAGAGTAAGGCATGACAAAATAATAATAATTTATAAATTACCAAGGGTTTGTGAGTGGGGGGGTCAGGGAGAGAGGGGAAAAAACTAGGTACTTCCCCTCCCTGATGTGATCACTGAAGACACATGGGTACATAAGCAAAAAATGGTGAAGAAAGCTGATGGTGCCTGGCTATCTCAAAAGAGATAGTGTCTGGGGTCTTAAAGGCTTGAAGGTAAACAAGCGGCCATCTAGCTCAGAAGCAACAAAGCCCACATGAAATAAGCACACCAACCTGTGCGATCACGAGGTGTCGAAGGGATGAGGTAACAGGCATCATCAGAACAAAAAAATCATAACAATGTGAATGAGGGGGAATGCACAGTGGAGAGCCAAAACCCATCTGTAGGCAACTGGACATCCCCTTACAGAAGGGTTGTGGCGAGGAGACGAGCCAGTCAGGGTGAAGTGTAGCAACGATACAACATACAACTTTCCTCTAGTTCCTAAATGCTTCCTCCTCCTCCACTATCATGATCCCAATTCTACCTTACAAACCTGGCTAGAGCAGGGGCTGTACACTGATACAGATGGGAACTGGAAACACAGGGAATCCAGGACGGATGATCCCTTCAGAACCAATGGTGAGGGTGGCAATGCCAGGAGGGTGGAGGGAGGGTGGGGGAGAGAAGGGGAACCGATTACAAGCATCTACATATAACCTCCTTCCTGGGGGACGGACAACAGGAAAGTAGGTGAAGGGAGATGTCTGACAGTATAAGAGATGACAAAATAATAATTTATAAATTATCAAGGGTTCATGAGGAAAGGGGAGCAAGGAGGGAGGGGGGAAATGAAGAGCTGATGCCAGGGCCTTACGTGGAGAGCAAATGTTTTGAGAATGATGAGGGCAATGAATGTATAAATGTGCTTTACACAATTAATATAAGTATGGATTGTGATAAGAGTTGTATGTGCCCTAATAAAATGATTTTTAAAAATCAGGAGCTGATACCAAGGACTCAAGTGGAAGTAAAATGTTTTGAGAATAACAATGGCAGCAAATGTACAGATGTGCTGACACAGTGGATGGATGGATGGATTGTGATAAGAGTTGTACGAGCCTCCACTAAAATGATTTAATAAACAAAGAATCACCTGTTCAGCCAACCTGTGCAAAAGGAGCATCCTACTCACCCACATGTGTGGGCTCCTGCAGCCCAGCCTACCTCCTCAAGGGTACTCACCATGGCCCACGCTGTTTCATGGTCACCAATGATGGTGACTTGTTTTTCACTTCACTTTGTGGCTTTCACCTAATGAACAGGTGATGTCCCCTGTGCTGCCTCCATTGATTTTATGTTTATTTCCTAACAACTGAAATTGCTGCTCAGCGAGAGGCTGCATCTGCAACGACTGTCGGCATAGAATGGAGAGGGACCAAAGATGTCAACATTGTCTTATAAAATAAAATCCTGCTCATGAATCAGGGAGATCGGATGTGCACTGGATATCAGATGGACGTTTGGAGGCATTGTTCGTTGGTTGTGGTAAAGGGTATTTGGGTTGTTTTTCGGTTTTCGTATCATAGATCTAGACTGAGGTATTTATGAATAAAGTATGTGAATGCTTGGATGTGCTTTGAAAGGACCCAGGGAAAAGAGCAGACTGGGGTTGGGGTAGATCGAGGTCAAGCAAAAGCAGCAGAACCTTCCTCATAGGTGAATCTAAGTAATAGGTACGAGGGACCCATGATGCTGTCCTCTCTACCTTGTATTTGAAATTTTCCATAATAAAAATTACTTACAGTGCAGTTAGTCATTATTAACTAATGAGCCTTGTGTTTGATATCATGAACCTTGCAATAAACACATTGCTGTTCATTCCGTAACACCGCTGGTCTGAAATTACGGAACCATAAGCTGTGTCACTTCTTCAAAAGAAAATGTAGGTGACTCATTATCCTGTCATTTTGTTTTTTGTTTTGTTTTTTAATATGTAAGATCCCTGAGCTTAATTGCTTCATCCTCCGAAGTCCATCACACTTTGTACAGACCTCCATGAAACAAAGACATTTTCTGTACATATCAAGGTCAGTCTTAAACCTGGGCATGCCCAGTGCATGCAGCAGCCCCAGAATGGTGGCACCACTAAACAGTTTCTATGAACCTCACCCAGGCCAGTGTTCTTCCTCAAGCACAGAAATGGCTGGGTGAAAGATTAACTATCTTGACTTGAATTTTGGAGCTGATATTATGGTGGCGTTATCTCAACGATGTTTGGGCAGGGGCGCGATTTCAGCATTTGCCATAGGAGCCATTCGCTGTCGACACAACACTGGCCATTCGGGATTCATAGAATCCGCTCCAGGGACCCCACAGTGAGGGCCAGTGCTACGCTCTGTACTTCCAAAACAAAAGCACCAAACTCATGGGTTCAAGTAGGTTCCTACTCATAGCAACCCTATAGAAGAAGGTAAGTTGGTGTAAGATATGAAAACAATAGTAATTTATAATTTATCAAGAGGGCACCAGGGTGGGAGGTGGAGAGGGAAGGGAGAAAAGAGGCTCAGATAGAAAGTAAATGTCTAGAAAATGCTGGTGGCAACATATGTACAAATAATACTTGATACAATTGATGTACAGAATGATAATAAGAGCTGGAAGAGCCCTCAATAAAATGATTTAATTAAATTTTTAAAAGAACAGAGTAGAACTGTCCCTGTAGATTTCTGAAACGGTAATTCTTTATGGGAGTAGAGAGACTCATCTTTCTCCCGCCCTACACCTGCTATATCCTAAGGACACCTCAGTGCACCTCTACTGGTTTAGGAGCCTGTGCATCTTCAACGTAGAAGTCCATTTCAATTGTGTGGACTCAGTCATTAAAACATCCGCAGCCAAACCCTACTTTCCATCCCTTACGGGTCACATGGCCTGCAGAACCTGATCAAGGTGTCTACCCTCTCCGGGCTTTACCTTTCTCACCTGTGTAATGGGTCTCCTCCTGTGCTTCCCACGAGGGTTAAAGGAGTCACACACATTATGAATAAAGAATTTACAAAAGTAACCCATTTTAATGAATCAAATATATTTCTTAATAAAAATGCCACACTAACAGCTCATGAAACTTTTTCTTAAGCCACTTAGCAGAGCTGGACTAGAGGTGACTTCACAATCATATTGAAAGCAAAGCTCTTCTAAGGTAGGGCGTCAGTCCCTACGGAACCTTGCTCTAAACAGACTAATGAGACATCCTGTGAATGTGGTGGAGTTGGTGCCTCAATGTCCCTAAACTTCTTCCATTAAAGAAGAAAGGATGGGACTAACACACATGCACTACCAAGCACTTGAGGCAAGACTTGAAGAATACTTGGGTCTTGGGCCTGTTGCTGTGTCAACCTATCGATTTAGCAAGGCGGTTTATTTCCCTGACCTGTTTTTCTGTTCACCTAGAGCCCCTGAAGACAATAGCACTGACACACCCCACTGCATCCTATAGGCTTGGCTACCAACATTCTTGCTGTTGTTCAAACCTGTGGGTCCTTGTCCTACTTTATTAGTTCATTGCAATAAAGGGGACACTGCATGCAGAAAAGACAGGGATTTGTATTGTCTGTACAGACAAGGAGCAGAGTGAGGTCTCCTGACTGAAATGCCATGCGACCCCCAAAATGGGGAGTACCTGGGTCCTTTCTCTCTTCTAGTTTCCATATTCTGACTTCTTCCCAACCCTCTTCACCCACTAACCCACTACATCCACTACACCCTATCCACAGCAGAGCTCTGATTGGTGAATCATGTTCTCCTGGCTGTTCCCTAGACTAACTTACTGGTGGAGACATAGGCTCATGTACAATAGTGGGTCAGGTAATGTTCCTTCCAGTAAGGCCTGAATCCTAGGTGACATGCAGGATACTGATGTACCAACTTTACATGTTCCTAGCTCCAGTTCAAACTGGGAAGACGAACACCTATTCTTTATAGAGGGTTCATGAGATGAAATGTACAAGACGAAAGATTTAGCTAAGAGAGGGGTAAGCTACATAAAAGTTTGTGGGAGGAAGGGCATGGTGAGTCATAGAAAAGGGGATCTTGGTCTTGGGGTTTCACTCTGTCCCACGTTCATGTCTCAATAAATCAGTAATGCTGCCTCTGATGTAAACTATATAATAAACCTTAGATATATGGATGCATTTTTGAGCTCAGGTTTAATCATAAACCCTAATTTGAGAACAATCCGTTCCAATGACGTGACCTTGCTCTCTGTTTGTGAGTTGTCAGGTGTCATGGAATTGTCCTTGATGGCGCAGGCCTGTGCGATGTCTTGTTCTGTTGGACATAGGGATGTTATGCGTCAGAACCCACTTGACGGCATGTAAAAGAGCAAGTATGACCTGAAGGCAAAAGCGGAGACTTGTGCGAAGGGGAGAGCTAGAGACCATGTAGGAATAAACTCAAGGAGCAAATAAGGACTCTAGAATGTGCAAAACAAGTGACTCAAGAGTAAGAGACCCAAAGGCACCTAACACCAACAGCAGCAAAGAGAGTCACGCGTCTCCACCCAAAGATTGCCCTACCTTTAAACCCTTCACCTTCTCTGTGTCTAATTCCTTTCTTGTGTTCTTTTAACTTTTTAAATTTTTCACTTCACCTTCTGTGAGGTCTTTCTCTTGCCTTTATTTTTCTCATCATTTCATTTTTATTCCTTCCTTCCTTCCTCTCTGGTTTTGCAATCATTTTCAAATTATAAAATGTCCAACCAACCCTCAGGATACCATCCTCCGCTCCCAATGGAATTAAGACAAAAACACAGCCCTGATTTCTCAAGAAAACGACTCCACCCTGACTTCCTTGGAGCTTCATGATTTCACCCATGAGGTCAGAAGAGAGTCTAGGAGAACACGTGTGAGTGCATGTCAGGAAGACAAAGACAGCAGTCATAAGCACAAAGCAAGCCCAGATCACTCTTCTTTAGAAAAGACATAAACTTGGCCCAGGTATTGACCAGGCACTCTCCTCAAGACATAATGCATATATCAGTGTTTGCGACCTTGGACATTTTCTGGATGTTGTTGGTGGGTGCTGTTGAGAACATTACAACTTATATTGATCCTATGTACAACAGAATCAAACATTGCTTCGCCCTCTATCCTCCTCACTAACGTTGCTATGTTGGAGCTCATTGTTGTAACAATGTATCAACTAATCTCTTTATGGTTGACCCTCTTACTTCATTAGCATAAGATCCTATTCCAGGGACTGGTCTCTCCTGATTACATGTCCAAAGTAAAGGAGATGAAGTCTTGCCATCTTTGCTTTAGATTGCTTCTAAAGAGGATTCTGGCTATACTTCTTCTAAGACAAATGTGTCCATTCTTTTGGCAGTTGTGTTAGGCAAGATTGACTAGAGAAACAAATCCAGAGACACTCATATATGAGGAAGAGAGAGCTTTACATCAAAGAGCATGTGTATATTGAGAAAACATCCCAGCCTGGTCAAGATCAAGTCTGATATTAGCCCATGTGTCCGATATTAGCCCATGAATTCCTTTTCAGACCCACACAGCACATGCAGTGATGACAAATGCAAGAAGATCACAGGCCAGTGGGTGGAAAGTCCTGTGGATCCATTGACAGTGGAAGCATCCACAGGCTCTAACTGCCATCATGTGACTCCACGTGGCTAGTCAACAGGAGTGTGCAGCAGAAGGAGAGTGCATCCCGCCTCCCGGGATGAAGAAGTTCCCAGAATCCTCATGAGAAGGCCACATGCCCACAAGTAGGCATCAGGCTGTGACCTGATTGACAGGCTAGACTCCATCCCTTCACTCTTAATATCCTCAAATTGAAACCAGATTATGTAACTACCACAACAGTCATGTCATATTCAATATCCTTTACTAACATCATAATTCACACAGCAATTCTTTTCTGGTCTTCATTATTCAGCTTTCACATGCACATGAAGCAATTAAAAATACCATGACTTAGTTCACGCATAGCTTTAAGTAGGCTTTTGTAGATTTGCCCAGTGCAGTACATCATTTGATTTTATGACTGCTGTGTCCATGAGCACTGCTTGTGGCTCGAGTAAACTGAAATTCAATGACAACTTTAATATTGTCTTTGTCAGTGTTGATTATTGCACCAGTCTGGGAGGATTTTTGCTTTGTTTATGTGTGATCTTTACTGAAAGCTATCATCCTTGATCTTTATCACAAATGTCACCTGCACATCACAGGTTAGCAATGAGCCTTTCTCTAACCCAGCCTCTCAAAATATTCCCTCAGCACACAGATTTCTTAAATATGGATCCAACCTTGAACATCCCTTTTCTAATTTTGAATCATTTCCTTTCCTGATTTTAAACCTGTTATTCTGTTCAAATACTTGTCTTTGTCTATGAAGAAATTCTGCATGAACACAATTAGGGATTCTGGAATGCCTTTTCTCAATGTTATCCACAATATGATGGACACAGCCTTTGCAGGTTAATAAAGCACAGATGGACTTCTGTTTTTCTCTCCTTTCAGTCAAAATCCATCTGCCATCAATAATTGTATGCCTTGTTCCACAATCTCCTCTGAGTCTAACCTGAGATTCTGGCTATTCCCCCTTGGTGTATCACTGTAAACATTTTTCAATTATTTTCAGCTTACTTACTTGCATGTAATATTAGTGAGACTGAATATACAATAACTTCCACATTCTACTGGATCGCCTTTCTTTGCCATGCACACAAATATGGATCTCTTATAATCAGTTGGTCGGATGGCTGGGTCTTCCAGTTTTCTTGACATAAAGGAGTGAACTTTCCAGTGTTCCATTGGTTTATTGAAATATCTCAGCATTCTATTAATTCCTGGAGCTTCGTTGTTGTTATTGTTGTTCTTTTTGCCAATGTTTTCAATGTAGATTAGACTTCATACTTCAGTAGCATTGCTTATGAATAATCAGCTTGTACCCTTCCAATCCTTGGACTAGTAAGCTTCTTATCACCAAGTGCTGTGATCTCACTAAGTGCCACTGAGTTGATACTGACTCATAGTGACCCTATCATTCTGGGGCAAAGTCTATGAAATCTAGTCAAAAGTACTCTTGATTGATTTCTAGGAACTTAGAGGCAGGAGTTTGCTGATTTAGTATCTTTGCCTAAGAATTAATTTTTCTTCCCAAGTGCAATGAAAAGAAGCTTAGCAAGAACTAGTTCTGTAGGGAAAGTAGAAGAGAGATGGTAGATTGTCTTTCTTAGTAAAGAGGAAATGAATTTGCTCTGTATTTGGTTTATCCAGTACTAAATGGCTTTCTGGGAGACCTGTGTCTTTTAGCTGTCCCCATGTTTCTCCCCACTTGACAAGTGACTCATCTTCAAAATCTAGATGAAACACATCTAGCTAGTTTCATACACGTATTACAACACAATCATGGCACCCTTAACTGAGAAGTTGTGAGACAACCTAAGTGAAGCCCGGGACCATTGGAAGTAATGTTCGTTAGCCAAGGACAGTGGTGTCCCCTGGGTATATTTGAAAGAAGCATTGGTAGCATAGTGGGTTATGTGCTGAGCTGCCAACCACAAGGTCAGCAGTCAGGAGCCTCAGCCAGTCTGAGGGAGAAAGAAGAGGCTTTCAACTCTCATGAAGATGTGTAGTCTTGGGAACCTACAAGGGCAGTTTTACTCTGGCTGTTGAGTCAGAATTGATTTGATGGCAGTGGGTTTGGGTTTGGTTTAAGGACATTGACAATATCTGGAGACATTTTTCATTCTTACCACTTGGAGATGCTCCAGGCATCAAGTAAGTAGAAACCAGAGATACTGCTAAACATGCTACAATGCACAGAAAAACGCAGACACATACAACAAGGAACTATCTGACCCAAAATGACAACAGTGCTGCAGTTGAGAAATCTTGCTGTGTTAGTCTGGGTAGATTAGAGCGACAAATCCACAGAAACTCACATGTATAAGAGAGAGTTTTATATAAAGGGTAAGTGTACATTAAGAAAGCATCCCAACCAAGTGTTTCCCAAGCCCATAAATCCAACATTAGTCCACATGAATAACATCCATCTACAAAGTCCTCCTCAATCTCACAAAACACAACCAATGATGCCAACTACAAGAGGAAAGCCTAATCAGTGAGTGTGTAAGCATCTCAGCACTGGCAGGGGTCTCCACGCGGCTGCTCCAGCACCCAGGGTTGTATCAGGGTAGGTCCATGTGGCTTCTCCTCAGAGATGTCTTGCAGGAAGTGAGCCTTGCCAGCTGAAACAGGGAACTGGCTAAGGCAGCTGCATCCTGATCTGACCATCAGAAAGCAAGAGACCCAAGAACTGGAAAGGCGGAGTCCACCAAGCCATTTATCTCTCTGCGCTTCAATTAACCCCACATGTGTTTAATGGCCAGGTTGGCACAATAAACCTTAACTATCTCAATCCATCCCTTGCCAACTTGGCATCTGTACACAATCCTTTAGCCTAACAATTGCAGTTAAGTAACACCTACACCTTAATCCTATAATCCAATGAAGATATTCCTCCACCTATGAAAGGTTGTAAGTCACCAACCATTTCATGCCTTTATCCCAGTTTTAGGTATGAAATTTCTATACTGCCCATCTACATCAACACAGTGTTCTGAGGAAACAATCATATTTCTCAACATGAAAAATCTTCGTTCCAGTTAGAACCTTGTGAAGCCCATATCTATAAGCAAAGTCAAATCAGGACAGGCCATCCATGAAGTCTGCAGCAGTGTGCACCAGTTTACAGGTTCAAATAACTTCTCTTCATATGGTCGGGCTCTGGTCAATTCAGTGTGGGCTGCCTCACTTAGTCCCTCCCCACCCACCACGGTGCCCATTGGTCACCTTGCCTTTAGACCATGGGCTATCACAAATACTCAACAATTTTAGCCCTCTCGTGCTAGGTCATGGAAATACTAAACAAGCTCAGCCCTCTTGTGCTAGCTCACCAGTCAACCGGCTCTTGTCCTCTCCTCTTCTTCTTGTAAACCAAGTGTGGTAGTCACATAATCTGGTGTCAGTTTAAGGATTAAGAATGTAGGGGTGGAGTCTAGCCTGTCAATATGGAGATAGCCAATGAGACCTCTGTGTGGGCATGGCCTTCTCCTGAGAATTCTGGGAAATCCAGTTTTCCTTCTTGCAGGCAGGAGACACTGTCTCTGCTCACACCCTGGGAAACATAGCAGCTGACAAGACACACGGGCCCACCCTGACACAGCCCTGAGAAGCCATGCAGAGACCCCTGCCAGCGTTGAGATGTTTCCATTGGATCCAAAGACTTTCTACCCACTGGCCTGTGGTCCACATTCAGCACCATTGCATGTGTTTTGTGAGTCTGAAGAGGACTTTATTGATTGGTATCGGACATATGGGCTAATATCAGACTTATGGACTTGATCTGGACTGGGCTGGTATGTTTTATCAATGTTCAATTGCTCTTGTACATAAATCTCTTTCTTATATATGTATGTGTGTCCATGGATTTGTTTCTTTAGTCTACCCAGACTAACACACCAAGTCCACAGGTGTCAGTGGCCAAACTCAACCTGTCTCTTTATTGTTACATTCCTCCCACTTTCACACAAGTGATTCCAGGTGGTCACCGAGCAAGCATTTCAGCCTGCCCACAGACTCCCTTAACTATCTCACTTGCTTTGGGGAAACCTGTCATTATTAAAAGGGAAGGATAAAAATAGAAGAGGAGAAAGAGACAAGGAGAAGATCTTCAATGACTAGTTCTCATTAAAAGTCCTGTCTATGATAGTGGAAACAAGGTGTCTCCAAATCAGGAGTCTCAAACAGGGTGATTCATGCAAGTAATATGAATACAGAAAGTAGCCCGGGGGGATAGGCATGGGAAAGTTAACAGGCAAGAACATTACAAATACTTCAATACTTCAATTCCCTTTTATTGTAGGATATAAAAAATAGCTGCGCACATACAACAAAACTGGTATCTGCTACCCTATCTTGAGTTCTAGAAGCACTGACAACAGGCTCAACTGGTGTTAGGCAGAGTTCTCTAGAGAACCCAAACCAGGCCACTTATGATTAGATAGATAGATAGATAGATAGATAGATAGATAGATAGATAGATAGATAGATAGACAGACAGACAGGTTCATACCGTGAGAAGGAATATAACAGCTAATTATTCCACACAGCAGTACAGAGAGCTCAATTCAACTCACTTTTGTGGAACAGTTAATTTTTTTAAACATTTTATTGAGGGCTCTTATTAGCTCTTATAACAATCCATAATGGGATAGTTATTGTATTGAAAGTCCTCCAACTCACAGAGGGAGATTGGTTCCAAGGTCAAAAAAGCAGACAGCAGGGTCTTCCCTCAGGCCAAACAAGCAAAGTTGGCCACAGGCAGCAGACTGCTTGATGGGTCGGCAACAGTTCGTAGCACAGGAGCTGAGTGAAGCAGGCCCAGATGGAATACTGAACTCAAGAACTGCATGGCCACAAGATCCACCAGCCTCGAGCCCAAGCCATGTAGAAACAGCAGCTACAAAGAAAGTTGTTAAGGAGCCTCAAGCTCTAGCTACACAATATGTGGGTTGGCTTGGCCCACAGGTACTGTAGCACACAGGCTGCGGCAGAGAACTGGCTAAAGCAGCAGCATGCTGGCCTGATCACCAGAGAGTAAGAGAGAGGGGCGGGCCTTGCAGAGCCATTTATCTCTTTTCCCTCCAATCAAACTGCAACCTAATTAATCTCCGCCCACATGTTCTTATTGGCCAGACTGGCACAATAACCCTGTCACAACTGGAAAGAATGGATAGCCGCTGTTCACTCCTACTGGAAGTTTCCATTGACATAGGACTGAAGGGAGCAGGATGTTCTCTGTTCCTAAAATACAAGCATATCTTATTTGATTTTGCTTTGCTTTGTTGTGCTTCACAGATATTGCGTCCTTTAACAATGGAAGGCTTTTGGCAGCCCTACAAACCTGTTGACATAATTTTTTCCCAGCAGCATGTGTTCACTTCATGTCTGCACTATATTTTGGTATTTCTCACATTTCAAACTATGTCAGAATGCTATTGGACACTTAATAGACTACCAAACCAAACAACCAAACTCATGATCTGGAACCGAACTCACACTCTCTCCGAGGTGTGCTTGTATTCTAGCTGATGAATGTTAGCAACTAATGCAAATTTGTTGTGGACAGTAGTGAGCACCAACATAGTGTGAAACCTATGCTTTCAGCCTTGCTTCTTGTCATGTTTAGAGCTCTACCAGCAAAGAAAGTAAACCGAATCCCTGTGGCATAGTTAAGTTGGCAATTACCAGGCCAGCAGTTCAAGCCCACCAACCTTTCCTCGGGAGAAAGATGAGGCTTCTGTTCCCATAAAGATTTATCACCTCAGCAACAAAGGAAAACACTGTACTAGACGCAATCCTATAAAAACAGTCTTTTCCAAGTGGGTGCAGGGATATATATGCAGGCTACATGGGTGCAGGAAGGAGGGTGGATGAATACCCACAAGTGCATATAAGTTTGACAGAGGATATTTGTACATGAGTACTTTCACTACAATTCTGTCTACCAATGCGGTAGAGCACACAGAGGGTAAAATTATGAAAACTTCTTAGTCATAAAAAAATACCTTGAAAGAATGGATCATTGGGTATGGGGACTCAGGAGCATGGTCTTGGGGGGCACTCAGGTCAGTTATCATAACATAGTCCACAAACGCAAGCTTCTACACCCTACTTTGATGAACAGCAAATAGGATCTTAAAATCTCGTAGGTGGCCATCTAGGTTGCAGCTCTTCATATCTTTCTACCCAGAGGAAAGACAAGTAATAATAATCAAAGACACCTTGAAACAAATGGACTTATGGATCACTTGAATGCCAGTCTCCATCTATCACCCTGAGACCAGAAGAATTTGATCGTGACCAGCTACTACAACTAACTGTTCTCAAACAGGTCACATTAGAATGACAGAGAAAATGTGAAACAGCACCCAAAATCACATTAAAAAAAGAAGAGGCTTAATGGTCAAATAGCGATTGGTGACACCCCCAAGGTTATAGCTCTTAGTCTTCATGTCTGACCACCCCATGGGTCAATTTTCAACCAAACACTGCACATGCCTATCAGGAGAAAATACACACAAAGAGTCAATGTTAAAAAACAAGCAAACAAACAAAAACTAGTCAGCATTCTACCATTTCAGGAGGTAGTATATCAGCAAGAACATATGGTGCAGAAAGGAGGAGTCTAAGCTTCCCTGAAAGCATTAGCCAAAAACAAGACCCCAGGAATTGATGGACTACCAACTGAAATGTTTCAACAAGCAGATGAAGCACTGGAAGCACTCACTCATTTATGTCAGGAAATTTGGAAGACAGCTACTTGGCCAACTGACTGGGGAAAGAGATCCATTCCAAAAAAAGATGACTCAAGAGAATGATCACATTATAGAACAGTATTATTGATGTTACATGAAAGTAAAATTTTACATGAAGATAATTTTTTTGAATTTCATCCAACAATAGTTGGAGCGGTACATTGACAGAGGTCTGCCAGAGGTTCAGGCTGGATTAGGAAGAAGGCATGAAACAATAGATACTATTGCTTATATCGAATGGGCCTTAGCTTAAGGCAGAGTGTGCCAGAGATCTTTACTTACATTTTACTGACTATGCCAAAGCATGTGATTGTGTAGAGCATAACAAACGATGGAAAGCTTTGAGGAGAAGGGGAATTCCAGAATACTTCCTAGTGTTCCTGCAGATTAAGAGGCAGTTATGAGAACAGAACAAGAAAATATTGCATGTTTGTTATCAAGAAAGGATTCCTCGGGGTTATTTCCTCTCACAAGGTTTATTCCATCGGCACGCTGACCAAATCATCAGAGAAGATGGATTGTATGAAGAAGAATGTGGCATCAGGTTTGAAGGAAGACTAGTAACAGCCTGTGCTATGTAGACGACACAACCTAGCTTGGTGAAAGTGAGGAGGGCTTGACATACTTGTTGATGAAGATCAAGGATTGCCGCCTTCAGCGTGGATTGCCAGCGCATTGTAAAATAGACCCAAATCCTCACAATGGGATCAACAGGTAATATCATGATAAAGAAAAGATTGGAGTTGTGAATGATTTTTGTCTTGCTTTGATCTACAATCAGTGCTCATGGAAACAGCAGTCAAGAGATTAAACAATGAGTTGTGTTGTGTAAATCTGCACAACTGTGCAAGACCTCCTCGGAATATAGAAAATCAAGCATGCTACTTTGAGGACTAAGGTGAACCTGACCCAAGTCACGGGATTTTCCATCGCCTCATATGCATATGAGAGTTGGACCTGGAATTAAGACTGAAGATGAAGCGGTGCATCTGAATTGCAGTGCTGGAGTCTATTGAAAGCACGATGGATCACTAGAAGGACAAACAAGTGTGTCTTGGAAGAAGTCTGGCCACAGGGCTCCTTATGGACAAGCATAGTGAGCCTCCATCTTATTTACTTTGGACATGTTGTCAGGAGAGACCAGTCCCTGGAGAAGGACATCATGCTTGTGAGTATTAGGAGCATCGACAAAGAGGAAGGTCTCAAAGAGATGGATCGACAGATGACTGCATCAATGGGTTAAAATATAGGGTCACACAGGACTGGGCAGTGTTTGGTTCTGTCGTGCATAGGGTCTCTAAGGATGGGAACCAACTTGACAGCACCTAACAACAACAACAACATCAGGGAAGAAATAACACTACAGAGCATGCACAATGCACTTTAAAATAAGCCATTTGAGATAAAAAGGAAGCATGAAACACATGAGTTATATGAGACCCCAATAAAATGATTTTTTTTAATGTTCAAAAGGATGAGGAAAGAAACCCTGTTCTGTAACTTTCACTTTGCAATTTTAAAAATGACTTTTTTGTTTTTTTAAATATTTACACTCTTAGAAACCTTATATAGCATTGCTATGAGTTGAAATGCAATGGGTGGGATGCAAATGAGGTCAGTGGTTTGAAACCACCAAGGACTCCAAGGATCAAAACTGAGGCTCTCGACTCCCAGAAAGACAGAATCTTAGAAACTCACAGGATAAATTCTATTCTGCCTATAGAGTTCTATGAGTCAGAATAAACTCAGTAGCAATGAGTGAGTTGTATGAGTTGTGATCAGCTCAATAGCAGTGGTTTAATTTTTTTTAAGAGGCTCTCTCTTATACGTAAACATGGAAGGTCAGAATGGAATACCTTCCTCCGCTAGGCGAGGCTAGTGGAAAAAATTGGAGAAGCAGACCCTAGGGGACAACTGACACAATTCCACAACAAAAAAATTCATTCTATGAATATACAAACTACCAGAGGGTACCCAATAAAACCAGGATTGCACTGAGCATAACTAAACTTTCATAGTAGCATTTTTCTGCTAGGCAAGCACTGAGCAACTCTCTGTGAGTGCACACAGTGGCATCACCTGGGAAAGTTCTCTCTGAGCACAGTGAATTTTTCATGAAAGCAGTTTTACTTGAACCTCATTTTTTGTGACGGCTGATTTAAGCGAACAGCACACGACTCTGAAATGCTGTTTCTTGCTTGGGAAAAATGCCACAGAAACTGTTGTGATGTTCAACATAGCTTACAAGGACAGTGCTATGGGAAAGACTCAAGTGTGTGAGTGATTTTCTCATTTCAAAAAAGGTGAAATGTCAATTGATGACAAACCTCATTCTGGATGTCTGTCAACTTCCCAAATGGACAAAAATATCGACTCATAGTGTATTTGGATTTCATTCCACCAGGTCAGACTGTTAAAAATCAAGCTTTCTATTTAGAGGTTCTGAAAAGATATTGGAACCATGTGTGATCCAAAAAAAGGCCTGATTTGTAGCAGATGGGGCACTATTTTTGCCACCAAGACAATGCACCTGCTCGCACAGCCATATCAGTGCACAAGTTTTGACAATAACAAACAACAACAACAAAAAAAATGCCTCTCTTGTCCTACACACCATACTCACCTGACCTTGCTCCTGAGACATCCCAAGTGGGACATAAAAGGGCAGCGATTTGATAACATAGGAGAGGTGAAGAAAAAAATGAGGGAGGTACTGTCAGCCATCCAAACAGATGAGTTTGAAAAAATTGTTTCCAAGACTGGAATTGAAGATTTGACAAATGTATTAAGTGTAATGGAAAGTACTTTGAGGGTGATAAGATTGGTTTGTTAAAAAAATTATACGCATAGCTTTGAAAAAATATCTGGGTTTTGGGGGGTACCCAGTCGAATACTTCATACTTCCAACTTCTTCTAATGCTCAGAGGGTAGGAAGGATACCTCATTCCTAAGAGGTCTGACTGGGTGTATATAAAAATCCAAAGGAGGATCTTGCTGTTTTGTTTTCTTGTAAACCAGCTACTTTTGTTGTCATCATTGTTCTGAGAAAGATTTGGAAAATGTTGATCATGGACATATAGTTGGGGGTTTTTCTTTCACTAAATTCTTAGTAATGACAGATACCACATGCAGACAGTGTAAATCACTACTGTATTTTAAGGCCAATCAGCTGAGAATGGATTTTTATATTTGAATACAGTTGTATAAACAAACAAAGCACAAAACCTATAATATTGAGCAGAAAAAAATAAATTCTGACACCTGGCCTAATTTATCAATGTGAAATTTCTGCGCCTCATAAATTATTAGGATACAATAGCAAAGTTCAGGGGATCTATCTCTCATAAAAGCAAATTTATAATAGGATTAAGATTTTTATATTTTTCTCAATCTGGTCAAAATAGCTATTTCAAAATCCTAAATGAAAATCTCTTCCGTCCACTTAGCAGCAGGTTGCCTGCTTCTCACTGATGGTTGGAGGAGAAGGGGGAAGGAAGGCGTGACAAGTACTGTGATAGGAGGATCAGTACAAATTTTGAATACAAGTCCCTTAATTTGCTACCTCTTGGCCACAAGCCCTGACATGCCAGTGCAATTAAACCCCAAGTCAGCCAAATTCCAGGTTCTGCGTACGCATGTTTAATGACATCATAGAGAAGCTCCCCTGTATTCCAGCTAGGAGCCGGAGATTGATGTAGACAGATACAGTGGACCAACAGAACCAACCAGAGAATCTCATCAGCCATTCCTAGGTGTAAATCATGATAGAGATTATTAAAAATGCGGCAAGTATTTATTTGGCTTCATTGGATATTTCAAGAGACCATCTTAAGAAGAAATTAGATAGATTTTAATAATTGTCTCCTCGATTCAGTAATCCCTTGTTGCTCGACACCAAGGGTAATTTAACTTTTTTCTTCTTCGTGTTGGTCCTTCAGTAGCCAAGGGACAGATTGATCACAAAGGCCTGACGCCTCCCTGATGGTTATTCCCAGCTCGGATTCTACCTGGCTCCAGGCCAGCTGCTAAAATGTGCTCTACCGAATCTCATGCGTAATACTTTAGCTGCACCCAGAGAAGCCTTTAGAGTTGAAAGAATTCAGGCTTTTTCGTACCAAGTCTAAAAAAAAAAAAAAAAAAAAGCGGAACTCCAGCCATGCCTATAGACTTGGGTAGGAAAAAAATGAGTAGCCAGTAATATTATCAATTCCTTTGATAGATATTTTATAAAATTGCTTTCTACCCATTGCCTGATATTATTGCCCCAACAAATGTAAATACATATATGGTACAAGTAACCCCTTATTTTACAAAGAATGACATTGCCTCTAAATGATTCCTAATAATTAAATTGCCAGCTAAATTCTATGTAAGAGAAACATTTTCTTAAATAATATTAACAGAATGTACAGACTATGATATCAAAAGTCAAAGTACATATCCAATTAAGTTTCCAAATACATATACTTATATTAAGTCACATTTCCTTGTAAGTGTGTATCTACAAATTCAGAATTAGTTCTTTCCTGTGCTAATGATTAATTCTTACGACATGCTTCTTGTAGTGCATTTGTAGGAAATTTGCATTAAGTGGATTGTGAAAGAGACAATTGCCTCTAAGAGAGGGTAGGCCTCACCTTATTTAAGGGAAAGGAATCCTGGTGACAGAGGGGTAAAGTATTTGGCTGCTAATCAAAGGGTTTGGCAGTTCAAACTTACCCCTGACTTCCCAAGAGAACAGACCTGGTAATCTGATCCTACACAAAGGTACAGCCTTGAACACCAGATAGATAAGTCCTAGTCGGTGTTTTGGATCACTAAGAGTCAGAAGTGAGTCAATGACAATGGGTTTTTGCGTTGTTGGTTTCAGTTTTTCCAGCTAATAAGCAAGTGTGGATTTACTTGTGCTAGCTGACTAATCTCTAATGAACAGTTTCAGATTTTTTTTTTCACCACATCAAAGATTCTGCTTCTAGGTACGGCAGGCATCTGTCTGTCTCTCTCAACCCCAGAGCACTTTCCTGCAGAAGTAAAGCCTCTATTCAAATTTACAGTCCCTGACAAGGAAGGACTACCTGGTAAGCCAGGTAAAGACAGGCTTACTTGCACTTACATACTGATCTCTAATGAACCATTTCACTTGGGTTTCACATTGGAGAAAACCACGTGAAATTGTTTCCTACAGGATCGTACAGTACACACAAGTGAGCCCATCTGTAGTGAACCTCATGCAAGCCTGTTCACTGCAGGTTGGTAAGTATGCACTAGTAAATTGGAATTTGCCTTACTTACTGGATAATTCATTCCCGTTTAAGGGATAAAGTAGGCATTAGCATCCTGACTTTCTGGTGCCAAGTCACATTAAAAAAGAGGGAGAGGAGTAGAAAGCCTGAGTCTCAATCACCATGAATAGTTTGAGAGCTTTGACATGTCCCCCAAATGCAGCCATAGCTAAGATTGCAAATATAACCCTGACCAGACTGAAAGAAGCAAGCAACATAACTTTGAAATGAGAAATGAAGCTTGGCATGGCTCTCTGAAAGCTGAATTTCCCGTTAGAGACATGTTGGTAAAAGAAGAACAGTGTATAATGACTTTAGTAATTGTTCTTAGTCATTAGTTCTACCTACTAGAAACAAAATTAAATCAAATGGCAACCTTCCTATTGTAGCAGGTAGGCATGTATGGGATTGATCCCACCCCATGTCCAGTGATTCGTCCTGCTTGACTCAATCCAATTAGTGGGATTCTTGCCCTTCCCCTACCTTTTTGATTGGATAAACTCCTGATGCAGTTAGGGCCAATGAGAGTATGAGTGACCCCATTATTATGAAGAGCTGAAGAGATCATCTTGGGTAGTGATGAATGGATTCTGGAGTCAGAGTGATAGATCCACAAAAGCAACTATGTCACTCCCAAATGTGTTGGTCATGAGATAGTTATTAACTTCAGTTTTCTAAAATAGTAATATTAGTACACATTCCATAGGGTACTCGTCATCTGCTTCTGTCAGAGTGTTGTCGAATCATGGAGTTGTTTCTGACACACAGTTCCCTCATGCTGTAGAGAAGAGCATCTCCATGTGGGCATCTTCACTGTAACAGCTGAACAAAAGCAGATCTCCAGGCCTCTGCTTCCATTTCACTGGGGGCTCTTGAACTTTAAGCCTTTAGAGTGGCTGAGCCTTGATTATAATAATTGAAAAACCTTTGGAACCTAATTCCATTCTGAAATATGCTGGCTCACTGTGAGTTGGAGTTGACTGGACACCAGTGGATTTGGTCTAGTGAATAGACACTTAATTTTTATATGTATTTATAGTCATTTTTATGTACTTACAAGAGCCTGACTAGATGAAATCCACATCTCTGGCCATTCCAAAGAAAAGTCACCCAACAGAATGGAGAATTTATGAAATAATATCATTACTACTACATGAAAGCTATACTGAAGCAGTACATCAGGGAAGAACTGCCAGGAATTCAAGCTGAATTCAGATGACACAGAACAGGGGATATCATTGCTGATGTCACATGGATTGTGCCTGAAAGCAGAGCATACGAGAAAGGTGTCTATGCTATATTTGCTACGCAAAGACACTCAAATGTGTGGATAACAAGAAACTACAGAAAACGTTGAGAAGAATGGGAATTCCAGAACATTTCCTTGTGTTCATGTGGAACCTGTACATGGAACAAGAGACAGTCATTTGAACATGAGGACATCACGTGGTTGGTCTAATATCAGCAAAGGTGTGAGTTAAGGTTGTATAATTTCACCATAATTGTTCCATCTTACTCTGAGCACATAATCCACAAAGCTGGACTACGTGAAGAAAAACTCGGCATCAGGTTAAGAGGAAGATTCATTACAACCTGTGATATGCAGATGACACAACCTTGTTTGCTGAAAGCAAGGAGGACTTAAGGCATTTGCTGATGAAGATTTCTTAAATACTGCAGCCTTCGGTGTGGTTTACAAATCAGTGTAAAGAAAACCAAAATCCTCACAACTGGACCGAGACACATGACAAAGAAAAGACTGAAGTTGTCAAAAAGATTTCGTTGTGTACGTGAATTCACATTCAACACACTCATGGCCGCAGGAGTCAAGGGCAAATCTGCTGCAGAAGATGTCCTTACAGTGTTAAAGAGCAAAGCTGTCACCTGGAAGACTGACTAAGGTACATCTGACCCACGGTGTGATATTTTCAATGGCCTTTTATGCATGTGAATGCTGGACAATGAAATTCAGAAGAAACACCAGAAAATTTCGATGCATTTGAATTATGGCATTGGCAAAGAATAATGAAAGTGCACAGCGGACCAGAAGAACAAACAAGTCCTTGTTAAAGGAAGTATGGCCAGAATGCTCCCTAAAAGCAAAAACAACCAGGCTTTGTCTCGTGTACTTTAGACATGGTATCAGGAGGAGTCAATCCCTGAAAAAGAACATCCTGCCTGGTAAAGGGTCATGAAAAAGAGGAAGACCCTCATCTTGATAGATTAGCACCTTGGCTACCATATTGAACTCAAACATAGCAATTGTGGGGATGGCACAATACTAGGCAGTGTTGTATTCTATTGTGCCTAGGGTGGCAATGAGTTAAAACCGCCGGGACTACACCATAAACAAGGAGCCCTGGTCGTACAGTGGCTAAGCACTCGATTGCTAACTGACAGGCGTGTGCTGTGAGTTTTCGGGTAGTCTGCAAGAGACATATGGGACAGTCTGCTACCATAGAGATGTACAGCCTTGTAAACCCCATGGAGTTCTACACTCTCTGATGGGGTCACTGTGAGTCAGGGTCCACTTGACCACACAAAACAGCAACAGATATCTTTACCAAGATAAATTTAATCGATCTTGGACATTTAACAAAGATAGTGTCAGCTGATGAACAATGGGGTTGGTCCTGGTTCAAACATCTGGAAACTAGCCTGTCATTGTAGCCTCGTCAACACTTCATGAGATTCTGTGGTTTTTTACATTCTCATGTTTATATTCTGGTTTCAGGAAGAACTGCAGGCATTTTTAGAAGCAGCTGGACGAAAACTTGTGGTGGTGAAGTTTTCAGCAAAATGGTGTGGTCCCTGCAAGGTTATACAACCTCTTATTCAAGTAAGCATGCTCAGCATCCACCCTACGTTTATAAGTGGAATTTAAAGTCCTCAGATATTTTGCCTAATCGTTCTAAGTTTGACATTTATGAAGCACATTTCTTGTTTTATTTAAAGCATTCTACTAATTGCTATTAATAAAAACCAAACTCAAACTCACTGCAATCGAGTCGATGCCAACTCATAGTGAACAGGGGAGAACTGCCCTTGTGGGTTTCTGAGACTAACTCCTTACAGTAATAGAAAGTCCTGCCTTTCTCATGAGGAATGGTTGGTGGTTTCGAACTGCTGAACTTGCAAATGGCAGTCCAATGCATAACCACTAGACCACTAGGATTCCTATGAAGCTAATGTATTACGATCTAATTAGATATCTTGTATATACACCAGACAATTGGTGATACTTTTCTGTGGTTACTTCTACAAAGAACATCAAGAATTCACCTCTTTTTTAATGGATTATTCATAGCAGAAAACTGATATTTGACAGAGTTTAAAAATTCAGAACTTCCAAATATTTGAATATTCCAGGTAAATATTTTAGTTAAACAGCACTATAATATTTATTCTAATTAAACAGCCCTAGTCCTTTACTATAGCAAAGGAATTGGCTGACAGTCAACCATTTCAGGAGTTCGTATATGATCAAGAAGCAAGAGTACAGAAGAAGGAACTCTGAGCTGCACTGAACAAACAAAACTAAGCTCACTGAGATGGAGTCAATAGCAACCCTATGAGAAGAACTTCCCCCTTGGGACCTCTGAGACTGTCACTCTTTACAGGAGTAGAGAGCCCCTTCATTCCCCTTGAGAGCAGCTAGTGGGTTCAAACTTCAGACCATTCCGTTAGCAGCCCAATGTGTAACCACTGCACCACCAGAGCTCCCTGCTTCACTGAAGGTATTGCCAAATAGTCAAGTTTCAAAAATGGACGTAATGCCAATTGAGATGTTTCAATAAGCAGCTGCAATGCAGGAAGCACTCACTCTTCCAGTCCAGGAATGTGGTTACCTAGCTAGCCACCTGGAAGAGATTCTTGTACATGCCCATTCCAAAGACATGCGATCTAATACAATGTGGAGATTAAGGGGCAATACTACTAATATCGCATGCAAGTAAAATTGTTCTAAAGATAATTTTTAAATGGTTGCAGCAGTACATCAACAGGGTAGAGTCAGAAGAGCAGGTGCAATAAGGGGTACCAGTTGTTGATAACAGGTGGCTGTTGGCTGAAAGAGAAACCAGGAACATGTTTACCTTTGTTTTACTGACTAAGCAAAGGCACTAAACTGTGTGGATCAAATTAAGGATGACCTCGCAAAGACTAAGAATTCCCACACACTTCATTGTTCTCATGTGGAACATGTGCTGTGGTGTCAGGCTCAACTAGCAGCCTAGATGACCTATGAGGTCTGAATGACCCATCCCTATGATCCACTCCACGGGTCACATGCAAGTGACCCATCCCAACCCCACCTCTCCTGATCTGTCCCACTGGTCCTGTTAGGGTTAGCTGGAGATCTGATTGACCGTCCCAATTTGCCTCACACAGTTCATTCCACAAGTCATGACCCAAATGCTGGAATACAGACCAATCAGGATGCAAGAATAAGGATCAATAGGGGCTGAGACAAGCTGATAAGATCCTGTCACCTGACTCCCATAAAGTTCAATGGTGTCATCAGCTTCCTCTCAAATCGTGAAGTAACCCGCTTAGTGAATGAAGCTTTCTGTGCTTATTAAATATCTTTGTTCCGATGCATTGTCTTTGTCTTCCTGTCTCACGTGTGTGACTCCCTCAGTTTTGGCAAACCACTCCGGAGAAACTTGCTAGCTTTTCTCCGGAGAAGAAAAGCCAAGCAACACTGACTTTCAACACACAGCACTAGACCAAGCCACAACCACTCGATCGAAACAGGTGGATAGTGCATGGCTTAAAACTGCAAAAGGTATGTGTCACGGTTGAATCCTTTCCTCCGCAGGCTGAACAAATCTGAGAAACTGGTCTATTTGAAGAAAAATGTGGAATCAGGATTGGAAGAAGACTCACTGGCAACCTACACTTTGCAGATGACACCACTTTCTAAAAGGGAAGAGAACTGATGAAAACATTACAACTTATTGTAAAGAAAACAAAATCCCCTCCCAACGGGATCTATAAACATTATGATCAATGAAGAAAATATTGAAATTGTTATGGATTTCTTTATTTAGATCTACACAATTAAGAAATTAGATAATGTATGGCATTGGACAAATTTGTTGCAAAAGAGCTCTTTAAAGTGGAAGACAGAAAAGAATTGATACACTTGAATTATGGTGTTGGCAAGGAACACTGACTATGCCATGGACTGCCAGGAGAAGAGGCAAATTATCTTGGAAGGAATACACTTGGATGTCAGGATGGTGAGGTGTAGTCTGAAGGAGTTGGGCCTAATATTAGGAGGAACCAGACCCTAAAGAAGGACATGACATCATGCTTGGTAAAGTAGAAGGTCGAGGAAAGGAGACTCTCAACAAGATGGATTGAGACAGCCACTATAGCAATGGGTTCACACATAGCATTGACTTTGAGGGTGGCACATGCCCGTGACCAGGCAGTGAATGTTTCCTTCTGTGCAGTGACTGTCAGTCAGAAGCTAACAGCAACACTGATCTAACCTTCCTCTCAGAACCAGTCCTATGTCCCACATATGCCTGTCTTGCCCTTGTCCCATTTAAAATATCAAAGTAAAATATTCTATGTCATTTTCCCGTTTATATTAAGATCTTATGTGCACATTGGCTTATGTTTTAATAGTCTTTAAATGATCATTTTCGTCACTTTATCTAGCTAATTTTCTATGACCTCATAAATTCGGGTTTGTTTGTTTGTTTGTGGCCCAACATACTCTAAAAAGAATCTCTGGATATTTTCTTTTCATTTTTTTTGCACTTATGTCAATTTTATAAAATCTATTACTTCAAATCTCAAGAGGTTCTGATTTCTTGACCTAACTGAAAATACTCTGGTTTATTTTCACTGAAATTTCTAAAATCTCACCTTTAAAAATATCACTATTTTTTGTTGCTGTTAAAATAAATATGTGTAGAACATACAGCAATTTAACTATTTCTACATGTACAATTCAGGGACATTGGCTACTCTCTTTTAGTTGTGCTATCTTTCTTATGTCTTTTCAGAATTTCCTTCCTCTCTTGACAGAAAGTGTGGTGCTTAACTCACTGCACCACCAGGCGAGCTCCTTCCACTAAACTTTCTATGTAACCTTTACAATTACTTCGTGAATCCGATCCCGTACTGATCGTTTTGGAAAATAAGACAATGCTCAAGACAGATATTCTATGCTAATTAAGCGAAACTATCATTTGGCTTAAAGAAGATTTTAGGGGGATATTTCTGGTTAAAGTTTAAAGAGGATAGAAGGGCAATCATCTGGGGTTTCATCCAACCTTCACGGGTCCAGAAAGGTTGGATTAAATGAGAATATGAAATTCTACTCATATGTTGCCTTCTTGATCAGAATTCTATCAACAAGCCAACTAATATGTCAACTTTTAAAACTTAAGCTCTTGAATCTATCTGAATCAATCCCAAACCTACCTGTACTTATTAAAGCACACAATGTTGATCCTTAAAATTAAATTATATTCAAATTGATTCTATTCAAATTTAGTTATTTTAAATGTAGTAAACATAGCCTTTTTAAATTTTGCCAAAAGGCATTATTTAGTACTGATATCAAGGTAACCGGGAATTTTTATTCTTTTATTTTGGAGGCAATGTCTCTTCAATACCAAAACGTCATGTTTGCTAATGTGGATGTGGACGAGGCTCAGGTAAGAACCAAACATTTCTGTAGATTCTTAAGTCGCAAATGCAACATGTTAGAATAGCACTTGTATATGTGACTAAACAATTTAACTTATAAGTAGAATTTCACAACTCATTCCACAAATTATGTATCAAAACCCTTGATAAAAGTTTTGGATGCTTCATATTAGAAAACAAATGGTAGCAAATACCGATACGTGTCTCCACTGTTGCTCCCTCCCTTCTCACAAGGCAGCTAACTTTACTGACCAATCCCATTCTTGGTCTGGACCCAGCCCCAGAATCCTTCTCAGCAGAGTTGCTCTACATAGCTGATGCTAGTCGGTGAAAATGGAATTCCAAGTGAAAAATGTTTTTTTGTCCCTTGCAATTTTGGATTTTGAATCAATTGCTGTGTTAGAAAGGGTTCTCTAGAGAAACAAAACCAGGACACTAATAATTTCGTAGATAGATAGATAGATAGATAGATAGATAGATAGATAGATAGATAGATAGATAGATAAGAAATAAACAGTTAACTAATCTATAAAGCAGCACAAATGACTCAGTGCAACTCACGTCCATGAGACAGCTACTAAACCAGCAATCCTTCAAGTCTTGAGGGCCGCGGGGTAGTCCTCCGTGGAGCAGTGCAGGCTATCCGGCCACAGGCAGCAAACAGCAAGCAGGTCACCAACAGTCAGCTAGATGACAGGATCTAACAGTCCTCCGTTCAAGAGATGTACCTTCCAGTAGCTTGGCGAAGCAGGTCTTGAAGGAACCTCAAGTTACGGCGACACAGTCCATGAGTAGGCATCCCTCAGATAGTGTAGCTTGCAAATTGAGGCACAGAAAGCAAGGCAGCTGCACACTGGTCTGATGATCAAAGAGCAAGAGAGAGAGAGGCGAGGCTTGATGAGCCATTGATCTCTCCACCCTTCAACCAATCTCACATGTGTTCATTGACCATGTTGGCACAACAAACCCACCTATCAAAATCTACCCCTTGCTATCAAAATCTACCCCTTGGCATCTGTACACAATTATTTAGTCATATATAATTTCCAGACATTAATGAAATCACACTTATACTTAACATCAAACATCTATCATAACTATATATAAAAACACACTGAGTCCAATTGTATCTGATATATCATACATGAACAAAGGAAAGATATGCCATAAGCTCATATAAGGGAAATACACTAACGATTACAAACCTTGCTTTTGCAATTGATCACAGTTAGAACTGCCTATTTCTGCTACCCATTCTGTATTACCTTTGCCCTCAGCAAGCACCTCAGCTGGCTGCGGGTTTTTGCCTGGTGTGGTGACCCAGACCTTCATTCCTGAGGGGTCTGTGTCATTAGACATCCTGTCAGGATTGGGTTGCTGTAATTTACCATTTACTTTAATCACAGGTCATGGTAACACTAACAGTTGACCTATGGGATCTCCTGGATTCCAGGCATATTCTTCTTTATCTTCCTTATGTAACACCAGTCCAATTTCTCCTTGGTAGTCAGGATCAATTACACCACTCAGTACAGTGACACCCTTCTTAACCTGTTGAGCCAAGGACTTTACTCCAAAATCCCAATGGTCTACGCTGTGATTCACCAATAGGGGTCTGCCAAAGACTCCACACTGCATTTTTATCTACAACTGACACGTCTAGCACCATTGGGTCAGCTGGATCATATGGTCCCAGTAGCAAAGCAGCTTGCCTGAACCTGTTGAGCCTTTTCTTGTTCTGGGCCTCACTCAGAATTGGAGGCCTTTCATGTTATGTGATAAATAGGTCGAAGTAGAACACCCAAGTGAGGTACATGTTGCCTCCAAAATCCAAAGAGGCCCACTAGGTGTGTGCTTCCTGTTTAGTTGTTGTGGGGGGAGGGCAATGCAATAGCTTATTCTTCCCTTTAGTAGGAATATCTCGACATGCTCTACACCACTGGACCCCTAGAAATGTTACTGATGTGGAGGGTGCTTGAATCTTCACTGGGTTAATTTCCCAACCTCTTGTACACAGATGTTGTACCAGTGAATCTAGTCTTTGATACATCCTCCTTAGTGGGTCCAATCAGCATAATGTCATCAATATAGTGGACTACTGTGATATTTTGTGGAATAGACAGGTGATCAAGGTCCCTTCAGACTAAATTATGGCACAGGACAGAAGAGTTGATGTAGCACTGGAGGAGAGTTGTGAAACTATATTGTTGCCCCTGCCAGCTGAAGGCAAACTGCTTCTGGTGGTCCTTCAAGACCGGTATTGGGAAGAAGGCATTGGCCAGAACAATAGCTGCATACCAAGGACCAGGAGAAGAACTGATTTGCTCAAGCAATGAAATCACATCTGGAACAGCAGCTGCAATTGGAGTCACCACCTAGTTAAGTTTAGCATAATCCACTGTCATTCTCCAGGATCCATCTGTCTTCTTTACAGGCCAAATATGTGAGTTAAATGGGGATGTGGTAGGAATCACCACTCATGCATCTCTCAAGTCTTTGGTGGTGGCACTGATCTCTGCAATCCCTCCAGGAATGCGGTACTGCTTTTGGTTTACTATTTTCCTAGGCAACGGCAGTTCTAATGGTGTCCACTTGGCCTTTCCTACCATGATAGCCCTTATTCCACATTTTAGGGATCCGATATGGGGGTTCTGCCAGTTACTAAGTATGTCTATTCCAATGATGCATTCTGGAACTGGGGAAATAACCACAGGATGGGTCTGGGGGCCCACTGGACCCACAGTGAGGTGTACCTGAGCTAAAGCTCCATGGACAACTTGACCTCCATAAGCCCCCAATCTGACTGGTGGGTCTTTGAAACACTGTGGGTCTCCTGGAACTAGTGTCAGTTCTGAGCCAGTGTCCAGTAATCCCCGAAACGTTTGAATATTTCCTTTCCCCCAATGAACAGTCACTCTTGTGAAAGGCTGCAGGTCCCTTTGGGGAAGGCTAGAAGAAAGACTAACAGTATAAACCTTCAGTGATGTAGCAGGTCCTCCTTCAAAGAGACCCGGCCTTCCCTCATTCAAGGGGTTGTGGGTCTGTAAACTGACTCAGGTCTGGGAATTGATTGAGTGATCGTGACTGTCTATTCTGCTGTTCACCTGATCTAGCATTCTTCTGCCTGTACAGATCATGTAAATATTTAGCAGGTTTCCCATGTATTTCACTCCTAGTGACACTGTGACTAAGTATCCAATGTCATAAGTCCACACGAGATAGTTTGATTTGATTGCTACGGAAACCTTGCTGTTTATTATAACCACATCCACTTTGTCTCTGCTGATTCAGTGCTGACACCTTCCCTCTACCATCATGGGGCCCAATCAGCCCCATTGTGGGCAAATGTCAGAGTTTATTTAGGGCAGTTCCCACTGTTAATCCTGGTGCACATAAAAGAGCAATTACAGGAGTCTTCAGAGATGTTGGTGCCCACTTCAGGAACTTGTTCCTTATGGTTGTTGTGAAGGGTTGTCCTCAGGACACCCCCTTTTTGGGTCTATGGGAAATCCTGATAGATCCATTCCAACATACCAATTTCTCTAAGCTTTTGGATACCTTCTTCTACAGTGTACCAAGGTAGGTCAGGCACCTCAAATTGGTCTAATCTAGGCCATCTGGCAGTCCATGCTTCAGCAAACCATCCAAATAAGGAATTAGATCCTCTCTTAACCTCGCTCACTGAGACATTGAAAAAAGAATCTGTGCTTAGGGGTCCCATATCCAGATATTTAAACCCGTCTAATATTACATTTCGCGCAGCAGTATCCCACACCCTTAGCAGCCATTCCCAGGGACATTCCCCAGGCTTCTGCGGGTAAGTATTCGAAAGCTCGGGCAGATCTTGGAGTATAGCTCACTTCTTGGATAATCATCTCAACCTCACCTTTAGGAGCTTGCTGAGACTTAATTTTGGTGACAGGTCTAGAGGAAATAATGGGTGGTGAGGGTGCTTCCTGGGCGCTCTCAGCAATATCTTATAAGGCATTCCCCTCAGGCAATGCTACAGATGCAGCCCCACCTGGCATTTCAGCTTGAGCAGTTTGGTTAATCTGCTCAGGTGTGGCTTGTTTTATTGACAGTGGATTAATACCTTCAGGTGGGAGGGGTGGATCTATTGACTGGGGTGGTTTAATTGTTTGCAGGGGCTCAATATCCTCCTCTTCTGGATCATCAACCCATATATTCCCATCCCATGTTTCAGGGTTCCAACTTTTTCTTATAAACACCCTCACTTTGGTATCAGACACTGCTCTAGATCTGCAATTCAGCCGACGTTGTAATTCAGCCACTCGCATGAGACTCTGGACCTGCTTCTCAGCAATGTCAGCTCTATTGCTAGAGAGGAGGCGCTCCTTTGTAGCACAGGCGGATGCTTTTAAGGCTGTACGTCAGTTCCTGAGGCCCTGAGACCATCCCTCTCCTTAACCACACTTTCCATTGTAGGGGGGGCCAGCCAACCAGCTTCCCTATACTTGCCATCCTGACAAAACTGCTGGAAAATATCAAACATACGTTCACCCAGAGCCTTGCCTTTAACCAGCACCTCATCTGTCCGGGGTGTTACTGTAGATATTAGCTTTGCTATTTCACACCATGGATTAGTCAGAGTGGCAGACTTGGCCATGCCTTTAGGGGTAGAAATAGCATTATTAATGCAGTTAAAACTAATCAAGCTGGAGAGTCAATTTAAGAAGCCCGTATTTATGATTTTATTTCTCTAGAAGCACTCCTGGTACCAGTGTGTTAGGGTTTTCTAGAGAAACAAAACCAGGACACTAATAATTTTGTATATATTTATATAGATAGATAACATAAGAAATAAACAGTTAATCTATAAAGCAGCACAAATGACTCAGTGCAACTCACGTCCATGAGGCAGCTAGTACAGCGGCAGTCTTCAAGTCTTGAGGGCCGCGGGGTAGTCCTCCGTGGAGCAGTGCAGGCTATCCGGCCACAGGCAGCAAACAGCAAGCAGGTCACCAACAGTCAGCCAAATGACAGTATCTGACAGTCCTCAGTTCAAGAGATGTACCTTCCAGTAGCTTGGCGAAGCAGGTCTTGAAGGAACCTCAAGTTACAGCGACACAGTCCATGAGTAGGCATCCCTCAGATAGTGTAGCTTGCAAATGGAGGCACAGAACAAGCAAGGCAAGAGCAAGAGAGAGAGGGGTGAGGCGAGGCTTGCTGAGCTATTTATCTTTCCGCCCTACAATCAATTTCACATGTGCTCATTGGCCATGTTGGCGCAACAAGCCCACCTATCACAATGGCTAAAGCCTAACTCAATGGATTACAAACACTTTATTACACCTCACTTTCCTCTTGTTTTGTATCATGCTTTTTGTGGGATTAAAAAAAATCACAAAGAATTCCAGGAAACCCCTCCCTCCTGTCCTAAGAGTCGCCACTCTGTGCCAACATATATACAAAGAATAATCAGGCTCATTCCATGCATCCAAATGTGTCTTACAATATACAATGTTTCCACAAAATTCTCCTGGTTAATATTTGTTCATTTGTAATGCAAAAATACCCTACAACAATAACAGTGGTGTATTCATAGGAAAGTATAGGGAACCCCGGGAGCACAATGATTAAGCCATCAACTGTTAGCCAAGAGCTTGTCCGTGTGAACCCATCAGCTGCCTCACTGGCGAGAGATGGGGTCTTCTGTGCCGACAAAGATTGGCAACCTTGGAAGTGTTTGGAGCAGTTCCGTTCTGGTCAGTAGGATCGCTATGAATCAAAATTAACTGCACTTCAATGGGTTTGGTTTTCAGCATTCATATATTAAACTGAATTTGAAGTTTAGAATGAAAAAAAAAACCTGTTCTTCAACCAGCTTTGCTTTGTAATACTTGTGTGACCTGTTATCATTTAATCTCAGTAAGCTTCATTATGATATTACACGAGAAGATAAAATGCAGTAAGATACATAAAATGCATGGCAGTGCCAGGAACCTGCTAGAAGTTCCCTTTCTCAGTTTCCTTCAGGCTTTCTTCAAGTGTGAGAATGTTTGGCAGTCCCTTAAACTAAATTATATACTCTGCCTTCAGAATACGTGTCTAAGGATCATTATCTTCTTTTTACTTTTAATTGCTTCATTAAAATATAATTTCTTAGCAATCACACACTTAACCCACTATGCCACCAAACTCAAACCAAACTTGCCGCCATTGACTCAATCCCGACTCATAATGACCCTGCAGGCAGGGTTGGAAAACCCCTGTGGGTTCCAAGACTGTAGCTCTTCAGAAAGCAAGTCTTTTCTTTCTCCCAGGATTGACAACTGGTTTCAAATTGCTGGCCTTGAAGTTTGCAGCCCAAAACGCAACCAAGGTTCCTTAATGCCTATATTAAACAAAGCAACAACCCAAAATAACCCACCACTGAGTTGATGCTGACTCATAGGGGAGAATTGCCCCTCAAGAAAGCCTGTATTAGCAGATCCCAAATCAATGGCTGTCCCCAGACCATGGAGCACAAAGCTAAGCACATAAATGCCCAATGGATAGTCATGGGACTGGATTTCTCCAAGGCCCAATCCTGTCCCTAGGTATGTCTGGTGTTACATAATTTCACATCAACTTGAAAATATAAAAGAGTAGTGATGGAGTCTAGCCTGTCAATCAAGTTGAAGCTAGATGATGACCTCTCATAAGACAGGTCCTAGGAACCTCCCCCCGACACACACACACACCTGCCTTCACCTTCCTATTGATTAGCCATGCTGAGACCGGCAAGAGCCCTGGAGATGTGCTCACCTCCATTGGATCCAAGAGACTTTGCACCCACTGGCCAGTGATGTTCCTCCTGCATTCTGCATCATTGCATGTGGCTTCGTGAGTGTGAAGAGGGACTTATGGACTCATATCAAACATATGTACTTGAGTTGGACTGAACTGGGATGTTTTCCTGTTATACAATTATTTCTTGATAAAAACTATTTCTTACACATTAAAAAAAGAGAGAGATCATTTTATCTAAATTAATATTTTATCTAAATGAAATCATGCAATATGTGGTCTTTCGTGACTGACTTGCTTCATTTATAGTATTTTCCAAGTTTCATCTGTGTCAGAAAATCATTTCTTTTTCTTGCTGAACATTATTCCATGGTGTGGCTATTCCATATTTTGTTTCATCCTTGGTCAGTTGATGGCCCTTTGGGTTGCTTTAGCTTTGGGGTTATTATAAATAGTGTTATTACAAGCATGCACGTCTTTTGTATGGGCATGTGTGTGTTTATTTCTCCTGGGTATATACCTGGAGTGAAACTGTCAGGTCACAAATGTAGTCATGTTTAACCTTTTCGGAAACTCGCAGATGAATTTTAAGTGGCTTCCTCTCTTGTGATCCCACCAGTAGCACATGGGGCTTCAGTTTCTCCACAACTTGCCGCTATTCGCTTCTTTCTGTCTTTTTTACTATAGTTCTTTGCCTTTTGTGGTGAAACAAAATGGCTATTTTCTTTCTTGTGTTTCTAATTTGTTGTCTTCACTGTGACAATGAAATTTCCAGTGCATGTCTGTGTACGTGGACATACATTGAGATGGTGGGAAGACAGAAATTAAAACCTTAGGTACAGTAGAGAAAGAAGTTCAATTCTATTGAAATGATAGGTCGCTAATTTTCTTTTGACTCCTAAATAAGATAAACAGAAACTGACCCTTGGCAGCATATTGGAATGGATTAAAACAACTCAGATTTGGAATGAGTTTCTTATCCATTGGTACCAAATCGTTCACAAAGATGGACAAAGAAACGGTTCAAAAGAAAGAACTGCGCGGGCTTCATTGAAAATACTTGGTGAGTCTATCACCCTGGGTCATAACAAACTATAGCTAGCCCGGAGAAAACTTGGAATTCCAGAACACTTAATGGTGCTCATGCCGAACTCGTACATGGATGAAAATTCAGTGAGGAGAATGAGGGAATGCGGCAGGGTTTAAAATCAGGAAAAGTTTGCACCAGGGTTGTATTCTCTCACCATATGGATTCAATCTGTGCGCTGAGCATCTAATCAGAGAAGATGGCGTATATGCAGAACGTGGCCTCAGAATTGGAGGAAGGCTTATTAACCACCTGTGATATGCAGATACAAACCTTGCTCACTGCAACTGAGGAGGACTTGAAACACTTGATGAAGATCAAGGATTGCAGCCTTCAGGGTGGATAACCGCCCAGTGTAAACAAGACCAACATTCTCTCCACTAGACCAATAGGGAAGATCATGATGAATGGAGAAAAGGTTGACGTTGTCATGAATTTCACCTTGCTGGTATCTGCAATCAATGCTCACGGAAGCTGCCGTCAATAGATTAAAAGATGAATTGCATTGGGTAAATCTGCTGCACAAGATCTCTTTAAAATGCTGAAAAGCAAATGACCCAAGCTATGGTATCTCTCATTGCCTCATATGCATGCAAAAGTTGGACATTGAACATTGAACAAAGGAGACTGGGAACGAATTGATACTTTGGAATTTTGGTGCTGGAGAAGAATGTTAAGAGTACCGTGGACTACTCAAAGGACAAGCAAATTTGTCTTGGAGGAAGTCCAGCCAGAATGCTCCTTAGAGGCGAGTATGGTGAGGCATCTCATCTTACGTACTTTGGACATGCTGTCAGGAGAGACCAGTCCAGGGAGAAGGCCATGGTGCTCGGTAAAGCAGATGGGCGGTGAAAGAGAAGAAGGCTCTCCAAAGAGAGGGGTTGGCATTGTGGTTGTGACAGTAGGCTCAAGTACAGGAACAATTGTGAGGATGGTGCAGGACCAGGCAATGTTTCATTCTGTGGTGTCTAGGATCGCCATGGGTCAGAACTGGTGCAATGGCACCTACCAAAGACAGTAGTGACGCATCACCCCATGTGCCAGGTATGATTTGTAGTAAAGATACCTTTGCTCTTTCCAAGAGCTCTCGTGCACCGTGGGCTATGCCTCAGTCTGTTAACTGCAAGGTCATTGGTTCAAAATGACCAGCCTTGCGAACTGCTCCCGGCAAGGTTGACAGCCTCAGAAATCCGATCTCCTTCCACAATAAGTTGGAATCTGCTTGGGGTCGGTGTAAGTTTTTAGTACTCTTTCCTACGTTTTATAACATGCGTTCTTGATACTGAGTCCCACTGGGGAATCTCAACATCTTTATCTCAGATAAAGCCCACTCAGCCTGTCAGT
Organism: Tenrec ecaudatus; assembly: GCF_050624435.1. Taxonomy (NCBI): domain Eukaryota; kingdom Metazoa; phylum Chordata; class Mammalia; order Afrosoricida; family Tenrecidae; genus Tenrec; species Tenrec ecaudatus. Next base: position 47,553,460 of record NC_134539.1, on the reverse strand, counting down.
GCCCTTTCTGTCCCAGCCTCAGTCACGCATCCTTTCCTTGAGCACTGGAACAGAAGAATCCAGCAATCTTAGGAACCATCATCTTCCACTGTAGCGTATGTAGAGGGTGTGGTAGAAAAACTCTGGGCAGGAGAATCCATAATGAGTCAGGTCTTCCTGGCCTTTCAAACATGCCACCTGAAAAGTCACCAAGCAGTATCCTTGGACCAGAAAGAAGGACATCCAAAACTCTGACCTCATGCCAATTCTTTTCTTTCCCAGGAGTTGGTCCAAACATGTCACATCAAAGTGTTACCCACATTTCAGTTGTTCAAGAAAGTCAATAAGGTAAGTTTCTTTGGTACCTGGCAGGACAGAATTGATTATAGGACCGTGAGCATCTAAAAACAACAACAAACATGCTTAGAGTATCCTAGATGGATGAAACAACTGCAATTTATTTAACCCTTGGCAATGTAATACATAGTTCCTGAACACTAAATACTGACAAGTGGTTAAAAAAAAACACAAAGACCTAAAAGATGGGTAATAGTGATGGTTAAGCCATATGATGAAAATAAATGTCCAAAACCTTAAGAATTACCAAAAAAAAAAGAATTATCTCACTGCTATCCTTACTCAAAAGCACAATTTTCAAGAAGGAAGCTTACAAAAAAGAACATAGTGAAATTCTCACTTGAACATATATATGCATCTGTTAATGCAAAATATTAAGCAAAAACTAACACAAGGGAAACTTTGTTAACAGATATGAGTTGAACAACATGATCAACATCATATAGTTGAACTGTGCATGTAAAGATTGTTGAAATGGTAAATGCCATTTTATTGCATAGATATTTACCACAATAAAAATATTAATGTTGATATGCATGAATATGATTCTCTGCTAATGTATAATTTAATACACTAGTTAAATGACTATAAGCTGTTATAGAATAGTTAAGCAACTATTTATTTAATTAAATAACTATAAGCTGAAAACATATTGCAAGGCAGCATAGTATAATGGTTGAATAGGCAGGTCCTGGATTCAGATTTGGCGGGTTCAAATACATGTCTACACTTCCTAGCTATGGAACCGTGAGTAATGCACTTAACCTCTTTGCCTTAGCTTCAGTGTTCATCACAAGGATTTCCCTCACACAGGCTTTGTGAGAGTTAAATGAAGTAACATGCAAAAAATGTTTACACCCATCCCAACATACCTCAGAGCTCTGGGTGTGAAAGCCCTTGTTATTTTGAAGATAAGAATAGGATGGTAGGTTTTACATGCTCCGTACGTGTTGGAATGAGCATTCCCGTCTATTGCCAGAAGCACTGACACTTGGGCAGCACTTAATGACGGGATTGGACAGCTCAGTTAGCCACAAACTCTTCCTTCTTTTTCACACAATTATCTCATCCCTGGAAATTTTCCCTACAGGCATATTTCGGGGAAAAACAAACCACTGTATGTGTAATCATTTGAACATTCTTTTTCCATAAAATGAAAACAATCTAAGTGTCTTTTATTAGTAGAATGGTTAAAGGAATGTTGCTATTTCCATGCAATAGCATACAATTAAAATATTATGAATTATACATGTGGAAATTTGAATCGGTGTGTCATTGCTGTGTGTATTCTTTTTCCATTAAAAATTATTCCTTGGGAGTTAATACATATATCATATCTTTCCATAGTTCAATCTCATCAAGCAGAATTGTACAATTGTTACTACAATCGGTTTCCAAATATTCTTTTTCTTCCTGGACTCCTTGACATCGTCTCCCCTTTACCCTAGTACCACCACTGTACCCACCCCCCAAAACCCTTATTCCACTTGCCGTCCCTGTAGATTCATCAATCCTGGGTGTCAAATACCGAAACACTGAGAAGCACATAACACAACGTCCAGAGGGTGACTTCCAATGACATAACACCTCTGAGATACGCCCTATCAAACAAAAACAAAGCAAAACAATCCAAAATTACAGAAAATTTTGAAAACGTGATCAGGTCCAGCACCCATCAGAGGGGGATCAACGGACAACGTTGTAACTGGTCAAGTCAGATTTGTGCCTTTGATCTTCTACAGCGGCCTCTCCAATGCTCTCAGTTTAGGACTCAGTCCCTCCCGCCCTCGATCTGGATTCACCGGAGGCTTGTTGCCTGTGCAGTTCCCTCAGATGAGTCCTGGGCTCCCGCTGTCTTCCTTAGCTTTCTGCAGACCACATGCTATGTGGATTCTTAACAACAGCAAAACTAAATAAACGACCTTAACGAAGTGTTATTGTAAAGATAGGCCAGAGCACATGCTTAAACTCTGTCAACATTGTATGTGGAATGTGAAGAAAGAGAGCATGTGATATGCTGGCAGTAGGATTATATCTTCCGTTTGTTTTTATTTGCTATAAATAAGACAATAGATCTAAGTTATGTTAAAATAACTACCATCGCATATCCCAGCCCCTGAGTTGTGGCTTGCAAAGCACAGCAGTGCAAACCTGCCAACTTTCCTGCAGGAGAAATCTGAGGCTGCCTGCTGCCAGGAAGAATCACAGTCTGGGAAATGCAAAGAGGCAGCTGGACTGTGTCCTGCAGACCCTATGCATAGGAAGAGACGTGACAGTAGTGAGTACACAACAGACAATGGACAGAGAAATGGGGAGGGGAGCCCCACAAAGCCAAGGTTATAGCTATTTTATCTCTCCTAATACAACACAGCATTTGGAATCGGCCTCTGCCAAACCCCCATTTCCACCATTGCAACCAAAGCTACAGTCAAATGGAAATGCCATTAAAAGGCATCATCCCCACCATGGGCAACACAGAACAATCCTGGGAATCATAGAAGGCTCAATCGGGTTGGCAAGCAAATAGGCCTGCTTCTGTTCATTTTCTTCTTGTTCCAATAGGCTTGACTAGGAAGGCTCTCATTGGCATCCACAGTTGTCCAGGGAGTAGAAAACATTGAAGTTCGCTTCTTTGAGACCATCTTTCCAGAGATGTGCGGCCCTTTTTTCATCCGGGATAGCACAACTGAAATCGACTTACTAAAGGGGACCAGTACTGTGATCTTTAACAACAAACAAGGTCCCTGGTGGGACAGCTTGCTGTCAACTACGGACCTAAAGAGGGGTGGTTTGCGTTTACCCCGGGGGAATGCAGAAGAAAGGCCTGACAACCCGCTTCTGTAAAAACGACCGCCAGGGGCGCCCTAGGGAGCAAAGTTCTGCTCTGTGTCAGGGGAAGCCAGCCCCTAACACATCATTACGGGTTAGGCGCAATTGTACAGCGATAAGTCAGGATCATAGTAAAGTTATAGAGAGCATGAGAGATAGAAGAGAAGTATTGAAATAAATGGAGTCAGACACGACCCATGGCAGCATGCTCACTTCAGCTCCACCCAATGGTCCACGTGGAGGGAGAGAGAGAGATTTAATGCTAGCCCAGGCTTTTTATATTCTCTGGGGACCTGCAAGCCCCCTAATTACGGTGAGGACCTACGTCACAGGAAGGGGCTGTCCTATGGGTAATACAGTAATGAGAGGGGGTGGTCTAGGGACATGCATGCAATAGGAAGAGGAGGGATTGGGGGTATACATGTGACAAGATGGGCGGATCCTAGATTTAGGATGGCAGCTTAACTTTAACCTGTTCTCTAGATCTCCATAGGAACCATTATCAGTAGGGTGTAAAGCCCCACCTTCTGGAACCAAATAGATGACTGCAGGCGTCCAGTGTCCTTAACAGTAGGGTGCGGGGCCTATTGCAGTCTGGCAACTGATGGCCCTCAGGGAGGATGCCTGTGAGCATCTGACCTCCCCCCACAGCTCTGTACCACTGGGGCTGCCATGAGTCAGAGTTGACAGGATGGCAATCCATTTGTTTCTGCGGGAGGCTAAGAAAACCCCACTACTGAGTCGACTTTCTACTGAAAGCTGTGGTAAGAAATGTGCTCATATTCCTGGCAAAAAAAAAAAACCCAACAACATCTGGCCAAGAGCCAGTGTCCATTATGCCATTTTGAATGCACACTGCATCAGACATCTTAATGATACTTTTCCCAGAACACAGAGCTGGGGGAACATGTTGCTCCGTGCACCCGTCAGCTATGCGAGAGAAGCCCGGGGCTTACTCATTCTGCTTTTGCTGCCAAGCGTCTCAAGATGACTCCCGTGCTCAGATAGAACCCTTTTTACTCGGCCCATCGTTGCCTGGCATCCCTTCCCTGCCATTTCCACACTGCATCATTCTTTGGGGCTCTGTGATTTTATTTTTGCTCATTATTCTCACTCGTGTGAATCTTTTCAAGAGACACATACATGTGTGTGTGTGTTCCTCTTAACTAAAACCAATGAAGTCATGTCATAATAACTCCAGACCATGGTGGATTAGGAGCATTATTTGCCATGGAAAGTGTCCGTGCAGAGGTGGGTTGAACATCTGGCTGGAATTCCGCTGCAGTGGCAGGGACATAGAGCGGCAAAGCAGATTCCAGGGAATAGGGTGGGTTTGTTCCATTCTACTCTAGAGTCCGTGGGGTCTTCACTTACTGGAATATCACCCTGTGTTCCAGGAAGACTACTTTTGGTAGGTAAGTGTATTTTGTGATATCTCTCGGTTGGGGCATCTAAACTCTTTGGCTAGCTTTTTACTAGGTTTGAGTCATCAGAATACTATACAGCATTTTGTTACAAATGGCTCATGTTTGATATATAGACCCTGTTCAAATCTGACAAAGGCTATAAATTTATATGGACACACAAAGAGTGTGTATGATGCTAGGGTATTGAGAAAACCTCTAAAATTCATAAAGAGACCCCCTAGGTTAGTGGCTTCAGTCCAGAACTAGGTTAGCACAGGTGTATGCAATCGGAGAAGGAAGAGAAGCAAAGACTCAGCCAGGCTTGGCCACCTGCTGAAGTGTGGGCACCAACTACCAAAGGTCCGCTCCACCTTTCACGATGATATTACAGTAAAATAGCTTCCCAGAACACTTAACTGCACAAGTAAAAGTAAAGGCTTATGAGTACAGAGATGGTAATAGATTACTCAGGAATAACTGATTCAGGAGAACCCCTCTACAAGACTGAGTTCTCTGGAGGGCTCCTGCTGAGGGCATGGAAAGAATTTCCAGAAAGTACTCTCCTTACAGTATGTGCGGAGATTGAAAGAGTCCCACGTGAGTGGCCGTGGCTGAGCAGGAAAGAGGATGGGATTGGCAGTAGGAGTAAGGAACTTAAAGCCTTCAAGAGTCAGGCTGGGAAGAGAGGGTCCTATAAGAGAAAACGGGGAGCATGTTGGACCCTAGAGAAGGACTGACCTTACCAAAGGGTGAAAATTCACCTTCGTAAGAAACAATGGTTAAGCAGTCCCCCACCCCAAAAGTTGTCTACAGCCGATTTTTGCCATGTCTGGAAGCAGAGCACTATTGGTTCAATCCTAGCCTTTTGTTAGTGGGTGACCTTGGGAATATGCCGTAACCTCCATGGAGATCAGTTTTCTTCTCTGTGAAAGAGGAACTACATCACCTGCCTTTTAATGGCTGTCATGCAAATTGTAATATGAGGGAAAGTCAAAAAGAACTGCTACAGGGTCTCCAGTTCATGCATGCATGAGTTTATTCCCAGTGAACTGTGTCTAGCCATGTCTCCACAAACCATGAGTGGATGCAGACAAGTTATCTCAGTGATGTGCTTGTCTTCATGTGTCTTGGGAAGAAACAATTTTGTGGCCAAAGTTAACATCAACATATTATCGAAACTCAAGCGGACTCCCCAAATCATCGAAGCTGTGCAACAAGTTCACAAGAATGATGCCCACCTCAAGTAAGTTTTCAGATGGATCTAATGGTCTAAGGAAGGTCAGGAAAACCTCACAGATTGACTAAGAGAGGGAAGACCATCAACCTGAATCAGTGAAGAAACTATACCTGAAGTTAAGAAACTGGTGGGAAAATGACCATCGACGTGATGGCTACTGAAGTTGGGATCTCACAGGGTTTGGCATTGTCTATTTTAAGCCAACATCTTGGCTTCACTCATGTGGCAGCTACATAATTTCGGTCAACTTGAGGATATAATAGTGTCAGGGTGGAGCCTAGCCTGTTAATCAGGTCACAGTCTGATGCCTCCTTGTGGGTGTGACCTTCTCATAAAGAGGGCCCTGGGAACCTCTCTCTCTCTCTCTCTCTCTCTCTCTCTCTCTTCCTGCCTTCACCTTCCTGCTGGCTGACCCTGATGCTGGCCAGAGCCCTGGAGATGTGTCCACTGCAAGGAATCCACAAGAATGTGCACCCACCAGTCTGTGATGTTCCCATATTCTGCATCATTGTTTGTGACTGCATTAATCTGAAGAGAGATTTCTAGATTAGGATAGGATTTATGGGCTTGAGTGGGACTGGACTGGGAGGTTTTCCTGATGGATAAGGCTTGTTGACATAAAGCTGTTTATTACACATACATGAGTGTCACTGGATTTTATTCTCTAATCAACCCAACTTAACAGACTCGGCAAGCTTTAGAGTTGGGTATTAAAAGCATTGTACAAAGATCACCTAGCTCAAGAGTTCATCTTTCCATCAACCTTTATGTAAGATCAAAGCTAATGAAGACATTTTATAGAATGAATTATAACTGGGTGTGAGTCTTGGATTTACTAATAACTGGGGAGGGGTGGAGTCTTGCATTTCCCTGTGTCTGGTGAGCAAGGCCCAATCAAACGAGTGGTTTTTGAAAGAATCTGCTGGGCCAGTTACTTTCCATTCAGAAGATTCTGGTAACTTTCTTGGATTCCAGCAGGGTAATCTTGACAGATTTTCTTGAAAGACACGGGATAATCATGGGGGGGTTATTAGGAGAAACTGTTAAAGCTTAAAATTGAACTTATGAGAGAAAGGCCAGGAAAGATGTACCAAGGAGCTTTCTTTCTCCATCACAACAGTGTACCTGCCCGTTCTTCTTCGGTGGTCAGTGCCATCCTTTGAGAACTGCACTGGGAAAGCTCACCCCTCTACCCTACAGCCATGACCTTGCCCCTTCAGACTTCTTTTTGTTCCCTAACTTCGAAGAACATTAAGAAAGAATATAGCTTTCATACCTCAAGGAGGCCCAAACTGCTTTTCCAAAGCGGTAGACGGTGAAGAGTACAGAATAATTTGGACTAGAAAGAGCTATATGGAAGCACGACCTTTAGAAGTGTACAAATGTGTGAGTCCCTAGTCGGAATAGTCTGCTATTTAAGATATTAAGATCCAAGGGGCAGCATTTGCCCAAGGACAAAGTGCAGAGGTTAGAAAAGAAAGAGGAATGGAGTCACAAGGACAGGAAGGAAGTGAGCTAAGTGATGCCACATTGAGGGGACTGCAGTGGGTTAGTATGAACTGTTGGATGTAAAACTGAAGATTTCTGAAAGCCTTTTCCTTATTCACAATAGTTTATTTTATAAAAGAAGTGTATAGACCTAGATGAAGGATCTGTCATGAAGTAATACTTTCACATTGTGATATTTTTGTTTAATAAAAGTTCCTATGATTTATAACAATACCTTTTGGTTTCTCTCATCGTGTATATTAGAGGTCTAGCACAAGACTGAATATATACTATAAAATGTGGAAATTACTGAAGTACCAGGATATAGCTGTGCACCTATATTCCCCCCAAAATGTAGAACAGAACAAGAAATAAAGATTGCAAGAGACGTCTAAAGCTCTCTGATGATCTGCTTCCTTAACAATTATAGCAAGAAAATCCTGTAAGGCATAATTTAAGAGCAATCAGTTTTTATGATGTGGTCTTGCTCAATACTTACCCTCATGAGGGGATCACTGAAGGTATGAGTGCTATAGAAAAGTATGGTGAATGAAGCAGATAATGCCTGGCTATCAGGAAAAAGAAACAAAAAACCTTCTGTGGTCTTCTAACCAATCCATCAGTTTTACAACCAACAATTCATATACATTTTGTTTCAACTAATCCATTGTGGTCTTAAAGGCTTGTCTTAAAACTGGCATCCATGTAAGTAACGTGTCGGCTAAGTCCACACGCAAGTAGCACACCAGCCTTTGTGATCCAAGAATTGTAATAATAAAATCCAAGACCAGAGGAGAGAATTGTATTAGAGCTTCAATTCTGAGCATCTGGTTTGCAGAAGGTTGTGGATTAGCCTGAAATCCATTTGCAGAGCCCCTAAGAGGGTAAGGCCTCCGTTGAATTCCCTTTGAACATTGACCAGGGATGTGAATAAGCCTGGGCCTCAGAGTGTTTCAGAAAGTAAACTAATGCAAAGATAGTTAAGTTGTCACATAATTTGTTTTCCCTTTTGGCCCATTTGTAAATTTATTCTAGTGCTCCTTTGGATTGAGGTTTTGCTATGTTTTATTTTGTTGCTGTTGGGGTTTTTTGGTATGATTTTCTTTATGTGAAATCAAGGCTGGTTGAATCTATAGAGATAGTATTTATATTAATAGTATTTATGGCTATGGCTGGGAACGTTGGAGGAGTATGGGAAGCTAATAACAATAAGTACAAAAATGAAGAAAAGTGTTTTAAAATTGATTGGGTTGATGATTGTACAACTCTTTTATATATTCAAACCTTTGAATCATATGGTATGTGAATTGTATGTCAATAAAACTCTTATATGTCAAAATATTCCTGTAGGGCAGTCCTACTCCACCACATGAGGTTGTTATGGGTTGGAATTGATTAGGCAGCAGCTAGCAATGGCATTGGCCATTGCCAACATTTCTTACCTCCTCCTGGGCTTAGCAACTGAAAAGCGATAATAACACATGCACCTCTCTTTGCCTGAATAAAGATTAAAGTGAGGCAGAGTCTTGCAAGTGTTTAACTTATTTTAATTTGAAATTTTGTTTATCGTGAGTTTTGCATTAACATTTGCATAATTATGTATTGTGATTATTGACTTGTTTGGAACCCCTTTCAATTTTGCACCCTGGTTTTGGCCTCGCTCTTCTCCTTGAGTTTATGTTGTTGAAATATAGGAGTGTTTTAGATGGTGATTCCACAGAAGGACTCACAAGACTCAACAATAGAGTAAGTAGATCAAGGGTAAGATGTACTGCAAAAAAGAATAGAGAGCAAAAGCCGAGGGAGAAAAGACAGACATCTGGAGAATCCAGAAATGTCCCACACAGGATTCTCGTGTCCTGCCTTGTCTGAGGCCACATGGGAGTACCCTAGAACTGGGCTTCAGGGTCATGTGTGGAATGTTTTTGCCTAGTGATGTCCATCTGAGTTTCAGGTTTGGAGAGTTTTATGTGGGGACTGGTCATGTAGACATATCTTGCTACACAATTATTGCTACCATCAACTGTGCCAATAGAAACTCAATCCCATACAATGAACACAGATGCAGATCATCAATATTGATGTTTGACTGAGGCAACTTCACAAACCGGTATACCCTAGCCCAATGGTTCTCAACCTGCCTCAGGCCACGACCCGTTAATACGATTCCTCATGTGGTGGTGACCCCCAACCATAAAACTATTTTCATTGCTACTTCATAACTGTCATTTTGCTACTGTGATGAATCGGGCGACCCTTGTGAAAGGGTCGTTAACCCCCAACGGGGTGGCAACCCACAGGATGGAAACCGCTGATCTAGCCCATTACTCTCGGTATATAATAAAACAAAACCATCGATTACAAAGGTGCTGGGAGGGTCCAATTCTGGAGGGCTAGCCAAGTTACTCATGAGTCCCCTAGAAAGATGAAAGCAGTTAGACCTCATGTGTTCTCTTTGTGACAAGAAGGAGTATGTTGTGTTAGGTGTCATTGTATGGGTTCTGACTCATAGTGATCCTTTGTAGAACAAATAAACATTGTCCAGTCCTGCACCATCTGCACAATTGTTATGTTTGAGCCCATGGTTGCAGCCATTGTGTGGCTGTCTCTTTTTGAAGATCTTGCCCATTTTTACTGACCTTCTACTTTACCAAGTGTGATGTCCTTTTCCAGGGACTGATCTCTCCTGATAACATGTCCAAAGTATTGGAGACAAAGTCTTACCATCCTCACTTCTAAGAATCCTTCTGGCTGTACTTCTTCCAAGACAGATATGTTTCTTCTTTTAGAACTCCGGAGAACCTTCAACAGTGTTTGCCCACACCGTAATTCAATTCAGATGCATCATTTTTCCTGAGCATCCTTACTCATTGTCCGACTCTCACTTGCATATGACACACCGAAAACTCCAGGACTTGCGTCAAGGGTGCCTTAGTCCTCAAAATAGCATCTTTGCTTTTCAACACTTTAAAGTTTTGTGCAGCAAATTTACTCAATGCAAAACACCCTTTGCTGTCTTAACTGCTGCTTCCATGAGCATTGATTGTGGATCCAAGCAAGATGAAATCCTTGACAGCATCATTTTTCTCCATTTATTATGATGTTATCCAGTTGTGAGGAATTTTGCTTTCTTTATACTGAGTAGGAATCTGAAGGTTGCAATTCTTGATCTTCATCAGCAAGCGCTTTAAATGCCCATTGCTTTCAGCAAGTAAGACTGTGTCATCTGCACATCACAGGTTGCCAATGAGTCTTGAAATCCTGATGCCACTCTCGCGTCATATAGTCCAGCATCTCCAATTGTTTGTTCAGCATACAGATTGAGTAAGTATGGTGAAGAGATACCGCCTGACTCACACTTTTCCTGATTCAAACCATGAATTATGACCTTGTTATATTCACATAAACGCCTCTTGATCTACAAATGGATTACACGTGAGCACGATGGAGTGTTCAGGAATTCCTATTCTTTGCAATGTCACCCATAATTTGAAATGGTCCACACAGTTGAATGTATTTTCATAGTTGATAAAACACAAGCAAACATTTCTGGTATTCTCTGCTTTCAATCAAAACCCATTTGAAATCAGCAATACTATCCCTCATGACACATCCTCTTCTGAGTCTGGCTTGCATTTCTAGCAGCTCACTGCAGATGTGCTGTTGTGGGTTCAAATAAATGACAGCCACTAGGATGTCTTGAAAGTTAGAAGAGTCTTTGGTTAACAGGACTCTAAAAAGTAATGACTCTAAAAGTAATTCTTTAAGCTAAAGTCCCAAGTGAAATAATAGCCAGCTTATAGAGGTAAAAACCCATGTATGGGGACTTTTCTATGGAGTGAGCAGGTATGACAAAAGCAAATTTGATGTTAAAATTCTTTAGATCAAAGCAGGGTACACCTGTTACAAAACCATACTAGAAGGATGATTAGAACATCCTGGTTAACAAAATAAGAATAGTAAGATTAATTATAACATCATGGTTACAACATCAAAAGGAACAATATGAACGAATAATCAAAAGGAACAACATTAAAGACTAACAAGATTAACTACAATGTCCTATTTCTGGGTACATGACTACATTTTAAAATCAATCACTAGCAGGGATTTTTGAGATGGGAGGGAGAAGGAGGCAGATCATTCAGCAGTCAACACAATGGCATTACAGCGGCTAGTTTGCCTCCATACCACCGCAGCCACCATTGAACTTTCTTCAGCTAACTTTTGCTTTCAGGTGACATTAATGATATTATTGTTCAGGATAATTTCTACATTCTGTTGTGTCACCTTTTTTTTAGAATGAGTTCAATTTTGTATCTCTTCCAGCAAGGTAGCCATGTAACTGTCTTCCAAACTTCTTGGCACATTTTAGTGAGTACTTCCGGTGCTTCATGAGCATCTTGAAACATTCCAGTCTGTATTCTGTCTTCTCTACAATCCTTATTTTCGGGTAAGGCCTTTGCAGCAACTTGGACTTCTCCCTTCAGTACCATTGGCTCTTGATCATGTATTACCTCTTGGGGGATAAAAAGGAATAGTGTGGAAAATAAAAATAGAAACTTGTTTATATGACTCGTGCCAGACAGTGCTAATTGAAGAACACGATTGGACCCAGGTTAGCCAAACCAAAACCCCATGCCATTGAGTTGATTCGGTGACTCTTTAAGACAGAGTAGACTGTCTGAATGGGTCTCCAGGGCTCTAAATCTTGTTGGAGTCAAACTGTCACATCTTTCTCCTACTCATCCTTCACCAAGAGGAGAGTTGGATTCAAACTACCAACCTCTTAATTAGCAGCCAAGCACTTAAATCACGGTGCCATAATGGCTCCTATCTATGTCAACAGACTTCCTATTGCTGAATTTTTCAAATTAGTCACCTGTGAGGGTGCTTCAGAGGAAAAGTTAACTCACCCTTATGAAAGAAATATTACTTCTGATGGATAGAGGTTGATGGAGTTCCAAACCTGGTTCTAGAAGGCAGGTATGGATGTAATTTCAAGAAAGAGAAGAGTAGTGGGAGGACAGCATACGAGTCCCTTGAGCAAAACACCCAAAGGTAGAAGAAAAAGAAATCAAGCAAACTCGCTGTCATAGACTCAAGTCCAACTTCCAGTGTCCCTGCAGGAGCGAGTAGAACTGCTCCTTGGCGTTTCTAAGACTTCCCTCATCTCTACAGGAGCAGAGTCTCTTCTTTGTCCCACAGAGGAGTCCGTGGATTTGAACTGCTGTCCTTGCAGCTGACAGAATAAACCTTTACCCTTGCACCACCAGAGCTCCTTACAGAGGATAAAGATATAGAATTCCTTTGTCTAAAGCAGGGGTCAGCAAACTGCAGCTCAAGAACCATTGTGGCTTGTTCAGTACCTACATATGGCTCTGAAGTAAAATAGAAAAATTGTTAAAAGATATTATTCAGATGGTGGTGATTTAATTTGTTTATATATATGCATGTATATATATATGTGGTTCTTGAATAATTTTAAAATACTCAATATATAAGCTCTTCTCTGAACTCAAGTAAATGCAAGTGAAGGATACAGAAAACAGACATATTATCCCAACAGTGGGTAATGTAGTAAATTTTCTGATGGGAATATGAGAACAAGGTCATATGGTATTAAGAGGAATGGCCCCCAAACCAGTTTTATACCTGCAAAGCAAGTCCCATCAGACTTCCTATGCAGGGCAGAAAGCCATCTCTTCTAATGAGAGACCAAATTACTTCTCTTTTCCTACATCTCCGTCATTATAACTTGAGAGGAATTGCCACAACATTAAGACTACATCCTTTTTTTACCTTCCATGGAAAGCCACACCCTACTATCTAGCACGCAGTTTTATTGAGCCTTCTCAACAACTTTAGTTGAGAGCTATGGTAGTTACATAATGTGTTGTCAATTTGAGAGTGAAGGAGTGGAGTTAGGCTGTCAATCAGCTCGTAGCTTGATGACCTCATTTGGAGATGCTAAGCAGATAAATAGCTTGCTGGAGGCGGGACACATGCTCACTCCCTGTGAGACATTCCTGTTGAGAAGGAATACTAGAATACATGTAATCTAGAGCCCGAGAGCTGAAGAAGTCACATGGAGACCCATGCCAGCGCTGAGATGCTTCCACTGCCACTGGATTCCCAAGACTTTCCACCCACTGGACTGTGATCTTCCTGCATTCAGTACCATTGTATGTGTTGTGTGGGTCTGAAGAGGAATTTATAGATTGGGGTCAGCTATATGGGCTAATACCAGACTTATGGACTTGATCTGGACTGGACTGGGATGTTTTCTCAATGTTCAATTGCTCTTTTATATAAAGCTCTTTCTTCTACACATATGAGTGTCTATGAATTTGTTTTTCTAGTCAACCCAGACTAACACCATAGCAAACTATGGTCAGTAGGCCAACTTCAATCACTCTACCATGTTTTGTAAATTAAATTTTACAGCAACACAGGCATGCCGATTGTCTATGGTGGCTTTCTTACAAGAACGGCAGATTTGAATCTTTTCAACAGATTGTATGGCTGGCAAAATCTAAGACAACTACTATCTGACCTTTACAGAGAACTTCTACTGACCCCTGGCAAAGAAGAAAGGAACTTTAGATTTTATTTATGCCCCAGTGTCTAAAGAATGAGATAGGTAAGCAGAGTTTCTAAGTCAGTATGATAGGTTTTGTGTCAGATCGGCTAGGCCAGGAGTCTCCCATGATGTGAACTAACATAATGTAATCAACTGTATGGGGGGGGGGGTATCTTCCATGAGCTTCCAAGCTGTATAAGAACTTTAGGGTAAGGTGCTATTCCCTTAATCAGGCCATAGCCTTGAGCCTTGATATAATTCAAAGGAAGTTACCTAGGGGGCGTGGGCTATTTAAACAGACTCTGTGGAAAAGCTTATCTCTTCTTGCTGGTATGGCTCCTGCACCTGGTTCATTAATCCGCCATATTGTCTGCTCACCCTGGTAGCGATCAATGGCCTACCATAGTACCTTGTGTCCTTGGATTGATCTGCCTCTGCTTCCACCATCCTGTGGTCTTCCTGCTTCCTTGCTTGTCTTCCTGCTTCTTGATTCATCATCCCTGGCACCAGTTCCAACCAGGAAAGCCTCCAGCTTAACATCTGACCCATGGATTTAAGCCAGACTTAACTACTTCTACACCCTTCTCAAAAGATTTTCTTGATATCGGTTTCTTTCATGTGTGTGAATGTGTGCTTCTCAAGCCAGCCTAACACAATCAGACACCAAAATAATTAAAGTAAATTGGCATTTGACTTCACAAAAGACACTAGGTTTACAGGTCAGATAGAGACTGGTGGGAGCCCCTCAGAGTCTGGCCTTTAGCCGTCAGGTCTGGAACTGAAGTCACCATTTAACATGCAAAGGGCAGCCAGTTTGCGGTACTTTGCTGTGGCGGCCCTGGGAGACTAACGTCTCCTGTAAGGAGCTTGGATATTACCGTGATAGAGAAACACGAGTTTTACCAAAAAGGGTAGCGTGACTGGATTCATGTTTCAGAGCAGTTTAGCTTCCGGGAGAAGGATCACTATGTTCAGGGCATGAAGAAACAAGGAATAGAAACAGGAAACAAAAGTTGGAAGTGACAGAAGCAATGATAAATTAAGGGGATTGCCATAAGAATGTGTATGAAGTATTGATGTAGTATGTAAACCTTCACCTAATTCAAAATTTTAAAAAATATTTTTAACTAGTATTTTACTGAAAGCTACTAGTGGAACACGTTGAGACATCCATCCAGTTTAGATTAGAAAATTTAAAAAATAGGTTGCTTGTAAATGCTCCTTTCTTGAATTCAAGTGCATTTAAGTTCAACTGTTTGAAACAGACTGTTCATAAGAGGCCATGCCTTCTTGATTCAATTTAGCTCACTTTCACAAACCTTAACTGAGCACCTTTGATTTGCAAAGCCAGCTTGGGGTGTTGTGAAAATCAAAAAGAGGAAGTGTAGAAACACCTGCAAGGTGAGGCAAGGGGTGCTGGGGAAGTGGCCAGGGGAGCCAAAATGATAAGCCAAGCTTACAAAGTAATAAATGGCGTCTAGGGATACTTCAAAGTTCTTCCATTAGCATAGCCTTTCATCTTCCATATAACATCCGATGCCTTATTAAACCCTTCAAAGAAGAAAAAGACGTCCTTTGAATTAATGCAAGTTAGGAAATTGTATTGTATTGTATGTGGAAACAGTGCAGCAGCCATACCCAGAAATGTCTCCTTGGCTGACTGGTTGCTTGTTTGGCTAGGGGTGTTCTTGTTGTTGCTGCTATTGTTGTACCGGCTTTGGGCTGTTTTTGTTGTTATTTGTTTGTTTGATTGGGGGACATGGGGTGTAGTTTTTGTCTTAAACTGAATACAGATCTTTGGAAATTTGATGAGCTTTCATACATGTGTCCTAAATATAACTTTAGTGTGCACTCAATCAAACTGTTAACCGACTGGTGAGAATATTTCATTATAATGCTCCTGTGCATGCATACGTCAGGCAGTCTGCTTGTTCTGAAGAGGTCACTCTCTCCTGCTCCTTTATCTTTTCCCACTATTGGTAACAAAAATAGAATTTTTTTGTATTTAATGTTCTCAACAGCAAAAACTGTCTCTGATTTAAACTAGGTGATGGGTTCTGTAGACAATGGGAGATCCCCTCACAGAAGGGTCACAAGGAAGGCATGAGTCAACCAGGGCGCAGTACAGCACTGATGAAGCACAGGATATTTCTCTGGCTCCTTGAGGCCTCCTCACCCCCCACCAGAGCATGTACACTGGTACAGAGAAGAGATAAGAGCTCACAACACAAGGAATCCAGGAACAGGAATGGGAGTAGTGATACCAGGAGGGCAGGGGGAAGGGAGGGAGAGGAGGGGAGGAAGGAGGAACCCATCACAATGATCGACATATCATCACCACCACCACCACCTAGGGGGACAACCAACAGAAATCATGAGAGAAAGGAGACAGCGGTTGGTGTAAGATATGAAAATAATAATCATTTATCAAGGGGCTATGGGTAGCAGGAAAGGAGCTGAAACCAAGGGATCAAGAGAAAGTAAATGTTTAGAAAGTAATAATGGTAAAATATTTATAAATGTGCTTGATATGATTGATGTATGGACTGTGATAAGAGCTGTAAGAGCCCCCAATAAAACTATCTTTTAATAAAAAAATGAAGAAAATAGCCATGTACACGCATGTACCCCGCAGAAAACCCTAGGTGATGGATAAGTGATGGTTCATTTTATTATTCTATTGTTTGTGTGAAACGAGTTTTTAATGGTATTGTTTCTGTGTCATTAAACAGAGGTGTTTCTGCTATGCATGGGACCACTGCCCCACTTCCCATTGGTCCCAACAAGCTAGAACTGATCGTTTTCATTATCAGTCAATGCGCGGCGGCAGCAGTGCAGGAAAACGAAAAGCATGGAGGAGAGAGAAGGAAACAGTGTTTCCTAATGGGGCTGAGAAAAGAGTGCCTTTGTGAGAGCCAGATGAGCATTCGGGTGGACAGGGAAATAGCTGCACTGCGCAGAAATAGTCTGCTCGTTGCCTTGAGCATACGTCTTCATGAAACAGCCATGCATTAAAGACGTCCTTACCGGCGAGCTATTGCTCAGTCCTTCACTAGGCCTGCTGGGCTCCTCTATGCAAAGCCCCCTTCTAGATATGACACAAACATATCATTTTTCTTTGCTTACCCCGAGTACCTGGGACTTAATTCACTCCTTTCGAGTTTGGGACCTGTAGTTCAATGAACCAAAAATCAGCATAGTTTAACTCATTTCTAGGCTTCAAACCACGAATAGAAGACCTGCTGTGTGTAAGGTTCTGGACTACATTCTATAAATACAAAACAAGGGGGAAAATTAAGGTACAGCTCTTTCCTTCATGGAATGAGGAAGACAGATGACAAAATCAGCTGTTTAATATAAAATGACAGGGCACTATGGGATCACAGGTCTAAATCTTAAAAGATGGTTCAAATTGGGCAAGTAGAAATAAACACAAAGTGTTGTCAAATAGCATGTGTGTGCTTCCAAACTTATATGGATACCAAGGGTAGAAGAAAATCACCACTAGTCTATAAGTTCCATGGAGGTGTGGGTTGGTTTTGTCCAAAGAAGGCTTAGTTCAAAGTAGGCACTCAAGGATCAGTAGTTGAAAAACAAATGAATAAGAAAATCCAATTGCCAGGGGTTTGGAAGCTGCACCTTTGTGTTAGGGAGCAGCAGGAGAGGAGGCAGGAAGGACCAAAATTAAGGAGGCCTTGTTATGTGTTCATTTGTGTCCCCATAGTCTAATCTCCTGTGTCAGTCCGGGTAGACTAAAGGAACAAATTCATAGACACTCATATGTGTACAAGAAAGAGCTTTATATACAAGAGTAATTGGATATTAAGAAAACATCCCAGTCCAGTCCAGATCAAATCCAAAGTCCAATATTAGCCCATAGGTCCGATACCAGTCTATACCAGACTCACGCAACGCATGCAATGACACTGCATGCAGAAAGATCACAGGCCAGTGGGTGGAAAGTCTTGTGGCTGCAAAGTCTTGTGGCTGCATTGGCAGTAGAAGCATCTCTGCGCTGGCTGGGGTCTCCACATGGCTCCTCCAGCTCCAAGCTCTGGCTCCATCATCTGGCTCCATGTGTCTTGTCAGCAGGAGGATGAAGCAGAGCGAGTGTTTCCCACCTCCAGGAGGAAGACAGGTGTCCCCAGGAAGAGGCTATGACCTAATTGACAGCCTCCACCCCTTCACAAGTTGTCAGATTATGTAACCACCACATCTCCAATACCTGTGAATGTGACCTAATGGGAAATAGGTCGCTGTCTTCACAGAGGTAATTTGCTAACATGAGGCCGTATTGGAGTAGGGTAGGCTCTAATCAAGCATGCCTGGGGCCCTTATAAAAAGAGAACATACAGAGAGAGACACAAAGCGAAGATGACCATGTGAGGACAGAAGTGACAACTGTAGTTACGTCTGGGCCTACCAGGGCTGGAAGAGACCAGAAAAACAAGAAAGAATCTTCCCTCTCGGGCCTTCTGAGAGTACATGACACTGCTGACACGTGAATTCAGATTTCTAGCCTTCACAATGATACTTTTCTCATGTTTTTGATCAGCCAGTTTGTGGTCATTTGTTCCTGCAGTCCGAGGAGACTAAGATCCCCTGCAAGGAGCTTGGATCTTTTGGTGACAGCGAGACACTCAAGAGTTTTATAAACACGGCTGCCATGATGATTTGTGCTTCAGACCACTTTTGTTTCAGGGAGAAGGAGCGCCAGGGACACAACACAGAGAGAGACTGATGAGCTAGTTACCAGCCAGCACAGGGAGTGTCCCTGGTGGGGGAGTGGTTACGTGTGGGGCTGCTCCCCGCAAGGTCAGCCATTTGCAATCACCAGTAGCCCCACGGGAAAGAGGACTTTCTAAATCCCATAGAGTAACAGTCTCAGAAACTCAGAGAGGCAGCTCTCCCCTGTCCTCCGGGGTCACTGTGAGTCAGCATCAACTCCATGGCAATGAGTTTGAGCCAACACAGGATATGTAAAAGCTGATGAGATACTGTGGTACCTAATTTGGTGTCAATTTAAGGATTAAGAGTTTGAGACTTCTGTGGGCATGGCCTTCTCCCGAGAATTCTGGGAAATCTGGTACTTCCTCCTTGGAGGCAGAAGACACCTCTCTCTCTCTCTCTCTCTCTCTCTCTCTCTCTCTCTCTCTCTCTCTCTCTCTCTCTCTCTCTCTCTCTGCGACTCCCTGGGAGACATTGCAGAAGACAAGCCATATGGACGCAACCAGACCTCAGAAGATGGAGAAACCACAGAGAGACCCCTGCCAGCACTGAGATGTTTCCAGTGATACTGGATCCAAAGACTTTCTACCCAATGGCTTGTGATCTTCTGCATTCGGCGTCATTGCATGTGTTTCGTGAATCTGAAGAAGACTTTATAGATTGATATCAGAAATACGGTCTAAAATTGGACTTATGGACTTGATCTGGGCTGGGATGTTTTCTCAATGTTCAGTTGCTCTTGTAGATAAACCCCTCCCTTATACACATCTGCGTGCTTACGAATTTGTTTCTCTAGTCTACGCAGACTACCACAGATACAGTCCATAGATTTAGGGGAAATGTGATGGGGGCCCGGCTCCTCTACCAGCACAGCTAGCGTGAGAAAGCCTGGCAATGCCAGCTGTGGCTAAGGACATGGAGCAATGAGATGGCGCACCTGCTCTCCCGATGGTGTATGCATTGACAATCATTTGGAAAAGCTGGTGTGAAGTGCCTACGAAAGGTCAAGCCACTCTTAAGTAGTCTATGAGTGTGTACACACCACCACCACCACAACCACCTCAAAGACATGGACAAGAATGATCCCAACAGCAGTGTTTGCCCAAGGACACCAGGGCAAATAGTGTTGTAACCAACTAAGACGATGAAAGGGGACGGACTGCCACCACCCAGATCAATCTCATAAGCACAATGCTGAGTGAAAGAAGCCAGGGCGGAACCACCCCTGTGAGTTTCTGAGACTGTAACTCTTTATGGGAGCAGAAAGCCCCGTCTTTCTCCCGAGGAGCACAAAGTATCACTTCTGAAAGTTTTATAATATGGTGACGGATTCAAAAGAAAAAATAATTAATGATGGGAAGGGAGGTGTCTGGGCAATGGTAACATTCCATGTATTGATGTGGGCACATTACACAGGTGAGTTCTATTTGTAATAATTCTCCAACTATAAACTATGGTTTCTGTAGGTTTCTAATAGATATGCATTTTTAAGTGGCTGCAGTTTCTGCATATGGACAGAGTAGGTACCTTGTGTAAAATTCAAGGAAAGTAGAAAGTTGGAGTCCACCAAAGCTGGACTGTGCGTACACTGGACCCCGGACTATTTTGGTTGGTTGTCCCAGTGTCTCAGTGAGTTGTGTCATAAACCCATCAGCATGGAGATTACCTCTCCCTGAAAATCCTCCTTCAACAAGCAAGGTTCTGTCACCTGCATGCATATTACAGGTTGTTGATGACTTTTCCTCAATTCTCATGTGTGTCCTTCTCCTTATATTGTTCACCCTCTCGGATTATTTTTTTCAACCTACAGATTGAACAAATATGGTTTAAAAAATAACAAGTCTGGTACACACTTTTCCTGATGCTAAATCACACAATGTTCCTTTGTCTCATTCAAATGACTGCCTCCTGTCCTATGTTCAGGTTCCACATGCACACAATATTCTGGACTGCCCATTCTTCTCGATGTTATCCAGAGTTCATTATGCTCCACACACTGAATGCATCTGCAGAGCCAATAATACACAAGTGAACATCTTTCTGGTGTCCTCCTGTCAGCCAAGATCCATCTGAGAGCAACAATGTGCCTTATGCCATGTCCTCTTTGGAATGAGCTTGACTTTCCGACAGTGTTATGTCGTTGGACTGCTGCAACTGTTTGTAAATTATCTGCAGCAAAATTTTACTTGTGTGTGGCATTTATGCTATTGTTAGATAATTTCTACATTCTTTGGCATCATTTTTTTTTAAATGGCACAACTACAAATCTCTTGAGGTCAATTGTTCAGGGAGTTCCACCAATTCCTAATCCCTGTACCTTATTTTCTGCCTATGCAAACTGAAATTTTTCTTTCCAGACCATTAGTTCTTGATCATGTACCACCTTCTGAAACAGTTTCACCGATTATTTTGGGTGCGGTATTCTGCGTGTACTCTCCATCTTCTTTGGATGCTTCGTGCATCACTTTAACATTGTTCCCATTGGATCCTTCAATATCACAACTCTAGACTTGAATTATTTTCCCAGTTCTTTCAGCTGGAGATATTCTGAACATGTATTTTCCTTTTGGTTTTATAAACCAGGTCATTTCATAGATCATTATAATTCCGTATTGAGCTGCCCTTTAAAATTCTGTTCGGTTCTTTTACTTCATCTTTTTTACCGTTGGCTTTAGCTACTTTGTATTCAAGAGCAAGCTTCAAAGTCTCTGCTGACACCCACTTTGGTCTTTTCTTTCTTTTAAATGACTTGTTGCTTTCTTCATGGGTGAGGTTCCAAATATCCTCTCACAACTCCTTTGGTCTCCGGCCATTAGTGTTTAGTGAATCAAATATATTCTTAAGGTAGTCTCTAAATTCATATGGGATATATTCAAGGTTGTATTTTGGAACAATTCTTGTGGAATTATTAAGTTTTTCTTCAGCTTCAACCTGAATTTGAAGATGAATAATTAATGGCCTATTCCACAGTCTGTCCCTGTCCTCGTTTGGGCTGATGATATCAAACTTTTCCACCATCTTTTCCCACAGATGTAATCAGTTTGATTCCTGTGTAGTCCACGTGGAGGGATCTATGTGTCACAGGTATGTTAGTGAAAAGAATATTTACAATGAATGGCCCTTGGTTTTGCAAAATTCTATCATGCAATATCGAGCGTTCTTTCTATCTCTAAAGACAAAAGGCCATGATTTCCAATCTTTTCTCCTTGTTTATGACTTTCACGTTTTGATTACTAATAATTAACAATGCATCTTGATCGCATATTTGATGAATATCAGACTGAAGAAGCTGGTACAATTCTTCAATTTCTTCTCTTTAGTGGTTGGTGCATAAATTTGGATAGTCTTATAGTAACTGGACTTCCTGATAGGCATATGGATACTATCCTATCACACACACCATTGTGTTTCGAGGTAGATCTCAAAATGCTCATTTGCATGATACATGTGACATCTTTTCTCTATGATTTCCTATTCCTGAGGCAGTAAACCTTATGATTGTTAAATTCAAAATGGCCAGTTCCTGTCCATTTCAGCTCCTAATGCCTAGGGTATTAATCGCTACGTGTTTCATCTCATTTTTGGCATTTTCCTGCACTCAGACTTTGTCCATTCCATGTTCTGATCACTAAAGGATATTTGTAGCTCTTCCTATTTTAAGTCAAGCTCCATAAGGAAATGGTGGCCCTGGAAGCTTTGCTCCATCCTTATTATTAAATTGCCTCTACTTTGATGAGGAAGCGTTTCCTCAATGGTCATCTGAGTGTTTTCTGACCTGAGAGCTCGTTGCTGGTGCTATTTCAGATGATGTTCTGTGACTGCTCGTCAGGTTTTCGGGGAGTTCTCAGTCAGAAGTCTTCTTCCTATTCCTTCTAAGCCGGTCTGGGTCTAGAAGACTACTGAAACCTGCTCCCCATGAATGACTCTGCTGGTGTCAGAAATCAGTTACATCACAGCAACACTGAAGCGGGCACCGTGTGACAGACTGACAGATGAGTGGCAATGCCATAGGATGACAAAATGTTCCTTTTCAAAGAACAGGTTGGGTCTAGCGAGCTGTCTGAACTTGCATGGTGAAGATCATGGCAAACAGACACAGTATGGGCCTTTTTCAACCCATCTTTGCATCTCTTCCACTGAAGCGGTTTTACATGGTCTTTCCCTTGAGGCAAGTTACTCCGAGGTACCGAGATGGGATAGAGACTGCAAGTTAACATTGAAAAATTCCAGAGAGGATAATTCTGACATAGGGATGCCCTCCTAGTGCCCGTTTGGTTACATGTTCTGCTCCTCTCCTCAATCTGGCATAAAGACAGACTGAGACTGAGGTAAGATCCCAAAAGAACTTAAACCCTTAAGGTCCCTTTGGGAAAAAAAAAATGCACGCTCTAGAAATTTCTGATACCCACAAGTGAAAAACCATTCCCTTCTTTTTCAACTTCAAGCCTCATGGGGCAGGAGAGAGCTACATGTGTCTCATGCTGGCCCCTAGCTTCTTGAAAGTCCATTAAGCAGTCTGGCCACTTGGTTAATCTTAGCATCCTTGTCCTATCCTCTGCTATGGCAGATCATTTAGCTACCCAAGTCCTGCCTATTCTACCAGACAGTCGTGTCTTGGTACAAGAGTATGCTCCCTTCGTGTCCTAGAGACATCATCCAGCTGCTCCTGGGTCCTGGGTAAAGAAAAACTTGCAGCCCCGTGCAGTACCTTCTTCCCCTGGCCAAGAACCAAGGGAGATATTTATAGGGAAGATATTCACTGACAGACAACCCAGATAAACCATGAAATTCTGCACCTACACTTAGGTCACCGTATTCTCAAGACTCAAAAGGATATTTTGCTGTTACGGACGTGGATCCAAGAGTGAGCTGGTAAGTGGAGTGAGTATCAGATGGGGTTTACGGTCCTTTTTCTCTTTTCTGTAGAAAAGTATTTTTATTTTATATTAGATACTACAAAATAATAACATCACCCAAACATACAGAACTCTTAAAATTGCCAAAAAGATCAACAACCAGTAGAGAAGTGAGTCAAGGCACGGACAGCGTTCTCATAAAGGGACTAGCACAAAAAGAGGATGAGTCTTATTATTAAAGTTTTCGCTTGGACTTTCCATTAGCTGCACAGGTCTCGCTCCCGGCGAGGCACATCAGAGTTTTAGAAACTTCAGTTTCTTTTTTAGAGTTGTCTTGAAAATCTAAGTCGGATTATTTATTGATTGATTTATCTTACTCCAAGGGCTGCCCATCTACTCAGGTGACTTTATTTATTTATTGTTATTCTAATCTGTCAGCCACGCTTTGTTTCCTGGAAGCTGGTTTTGAGGATCCAGGTACCCTTTCTTGTCATGGCGTCCTCCGATCATGAAACCATAGCTTGTGTATTTAAGAGGTTGATTTTCTTCCTTCACTAGTATTGACAACGTTGCACTTGCCCGTGTGAGAGTCCTGGGGAAACACAGGACCTAGCAGGGGTTCCAAGTAGTGACTTTCAATATTACTCCGTTTGCCTCTTCAAACTTTCACACCTAAGGACAATGGCAACATGAAGGCCGGGACATTTTAAGGAGGAGCAAGGGGTGGTCTGAGGTGGATTAGGGGCAATCTGGAAAGGAAGTTGGCCAGGCCTAGGGTAGCCATGTCTAAGAACAAATGTGCTCACTGCCCAGACTGGGAGTGCAGGTCAAGCAGCAGTGCCAGGCTCCAGCTGTCTAAGTTTCTTTTGGAATTCCCAAGCTGGCTCTGATGCCAATTGATACGGATCTGGAGGCTGGCTATGTCTCTAGCCAGCAGCCAGCCTTCTTTGAAGCTGGCTTGGGCCTGTTGCAGCGTGTGAGGAACCAGGATCCTGAACCGGTTCAGAGGCTCTCCAGGTGCTTCAGAGGGCTCTGGTTCTGGAGTCCTGGGAAGGCCCTTGTGCCTTCACAGAGCTAGTTCATGGGGTCCCAACTCCTCTGGGATCGGGGCAATGGCTCTAGCCACCCACCCATAACTTCTGAAGTCCGTTCTGCATGTCACAAGTGTGGAGGCAACAATGGGGTGCCAAACGGGAGGCCTACTGCCGGGGTCCTCTGACTTGGCACCCACAGTGTACAAGCCTTGGAGAGAGAGAGCCAGCCCTCTTGCACTCAGGCATTCAAGGCTGCCTGTTTCCCTTCTCGTTCCTCCATGTCCTCCAGGAGCCAGGCGTCCGACTCTGCCCGGAGGTCTGGTCGTGCCCTGGTCTATACAAACAACCTGGAGTTGCTATGGGGCCAGTGTCTACAGGTGGCCTCTTTCCAGCTCCCGGGTTTACTTTCAAAGAATAGAATGAACCACGATGCCCAAAGGCTGCACCCCTTCATAGGACGCTGCTATCTGGAGAAGAGGAAGCACTAGCTGTGGGTACTGGTCTTCCCTGAAACACACTGAACTCTGAAGGCCGCCCTGACCTTATCGAGCCTAGCACCCATAGACTAACACCATTTCCAGCCAGCCCCAGTTGTAGTTACCCTCTCATCCCTCTCTCTAACCGCCTAATACAGTTGCTACTAAAGAGATGACGAACAAGGCCTTTAACTTCCATAAATCAAATACAAGATGCTTGATGGAAAATGCACCATTAGTTTACTTTTAAAATTCCAATTCAAACACAAAAAAGCCATCCATTTGAGGCATCTCCTGATTCAGAGATGCTAGATTTTGGAGGGGGCGGAAATATACTACTTAGAATGAATGCATCATATCGCAGAACTCAGAGACTGAGGAATCCTGAGCCATGTAATTTCAAAAACGCAACTATCTAAGTTTTTTGAAATCCTCACTACATAAGTTACTAACCAACGTCTAAAAAGGCCTGACTTGGTTTGTTGCCTCTATGACTCTGTGGCAAATGTTTTCATGGGTCTCTCTTCTGATGCTTTATAGACTAAATTCTGCATTGCAATCTCACTGCACAATTGCTTTAACCTGTTGAAATATCAGTGATATTTCATTTGGTATCATTTAGTAACATTAGATTGTACCATCAGCGGTTCTCAACCTGTGGGACGCGACCCCTTTGGGGGTCGAATGACCCTTTCACAGGGGTTGCCCAATTCATAACAGTAGCAAAATGACAGTGATAAAGTAGCAACAAAAATCATTTTATGGTTGGGGGGCTCACCACAAGATGAACTGCATTAAAGGGTCACGGCATTAGGAAGGTTGAGAACCACTGCTCTACATGTTAGATTAGAGTGTTTTATGGAGGAATTAATGATAACTGTCAATTTTGAAAGGGTCTCAAACCACTAAAATACTGTGAATTTAAATAAGGCTGCCTAAGGTTTAGTATGTATTTGCATTTAAAGTGTTGAACATACAGTAAAAGTTAGAACAAAAGCTTCAATACCTTTGCAATACTTGAACAAATAATCCTTTCACCATTGTGTATTTATGAACAGATTTTTGAGATGTGTGGCGCTGATGCTAAAGCCCTGGAAATGAAGATCCAAGAACTAATGTAACCAGATCTCCGGGACAAAATACACCTGTGACCTTCCCCAAAGTCACGGCAAATGTACTTGTGCTCTCATTTCCGGCAAATGTTTTCATGGGTCTCTCTTCTGATGTTTTATAGACTAAATTTTGCATTGCAATCTCACTGCACAATTGCTTTAACCTGTTGAAATATCAGTGATTGTATCATTTCCATCTTGGGGCTTTGCATTTGCTATGAGCCGTTTATTGGGCAATGTGTATCTGACCTTCACAACAGAGCCCCTGACAGCTAAACGATCAAGGAGGTTTGCCAGAGAATGCCAAGAATGCAATTCTTCCCACTGAGAGAACCAATAAATATCTCATTGACCTGCTGCATTCCAAGTATATGGAGGCTTCACCCCAATCAAACTGGTGTTTGTGGTGCCAAATACTTCTCCAACACACCATCTTATATCCTAATAGTACAATTTCTCTCCCTCCCTCCCCCCGTTGTTTTGCTGAATGTTGCCTAGAAACAAAAATACCACAAAACAAAAATAATGTTGTTGTTGGTTTTTTAATTAATGGAGAGCCACGAGAAGATGGCTTCTTTCCATAGCTGACTGCACCCCTCATGCGGCTGCCATCGGTTGGAAGCCAGGTTCACAAATTATGCAGCAGAGGCAACTTTCTCCCAAGCCATTAATGACTAAGAGCTGGACCAACCGTAGGACTCGGGGGCTTTGCTATGATCCTCTGCCCTACAAAGTAGAGGAAACTGGAACACGCTAGCTTAAAGAGGAGACATTCAGCAGGCCCTGGATGTTGCAGACGATGAACTAAACAAAAGGGTTGAGGTTGGAGTTTACCCAGGTGACTTACTTTAGGAAGCCCCCAGAACACAGTTCTGCTCCGACACATGTGGGGACACCACGAGTCAGAATCAGCTCAAAGGCAACTGGTATTATTCATTCAGTACTTACTTATTGAGCACTTACTTGGTTTGGGTTTTTTTAATTCATTTTATTGGGAGTTAATACAGACAGACCACTCCATGGTTCAATCACACCCGCGCATTAGTGTACAATCGCTGCCACGATCCGTTTCAACATATTCTTTTCCTTCTTGAGCTCTTTGACATCAGCTCCCTTTTACGCACACCCCCTCACCACCACCACCACTGTACCCCTAGAAATGGGTATTCTGCTTGTTGTCCCTATAGGTTCATCAGTCCTGGGCTTCATAAAAACCAGAAAAATGTTACAAAAATTCAAGAGCGTGACCCTCAATGACATAACATCTGAGATAAACCTCAATAGGAACAAACAAAAAATACAGTAAGTGTTGAAAACCAGATCAGACGAGAACTGTACTAGGCACTTGGAATGAAGAGGGATTTGCAGATTCCAAAGACAGAGACACAGCCAGTTAGCAAGAGCGATTTGAACCAGGGAGAAGAGGCTTAACGTTTTCCTGTAACCAATGGAGAAGTCTGCAAGGCCAGCCCCAATCCCAACCATGTGGACACACACGCCCTCCCCCCAGAAGAATGGTCTTCAGAGGACAGCACTGAATCTACAGCTCAGGGAGAGGGGCACATCTGATCAGAACACACAGCTGCAAACGAAGAGGGAAGGAGAGACAGTGGAACACATCCTGGCCCACCAAGTCTCAAAGATGATTCCTGCTCAGAGCAGCCAATGCATAGAGAGGACCACAGGGCCGACCACAGACACAATGTCCTTCACTGACCCATAGCACTATGGGGACAACACTGGAGACACAGTACGGGAATTGTGTCCAATCTGACTCGACCACCAAGGGCGTGCAACAGAGCAGCAAGGCAATGAAGTCCCTGGGGAATTCCAAAAATAGACTTTGGGACCAGGGCATAGCAACCCATCAGACTCTACAGGAAAACACTCCTAAAGGTCAACAAACAGACCTGGAACTATTTATAGGCTTTTCTTCTGTTGCTGTTGGGTTTTTGTTTGTTTGTTTGTTCTCTCTTGTTGCTTTGTTTTGCTCTGTCTTGTTTTTGTGCTTATTATTGTCTCTGCATATCTAGCTATATAAGATAGGTGGGATTAAAAATATGCAGGAGAAAACAATGGGACCGATGGTTCCACGGGGGGGACACTGGAAAGGGGGGGCGAGGGAAAGGAAGGGGGGCTGCCTACCAACCAGGGACAAGGGAACAACAAGTGACCTAAAGTCACTGGCAAGGAAGGTGTAGGAGGCCTGGTGGGACTTGATTAATGGCAATGTAGCTAAGAGAAATTACTGAAACCCGAAAGAAGGCTAAGCATGATAGTGGGACAAAAGGAAAGTAAAAGGAAATAGAGGAAAGAACTAGGAGGCAAATGACATTTATAGAGGTCTAAATATAGGCATGTACTTATGTAAATATATTTATATATAATGATAGGGAAATAGATATATGTGCATATATTTATAGGTTTAGTGTTAAGGTAGCAGATGGACATGGGGCCTCTATTTAAATACTCCCTCAATGCAAGAACAATTTGTTCTAATAACCCAGCATTCTGTGATGCTCACCTTCCCAACATGATCACTGAAGACAAAATGGGTGCATAAACAAATATGTTGAAGAAAGCTGATGGTGCCCAGCTATCAAAAGATATAGCGCATGGGGTCTTAAGGGCTTGAAGATAAACAAGCAGCCATCTCGCTGAGAAGCAAAAGAGCCCACAAGCCTGTGTGATCACTAGGTGTCCATGGGATCAAGTATCAGGCATCAAAGAACAAAAAATCATATCAATGTGAATGAGGTGGGGTGTGGAGTGGAGATCCAAAGCCCATCTGTAGAAAACTGGACATCTTACAGAAGGGTCACAAGGAAAAGACCAGCCAGTCAGGGTGCAGTATAGCACCTATGAAACTTACAAATTTCCTCTAGTTCTTTAAGCTTTCCTCACCCCCGACCCACTATCATGACCCCAATTCTACCTTACAAATCTAGCTATACCAGATCATGTACATGGGTACAGATAAGAGCTGCAAACACAGGGAATCCGGGACAGATAAGCCCCTCAGGACCAATAATGAGAGTAGCATACCACGAGGTTAAGGGGAAGTGGAAGAAAGGAGGAACCAATCACAATGATCTACATATAACCCTCTCCCAGGGGTCGGGCAACAGAAAAGTGGGTTAAGGAAGACAGTGGTTGGTGTAAGATGTGAAAAAACAATAAATTATAAATTATCAAGGGTTAATGAGGGAAGGAGGATAGGGGAAGGAGGGAAAAAATGAGGAGCTAATACCAAGGGCTAAAGTAAAAAGAAAATGTTTTGAGAATGTTGATGGCAACATATGTACAAATGTGCTTG
Source organism: Tenrec ecaudatus (assembly GCF_050624435.1). Lineage (NCBI taxonomy): Eukaryota > Metazoa > Chordata > Mammalia > Afrosoricida > Tenrecidae > Tenrec > Tenrec ecaudatus. Next base: position 47,524,059 of record NC_134539.1, on the reverse strand, counting down.
ACACATGGATGGATGTGTGGGTTGTGATAAGAGCAGCATGCGCCCCCAGTAAAATGATTTTAAAGGGGTAGTGAATTGATGCTGATGAGAGAGGGAAAGGAGGTGAGAATACTTTTCAACTTGAATGTAATCGATGCAGCAATACATGTAGAAACTGTTGAGTCCATGTTTTGCTAATTATAGTCTCAACAATAACAAACAGTAAAATTCTATATAAGAAAGCCACAAAAAAAAATCTCCCTTCATTTGAACAAACCTCTCTGTTGCCACAAAGAGGGGCCCTTTGCTCCCAATTCCTGTGCTGGAACTCGATCCCCGAACTTTAACAGTATGAATCTCAACATGATGAAGGGATCTCAAAAGGCAGGACTGTGGTGGTGGTGTTGGTTCGGTGGCATCAAGTCGGTTCCAATTCACAGCCACGCTCCGTTCACAGAATGAAGCACGGCCTGGTCCTGCACAGGTCTCGTGGTGATTCTAGTATCTGAGGCCACTGTGGCAGTCACGGTGTCCATCCCCCCTGTTGAGGGTCTTCTTCTTTTTGCTGCCACTCTACTTTACCAAGCGGCATGTCCCTTTGGGGCCAGGGGCTGGTCTCTCGTGACAGCACGTCCAAAGTTTGTGGCAGTTTTTCCTCCTTGCTTCCAGGGAGCGTGTGCTCCGTCCAGGACAGATGTGTGGTTCTCTGGCCCTCCATGGTTCGTCACCAGCACCATCATTCAAATGCATGGATTCTTCTTCGGTCTTCCTTATTCAATGCCCTACTTTCATGAGCTTTCTATAGAAAGTCGTTATTTACCATTAAAATCGCCCTATACAAGTCCATATGCACAGCTAGCGTTCATCTAGAAGTAACATGTGGCAGGCGAGCTGCTACGCACTTGGCATCCATCCCTTCCTTTAACCTTTGTAACACCTCCACGGTGTAGTGGTGTCCTGCTTAGATCAGTAGGTCTCCGTGGGGAGAAAAGGCTTTGGTTTGCAGTGTTTGCCAATTTTTGTGGTGTAAATATTTGGTAGAGTTAAAGCCACAAACAAAATATCACTGAACACATAGTTGGGAAGAAATGCATGCAACAGGCTCTCAAGATCAGAAAAGATTTCGTTTCATCATGCCACCACCTGGAAGGGAGGTACTGAATTGATCTCTATTCTTTACAAGGAAGAAACAGATATAAGTGACTTATCCTAAATTGTCAAGAAGCATCCCTGTTAGATCACGGACTGCCTGATGTCAAACCTGAGGATTTAATCAAATAGAGCCCCCGGAGATCACAGGGGCAGTTCTACCCCGCCCTATGGGGTCACTTCGAGTCAGCATTGGAAGTGGAAATGGTGCCACAAGAGGGTGATTAATGATGTTCTCTAAGGTGATGTCTCTAAGGTGAACTAGAGCAATATAGAAACCATAGATGCATGAATGAATCTGGGACTTGCACTTAATTCTAGCCCCAATCCAAGACCAATTAGTTCTCATGAAATGGCCCTGCTCGGTGGTCTACTTCATGAAGGTATCGCTAAAGATATGGGTGCTACTGCAAAGTGTGGTGGTGAAAGTAGATGGTGCCCAGCATCCGAAATGAATAACATCTGGGGTCTTAAAGATTTGTTTTCAAACAAGCAGCCATCTAAATGAGGTGCCAACTAAGTCCACAAGAAAGAAGCACACTAACCTGTATGATCCAAGAATTTTAAATAATAGAATGCAAATCTAGAGGAGAGACTAGCATCAGAGCTTAAATTATGAACATCTGGTTTGCAGAACGCTTTGGATGACAATTGAAACTCAAAATCCATTTGCAGATTCCACACATGGGTTAAGCCCCTGGTGAATCCTCTCTAACCATGGACCAGGTATGTGAATAACCTGGCTAACATACAGACTGCATTCGAAGGTGGATTTTTGCACATGAAGTTAGTTTAAAATTTAGCACTCTATCATTTCATCTCCCTTGTAATCCATTTAAATTTGTTCTAGTTTTTCATATTTTCTGGTTTCTTTTCTATTGAGGCTTTTATCTGTTTTACTACATTATTGTTGTTTGTTTTTAAGTGTTTTTCTGTATATGAAATCCAGGCTAGGCATTTCTATAGAGGCCATAATGGGATTGATACATTTTTAGGTTTATGGCAGGGGAGGTTGGGGGAAATAGGAAGCTAATAACGATGAGTATAAAAATGAAGAAAATATTCTAAACCTGATTGATGTGATTTAACTATCGAATTGTGTGATATGTAAATTATGTTCTAATAGAACTATTGGGGTGGGGGAGTAAAAGAGCTGAGCATCAAATAATGTCCATTTAGTTCTGTTAGTCACTCCCATTGCTTGCATTGCTCATCACACAGAATGCTCAGAGTTTCAGATCCTTTTATCTGACGCTGTCGTTTTACCTGAGGGCCAGTTGGGCAGGTGTAGAGTCCTATTATCTAAATGGACTCCAGGGCCCATAAGGCCGCCATCCCCCCCACACACACACCCCAAGAGCTTCATGGAGCTTTGTTATCTAAATTCAGGGGATGATTTGTTCCTGCCGGAGCTGGAACAGCCCAGCTGATTCAGCTTCAAAGGAAGGGAGGGGACTGCCAGGGAGGGGACTGATACATTTTGGATATTTTACAAAGCCAAATCTTAAGTTATGTTATATTATATTTCTAGTATTAATTGTAGCTTGAAACCAAAATTGGACATTAGTGGAAAATCAGTTACATTCAAATGAAGTCTGGAAATTAGTCCTTAGTGCTGCATCGATGTTGGGTTCCTAGCTTGACGCATGTAAGATTTTAACACTACAGGAAACTGGGTGAGGGACAGACAACCTCTCTATAGAATCTCTGCAACTTTTCTATGAATAAAAATTTTTCCAAAATTAAAATGTGACAAATACAACACATCTATAACCAGGACTATGGGGGTTGGGAAACACACAGGATGTTATGAGCACAAAATAGGGGTACATGGCTGTGAGTTAGCTTAGAACGCAAGGAGATCTGGAGAAAAGGCTGTTGTAGAGAGGGTATTTGAAAGGTCAACATGAACATTGCCATGGTGTTTATGTCTGATATATAGGAGTCAGACGTATGGAAGCCAAGGTTACCATATCCATTCTCACAGCCACATAGAAAGAGTCCACAAGTTCAAACAGAATGGAGAATACATGTCCTGCCCAAATGTATCCACGGGCTTTTAAAATTCAGTGGAAACTCCCTGGGCTATGATCCTCAAGGTCAGCAGTTAGAATCCATCAGCCCCTCTGAGGGGGAAAGACGGGGCTTCCTACTCTCATGAAGAGTTACTGTCATGGAAACCCACACGGGCAGTTCTATGCAGCCTACAGCATCACTATGAGTCGACATTGACTCTATGGCAATGAGTTTGCTTTGGGGGGGGTTGGTTTTGTTTTTTTGTGTGTGTTTTTTTAGTGTCTCTCTATGTGTTAAAACAAGCAGGTGTTTAATTTTCTACTTTTGGTCTTGTCTTCCCATCAATAAAACAGGCTCTGCCTTCCCAACAATAAAACCAGACACAAGTTTTGCAATGTCTAAAAGAATTCCACAGAAATCAATGGTTCTACCAGCTCACTTTTCACGGCCTAGGTCCTGAAGTGCCTTCTCTTACTTAAGAGCAGAAAGGGGGTGGGGCGGTGGGGAGAGGAGGGGTGAAGCATAATAATGACCTTCCTATTATGATGGGGGAAAGACAAAAACACCTCTTGATGGTTGCTTTCCTGTTGGCTGCTTTGTTGCACATTGTTGCCAATGCCATCTTGTCCCAACATTAACAGTACTTCACAGTACTTTGCAGCTGGGCAAAGTCTTCCCAACAATCCTTCACAAATCCAATGACAAAAGGTGGCATCATCTTAAAATGAAGCAACAACAAAAATTAGAATGCATCTTCAGTAGTAACCACCAGTTTTATGAAACGTGGTTCGGTGTAGGCCTGTTTATACTAGGGTCAGATGGCAAAACTTACTGAAGACGGTGGTGAGTCATGTTTGAAATCGATTGTTACAGGGGCTTCCTTCATCGGTGCTAGAGGGGACTTAATACAGGTGTTCTCAAGGTCAGGTCCTGGAAACATGAGTCTTAGCAGCCCTGTCTCAGACCATGATCCAGGAGCACTGAATGGGAAGCAGCTGTAGGGAGAAGGGCAGCGAATGGGAGTAGAAGGCTGACATGCGTCCAAAGCAACATTGCGTTGGAGGCCGTGGCAAAGAAAGGGGGTAGAAGAAGAGACAGGCCTGAAGCAACAGGTGTTTTGGCAAGACTATCAGCTGGTTCTGATGCACACACACCTTTGGAACTGCTGGGAAACACGCATCAAAGGAGTGATGAAAGAGTCAATAAAGCATTAAAACACAAGAATACAGACAAGAACAATTTGCAACCCCTTTGATTAACAGTGAAGTTCGGAATCCCACACAAACTCGACAACCTACACAAACACCTTGTGTCAGAATTTAGCAAACGATACTTAGTGGAGTTTCACCTTACACGAGACTGAAATGAGGAAAAAGGTAACATATAGCCAAGATCATCCATAAAGTACAAGCGGTCAGTCCTGTGTCCAGTAAGGCCGCCCCACTGATTCTTCCTCTTCCCCACTGGACTAGCTCACCATTTCCTCAGTGGAGAGCCAGATGGATTGGAGGGCTTGTAAATAGAGTCACAATCTCAACAAATATGAGCTTGAAATGAGAATGATGGCACCCAGCAGAACATGAAGGGGAGACCCTCTGTGTGTGTGAACACGTGTGTTGGAGGCGGGGGTCAGGATACTTGACCTTCTTCTCTCTCCTTCCTTCCCTTTCTCTCTGCACAGAATTGAAGTCGCCGCCTGTTTCCTTTATAAGAGACGCAACTCCGCTTACCCACCAACTATTGGTAACCTTTCCTTCCCCAAAAAGGGCACACACATTATCGCACTTGCTCCTTACACAACCCTCCGAGACAGAGAATACTTTTCTCATGTCAGAGACAGAGTTCCGAGAAATAAAGTATCCTGCCCAAGGTCACATAGCTAGTCAAGGGCTAATGCTCAAAGGAGAACCCTGGTGCGCGAGAGACAATAGAACAAGCGACAGACTCATGTGACAAGAGAGTAATAAGCAAATACACTGCCTGGGTCAATCCTTTAATTGATATCATAGCCAGGTCCATGCACTCTGTGATCCAAGAAATAGTCTTTTAGAAGAGTCACCTTTGTTGACATATATTCCCTCTCCCAGTGATTTCCGAAAAATCTGTGGGTGGAAGTTTTAGATCAAGAAATGGCTCACACCAATGGAGAAGTGGCTAAGTCCAATCTAAGTCAGGTCCATGGTCAGATGTGAGCTGAAGGCTTCTCTGGTCTCCAGGGCTTGGTGAACAGGAAGCAGGACAATGCAGCAGACTGGCGGACATGACAGGAGTGACCATGTGAATCCAAGGCCAGCAGTCTACTGATAGCTCCTGAGATTGGCAGATATTAGAGCGGAAGGGCCAGGAACCAGATGCAGGATCCAATTCCAGTAGTAGAAATGAGCTAGCTTCTACATACTATCAATTTATACAAAGCGTAGGTCACGCCTTGAATGAAGCCTCCCTCAGTCATATCAAGGCGATGAGCAGAGGAAGGGGGTCTATTCTCCCCGCAGCTGCTTGGCTGCTCCCCAAAGGACAAATCCTGACCACATTCTGTTAGATCATATCATGGGAGAGTCCTGGACTACCCACACTGACATCAAACCTCAACTCTCACAGACACCAATCATTTGGAAATGGGACACATTAGTTGCTGTCAAGTTAATGTCAACGCTCAGTCACCTCCACGTGTACCAGAGTAGATGGGGGCAGGGAGGACATTTGGAGGAAGCATATTTCCAGGCCTTTCTTCTGGGGCACATCTGGGAGAACTCAAACCGATCATCGTTAGGTGACGGCTGAACCCGTCGACCATTCGTGTCACGCAGGGACTCACATGTGTCATAGGTGATCCCTATTCAGAAAACATCTGAGTTCCCACTATTTTTTTTCTAACTGTACATTGAGAGCAGATGTAGTGAGACCGTTCCTAGGTGTCCAGTTTAGCGATTCTGATTACACTCTCTGAGCTGCCCAACCATTCTCACTCTCTCTCCTTAACAAACTCGTTGCCCCATAAAGTCTCTGTCTAATCTTGCAAATAGGGATTGCAAACGTGACCCCCTCTAATGTGGTAAAACAGCACAGTGCTCGGGCAGCCAGGCAGGCAGGATGACTTAAGAAGACCTCTGGGGAAACTTTTAGGTTCGGGAGAAAAAGGTTTGAATTCATGCCAAGCACCCATTATCTTTACACCAGAGAGGAAATACTTGGGGTTTTCACATTCACCGTCCTCTTAACTGGGAGCACTCACTTATGGGTGATTTTTTTTTTTTTAAGAAACTTGTGAGTAGATAGGAGGGAGAAGGCCAGGGATATCAGTGGATAGTGTGTAAATATTTAAATATTTAGTATTACGTATTTCTACAATACCCTGTTCTCTGGGGGAGCTCCTTAGCTATTCTCTCCCAGACAAATGAGGCTTTTCTCCAGAAAACATCCCCAAAGCTGAAGAAGCTGGGAGGGAACTTGCCACCCAGAAAGAATACAGCCTCACCTGGAAGTCATCAGCCCTGCATTTGCCAAACGTTAGAGACCCACCCGCCACGTCTATGACCATTAATAACTCTATTTACTTTCTGCCTGTGAATAATTTTATTTTTTGTAATGGCAAGTATCATTCTCATGAATAGAAGACAGCCTCAAAAATAAATAAAATGAAAGCAAATTGACTCCTTTCCCTCTCACCTGGTATACGACTTGCCAGACGCTTGCTGAGAGCTTGCAACCCCAGTCTTTCTTGCTCTTTCTCTTTTCAAAGGGAATAAACCCCATTAAAGAGGCAATCCAGCCGTAATAGCCCCAACTTAGGACTTCCTTCTCCAGTAATTTGCACCGAAAGAAACATTTTTAAAGGGGTATAACAGTCTCCCCTTGTGAGTCCGGGTGATTTAATGCTCTGTTCCCCCAGACGGTTCCGACTTACTTGAGGCTCGAACTCTTCTCCAGAGTAGAAAACTCACCTTTCTCCCAGAGCGTGGCTGGTGCTTTCAAATGACTGACCGGTGGGTAGCAGCCCAACGCAGAGCGATGAAGCCCGGTATCAGCGCTCCTTTATGTTCTCCCCCCTACCCCCCACCCCCTGGACAAAACCAGCACCAAACTCATCAAATTGATTACGGCGCTCAGAGACCCTACAGGACAGGGTGGACCTGTAGCACTTTACAGGCGCAGAAAGCCTGTCTTTTCTCCCGTAGAGCAGGGAGTGGTTTCCAACTGCTGACCCTGCAGGCTATCGCCCAATGAAGAACCACTAGGCCACCAGGGCTCCCTTACATTTCCAAGTCACTAGTCACCACTGGTCCATGGTCCGTCCTTTGTGAAACATGACAGCTGATTTTGGTTTTACAGGAAATTACAAAAAAAAAAAAAAACCCATACTCGTTTGGATGCTTTCTACTGATGGCTGACTGAAGTTTTGAATCAATCCCTTTTCGAACGCAGACCTTCAAGGCCTGGCCTTCACCTCCGTCCGTGTCTGCCTCCTTCCCTTTGCACCCCAGGAAATCCTCTCTTGCTCCATGCTCTTCCTCGTGGATGGGATCTCCTTCTTGCAACCCTACCGGTCCCATCTTATCTATTCTTCAAGACCTCCAGAAAAAGACATCTTTCTTGTGCTTTATAGGGAAGACCCTCATGGCCATCCTAAATGAGAGAGAGCACTCCCTTTCCTGCCTGTCCCCTGAGCTGAGAGCACACATCCAGCAGAGTAGCCATCTTGTGCTGCCCACTGTGGCAGAGTTTGCTGACCATGTCGAGTTGTTCCGCTAAAGTGTTACTGTGCTCGTCCGGGCAGATGAGAGAAACAAATCCGTAGAAACTCATATGTGTATAAGAGAGAGTTTTGTGGAAAGGGTAATTGTACATTAAGAACGCATCCCAACCTAGTCCAGTCCAAGCCCATAAGTCTGATATTAGCCCATATGTCCGATCCCAATCTATCAAGTTCTCTTCAGACTCACAAAACACATGCAATGATGCCAAATGCAGGACAATCACAGACCAGTGGGTAGAAAGTCCTTGGATCCAGTAGCACTGTAAGCATCTCAGCGCTGGCAGGGGTCTCTACATGGCTTCTCTGGCTTCAGAGGTCTGGTTGCATCAGGGTGGGTCCATGTGACTTCTCCAGCTCAGGGCACGAGGTAGTTCCATGTGTCTTGTCAGCTGCAATGTCTCGCAGGGAGTGAGCAGAGAAAATAGTGTCTCCTACCTCCAAGGAAGAAATTCCAGAGTTCCCAGAAGTAGGCCATGCCCACACAGTGGCCTCATTGGCTATGACCTGATTGACAGACTAGACTCCACCTCTTCACTCATAATCTCTAAAATTGACAAATGATTATATAACTACCACAGTTACAGTCTCAAAACCCCACAGGAGCATTCGAACCTACCCTAGAAGGTCGCAACGAGTCAGAATCGACTTGATGGCAGAGTGAGAGCGTTGTCAGGTAAAATACATGGTGGTGCCTGGTGAAGTCGGAATTTCAGATGAAAAGCAATGAGCAATTTGTCTAGTGTAAGTCTGTCCCATGCCACTCACGGAGCTGCCCGAACCCTTTCATTTGCTACACTGCTGCGTCCTAGCGTCCGCCTCCAAGGATATTCAGATTCCGAGGGAAAAAGCTTTTCCTCTGGTAGTCCCTGGAGAATTACACCACACTTCCCAGACACTGGAGAAATCTGGGGTGGGCCAGGGATTGCACGAAGGACTGCTGCCCAATCTCACACAGGAAACCTAGGAGGTTTTCAGGGGCGCTGTCTCAGTGGCTCGCTTCTTATACAATCCAGTGACACGGACAGCATGCATCGTGATACGGCACCATCACCCATATCTGCTACCAATTCTCCATTACAGTGAACACTCAATGCTTCCTACACTATGATTCTCCTTTCTCCCTTCTTCCCACCCCTGGTGACCGCTCATGAACTTGGGACTGTACACATTTGCTTTTCTAGATGTTTCATGTAAGGGAGACTCATATCACACTTATGCTTCTCCTGACTAAGTTGCTTCGCTCTGTATGTTTTCAGGATCCATCCATGCTGTAGGAAGCCTGCGATCTCCAGAGGAGAGGGGCATCGATGTCTAGTGTTACCTAGGACTGGTTTGAGGGTGGAGGCGGACTCATGCTCAAATTTGGCAATCCACAATCTGCAAACTGGACCTCTGGGCAGGAGCCAAGAGGTCTACATCCTTCTCTCTTCTGCCTTTTCACACAAATGAGGGCTCTGGAGGAAATTCACGAATGAGTAGAATGGAAAGATAACAGAACCTTTCCCTGAACTTAATGAAGCCCCTCATGTACTAATGAGTCACACCGTGCACAGTTCTACACGCTTGACAAGTCCACGACCTGTTCCCACACAGTTGATGTGGGCGAGAACATCTACTCCCTCTCAAACTGGGCAGAACAAACGATGGCAGCGGCAGCCAGAAGCTAATCCACTTCATGTTGGTACCAGTTCTGTCTCTGTCACTCGGGCGGGCAATTAATCACTGTGTTTTGTCGTAAAGGTTTCCTGTGGGGGCAGTGTGGATTTGAAGAGTCACAAGCTCTCATATCAGGCCGGCCTCAGTTTGTTGGTTTGTGGTTATGACTCAGCCACTGGCAAGCTGGAGGCCGCTGTGAGGCTGTTTTCTCACCTGTAAACCAGGTGACCGTGGCTACTCCAAAAGGTCCTGTCTGGTCAGGCTCTTCATCGTACCTGACACAGAGCAAGGGGTCAAGATTGGTCGCAGGGATGGGAAGGAGGTAGGTGTGTTTGCGTGTCTGCTTTTCCAGCCTGATGGTAATCTCTTTGAACCAATGGGTTGCTTTGTTTGTGTGTTTGTTTATATGGGTTTGCAGCCCCCAACGGCTTCCAGTACAATATACAAGAAAGAGGAGTCACCTGACTTAAGGGAAGAAACGAAGAGTCCACAAAAACCATGGCCTCTTCTAACCAGAGACCAGAAGAACCAGATGAGGTCCAGTGTGTCACTACGAACTGCACTGACACAATAGAGCTCCCGGGTAGGATGGGAGGAAAATAGACCAAACACTCAAATGTATAAGAAAGCCCAGACTTATTGGAATGACGGAGACTAGAGGCGCCTCCTAGATCAGCGGTTCCCAGCTGTGGGTCTTGACCCCTTTGGGGGGGTTGAACGACCCTTTCACAGGGGTGAAATTAGTTATGAAGTAGCAATGAAAATGATTTTCTGGTTGGGGGGTTACTATAACACAAGGAACTGCATGAGAGGGTCGTGGCATTTGGAAGGTTGAGAAGTGCTGTCCTACGTGATTGCCTTAGGTACCTCTTCAACCTGGAACAGACTGAATCCACTCGTGGAGGTCACCCTTCAGCCAAGAGATTGGGTTGTAAAATACACACTGGCACCTACCAGTCCAGTGTGCTTTACACAATTAACTTAATGAGACCAAGCAGTCAACATTTATCAAGGAGCAGAGAAGAGAAGGCAGGGAGGGAAGGGAAGTTAGATCGAAGGAAACAGGACAAATAGGATGAAAGAAATCAGACTGCTAGCACGTTGTAAAAAATGTTAACCCACGTCACAGAACAATCATCTAAAACGTGTTCAAATGGAACTTCATTCTCTAGGTAAACTGGCACCTAAGAAGCAATCAAATGTTGTCAGTTCCCACCCGTGGCGGCCATAGGCACAACAGAACAAATCTCTGCTCGTCCTGCACCATTCCTGTGATTGTTTGCATGCGGGAGCCCTTTGCTGCAGCCGCCGTGTCCATCCAGCTCGTTGAGGGCCTTCCTCGTATTGCTGCCCCTCCACTTCACCAAGCAGGGTGCCTTTCTCCAGGGACTGGTCTCTCCTGACACATGTGCACAGTATGTAAGATCAAGTCTTGCCATCTCTAAAATCAAATATTGGCAAAGGGGTGGGGGCGGGGGGAGAAAGCAGTCACCTTATAAACATCTACAGAGACCCAAGTTGTAACAGTGCTCCGTGTGTCCGTGCCTTTTATCCAGGGGAGAACATCTAACCGTGGGCGGGTGAGGGAGCCCTGGCAGGGCTGGGGGTTGGGCGTTTCCCTGCTCCCCTAGTCAAGGATGACGATTGAAACCCAATCGTCCTTTCCTTCCCTCACGACAGTGTGCCAGGCCCTGTCCTGATCGCAGTGGACACTCAAGAGCGAATCGTCATTGTCCCCCCGCAGATATGATGGCCTTTGCCAGGCCGGGCCTTCCTTGTCCCCTCCCTGGAGATCTCTGGAAGATCTAAGGGTCCCTCCACAGACCTCACACCATCCCCTGAGGAATGGTCTGGTTCTCTACAATTGAACCATCATGGACCAGGAGAAACCCAGGCTTTCTCAATGAACTCCCCACTAGAACCTTAGGGAGGAACCCTGGGGACCCAGTGGGCTGTGACCCGCAAAGTCAGCAGTTCGAAAAAACCAGCCGCACCGTAGGAGTGAGAAGGGGTTCTAGCCTCTAAAGTTCACAAGGGCCATTCTAACCTGTCCTATAAAGGCAGACCTGAACCAAAGTGAGTGAGTTTGGTTCCTGAGGCTTCCGTCTACAAGTTCACTGCCACACTCTCAGGCCCAGGCCCACAAACCCCATCCACTCAACCAAGTGAATGGCACATTGCCCAGTTAATGGTGACTGAAGGGAGTGTTCCCACCACGGAGGAAGCATGACTCAACGCTGAGTCAAATGTAAAACTGGCCATGACCCTCTGTTCGCTCATTTTTCAGCCTTCCCTTTAAGATACCCCAGTTTTATGGGGCAATTATAATGGAAAGAAACCTAATCTATTAAAATTATGACATTAACTAAGTGCAGCTTCAGTTTATAATTAGTCATTGATCTGAGGTTGCTGTGTAACACCTGGCAACTCGGAAATGAAACACCAGGCCTGCAGGTGTCTGCACTAACTCATGTTTGCTCACTCACCCTGCTCCAAAAACAAATCCTAGGAGGTCAGTAGAGGGGCTCAAAATTGAACGTAGAAGCCCGGGGATTGTAGCCACTTCTAGTTATCATCTTTGCTTCTGATCTGAAAGACACTTTCTGATTAAGATGCTTTGCATTCTGATGCGGAGCTACTAACCCCAAGGTCGGCAGTTAAAAATGACCATCTGCTCCGTGGGAGAAAGATGAGGCTTTCTACTCCCACCCAGAGTTACGGTCTCGGAAACCAGGTGGTTCTACCTGCCCTACACGGTCACCGTGAGGCAGAATCGGCGTGGTGGCATGAGTTTTTGAGTGGATCTTCGTCCTCCCAGGCTGCTGTCATAGTTTCAGGAGGGTGCCAGCTTTTACACAATGGCCAAGAACACAGACTGCCAGTTAGAATCGCAGCTGGCATTTGTTAAGGGTGTGACCTTGAGCATACTGCTTCACCTTTCAGTGCCCTCGCCTCAAAATCCGCAAAATGGGCTATTGTAATGAAGACGAACAAGTCTGTACAAACTGAGGGCTAGAATGTAAGAAGGGCTGTAGGGGTGCTTGCTCAAAACACTGCCATCAAGCTGCTTCCAAAACCCAGTGACCCTATAGGACAGAGTAGAACTGCCCCCCCCCCCCGCCGACCCCCCACCACCCTCCTGGGTTTCGGAGACTGCAGCTCTTTACCTGCAGTAGATAGATAGCCTCACCTTTCTCCCTGAGAGAGGCTGGTGGTTTCAAACTACTAACCTTGCATTTTGCAGTCCAATTCATAACCCACTGTGCCATATGGGATCCTTCATCATACAATCAAATAACAAACGGTTACTGGGAACTAAAGTGCTGGGTACCAATGTCTATTTTATTTTCTCTTTGTCTAACGAACACGTTGTGTTTTCTTGGTCTTCTCGAACCAACACAAACAAAGCACGAAGCACACCTAAAATAAAGTGCACTTTGGTTCCCAGTACTTTAGTTCCCAGTAACCTTTTGTTGATTGATTATAGACGATTTAGGCATAGCAGTTAAATTGTAACACTCAGTGCTGTCTAGTACACTCTGACTCACAGCGACCCTAAAGGGCAGAGCAGAACTGCCCCCCAGGGGCAGTCTCCATGCTTCATGGACGCAGACAGCCTCAGCTTTCTCTTGTAGAATAGCTGGTGGGTTCCAAGCACTACGCCTAGCAGAGGCCAAGTTATCACACTGAGGGGGTCCTGTGGCCCCGTGGGTTACATGTTCCGTCGTTAACCACAGGTATGCAGTTTGAAACTACCAGGCAATCTTTGAGAGAGAGATGAGGCTGTTGACTCCCATAAAGATTACCGTTTCAGAAACCTGCAGGACCCGTTCCACTCTGTCCTATAAGGCACAAGTAACTCACTATCAGTGAGGTTTCTGGCACTGGACTTGTATCCGTCTTCAGATGTGCCTATTAAAAACTATATAACTCTGAAGTAAAGGCTTGGTTTGGTTGGAGGATTGCTTTGGTAGAGAGTACTGTTTTGTTTGTTTTGATTTTGGTGGCTTACAACAGAAACGTATCTGACTACCTTCAACAAAGGATGTGGGGGGAATCAGAATCAAACCTCAGGAAGTTCAGCAGTAATGCATTTCTGAGGTTCTCAGGAGCAGGGGCCCACGAAGAGTCCCTTTAGTAAAGACTCCAGCCACATGGTCTCTAGCATCACTTCTCTAGAGATCGGAAGTCCCGCAACAGTGCATGATTGATCTGAAGTCGCCAGCTGCCCTTGGAGCGAGGCACAGGAAGCGGATGCAGTACCTGGATGAATGGTCCCAACAGGATTGCCAGAGGGGTGGTCGGGGTGCTTGGAAGCATCTAATTCAAAATAAAGAGGATGGCTGCTAGGCTGGCAAAACAGCAGCCGTCCACCCCGGGAGGGAAGTAGGAGGTAGGGTGGTGTCCTCTAAAATATTACTTATGCTTGTTGTGTAGGCCTTTCTGGGAATGGAAGCGTGTCTCTCTTCAGAGGGGCCCTCCCAGAGAGGCCTTCTTCCCCTTAAGGCGTTCATATGAAAAAGAGCAGAAACCTGGCAGTTGTCCTAGCCAGCTTCTTTCCCGGGTCAATTGAAGCTGACCTCTGGTCCTTTATGTTGCAGTGAAATACTCAATCTTGGCCTTGAACTTTCACAATACTGATTATCACTAAGTTGATCCAAGCCCAGCGTCATAACTTTTCAGAGCTCAACAATTTATAAGCTTTCATTGGTGCCTCTCCTGTTCATGAATTCTTTAAATAAAGATGACTCAACAAAGTTGGTATTGGCTGTAAGTAGCAGAATGCCAACTTGAAGTTCCTTCGGCCAAATGAAAATGTATTGTGCACATAAGTAGGTGCCCCGATGGGGACAGGCTACAACGAACATTTTCCAGTGGTTCTGGCTCTGCTTCTCTGTGGGCTTCGTGGTGCTTTCTGCCCTTGATGGCTCTGTTTCTTCCTCTTCTCCAGCGGGAAGCAAGATGGCTGTGAACTCACCAGCCCACACCCAGCTGGAACAACATCCTGAGCAGTGCTTCCCAAAGTGGGCGGGGAAGGGCGGCAGAGGCTGGAACAATCCAGAGGGGCTGCAAAAGCAGATTTTTTCTTTCCATTACAGAGAATCTTTATTTGTAAGTGAGGATTACCATTACACATCAATGACAAGTAACAGCTCTTATGTGTTAACATCCAGTCGTTTCTATAAACTAAAAGCCGCCCAAACTAGAGGAGTACAGGTATTCCCTAGCTTTTCCTAAGTTCAAGTTCCGTCACTTTGCATTTCTTAAAGGCCTCCGTGTGGGCCTGCTTCCGCTCACGGGGAGAAACCCACGGGGTTAAACCCACGGGGTTTTGTTTGTGTGAGAAAAGGCGCACAGAAGGAGGAGCTTTCGGTGTCTTGCAGCGCGCACCCCAAACAGCAAAGCGGCCGCCCTGAGCTCTTGACTGGAGGCCCCTCCCTCAGCATCAAGCGGGTGGTTTGGAACCACCCTGTGAACACCAGGAATGAATACTAGTTTGTGTTATTTGGTATGACTCGGTGGGTTTGTTTTCTGGAAAGCTCAAAACAATTCCCTCCATAAATTACCATGAAATACTTCTCCACTTTAAGTCTACTCGCTTGCAAAAGCCTTCCCGGGAAAACTGCACTTTTGGACAGCGGGGGAAACCTGTACTCGTTGTTCTAACCCTTAGACACACAGAGGGTTATTTTAAGGCTGGCTGCGGTCTACACAGGTTACAGAATAGCTACTCACTACTTTTTTCATTGATAAAGCCCCTGACCTTCAAAGAAAGCTTTAGGGAAATGAAATATTTAACCCACTTCTTTCTTCAAAGAATATTTTTTGTACTAGATATCTAAGAAAGAAAAGTTTTGCTGCTTCAGCTAAAAAGCACAGGTAAACCGTGAAGACCGTTACATTCATAAGAAATCTGAGGTAAAAAGCTAAAAGCTTTGGATAACTCTAAGGCTACACAAAGTGCTTGGTTTGCTGCTCTGCAGAGAAGGAGCTATCCCATAATATACAGAAATCATGTAATGCGTTTTTGCAATGGCGCTCTAGCCCTGCGACAGCTTCTTGTTCCACCGCAGCACCTGCATTGCCAGTGCTCGGAACAGGCTCGCTCGCCCTTCCTCCCTAGCCGTTGATGCGGTAGTTTTCGTGGATCTCTGGGTGGATGTCACAGATGAATTTCAGGAGGGAATCCAAGACATCATCCCTGTTCTGCCGGAAGTAGGTCTGGAGGAGAGTCATCTCCTCCGTCTCCTTCTCCACCTCCGTGCTGCAGCTGCCATGGGATCCCAGAGCCGCAGCTTCTTTGGCCTTGAACTCTTTCTCCCTTCGTAGGCGGTACTGTTCAGTTTCAGCCTGAGCTGCTTCTTGGCCTGCTTCCGTGCTTTCACTTGTGGGCCTCCGACACCTTCTCCGCAGCTCGCTTCTCCGCTGCTGGATGCCTTGCGACTGGCTGGCCATGGCGGCAACGCCAGCAACACACACGCCGAGGTGAACCACCTAAGTCGACTCCAAACCCCACTGGCAGGTCAGCTGACCCAGTGGCTGTTGAAGGCCATTAAGACTCAGCCTTGAAACGGCTGAGCAGTCTCATGACCTATGTGCCAGTGTTTGCTGACTTCTGTGACTTAATGTTTTGAACAGACTGTCAAGAACAAAAAAGTATACAAGGTCTGGAAAAACAGGTTGTTTAATTTTCTCAAGGATGTCGGGCTTGGCAGAAGATAGAGTTGCTCTGTGTATCAAATGTGCTTGCTTAATAATGAGATAATTAACCCCGGGTTGTTTCTGCATGGATAAAAGGAGTATGTAAAATAAATTCGGAGCTTCAGTATTCACTGTTGCCCTCCCAATACTTTCTGTCTCTCTCTTTTTTCCTTAAAACCCACTCCCCTTTCAGGACTGTTGATTCAGGAAGTGTGGCTGCATCATGAGCCCGCCCTTCCGCAAAAGCTGATCTTTATCCTGGACCACGGGCTCCACTACAAAGGTTTTCATTGCGGGGGGAGGGGTGGTGGTGGAAGGAGAGGAGGGAGGAACTTCATTTTTCTTTTTCTGAGAAGGGGATGGTAGGTCAAATAAGTTTGGGAGCTAATGATTTAGAGGAAGATGAGAGCATTTCTTTATGTGGGTTTTATGAATAAGGAAACTTTCCCTAGCATCTGCTAGCAAATTTTCCTCTCATCTCATTGGTCCAAACCGGGTCACCTGCCAGACCCAAAACTAGCCCTCGGGTGAGATCAGGATTCTGCACCTAATCACCAACCTCTTACCACCTTGCCGGTCCCCACCCCACCCCACCCGCAAGTACACACAAGCCATAGCCAAGAGGGAAGAAGACTGTGTTTGAAAAAGGGGGGTATTTTTCTTCCCCTCCCCCCAGCATCTGAACTCACTGCTGCCTAAGGAATTGCCCACTTTAAGAGAGTTCCTGGAATTCAGAGGCTCCACCCATCCCACATACCTGTCTGCTTCAGGCTCTCTGTAGCCCCCACAACGTAGAGGTGGAAACCATCCTGAAACCCCATGGGGTGGCACATTTCCAGGGACAGCTGTGGCAGCAGCAATGGCACAGTGGTAAGTAAGAATCCAGGGCAAGGCTGCTGCTGGACTTCATAAGGGAAAAATGTCCCTAGCAATGTAGAGTTGTTTGGAGAGTTGCCAGGGGGTAATCAAGCCCACTGCCATTGAGTCCATTCTGATTCTGACTCATAGTGAGACCTCACATACTTGGTTCAGAGCTGTCCATCTTTACAGGCAGCATCTTTCTCAGGCTGGTGAGTTTGAACCATCGACCTTTCAGTTACCAGGTCAGTCAATGCTTATCACTATTGTTCTCGGTTACCTCATGGTAACAACAAACTGTTGCAGTCCTAGGCATCACATTCAGTCATGACATTTCCAGCAGAAGGACGTGTCCCTTCATGGGCATCTCCTTTCAGCAGTGAGAAGACCTTTCTGAGAAATCCCCTAGCAATCTTCCCCTGTAGCCTCATTATTGCTATTGATCCAGGTGACTGATCTTGAATCTTCCTAAATCTAGTCTGGCAGGAGAAATAGGGTAAAATGACCAGTGTGGCCAAAAGAAATTGTATCCTGGAGTTACTGTGGGGATAGAAAAGAACACCAAACAAAAAGGAAGGGCTGCCCAAATGAGACCTGAGGGTGGCAGTTGAGTTGCTGTTATTGTTGGGTGCTGTGCAGCCAGTTCCGATTCATAATGACACTATATACAACAGGTGAAACACTGCCCCGTCCTGTGCCATCTTCACGATTGTTCTTCTGTTTGAGCCCATTGTTACAGCCACCGTGACAGCCCAGCATGTCTTCCTCTTCTTCAATGCCCCTCTACTCTACTGGGCATGATGTCCTTTCCCAAGGAGTGGTCTCTAACATGTCCAAAGTACTTGAGGCAAAGTCTTGCCATCTTGCCTCCAATCGAGCATTCTGGCTGTTAAATCTTCCAGTTGGTTGTGTCCTTTTGGCAGTCCATGGTACTTCCAATAGTCTTCTCCTGCACCGTAATTCAAATGTATTGATTCTCCTTCAGTCTTCCCATTCAATGTCTAACTTTCACCTGCACATGAGACAATTGGAAACACCATGGCTTGGGTCAGACGCACCTCAGTCCTCAAAGTGACATCAGACGACACGGGCTGCAGATTTATCAATGCGGTGTGTCATTTGACCTCTTGGCTGCCACTTCCATGCAAGGTTAAATTCTTGACAACTTCCATCTTTTCTCCATTTATCATGATGGAACCTATTGGTCCAGTAGTGAGGATTTTGGTTTTATTTACGTTGAGTTGTGATCCATACTTGATCTTCATCAGCAAGTCCTTCAAGTTCTCCTCACTTTTAACAAATGAGCTTGTGTTATCTACATATTGTTAATACATTGTTAATGCCTTCCTCCAATCCTGATGCAACATTCTTCTTCATATAAACCAGCTTCTCAAATGATTTGCTCAGCAAACACAGTGAATTATTATGGTAAGAGAATACAGTCTTGAAGGACGCCTTTCCTAATTTCAAACCATGTATTATTCCCTTGTTCTGTTTGCACAACTCCCTCCTGATCCATATAGAGTTTCCTCATAAGCACAATGAAGTGTCCTGGAATTCCCATTCTTCTCAAGTGTATCCATAGTTTGTTATGATCCATAGTCTAATGTCTGCATAGTTATAAAATATAAATAAATATATTTCTGATAATCCCTGCTTTCAGCCAAGCTCCATCAGATGTCAGCAGTGATATGCCTTATTTCTCAACCTCTTCTAAAACCAACCTGAACCTTCAGCAGCTCCTTCTCGATGGACTGCTGCAACCATTGTTGGATGATCGTCCAAACTCACTGCCATCTAATCTATGCTGACTCATAGTGACTCTATAGGACAAGGTTTCTGAGACTGTAATTCTTCACAGGAGTTAAAAAAAATACCAGAGGGGAAGCTGGTGGTTTCAAACTGCTGCCCTTTCATATTACAGCCCAATTTGTAATCACTACACCACCAGGGCTCCCTTGATGGTCTTTAGAAAATTTTTCATTGCATGTAACATCGATGATATTGTGCTATAATTTGAGCATTCTCTTTGGTCATTTTTTTAGAATTGGTACAAATATGGATTTCTTCCAATCCGTTGGCCAAGTAGCTGTCTTTCAAATTTCTTGGCATAGATGAATGAGCGTTTTCAGTGCTTTATCAGCTTGTTGAAACATTTTGGTTGGTATTCAACAATTGAAGGAGTCTTGTTCTTGGCTAATGCTTTCAGGGAAGCTTAGACTTATTTTAGCACCATTTGTTAATGATCATATGCCACCTCTTAAAATGATTGACTGTCCACCAGTTCTTTTTGATAGAGTTACTCAATATATTCTCTCCATTTCTGTATATATATATTCAATCTTTCTTTTACTTTCCATTTCTTTTGATGAGGCTTGAATTTTTTAAAAATCGTTGAGTTTAAGATTTGGTGGGACTTCTGGGAAGATGGTGGACCAGGGGACCCACACACTCTGAGAGCTCTTTCGAACAAAGCGGGTTTGGTGTCCAGGTAGCCAAGTAGCAGGAGTCTGGTGAGTGAAATATCCCCCTGGGACAGCACCCCACCCCACCCCATGCATTTGTCCTGAGCCGCAGCCTCGGTGATCCAGGACCTGATTCGTGGGACATCTCGGGTCACTAGGCTGCCGCCATTGCAGCCGCGACTAGCTATAGCCCCACTCCATTCCTGGACCAGGACCCCCGCGCCCAGAGTTGCTTGCCTGCTCTGCCGAGACACACGCAGCAGTCGCAGGACCCCCCACAGAAGCTGCCCACTCACAGGACCCCACTAGGAGAGAAACTTCCCTGTCCCATGATTCCCCTCTTCCCACATGGTAGTGATCTGCCCTTGGGCCCGTGTCCCTCCCTCCATTCATCCAAGGCCTGGGTAACTGACACAGGCTAAAGGGGTCTGCGACCCCCACGGGACCGTCCACCCACATTGCTGCACAGTGCTGCATGAGACCTCTATACCAGCACCCCACTTGCACGCCGCCCGCACCCCATCAGCCTAGCTCCTATTCCACTCCTGGCGTGGGAAGCGGAGCCACGCACTTCCTGTGGCACTAGCCTGCAGCGAGAGCCCACTTGGCTTCTACCCCCGACACTGCATTTCTGCACGAGCCACTTCAGGCTGGTCTGCATCACCACGGAGACCCGTGCCTGCAGTCGGGGCACTACACCTGCCTGCCGCGGGGCGCCCCTTCCAGTTCTGACACTGCCAGGCGTAAGAGTGGGTGTCCCTGCCTACTGGGCGTGCGAGCGACGGGGCTTTGCGCTCCTGCGGGAGCGGCTTTGCCCTCCCCTGTGCGCTGCGGGACTTCCAGCGGCTGGTGGCTCCGAGCTCTGAGCCTGCCGCGGGTGTATTCCTCCCAGGGAGGAGGGCAAGTGCCATTGTCACAGTTTCCCACCAGAGCCCAGGCTGTCCGAACCAGCTCAGACCACGTCACTGCGGAGACTGTGCAGCTCACAGAACCAGCACCTTAAGCGATGAACGTCCCTGCCGGCTAGGGAGCAAGGGACACGGCTTTGCCGTCCCTGCCAGAGCCATCAGTGTGTTCCGGCCAGCTCTCACCAGCGCGGTGCCCTGCGGGGTCCCCAGTGCCAGCTTCTAAGCCTGCCCCAGGCCTTCCCAGCCGGCATACGAGGCGGGCGCTGCCTCTCTCAGCACCGCTTGCGGCCCCACCCTTTTCTGGGCGGAGCAGGAGGCCCGCCCATGGGGGACTGCTCCCGCCTGTGTAGCCTCTCCCCACAGGCTCAACTCTACAGGCCTGCAGGGACCTGGGAGTGCTTGCTGATACGAAGAATATTTTCCCCCCACATAGCCTGGCTCCGGAGCCCAGATCAGCACCACGTCCCGTGGCAGCAAGGCCTAGCCCACCTCCGCCTTCTATTAGGCATCACACACATACACACACACACACACACACACATATTATCTCATGCTGTTTTTTCTCTTTTCTTTCCTTTAATTTCTGTGTTTTCTTTTCTCTTCTTTCTTCCTCCTTTTTCATTATTGATAGTACTTCTCTTCTGTCCCTTTTCTATAAGTTTTTCTTCTATCTCTTTATTTTCTCCTTCCACTTCCACTATTATCACTTCTTTTCCCTCCTCTTTTATAGCTTATCCTTCTTCCTCTCTCTCCAGTTTTTCTTTTTTCTGCCAAAATTTTGTCATAAATTATTTTTTCATTTTTAACCTTTTAAATTCTCCTTTTTTATTACTAAACCAAAAAAAAAGGCTGCTAAGGGTACCCTGACAATCAAGGTCAAAGGAGCCTGAGGACACTCACTGAGGCTCCAGTCCCCACTCCAGTTGCTGAAACATCTCACCACTGCGGGTCACTAAGCCTTTGGGGAACTCGGCCTACACAGCAGTCTGACCCATCCTTATAGTAGGTCATAGGCAGTCGCCTGAAAGAATCCTTAACAGTAACACAGATAAGGTTCCCCTGGCCTCCCAGAAGCATGGGGCCTATGAAAGGATCGAGGAAAAATCAACAGACCACATCACTCTCAACCAAAAGAGAGAGAGAGAGAGACGAAACAGTAGCAGAGGTAACGTCTCTCGTAGAAGAAATGGATACAGATCTGCTACAGAAGGCAATTTTCAGAAGTCTGCTCACAGTAATACAGGAGCTGAGGGCAGCAACCCAGAATAAGGATGCAATGAGAGAGGAGATGAAGTCCACAATAGAGGTGATGAAGTCCACAATAGAGGGGATGAAATCCACCCACCAAAGAGAACTGCAGGAGCTAACAGAGGAGGTAGCAGAAGCCACACACAAGGTCACCGAATTTACGATTAGGCTTGAGGAGGCAGAGAACCATATCAGTGATCTCGAAGACACTCAAACAGATCTAAGCAAGGAGAAAGTCAGGAACATTAAAGAAACAGAAGATAGCTGAGATCAATGACAGATGCTATGAAAAGGAATAATATTTGGATAATTGGTCTACAGGAGCACAACACAATACACATGTTGACAGCCAAGATAGCAAAGGAATTTCTGGAAGAAAACTTTCCCACCTTAACAAGAGAGAACCAGGCACTCAGGAAGAAGAAAGGACGCAGGAAGCAGAAAGGACGCCAGCTAGAAGAACATGCCAAGACATTTAATAGTAAAAATATCCAACTTAGATGAAAAAGAGATAATTTTACGAGCAGCTAGAGAAAGGAAGACAGTAACACACAAATGAGCGCAGGTAAGAATATGCTCAGACCTATCAGCAGATACCATGAAGAGGAGGAGAGAATGGAGCAACATCTTCCAAAAGCTGAAAGAAAAAATGCCTCCCCCCAGAATCCTGTACCCTGCCAAGTTATCCATTAAGATAGATGGTGAGATAAGGTCCTCCAGGACAAGGAAAGACTCAAAGAATATGCTGCAAGACACCTGACACTGTGGAAGATACTGGATGACTCACTAAGGCCAGAGGATCAACCTCCACCAAGAACAAACAGGAGACCCCCACATAGCCCATCTCCATCTAGAAGCCAACATGCCAGCAACAAGTACCAGGACAACAGGGTCTCAGATGGAAAAGAGGACAAGAGAGAAACTCTCCACTCAAACACAGCACACTGACATGAAGTGAGATAGGTAAGGACCCAAACACAAAACAGGGTATGACAACTATGAATCCACAGACAGTGATGATAACTCTGAATTCCAATGGACTCGATTCGTACATTAAAAGAAACAGACTTGAGGAATGGCTCAGAAAACATAACCCATCAATCGGTTGCCTGCAAGAGACACATCTTAAGTGCACAGACAAGAATATGTTAAGAATAAAGGGTTGGCAGAGAGTTTACCAATCAAATGTTAACTCAAAAGAGGTAGGGGTGGCTATCTTCATCTCTGACAAAATGAACCTCAAGATACAAACATAAAAAGAGACAAAGAGGGACACTACATAATGCTCAAAGGTTCAGTAAACCAAGGAGCACTTAGCATATTGAATGTTTACACTCCTAATAACGGTGCGGTGAATTTCATCAAACAAACTATTAAAAAGATGAAAAAAGAAATCATGGACACAATAATCATAGTAGGTGACTTTAAAACTCTGCTATCAGAGAAAGAGAGATCACTGGGAAAGAAGCTCAGCAAAGAGGCCATAGAGCTAAACACTAATTAGGCAACAGGGCCTGATAGACATTTATAGAGGTTCCATCAAAACACAAAAGATTTCACATTCTTTCAAGTCCACCTGGATCTTTTTCAAGAATAAACCACATGCTGGGACACAAGTCCAGTCTGAGTAAATTCAAACACAGATATTATCCAGACATCTCTCTCAGATCACCATGCCATAAAGCTGGAGATTAATAAGAGGATGTCCAGAAAAGCAAGAGCAACCAATTGGAGAATCAATAACGATCTCCTACGACATAAATAGGTACAGGCCCACATCAGAGAGGATATTAGGAAGTTTCTAGAAACTAATGAGAACGAGAATACAATGTATCAAAACTTATGGGACACTGTGAAGGCAGTTATCGGAGGTAGCTTGATATCATTAAATGCATATATGAAACAAGAAGAGAGGCGTATGACAGATACATTAACACAAAACCTCAAACAACTAGAACAGAGTCAGCAGAACAACCCCTCCAATAGTGAGAGAAAAGAAATAATAAAAATCAGGGAAGAGTTAAACAATGGGAAAACAAGAGAACAATGCAAAAAATAAATGCTGCTAAAAGCTGTTTCTATGAAAGAATTAACAAAATTGAAAGTCCTCTGGCAAAGCATAGCAAGGATAGAAAGGAGCAAACATCAATAGCCAGGATGAGGGATGAATCAGGGGCAATAACATCAGAAACCAATGAGATTAAAAGGATAATCATGAAGTATTATGTAGGTTTGTATTCTAATGGATTCAGAAACATGGAAGACATGGATAAATATTTGGAAAAACAGTCTCTCCCTAGATTATCTCCTAGATTACTTCAGACAGAAAGCAAGAACTTCAACAAACCCATAGCAAAAGAAGAAATAGAGAGGGTCATCAAAAACCTACCAACAAAAAAGCCCCAGGGCCAGATGGCTTCACAGCAGAATTCTACCAAGCATTCAGGGAAGAGTTGACACCGATCCTCCACAAAGTATTCCATAACATAGAAGAGGATAGCAAACTCCCAAACTCATTTTATGAAGCCAGCATTACTTTGATACCCAAACAGGGCAAAGACCCCACAGGTATAGAGAATTACAGACCACTATCTCTAATGAACATAGATGCAAAAATCCTTAACAAAATATTGGCCAATAGGATACAAAAAGTACATAAAACATATTATCCACCACGACCAGGTAGGATTCATCTCAGGGATGCAGGGATGGTTTAACATCCAAAAATCCATCAATATTATACACCACATTGAGAGAAAAAGGATAAAAACCATATGATAATATCCATAGATGCAGAAAAAGCATTTGACAACATCCAACAGCCATTCCTAATCAAGACACTCATGAAGATAGGATTGGAAGTTAAGTTCCTCATCGTGATACAGCTATCTATGAAAGACCAATGGCCAACATCATAGTCAATGGAGAGAAAAAACAATCCCACTGAAAAAGGGTACAAGACAAGGATGCCCCCTGTCCCCACTCCTATTCAATATCGTTTTGGAGGTTCTGGCTAACAACATAAGACAGCAGAAGGACATCAAGGGGATCCAAATGGGAAAGGAGGAGGTGAAACTATTGCTATTTGCAGACGACATGATCCTGTACATAGAAAACACCAAAAGCTCCACAGCTGGAGTACTTACAGCAATAGAGGAATGTGGAAGATTAGCAGGATACAAGATCAATAGACAGAAATTGGTAGGTTTTCCATACACATCGGACAGAACCATGGAAGAGGGGATTAAGAAGGACGTACCCTTCACAGTAGCTAAGAACAAGCCGAAATACCTAGGACTATATTTAACAAAAAATACTAAAGACCTATACAAGGAAAACTATAAGACCCTACTACAGGAAACCAAAAGCAACCTCCACAAATGGAAGAACATCCCCTGCTCGTGGATTGGAAGGCTCAACATAGTGAAGATGACAGTCCTACCTAAAGCACTTTACAAGTTCAATGCTGCACCAATTCAAATGCCATCAACCTTCTTCAAAGAATTGGAAAAACTAACCACCAATTTCATATGGAGAGGGACAAAACCTAGAATTAGCAGAGAACTCCTCAAGAAGAAGGACACAGTTGGAGGACTCACCATACGCGTTTTTAACACCTATTACACAGCTACAGTGGTCAAAACAGCATGGTACTGGCACAACGACAGACACTCAAACCAGTGGAAAAGAATAGAAAGCCCAAGAATAAAACCATCAGCATATAGACAACTGATCTTCGACAAGGGTCCCAAAACCATCAAGTGGAAAGTGAATGCCCATTTTAACAAATGGTGCTGGAAAAACAATGGATATCCACATGTAGAAAGATGAAACAAGACGTTTACCTCACCCCATGCACAAGAATAAACTCAAGGTGGATCACAGACCTAGAAGTTAAACCCCAAACCATCAGGACCATCAAGGAGGGAATTGGGACTAACCTCAGAGCACTGGCCCAGGGAACTCATAGGCTCACTGCAATAGGGAAGGGTACACACACAAGTGAACTGGAAATCGACAAATGGGATTTAGTAAGAATAAAGCACTTGTGCAACTCAAAAGACTTCACCAAGAGGGTGAAAAGACAACCCACAGACTGGGAGAGAATTTTAAGTAATGACACATCGGACAAAGGGCTCATTACTAAATCTACAACACCATCATGGCCTGCAAAAAGAGGAAAACAGTTAACCCCCTAAGGAAGTGGGCAAAAGAACTGAAAAGAACTTTCACTAGGGAGGAGACCCATATGGCCAACAAACATATGAGAAAGTGTTCCAGGTCATTAGCCATAGAGAAATGCAAATCAAAATAACCATGAGATACCACCTAACACCCATGAGGCTAGCCCAAATCAGCAAATCAGAGAGCAACAAGGATTGGAGGGGCTGTGGTGAAATAGGAACCCTCCTCCACTGCTAGTGGTTATGTAGATTTGTACAACCACTGTGGAAAGCAATCTAGCGATACTTAAAGAAAATGGATATTTTCTACCTTATGACCCAGCCATCCCTCTACTAGGCATATACCCGGTAGAAGCAACAAATAAAACACAACCAGTCATCTGCACTCCAATGTTTATGGCGGCACAATTCACAATTGCAAAGACTTGGAAACAGCCTAAGTTTCCATCGATAGATGAGTGGATTAGTAAACTCTGGCACATATACATAATGGAGTACTATGCAGCACTGAAAAGCATGGACAATCACATGAAACACGTCATTTCGTGGGAATAGCTGGAAGGAAATATGTTGAGCAAGGTAAGCCAGAATCAAAAGGACAGGTATAATATGAGATCCCTGAGGTAAGCACAATCAGCATGCCAGGAATAGAAGAATAAACACCTATCTCGCAATAAACAGGTGGAAGCATAGAGAGTTGGAGGGAGGGCAGGCCACACCTAGGGAGGTACATGAGAGTCCAACATAAAGAAGGGGCAGGTGGAGGGAGAAGTGGGGTGGGGAGAAACCGAGTGGATGGCACGGGGGGAACAGGGCACTAACCCACCCAGGGGGAGAGGTTGTATCCCCACAGAACTGGAACATGCATACGGACCCCACCATGACATGCCAAACCAGGAGGGCAACATAACGCGCGGAGGAATCCACAAAGAGACTGGACCATACGCCGGCCCAAACCAGAATTAGCCCAACCCCCACCATTGAAGGGAGTGACACAGAAAATGAAAATAGATGGTCTGGTGTGGGGAAGGAACTGACCTACCACACCACACCCAGAAGGGAGCTGAAGCAAAGGAAGGAGAAAGAACAGAGCAGAGCACACCTGGGCCCACCAAGCTCAGAGGATGATAGCCCGGCTCAGAGGGCCCTATGTACAGAGAGGACCATACAGCTGGCCACACGGCGAGATACGACATCCTGCACTGACCCATGGCCCTACACGGGACAGCACCGGAGACACAGTGGGGGATGTGCAACTGAGCTGCCCCCACCACACTGAGGCAAAACACTGGAGCGCAGGGGTGAAGCAGAGCAAGGAGGTCCCAAGGGAGTATAAAGGATGCACTTTGGAGCCAGGACGTGGCACCTCATCAGATTTGCCTGGAAAACAAACACTCCTAAAGGTAAAAAAAAAAAAAAAAAAAGACCTTAAACTACTAACAGGCTTTTTCATTTGTTTTTTTTCCTCTTCTTTTAAATTTTGTATGTCAGTGGCTTTTTTGTTTGTTAGCTTGTCGGTGTTGCTGCCGTCATTGCTGTGTTTTTATGTGCCACTTTGGTGCTGTCAAAGCCATCCCCAATTTTATGCACAATTCTGTTCTTGATATGGTCTCTAAACTCAGGTGAAATAGACTCAAAGTTGAATATTGGCTCTCATAGACTTGTTTTAATTTTCTTCTAGTTCAACCTGAACATACATATGAGCATTTGATGGTCTGTTTCACAGTTGGCCCCTGCCCTAATTTAACTGCTGGTATTAATCTTCGCCATCATCAGTTTCTTCCCATAATGCAATTTGATTTCTGTGTGTTCCATCTGGAGAAGTCCATGTCTGTAGTCACCTTTTGTGTTGTTGAAAAAGGATATTGCCAACGATGATGTTGGTCTTGGAGACGTCTATCGTGTGATCTCCTGCTTTGTTTCTATCACCTAGACCATATTTTCGAAATACTGATCCTGCCTCTTTGTTTCCAGCTTCTAAATTAAAATCACTAATATTTATCAATGCAACTTGGTTGCATGGTTGATCAATTTCAGGCTGAAGATGTTGGTAGACTTCTTCAATTTCCGTATCCCTTGCTTCAGTGGTTGGTGCATAAGTTTGAATAAGACTTGTACTGACTGCATTTTCCTGCATTTGGGTAGATTTTCTCCTGTCACAACAGCATCGCATTTCTTGAATCCCTCATTCCTCACATAGCAACCAGAGAGCTTTCTGATTCAAAATGGCCAAGACCAGTCCATGTCAGCTCAGTAACGCCTTTATGTGTTCAATTTCATTTTTGACGACTTCCAATTTCCCTAGATTCATACTTCAAACATTCCAAGTTCCAATTACTAGTAGATCATTTCAGCTGTTTCTTCTCAGTTTGAATCATGCCCCGTCAGCAAATGAAGGTCCTGAAGGCTTCCCTCCCAGAGGCTTTACTCCCTTTTTGTCCTTAAGGTGGAGTCTACCTAGAGAGGGCAGCTCATCTTATGTTGAGTGCCTTCTGACCTGAGGGACTCATCTGCTGGCACTGTCTCTGACGATATCTTATTGCTATCCATGAGGTGGTCAGTGGCTAATACTCTGAAGGAGGCAGCCTATTCCTTCTTGGTATTTTGTTCTTAGTCTGGAAACTCTGCTGAAACTTATTCACTTTGGGTGACTCTCCTGGTGTTTGAAATGCTAGTGAGATATGCTTCCAGCTTCACAGCAACACACAAGCCACCATAGCACGACAGACAACTGGTGGGGCAGTTGGGTAGGTAATGAGAAGCACCTTCCTGCTGCAGTGAAAAGCCTAAGGGGCTACATATTGAATAGTTTACTCTTACAAACAGTGAAGGCAACAGAAATTATGACAAGAAGGCAAAGAGTCCACTTGAAGACAATACGTCAATGAGAGTGACATTGTGTGAGGCATGAATTCCAATGGGTGTAATGTTCAAGAAAGGAAGAAATCTGGAAGCAGTGACACAAAACACTTGCCTGACCTCCTGGTCTTGACACACCTGGAGCATCCACCTGAATCGAGCACAAGAAAGAAAAGAAACACCTCAGAAGAGGTTGAGAACATAGTGGTGAC
The DNA here is from genome assembly GCF_050624435.1 of Tenrec ecaudatus. NCBI lineage: Eukaryota > Metazoa > Chordata > Mammalia > Afrosoricida > Tenrecidae > Tenrec > Tenrec ecaudatus. Next base: position 47,495,067 of record NC_134539.1, on the reverse strand, counting down.
TAGGGAACTCAGAGTGATGGTTTCAGAAAAGAAAGGGGAAAGGGCAAGGAGGTCACGTGGCTAGAATAGGAGACATAACCAATCGATTGCTGCTGAGTTGATTCTGACTCATGGCAACCCTGTGTGTGTCAAAGAAGAACTGTACTCTGCAGGGTTTCCTATGGAAAATGCAGAATGTTCTGGAAGTAGCCTGCTAAACCTTTCTTTTAAGACACCTCTGGAAGAACTGGAACCACCAATAGTTACATTTAAAATTCAGATTATGCACCATTTGCACTAACCAGGGACCCCAGAGGATGCAAGCAAAAGCACTTTACCAAGTAGGCTACTTCATGAGGGGTAATTATATTGCCTGAAATTTGCATTAAGTACTTGGAATAGAAAGTGTGGTATATATATTTATATATCAGTAAATTTTATAAATCAAATGGTTACTATTTGAAGTGCCCTAAAAGAAGTTTAATCCTGAGGTGTTAAATTAACATTTGAACATCACAAAATAGAGAATTTAAAAAAATAGAGAATTTACGTACCAAAGGGAGTACTGTAAACTGTTAATCGGTCCTATAGTTAAAGAGTTCATAAGTTTAGCATAAGGGTGCTAGACGTTTTCCACTGGTGAAATGAGGAATGTTTAAAATAAGTGAGTAGGCTTGTAATCTCATTGACACTTCCTCCCCTTGATGAACAGCACATAAGAATGAAGGGAACTATCAATATGACTAGGTGGCCTTGTCAGATCTCAATTTCCTCTTTTGTAAAATTAGGAAAATAACATTTATCCCCTAAGAGAGGAATGATGAGGTCTATCCATGTCACTAACCTTCATTGGAGCCATGGTTATGATATCTCTATGCTAATAAAGCACCAATATGAATAATTTAACACACTAACACAGGCACTGCATGTTGTCTGAGCGAGGGTGACACGCAGACTGAAGAGCTACCCCTTGATGTCCACAGACACAACGCGTGAAGTGTGACGTGGGACTCTCTCGGCTTGTTCATGTTTTTTCAGCCAGGTTTTCTTTTCGTCCACCAGGCGGCTGGTTTTCAGACGTTGCTGTCTGAGCAGTGAATGGGTCCAGCTTGGAGTCATTCAACAACTGAGGTATCAGTGAGGCCTTTTATTTTTATCGCATGGGGCAAATCTGCTGTAAAAGACCTCTTTAAGGTATTAGACAGCAAAGATGTCATGTTGAAGACTGGGTGTGTCTGTCCCAAGCCATGTTCTTTCCAATGGCCTCAGAGGCATGTGAAAGCTGGACAATGAATAAGGAAGACTGGAGACAAACTGAAGATTATACAATGGGCCGTGGGTGGCCAGAAGAACAAACCAACCTATCTTGGAAGTACAGCCAGAATGCTCCTCAGAAGCAAAGATGGTGGGACTTCTTCTCACATACTTTGGACGCATTATCAAGAGGGAATTTGTTCCATGAGTAAGCTGCCATGCTTGGTAAAGTTAAAGGTCAGCGAAAGACCCTCAAGGGAAGGAACTGGTACAGTAGCTGTCACAATGTGCTCAAACATAGAACAATTGTGAGAACTCCATTCTATTGTACAGCATGGCATCTGACGACACACGTCAGGATGGGACTCCATCTTTGTTATGTAAATGAAGGCAGATCCATGTAAAGTATGCCTTAAACAAATCACTGAAGAACCAGGGACCACCCAATCCCAAATTCCAATTTACAGTGACTCTACCTAGGATGTCTAAGGCTTTAATCTGTATGAGAAGACAATCTCATCTTTCTCCTGAGGAACAGCTGGTAGATTTGAACTGATGATGTTTTGGTTAGCAAAGAAGAGAAGCCTGAAGATGAGGATTTTCCCCCAAAGCAAAGAGCTAGAACGAGAACCCTGATTTAGCACTTCCCCACTCTGAAACGATTTGAAAGTAAATTCGTTTGCATCCACTTGTGGGATTCCTGCTGTAAGAGCATTGGAGCACTAAGCCAGCGCTTAAACGGTGGAGCCGAGCTCCTTCTCGGGTTCCACATAATGCCTGACTGAGCTGACCTAGAAACCTGACATAAGCTCAACAGACCTCACTCAATACTCGTTTGCTCTTCTGGGTGATGTGGAAATGTTCTTTTTTGCCTCCCCACGATCCATTTCTGTTTTTTCTGGCATCTCCCTGGATTTCCCTTCACTCAGTCCAAATCATTCAAGCAAGGCTGACACCCCCAGGCTCAGGTCAATGAAGGTCCACCTCTGGGGCATTTACTAGAACAAAGGAACCCTAAACCCGCGGGAACCCTAACTGGAAGGTGCTGGTGTCTAGGTTTGCACCTGCCCAGCAGTGTCGTGGCGACTTTTTGAGGCCCCTGAAGTTCCTTGCCATATGAATTAATAGTGATCTTTGTGGGTTAAGTCAGTTTCAGGCTGTAACTTCTCCCTGCAACTGACAGTCCTAACACCCATGGCCAACCCCCAAGTGAAGGCATGAGTGCCATGGTCTCAGTCATCCGCTGTTGCTATAACCAAAATACAAAAAGTGGGCGGGTTCAGCAGAGAATTTTATTTTCTGAGAGTATGGGAGGTTGTTAGGGGCCATCGAGTCAGTTCCAATCCATAGCAACCCTGGGCCCAGCAGAACCAAACACTGCCTGGTCCTGCATCACCCTTGCCATTGTTCCTGTGCCCGCGGCCATCGTACAAGCCACTTCTCCTTGCGGGCCTTCCCCTCTTGCACTGCCCTACCATCTCACCCAGCATGAAGTCCTCTCCTGGGCACTGGTCTCTCCCGACAACATGCCCCAAGTATGGAAGATGAAGTCTGGCCATGCTTGACTCTAAGGAGCACTTTGGCCAGATTTCTTCCAAGACAGTTTGTTTGTCCTTTGGCACTCCGTGGTACTTCCAATATTCTTCTCCAGGGCTGTAATTCAAATTCATCAAATCTTCTTCAGTCTTCCTTATTCAATGTCCAATTTTCACATCTATCTGAGGCAATGAAAAATACCATGGCTTGGACCAGATGCCCCTTAGTCCTCAAAATAACACCCTTGCTTTTCCATAAACTGTAGAAGTCTCATGCAGTAGATTTACTTAATGCAATGCATCTTTTCATCTCTTGACTGCTGCTTCCATGAGCATTGATTATGGATCTAAGCAAGACAAAATCCTTGATAACTTCAACCTTTGCTTCATTGATCATGTTACCTATTGGACCAGTTGTGAGGACTTTAGGGTCTTTTACATTTTGTAATCCACACAGAAGGCTGCAATCCTCCATCTTCATCAGCAAGTGCTTCGATCCTCCTCACTTTCAGCGAGCAAACTTGTGTCACATATAGCGACAGGTTATTAATAATCCTTCCTCCAATCTTGATGTTGTCTTCTTCTTTATATAATCCAGCTTCTCTGGTGATTTGCTCAGCAAACGGACTGAACAAGTATGGTGAGAGGATACAACTGTGATGCACATCTTTCCTGATTCTAAGCCATGTCACGTTCCCTTGTCCTTTTGTGTTCACTAGAAGTCTGAAGTAGGACACCACTTCTAGGGGAGGGTTTTCTCTTTCTGTCACCTCTGGAGAAAAGTTTGTGTGTCTTTACAGGTTTGCCTCTTTCCTTGGTAATCTTCATGTGGCCTGGCATTTATCTTCCCTTATCTCTGCTTCTTTTTGTTTCTGACAGCCTAGAAAATTCACATGAAGTCAATATCTGCTCTTTTATATTTCAAAAAAAATTGAAGGTACAGCCTACCCTAATAGGATATTGTTAACATAACAAAGAAACCCATTCTCAAGTGGGAGTATAACTACAGGAATAAGGGTTGGTTGGGATTTACAACACATATGGGGAGAGGGGGCACAGTGAGTTCCTTAACAGCCACCATCTCTCTCCTCCTCTCACCCCGGACCTATATCTGCACAGATAGCCCTGACCCTCACACCTCACTCTCAACATCGAAAGCTATCTTCCTTGCCACAACTGAAATCCTGTGGACCCCATTTTCCATATACCTGTAGGTAGAGGTCCTTGGTCCTTAAGGCAAGGCCCAACCTGCTTCTCTTCCTCCCTCTGTGTACCACGAGACTCAGGGTACAAAGCTCACTGTTCATGACAAATTTCCCCGTTATTAATTTCATGTACAACCTGGACAACTGGTTGAGTCTCCTTTACTATCCTAGCTCGGCTATCATTCTGGAAGAATTTAACTATTCCACGCAGCGGTCTGTAAGCATACTTCATGTAGCACTAACCATGTGATGGGGAAAATAAGGGTCAAGGAATTGAAATGTTTCAACAAGCTGATGCAGGACTGGAGGAGCTCACGTCTGTGTAAAGAAATTTGGAAGACAGCTACCTGGACAACTGACTGGAAGAGACCAATACTTATGTCCGTCTCAAAGGGTGACCTAATGGAAAACAGAAACTATGTAACAATATCCTTCATATCACATGCAAGTAAAATTTTGCTAAAGATACTTTTAAAACAGTTACAGCGGTCCATCAATAGGGATATGCCCAAAACTCAAGTTGGATTCAGAAGGTGGGCTCTCAGTTGGAAGCAGAGAGCATTAGAAAATATGTTTACCTATATTTTATTGACAAAGACATTTGACAGTGTGGCCCATAATAAATGGTGGGAAGGTGTGAGAAGAGTGGGAATTCCAGAATACATCGTGCTCATGTGACTTGTGCATGGATCAAGAGACAGTTGTGGGACCAGAACAAGGCCATACTGCACGCAAAGGCTTGATCATGTGGATCGTAACAAACTACAGAGAACATTTGTGGTAGTTACATAATCTCTTGTCAACTTGAGGGTATTATGAGTGAAGGAGTGGAGTCTAGCCTGTCAATCAGGGCATAGCCAAGGGTGCCTCTATGCAGGTGTGGCCTTCTCATAAGGATTCTGGAAACTTCCTTTTTCTCCTGGGAGGCAGGCCACACTCTCTCTCTCTGATTCACACTCCTGTTGACAGGCCACATGGAGCCACCCTGATGGCAGCCACCCACCAGCCTGTGATGTTCCTGCATTCGGCATCATTGCATGTGCTATGAGTCTGAAGAGGAATTTATGGATTTATATCTATCTGACTTCTGGGCTAATATCGAATTTATGGACTTGATGTAGACTGGACTGTGATGTTTTATTGATGCATAATTACTTCTAGATATAACGCTTTCTCTTACACATGTCAATTAATTTGTTTCTCTAATCAACCCAGTCTAACCCAACATTATAAAGAATGTGCCTTCCAGAATACTTGAATGTGCTTATATGAAATGTAAGCCAAGAGTCAGTTGTTTGAACAGAACAAAGAAGTTATCGAATGATTTAAAATCAAGGAAAGGGTGTGTTAGGCTTGTGTCCTTTCACTGTACTTATTCTATCTGTCTGAGGATAAATAATGAGACCATAAGAACACAGTACAAGTCAGAACCAACTATAAATTGGACCAGACGATTGTGGCATCAGGATCTGAGAAAGGTCATTAACAAGCTGCAATACGCAACTATCACAACCTTGCTTACTGAAGGCAATGAGGACTTGAAGCACATACTGATGGAAATCAAATACAGCCTTCAAACTAGATTCTACAACATTAAAAAAAAAAAGACAAAACAAATCCTCACAACTGGGCTAATAAGCAATACCAAGAGAGAGGATCATCAAGAATTGTCAAGGGTTTCGTTTTACTTGGATGTAGAATCAAGGCCCACAGGTACATTGGAAAATTAAATGACTCATTACTTTAGGCAATTCTGCGAAAGACGACTTCTTTTAAGTGTTAAAGAGCAAAGCTGACACTTTGAGGATGAAGGTGCACTGACCCAAGCGAGGGTCTTTTCCACTGCCTCATTATGTATGGGAAAGCCAGACAAGGGATAAAGAAGACTGGAGATGCGATACCTTTGACGAATGCTTCTCAGACGTGAGTATGGTGAGACTTCGTCGCACCTACTTTGGACAGATCAGCAGGAAGGGCCAGTGTCTGGGGAAGGATATCATGTTTGGTAAAATAATAAACTCAAAAAACAAACTCACTGCCATGGAGTCAATTCTGGCTCACAGTGACTCTACAGGACAGGATAGAATTGCACCTGTGAGTTTCCAAGACTGGAACTCTTTACACAAGTGGAAAGTCTCATCTTTCTCCTGAGGAGAAGCTAGTGGCTTCAAGCTGCTGGCCTTGTAGTTAGCAGCCAATAGTAAGCACTACACCAAGCAGGGGATTAGCAGAAGAGAAGCCCCTCAACAATGGGTTCAATATAGGAACGACTGTGAGGATGGTGCAGGACGCGTCAGAATCAACTGGCCAACAATATGCCAGATAGAATTTGAAATCCATATATGTTAACTCCCCCACCCTTTATCGTAGCATACTATGGTTTTGAGGTACCTTCCAGTCAATTTTAACTCATAACAACCCCATGTGACAACCCTATGGGGTTTTCTAGCCTGTAATCTGTACGTGAGCCGATGGCCAGTTTTCTGCCACAGAGCGACTGGGTGGATTAGAACCACTAACAATCTTTTAGTTAGTCCCAACTCGCTTAACAATGGGGCCACCAAGGCTCTTTGACCCTCACATAGGTTATTATGGCCGTTTTACAGATGAGGAAACGGAAAGCCTACTTAGACGTGTCTAGCTACTAAGTGGTACAGCAGGGCCAAGAATCTAATTGGTAGTCTAATTGCAGCAGCTGGGCTAGAAACATAAGCTTTATCCTGCTAGTTCCTGAGAGTCTCTAATTGCAACAGCAGTGCCTCTTGCAGCTGAGTCACCGGGCCTTTAGAAAGTCCTGGGAAAGGAGATGTCAGCCAAGCACGGCTCAGCAGCCCTTGGAGATCTGGTCACTGGCCTTTCTATAGCCCAATTATTTGTTGCCACCTCCGTGGCAACGCACCAGAGGCAGGACCGTGGGTTGGTCTTAAGGCACAGTGAAAAGAAAAGCTGTTCCTAGCACCTTTGCAGGCCCCTTCTTGGTTCCAAAAGTCCTTAATCTTTTTGAGAACGTTGATTTCTTTAGGGGACAGCATATTTCCTCTGTCTAGGTCTGTACTTAAGGAGTCGGGGGTGGGGGATCCATAAAGTGATTAAGAGTTTGGCTCTTAACCAAAAGGTCCCTGGCCCCACAGAAGAAAGATGTGTCTGTCTGCCTCTGGAAAGATTATAGCCTTGGAAACCGATGGGCAGTTTTACTCTGGCTATAGGATTGCTATGAGTCAGAATCAATTGAATGACATGAGTCAGTGGGTGGAGGGCTGGCTTTGTTTAGTCCTTTCATAACTTGCAGCTTCTCAGTTCTCTAGGGACTTTGGCTAACAGGCTCCCAGCCCCTGGTTCTCTTTCTTCTCCACTTGAAATGGCAGGGAGAAGGAAGCATGGGCCTCCTGGGGGCCAGCCAGCAGCAGTTTCACCACTAACGCCAGCCGATCACATTTACATCTAGCTTTCTCCACAGCTGCTCTGCTCCTAAAACGCAAGCTTGTGTTCTTGCCCCAGCGGTCTGCCTCATGTCCCTCTGCAGCTCAACCGTTTCTCCATGTCCCACTCTCACAAGCCCTTCCAACTGTCGCTAACACACTCAAAACTCAGTCTTGCCAGATCCCACCTCTAAGGCATCCCTGAATCAACACACATTTCCGACTTCTCCCTTTCTCACCACTGGTAGAAAAACACCCAAGTGTGCTTTGCAAATATAAGGTCACTACACTCCTCCAGGCCCTCCAGACGCCAAGCAGCCCACTGTGTGCTGACAGAAGCTATGTTGTGAGTCGCTGCCCTGTCAGCTCTAACTCACAAGACCCTATTTGTTACAAATTTGTAGAGAGAAGAACAGCTTCCTTAGGTTTTTTCAAGGCTGCCACTTTTCAGACGATGATGGCCAGGCTGCCTTCCCAGGAGCCTCTGGGTAGTAACGAACCTTTAGGCTAGTGGTCCGGCGCTTAACAGTGTGGGCCACCCAGGGACTTCCAGCAGAACTATGGGATGGCTTGGTACGCCTCAAAACAGTCTTGATCATCATACAGGTTACTTAGAACCTAAAAACACCACCACGTGAGATAGAGACGGCCCTAATTCTCACTTTACTCAAGAAGGGAAACAGGCACCAGACTGACAGGGCGTCACCAGGGCCACACAATGGAACTAAATTGCAGGGCCCACTCAGGTCCTCGCTCGCAGTAGTGTGAGCCCAGGTGGATCCCACCTGTCCTAAACTGCCCTGTCACCCTCAGAGTCATCGAGTTCACAGGTGAAAGAACAGCAGAGTCTTCCCTGCAAATTCCACCCGGGGGTCCCTGCCACCCGCCCGCCCCGCCCCCATACCCCCTCCAGAGACAGGTGTTCTTTGGAAACCACTGAGTGATCGCCAGGGCGCACGCAGTACACCCCGCCCGCGGGGGCAGGTGGGGAGGCCCAGGGGCTGCGCACCCCGCCTTACTTCCAGGTCATCATTACTCAGCACTTTGGGGTTCGCTTGGCTGCGGGGCGGAGGCGAGGGCGTGGCGGGGCTCTTCCAGGAATCTAGGCCTGCCTGGGCGGTCCTGGGGCGGTCTATCCGGAGCCCGTGGGTGCGCAGGATTACGGCCTGGCTCACCCTTCTACGTAGCCCGGGGGGAGGGGGGAACCCCGTGGTTCTGGAGAAGATGGTTTGGTCCGCCGCCGCACCTCCCACCGCCCACCGTGGGCCTACGCGGTCATTCGCTGGCTCCCAAAGAGCACCCACCCACCCAGCCACCGGGGACGGGAGCGGGTGGCTAGCGTGGCTCGCAGACAAGGCTTCCGGGAGTTCCTCGCGGTGCCCGCCAGCCCCACCCCCTGAGCCCGTGGCCCCGCCCCCTCGGCTGCTCGCTTGCCCCCTCCCACCGGGAGGCGGGGCCTTCCTGGAGGAACCTCGGCGGGCGACCGGGACGGGCGCGCCCCCGCCACACGCCCGCCGCGCGCGCCCGCCGCGACGCCCCGCCCCTCCCCGCCCCGTTGCGCTATAAAGGCAAGGCGGGCGGCGCGCTCTGGGTCCAAGCTCGGTTCGCTGTCGTGTTCCGTTCTTCTTGTGGCCCCGGTCGCTCGTCCAAGCCCAACGGTCAAAATGGTGAAGCAGATCGATAGCAAGGTACGCGCCTCCGAGGAAGCCCAGGGCGCGCTGCGAGCTGCGTGTGCGTGGGGCCGGCGGGGGGAGGCCGCCGCTCCGCATTCCTGAGGAAGGGGAGGCGGCGGCTTGGCCTCCGGGGTGGAGAGCCCGGGCCTGGGCGCGCCGGAGGCGGCCGCGTGTGCTGGGGGAAAGGAGGAGGCGGAAGGAGGGTCCCCTGGAGGTCGGGGTGCTCCCCGCATCCCTGGGGTTGCACGCGCTTGGGAAGCGCCCGGCCCGGGGTTCCCTCGCTTAGCCGCCTGCGCCTCCCGTCGGGCCACCCCGCCTGGGAGATGAGGAGGACTGACCTCGCCTGCATTCCAGTTCCCACGGGGGCCGGGCGGCGGGAGCCCCTCGGAGCGGGCTGGTGGTCACCAGCGGCCCCTCCCACCCCCTAAGCCACTAGATCCGATCGAGAGGGGTGGGGTCGGGTGGGGCACCTCCTCCGGATGCCTCCCAACCCTGCCCTGCCCCGGAGACACCGGTCCTGGGCCTGCTTTAAAGGGAGCGCCGGGGCTGGAGACCCCCGCGGGCACGCGGCCCGAGGCGGGACGACGGGGCCCCAGGTGGCTGCGAGCTGGGGCGGCCCGCGCTGCGCCCCCGGACTCCTCCCCTGCGACGCCGGGCGTGTTTCCGGCAACGCTGGCCTGGGAATGACTCAGTCCGGGAGGCCTGGGCTGGGGACCCTGCCTGCCCTGCTGCTTTCTGCTCTTGCGTGTGGCATCGAGGGAGCCGCTGTGGTCCAAAGACAAGAATTGTTGGCGGGTTCGTGTTAGCCAGCATCGTGACCCTTATACGCTGGGCGCTCAAGAGCGCGTGTTTAATGCAGTCCAAAACGTAAACGCGAGGAAATTGCGCTTGCTGAGCAGCGAACAGACCCCGGTGCGCAGCAGCCGGCGGCCAGGGAAAGCGGGAAAGGGGCACCTTGCATTCACTGAGCACATGCTGGTGGCGGCATCTTTGCATACGGAACTTTATAGCCAGGAAATACACCAGGCGTTTCCAAAGGTTCATGGGGGGAATTTCTTTTTTCCCTTCCATTTTTCCGCCAACTTTGGGCGGAGGGAGAAATCACCTTTGAGATTATGTGTACTCTTGGTTTGGGGGTGTTCAGTCGTGCAATCAGAAAGCTCTTTGCCACCGTTTTCCTGTCTAAAGACATTGGTGATTACTAGGAAGCTCCAGCGTTTCAATAGATAATTGATTCCGAGAACAGGCTGTTTTCTTAGACTAGAGCCTCAAGTGCAATTGGGCAAAGGATGAGCCCTTTTTAAAAGCTTATCGCTGGTGCACGTGATAAATGAGAAATGCCCCTTTGACTCCACCGTTAGCAATTTTTTTCACTTTAATTCCAGACAAATCGATAGCAAAATGCCTTAGTGTAACTTCATAGTCTTTGTTGATTAGTGATGCTGGCCTTTTGAAATGGTGCCCGTTTTAATTAGTAACTCGGTCATGTTGAAAAGTTTGGTTTAGAATCTACTGTGTGATCGATACCAGTGTAATTGTTGAGAGGCTCCGAGTCCCGAAGTCTGGCAACCACTTCAGGAGAAGCTAGCCATCAAGAACCCATTAACTATTGTTTCTGCAGCCAACCTGTCCTTACAGGTTACAGCTCTCTTGATTCTACCACCCCTCGTCACTGAGGTGCACAGGGCTGCCAGGGGATTAATTCAGCACCCACAAAAGCGTCCCAACCCTGAGACCAATCAAGCCATGTTCACAGTTGTGGCCCACAGCCTCTAATGAAAAGCTGAATTCGAATATGACTGGTATTTATCAACATTGAATGCTCATTAGATGTTCATCCTGACAGGCTGAAAGTTGTGTCTTTGTCTCTGCAGAAGAGCCTTGTTGTGTAGGACTGTATTAGCGCCATATTTTTGTCGTACCTTCTATGTTGGCCAACTACCCCCTGGGAGATATTTCACCGCGGGTGCTTCCCTCCGCCCCTGCCCCCGCCCTACACGTGAGGGAAAAAATGGCACAGTTGTGTTTACTGAAAATACCTCCTGGGAAGAGGGAGGGATTAGTAAAGAGATATGTTATTTTCATGAACATATGGTAGTTCAGGGCACTAGGGTCTGTTTCAGCAAAGGAAGGCTACTGCTCTGTAACAGGTGAACCACGCTGGCTTTTTTTTTAAAAAAAGGAAGAATTTTAGCTGCTGTCTATTGAACTATTAGCATCCACATAAATCGGTTGTTGTTGGATGATTTGACCAGCACCTGAGACATTGGCTTGGATATAAATGTTCATGTTCCCATAGCTCACTGCTGGCCTGTTTCTGGGTCTGGGCCGATTGTGCTAAAGATGAGGAGGTTCCGTTTCACGGTTATAGTGTACACCATCGTAAATAATTCACAGAGGTTGGTGGTACGGGATTTCTTGATCTCTTCTGCTGGTGAAGTTTGTTTTACATGTACCCCTTATGCAGAATAGCATGAAAAGGGCTCCCTTCATGAGACTCAAAATTGTTTCATTGGAGCAATAATGAGGGCAGAATTTAGAGATTAAAAAGCAGAAACCTGTGGTTGATAAATAGTATGACCGACTCTTGAAAGCTTTTTTTAAAAATATGAGAATATATATTTAATGTCAGTTGACTTCCATGCATTATGGGGTTTTGAAACATGGAGGAAGTGATTTTTTTCTAGACTTTTTTGGGGGGGGTTAACTTTTCACATTTTCTACAATAAACAATATTAGCTTAATCAGACAAGTTTTAGCTGTAAGGCAACATTTTTTTCTCCTTTGGATGAGTCAGTTGTTAAACCCCTGGGCCATTAGACTTCGAGTAACCCCTTTTCATCAGCCGATATGCCGCATTTGTTGGGTGGCTACTATGTGCCTAGAGTTGATGTGGAAGCATTTTGGGGTTTGTTTGGGTTTTGTTTGTTTTTTTCTGAAAATTTACTTAGCTTAGATGTAGATTAGCTATATTTCGTGAACCATAACCATGAAGATGTGTGGAGTATTTACATCTTGCTTCCTATATCAAATGAGAGTTCCAGCAGTATTTAAGATTCCTTTCAAACCTACTGAGCCTCCCTCGCTCTCTGTCTCTCTGTCAACCACATGTGTACCTGTTTTCCTCCTCAGGAAGATTTTCAGACCGCTCTGAAGAGTGCTGGAGAGAAGCTTGTAGTGGTTGACTTCTCTGCCACGTGGTGTGGGCCTTGCAAAATGATCAAGCCTTTCTATCATGTGAGTATCAAACAACTTTTACTTTGAAAGAGGTTTGTCTGGTGGATGGGGTTGCATCACAAAAATAGGAATGTAAAATTGGTTTTTGTTTGTTTTTTTTTTTGCTTGTAGATCTTTTGGTCTACCAGCACAGCAGTGTAGCCATGCAGGTTTGATTCATGTGGGTCAGTTAGATTGAAACATGGGCCCTACTCCAAATGCAGCCCTCCCAAGGGGATGTACCAAATTACTTTACAGCAGGAGGAATGTATTCTGGGGAAAATGTGTGTCTCTTCATACCAGCCTGGTGTCTTAACATTTGGGGGACTTTACGTTGGGGGGCAGGGGGAACTAATTTTTCATTACTTTAATCAAGTTTTTATTTACAAAGCTTGAGTATATTGACTGCTGTTTCCCAGGTTTTAAAACTTTGGCTTATTTTAAATTTTTTTCTAGTCCCTCAGTGAAAAGTATGGCAATGTGGTCTTCCTTGAAGTTGATGTGGATGACTGCCAGGTATGTGTTTGCTAATTTAAAATACTGCTGAGGCCTCGCGTTGACTTGAAGTATTGATTAATCAGTCCTTGATGCTGTTAATACCCCCATGTTACGGGGGGATGGGTGGGAAGTGGAGGAGGCCAACCTCGTTGTCACCAAGTTGGTTCTGACTCACAGTGACCTTCAAGGACAGAGTAGACCTGCGTCCCTAGAGTTAGTAAGCAGCACAATTTAAAATGAGGTAGTCTGCTTTCTGCGCCTTTGCCCTTAGCCTCCTTGGTGGATGCTGTGTCTGGCCTAGGTGCCAATCAGGTTAAGGCTCCACCTCTCACAGGCCACTGAGCTCTTGAGAGCCTGTCCAAGGTGTGTCACTCTGCAGCTCATTGTGCATGTGCGAGCCATCGTTCAGGTTCACGTTAGCCTGGCCCAGTGGACAGGAGGAGTTAGCTGCTCGTGGTGGTATGGTTACGGTAGACAAGGCACTGGGCTTAGATTCTGTTCCTGAACCTTCTATGACTTTCTGCTTTAGGTTAATCCAATGGTTCTCAACCTTCCTAATGCCGTGACCCTTTAATACAGTCCCTCATGTTGTGGTGACCCACAACCATAAAATTATTTCTTTGCTACTTCATAACTGATTTTGCTACTGTTATGAATTGTAATGTAAATTGTAATGTGTTTTGCAATGGTCTTAGGTGACCCCTGTGAAAGGGTCATTTGACCCCCAAAGGGATCATAACCCACAGATTGAAAACTGGGCTAGTCCCTTATTCTCCGTGTATGACTAGATCTTAACCTCTACCTCTTTTTCATTAACATAGATTGCTTAATAAAGGTAATGAAGGGCCAATAAAAGCAGGTATATGGCAGCCCTTGATAAGTTTGCAAGGACCTCTGTGACTTGGACCATGTTTCAGTCCTTGCAGTCACTGTCTTACAGCCCTGCCAACCCCCATTGCTGGTCCCTGGCCCATCCCCCACTTGCCCATCTCCCACTCACGCTCTGCCTTCACTCTTGTCTCTTCATGGCTCGAACTTTCCTTTTTTGCCTGTTCTGCCCGGCAGGTTCATACTCTGAAATGACCTTTCTCCGCCCTAGTCTGGGTTAGTTTCCCGTCCTCTGTGCCCCCACCCCTCACATCCTGTTGATGTTGGCCGAGGTGGCTACAACGTTGGCTTTCTTCAGCAGCTGTCACCCGTTGCTGTGAAACCCTGTGCCTCGGTTGGAGCCTCTGTACAATGATGGTGCACATCGGGTAGCAGGCAGTAGTGGTCAAGATAACAGAAAACTCCCCAGAACAGGGGTCGGCGCGTGAGGAGTGTGCTCAGGAACATCTTATTATTCCAATGATCACTTCATGTTTGTTCTCTCGGGTTTCTTGGGACCCTGTTTCATTTTAACAAGGTGGGGGGATGGAGTCATGTTAATGAATAAACCCCTTGGTGAACTTTCTACCTCAATTCCCAACTTTGGGGAAGTGGATAGGCAAGAGCCTTCCTTCTGACCCAAGTGTGCTGGGGGCTGCGGCCATCATCCTGAATGTGCCTTGATTGACCTTGGCATAGCGCCCTGGGAGATGGGGGTGTCTTTCACTCCCCAGATTCTAAAAAGTACGTCTCATAGAGGCTTCCCTAGAAAGCTCTAGCCACGTGGGCGGTGAGAACTGACCTGTTTAGTGTCAGAGACTCCAAGGGACAATTAGACATGCACCCGGCAGGCTACTCCAGGTCGGTTTTATGGCCACAGGAAAGTGTGGTTACTGACACTTTGGGAGATGACAGTCAGCCTTGATTTCTTCGACAAGACTACTCCTCTCAACTCTCCCAGTGGATTGTTGGTGCTTACTTTGTGAATGAAAACTGAAACAGAACCATTGGATCTGATCATTTTGTAACCTTTTGGAATGCCATGTGTGTCTCAGTTTTTGACAGAATAGGAAGCAGTGAGCTCAGAAGTGGCAGAGGCAGATTTAAAGGTATTTCAGCCATGTGGTCAGCTGAGCTGGAAACCAAGAGAGTCCCTGTACTTATTAGACAAACTTTGTTTTGAATTCCAAGTTTGGGCAACACGATAAGGCATCGGTGGTTGCAAGGGGCAGTAGCCCGGAGAGGGGATGTAGAGAGCCCCCAGGGGCCTGTCCTACGTTTATCAAAGCTCACTGACCTTGTACACCCCTAGAAGATGAATTTTACTCTTTATTTTCCTTTCAGTATCCAGATAGTTCACAGAAAAACATGAAGTGGTGGGAGGAGTCCCATGAAGGAGTGAGCTAGCTTTCTATCTTTAGATGAAGAGAGTGGCAAAGAAAGTAGAGTCAAGGGTGTTTTCAGAGCTTACATAAAGTTTTAAATGGTGTACATACTCCCACCTCACTGGAGGAATAGAAAGCAGAGAAGCTAGCCTATAGGACAAGAAGTAGAAATGAAATAAAACATCGACTGTAGGATAGAAATGTTAGGAAACTATGACAAAATAACGATGTATAAATTACCAAGGGCACATGAGGGAGGGGAGAGTGGGGAGGGAGGGGAAAAAAAAAGAGGACCTGATGCAAAGGGCTTAAGTGGAGAGCAAATGCTTTGAGAATGATTGGGGCAGGGAATGTATGGATGTGCTTTATACAATTGATGTATGTATATGTATGCATTGTGATAAGAGTTGTATGAGTCCCTAATAAAATGTAAAAAAAGAAAAGAGGAGAAAAAAAAGAAAATGATTAGGGCAAAGAATGTACAGATGTGCTTTATATAATTGATGTGTGTATATGTGTGGACTGTGATAAGAGTTTTATGAGCCCCTAATAAATTGTTTTTAAAATAAATAAATTAATTTTAAAAAGAAGAGTTGCACAAGCCTCCAATTTAAATAAAATAAAATTACAGGAAAAAAAAAGAAATGTTAGGAAACTAGCGGTGACACGCTCACAGCATGAATTAAGGATTTTTATTCTATGGGCATGTTAGAGTTGGATTGTCCGGGGAGTCACTTAGGAAAACGTCAATACCCTCAAAGTTTCCACCCTTTCTCCACCAGACATTTGCGGGTGGGACTAGCTGCATTATTCTGAAGTGATAGAGGAAAATTTTGGAAGGGATTGAAAAGAAAATATACTAGTGAGGGGAACTAGAAGCAGGCCCCATAGAGTTAAACATGTTTGCTGTGTTGATGGAAACGAGGCAACGGAGATGGTGGAACAGAGTAGAGAGCCCTCCGGAGCGGAGTCAAAGACACTAAAGGCCTTAGTAATGATTCAGCATTTGGGGGTAAAAAGTTCTCTCTGTTTCTTTCAAGAAGAACACCCTGCACGCACTGCCAAGGCGGCTAGTACGCTCTCGTGTCATCTGAACAACAGTGTCTCTTGTCACAGAGGAAGGGGCTGGGAAGGAGGCACCGTCACCAAACTGAAGGCAAGGGCTGATGGAGTTGGCTACAGTACTGCTCTTAACTTAAATGTCAACAGTCGTGCTAAATTGAAACAGTTTAACAACACTGTGTATCTAGAGCCTTTACAGTGAGCATACTAATGCTGAATTAAATTTAACTTCCAGGGGGCGGGCGGGGGAAGATTAAAGTGTTTAGTCAACATCTAAACTGTTAGCGTATCGAACTGTGGGTTGGTCAAAGTGGAGGTGTGTCCCTATAGGGACTACGCGGCCTTTTTAAAAGCAGTTGTAGTGTGTAGTCCTGGAAAGGCAGCTGTGTGTACTTTGACCTAGACGGTATGTGCAGTCTAGTGTGTGTGCCTCTGGCTTCCCAACAAATTGTGCAGGAGCGATAAAATGTTAGCAGTAGCTACTGGAGGACACAGGTAACATTACCTTAGGGTTTGGGGGTTTGGTTTGGTTTTTGGGGGTTTGGTTTGGTTTTTGGTTTTTTTGCATTGAACCTGGATTGTGTGTATGTAAATAGATTAATTAAAATATTTATATTTGTTTCCTTAAACCCAGCCATTCCGGTTTTAGGATTTGCTCCAGGGATGTGACTGGGCATTTATTTGCAAGGATGTACATAGATTGAAAATAGCCCCGAAGCCTAGTGGATTGGGGGAGGAGTAGTGGTGATAAGGGATCCTATGTCACTTTCACAGCCAAAGAAGTGAGAACATTCTTACTGCTTTCATTAAAATGTTCAGCAATACTACATAATAAAGATTTGGCTGTACTTTTTAAACATCACATGGATGAACCTAGTTGAAGGCATTCAGTCTGATAAGACTTCAGGTTTGGCTGGTCTGCATCATTTCTCTTTATAGATGGGCCCTGTATTTTCCATGAGAAAGATGAGGCTCTTTACTAGGGCAAAGAGTTAGTCTCGGGAAACCCCCGGGACTCAGCAGTGTGTTTGGTTTTGCTCTGAGTATTTCCCACCAATACAGCTTTGGAAGTAGTCTGTGAGCTAAAAGCAGGGATGAATGTGTACGATCATATGTGAAGGCAATTTGAGTTCCACCAGCAATGCATCTTTGGTTTTAGAGGGGTTCAGGGAACGAGAGTGGGCCCTTGGGAGCCTTATCGGATCACTGACGCATAGTGATCTGGTAATCCAAGAGCAAGCACACTTGTCCTCTGAGGCTTACGCCATTTGCTTCCAGAAAATTTTGTATCACGCTGTGATTAAAATGTGCTAGGTGGAGAGGGTATGACAAGAGTAAACAAGTGACTAGCTGCTCTCTGCACCCTGGTCAGTACCTTGGAGAGTAAGCCCGATGTTTGCAGATATTTGAAGTCAAGAGATACCACGAATGGACATCGCATTCAGAGTTTTGGTTTGGGATCACTTGAATTGGCTCAGATTTGGCTCAAAGCCACCCATCTAGTCTAACCTCTTAGCTACCCTCCTAACGTGTCATCTTCTGATTTCCTGATGAACCAACATTGTTGCTATTGGGTCTATTCTGACTCAGTGACCTGATAGCACAGAGTAGAGCTGCCCCACTGGGCACCCACTGCTGTAGCCTTTTTGAAAGCCGGCTCATGCATCTTTCTCCTGCGCAGCAGCTGGTGGGCCTGCCGCCAGAGCGCCTTGATTTCATGGTTATTGCTCCATGCTGGTTACTTACCCACAATCCCTGCAGGTGCTTCGCATGAGACTCCTAAGATCTTCATTTTGATTGCCCTATTACATAGTACTGGTGACTACTCTGTCTCCCTTTCTTTGACCAAGTATTTGACGCTTGGAACATGGCAGGCGTTGAGTTTGAAATCTCTTCGTATTTATAAAGATGTAAAGCCATACTCTGCTCTCCTGTCTTGGAGGAAGAGATGCAGCTACACCAGAAGAGGTGCTCTTCTGAGGCTCCCCATCACAGAGCCTCGTCTCCATTTACCATTCCAGGGCCCTTTACTCCTGAAGTCACCACCATCTTGGTGGTGGTGGTGGTGGTGGTGAAGTGCGTTGAGTCAATTCTGGCTCATAATGAACCTCGTACCACCAGAATTGTTAGGTTTGAGCCCATGTTTGCAGCCACTTCGTCAATCCTCCATCTTCTTGGCCCTTTTTGGGCTCATGAAAGTTCTTGGGTTTCCACAGTCTGGTTCTTAATTCTTCCTGCTTGGCTGCTGGCCTTGTGCAGCGTCTTGTTCGGTGATGAGTACTTCCTTTTTCCTTTCCCAGCCCTCGAGCACCTGCCTCCAGGAGCCCTTTCCCACCTCTCAACTTGAGATGCGTGTCCAAACCAAACCATGTGTGTGACACTTTCTCCTGGACTTTTGCAAGTGAACAGTGTATGGAAAGTGAGCTGTTAGGTCAACTCTCAGGAAGCACCCCTGCAACAAAATGGTGCGGTGTGCATTACCTCTGCCAGCTGTGCCGTTGAGAAAAGTCGCTCCTTTCAGTAATGACCACATCCAGTAGAAGAGAAGACTAGCCAATTCGCAGTGCTTGCCCATTTGTCTCAAATCAGGTGGTTCCCCAAAGGTAGAGCATTCGCATCAATACGGGGCACAGGTGACTTCATAGTTTGCCTTGGGCAGTTCTGATGTGCGGCCAAGTTTGAGAACCCTAAGTGAATTTTTAATTGAGAATACACAGAAGACTGTGCGTGACAAATGTTAAAAGGCAAATGAATTTTCCATATATATTTATCACATCCAAAAAAGGGAAGATGACGAAAACCCCAGTGTGGCACTGTCTCTAATTACTATGATTTTCTTTAGGGGGTTACTTCTTTTGCAAGTACACTTTTGCTTATCTTGCAACACTTGGCCTGTAGCCCTTAAAGGATCACTTAGTTGCCCCCACGCACCCCATAAGGAAACTAGGGAGGCGGTGAGCAACGGCTGTGCGTTCAGAGGAATAGGTGCGGTCAAGCTCAAGAGCCCTTTACCGTGAGTGGCGCTGCTTCCTTAGGGTACTTCCATGGCCACCATCTTAATCCAGTTAAACAGCTGATGCCCAAGAAGCCTGACGATGCCCCTCAGAAAGGAGGCGAGATATTACTTAAGAATCAGAATTGAGACCCTTCGGCTTTTGTGCCACCATGATATTTGTTACGTTGGTGTTCGCATACAGGGCGGGGGAGGGGGTGAGTTCTAATGCTGGTATTGGGTTTATAACAGGAAAAGGCTCTCACTGTAGATGCTGTCAAAGTTTTATGCTCATGACCTTATTTTTTCCTCTCTGCTTCTTCCCTCAGGATGTTGCTTCAGAGTGTGAAGTCAAATGCATGCCAACATTTCAGTTTTATAAAAAGGGACAAAAGGTATGGCCGTTTGAGAAAACTAGCTGGGAAATCAGGAAATGTGGGGGAATTACAGCAGAAGTGACAGATCCTCAAATAGGAAGTACATCACTACTTGTAGAATTTTTAAATATGTCATTCTGTACTGAATTGAGTGAGTAGTGGGGTGTCTAATTAAAATTGATCTTTGCTAGAATGTCACTAAATCTCTTGTTTGGTGCTTCATATCTATATCCCAAAGTGCACAGAATTCCTTAGATACAGGCTCTGAGTAAGTCATTCTATGTATATGTAATATCGCTGCAATATTCTTTTCACAGGTGGGTGAATTTTCTGGTGCTAATAAGGAAAAACTTGAAGCTACCATTAATGAATTAAGTTAATTATGCTTCCTGAAAATGTAAGCAGCCATCAGCTGTGTAAACCTTTTTGTATTTACAAGAAAGAAGAATCAAGTATGAAGACTATATACCCAGCTAACATCTGATTATAAATGACAATAAAATATTAATTCTACCCTTTTTAAAACTTTGTGGTGTCTTTGAATGGCTTTCAAAATAAATGAGAATTTTCATGTCTCGTATCCTCTTGACCAATCCTAGAAGCATGGCGGGTCAGGCATTTGTCAGCCGTTCCAATCCACCAGCTGGCCCTCTGATCCCACAGAGATTTGCATCCTCAGAAGCCCTGGGAAGCAGTTCTTCCCTGCCCTCCCGGCTCACTATGAGTCAGAATCCACTTGATGGCAGGTGGGTACACTTGGCCATTTTAGTAAACTAGTGAGCCACTGAGGAGCCCTGGTGGTGAAATGGCTAAACACCCAACTGCTACCCCCAAAAGTAGGTGGTGCAAAGCCACACAATGGCTCCTTGGGAGAAAGACAAAGTTGTCTGTTCCCATAACAATTACAGGGTAGGAAAATAAGGCGCTGTTCTACTCTGTCGCATGGCTCACTGAGTCAAAACTGGATTGCACCTAGCAATTCTTGATGACATTGAGGCTTGAACTTCCGCCAGTGGAATTTGAGACTTTACAATAGTCTGATAGTCTCAGTGGCGGAGACAGTCTACTTGCTGCAACAGACAACTAACATACTCTTTCAGCACCCAGCCGCCATGCACACACTTCAGAAAGGATTGAGACATGTAAATAGCTCTTTCCTGCCAAGTACAGTATTTTCCCTCATATAGCAGGTTGATAGGAATGATGGTCATACACATAGCCAGTAGAACAGCACATGTATAAAACTGCTCAAGGAAGTTGCAAGGTTTACAGAATGCAGTGTACACAAAAACACTAGTCGCTAATTTCAATTTGCTATAGACATTTTTATAGAGGATCTGTCATGATCTGAGGAATCATTTTAATTCGAATTCGGAATTGTACTTTAAAGTCATAGTCACCAGCAGTGTAATTGAATGCCATCACATAAGATTCATGTCTCTAGAGCAGATAAGCCTAGAATGTATAATGGCATTTTTTCAATAAATACCAAGTTCATGTAATAGAGTTCATGAACTATCGAGTACCTGGAGGATTGATGAGGGGCAGATAAGATGTCCCATTACGTAGCAATGCCATAGTTTATATGTCTAGTCCACACGATCACTGCCCTCATTTGCCCACGCAGCATGTACGCGGTCCCTTAATGCATGTGCTTGGGATGGAATTAAACTGGATTCACATGCACCTGCTTCACCCAGAATTTGTGGTAAAGATGCAACTGCTGATTCATACACTTGCTGGTCCATGAGCAGGGTGTGGAGTTACTCGTTAGATACAAGCAATTTTCCCAAGGACTTAGAAAAGGTTTTCTGTTTTGCCACATTGAATATTGGAATTAAATCTGGTTTAGTGGATATTTTCTGGTTTCTTCAGCATGTCTGATTGTGATGTCAAAAGGATGCTGATTG
This sequence comes from Tenrec ecaudatus, assembly GCF_050624435.1. Classification (NCBI taxonomy): domain Eukaryota; kingdom Metazoa; phylum Chordata; class Mammalia; order Afrosoricida; family Tenrecidae; genus Tenrec; species Tenrec ecaudatus. The sequence goes on along the minus strand of NC_134539.1, from coordinate 47,473,695 downwards.
GCTATTCAAATGTTCTCTTGTGAACCACCTGTTGGAAGTTTTTCTTTTTTTTTAATCAAATGACCAATTTTCAGGCATTCTCTACACTGGACACTAGTCCTGAATTTGTTAGATGTTGCACACGCAAGGCTAGTTCCAAAAGGTCGTATTACTCGGGTGGTAGTCCATACCTGCCCGGGCTTCCATCAGTTCACCCAAATGTTTCAACATGCCTCTGTGGACAGCGAGAGGTAGCAGGCAGTTCTCTCGGTGGTAAACTTGCCTTTGCCTGACCCTTACACTTCCTTCACACACAAAAAGGATGCTTCCCAAATTGTGCTGTGCAAAAATCACCTAACCCAAAGAGCTGATTTTTTCCACCAGTTTTTTTTGTCTATCGCTACATAAATGAACCCATTTTCACAGGCCAGAGACGGTTCAAAGGCGCTTCTGCTTCACTTCCTTCAGTCTGCTGGCGGCCTCTGCTGTAACAGCTGAGAGCCGAGGGGCCGAGGTAGGTCAGTCCCCACCAAGCTACTGTTCTCACTTGGGAACCACAGTGCCTGCTCCCCACAGTGCATCTCCTCAGTGGGTTTTGCCAGAGAAGGAACAAGAAAAACTTGGCATGTTGGCTACTTAACAGTTTTCTTCATTTTCCTGAGGGAGGCATCGTAATGGTCCCGTATTTACACACAAGCCTGACCTTGGTGCCTTCGGCCATCTTGCCACAAGCTAGCTAAGCCAGAGAGCCCATGAGTTCTTTAAGCAAAACAAGTTAATGGACTGGGTCATAGCCAGGAACAAGTCTTGGATTTGCCATGATGAGCTAGGGAGCAAACGCTAAGCGAAACTGGCTCCTAAAGGGATCAGTTGGGCTAATTAAGTTCCTCAGAAAGGTTAGATCAAGGTCATGGCAACTGAAGTAGTTAGTTTATTGTGCCAACCTGCCCAATAAATGCATATGGGGTTAATTGAACAGCAGAGGGATAAATGGCTCAAGGAGCCTCGCCTTTATAGTTCTCGGGTCTCTTGCTTTCTGATGATTAGACCAGGGTGCAGCTGTCTTAGCCAGTTCACTGCTTTAGCTTGCAAGGCTCACTTCCTGCGAGACATCCCTGAGAAGCCACATGGACCTACCCCGATGCAGCCCTGGGTGCTGGAGCAGCCGTGTGGAGACCCCTGCCAGCTCTGAGATGTTTACACGTTCACTGACTCTGCTTTCCTCTTGCAGTCGACATCATTGTGTGTGTTTTGTGAGATGGAGGAGGACTTTGTGGATTGGTGTTGGACATATGGGTTAATGTTGGACTTGTGGGCTTGGGCAGCACTGGGTTGGAATGTTTTCTTGTTGAGCACTTACCTTTTATATAATACTCTCTCTTACACACGAGTTTCTGTGGATTTGTTTCTCCAAAGTACCCAGACTAACACAGCAACTTTCTTAGGAGCTCCAAGAGGTCATTTTCATTGTTTTGTTTTTCAAAGGATGCAGGACAACCATTGGGCTTATAAAGAGGTTTTAAGAAAAGGAAAACCACATTGGTGAGAAAAAGTCAAAAGTTGCACCCAATTTTTTCCCCATCATAACAATATACCTGCTCATTCTTCGGCGATAGCAAGGGCTGTCTTGTGAAAATTTCATTGGGAAGCTTTCTTCTGTCCCCCCACAGCCCTGCTCTTATGCCTTCAGGCTTCGCTTTGTTCTCAAACCTCATAGAACATTGAAAAGGAACATGCTATGATCATGCTAAAACTGCCACTTGGGAAGGAAATTGAAGATTGCAAAATGCTTCAGGGTAAATCTAGAGACAGTAACTAGGTGCATGCTTTCTTGGTGTGGTGGGGAGAGTGGCAGACATAGGGCACTAATAACAAAGAGTAAAGAAGGAAATGCTCTAAAATTGATCGCATAACGAGTGTGCAACTTTTCTTAGTATGATTAAACTGTTGGGTGTTATGTGGATCATGTGCCAATAAATTTTGTAAAAATTGTATTCAGGGCAGTTGTGTTAGTCTAGGTAGACTAGAGAAACAAATTCATAGACACTCATGTGTATACGAAAGAGCTTTATATACAAGAGCAATTGAATATTGAGAAAACATCCCAGCCAGTCCAGATCAAGTCCATAAATTCTATAAAGTCCTCCCCAGACTCCCAAAACACATGCAATGACTCCGAGCAAGGGAAAATCACAGGCCAGTGGGTGGGAAGTCTTGTGAATTCAGTAGCCTTGTAAGCATCTCCACATGGCTTCTCCAGCTCCAGAGGTCTGGCTCCATCAGCCTCTCTCCATGTGTCTTCTCCACAGGGATGTCTCACAGGAAGTGATCCTTGTCAGCTGGGAGTCTCCAAAGGAGTGAGCAGAGAGAGAGAATGCGCCCCCCCCTTCAAGGAAGAAATTAAAAATTTCCCAGAATGCTCAGAAGTCCATGCCCACACCGAGGCCTCATTGCCTCTATCCTGATTGACAGGCTAGACTCCATCCCTACACTCTTGATCCTCAAATTGACACCAGATTACGTAACTACCACAGTAGGGTGAGAGAAATGAAAACGCTACCTTCCAAAGCGGATAGACCTAGATGGAGCATGTCAAGGCAAACTTGCTTCATATTTTGGCTAATAAAAGTTGCTATGACTTGGTATCAGTATTGGTTTACCTTCAACATTCTCAGCAGATGGCTTTTCACCCACTTTCTAGTGTACTCGGAAAGAACAGCAGCTTTCATATCTGCCTTTGACATTTGGAAGCTAATGATCATTTAATGCTACACAACTCTTTTTTTAACCCGTGATAAGGTAAGTCTAGCAAAAACATTTGCCATTTCAATCGTGTTTATTGCACAATTAAGTGACATTACATTCCACACATTTCGTAACCAAGCTTTTAACATTCCTCTTTTCATATTATTGCTGGTAATCATTTATAAGAAACTTCAATCACATAAATAGGTTCTAAAGTCTTTTTTAATTGTTTTATTAGGGGTTCATACAACCCTTATCACAATCCATACTTACATCAATTGTGTAAAGAACGCTTGTACATTCATTGCCCTCATCATTCTCAAAACATTTGCTCTCCACTTAAGCCCCTGGCATCAGGTCCTCATTTTTCCCCTCCCTCCCCGCTCCCCCGGTTTTAAAGTCTTAAAGCAAGTTTATAAGCCAGCCAAATAAGCACTTGGAAGGAAGTGTGTTTAAAAGCAACACCAGTTCTTCCATTGTATAGCCCAATAGGGCCTTAAAATGTATTGTGAGAGTGCAAATCGATTCCATGTCTCCACGTGTGTTCAAATGAGAACATGTGATGTTCAGAATCTGCGTGCACTGTGTCACCTGTGGGCGGTACCACACAGGGCAAAAAAAATCAAACCCTGTGAAGAAAGATTTAGGGCCACCACTTGGCACTGAGCCCCCACCCTCCGCAGCCTGCAGTAGTCGCCCGCCCCCTGACTAGCCTCATCTGGGGTTCAGCTCCCTGGGAACCTGGGGCACATTCTCTTTCTGGACCAATATGGACTCCTCCAATAGGCAGCAAAGACAAAGAGACAGACTTGGCTCAACCCAGGTTACCACCAAGGAGCCACAGAAGAGGTGGCTAATTGCTAGTGCCTACGGTCCCAGGTGCAGCCACAAGAGCCCAGTCTGACACCACGCTTGTTCTGCTTGCCTTCTCTCAGGTCACAGGTTGAAAGCAATGCTCTAGATGAGAACGTGTGTTAGAAGACATAACGGTAGAATCAGAAGGCCCCTCGCAGTTTTGGATTGTGGGTACGTGGTTCTCAATCCTGTGAGAACTTCTCCCGGTGATAAAAATGTGCAGCCAGCGAGGAGAATCCCTGCTTCAGCATGCCTGAAGACAGCCCTTGGAAGTCTGCGATGCTGACAGACTGGCTGGGGAGTTGTGAGAGAGGTGCTGCTGTCAGCCCAGTCAGTATTCATTAGCATGTGGACCTCAGAAGTTCTCATCAATGCTGACTGCGCACCTCCCCTGTGGAATTAGAATTACTGTGGGGGACAAGTGAAATACGTTTTATTTTATTATTTTGCTGTGCACGGTTGATTTTAAAATTTGTAAAAATAATTTTATTGGGGGCTCTTATAACTCTTATAACATTATATCCATCAATTGTATCCAGCATATTTGTACATATATTGCCATCATCATTTTCTAAACATTTGCTTCCTATTTGAGCCCGTGGTTAGGGGAGGCCTGCAGCATGAGCACGGGCCTGGTCTGGACTCTCTGGCCACAATGTTCAGTCTTTTAAAGACTATCTGTGGAACCCAAAACTGGTAGAGCCAGTTTTTGGCTTGGACTGTGGCTTTCAACCCCCGGCTTTTCCTGTTTTGTTATGTTAAAATCCTAAGTTTTGCTCTGGGGGTTAGAGTTCTGTCCATCTTATTATGTTAGTATTATGTTATATATAGGTGTGTGTGTGTATAAATATATAAGTATTATGTTAATAGGCCAGGACCAGGTTTCTGGCAGCTTACATTTAAAGTTACACAAAGGCTGTAGCAACAATGAAACATACAACTTTCCTCTAGTTTCTAAATGTGCACCCCTCTCCCCCATCATGTTCCCAATTCTAATTTACAAATCTGACTAGACCAGAGGATGTACACTGATACAGATAGGAACAGGAAACACAGGGAATCCAGGGCGGATGATCCCTTCAGAACCAGTGGTGAGAATGGCGATATGGAGAGGGTGGAAGGTGGGTAGGGTGGAAGGTGGGTAGGGGGGAAAGGGGGAACCAATTACAGGGATCTACATATGGCCTTCTCCCTGGGGGATGGACAACAGAAAAGTGGGTGAAGGGAGAAGTCGGACAGCATAAGGTATGACAAATAATAATTTATAAATTATCAAGGGTTCATGAAGGAGTGGGGAGAGGGGACGGAGGGGATAAAAATGAGGAGCTGATGCCAGGGGCTTAAGTGGAGAGCAAATGTTTTGAGAATGATGAGGGCAACAAAGGTACAAATGTGTAACAAATGTACAAATGCGTTTTACACAATTGATGTATGTATGAGTTCTGATGAATTGTATGAGCCCCCAATAAAATGATTTTTTTAACTTACACAAAGGCACCCAACCTGGAATTGTAAGAATTAAAATTTTATTTTTATAATGGGCATGTGGGGTTCCCTGGTATCGGTCCTGTGCTGTCCCCAAGTGAAGGGGGACCAGATTAGCTGAGTGGTTTGTGACTGACTGGATCTGTATTCTTCCCGGGCTGCACTCCTGTGTCACTCCCAGCTCTCCTGCACAGCTGTGTCACAGGTAAATATCCCAGGGACTCCTCAATTGCTGCAAATAAGTGATTATTTATTATTACCCATGCTGGCAAGTACAGAGATGGGGGGAGAGAGAAAGGGGTTGGCTGATGTAGTCACTACATTCCAGGCTGGGGAAGGAGGATGCAAAGCCAGAGAATGCAGGAGAAGGGAGAATGCAGGAGAAGGGAGAATGCAGGAGAAGGGAGAATGCAGGAGAAGGGAGAATGCAGGAGAAGGGAGAATGCAGGAGAAGGGAGAATGCAGGAGAAGGGAGAATGCAGGAGAAGGGAGAATGCAGGAGAAAGCAGAGAAGGGAACTCTGGTGTGAGGTCTGTGGCTAGCTCTTGGAGGGTCTCCAAGAGCCTGGGATTATGACCACCTTGAGCCAGCAGCCTGGGGAAATTCCTGCATGCTATGAGTCTAGGACCTTGGGATAGAAAGGGGTGGTAAACTCTGTCCCACTGGGTTTGGTGAGGGATTAGCAGAGCCCAGGGGCAGACTGGATGAACTTAGAGTGTTTCAGTGAGTTTTTGAATTGCCCCACGGGTGAAAATCACAGGGGGAGATCTGAACTAGACCCTAGTACACTGAATCTATTTTTTTCACCCAGCCTCGCAATATTGACCTCCTTACCTTTTAATTTTCTGATCTAACAACAGGAACACTGGGTGGGAGATTCTATCTGGATGCCGTCCTGACTCAAGTCTCAACATACATTTTATTTTTTTCTTTCCTTTTTTTAAATTTTAAATCATTTTATTGGGGGCTCGTATGCTTCTCACAGTCCATACATACATCTATTGTGTGCAGCACATTTGCACATCTGCTGCCATCATCATTCTCAAAACATTTGCTTTCTTCTTGAACCCTTGGTATCAGCTCCTCATTTTTCCACCTCTCTCCCCACTTCCCCCTCCCTCATGAACCCTTGATAATTTATAAATTATTATTTTGTCATATCTTATACTGCCCAACGTCTCCCTTCACCCACTTTTCTGTTGTCTCTCCCCCTGAGAGGAGGTTATATGTAGATCCTTGTAATCGATTCCCCCTTTCTACCCTACCTTTGCCCCACCCTCCCAGTATCACTATCGTCATACATTTTAAATAATCTCTCTTTGTGGTCTTTAGAGTACTGAAGTTTGAGATGTCACTTTTTAAAGGTGGAATCAAGATCTTATCATTGCTTACTGACATGACTATAAAAACTCACTTCCATTGCATCAATGCTGACTCATAGTGACCCTGTGGGACTGGTTAGAACAGCCCTGTCTCTCCCAAGGAGCAGCTAGTGGTTTCAAACTGGTACCTTAGCAGCCCAACAGGTAACCACTATGCCACCAGGGCCCATGTAAAGTTGGAAAACAGATTCTAGTTATTCACTCGCATGGTGTTCAACCCAAAGGACTGCATTTATATACTCACCAAAGTAAGGGCTTTAGAATGAGCCTTAGCAAAAGAACATACCCAGCCCACCCTAAACTGGTCCCTTACACGATAGGCTGCTAAACAAAAGGCTAGAAATTTGAAACAACGAGCTGCTATGAGGAAGCAAGATGAGGCTTTCTATTTCCATAAATATTTAGAATATCAGAAACCCATGGGGCCGTTCTACCCTATGCTACAGGGGAGTGATGAGTCAAAATTGATTCAATGGGAGTGTGCAAGAATTCTTGAGCTTGTGTGTTGTTTAGTAATATATAACTGACACAGCCAAGAAAGTGTTTGGATAGATGCCATGGTGAGAGATTGATGTTATTTCTGGGTGGGGAGAAGAATTAGTGGAGAAAGAACATAAAAAACAAACCTATTGCTATTGAGTGGATTCTGACTCATAACAATTGTGTTAGTCTGGGTAGACTGGGATATTAATGTGTCGGTCTGGGTTGAATAGAGAAACAAAGTCATAACCATTCATATGTCTATGGGAAAGAGCTTTATAAACATGAGTAATTGAATATTGAGAAAACATCCTCGCCCAGTCCAGATCAAGTCCATAAGTCTGATATTAGCCCAAATGTCTGATACAAATCTATAAAGTCCTCTTCAGACTCACAAAACACATGCAGTGATGCTGAGCGCAGGAAGATCACAGGCCAGTGGGTGGGAAGTCTTGTGGATCCAGTGGTGGTAGAAGCATCTCAGTGCTGGCAGGGGTCTCCATGTGGCTTCTTTGGCTCCAGAGGTATGGCTCCATCAGCCTCTCTCCATGTGACTTCTCCACAGGGAAGTCTCACAGGGACAGAGCCTAGAGAACAAGTGTCTCCTACCTCAAACGAGGAAATACAGGAATTCCCACAATCCTCAGAAGGCCATGCCCACACATATGCTTTACTGGCAATATCCTGATTGACTGGCTAGACTCCTCCCCTACACTCTTAATCCTCAAATTGACACCAGATTTTGTAACTACCACAGCGACCACACAGGACAGAGTAGAGTAGAATTTCCCCCTTAGACTTTTTAAGGCCATAATCTAGACAGGAGCACATTGCCACAGTTTTCTCTAGAGGATCAGCTGGTAAATTAAAAGGTCAATGGTTTAAACCCATCAGCTGTTCCATGGAAGAACAATCTGGCACGGTCCAATTCTGAAATATTTTTAATGTATTTCCTTAAAATATTCTTGAATGTGGTAAGGGGAAAGAAAAACTTGAAAATAACACTCTTCATTACAATTTTCTCTGGTATTTACATTTTTAGATGAAAATATAGTCATATTTTATATATTTTAAAACAACTACACATAATGTTTCATTCTTGGGATCAATGCGATGACTACATGTTATAATAAATAGAAAAGATGAATGTAGCTCTCTGAAAAGAAATTTTTAAAAGTATAAAAGGAAAATCTTCAAAGGAAAAAAGCCTGCTTAAAACCGACAATGCTGAACATTAGCAGCTTTTCATTGAGCAGAATGCATGTAAAATTCAGAAATAGGTTTTGTTACTTATTAAGATTTAATTATTCATGAAAATGAACACGATCGTTTTTCTCATAAAATTCAACCATTTGAATTTAAAGGTAAATTAAATCCTTACAGCTTCATATTATCGACTAAATGAAACTTTAATTTTTAATGAAATATTGAGACTGGTAAAAAGAGTTACTGATCTCAAATGCATAAATCAGAGGTGGCCAATGTGAAGATAGTGCAGGACTGCGTGGTGTTTCGTTCTGTTGTGTATAAGGACCAGATAGCACCTTATCAACCACCACAAGAGTCTTAGATAAGAAAGCAAGGAGCATCCAGATGCTCCCAGTGCAGGTGAACAGAGCAGAGGTCTACAGTGTAGATATTGCACTCTGCGCCTCAGTCTCTCAGCGAGTCCCGGGGCAGGTCCTGGTAAAGTCCATGCTGGATGACGGAGCTGGAGTTCAGGTAGTCACGCGGAGGGCACCAGCCAGACTCCTGACTGAGGACCTCAAGCAGGGAAGTTTGGAGAGGTGGAGACTTGAGGCAGGTTCTCCATACTCCCATGCCTGCTTCCTTGCAGATGTGGTTTGCAAACATACCTGACAGGACTATGAATGGGGGGGGGGGGTTGTGGGGGCAGGGAGCGTGACGTTTCAAATCTTAACAAGTAACCATTGAAACAGTTCGGTGGTTCTTGGCTGTGGCTGCACTCTGGAAAGTTTCTGACGTTCTGATGCTTGGTCCTCTCTTCCTGGGAATTGGATGCTGGTGCAGACCCAGCCTAGGTGCTTTTTAAAAGCTACCCAAGTGGTTCATGATGTGCAGTCGGGATGGAGGACCCCGGGATTGTCTGCGGCAATGTTGAGGAAGCACTCATCCAGACGGTGGATACCCCAGAGAACAACCCCCAGGGATGTGAAAGGGGTATGCTTTCCTCAGCTGTCAGCTTTCCAGAAAGGTCAGCGGTTAGAACCCACCCTGGAAGCACATAGCTGGGAATTCGCTCCCATAAAGGCTCGCACTCTAGGAACCCCTATCCGGTTTCTACACTGTCCTGTGGGACACTGGAGTCGGAATTGACTCATCGACACGCAGCAACGCTTGTCACAGAAGCAGATTACAAGCGTTCCTGCCATGGCGTCACTGTCGGCCAACCTTTAGTTTTGCTGCCAAGAGAAAACATCTTGCACAGTCCAATGCCCTCTCCACAAAGCAAACCAAACGCACTGCCAACTCATATTGACCCCTTTCAGGTGTCCAGAATATTTACAGGAGTAGAAAGACTCGATTCCCAAGCAGTGAGGTGCAACTGGTGATTTTGAACTGCCAACCTCATGGATCTCAATCTAACACCGGGGCTCCTATCCAATATCCACTACTAAATTATGAGTTTTGAATTTATGATGCCACCTTTCCCAACAACCAAGTTTCTACATCAGCAGGCGGTGGTGTTTCTGGGTTCTCTAAACTGCTGACTTGCCATTTTCCCCTTCGTCAGTACCACTTTGTATATTTCCTTCTTTTTAAAGAAGACTAAGTTTAGACTGTTTCTTTTTATCCCTTTTCTCTGTGATTTTTCTGGGGAAGGCTTTCTGATCAATGATCAGATTCAACATCTCACACTCTGCCTGCCATCAAGCAGATTCAGACGCTTAGCAATCCTTTAGGGAAGAGTGGGAATTCCCCCTGCTTCCTGGATTTCCAAGGCTGTACATTTTTTTAGGTTGTAAATTTTTATGGAAACAGAAAACCTCGTCTTTCTCCCTCTGAGTGACTGCGGGCTTCAAACTGAGTACCTTGTGGTTCTCAGCTTAGGGTGTAACTCACTATGCAATGAGGGTTCCTAGATTCGCTGAGTTGATTAAAAGAAAAGCAAGAATATAGAACAAGAGATCAGAATGTTCCTTTAACTTAAAGTTTGTACAAAACACTACCTGATGAATTGAGCAAACTTTTCAAGAGAGTTCTTTCAGCAGAATTTGCTATTTAAAAAATTTTTTAAAGGTAAGGCGACCATGTAAGCTGTCTCTAATAAATTCAGCGTCCAGTGCTATGGGGTACCGTGTGAGGGAGGAGAATGAGCATGGTTTTGAGAGCAGACAGACTCCTACGCTGTGAATTATTAGCTGCAGGATCTTGCATGGGGAAGACCAACTCTCTGAGCCTACGGTACTTCCTCTATAAAATGGGGGTCATAATATCGGCTTCTAAGGACTCTATGCTGCTAGGTGCTGTAGAGTCAACTCCTAGAGACCCCCGTGTGACAGAGCAGAATTGTCGTGGCTATGATCACCTTCCCAGGAGCCCTCGTGGTAGCGTGCTTACACACTGGGCCGCTAACTGTGTGAGCAGCAGGTCAACAGCACCAGCCACGCTGAGGGAGGAAGAAGGGACGTTCTATTCCTGTAAAAAGTTATAGTCTTGGCAAACCACAGGGGGCAGTTCTTGGCAGTGAGTGAGTGAATGAATGAATGAGTGAGTGAGTGAGTGAGTGAGTGAGTTAACCAACAACAGAATAACCTTGTTGGCAACTAGTATATCAACTGCCTTCATGAGCTGATGGCCATGTCAGTTAGCCCAACTCTTAAGCAGTTGTACCACCAGCGCTCCTTTCGGGTGGTCTAATTAAGCCCTGGCAGTTAGACAACTTGGCTTTCACACAGCCTAGTTAATTCAGGGTACCTTAAAGATGCTCAAGAGAGGTTCGATGGACCACAGAAGTCACACTGACCCGTTATGCAGCATCTTCACAATTGCTGTCAAGCGCCAGCCCCTTGCTGCAGCTATGGTGTCACCCCATCTCATGGAGGGTCGTCCTTGCTTCCCATGACCCTCGACTTGACCAAGCTTGATGTCCTTCTTCAGGGACTGTCCCTTCTGATACCAGCTCCAAAGTACCTGCGATGGCATCTCGCCGTCCTTGTTTCTAAGAAGCATTCTAGCGGTACTTCTTCCAAGACAGACTTGTTCATCCTTCCGCCATTCCGTGGTTGATCCAATATTCCTCGCTGCAATTCTGCGGTCTTCGGTGTTGGTGCTCAGGGAAGCAGTGAGGGGGCGGATGGGGAGAGGGGAGCCCACACAGTCAGGTTTGCCTCGGGTCTCCGGAATGCCTCTGGGATGAGAAGTAGAAATTACTCTCCTGCTTTTACCGTCATCACGGTTCTGATTCTTTCTTGTTTCTTAAAGGATGTGGTTAGTTTCTTCGAGGATCAGGTGAGCTGCGCGGGCACTCTCCAGTCGGGGGCGCTCCTGCTTAATAGAACTGCCCCGCAGCCGTCTTCCCGGGGCCTCTGACTCACTACAAACAGCTGGATCTAGCTAGCCTGGTGAAGTCTCTGAGCACCGAGATGGCATCGAAAAGCCTCCTCCGGAAGGGCTTATGGGCTCACCAGAGAGGGCCCAGGTAGCCGGCAAGAGCCCAGGATCCCAACCACCAAAACCAAACCCCTTGCCATCAGGGGCCTCCTTCCCATCCAGACCCTGTAGGGCAGAGTAGAACTGTCCCTGTGGGTTTGTGAGGTTGGAACTCTTTTTTTTTTTAATCATTTTATTAGGGGCTCATACAACTCTTTTTATCACAATCCATACATACATCAATTGTGTAAAGCACATTTGTACATTCATTACCCTCATCATTCTCTAAACATTTGTTCTCCACTTAAGCCCCTGGCATCAGCTCCTCATTTTCCCCCTCCCTCCCGCATCCTCCCTGCCTCATGAACCCTTGATAATCTCTAAATTATTGTTTTGTCATATCTTGCACTGTCTGTCATCTCCCTTCAACCACTTTTCTGTTGTCCGTCCCCCAGGGAGAAGGTTATATGTAGATCCTTGTATTTGGTTCTCCCTCTCTAGCCCACCCTCCTGGTGTCACCACTCTTACACTGGTCCTGAAGGGATTATCCGTCCTGGATTCCCTGTGTTTCCAGTTCCTATCTGTACCAGTGTACATCCTCTGGTCTAGCCAGATTTGTAGGGTAGAATTGGGATCATGATAGTGGGTTGGGGAGGAAGCATTTAGGAACTAAAGGAAAGTTGTAAATTTCATCATTGCTACACTGCACCCTGAATGGCTCATCTGCTCCCCATGATCCTTCCGTAAGAGGATGTCCAATTGCTGACAGATGGGCTTTAGGTCTCACTCTGCACTCCCCCTCATCCCCAATGATAGGATTTTTTGTTCTGCTAATGCCTGAGGTTGGAACTCTTATGGAAGTCGAAACCTACACCTTCCTCCCACTGAGTGGCTGATGGTTTTGAACCGCTGACCTTGTGTGGTTAGCAGCCCAACCCAGAACCTCTGTGCCAACAGGCCTCCATCAAGTCTATTGAGAATTTGCATTTCAACAGTATTAGAATCTATACTTTGACAAGGCCCCCAAGAATCTTAACAAGATCCACTTTAGGGTTGATGAGGGGCTTTCAAAAATTTGTGGGAAAAAGTCACTGCCTTGTAATTCCATTTTGCCACCTGAGGATCTGCTTACAGGTAAATTCTTAGGGAGCCTCTCTGGAGTGGAGAGGCAAAAAAAAATCTCAGCAGGTGACCGATCCGGAACAAGCCAGTCAGAAGTCTCCACTCAACAGCAGGGAAAAAAAAAAAACCAACAAATCTCTCTCTCTCTCTCTCTCTCTCTCTCTCTCTCTCTCTCTCTCTCTCTCTCTCTCTCTCTCTCTCTCTCTCTCGTCTGAGACAAAGTCGCCACTAAAGGGCAGAGAAGTGAAGATGATTTTTTTTAAAAAACAAGTGAGTCAGGTGCTGCCCTGGATCCTCCATCTGAGTTCTTTTATTTATGAATGACCTGTTTTGCACTCATTTCTTGCCAAAAATTGTAACCATACACTTGCTAGTTAGCTTGTTTCTTTATTTCTGTCCCTCTCATTGGACAGGAAGTTCCTTGCAAGGCATTTTATAACTAGTACCGTGTTTTTTTGGAACATAATAGTGAAAACAACAAACAAAAACCAAATTTTCTGCCTTCGAACTGATGCTGACTCACATCAACCCTGTAGAACGAGATAGAACTGCCCTGTGAATTCCCAACACTGTAATTCTTCGTGGGAGTAGAAAGCCCCGACTCTCTCCCGAGAGGCCACGACGCACCCAGGACGCCTGGACGATGGCTAGCACCGTGTCTGGATACGTATTTGGTGAATGATTGGATGAATCGCGATTTCAGAATGAAAACCTAAATTCACTGTTCCCTAAGGTCCTAGTACATTGTGTTTCACCATTTGCCAACTCATTTTTAAAGTGTGTGATAGCTCATTTAAAGTATTCAGACCCGTGGGTCTTGACCTTGGGCGTGTCTCTAAGCTCTTTGTGGGAAATCTGGTCTAGATTGTAGACAGTCAGGGGCCCCCGGCATACTAGCCTGGAGAGCTGAGACCGAGGCAGGCCACCCTCAACCTCACAGGACACAAGAAGGGAGGGCTCTGGGTGCTAGTTTGAGAGCATCAAGGGGCCCTTGAAAGTGTTTTTTAACGTTTACTTATTTTGTAGTTGCTGAGATTGCACCCAGAAACACAAATACCGATTCAGAGCAGAGAACCTTGCTCCCCCTCCTTCTGAGTTGTTCTCTCCTCATTCACGTCATAAACTCACTGCCCCTTACATTAGATCCCATCTCATCGATCAGGTGCCGATGGCCAATCGGATTCTACTAATCTTTACTAGTGAAGCTAAACTACTGTCTGGTTTTGAAAAGACTTCAGGGGATCAGGTTTCAAGATGATCTTGGGGCAATAGCTTGAGGGGCGCATCCAACCTCCATGGCTCCACATAGCCCGTGACCATTTGTTTCTGTTTCCCCCACTTTTGATTTTTCTACAAAATCTTTGATCACAATGTTCTGGAAGGTTAGCTAAGCACTGTCTGGCTCTTTCAGTCTCACTGCAAAGGAGGTCGTTGTGTGTGAGGCAATGAGCCACAGGGTCCATTTCCTCTTGTCCTCCTTCTGCCTCTCCTTCTCCTCTGTTGCCCCTAGTGAATAGAAGCCAATTGATGCACCTTCAATGGCTGGCGGCAAGCTTTTAGGACCCCAGGTGGGGCACCATGAACTGGAGTTAGAAGTACTAAACATGTGATTGGGCCAATTCACTGGGAAGTCTCATGAAAATATGGCCCTAACGTCCAAACCAACAAACCAAATGACATTATGACATGAGGTGTTTGGGGACACATAAACAGCCTCAGTAGCTACTTTTTTATTTTGGAGTGTGTGTCATTATTTAAAATATAAAGGAGCCATGGTGGCGTAGTGGTTATGCTTTGGACTTCTAACTGCAAGGTCAACAGTTAGAAACCACCAGCCACTCTGCAGGAGAAAAATGGGTCTCTCTAATCCTGTAAAGAATTACATTCTCAAGAACTCACAGGGGCAGTTCCACCTTGTCCCACAAGGTCGCAATGAGTAGGCATCGACTCAATGGCATTTGGCTTGGCTGAAAATATATCTGTCATAACTTTTGCCAATTCAATTTTTTGAACAAGTGTATAACTCGTCAAGAGCCCTTAACACAATGGTTGTGCCAGCCTGCCCTTTGCCACTGCATTTTCACCAGGAAGGACACACGAGATCCAACTAGCAGTGTGCCTTCAGGAGAAAACAGAGTGCCGTGAGGGGAATGGACGATGGAAGGCAGGCCTGGAAGCAGGAGTCCAAGCTGTTGCAATGGTCCAAGAAAAAGCAGCTTAGTAGATTAGTAGAGGGGGAGACAGGGTATGGCTTTGTGATGTGTGAGAGCTAGAGTCACCAGGCACAGTGATGACTTCCGCGGAAAAGATGAAGGAGAAAGGGGCAAAAGCAGGATTGGTCCATGTCCTCAGAGTGATTAGCACCTCATCTAGCACATTGCAGCTTGGCCTCAATGAATGACACTATTGTTTTCATGTTTGGCTTGTCCTCTCCCTTTTCTTTTCTTTCTTTTTTAAAATAAATCATTTTATCGGGGGCTCTTACAGCTCTTATAAAATCCATACATCAATTGTATCAAACACATGTGTACACATGTTGCCATCATAATTTTCAAAGCATTTTCTTTCTATTTGAGCCCTTGATATCAGCTCCTCTTTTTTTCCCTTCTTCACCCACCCTCATGAACCCTTGATAAAGTATAAATTATTATTTGCATATCTTATCTTACACTATCCGCTGTTTCCCTTCATTCTCCTTCCTCTCTAAGGCTGGGAACTTTGGGGTAAGAGGTTTGTCTGTTGTTAAGTTAGTCAGGGTAGACTAGAGAAACAAATCCACAGAAACTCATATGTATATGAGATTTATATAAAAGGTAAGTGTACATTAAGAAAGCAATCCAGTCCAGTCCAGTCCAAGCCCATAAATCTGACATTAGCCCATATGTCAGACAGTGATCTACAAAGTCCTCTTCAAACTCACAAGACCTATGCAACAAGGCCAACTGCAGGAGGAAAACTGCATCAGTGAACGAGTAAGCATCTCAGCACTGGCATGGGTCTCCATGTGACTTCTCTAGCACCCAGGGTTGCATCGGAGTAGGTCCACGTGGCTTCTCCTCAGTGATGTCTTGCAGGAAGTGAGCCTTGAACTAGTTAAAGCAGCTGCACCCTAGTCCGACCATCAGAGAACAAGAGACCAGAAAACAAGGCTCACCAAGGTGAGGCTCACCAAGCCATTTATCTCTCTGCCCTTCAATTAATCCCACATATGTTTATCAGCCAGGTTGGCACAATAAACCTTAACTATCACATCTGTCTTGAAGCACATACTCGGTGTCCTTTCCTGCCATGATTGGCTGTGGGGGGAGGTCAGATGTTTACAGACATCCCTGAAGGCAATCACTGCCAGACTGCTGTCTCGCCCCACTACAGGGGTGGGCCTGCGCCCTGCTGCTGGAGACAATGGATTAATGGTCTCTATCCATTGAGCCAGGGAACCGTGACACCCAAAGTTAGGCTGCCATCCTGTATCTAGGATCTGCCCATCTTGCCACATATATACCCCAAATCTCTCCCTCCCTCCACGTGGACCACCAAAGGGTCCGAGGTGAGCATGCTACCATGAATTGTGTCTGACTCCATTTATTTCAATATTTCTCTTCTATCTCTCATGCTCTCTATAACTTTACTGTAATCTTTATTTATTATCACTGTACAATTGCGCCTACCAGACCCGTAATTATATGTTAGGGGCTGGCTTCCCCTGGCAATTGGCCCCCCATGGGGACACTGCCTGTCACACATGGAAACTCAAGTAACAGTTTATGAAGTCCCTTCGTTGTTGGAACTGGGAGAAGACTAGGGGGTGGGGGTGCCTCTGTCCCCTTGCCATCCTCCACCTTTGGTTTCTCTAAGGCTAGTTGATTAGGCTGTACATACAGGATAATTTTCAGAGTAACATTATTGTATTAAAAACAACAACAACTAATCCTACTGCCATCAAGACTGTTCCATCTCCTAGCAACCCTATAGGTCAGAGTTGAACTGCTTTGTAGAAGTTTCCAAGACTATAAATCTTTACAGGAGCAAACTGCCCCAGCTTTTTCCTGGAAGCCAGTGATGGGTTTGAACTGCCAACCTCATGGGTAGCCGACTAATGCTTAGCCCACTACGCCACCAGGGCTCCTTAACATTATTGTGTAGGCAAGGAGAAGCTAAAGACTAAGAACCCTTATGCTTTCCCTGAGACTGCAGTTGTGAAAACCCCAAACTTGAGTCCTTCGTAAGGGCAGAAGCCACTCCTGCCCCATCCTCATCGTCCACCTGAGTCTCCTAGTCTGGCCTTCAAGCCACTTTCCCTAAGGACTTCCTTCTTCAAGTCTCTGAGTCTCCATTGGCCAGAGTTCACTGTCCCAGTGGCTCCAGGCTGAGTAATTCTCCCTGGAGTCATGTCCCTGTGCTGAGTGACACCTAGCTGGGTCTCTGGTACGAGTGCGGGACTAGGTCGCTAGGTCTAATGCTCCTTAATAGAAGCTCCAGGAGCCTGGTAGCACAATGGTGTGTGCGCTTGGCTGCTAACTGAAATGCTGCCGTTTCAAACCCACCAGTGCTCCCCAGGAGGATGTGACAATCTGCTCGGGAGACCCAATGCGGCAGTTCTTCTCTGCTCCCTGGGGTCACTGTGAGTCGGTAGCAACTTGGCTCCAGTGAATTTCAGAGCTGCAGGGATGGTGGTTCCAGCACCTGGGTGGGGCAAACAGTGAATGCATTCAGCTGCCAACTGAAAGGCTGGAGGTTTGAGTCCTCCCAGAGCTGCCGTGGAAGGAAGCCCTGGGCATCTCTTTCTGCAGAATCAGTTATTGAAACCCAGTTACACTCCGATATACATGGTCTAGCTATGAGTTCGACAGCTTGACAGCAATTTGCTGTGTGCTTGAAATCTTTCAACAGACATGAATTTTCAATGCACACAGGGAAAGGCAATATTTCCTCAAATAACTGGGTGCCTCTCAAGCCAATTCCAGAGGTGTGGATTCCGAGTGGGCTGTAGCTTATTCTCGGCTCCCCTGCAGGGTCTACCTGAGAAATGCAGACACCCTTCGATGACAGTAGTGGTCATTTTTCCAGGTTGGGTCCAAATGAAAACTGTATTTTTCATTTATTTGTGAGGACTCCTCGGAAAGGGATAGAGTTGCCGGTTTTTTTCTTACACTATTATTATCTCAACTGATGAGAAAAGAAACATTTACTCAATAAAGGGCATTGTGACAACTGGATAATTGCTCAGAGGACAAAATTAGCTAGATTTTTGCTTTATACCTAACACTAAAATAAGTCCCAGATGAATTTAAGATTTGGGTGTTAAAAGAGAGATATGAATCATATGAATTAAAAGGGAAAAATTAAATTTCTAAAGTCTCTTAACTAGAAGTGATATTGCCTCTTCCCCTTGAATAATAAAGCTATTAATACCAAAAAATTTAAAAATACTGACAATTGCCAATATATAGTAAAAATCAAGTCCAATGTTATGTCAAGTGCCAAAGACCCCTCTTAACTTAACCTCATGACCGAGGACCCCTTTGATCAAAAGGACAGAGAGCCTCTGTTAATGCCCCATTACGCGCCACTTGCCCAGATCCACAAGGACCCAGACATCCCTGATGACGTGTGGGTTGCGAGCTGGGCTGCCGGCTGCAGGGCAGCAATTCGAAACCGCCAGCTGTTCTGCGGAAGAAAGAAGAGGCTGTCTATTCCCATCAGGTTTACCATCTCAGAAGGCCACCGGGACAGGTCTATCCCGCCCTTAACAGTCACTACTTGCTGAATAGGAATGAAGTCAATAGTCAAGAATAGGAGAGCAGCAGGGACTTTGGAAACGTACCAACCTCCCCACTAATTCAGCCACCCCAGGCTAATTAAGTCAGAGTACCTAGGAAAGACATCCAAGTATCGGTATTTAAGGAAAACAAACCAAAACACCCCCTCCCAGGATAGTTTCCATGTGTAGTTAAATCAGCAACCATCTTCTGCATATACGCGGGGCCTGCAGAAAGCTCTCGGGGACACTCCCATTGTTTTGTTTTGTTTTTTAACTCCCATTGTTTTTTGAGGCACTTTTCCTTGAGCTCTTTGAAGCTCCCCTGTGCTGCTCAGGTGCTGTTTCGTAAGGCCAGGAGACGGACAGACAGACGAATGTTCTCCGCTATTCTGACCATCCTCCGTCGTTTTGTAGCATTACCATGTGCAAGGCCCTACCTCCCAGATGATGGGGGATGCCCATTCTTAACTAATTCTCTTATCATTTTTTTCTCCTATCGTTTTAACGTCTTTTTCTTTTTTCAGCTTCCAACACAACCTGTATCTTCCTGCCTCTTGGGCTGCTAACTGCAAGTTGAGCAGTGTGAACCCACCAGCTGCTCTTCGAGACAATGACGAGGCTTTCTGCTCAGACACACACACGGGCGAGTCTACATTGTTCTATAGGGTCACGATGAGTCGGAAGCAACTTGATGCAGTGAAGATTTTGATACCTTAATATCTGTTTTCCCCAAAGCTTGGTCTTCTAGAATGCTCCCACTGATGGAAAATCTCGTCTAGTTTTGAGACTCTAGCTATCATATATGAGCTGAAGACTGATTCCCCTGAGGAAGAGGCCATTTGCTCCTTCATAACCCTCTTCCAGGATTTCTTCCCCTCTCCACCGATGGAGCCCACCCAGGCCCAGCCTGGGAGAATTTAAGGAAGTTTTGTGGGATGGAGGGAAAAGAAATATATTTTAAAAGCATAATAGGGAAGGGGGAGAAAATGGCGACCAGATAGGACTCATCCCTCTGGAGCTCCTGCTACCAGACCAGAAAATAAGGAGGTGATGTAAGGTCTCTCTCTCCAGCTAGATTCCAACCTCAGTCATGATCCAAGTGAATTTAATGAGAGTTAAAAGAAGTTTCAGGTTTTACGCGGCACCCATAGGATTCCTTTGACCATGCGGCCTGGCAGAGACTGCTCCAGGTCACGCAAAGCTCTCTCTCCTCCCACCAAGACGCAAGACGCAAGACGCAAGACGCAAGACGCAAGACGCAAGACGCAAGACGCAAGACGCAAGACGCAAGACGCAAGACGCAAGACGCAAGACGCAAGACGCAAGACGCAAGACGCAAGACGCAAGACGCAAGACGCAAGACGCAAGACCAGCCAAGCTAAGCCAAGTCCCTCTCCCTTCCAGTCCCTGCCTTTTCAAGGGTTCCCAGGGAAGGCGTGGTGAACGACCCCAGGTGGATTCCATTGGCTAAATTGAAATCACCTGCCCCAGGTGGGCTGCTCCAGGTGTAACGCCCATCCGCGCCCACCAGCGGGAAGATCCAGCTTTGTCCTATGCTGGCTCTCCTGGGCATGCGTAAATGGACTTCCCAATTCCCTAGGCTAAGCTGCCTAACAGTAAGACGAAGGAAACGCGGAGGTGGAGTCCTGGAATTAGAACTAGGGTACCAGGATTTCTCCTGAACCCCTTTTTTGTGTGGGATTTCCACTCACAAAGCAAACCAAGAACGCTTTAAAGTGCCCTAGCTTTGGCGAGCCCGCAGGCGCGGGCTGTGCCCTTGCCGGGAATAGCGATTTCTGCAGGCAGATACCCGAGAGGGGACAGAATCCCAGACATGAGGGGAACTTCACTTCGGAGCTCTCCGCGTGGTTGGCTGCCTTGAGCCCATGGCCAGGGGAGTGGTGGCGAGTAGCCATAATTTAGAGTAAAAGAAAAAAAATATTGTATTACCTTAGGAAGATCGCGGTGTGGAAGAAAATAAGCGGAACGTTGGGAGTCCAGGGAGCAAATGAAGTTCCAATTGGCTGAGAAGGAGATAACCCCCATAATAAGCTGGATCTCCCCCTCTGGGGGCCAGCCTGACAGGCCCCAAATCGGAGCACATCACAAGCAAAAACAAAAGGGGTGAAATATATATATATATATATATTTTTTTTTTGGCTTAAAACTCAAACCCAAGTCTGGTTGCTCAGCTCCAAGGAGCACATAGGCGGAGGCCCTTAACATAACTCAGCATAAGAAGCAACCTAGCTAAGGAATGCCAGAACTCAGCTAAAGGGCCTGGCAGCTTTTAGCACAACAAAGACCCACTGTAGCAAGAGTCAGCTTTAAAGAGCAAGGAGCTACAGCCCAGTGACTGTGGGAGACAATTACATTTGAGTATACTCTAGCTGGCCAGGGAGACAAAAAAATAAAATCCTCAGGCTCAATGGGCTTGCTTTTTAACTTTTTTGTCTCCTCTTTGCCTCTTTCTTGGTCTCTCACATTCTACTGCTAACCTCCAAACCACTCCCCTTAGCCTAGGGCATTTACACCTGCGCCACACCCAGCTAGCTGAGCTCCACCTGTGTAGCTAGATAGGCTGGGAAAAGCGCTGCTGACTCCCACCAGGGGATACTCCTGTCAGCTTCCTACTGGGCAATTCCTGGCTGTGTGCCTGGGGGCATAAGGCAGCTCGGCCAACACTCCTCAAGGCTCCAAACTGCTGCAGGAACCTCTGCCCAACCTCCACAACACCAAAGCAGGCAACCCTTCTGGATCACTCCCCTGAGAGGGAAGCCACAGGAGGAAAAAGTGGTAGGTTAATTCCATAGTGAAATAAGCTATAGGCAGTTAGAAGAAGCACTCCTACAAGTCTCCCAGAGAGAGCCAGTGTTCTTCGACTCCCTGGAAAATGGCACCTGGCTCATCTAGAACAACGCAACGCAAACAGCCATCAGCCCCAACGACCTCAATGAGAAAATGGGAGAAACAAACGGCAATGCCAGAAGATGGCCTGAACATAATGACATGCTTAGAGGAAGCAGACATTGAGCTGCTACAGAAAGAAATTTTCAGAATGCCACTTGGAGTCTTAGAGGATATGAGAGAAACAATACAGAAAAAGGATGAAATGATAGAAGAGGTAAAAGCCATAAATCAAAGAGAAATACAGGACCTTAGGGAGGAGATAACACAAACCAGTAGCAGACTCACGGACCTGGAGAAGTGACTGGAGGAATCAGAGAACCGCATCAGTGACTTGGAGGGCAGCCAAGCAGACTTTAACAAACACGAACAAAAATCTAATAAGATCATCAGAGAAGCTGAAGAAAACTTAAGAGCTATGTCTGATGCTATGAAGCAGAACAACATTAGAATTATTGGCTTACCAGAGGAAGACACAACAAAGAAGTCATCTGCAACAATAGTGAGAGAATTCTTGGAGGAAAACTTGCCCAGCTTAGTGAATGAAAACCAGGCAACCATTCAGTAGACTGAAAGAACCCCAGCAAGATTGAATCCAAAGAAGAAGTCACCAAGGCACATAATAGTTAAATTATCCAGCTTTGAGGAAAAGGAGAAAATCATGAGAGCAGCTAGGAAAAAACAAGCAATCACATATCAAAGTTCCCAAATAAGAATATGCTCAGACTTATCAGCAGAAACTATGAAGAGGAGAGAGTGGGGTAACATATTCAAAAAATTAAAGGAAAACAATGCAAACCCAAAAATACTCTACCCAAATTATCGATCAAGATAGATGGAGAAGTAAGAGTCTTCCCAGACAAGGAAAAACTCAAAGAATATGTTAGAAGAAACCCAGCCCTACAAAAGATCCTTCCCGACCAAGTATGGGCAGAAGAACAACACTCACCAAGCATAAATAAGAGACCACCACATAGAACAACCTCACCTAGAGGACAAAAAAGAGAAAACAGACATAAAGATAGCATTGACTTAAGGCAATTGAAAAGGCAAAAGCAAGAGCCATTGTGAAATAGCTCTCCACTCTACATATGCCTGACCAATGGTAAAATGTTCCCAATAACAGACTTTACCAATTTTACAAATGAAGATCTCTGCATTTACAGCTCAGCTCTCTACTAAGATTCTAACCTCCCACTGAACATCCCAACCTGCACGACTCAAAGTCCCTAAGGTGCCTCCAACACATCTCCACCCCCTTCTCTCTCCAGCCTGCTCCCCTCCTGTGATGTAAGAGTTCCTCTCCACCTTCCACCCCTTGAATCTGACATCTAGATGCTGTATGTTAATGGCCCAAAACATGTGACATCTACCTCTCCTCTATTTCCATTGCCTCTGCAAACACCTTGGATAATGGAATCATCTGTAAGTACCATATTAAGAAGCCATAGAAAGAGACTGAGTTAAACAAATGGTATTTACTCCATTTCCCTGGAGCAGGGAGACACCCAAGCTGGTGTGAAGGAGAACAGGTCTGTGAATAGAAAGAACGAGACTGGCAAGGCCCCGGTGTGCGTTCCAGGCTGTGGCTGAGATGCCCACCAGAGCACCCCGTGACTGAGAAAGCTGAGTCAGCCTCCAGTGTCAGAGAGTTGGGACTGGTTAAAGGCAGAATGCCCTGCACTGTCCCCTTGGCTGACCTTGCCGCTGGGCTTGCCCCTTCTGGTTCTGTATTTGGTGAAGTCAGCAGGAGTCTTGGGGGGGATCTTTGTGACTGGGTTTCCTTAGGGAGAGCCTGCAGTGTGCACATCCCCAAGGCAGCAATTTTGTGAGGCTGCAGCAGGTGTGTCGTTTTTAACTGAAAACCAAACCAGCAGGTTCTGTGGTTCTCTCCTGTGGTGGCCCATGTGAACTTCCAGGCTCAAGTCCAAGGTGTATGAGTCCAGCAGGCACCTGACACTCCCCTGCACCAGCTCTGCCAGGCGGAGAGACTTCATCTTGCCTCCGGGAGTGGGATTCTAAACTGCGGGATCAAAGAGTGGAGGCTCTGGGACAAGACAACCCCTTCCCCTTGTAGACGGATTCTGAGCTGCTGGGCTGGTCTCTTTTTCTTCCCCTTTAGCCTTTGTATCTCTGCCTGTCAATCATTCAGCCCCCTTCCTCCTCACTGGCCCCATCTTACCCACCCCAGTCACTCACCCCTTCCACCCCACCTTCTTCCTCCATTATCCCCTCCCCTCTCCGCTGCCCCATTTCCCCTCTTCTCGCCTCACCCCCTCCTCCCTGGACCTCTGCACTTACCCTCTCCCTACAACCCTGCTTCACCTCCTTTTTACTTGAGCCTACATACCCCCACCTCCCCTTGGCCCCTCTTTTCTACTTTTCTTTGTTCCTCCCCACTCCACATTTCTCTCGCTCCCTTTGGAATCTTACCTGTCACCCTCCCCACTGTTCTATCCAGTCTCCCTCGCCCCTCCCTCTCCTCCCCTCCCTCCGTGTTTGCTTTTCTCCCGGATCCAGATCCGGATGAAGGGGTTGTCCTGCCCGTGCCCTGCCCTGCCCCACTTCTGGCAGCCCCCGTCTCCCTTCATGGCTGAGGGCTGCGGGACTCAGGTCCTGGGGACCGGGCCTCCGCCCAGCATCCAGCTTCTGCGAGCCCAGTATGAAGGCTTGAGGCAGCGGCAGAGGGCCCAGGCCCACTTGGTGGTGCTCCCGAAAGGTAGGCTTGGCCAGTGTTGGGGGCAGAAGTGACAGGAGGGAGGCGGGCCTGGCATGCACAGAAAGGCTGGCTGGGTGGCTGGGAGGCTGTTGGGACAGCAGAGCAGAGAGCCAGGGAGGGAGCTGCGGCTTGTTAGCTCAGTTTGCTGTCCAGGTGATCTGGAGTCTCTGCCCTAAGGTTCACACCTCAACTCCTTTGCCCTGGACTGGACAGTTGGGCTTGGCCAACCTGCAAGGCCAGGCGGGAGATCAAGCCTGACTTACACTGGGTTGATTCCAACTCACAGTAAGCCTCCAGGGGAGTGGACCGGCCCCTCAGAAGGTGGCTTTTGGAAACTATAACTGAGGGAATAGAAAGCCTGTCTTTCTGCAGCAGAGTGGCTGGTGGTTTTGAACTGCTGCCTTTGAAGTTAGCCGCCCAACACGTGACCTGTATGTCACCGGAGCTTAGGAACTCTGCTGACCCGCTGGGTCCAACGGAGGCTCTTCCTGCCAAATAGAGACACTGGCTTCCCAGGGAGAAGGGGGTCTTCCCTGCAGCCTGGGAATTGGCTGTGCACGGGAAGCAGCAGGGCTCAGGAGGCCTCTCAAGTTCATGGAGCTAACTGCCTCCACTTCAAATGCCTGCAGGGGCTTGTCCAGTTAAACCCAGAAGACCTCTCCTCAGTGGGGCGAGGGGGTGGGGAAGCAAGGAAAGCCTTCTCCTTTCTATAACTCACATTTCATTCCAGGAAGAAGTTAGGAGCAAAGGGGTTGGGAGACAGTAAGGGCAGAGGATGGGGAAGTGCAATGCTGTGCTTTGGGGGTTCCTGTGCTTATCTGTGTAATTCAGTGGCCTCACTGAATGGTTCCCCAGCACCCAGTTGTCCCTTCACGGCACTCTCTATGTCCCTGATGGGTTTTAGAATTCATCACAATGATCACACAGAACTCATACACAACACTCAGGATTGTGGAGTTTATGAGGAAAATTAGCAGATTACAATTCAGGATTAGAAATGCTCAGGGCACAGTTCTTCTTGCGGGACAGCCTCTTCCCAGCCAAGCCCAAAAGGCAAGTCCCTCTCTAGCTCTTGGCTTTTCAGCTGCATGGCCACAGCTCAGGCAATGCTACAAAGCTCCTTTAGCACTACTGACAAATGCCCAAAAGGCACACGCACCACCCTGCCATGAACTTTACTCCAGAGCACTCAACACTACAGTTTTGAGCCAGTAAGCCCAGCTTCCCCAATGAAGTGCCTAGAGGCACCCCACTCTGCCAGTGAGCCTCTGCCTGCAGGCACTCAGCTTTACTTGCTCTCTGCAAAGAAAGGGAAGTCTTGTGTTCTGGTTCTTTGCTGCTGCTATTCCCCTGCCTTTCCTCTCGGGTCACAGTTCTTTGTCTCCTAATCAGAGAGGTTCAGTGCACAGGGACCTATGAGGTCCAAATGAAGTGCTCTGCTCCTAGCTCTGCTCCTCTTTCCTGATGGTAGTGAGATTCTCCGTTTCCTGAGATAATGCATTTTATACCCAGCCGGATAGCCTAATTGACCAATCCCCATGGTACAATGTTCTAACTTTTTACAATGGTAATTATCCTTGCTAACAATCACTCACAATTGAGTCACATAATCTTACACCACCTTCTCTTTGCCAGACCTATCAAGAAAAGAAGAAATACACCCAGTCTTCACGATCCCACCAGCTGTTTGGTGGGAGTTACAGGAACTGTGGCTACAAGAGGTGTATCAAGTAAATCAGGAAACCACAGGAGACAAGGACTTTCTTGGCTTCCTAGGCTAGTGTCTGCCCAAGTTTGCTGATCTTCCCCTGATTTCTGCTCCTCAATTCGACTAGCACTTTCAGCACTGACACAGATGATAACTAACATTTATTGAATGTTAGTCACTCTGTCAGTCACGGTGGTTAAAGATTTGGATGTATTAACTTATTTAATCCCTACAACAACTACATGATTTAGCTACTCTGGTTATTCTTACAAAGGAACCCTGGCAGTGTAGTGGTCATTCGTTGGGCTGTGATCCAAAAGGTCAGCAGTTTGAAGCCATCAGCCACCTATAGGAGAAAGAGGAGGCTTTCTACACCCATAAAGAGTAGCAGCCACAGAATCCCACAAGGGCAGTTCTACACTGTCCTATAGAGGTGCTATGAGTCAGCATTGACTCGATGGCAGTGAATTTGTTTTTTGGTGTGGTGAGTTATTCTTACACATGCAATGTGCTCAGTAGCTGACTTGCTTGCTGTTCTCGGTCTGGCAATCTTTTAGCTTAAAGACTACAAAGCACCCCCAAATGGGTGCTGGTCATGTAGGTTCCAATGGTGACTGTGCTGCTCCTTCCCTTCTCAGGAGGGGACATTGCTGTTCCTGCTCAATCCATGGTCAGTGCTGTTTGGATTAACAAGGAGAGGAGGAGTTCACTGTCATTAGAGGAGGCAGAACCGGAGGCCAAGGGGATGCCGGAGGCAGCAGACAGACGCTCTCTTCAGACTCCCAACTCTCCGTGGCACACATATCTAGAGATGCATTGCTTGGCACAAACCTTCTGCCAGGAGACCAGTCATCAGGCACAGCACAAGGGCAAGCTCACTGGGTCTGACCAAAGACTTCCGCCAGACGGTGATCCAGGCTTGTTTAAAACCCATCTGAGTCCTCAGGAAGGGACTGAAATCCCAGGGCCTGACCAGAGCCAATGTCAGGTATGCATTACCCAAGCAAAGGCAGTAGGACCCAACTTAAACTTGAACATTCAATGTCCTCCACCCGTAAAGAATCTACACAGGTCTGGCAAGTTGGCGCACTATCCTTTTCCCCAGAGGAAAACTCCCAGGATCTCCCAGGCTGCACGGAATCTGGGCTTATATGGCCCAGCCTGAAGCTTTCTTCTTAGCCCGATGGCTCAGCTTTGAGGCCATCAATGACCTCACCAGAACACCAGGAGCAGAGCCACAACTAAGTCTTCTAACGAGCAGCAAGAACTGCAATTTGAAGGAATTGTGGGACATGGACTTGGGACTGGGCTGGCCCTTGACAAAATAAGAGATTGTTCAAGCAAGACTGTTTGTAGTTCAGGATAGAGGGGTGCTGTGCAGTCATTTAGCCCCATCTTGCTTACGTATGAAGACAAAACATTGGAGTCTTGCGTAAGCACTGAGTTTAACACCTGTTCAGTCCGTGGAACTGGAGAATTTTGAAAAGTGAAGCAGAGGCTGTAGCCAGTAGAGTATCTTAGCAGTGCCCTGGGGTGAATGGGCATGAACAAATCCGTTTTCCGTCGCTTCTGATGATCTCACATATAGTCTTAAGAATTAATTTCTGTTGCTTGTCATGCTTGGAGGCCATAGGCTGTACCACTTAGAAGTCACGAAGTTCATGGTAGTGAGTAGGTCGACACCCTTTCAGCATTACTCTCCAAGAGCATGGTAATTCTCCGTGAAGTGAGTTAAGAACAAGGTCACCCACAGTTTGGGGCTTTTCAAGGGTCTTTAGGAAGGGCTGATCTTGGCTTGGTTTGCCTTGAGACCCCACACTTCCAACCTCATCACAGACTTACTGTCTTTTTCCTCTTCTTTTCTTCTTTCTTGTTTTCCTCTCTGAGTTCTTATGAATAATTGACCAATGTGGAAAACTATGTTGTGTTGGGAGTCTGGGAAAAAGGTGGTGAAGAAATGCCCTGGCCTGGGAAACTCATTTTCTGCACCAACTGCCCCCTTTCCACCAAATGCTGAAACCCTGAACTCTGTCCTGGCAGCAAACATCATGGTCTTTGGAACTAAAACAAAGCACAGCAGGTGGCACTTGTGTGATGGGGAAGAAAGTGTGTCTTTCCTGGTTAATGTTTAACATTAGTCATGTTATGTAAACACCTGTAAAGTGCCTTTCCCTTGTATCAGATTCCTTTTGTGGGGTTTTACCCACACTTCCCTCCCACCCCCCCACCCCCATCATGGTGATCCAGCATGCTAGCCACATGCAGAGAAATTCACTAGGGGACAGCGTGGAAGTGCACCACAGGGTTGCCAAGGCTGTAATGTCTACAGAAGCAGGCTGCCATATCATTCTACTGCATAGAGCTGGTGGTTCACAGCCTGGTACTTAACCACTGTGCCACCAGGGCTCCTCTAGGAGGATCAAACCCATCGGAAACAAGTATACATATCTGTGACATCACTAGGGTTGGTGACACCCAATGCAGTCACTCATGGGGCTACCATCCCCTGTGCTCAGGCAGGCACGTGACACTCTTCCCATCCAGGAGTGACCTGCTCCCCTGCTCAACTGAGTGCTGAGCTGCCTGTTCAATCCCAGTCTGGCCTGTCCTGGTA
Organism: Tenrec ecaudatus; assembly: GCF_050624435.1. NCBI lineage: Eukaryota > Metazoa > Chordata > Mammalia > Afrosoricida > Tenrecidae > Tenrec > Tenrec ecaudatus. The sequence goes on along the minus strand of NC_134539.1, from coordinate 47,445,323 downwards.
TCCAGGCCCCCATCACCCCACGCAGCTCCCCACACCTCTCTGACTGGCCTAGATGGAGATGTGCCCTCCTATCCTCCCAATAGCAGATCCTTTGCGTTTGTTTTAAATACTGACAAGTGACTTTGCTTTCTATCATTTTTAATATTTATTTCCTTCACATGTATTCCATGAAATTAATAGATCAGTGCTTGGAGTTCAACCATACGGTCTCCACACTTTCACTTGGCTTCCTAAGCATGGGATGACTGATCCTGATGTTCCCGTTCAATTCCAGTCTGAGCCCTTTCTAAAGATTTGAATGTGTCTCACCTTGATTAAAATGGAATCCTTAAGATTGACTCTGAATGCTTCTAAAATATGTGTTTCCTCTGATCTCACCAGTGGGAGCCTCAGACTTGATTTTCCACCCACTTGGGCAGGATTCAAGTCCCCAAAGATACAACTCATTAATGAGTTTCCTGGTGGGTGGAAAGGTTGGAAGTTTGGGTTCATCTTGGAAGAAAGGTCTGGTGATTTGCTTCAGAAAAATCCACCCCAGAGAAAAGAAACCCCCGAGCACAGTTCTACTCTGACACGCACGCGGTCGCCACAAATCTAGAACCAACAGCTGCTGGTTTGTTTGGGGTTTTGCTGTGTGGTTGTGGCAGCCTGGCTTGCACGGCTGGGTATGAACTCGATCCGTGTCTTTCCCAGAGCTCTCCATGGACGAAACTGGCTTCTGGCGACTGGCATAGACAACCTCTGTAATGTTCCTTTCTTCATTGCCCAGAAAAACCCAGGTCTGGTCACGTGTGCAGCACGCAGGCTTAGTGAAGGAAAGGGCAGGGGCTTTGCATTCCGGTGACCTGGGTCCTTACCCAGCCACAGTTGATGTGTGACTTAATCTCTCAGTATTGGTTGCACCATCTGTAAAATGAGGATGATACATGCACTCTTGAAAGAAGTGTGAACAATATGTATAATGTCCCTGGGGCTTTTAGCTAGAGCTGGTGTATTGAAATAATTCAATCAAGTCCACCCAGTTTATCTCGGATAATCTCTATTATTTAAAAGCAATTAATTCTGTCAGTTGTGGACTTGACTTACATCAACAAAATACCTTCGTAGAAATCCCTCAATGAGGTTTTGATCTACTATTTTGACATCACAGTCTCGCCAAGTGGATGTGTAAGCCGGCTAAAGCAGGCAGCAATGATTATCATTAAAAGTTCACTACTCCTTCGGAATCCCTGGGTGGGTGGTGCCAATAGTTCAGTGCTCAACTGCCAGTCAGAAGGGCAGTGGTTTAGACCAACCAAGAGGCACCTTGGAAGACAGGCCTGATGATCTGCTTCCGGAAGGTCACAGCCTTGAAATTTCATGGAGCAGCTCAACTCTACGTGCATGAGGTTGCAAATGACTTGGGATCAACTGGGGTGGGGGCAACCGTAACCACTCCTCTGGACCTCCGAGTCACGCACAGACCACCCATTGCAGGCTGCTTCTGTTACATCCTTCTCTCGTGTGCTCACCATGTCCTCCCCTCCTGCTTGATGGCTCCTGTGAGAATAATGTGAAGATCATGTTAGGAGGGAAATTGAGGCTAAAAATGGTCAGGGCACGTCCAAGGAGAGTGATGCTGTAGTTTCTATTAAGGGGGGGATGCACAATGGGAAAGTAGGTGCATATTTTAAAAATCATTTTATTGGGGCTCGTACAACTCTTATCACAATCCATCCATCCATTCGTGATGTTATACACATTTGTACATTTATTGTCATCATCATTCTCCAAACATTTGCTTTCATGTAAGAGCCCCCCAATAAAAGTATTTAATTAAGCAAAATATTTTCTTTCTACTTGAGCCCTAGGTATCAGCTCCTCATTTTCCCCCTCCCTCCCCTACCCACTCTCCCTCATGAACCTTTGATAATTTATAAAATTCTTTTAATATCTTACACTGTCTGATGTCTCTCTTCACTCACTGTTCTGTTCTCCATCCCCCAGGGAGGGGGTTATATGTAGATCATTGTGATCTATTCCCCCTTTCTAACCCACCTTCCCCTTACCCTTCTGGTATTGCTACTCTTATTATTGGTCCCGAAGGGATCATCTGTCCTGATTCCCTGTTTCCAGTTCCTATCTGTACCAGTGTATATCCCTGGTCTAGCCAGATTTGTAAGGTAGAATTGGAATCATGATAATGGGGAGGGGGGCATTTAAGAACTAGAGCAGAGTTGTATGTTTCATTGTTGCTACATTGTACACTGACTGGCTCATCTCTTCCCCACGATCCTTCTGTAAGGATATGTCCAGTTGCCTACAGATTGGTTTTGGGTCTCTAGTCTGCACTCTCCCCATTCACAAAGATATGATTTTTTGCTCATTGACGCCTGATACCTGATCCCTTCAACACCTCATGATCATACAGGCTGGTGTGCTTCCATGTGAGCTTTGTTGCTTTTGAGCTAGATGGCTGCTTGTTTACCTTCAAGCCTTTAAGACCTCAGATGCTATATCTTTTGATAGTTGGGCACCATCAGCTTTCTTCACCATATTTGCTTATGCACACATTTGTCTTCAGTGATCATGTCAGGAAGGTGACCATCATGGAATACCAGTTTAATAGAACAAAGTGTCCTTGCATTGAGGGAGTACTTGAGTGGGGGTCCAATGTCCATCTGCTATCTTACTACTAAACCTACAAATATATGCCATAGATCTATTTCCCCATCCTCATATATAAAAATATTTACATATGTACATGACTATATTTAAACCTCTATAAATGCCCTGTGCCTCCTAGTTCCTTCCTCTATTTCTTTTTACTTTCCTCTTGTCCCACTATCATGTTCAGCCTTCATTTGGGAGGGAGAGGCAGAGGGAAAGGAAGTGGGTGTTAACAAACCCAGGGACAAGAGAGCAACAAGTGATCTAAAATTGATGGCAAGAGGGTATAGGAGGCCTGGTAGGGTTTGATAAAGGGCAATGTAACTGAGAGGAATTTAAGTAGGTGCATTTAATATGCATTTTGGCAACAGAATGCTGTTATGTTCAATTTGAGGGAGCTCCAATGGGGTAATGGATTATAACTCAAATTCTCACTGCCATTGAGTCGATGCCAACTCATAGCAACCCTAAAGGACAAGGTAGAAATGCAGTGTGGGTTTCCAAGATGGTAATTCTTTTATGGGAGCAGAAAGCCTTGGCTTTCTCCCAAAGAGCCACCGGTGGCTTTGAACTGCTGACCTTGTGGTTAGCAGACCAACACTTAGCCTCTATGGATTATAGGTGGCACTGTTAACCCTGAGGTCAGCAGTTCAAATCCATCAGCTGCTCCTCCAATGGAGAACAACAAGGCTTTCTGCTCCTGTAAAGATTTATAACCTTGAACCCCACAGAGCCAGCCTCGCTCTGCTCTAGAGGCCACTGTGAGTAAGGCTTGCCTGGATGGCAGCCAGTTTGGTTCCAGTTTTTGGAGTCTGAGGTGCTCTTGAGACACAGAACTGAAGATTCCAAATAAGCAAGTCAAGAAGTAAGCTTAGAGTTCAGGGCTGACACCATACAGCCCTATGAGGGGAACTTGGTGGCACCATGAGTTAAGCATCAAGCAGGTTGCTGACTGCAAGGCCAGCCATCCCAACCCCAAATTGCCTGGTCTTTTTCCCAGGGAGCAGATTGGTGGTTTTGAACTGTATATCTTTTTTCATTAGCAACCCAACCCTTAACCACTGCACCCCAAGTCTCCTTCAGGGCCATGGATACGTCGAGGTATTACAGGAGTGTCGAGCAGAGAAAGAAGACAGAATTCAGAAGCAGCCCTGGAAAATCCCCAAGCTTAAGAGGTAGGGTAGAAGAGTCAGAGGAGGCCGGGAAGGACAAGGAGAAGGAGGGGCCCTGAGGGAGAAGAAAGTTCGGATTCCCAGAACTCAAGAGGCAATTTGAAATGAATTCCAAACGTCCCCTGAATCCCTGCTTTCCCCAGTCTGCATTGTTTAGGCTGGAGTTGCTCTTTCTTCAGAAAGCGTTCCAGAGGCCAAGATGCAATGTCCAGATGTCAAAGTCCACTCAGGGGCAGGACAAGTGTGGATGGTCCCAAATTCAGATCAGAGCTGACCCCCCCCCCCCCACACACACACACTCCAAACTCCCAGCTGGACTGGCTTGGGCTGAGGGTGCCTTTGCCTCCACAGAGGCTTGGCTCAAGACTGAGCCCTCCCAAAGCCAGGAGGAGGACCGAGCATTGAAGTGAATGGGAGGGCTAACCTTTTGAGTTTTCCCCTTCCCGCCGCCAGGAGCTGTCAGGCCAGAACAATCCCTCTCTGTTCCTCAGACACACACTTCTGCGGGCTCCTGGGGCTCCAGGGCCGCCAAACCGGTTTGGAAGAGAGGGTTCAGATGAAGGCGTGCTCTGCTAAACTACCTTGGACTGAGTCCTCCCCACCCTTTGAGCTGGTCAGGACTGGTGTGAACCTACCTTCCCACTCTCTTCCCAGACCCACAGAAGATGCCTCTCAAAGTTAGAGAAGCAGCACCTGCCATTGTCAATCCTGCCTCCGGCAGGTGACCTTGACTTAGGTCTCCAGGACTTGCAGGTCCACAGGCATGATTCACCCAAGCGGCTGCTTCAGTACAGGCATGTGTAGTCTTCCTGCCTGGCCAGGAAGCAGCTGGATCTGGCGGCTTCTCAACACTGTCCCTTGGCAGCTGGGTGACCTTTGTTCAGTTACTTCACCCTCAGAGCCACAGACTTCCAAGTTGAGACAATAATATTCCCCTGTGGGGAGTTGGGTGGGACAGCGAGGCTGGTTCTCATTCAGGGATGAACCAAATCCCCTCTCCCATTCCAGTCGCTGTTCAAAGGTGGCCTGCCCCACCCTGACTCAGACTGGACAAGATGGAGTGGCTCTGAGGATGGAGCTGCGCCAAGGGTAGAGCCGGCAGACTGTGCCTGCGCTGGGGGCCCCTCCACTGTTTTGTAGCCCGAATGAGGTCCCACAATGGGCCCTTTAGGCCGTTAGACAGGGTTCTCTAGAGAGACAAAACCAGATTGCTAATACTTTTATGTATATGTATACAGATAGATATATAACATAATAAACAGTTAATTAAATTATCAACTCACTCCCGTGACAGTTGTGAGACACTGGCAGTCCTTCAAGTCTTGAGGGCCACCAGGTAGTCCTCTGTAGAGCAATTCAGGCTATGCGGGCACAGGTAGCAAACAGCAAGGCAGGTCACCAACAGTCATCCAGATGACAGGGTCCAACAGTCCCCAGCTCAAGAGATGTAAATCCCCAATGGTGTGGTGAAGCAAGTCTTGAAGAAACCTCAAATTACAGTGACATAGTCCATGGGTTAGGTGTCCCACAGGTAGTGTAGCTTGAAAATGGAGGTACAGAACAAGCAAGGCAGCCGCACACTGGTCTGATGATCAAAGATCAAGAGACAAGAAAGGCGAGGCTCACCGAGCCATTCATCTCTCCGCCCTTCAATTAATCCCACATGTGTTTACCGGCCAGGTTGGCACAATAAACTAACTATCTCAGAAGCATTCCTTCCGGAAGCAGATGGGAGCAGTTGACCCGGTGGGGACAAGGTTAGATTGAAAAGGCTTAGCCGTTTTCTAAGTTCAGAAAGCGCTCCTTTGTGCACTTTGATTTCAGACAGAATACGCACAGGAACCGCTACATGCGCCCACCGGTCTCCTCCCGGCCCCCTCCATGGGCATTCACGGCTCATCTCCAGGGCAAGGGCTGGGTCAGCTATGCACAATCCATGCCTGTGTAGGGAAAGGCCTTGTTCCCTCAACCCCCAAACTCTTATAATCCAGGGCTTTGTTCAGAGTCTCTGAGAAGCAGGAGTGGGACAAAGGGGAAGTTGGGGGGAGGGGTGGTGGAAAGAAAGCCAGGAGGGCCAGCCCCTTCCTTCCCTAGAGAGCCAAGGTCAAATTCTCCCTCCTTCCGGGTTGCTGTGAGTTGGCATCGACTGGGCTGCTAACCGCAGGTCAGCTGCTCCAAACCACCAGTGCTCCCAGGGAGAACGACAAGACTCTCTACCCCACACAGAGTGAGCGCCTCGGAAAGGCACCCTGGCAGTTCCACCATGTGCGCTAGAGCCACAATGAGGTGGAATGGCTTTGACGGCAGTGAGTGAATGCTTCCACATGTCTTGTCCCTGTGTCCACGGCAGGGCTCAGAGAGGGACGCTCGTCACTGTCACTATATCTAGCCCCTTTGGGGATCTTTCATATAGCTTTGAGAGGGCAGGCGAAATGTTTCCTTGGCCTTCTGGGTTTGTGAGCCAGGTATCCCAATTCCCTTTAGCTGCTGGGAAAACAAGAAAGGTTCTGCCCCGGCAGAGCCTGCACCCCCAGTTCCTTCCTACAGGCGGGGGGGCTCCTCTTCTGCCCCACCACCATTCTTGGTTCAAAATCTCATCCCAGCCACTTGCAAGCGGGACTTCTCCTACTTAAGGAAAATCACCCTAGGAGAGGTATGAGGCAACATTAGAAATAACTGTTCTATTGAATTAAAACATTTTAAAGCAATGCTCTAAAACTGGATCTGGGTGGTGATAGTTACACAACTTTATCAATGTACACGCACAAAAAACAAGACGCGAAAATCACTGAACTGAACATTCCAGTCCAGAAAGATGATACACCCGTGTGGGTTGTTAATCTTTTATCTCCCCCCTTTCTCGTTGGTGACTCCACCTCCCAGCTGTGTGCATCCAATCCCCAATCCTCCTCTAGACTTGGGAGCACGCCAACTCCCCCAGCCCTGTTTTGAAAGGGTAGGAGGAGGGACACGCTTGGTGGTCACAAGCACTGCCCTCGGCCTGCCCAAACTCCAAGTGCCTTAAAGGGGAGCCTGGCCTGCCCGTGGACATCACTGTTGGCTACAGAGCTGGGTGTGTAAAGCCTTCTCCCCATACCAAAGCTCTTCCCCTGCACGGGAAAGCTGGAGTTCCCATGCTCAGCAGGGTCCTGGTCCTGGGATAGCCTGCAGTAGCCCTTGGCCCAGGCATGGGTGCCTGCCGTGGGAGCCTGCTTCCTGTGCCAGATTCTCACTCAGCTGCAGCAGAGCCTGGCTGGCCTCTTCAGGAGGTGCCCACAGTGAGCGTGGCTGAGCTGGTTGGGACCTGGACCAGGAAAGAGATGGCTGCGTTGCACCACCTACTGGCAAGACAGGGCTGAGAAGACGCCTGCCCAGCCAGCCACCATCAGGCCCCACTCACTGAGTGTGTGAGCCAGAAAACGAGGCCCTGCCCAGTTGAGCAAGTCCTCCTATGGATTGTGAGGTTTCTTTTTGTCTTTCTTGTCTTGGTCTGCTAACCATAAAGGTCATGGTTCAAACTCACTAGCCACTCTGAGGGAGAAAGATTAAACTTTTGGTGCCTGTAAGGATCCATAGTCTTAAAAACCTACAGGGGCCGTTCTGCTCAGTGTGTCCTAAGGGGTGGCTATGGGGCAGAATGAACTTGATGGCAGAGGATGACTTGAAAGTCTTTGGTTCATAACAAGGTCGGTGAATTCTCGTCACCCCTACCTTTTATCATCTAAGGCAGTGGTTTTCAACCTGTGGGTCTCCACCCCTTTTGGGGGTGGGACGACCCTTTCACAGGGGTTGCCCGATTCATAACAGTAGCAAAATGACAGTGATGAAGTAGCAACGAAAATAATTTTATGGCTTGGGGGTCACCACAACATGAGGAACTATGAAAGGGTCACAGTATTAGGAAGGTTGAGAATCACTGCGCTTGAAGGTCAACTGCTTAAAGATTACCTGCCTGAAGGTCATCAGCCATCTAAGGCAATAAGGCCCTATTGTCTGTCCCACCCTAAGTAGAGCCCACTTCCTTTTGCTAAGAATAATGGATTGTTCCCCTGAAGGAGAACCCAAAGACACCTAAGGTCAAGTCAACTCAGCAACGACCAAGGTTAGCCTGCCATCTTGACGCTAGAGCCTGCCTGTCACGCATATGCCTACTGTACAACCCCTTCCTGTTACACATGTGGTTACCTGGAATTAGGGGGACTGGCACACCCCTAGAGTGTACACAAGCCTTGGTTGGGAAGATATTCCCTCTCTGTGCAGATCTGCCTCTTAAGTCATGATGGTCCCAGAGGTGAGCATTTGAATGCTTTATCTTGTCTGATGTCTCTTTAATTTTACCCCTCAATTACACAACTGCCCCTTGGGACCATGTGATTGTGGAGGCTGGTCGCCCATGGTGTAGAGAGCTAGATGGAGGCCAGGTCAAGAAACAGCAGTTTGACATTTTCATATTTTTGTTTCCTAAACCTATGATTTTGCAGCAATACTTTCTGACTTACCTTTGTAAATACCAGGGTGACCCAGTTCAGATAGACATACTCCAGCCTTCTAGAAAATCCCTTAGCCTGTCCCAGGAGTCTACCTCAACTTATTTTCTCCATTCTCCTGTTTTCAATTTTTGCCATTATTAACAATACTATTAGCATTCTTTCAAATATCCTTTGCTGGGCATTTGCTCTTATTTCTCTCTCTTAAAAAACAAACAAAACATTTTTTTTCAATAGACGTCTGCCTGGTGGACTGGTCCAAGGCCTTGGTATTGTTTTTATCGATAACTTTGAATAATCCCCAGGTGCTTTTAATGGGCACTCAGTACAAAGACCCCAACCTTCAGCCACACTGACTGCAAAGGGGAGGCAGGGGCAGAGGGGCTGGGGGCCAGGCGTCCCTGTGAGCTGGTCACAGGGCTGGTCTGAATCTTCATTCCCCTGCCCTTTGGGTCCCATCTGACCTGATTTTCCAAGGAGATGGGGGCAGGTGGAGCGCTTGGTGTGGGAAGCAGCCAGGAGGACATTATGTATCCAAATGAGACTTCTCCTAAAAAGGAAGCTGAACAGAAAGCCCTCGGCTCCTCCTATCAACAAGCAGGTGGCGGCAGGAGGCCCCACTGTACGTTGAGAAGAATCCCTGAGCATCTCCTTGGGGAAGATGGAGAGTGGAGTGAAGCCTCTAGCCTCCTCACTAGAACCAGCCTTCCTGCTCTGCGTTAGCAGATGCGGACCCCATCCTTGCATCCAACCACCTCCCGTGTTGGAGAGGGAGGGATATCAGGATTATTCTTGAGATGAACCTGAACCCTTAAGAAGATCAGGATGCTCAGTTGTTACTACGAGGAAGACTTTAGGGCCAAGGCTGCCAGTAGTTTGTCCAAGCAGCTCCTTATAAACCTCTCTGTGGTATCAAGCCCGAAGTGGGAGCATGGGAAAAGAGCCATTTCCAGGGTGTCCTGGTAGCACTGGGGGATAGGCATGGGGTGGCAACAAACTTGGTGGTTCCTAGGGAGAACGATGAGGCTGTTTGTATCCATAAAAAAAGATGCACTGTCTTGGAGATCCTATGAGTCAGAATCAACTCAATGGCAGTGAGCTTCATTTGGGTTTGGGTTTGAAGACACCCAGATTCCCTGTTGGCACAGTGGTCTGACATTGGGCTGCTAACTGCAGAGTCAGCAGTTTGAAACCACCAGCTACCACTCCATGGGAGAAAAAGGAGGCTTTCTACTACTGGGAAGAGTCGAGTCTCAGAAACCCACAGAGGCAGTTCTACCCTGTCCTGCAGGGTTGCTGTGAGCTGGAGTTGAATGGATGGCAGTGCGTTTGGCGTCCGAGCTTTCAATCCCAGTGTGAGGGTAGTTGTAATGCCGGCCAATCTCCTCAGTAACCGCGTGGTGTTCAGCATGCGGTCGGGAGAGCAGTGGTACCAGTGTCACCTGCAACCATGTTAGCAGTGAGGATCCTCCACCCCCATTGCGCTTCCTACTGACGCCAACTGTGGGCTCGCAGTCTGGTTAGCTACTGCTCCAGGTGCTGCATGGCCAGGTCTGAGGGGGATAGATCACCTGCCTTTGTGGAATCAGGAAGGATGGTCTCCGGGGGCAATCAAGTAGATTTATTTTTAAGGGGGAAGGAAACAAATCTGGTTAGTGTCCCCAGCATTTGCACAGAGACGGCAAGAATCGACTGCTCACTAGTTTTGCAGCAATGGCCATTTGAAGGTCATGTGGTGACTTTCTGCACCATGTTCCCAGTGTTTTCAGCACAATACCAGAGTGATTGGGGGTTGCCCATGAAAGCCAAGCTCATCTGGGCCCTGGCTCATTAGTTCTGGCGTCAACAAGGCAGTCCTGCTGGTCTCTGCCAACAAGGGAAAGGGGGATGGGGAGATGAGAGCAGAGGTGAGAGGGAAGGGTGTTGAAAGGCAGAGAGGGAAAGAGAGGGGAGGGGGGAGGGAGGAAGGAGTGAAGCGAGGAGGTGGGAGGAGAAGAAAAGCCACCCCACTTCAACCCCCCAGGGAGAGGTCCAGAGTTCCCTACTTTTGTTACAATAGACCCTGGGCTGAAGGCTTCAAAGCCCAGTGACAGTGGCCAGCCCACCTCTGCCAGGTGAGGGGCAGGATTGGTGTGTAGGAAACAGACCTTTCCCAGGTACTGGGGGGGGGGGGGTGTCCCTGGCCAGCCAAGCAGAGGCATACGAAGCTCGAATACCTCATTTTGGGGGACAGTCAAGAACAGCAGGGTGTATGTAGTAGGTGAAGATTTGGGCTGCTAACCTCAAGGTCAGCCATTTGAAGTGACCAGCCATTTAATTTGGGAGAAAGAGGCAGTTTCCAGTTCTGGGAAAGAATTAGAGCCCCGGGAATCCACGGGGCAGTTCTCCTCTGCCCTACAGGGTTGCTATGAGCCAGAAAGGACTCCGGGGCAGGGATTTGATGTTTTGGGGTTTGTTTTTTCTCCCAAAGCTGTGGCTTCACCATGAGATTAAACACATCGAATTGACGTGATTCCTGAACAACTCTACTTAATTTGCTTTTCATTCCATGGCTGAAATTCAGGGCTGGCATCAAGTTGAGAAGCCAGAAAGCCTGCATGGAAGAAGCACACCAGCCTGTGTGATCACAAGGTGTTTATAGGATCAGGTATCAGGCATCAAAGAACAAAAAATCATATCCTTGTGAATGAAGGGGAGGGTGGGGTGGAGACCTAAAGCCCATCTGTAGACAACTGGACATCTCCTTACAGAAGGGTCACAAGGAAGAGACGAGCCAGTCAGCGTGCAGTATAGCACTGATGAAACATACAACTTTCTTCTAGTTCTTAAATGCTCTCTCCCGCTCCACTGTCATGAGCCTAATTCTACCTTACAAATCTGGCTAGACCAGATCATGTACACGGGTACAGATAAGAGCTGGAAACACAGGGTGTCCAGGACAGAAAAACCCCTCAGGACCAATAATGAGTAGAGCTATCAGGAGGGTAAGGGGAAGGTGGGGAGAAAGGAGGAACCGATCACAATGATCTACATATAAGCCCCTCCTTGGGGGACAGAAAGCTGAAAAGTAGGTGAAGGGAGACGTTGGACAGTGTAAGACATGACAAAATAATAATACTTTATAAAATATCAAGGGTTAGTGAGGGAATATGGTACTGGAAGTGGGGGGATGAGGAGCTGATACCAAGTAGAAAGAAAATGTTTTGAGAATGATGATGGCAACAAATGTGTTTGACACAATGGATCTATGAATGGATTGGGATAAGAGTTGTACGAGCCCCCAGTAAAATAACTGCGCGTGTGTTGTGTGTGTGTGTGTGTGTGTGTGTGTGTGTGTGCGCATGCACGTGACAGCAGGGGCAAGTCAAGAGATATTCTCGGTTGGCAAGCAGGCGATGCTGCGTAAGGCCTGTGAGAGCGCTGGCGTATCTCAGAAGGCATATGATAACCAACTGGGCGGCCGTGTGCCGATGCACCGGAAAGAGCCGGAACGTCAGTGTGTTTCGGCCTTTTAGTGACAGTGGCACTGTCAGCCCCACCCCCACACCCCAGTCACTAGAGTATGAGGGGTCCAATTTCCAATTGTCAGCGGAACTTCCCTGGTGGGTGCTGGTTGGTGCCCAAGATAAACTCCACTGGGAGAGAGGGAGCACCGCTGGCCCAGGACCAAGGCTGGGGGGCCCCACATGCCTATTGGATCTGGGCCGTGAGAAGGGTCGCCACAAGCTCTGGAGTCGGACGGCCTGGGTTTGGACGCTCCGTTTGCCAGGAGTTCTAGAACTTTTAGCAAGCTCTGCACACTCTCAGATCAGGGTGTGCGCTGCCTCGTGCGGGGATGATGCCGACGGCAGGGACCTTACAGTGTGCTGTGCTCAGCACAGTGCCTGCCACACAGCTATGGTTTGTCCTCAAGTGGATTCTGACTGAAGGAGCCCGAGTGGATCACCTAGGAGGAAAGACCTGGCACTCTGCTCCCAGTAACTCCTACGAGGCAGCTCACTATCCTACAGGTTGCTGTGACTGGCCATGCATCTGGTGTGTGCAACAACAACAAAAGAGCCCCAAGGCATTGCTGTCTGATTCTGTACTGAATCCATGGGGTTTCCAGGGCTGTTGTAAATCTTTGTGGAAACAGACTGCTGCATCTTCCTCCCACAGAGTGGCTGGTGGGTGCGAACCACCAACCTGACCCACTTAAGGACCTCAATGGCTGAGTTGTTAGCCACGGCGCCACTGAGGGAAGGGCTACAATTGGTAGGCGCGGTCGCACTGTGCAGGCTCTACCTGGTGACAACAGCCAGCTTTCCCTTCCGTGTAAGTGCAGGGCCATCTTTGACCTACCGATGGGATTGCTGTACACGTGGTTTCTCTCTGATGTTCCTGGAGAAATTGCACAGAGATTCCAATCGACTCCAGTCTAGTGAGAAAGTGGGAAGTGTCCTGCCACCCAAGAAGGCTGGTGGCTTGGAAGCTGGTAAAAAGCTAATATGAACAGTAAAGCCTTCACCTTAGGGCTTACTGACACCTAGTGGCTGCATTTCATACTTGCAGGCAAACGTGGCTATTTTTAAAGCGCACTGAAAATAGGGAGAGTAATAGTTGAACCTTAGCTCACAAGCTTTTAAGAAGGATCCCCGTAGCTACTCACCGGATAGGATTTAGAACATTGCTTTGGGAATTTTGTTATGCCAGTTGACCTCCACCTTGGTGTCCCCCTAAGACTATGTTCCTGGCCCAGCGACTTATTCCCTGTGTTTACTTGTGTCTAAGAAGTTTGTCTAAGGCAGGGGTTCTCAACCTGTGGGTCGAGACCTCTTTGGGAGTCAAATTACCCTTTCACAGAGGTTGCCCGATTCATAAGAGTAGCAAAATGACAGTTATGAATTAGGAACAGAAATAATTTTATGGTTGGGGGGTTACCACCACATGAGGAACTGTGTGAAAGGGTCTCAGCATTAGGGAGGTTGAGAGCCGCTGGTGTAAGGAGTTCTGACTAAGGAGCATTGGAAGAATCTGGAAAAGAAGTAGGACTGCGAGAAGAACACCCACTCCTGTTCGGGAAGAAATATAGTCAGAGAGCTCATTAGAAGTGAGGATGGAAGCACTTCCTCTCCTGTCCTTTGGACATTTTAGCAGAAAACGCCAGTCCCATGAGCCCAGGTGGTGTGGAGATCTCAGGAAACAACCCCACAATTCTGATTCTCCCAGGAACTAGCCAAGCGATGGCCACTGAATGCGCCAGAGCACAGCCCTGTCACAGCAAGCCCACCTCTTGCTCTGTAGGACTAATCACGGTGACCAGGAGAAATGGTTGGCCAGAGGCAGAGTGGCTCCCTAGAAGGAGGAGAGCTGAAGGGGGTCAGAGAACTACCACCTGCGGCTTTCCAAAGCCTCTCTCTCCCTCAATCACCAATCTCACCCTCTTCGACTCTCCTGGTGTCTGTGGGATGGGCCATGCCAGTGCCTCAGGCCCATGTACTGATTTCCCTTTGAAGCAGTCCCCAAGAACGTTCTGAAGTAGATGAATCTATGCAACAGTTTCTCCACTAAACTGGTGGTCCTCAGCTCAGGCTGGGACACCTGGGAGCTGTTAAGCCAGATCCATGTCCTCATCAACCCGTATCTGATCTTCATGTAGACCAAATAAATCAGAGGTAACTTGGGTGGTCAGGTGGTGTGTCAATGTGGCTGGGCCACGATTCTCTGGGTTGTCAGATACAATGCAATCACTCCCATGATGCAGTTTGTTATAAGCAGCCAATCCACTGAAAGGGAATGTCCTTAGGGGTGTGGCCTGCTTCCCATAGATGCGGGCACTCTGGCAAAGTTCTCTGCAAAGCAGCCAGTCTTAGGAAGCAGTGCACCAACTAGTGATTCTCAGGACTTTCTGCACAGCAGCCTTATCTTGGATGCTTTTAAAGCATAGCAACACCTGGGCCCAAGTCCAGACCAATGTAATCCAAAGGTTAAAGCCCTCCAGGTGATTCTAACATGCAGTCGGAGTGTTGCTGTCATGAAAACACATAAGACTTCTTATCTTAGATCTCACCTCCAACTGGGCAACCATGTTACTCAAGCAAACTCATGAAGGCTAGTTATGCAATGTGTATCCCATAACAACATCAAAAACATGATCGAATCTCAATGTTGCTCTGACTCCACACAAGAAAAACGTCTTTCCCTTAATCTGACCCTGAGATTTAAGGCTGAGGTAGTAGACGCAAGCCCTTCTCGCTTCCCACTCTGCTCCAGATCATGGGGAGAAACTCGGCACACCTGCACTCTGGCCATTAGGGGCAGTGCTTCACTGGCCGAAGAGCAGCCTCAGGTAAGCACCTGGCTGAACCTGTCCAGCCCCCAAAGGTCCCACACCAACTTCCAAGCCCACACCTTTCTACCAGTTGAGGAACCTTCCGTGTCACAGCTGATGTTCCAGAAACCCAATCCACCTCACCCGGGCTCTGTGGTCCGAACTCACCGGGTTCAGCCTACCACCCCCAGATGCTGATAGTGATAGGTGGAAAGAATCCTTACGGCCACACTGCCCCTGGTTCCAGAGGCCACCCAAAGGAGCGGGGCCTTATGATTAGCCGGGTAGTTGGCGGCTACATATTGCTGCCAGAACCTCTTTTATTCTGTTCGCCACGAGGTTGTATGGGCTCCTCAGTCCTTCCTCTGCCTGGGTCCTTATTCTGGGCTTCTCTGGGGGGTATGGCTTTGTTGTGGTACTCACCTACTATAAAAGGTACCCATCTTAACTGTACCAGTCAATGGTTTTCAGTAACTTTACAGAGTTGTGCCATCATCACTACGATTTTATCTGAGCCCGTTTTCATCACCCCACTTAGCAGCCACTTCTGGTCCTTTCCTGGAGACACGGCCATCTCCGTGCAGCCTGCCTGGGAGGGATGATGCCACAGGACCCAGAAGGAGTTTTCTGCAAGGACGCTAGCATCTTGCAGCAGCTCCCATCAAAGACCACACTCCTGCAGACTTAGGCTGTCAGTTGCGGCCTTGATCCAGTGGAGCCCCCCACCCCCCATCCTCCACTCCCCCCTGGAAGCACAAGCTGGAGAGGTGCGAGCAGCTCACCTGGTCCCTGTGCATGCACACAGTTGGCTGGAGCTTGGAGGTGAACTTCTGCTTGTGTTCCTGTGGCAAGAGGGGTTACGGGCAAGACTTCCTGAGACTGACTGCCTGGGTTCAAGTCCACAGCTGCCACTTATGAGCTGTGCATCGCAGAACAAGCCAATTAGTGGCCTAGAGCTCGAGTTTCTTCACGGGAAAAACGGCAATGAAGACAGAGCCCCGGTGCGGCTGTGTGGGAACGCAACTGTGTGTCAGGAAAACATGTTTCAAGTGCCTGGCATGTCGTCAACGCTCCACAGACATTACTGTCCTCAATACCTCACCCATGGCACTGGTGAATCCAAAAAGCCCAGGTTGGGAGGTGGCACCCATGAGAAGGTGCCACAGAGAAGAGGCAGGCCCTCAGCAGGAACATAGTAGAGGATCCTGGGGAAAAGGCTGGAAAAGTCCCATAGTTGGGAAGAAAGGCAGCTGGAAGAGGGCCCTGTTGGGAACCAGAAGGAAGGGCAGTGCAGACCAAGTCCCCCTGGTGCCCACCCGTCCTGACCCAAACCCCACTGGCCCAGCCCAGGGCGCCTGACAGCAGGGGGAAAGGCAACGGGAACAAGAGAACAGAAAAGCAGAAGACAAACTGGGGAGGAAAGGCGCCACCTTCTGGAAAAAACCTCACACAATCCAGTCGTTTCTAACTCTTCCCGACCCTACCTGGCGTTTCGGAGACTGTCCATCTTTCTGGGAGCAGGCTGCCTCACCTTTCTCTGAGTGGAGAGTGAGATTTGCACACTGATTTTTTTAGCTCGCAGCCCCACGCCTAATCCAGAGCCCAACCAGGAGGCCCCACAGATGAACTCAACCCCAGGGCTGGGGATTCAGAGCGAGAGAGCTCCACATGGCTTGAGCCAAAGGTTTGCCCATCCTTCTTTGTGGCTTCGAGTCTACATCCTCATCAAAAGATGCAGGGGTCCATTCTATTGGGTCCTGTGGGAAGCTTCTGAGAGCTAGCCTGGGCAGCTGGAGGCATCGCAAAAGGTGCTCTGGGGGACAGCCTGCTACACTGGTGGCCCACCATTTGGCGTGAGCTCTTCTCTGTGCAGAGTAACAGGTGGTGTTACACAGAATTCCCCACCCCCTCCAGCCCAGCAAGTAACCATCACTTATAAAAACACAACACACGTCGAGTTTTAATGAGAAAATAACTGTATACTTGCATTGAATGCCTCACAATCACTATAAAACTGAAGCAGGATAATAACATCGAGGTGGTTAACATACACAGGAAAGCCAGATACAGAGTATAATTCTCCAAACACAGTATTGCTGCTTTCCCCCCCTCCTCCGAAAAAAAAAATAAAAAAAACCCTCTCCCTATAGATCTATGGGTATATATTTGTATATAGGATTTGGATAAAGAGCGACGCAAAAATCAAAATTGGCAGCTCACTGAATGCTTAAAATCCAGGAAATTTATTCTGTAACTAAAACTGAATATCTCGACCATCTCTAACCCGAAGGCTATTTGCTTTTCCAACACAAAGTTGAATTAAACCCATTCTTTAGTTAGAAAAAAATTCAATTATTTGTCTTCCAAGACAAAAGTCAACCCTGCTTTAGTGTTCCTTAAGATTTATACATATCTATGTGTGCATCTATATGTGGACACTGACTTATATACTGCTTATATATCGTTGCCTGGCGCGGGCAGCATGCGGGAGTAGAAAGAGGCAGGGACAAAGCATTGCATCGTTCACGAACACAGCCGTCCTCCTGCCGACAGACCCGGTTTCCATGATCTCTGGGTGAGAAAGCCAAGGCATGTCAGTCGTTCATCAGCTCCAGAGGAACATGACGGCTATGGAGTGGATGTGGAGTGGGATGCTTTCAGGAAGGCTCTGGAACAACTACACAGTCTGAGGTGGAGAGTGACACGCTTGGGTGCTGTTGGGGGGACAGGGCGCACAGGTGTCTTTCCCCAAAGCCTCGGTCCCTCCATGGATTAGGGAGCAAGGACTTTCCTTCAGGCTTGTTCCATCTTCAGGAAGTTCCCTCAGGCCTCCCAGAGCCCTGCACAGTGCTAGGTACAAAGTGGCGGCCCAATGTTCCCCGAAGGGGTCAAGGACTAGAAAGAGCGCACAGAACATCCGACTATTCCTAGAGCGTGGGAATGTACACGTTGACGGGATTCTAAGAGCACGCTCGGAAAAGGGGGCAAGGGACGCAAGAGCACCGCCTCCTGGCAGGCCAGGTGGGAGTACGAGCTGTTCTCGGTGAAAACAGCGTTGGGCGGGTGCTTTATGGATTCCTGGAAGCTGGACCACGAGCCCCATCTCTCTAAGTCTGGACTGTCCCTAAGTAACCAGTACTTCTGGTTTGGTCAAAGGCAAAGCCTAGTCTGTCTGCCTCTCAAGCTCTTCCGTGGAGGCGTGGCACCCTGAACTTCATTTTGGGCTGACAGTTCCCCTTTCTAATGTCGGTTTACTGCGGGTGCATGGTTTCCGGCAAAAATAAAACAAGACTTCAGGTAAGTCACGCGGACTGTCGCTTCTCGGGGCACCCGCGCCTGCATCGTGTCCGTGGTCTCTGCCCGATGACGGAGCCCAGAAAACAGGAAGCGTGGCTATTGTCTGTGTAGCCCATAGACCTGCCCCGCGGCCCAGCCACCCAAACTGCTAGTGGTACCCCATCGAGGCTGTTGCCTCACCCATGTGCCTGCAGAGGGGCCACCCCTGCTTGCTGGGTTCTCAGGCCCGCCACCTTGGAGCTCCTCCCGCAAAGGTGAAGACCCTCCCACCTGGATACTGGTCCCCCATTCACCTCCCAGGACTCTGATCCCATTTCCCCCTGCCCTGAGTGTCCCCACCAGAAAACCAATTCCTTAAGGTGGGGACCTCATTTGGTGTTGTCCTTTTGAGGGCTGGCCCATTCTGTTGGAGTTCATTTGGAGAATTCAGAAGGGTGAGCCCCATAGAGATGGCGCCAAGTGCTCCCGTGCTGTTCTCGATTGCCCTTGGTAGAATTCATCTTTAACTTGTAGATGCCCCGGGCAGGTGGGCAGGATCCTTGTAAACCAGGGGCTACATTCTCACCGCATGTCCACCGTTTGGCTGTGAAGAAACCCTACCTCAAGCCAGCAGGAGCCTAACAAAAGCAGCCGCACACTACATGCCCGTGTTGTGGAAATGCTGTTTAGCAGACTAACGTTAGCGTCTGGACAGAACAGTAGGAAAACCAAACGGAATTTTAGTGAGGTCTGACTTAATTATTGCTTTTTAAAAGAAAATCACAGGTTTGGTTTTTTCTTTCTTTTTTTTTTTTAAGCAAAGAAAGAAAAAGAAAACAGAAAGGGCTGGTGAGTTTTTTGTGATGGCCAGAGGTGGAAAAATTCAGAAATGCAGGGCACTCAAGAAGTGAACACCTTCATTGTATTGCTGTGGATGGCAGCAAGGACACAGCTGGTATCTCTACATACACCAAGCGGGAGCACAAAGCATGAGAATAAATATGGTATTTTCCTAAGTGTCATACCACACAACTGCTCAAAACGTTGCCATTGTGACTCATGCAAATTCAATGGAATACGACAAAGAAAGAGCTTCCACTCGGTGCCTGAATGCTGCTGGTCATAAAAAAGACATTCTCTCACTCTGCGAGCGGCCAAGCAGCTTTGGAAGAAATGACTGCACCCATATCCCACGGGCATTCGGGAACTGTCATTCACACACCCTCACTGGTGAACATACACACTACCTACAAACACCCAAGGACACACACACACACACACACACACACACACACCCTCTTTAGGATTTGTAGCTGACTCCAAGCCTGTACTTAAATCTCTAGTCTCTATTTTCCTCTATCACCCTGAAAAACACTGGCTGTTCAGCAAAAAATAATCACTTCCTTCCTTTTCCTCCACTCTTTCTCCTGCCCGCCTTCCTCTCTACCTTCATGCCTTTTCTGCTTGCTCTAAAATCACCCGTCGTTCTTCCTACTTCCTCTAAGGCCCACTTTATTATATAAAATATAGTTATAAACACCTTTTATGTCTTAATATCTATCCCTCTAAGGCAGAGTTTACCCCCCCACCCTCTTTTTCAATTATTGCCGCTCTAAAAATAATCCTACCATCTTGAACCAAGCTGTCCAGTGAGTACAGATTTTATACACGTATATATTCCCCCATCCCATCATCATAAAAATAGTTGTTGCCCACTAAATACAGTTTTTGTATGAAGAAACAGAAGTATGAAAATGTGTTCTCATAAATGGCATATCAGTCAATACCAGAAGCAGACAAGATCCTAAAGCTAAAATACTCCATTTGGTTTGGCTTTCTCCGCCCCCACCCCCTTCTGACCTCCCAACATAGACTAGATTGTGTGTACAACATGAACAAGTATTGTCTTAAGAATATGGATTTTATGTATTGCAATCAATAATTGCTCCCGATTAAAGACAAGTGAAAGAGAAATGGAATCATAACGGCCTCTTCTGGGCACAGATGGAAAGAAACATCATTCACGTTATGGCTGTAGGGGTGAATGGAATGAACCCCACACTTAGGGTGCTGCATGTGGTGGGTGGGAAGCAGGGGCAAAGGATACCCTACGCCAGCTAGACCACCTGGCCTGGGTCCTACTGCTCCCAAATGAGAGCCCCTGCCCCACTCCATTCTTCCTCATCACCCAGGGAGGCTGGTCTCAGTTCTACGCGTAGTGACCCTGTTGATTTGTGAGTGACTTCTTCGTCCTTGTTGACCAGTTGTGCACTGGCCCACATCCAGACAGTTCTTGGGCTCACACAAGGAGAATGTGGTCCTTTCTCTTTTGACTCCTGGGTGTCAGAATGTGATGGGTGGATCTCCCTTTCCCTTTATTCGTTTTGCATCACTTGTATATTGCAGCTTCTGGTCTATAGAAGGATTGCTGAGTTTGGGTGCACTTTAATAAATACTCCATTAAAATGCATTGATTGATTCATTTCTTGGTTTCTTGGCATCCCAAGCACCAAAGAAGCTTCCCGGGGTGAAGGAACTTTATTCGTTGTCCTCTTCCTCCTGGTTGGCATAGATTCCTGCCTCCCAGCGCAGGGCCAGTGCGCTCTTCCTTCGATTTACCCGCGTGGCCTCAAGGACCTGAAAGGAAAAGGGAGGGGAAAAAGATTTCATGAGACATCGATCATGTGCCCAAACCAGTTTCCACTGCTTCTGTCCTCCTTCCTCTCTCGACAGTGATAAACATGATAAACCCCAGAAAGCACACCCCCAGCCATCTCATCACAGTGGTCCCGTGAGACGGCACAGAGCTGCTCCTTTGGATGCCCCACACCCTAAATCTTTAGGGAGTAGAAACCAGCCTCGTGTCCTCCTGTGGAGTGGCTGGTGGGTTGGAACTATTGACTTCGTGGTTAACAGCCCAACTTGCAACCCATTATGCTACCAGCGGTCTTTGGGGACTGAGAGAGGAATGTAACAGTCTCCGGAAATGCTGGGAGGGCGGAGAGTCCCTAGGAAAACGAGGTGGGTCTGGGGTTATTCAGCAGGTAGCCAAAATTCATTCGCTGCTATCTGACTCCACACCGAGATTTAATTTTCACCAAATGTTCTCCAGGTTTCCTTGAACTAGACTGTACTCTGCACCAAGGCTTTTAGAAAGCACCGCAGCTCGCTCTCTCCACGTGCTACAGGATCGCCATGTCTTCCCAAAAGACCTCTCTGCGAAGAGCATCATGTTTTGTATCCGGGTTGTCCAGCAGAGTGGCCACTAGTTACAGGTGGCGTTTACACACTTGAAGTATAGCCAAGCATGCTGCTGGCAATGAAATCTTCCAGTTAACTTCAATGTCAAGAGCCTCAGAGGTCTCTCGTTGACCACCACACTGGACAGGACAGCGATAGACTGTCTAGGTCTCCCCATAAACAAACAGAGCAGAGCACCCCAATGTTTGGACCCGTACATGGACTTCATCCATCCAGCTTTGTGAATCCACGTGAGCTCTGGTCACATAGAGGTCGCCAACGCCTGCGTGGGCATAGTGCAGCCGCACAGGGGCATGGCGCTTTTTTTCTCTTTGAAATTAAGAAGCGCATGGCTTCTCAGGTCAATGAAAAGCAAGCGGAGCACTCTGCTACAGCGTCGGGGCAGGTGGTCCAACAACAGAGAGGACAAGTAAGTTCACTACCACCAGGGGAGCGCCGCCCACCGTCCGGCTCTCCAGAAGAGTCTGCAGGCTCCCAAGGGGAGATTTGACGCAATTCCCACTCCAACGTTAATTTAATCATGATGCGATTCCAAATGAATGACATTTGGGTTGTCACCATCTGGGAAACGGTTCCATTTCCTCATGACGCGGCAAAATCAAGCCCATATGCGTGCCAACCAGTATCTGTGGAGGCGGATTAGGGTGTGCAGTAAAGTCCAGTACAGCCAACACTGGTGGATGAGCCAGACTCTCCTTCATTCACCCAATGAATTCTGGCAAGAAACAGTGATGGGGCGATGTCGGAGAAACAAGGAGATGCAGGTGACAGGCACAGGTGCGAGCCCAGCTGTAAGAAGTAGATTCTGCATGGACTGAAGGTCAGGGTGCCCATTCCAATCGACTTCTCCGGGCCTTTGTTAAACGGATGACCTTCGCAGTGCTTCAATGTCTTGGTCTCTGAGGAGCCTTCCCGCTCCTTCTATCGGGGGCAGCCGGCCCTGGCATGAAGCCTACATGTAGGGTGTGCTCAGTCACACCTGTCCAATGTCTGATGCACTATTAAGCACATAAGCCACATCATAAGGTGTCGGGTGTAAGCACACATCGAAACACTCAAGATCTAAGAAGTGCTATTCAATGGAACAGAAGATGCCGCCCGGTTTGGTTTGTTCAATAAAGGGTTTTTCTGGCGGATGCATCAGAGCATGGTACTGAGGGATAGCGTGGACTGGACCCTGGAGTCCCGAGCTCCATTTCCAGTTGTGTCCCATGTTATTCATGGGACCTCCTGCCTCGTGTTTCTTTATCGACAACATGGAGGCAGTACTGCCCGGCTTTCTTCCGAGAGTTTCACAGAGAAGGCTGCAGATGGACTTGGATGGCTGCCCTCGTGACTGTGGGAACTTAGGAGAGTCACGAAGGCCTTTGTGCCTCGCGTTCCTTACATATCAAATGGGGATAATAATTTTAAAAATCAACAGCACAGAATTGTCCCTGGGAATACACGAGACAATGCATGCGTGCAGGGCAGTTTCTGGTGCCCTGGAAAGTTCTCAAACAACGACAATGCTTTCTCTTATAAAGCGGTGCTCAAACATACAACAGTTTTATAAGGAGTTCTACATGGTAGCAAACATCTTCTGGCAGATCGCAGGGACAAACTTCAAACAACACCACCGCCACCATCAAACGAGTTTCTCGAAAACATGATCCTCTCTTTCTCTAATGTTCTTCACCTAGTTATTTCAGCCCTCTTTTACTTCCCAATCAAGCTGAGAAATTTCTGTTTGCTCCTGTCTTCTGGAACCCATGCCACTATCTAGCTAACAAATATTTTGGGCTCTTACCAACTGCCTGCGGCTGTGTTTGGTGTTAGGGATAGAATATTCCTTCCCTCACATGGTCAGTTTCCAAAAATAATCTAATGGTGGTGGGGGGAAGAATAATACAATTGTTTTACTAAAAATCACCAGCAATGCAACTTCACTATAAAGCTGCCTTTGGATTTGCAAAATTTACCACCTAGGACTGTCTCAGGGGTGACACCATCTATCTACAAGTGGCCTTTGGTGATACATAAGCCAAGTCCCTTGGGAAGGTGCGTCACTGTGGACTTAGGCCCTAACGAAATCAGACTGCTCTCTTAGATGTGTGTAAGAAGTAGTATTAAATCTAGCACTGATTTCAATCCTATGCATTAGCTTTATCTTCAATTCTGAGCAATAAAACCCCACAACACTTGTGTTGGGTGCATTGATAATAGTCAGTACTTCTACCCCCGGTTCTACGGGCCAGTTACTGTTAATTATCACTGCCGTCCTATGCTGCTCTACGTGGGTCATGCCACGGAGCCACAGAAGGGGAAAGTCCACGTTTGTCCCCAGCACCTGGACTCACTCGGTGTGGAGCCCACCATGCTGCTCGGTCACTTAGTGACGACCAGTTTGGGGCCTGCAGGAGGAGGCACGAGAGACAGGCAGCCAACACTTATCACAGAAATGAACAGGGCCGACCAAGGACAACAACACAGTATGGGAAGGACGGGTTTAAGCTTTTACAAGTTTCCAATTTCAATCCAGACTCAGGTGTGGTTAACCAGAAACCAAGCCCATTACCGTTCACAGCAATTCTGGCTCACGGTGACTCTGCCGGACAGAGTAGAACTGCGCTGCTGGGTTTCCAAGGCCGCAGGTCTCCATGGAAGGAGACTGCCATGCCACGCCATGCTCCCCAGGGACTGGCTGCTGGGTTTGACTGGCTGACCTTTCAGTTAGCAGCCTAGCACTTCACCACTCCACACCTGGGGTCCTTTCAGTCAGGAGGATGGAATATAAAAATTCTCTCAGAATAACAATTTTCCTTTCTAATGTTTAATGAAGAACGTTAGTTGATTGACTGTGAATGGCAGTCAATAGAGACACACTTTGTCTTAGAGCTGTGAAACCAAAGAAAGATAAAAAAACCCTGTTATCCTGCTTGTATTTATGCTGATAATTATATTTTTATCACCCAATCTCTCTTCAACTGGAGATAGACTGGGCCAAGATTTAAGATTTATCTTCTTGGCATATATCGGACTGAATGTTCACTCCTAATTATCCTTACGCAAAGGTGGCATTGATTAATATTAATTAGGGGCCTAATTTTCAAATTCTCTCCCTGAGATGAGAAAAGCACAATTACGTTTGGGAAGGTGCATACAATATTATTTTCAATATTCACTTTATACTTTACAAAAGAAAATTACTGCTAATAGATTTTCAACTCTGATCTGTAGTTAACTGTAATTAATGCTGCTAAATAGAGCGATTAAAAAGAATTGTCTTACACTAAAGGTTAGCTTAAAGGTGATGCTGTGAGGGCTGTATGTCTGAGCTCACTGTAGCCACTGTGTCAATCCATCTTGTGGAAGGCCTTTTTTTCCCCTAGCTGACCCTGGAAGTGAATATGAGGTTGTACAAACCCCACCCAGGAGCTTCCGCTAGCTCTATAGACAGAAAGTCCACGGAGAGACCATGCGTGGTAACCTTCCTGGAAGCACTGCTCGTAATTGGAAAAAGATGTAAGCAACCTACATCTGCATCAGCGGGAGGCTGACTACATCATGATCTGCTCATTCCATGGAAAACGTGACAACAGTTACAGTAAGTGGGCGAGAAACCCAAGTCTCGATGGGCACATCTGAAAACAATGCAGACATAACGAAGAGCAGCGGCGACTACGGAGAAATATCATTCCTATCAAGTTTTAAAACATGCAGAAATAAGATGCTATTTACCTATACGCACACAGGCGAAGCATAAAAACATGCATACAAAACCATGAACCTGAAATGCAAGAGAATTATCTCTGGGGGGGGTAGAGGAGAGTGGGCAGGATGGGGGGTAGGCAGTGAAATGGGGGTTGGGGGCGGTGACATGAGAGGGCTTCAACTTCATTGGGCTGTTGATCTCTTCTATGGCGATGAAGGCAATATTATGAAATAACGGACCAAGCTGGAGAGGTGGACTTTAGTAATTTACGATGTTGTATGATAGGGCTTCCAAATGCTCATGGAAAATTCCATGAGCTTCCCTAGCATGCTTCGCGAATTGTTGGAAGCCCCCTCATTACTGAGCCATCTCATGCCAGCTTCGCGAAGCTCAGACGTGTGTTCTGTGGACAGCTGCATACTTGGAACCTAGGGCAGTGCCCGCCCTGCACATAGGAGGGGCCTATATAATGGTCAATTGAGCAAACGAATGAGTGATTCACTTGACAGTTCTGTGTATTTGGGGGCTAAAACATTACAAATAAAAATAATATGCTACAAATAAAAAATTTTTTAAGGGAGATGATGTCAAGGAGTCCAAGAAGGAAAAAAAAATGTTTGGAAACCAATTGTGGTGGCAGTTGTACAATTCTGCTTGACGCGACTGAACTATGGAGTGATACGTTATATGTACTAACTCCCAATTAATAATAATTAAAATAAAACTTTAATGCTTTCACACAGCTTCAAGCAGGATGTTGTAGACACAGGAGGAAGCTTTTCAGGGAACTCCAGTGCTTAAAGAGCTTCTTTTTTGATTATTTTAATAATTTATTTTATAGGGGGCTCTTACAATCCATACATCAATTGTATCAGGCACATTTGTACATTCGTTGCCATCATCATTTCCAAAACATTTTCTTTCTACTTGAGCCCTTGGTATCAGCTCCTCTTTTACCCCGTCCATCCCCCACCCTCCTGAACACTTGATAATTTATATATTATTTTTATTTTCATATTTTACACTGTCCACTGTCTCCCTTCACCCACGTTTATGTTGTTCACCCCTCCCCGGGGGGGGGGGGCACAGGCGGCATTATATGTCAATCATTGCGATCGGTTCTCCCTTTCTCTCCCTCCATGTCCCCCTACCCTCATGGTATTGCTACTCTCATTATTAGTCCTGAGGGCTTTATCTGTCCTGGATTCCGTGTGGTGACAGCTCTTCTCGGCACTAGTGTACACGCTGTGGTCTAGCCAGATTTGTAAGATAGAACTGGGGTCATGATAGTAGTGGGAGGAAGCATTAAAAAACTAGAGGGATGTTGTGTGTTTCATTGGTGCTATTCTGCACCCTGACTGGCTCATCCCTTCCTTGTGACCCTTCTGTGATGAGATGTCCAATTGCCTACAGAGGGGCTTTGGGTGTCCATTCTTTGGTGACCCCCCCTTTTAGCATTGACATGGTTGTTTGCTCTGGGTCTTCTGATGCCTGGTGCCTGATCCCCTGGACACCTCGTGATCACACGGGTTGGTGTGCTTCTTCCATGTAGGCTTTGTTGATAAAGAAGCTTCTAAAACAAAGATTTAGGTTTCATGATTTGCGTGGAGAGGAGCTGGGCTGGTTTCTACTCTTACTAGCTCCTTCTAAAACCACGGGATGAAGCTGTTGGGACTTGTGTGGAGGAAAACAAAGGCCTGATTGGGACCAACAACTTCGTCGGAGTGAAGTACATTTGCTTCTAATCAGACCCAAGTCTCTTTGCTATCAGGTCCTGAAGAAATAAAACAAATCCGAATAGCTCGTCAGTATTGTCCGCCAGCTGAAATCTCTTCAACCCACGGGCAGGCAAGGTCTTCTCCTACCCCTTCCACACAGGGCAGCCCAGCCCAGCACTGTGGCTCCCCTCTGCAGGTGCTCCCACATTCTGAGGCAATCCCCCAATGCACAAAAGGCAGGGAAGAAAGAAATACGGAGGAGAAAGGCCATCTTCCTGCCCTTTCCATGTGACCCATCAGGAAATGGCAAACCACACAGCATGCACTTGAACCAAGCATGCAGGAAGACCAAGACAAGTTGAACAGTACCTCGGAAGTCACCTTGCAAGACAGTAACTTAGAGGTGTACTGGCGGAGAGGGAAAAGATCAGGGTTAGTACACAGCAGAGACGCGCACAGAATACCACCTCTCACAGGGAGCCCGCACCATGCCAGGGTTGGTGGGGCACGGGTTAACATCAGGAGACCATGACACACTCAATGCCATGGCTTTCTCTGATATTAGTTTATTTCACAGCCCATAGCTCACAGAGCAAGGAGATACCCTATTATCGAGTAATAACAATATCAGATAAGCCAAATTTTGTTAATTCAAAATGTGTTGCTTCCATTTTCTGTGCTTTGAATTAACAAGACCGTGCATCCCCTCTGTCCTGCACCTTCCATCAGTCACCTTCCAGCCAGGACCTGGATGGCTTGTGTGGATTTGTAAGAATCCAAACCAAGTCAAACAAACTGCCTTGTTTCACCATGGAGCTTTCCCCGGAACTCCACAACAGTCTTGTGGCCTGTTAAGGTTTCAGAAGGAGACCTGGACCACAGAGAGGAGCTGGCTCAAGTGGGGGGCTTGTAGGTGGAGTCATGGCTGATTCAGAATGCAGAGAAGGTACGACTCCATCTCAAGGCCCGAGATGTGTGCGCGACAAGGGAACTGGGTGAACAGCGCTGCAATTTCAAGGAGCGATCTGGGGAAACTTTCTGGGACTTGGATTTTAGTAGATTGGGTAGATTTTTGTTCTGTGTCTAAGAACTTTCAACAGCAAACTTGCTTTCCCCGTAGCCTCACTAACAGGACAAAGCACTCAGCCTTGCACCCCAGCTGTGGGTGCCTTAATAGCTGAAATCATTCCTTTTTGGCTTTAACGTTTGTTTACTGAAGAAAGATGGAGATAAGAGGCCATTCCCTTCCCTGGGTGCAGGAAGAGCAACCAGGAAATTAAAATGCTGGTCGCTTCATGCGTGCCCACCCGCCTGGCACCGTTTGGGTAGCACAGTTGGCCGGAGGCGAGGGGCACCAGCTTCTTCCCTGAGTGCACTCTCTTTGTCCACCGGCTTCGCACCAGGACAAAAGGCGCGCACGAGGGATCGGTGGGCAGAAAACGCTTGTATGGACCATGGGCAAAGTGGTCCCCTTTGTTCTTGCCCATCTACACCAGGATGAGAAGGCCCACTCCGCTCACTTCCATGGAAACAGCCACTAGGAAGAAGGAAGCCTGAAGCATCTACTCAACCGTAAGCTTCCAAAGGGCTCTAGCCCACGGCCGGTGTGGAGGCCTTTGGGCCTTCAGAGTCCCACAGGACATAGCAGAGCTGCCTCGTCAGGTCAATGGGTGCCATCTTCAGGGACGTAGATGAACAGAAAGACAGTGGCCCTGGTGGCACAGTGCGTTAAGCATTGGGTTCCTAACCACGAAGCTCGCGATTCAAAGAGCACAGGCTCTCTGCTCTAGTTCCGGGTGACAGCCTCCGAAGCCCCCGGGGGGCAGAGCTACTGGTCCTGTAGGGCTGAAATGGCCTCGAGGGCAGTGCATGTGTGTCACTTGGCACAGAAAGAAAAGCCGGTGAACGTGACTGAAAACCAAACCCAAACAAACACCGGGAGCTCAAACCATTGTGGGTGACCATTCGGACTGGCGTTGACCCTAGAGGACGGAGCAGACTGGCCCCTAGGGTTTCTAAGCTACAATCGTAAAGTAAGCAGACTGCCACATCTTTGCGCTGCAGGGGGGCTGCTGGTTCAAACTGCCAACCTTTGCCTCTCATCAGTGGAGTGCTTTGCCTCTACACCAGTAGGGCTCTTAGACAGTGACTTAGAAGGCAGAAAAAGTACACCTGTTCCCAGGAAGGAGTGGCTGGCACCCCAACCCTGAGGCCCAACAACAGACATGCCAGCAGCAGGCTCTGAGGGCCAGCTCCGACCCCATGGCGGCATGTAAGAGGGCTACGTATGCCTGGGTACAACTGGAAATACTCAGGTCTCAGAGGGCAGCCAAGGCGGGTTGGGTGTGAACACTTTTTGGGGGGGGCCGGGGGGGAAGTACTACATACTTGGAAAGCAATTTTCATTAATTGACCTCAACTCTAGAAATGATACAAAGGAGAATGGAACTCCTACAGGGCGCCCTGCAGCGTTCAAGGTGAAAGTGATCGGGCAATGCGTCATCCAAAGTGGGGCACCTCAGCATGGGAAAGGCCGCTATTCACAACTGCAGTGGAACAATAGGCAAAACCAGGGCTCTCCCCGGCCAACTGGGAAGTGTCTTCAATCAAGTCAAGCTATTTATGCGCCAAGTGGCAATGGGAGGAGAGGGCAGCGACTGCCAGGGAGCAAGCTGTGTCCATGAGCATCTTGGAGCAGTGGGCAAAGTCCCACACTCCCAGGCGCTGTCAGAGGCTGATGGATGGTGCCAGCTGACTCGTGGAGGCTGGCATGAAGCACTGAGGCTGACTCCCCAGGCTCCTGAGTGTGTGTGTGTGTGTGTGTGTGTGTGTGTGTGTGTGTGTTAATCCCCTTGGAAGACTCCTGATGGCGAAAGAACCACGGAGCTGATGGTTTCCTTAAAAAAAACACCTGGGGATAGAGGGCGAGGTGCCGTGTGGGTTTGACCGGTCATTTTATTTATTCTAATCATTTTGTTGGGGCTCTTACAGCTGTTATGACAATCCATACATCAATTGTAGCCGTCACATTTGTGCATATGTTGCCATCGTTTTCAAAGCATTGTCTTTCTGTGTGAGGGCTTGTTGTGAGCTCTTGTTTTCCTTCCTCCCCAACCCTGTGAACCCTTGATAAATTATAAATTAGTATTACTTCCCTATCTTACATCATCTGCTGTCTCCCTTCACCCACGTTCCTGTTGTTTGTTCCCCTGTGGGAAAGGGGGATTGTACATTGACCACTGCGATAGGTTCTCCCTTTCTCCTCCCACCTGCCCCCTACCTTCATGGTATTGCTAC
Organism: Tenrec ecaudatus; assembly: GCF_050624435.1. Taxonomy (NCBI): domain Eukaryota; kingdom Metazoa; phylum Chordata; class Mammalia; order Afrosoricida; family Tenrecidae; genus Tenrec; species Tenrec ecaudatus. The sequence goes on along the minus strand of NC_134539.1, from coordinate 47,415,459 downwards.
TCCCATTACTACTCCTGGGGGAGTTTCTCTGTCCTGGATTCCATGTGTTGAGAGCTCTTATCTGTACCAGTGTACCTGCTCCATTCTAGCCAGTTTTGTAAGGGTGAACTGGGGACATGATAGTGGGGCAGTGGGGGCGGGGAGCAGGGGTGCACTAACGAACTAGAGGAACGTTGTGTGTTTAGTTGATGCTATGCTGCACTCTGACTGGCTCATCTATTCCTTGTGACCCTCTTGTGAGGAGATGTCCAATTGTCTACAGATGGGCTTTGGGTCTCCACACCAACCCTCCTCCTTCATGGCTCCTTCCTACCATTCCACACACGTGAGCTTGGCTCCAGCCCCACATTTTAAAAACTGTTTTATTAGGGGCTCATGCAACTCTTATCACAATCCATACATGCATCAATTGTGTAAAGCACATCTGTACATTCATCGCCCTCATCATTCTCAAAACATTTGCTCTCCACTTAAGCCCCTGGCATCAGGTCCTCAGTTTTCTCCTCCCTCCCCGCTCTCTCCTCCCTCATGAGCTCTTGATAATTTATAAATTATTATTTTGTCATATCTTGCCCTGTCCGATGTCTTGCTTCACCCACTTTTCTGTTGTCTGTCCCCCAGGGAGGAGGTCACACGTAGAACCTTGTAATCCGTTCCCTCTTTCCAACCCACTCTCCCTCTACCCTCCCAGTATCGCCACTCACACCACTGGTCCTGAAGGGGTCATCTACCCTGAATTCCCTGTGCCAGACACATTTTTTTAAGCGCAGTGTAACATTGATCCAGGAATGGCCGATAGAAGTACACCTTATAGGAACAGCGTCTTTGCAATTCAGAAAAAGAAAATCTCTGCTGAGCAGGCCGAGAGACTACGGTAGAACCCAGCTCCCCGTTTCCCTGTGAGACCTTCACACCCCTCCGCCCCATGCCACCCTAGCCCATTGTCTTTCCACACACCACACGGTCCATGCATTAGTCTTGCCAATAGGCTAGAGCCACACCCAGCAGCCACAGATCTGTCCCCCCCTCCCCCCACCTAATCCGGGCACATCACAGCCCACATTTTGGTTTTGGGGACCACGAGGCTGGGCAGACCACCTCTCACAGATCCATCTGAACGGAGACAACACACAGCATGCCGGCGGCGTCTGCGCCCCAGAAGGGAACGAGGAAAGGAAACTTACACTACTGTCATCCATTCTCTCGCGCCTTTTAGATTTGCGTGTCTCATAGTCTTCCAGGAGGGTCTGCATCAGATTCTTGGGCCGCTGAGATCCGGCAGCCTCTTCGGGGGCTAAGTCAGGCTGCAAGCTGGGGCCTTCGGTGGTGGGGGATGGAGGAGGTTTGACTTTCTCTATTTTCCCTGAAACAACACGAAGAGAACACCCTTTCTAAGCTTGTCTGCTCACGACTGCTTTCAGACAAGACGAGAAAACTGGCAAAAAGCAGCCTCTGACACAGAAGTCGTACCAGGATGACGATGAAGAACAGATTATTTTAACACAAAGATCAAAGCCCTTCCAGGAAGACCTTAAGAAAACCAGTCTACCAGGTGTGTTAGATCGACGAAGCCTGTCAGGTGCTTGGCAAGTATTTGTGGGACAGACACTGGCAGAACAACTGTTTTGAGATGTGGATTCTATCACAGAACAGAAATAGATTGTCAGAGGTCGAGGCAACTTCGAGCCCGAGAGACCCACTTCTTATAGGCGAGGAGGCCCATGGTCCTGCCGAGGTGGCCGAGTATCAGCCGTGATATCTAGGTCTCCTGGCTTTGTTACCAGGTTCTTTCCTCCGAATGATAAGTAACCAGCTGTCTTTTGACCTACCTAGGGTTTTTGTTTAGAATGAAGTGTGTTCTTTCCCCAGTCATCCTAGTCTCACATTCGCTGACCTTACCTGTCAGGGTGCTCGGGAGCCCAGGTGGCATAGTGGTTATGTGTTGCGTTGTTAACTGCAAGGTCAGCAGTTCAAAACTAGCAGCCACTCCCAAACAGACTTACAGGTGCTAGCTTGTCCTAGTGTCTCGACAGGTTGGAATCAACTGTCAGTGTGTTTTGGAGGGTCAGGGATCTGAAAGCATTCAGGTTTGCGGGGTCCCTGCACCCCAGAAAAGATGTGCCTGGGACTTCGAAATGATGTCAGCACGTGAAATGCTCGCCAATAATTCCCAGCCAGAGGAGAGCAGGTTAATAGTTCCTTCCACAGTTGAGACAATGGGGGCTTAGTAACAGAATTCTCACTTTCCACCGGGAAACCCAGGTTCCATTCCCGGCCCGTGCACTCCGTGTGCACTCACCACCCTCTTGTCAGTGAGGGTTGTGTGCTGCTATGATAACGAACAGGTTTCAGCAGAGCTTTCAGACTGTACCAGACTAGAAACAACGGTCTGGTGATCTACTTCCCCAAAAAGCAGTCCATAAACATCTTATGGATCCTAACGGCAACCGTGAAGGTACAGGACCTGTGACATGCCCCCCTTTGGCCCGCGTAGTTGCTGTCTCACAGAGAACCTCTAGGAGAGCAGACCTGCCCCAGCGGGCTTCCACGGCCGCACATTTTTACAGAGGAGAACTGCCCCATCCTTCTCCCAGAAAAGGACTGGTGGACCGTGGTGGAAACCCAGAATGCCCGGGGCCAGTCAAGTCTAAAAGTTTGGTAACCACGAAGAGACGTACAAGAGCCATTTGACTGTGGCCAAAGTTCTAACCTGGCCACTGCCACGTAAGTGTCGGTGGAACCATAAGTGAGCCTGGTTGTGTCTCTGGCGGCTGCTATAACTCTTTACTGGGCACGGGCTCCTTCTGGTGGGAGCTGAAAAGACTCACAGGTCAGGAACTCAAGGTACGAGTCCCTTCTTCATCTGTTAATTAGCTACCGGCAATAGAGATAATAAACAAGCACGTAAAATGCCGCTCCAGTTTTGCCCAGGTCACTTTAAGTTCTCCACGCTTCAACGTCTCCAGATGCCACTTGAACATCTGGGAAGAGGTCACCCTTGAGACCCTTGTAACGCAAATATTTTGCTATTTGTATAAAATACATTTGATGAGATCAACACTTTAAAAAAATAAAAATCAAGCATCCATTCACAGCTGTGGGGCTGGTGAGGGAAGTGGTTTATCACGTACAGAAGAGGACACGCCACCTGCACGCCTACAAGTGTATGAACAGTTTGATAAAAGTCACTGCTTTGACTTGAATGATCCAGAATCTAAAATGTTTAATTTCTTGGTTTGACAGAAAGATAATAGGCTTTCCAAAATCCTAACTTCGCCCAAATATTATTGTTGTTGAATTAGAGAACGCTGTGCTGTAATAACCCGGCTGTTCTGTCAGGTAAGAGGTGAACTGCTAACCGCAGGGACAGTGGTTCAAACTCACAGTCGCTCCCCAGGGGTTCTTCTAACTGCTTCCAGAGGGTCGGTAGCCATTCTGGAGTCAGAATCCATTTGATATCGGTGAGTTTGGGGTTTGTTTGTGTTTTTAATACATACTGTATTATCTCTAAAAGCCACCCCCCCCCGTTGTTTTTGTTTGTTCGAATGAATGCATGCATGAATGAAAGCGTCAGAAACAATGTAGTTTGGTGGTTCATACAAATTCGGGAGCCACCCTGCTTGAGTTCTATACAGCAGCCACACACACAGGAAAAGTTATTTTGGGTTTCGTCCTCCTTGTGAAATGGGTTTGATAATAGTGGTGCCCTAGTGGGACGGCCCTGGTGGCATAGTGCTTACTGCATGTTGAGCAGATCAAATCCCCTAGCCGCTCCGCAGGAGAAAGACGGGCTTTTAACTCCTGCGTTGGCATCGACTCAATAGCAGTGAGTTTTGTTGGTTTTGGAGCGGTACACCTGTTTTAAGAACCCAGTGGTTTAGCTGCTAGAGAGACCAAGTTCATATTTATAAAGTTACGATTTGGAAGAGAAACATACAATGAATCGATTATTTATTTGAAACCTCAAAAATAATTTGACCAAAAGCGAAAATTAATAGTTTTGTGGATATCCCACATACAATGTGACTATTCTCCTAGTACTAGAAATAGCTAGATTACCAGTTATATTATCTGGCAACATGCAGAGTTAGGGCTAGAACTGAAGCCCTGTGTTCCATTATGGCTACATTACTCAATGGGAGCTATACTGAACAGGAAGTGGTCGGCTGCTAAAAAAGGTATTTCTTGCTTGTTTCTTGTCTCCCTCACACATGGAACAAGTTTTACAGGCTACAGCCACTACAGCCACTAGAGGTTGCACACGTAACAGGAAAGAAAGGTCAATTTAGTATTTCAGGAGCCAAACCCACTCAGCCACCTCACTGCCACTGAGCTAATGGTAGATCAGACCCTTGCGAGTTTCTGAGTCTACAACTCTTTATGGGAGCAGAAGTTCCATCTTGCTTCCGAGGAGCATCTGGGAGTTTTGAACTGCTGACCTTGTGGGTAGCAGCCCACTGTGAAACCACAGTGTGACCAGGTCTCCTCTGCAGCAGTTGCATCCAAAGAAAGGGATTTGAGAACAGCCTCTTTGAGAGCCACCGGTCCATCTTAACACTTCAGGAGGGACTGTCACCGGTCCCCCAGAGGAAAGAGGCCTTGCACCTCATCCCGGGCACATAGACATCAGGCTAGTCAAGCACCGGGGAAGCTGGCTTAGCTGGGCAGCTCTGCTGGTGCATCCTCCCCTCAGGAGGGTTTAAACCAGGCACAAAACCCAGCACATTGGCTCAGGAAAACCACCCCGTTTGATCATAAAGCCAGTGACGGACCTGCACCAAACTCAGCCTCTTTTTCAGAGGTTCAGAGCTTGCGGCCACCTGTTAGCTGTCTTCCTGGAGGAAGTGAAACAACACATGGGATGCTTTCTCTCCACAACACAGGGCAGACAGGCACCACTGCTGGGGACCCAGAGATCACCCAGATTACAAACAAGTTCCGCTCCTAAGCCTGTCCGTAAATCTAATTCATAGGTCAGTTGGAACAGTTGAGTGAAATGTTTGTCTCAGTATATTGTATACCGTTCAATAGGTATGTGTGTGTATTTATACATATGTGTGTATGTGTTATATGTGTATACATATATATCAAAGAGACACTTTGAGAAACAAACATCTTTAGCATAATCACACAGTTATAATAATACTGTTTTGTTGTGCAATACCAAGGAGTCCATGTTTGTGTTGTTTTGTAACTCTGGGCTGTATGTAAATGAGCACGTGTGTCACAGGCCTGGGGAGTATGGCTCTTCCTTCTCACAGGACCAACTCTTGCTCTATTACATACAGGGTAATGGTCCTTATAGGGTAAGGTGACCAGATTTTAACATTGGTAAAGCGGGACAGCAGTGGGACACCATTGATAAAACTCATATCCTGGCGAAATAGCCACATGGCAGCCGAAAACCGTATACCCTAGCTTGTCATGCATTCTTTCAAAAAATCGGGACTTTTTAAAAACGCTGCAGGATGCGGGACAAATTGTTCAAAATCGGGACTGTCCCGCCCAAAGCAGGACGTCTGGTCACCTTATTATAGAGCTAACCACACAGCCTCCCCCGCCCCCTACACACACACACACACCCTGCAGTAACCTTGACAAGGGGCCATCAGAGTCTCCCTTGGGGGATGGTGTCTCTGGGGCTCTGGAGTCCATGTCCTGCAGCACTTGCTCGATACCGTCAGGTGTCACCCTTCTTGCACCATTAAAACCTGCTCTCCTATCTGCTTATTCTCCTGGTTGGTGAAGCGCTCAATAGCTGGTGACAGCAGAAAGTAGCACCCATTGAAAATCATTTCCAATGATGAACAGCCTGCAGTTCTGTTCCTTGTCCCAGCACTCCCCAGGCCAGCTCCCTGGAAGGACTCCGTCACGGTGGCTGGGAAACCCCTGGGCAGCAAGCACCGTGCAGGCTCAGGCCAGAGCTGGGCTGTTCCTAGCTGAAGGCCAGTACCGACAAGGACAGAGCACGGAGCAGGTGCAACGGAAGGAACCAACAGACCAGTTACCCTGGAGTCCTGAAAAGAAGGCAAGTGAGGAGCAGTCTAGCTGGTTGCCAAAGCGTGGTTTTGTTCACATTAGTCCATCTAGAGCCGTCTAGAACCTTTCTCATGCCGTGACCCTTCCATACAGTTCCTCGTGCTATGTTGACCCAACCATAAAATTATTTTTGTTGCTACTTCATCACTGTCATTTTGCTACTGTTATGAATCGGGCGACACCTGTGAAAGGGTCATTCAACCCCCAAAGGGGTCCAGGCCCACAGGTTGAGAACCGCTGCTCTGAGTCCTGTTGGCAGCGGTTAATTTCTAAAGCTGTAAGACAGTCACTGTATGTTGTTTTATGCCACGAAGTGCAAAGTGATTTGTTGCAGCAGTGACCGAAAGTAACCCATGTAGAAATTCACTGTGACCTCCCAGGTGCAAATGAGAAAGCAGTGGTTACACCTGGGGACTGGGACAACGGGCTGCTTTGATTTGCGTCTTTGCTCCTTTGAATCAATTTCAGAATACGAAGCAAAACAGGCAAACGTTCTTTTACATACTATTAGCCGAGGTGAAAAAAATTAGATAACCCTGCTTGCTTTCAGGTTCACGAGCAAAGCAGATCCACAAGCCGGCCCACTCACAAGGCAGCACATCCAGGCGGGGCGCTGCTGAAATGGTGGTTCTCAGGAGTGGAAGAGGTGGAGGTGGGGGTGGTGGTGGAAGTTCTGTGGTGTAGATAGAGCAGCAGGGAGAAGAGCATGAATTCCCTATAAATCAGTCCATGCTGACTGCTCCTGAGTGGAAAAGAAGGCTGGGACTCATGAGTGTGTGCTCATAAATACTGACACCACTTTTGCGTCCAGGGAAAGAAAACTTCTGAAATTTCCCAGCACGCTGGCTTTCCCTTGGGCATCCAGGGCAGGCTGTTCTGACCGCGGGCAGGCACGGAGGAGCCCACGAGTCCTCCCCCCACAGGGCTGCGTGGACTCAGAACACAGCTATGGCCAAATCCTTCCACCAAAGAAACAGGCCTGGCTTCCGACAAGCCAAGGGTGTCGGCTCCAAGAGCAGAAGTGTTTTGGTGGTTGGCATGCTTTCCGTAGGGGGTCTGAGAGCGGAAACCAAAGGTTCTTTGTTTTCACATTTCTCAAAGGAAAAGAGAAAGCCACTGCGGCTCTCATTTAAAAACCAAACCAGACCGAACAAAAACACCCACCAGATTACATACCATGGAGCAGGCCCCCTTCAATGACCTCTTTTTTCAGTCACATAGCGATGGGGTGAGGCTGCAAGCATCCAACGCAGCTCACGAGTCACCAGAAAGAAATGAGCTCAGATTCCCAGTTTCCATTCATGTCCTCAGTAAAACAGAACATCCTGCTTGTCAGAAGCAGCGTGCATGAGCCTTCGTGGTTCCAGCTGTGATGCACACACCCCTGCTCTCTCATCTCTGCCTTTGAAGGCCCCAGGGGTGGGAGAATGTGATGACATCAATCTTGGGCTATAAATTGAGCCCTGTCTGCGTCCCCCCCCAAAAAAAAAGTCCAACAAACTTCCAAATATGAATGCATAAAGGTCAGCCTGGGGGGTTAGATGAATCATTGATACTGGGCCTTTTGCTAAGGCAGCAGGTGGAAAATGAAGAAAAATTCTAGTGAGAAAGAGCTTTGTTTTTCTAAAGCTAAAAAAAAAAAAAGGCAAGCAAAATAGCAAGAATCAAAATCCTGGTGAATAACAATTCCTCCACCAAGCTCTTTATTGGCTGCGAAACACACTTCTGCTCAACGCGGTAGGTTTGCGATAAAGATGCCTGCCTCCCTTCCCCCACCCTCTAATTTTTGCGCTCACATTTAAATAAACTAGACGATGGAGGCTGCCCTTCTGAAGTCATGGTGAAGGTCTGATCACTCCTTTCTGAATGCCAGATTTGTACGAGAAATGCGAATTCCACGAAATAGTCTATGAAAAATAGGAAACAACTTTGTAATGAACGTTCTGTCTTCCGTCCCCCCCCCCCCCTTTCTTCAGGGTCCCAGAAGCCACAGAACAACTCATCAGGAATTCTAGATCTTTCTCTAAAACTAGGACCGTCTAGATCTTTCTCTAAAACTCTAACGGTAACTGTAATAACAACACCAATAGCACTAACAATGATAACTCCCACTGGGAACATGTTTATGGCACTCTCCTAACTCATTCAGGAAGCGAATAGTATTTTTTAGATAATTCCTTTTTTGCTAAGGACATATACATAGCTGAACACACACACCAGTACGACTGATTCTACCTGTAAAGTTTAATGACATTGGTTATGTTGCTTGACTTGTTGCCCCCCCACCCTTCTGAGTTGTTCTCCCCGCCTCCCCCCCCACCCCCACACACACAATTTCACTTCCCCGCTAGGCTTCCTATCCAATCCTTCATGTTGCTTTTGGCAATTTTATTCCATTTGGATAGGTTTTAAAAGGGTATAAAGCTCAAGGCAGATATGTTCTAGTTGTTAAACTGAACTATTGTTTGGATTCAAGAAGACTTTTAAAGGGTATTTTTGGCTTACGGTTTCAAGGTCATCCCAGGGCAATAGTTTTAGGAGTTCATCCAGTCTCCATAGCACCAGAGATTCTGGCTTGCACGAAAATGTGTAATTCTGTTATGTATTTTCCCCCTGTTGACCAAGGATTCCTCCATGGAGTGGAAGATCCAAGTGTGCAGTCGACACTGCTCTATGCCCCTTTTAATGGCAAGGAAACGGAGGGATTTGAACTTTGGGTATGAATCCAGTGGCTGTCATGTTTAGGCACGTGGGCTTTTTTCTTGATCAATTCTTTGACATCAAGGCGTGGATTTGTATCGGAGACATGAGGAATAAAAGAAAAAGAGGCTGGGAACACCTGTGACATCTTTGAATCGTGCCTCTCGAGCAATCAAAAATAAAGTGCGATATGAAATACCACTGTATTCCTTGGCGCTCTGATAACTTGTCCACCTCCTTTTCTTGTCCGCTAATTCGCCAAGCTCACATAGCTGTGAAATGCCAGTCTCCTTAGGGGAGCGCACAGCATGAGGCCACAGCCAGTGCGTGTGCAGTCATATCCTGCCGTGGCCTTCCGGGAGCACAGGGGGATCCTGCTCCCGGGCCTGGCTTTGATTAGATCGCACATCGCATGAAGTCCCGAGCAGGGATCTGGCATGAATTAGGCCCTTTTGATCCGTGTCCTCTTTGTCAGCCAAAGATGAAGCATCTTTTTACTTACTTGTGGTTGAGCTTATTTCCTTGGGAGCCTCTCCCCTAACTTGGGAGTGTGGAGTAACCATGCAGGAGAGATTGGGGACCCAGAACCACTGAGGACACGGTGCTGCTCCTGGAGAGGAGTAAGCACGCCTGGGAGGGAACCCATGTCTCCCCGCCCTGGACCTGCAAGAAGACCCAGCATAGTTTTCTGATGCAATTTCTTTCCAAACAGCATGCATTGCTGGTTAGCTGCCACTGAGCTGCTCCCAGACTCGGGTGATGGCATGCACCATCGATGGGTGGGCTCGTGTTATCCCTGTCACTGGTTGTAGCTCAGACGGTCGTAATCCACAGGGCTGCCCCCTCGCCGAGGTTTGGAAATCCATAGCTAAGTATTTCTTCCTAGTCTGTCTTGGTCTGGAAGCTGAGCTGAAACCTGTTTAGCAGCACGGCCACTTGGCTGACGTGCATGGGCTGGCAACCAAACCCAGGACTTCTTCCTGGAAGGCGAGCAGTCTACCACTGAGCTCCTACTGCCCACTAAAATGGCATACGTTAAGAATCATATTGGCTCGGTTTGGATAAATAAAATACGGGACGTCTGGTGAAAGGCAAAATAGTGGTCTTAGAAAGCAAACGTGAGCAGCAGAGAGCCGTCGCGGGGCTCAGTGGTCACCAGACAACGGAGTCCATCCATTCCGACCCCTTTACATGCTCAGGTAATAAAAATGGACATCTGCCCCTGCCGGTCCTCAAAAAAGAAATGGTTCCTTACGTCACTACCTAGTTCTTTCAAAGATTTCCAGGAATGAGCCTGACTCTGGAGGGAACATCTAACTTCTTTCTGGGAGAAATAAACGTTTAGAAAGCACTCACCAGCCAGGCTAGATGACTGACATACACATTGTCATCAGTTGAGTCCAGCACATAATGATCCTACGGGACAGAGAACTAAGTGTCCCTTGGGTTTTCTGAGGCTGTAAATCTTTATGGGAACAGAAAATCTCATCTTCCTTCCAAGGAGAGGCTGGTGGTTTTGAACCACTGACCTCGGGGTTAGCAGCCCAATCCTTAGCCGACAGCGCCAGCAGGGCTTCTATGATGACTAACCTAGACTACACAATCTCCCATCTCGACTCAGGCCTCTGAGTCAGCAAGTGTGCATATTGTAACTGGAAGCACTGGAATGATGCTCTGAAAGAAAAATGAGTCATTCCAGAGCAACAACCTCTTCGTGGACTCAGAGAGTCACTCATCCACCCAGGCAGAGAATTCCAGAGTTAGTGGCTCCGGGAAAGGGGAAGGAGTACCCAAGAGACTTGTCGGCCTCAGGTCTGACCTTGGAGAAGAATGGCGAGGAAGAATGAGGTCTTTCACTATAGGCACAGAGGGAGATGAGACTACAAATCGCATAGACCTTACGGGTGGAAGTCAGGTTCTGCAAAGGGGGCAGGGGAGGGCAGTAGAAAGAATATGGATTTGGGGGGGTCAAATATCCAACTTTCCCCCATAACGTATTTGGCAGCAAGATCTGACCTGAACCAAGATGAGGCTCTTCTGAGTCTTTGTCAACGACAATACCTCCAAGTCTTATAACAAAACCTCAATTTGTTTAATGATAATATGCTGGCCCAGACCCTGGGGCAAATCATGGCACGTATACCTTTTTTAGGCCAGAAAAACGCTGAATTCTCAAGGGTTAGGATAATTCCTATTCTATCTTGGGGGAGGAGGGCGTTCTTGAGAGAATGAAATGAGAACACGTGTGTGAAATAACTGGCATTGTCCACAGAAGGTCTGGGGGCAAATGGTGGTAGTATATAATGAGACGTGTGCTACTAGAGAATGCTCACGAGATAAGGTGGGGGCACACACCCTGTAGGCTGCTCTACATTAAGCTTTGGCTATCTTCACAAGGGAGCTCTGGTGGTGTGGTGGGCTATGTGTTGGGCTCCTGACCACAAAGTCAGCAGTTCAAATCCACCAGGCCCTCCTGGGGAGAAAGATGAGGCTTTCTGCTCCCATAAAGGTTTGCAGACTCAGAAACCCACAAGGGCAGTTCTACCCTGCCCTGACGGCCTCTTGATCAGAATTGAGCCTATGGCAGTGAGGGAGCCTCACAAAGATGACGGGGTGCCTTACACAGCGCAAGATCAGTGCCTGTCATACGGGAAAGGGCGGCACTCTGGCCTCTTAAACAGGAAGTCTGTATCCCTGCTGCTAGGATGGAATCTTCCACCAGTTCCCACACAGGGTCTTCTACTGTGGGGCAAAGAGAGTCTCACTGTATTGTAGTCAAGCCTCGTCCAGTTCTGATGTAGCACCGACCTGACAGTCAGCTCTGATTTGTGACTTCTGTGCCGATGCAATTGTTTCCCCCTCTTTCTTGTCTAGACCTTTTTCTTTGAGCTATCTGGGCATCACGTAGGCTAGGAGACAGGAAAAACAAACAAAACGACCCAGCAAAGAATATTTATAAAAGTGTATTGATTGCCTAATGTGGAATCTTAATCCAAGTTGACCATAAATGCTGATCTCCCTGTCAGTTTTATATTTTAAGATGTGGAAGCATTCCTTCTTCCTACATATTATAAAACATGGGCAGGCATCAAAAGTTATGGGATTCGGTCTCTGTGCTGTTTCTCTCAGGTGCCATTCTACCGGGCTAGTTATCTAAGTTGGTAGATGAGCTCAACCTTTGGCAGGAAAACTGCAGCTAGCTGAGTTTTGCTGGCATCCCTTGGACTTGAAAGTGACACCTGGATAATTAATAATAACGGACATGGGCGCTGGAGACAAACCTGTCTGTTGATACCCATGATATGAAAAGACATTTAAAAGGTCTTCAATTCTAACTTCAGTAAAAGGTTTGGGTTTTCCGCCCAAATCGCTTCCTCTTCGAAGGCATTTACAGCAGTGTGTGGACAGGCTTGTGCACCTGCCAGCGTGGTTCCTCTGCTTTCCACCTCTCAGAACCACCAGCAGAAGGTGCGCATGGGTGGGCACTTGGGGGCATGGCCTTTCCCACAGCACCCAGGGCGTTTGGAAGTGCCTGCACAGGAAAGAGCCTGAGACACTCCTGTGGAAATGGAGAGACGGACTCACAGAGGACGGAAGGACATGTTCGAGATCTGGGGAGAGAATATTCCCTTGGACAGCCCTCACCGGCTTTCATAGGTCGTCTAAATTCTGAAACCCTCCCCGTGAGTTATGGAGCTCTTTTTCATCTGGCTGCAGACTTTTCTAAAGAAAGGAAAAGAAAAAGAAATTTCTTCATGTAATCCTCACGGACCTTCTTTAAATGCCTGAGACATATGAACTTCTCCCTTCCTTTTGGGACCATTGTAAGTGCCGATCTTCTGACTGGAGCAAGTTCCCACATCCTCCCACTCCTTTCAGCATCTTACCAAAGGGACAGAGCAAAGTCCATGGTATTGGAATACTGGAGAGGCGGGCTGGCACAAGATCAGCAATTAATATAGAAGGATGTGCTGCAGAAATTAATGCTTGGATCTGGGGAAAACATACATTGGAACACTGGCTTGTTCTAAGGCAACTTGTCAAGCGTGGGGGTGTGGGGGCGACCCCGACAGACAAACAACCCATATCTCCATCCCTAGGTATCAATCCCTGGTCAGAGCAACAGACCAAAATGTGCACGTGTCGTTAGACCATTGTTCACATGGGAGGAGGAGGGGCAAGATGTGAGGCGTCCGTCTCCGTGTGGTGTGGATAAAAGAAGAAAGACCACACAGAGCACGTGTACTTGAGAGCAGGTTCTAGGGCACAATGCAGTTGACCTTGAACAACACGGGCTGGGATTGCGCGGGTCCACGTACACAAGGATTTTCTTTGCTTTCGCATGCTGGATGACGCTCATCGTTTCTGCGCGAGCAGCTCTTCTCTCCAGTCCCTTTCGTATTTAAGCACCCAGTGACTGTGCGCAGTATTTTGCATATCGTGTTCAGGGAAATGCCAGACACCTCGAAGAACAGCCCGAGGCCCGTACAAAGTGGGGCTGGTGGTGCTGGCAGCGCTCCTAAGAAGCAGAGAGAAGTCATGGCACTCGACAAGAATTGCTTGATCTATGCCGCAGATTGAGATTTGCCATTAGAGTTGCCTACTGGCTCAAGATCTCCCGATCAATGAATCCAGCATAAGGACCATTGTAAAAAGAGAGAAAACGAAATTCCTGGAGCTGGAGCTGCTGTCATGCCAGCAGGCACTTACAACGTTTTGCAAAATGCCTTATGATTCCATACTGAAAGTATACTTTTTTGCATATGTGAAGTGCATAATACATGTCACATGCAAACGATATGTGTTAATCGACTGTTTATCTTATCAGTAAGGCTTCCTTCTGGTTTACAGTAGGCTATCAGGAGTGAAGTTTATGGGGAGTCAAAAGCTATGTCTGGATTTTCAACTGCACACAAGGTCCTTCCAACATCAAGTGTAATGAGAGCAGGTGGCGCTGGCTCAGGTGAGCAGGCACCGTGGAGTTGCTTACGTCAGGGTCTGCCATCAGTAGGGCTGCAGGCAGGTCCTTTAGGGCCAACTGCCTATGAAACAGGATCCCGAGATTGGGCTGAAACCAAGTGGTACACATTTCTTACGATGGCTACATGATGCCCAACTGGTCCCTGTGCCAGGCCAGCCCACAACAAAGAACCTCAAGTGAACATGACGACTAACGGTCTTTGTCTCTGTTGAAGGCTCCCAAAAGCACCCACCCGCCCAACCGTTTTCTTTACCTACACACTCAGCTGCCCATCGCCTGGTGACCCGCGAGGCCGAAAGCCCTGCTCAAGAAAACCCCTGTGCAATGCCCACTCCTATCTCTTTCCTTCGTGAATAATTCAGTTCGGCAGCCCGTAGGTCGAACCGAGCAAGATGAGAACCTGCACTGGGAGTGGGCGGATTCGCTGCGGCCCAGAATGGAGTGAGAAAGATGACCACGGGGAGAACCAAGAGGGGATGGCCTGGGGTCTAGTGTGGAAGCTCTCAGTGGGGTGTGCGAGGTGCTGGCACGCTTCTCTCAGCCTGGACCAGTAACAAACAGGCTGTGAGACCACATTTGAAGGTGCACCTCTCCATGGTATGGTGTCTGTGGCCCCAATTTCCATCTAGTGCATACAGGAAGTGAAACGCTCTCCTGGACACATTACCGCCCATCATGGTAACACTAATATTTGTCATAAGAAGCTGCCCAGCTAGGTATGCTAGTAGGTGAGGACCTAGCATTTCTTAAGTGGCTACAAAGGGTGAGGACTGATATCACCACAATTTCAGTCATTGTCTAGTGGTGACTTAAAAGAAGACAGGTCCAACAGCACACATGCACACAAACCAAACTCGCCGCCACTGAATCAATTCTGGCTCACAGCGACCCTAGAGTAGAGCTTCCCCTGTAGGTGTCTGAGGCCATAAATCTCTAAGGGAGCAGAACGCCTGCTCTTCCTCCTGAGGAGTGGCGGGTGGGGGACCTTGCAGTTAGCCGTGCGTGCAGTACGTAACCCACTGTGCAACCAGGGGTCCTTCCCTACACAGAAGATGGACAGAAGCACCTATGGGTCACGCTGCAACCCTGAGTCCTAACTGCCCCCACTGAGAATGGACCCGGGACTAAAGGCACATTGCAAAATCGAACCGCTTTAATTTACGGATACTGAGTATCAAGGTGACCGACGGGAAACCACATAGGTGCTCATTCTGACCCCTTCTGGGCCATACACATTCCCACCCCCCAAAGAAAGAGAGTACAGTTCTCAGTCATGAACCAAAGTCAAAACTACCCGACCAGAATAGCACTGCCCCATCCCCTGGGAAGTGGTGAGCACCGCCCAGGTCCAGGACTCTTTCAGTGGCACTCTGGGACTCACTGAGTATGTCCTCCGCTGCTGAAATGCGTGTGCCAATGTCCCCCAGCCACCCAAAGATGAGGCTCCACCTAGAAAGCTACAAGCTGGAACCAACCATGCTAGAAGTCCACCGCTCTGTCTCAGGCAGGAGGTCCTTGACTTACCTGGGGCGGTTTTGTAGCACGCGGTTCTGGAGGGCAGTGGGGGCGCGTTCTTGGTCCTGGGGCTCTGCGTGCTCTGTGCGACTTGTCTCTGCCTCTTGAGCTCCTCCTCCCTTTCCTGGGCTGCTCGGATCTCTTCTTCGATCATGGACAAAGTCCGCTGCTTCCGCGACCTCAGCTTGAAGGGCCCGACCATCACATCGGATTCTTGAGTGGCCAGGAGGGAGGCTGTACTTCTCAGCTCAGCTGCCTCCGAGTACTTGCTAAAGTAACCCCCTTCGGGCCTGGTCTCCTGCAGGCTCACTGGGCCGCTGGGCTGCATGGCCGGCAGTGGCTGGGAGGACCCCCGTTCCCTGAGCACTCTGTCTTCAGCAGGCAGAATCTTTGGTAAAACATCCCTTTTCTCTTGAACAGGAGAAGACACCTGAGGTGGCTCAAACATGCTCTGAGACTTCCCTGAGCTGGGAGGCCCAGCCTCTGCTTCCTCTGGGGTCGCTTCAGGTCCCTGCCGCTCCACTCCATCCTTGCTGGATTTAGGGCCGGCTCTATCCACTTGCTCGGCAATGGCTTGTTGAATGGCATTCTGTACCAGGAGGCCGGCCTGATATTCCAAGGGGTCATCGACTGATGGAGAATCTCCCAGAGTGGAAGAAGGAGAATAGAAACCATGGTCGCTAAATGACTTGGAGACCCCTTCTCGGCCCTCTGAAAGATTGTCAGTTTGTGGAGTCTGGGGCAGAGAAAAATCAGCCAGCGAATTTTCCTGGAGAGCGTTGGTGGTCTCGTTGGAGGTTCCACTGTCGCTGATGTTGTCCATGCTGAAATCATTGGACAGGGTCTCCAGGACGGTGGTATCCTGGGACCTCACGGACAATTCCTCCAGACCTGAGTCGAGCTCCTCGGGGGTCAAAGAGAGGTTGACGGATTTGGAGAACTGCTCCAAAATTCCAGGATCATCATCCTTGACGGCAGTGAGCACTGCCCGGGCACTGGTGAACTCTCGGTCTTCTGCCCACAGTTTAGATAAGGGCCCACGTTTAGAGGGCTCGCTGTAGGACACTTCCTTTCCCTGAGAAGCCACGCCACCCTGGCCTCCTCCCCCGGGCTGGCTCTCCAGGGCACAGGCTTTCTGCCCCTTGGCTGTGGCTGCAGCACTGTCCCCTGGAGTTCCCCCGACAGAAGGCGGCCTCGAGAGGGTGGCTGGCCTGTCCGAATTGATGGACCCCAGGGGCTTATAGAAGGGTTTGATGGAGAACAGCCTGGGTGTGCTCTGGCCCTTGGCCACCGCGTGCCTGGAATTCTCCATCAGCTGAAACTGCTTCCGAGCAGCAGAGAAATCTATCTGCTCTGTGACGACGTCCTCCTTCGCGTTTTCCATCATGCCGGGGCCTTCACGAGAGGGGACGGGCGCTGTGCAGAGCTGCGGTGGGGGCTGCTGTGGCTGCTGCTGCTGCTGCTGCTGCTGCAGCATCTGCTCCTGCTGCGCCCGTCTCTCCTTGCGCTCCTTGTACCTTTTGTGTGACTCCAGATGCTCCTGGTCCAGCTGTTCCTCCAGGGTCTTTTCCTGGGGGGGATTCCACCACTTGGCCGCGATGCCAGGGTTCTTTTTCATCGCCTGGCTCCGGATGAGCTCCCTCCGTTCCTTCTCCAGCTCCAGCATCTCCTCCGAAGGCCTCACTTTCCGGACGCAGTACTGCTCGCTCTCGTTCGCATCGTCCTCAAACAGCTTCGAGGGTTTCTTGTCTTCGTGGAAGGCCCGCAACTCAAACTTGGCCTCCTTCTTCAGTGTGGTGAGCGTGAACTCCCCGTCGCGGGAGGAGCCCCAGGAGCTGGTCGAGGAGCTGGGGCTCACGGGGACCTGCAGGCTGTCTCCCAACGCATCGCGGGGCTGCTCCGCAGGGTGGCCGTTTGCTCGTTCACCCTCGGCCATGGTGTCGGAGTTGATTTTACTGAGTGAAATGTGAGGGGGGACCTGCCTGCCGGCTGCTCTCTCGGCGGGCTCGGGATGGGCGGCTGAGTGGGCAGGTGGGCTCAGGCTGCCCACCAGGATGGCTGTGCCAGGCTCCGGGGAGGCTGTCCCGTTGTACGTCCCCTCCAGAGCAGAGTCACAGCAGTTGGCCTCCAGCACCTCGTCTAGATATTGGATCTCCCTGGCCACGTCGTTATCCAGGGACTCCTGGTGATCAGCGAGGAGGCCATTGTGGGGAGGTGAGTAGAAAGGGGAGGCGTGGTCCGTGGAATGTGAGGTCAGACTGATGCCGGGGGTACTCTGACATTCTGCAACAGAGACCTCAATTTCCATTTTTTGGGGATCTGAGGCAAGGGAGGTGGTAGCAGACTCCAGAAGGTTGGCACTGCAGCTGTCTCTCTTGTGTTTCAGCTGGCGGGCATCCTCCGAAAGTGGGGGAGACTTCTGGAACAGAGAGGAAACAGAAGCCAGGGTTAAGATCCACAGCTTTTATGAGGCAGCTACTGAGATATTAAGTCACAATTAACTGGGAGGGAAATCAACAGCTATCAGTTCTTTTGAATAGTGATTTCCCTCCTAATGATCCTCTAAGCATTCCTTTTCTTGTGGCTACTGGCACCCCACCCTCTAAATATAGATTCCTGATTCCATTGGGCATCTTTGGCTGTTCAGAAGGTGTTCCATGTAGGCTAGTCCCATTTTAAACCGTGAACGTAAATTAAGGACTGAAATCATCTGAAGACAATGTTCAAATATTTAGTAAAGTGGACGTCGATGATATAGCGGCTGTACTGAAGTCTAGGCCAACTTTTTATAGCAAACTACTTTCGACTCTGTAATAGGTCTAGTGGTGTGTCTCCAACTGGGGGGTGGGGGGACTCATTGGCATTAACAGCTTTTTGGAAACGTGATTCTCTGCCAGATTTAAGGCAATGATTCTGGAGACAGGAAACTTCTCTTGACGGGAGATCTTGTCAATATACAAGACTGGAAAACCATAGGCCCCTCAATGGCCTATGTAAGGCCACCAAGCCCCATAGACATGACTGTAATTGGCCACAGGCATTTAACACCACAACCAACTGCCCGGTTCTCTCCTCTGAGGCTGCATCAAAACAGTACTCCTTGGGGAAGGGAGAGTGCGGTAGGTGTAAGATATGAAAACAAAAATCATTTAAAATCTCTTAAGAGGTTATGAGGTTGGGGGGGAGCTGATATACTAAGAGCTCAATAGAATGTAAATATCTAGAAAACAATGGTGGCAACATATGTACAAATATGCTTGATACAGTTGATGTACGGATTGCTATAAGAACTGTGGGAGCCCTCAATTAACCTGTCTTTAAAACACAACTCCTCAGTTAAGGCTGAGGGCTGCTTCAAAAGGCTAGTTAGCACCTCTCCTCCAGTTTCTCAGATGCTTTCTATGCCATAATAGAAATCCCATTTCTGATCAAACAAAACCACCCCCACTTTATAGCTGTCATTTTAAAAAATGCACCACCCCCCCATCGGTTACCTAGCCTATGTAATTTTGTTATTGGGCATTAGTAAGGACCATGCTGAAATCCTAGGGGGACAGCTATCCAAGCAGTTTCGAACCACCGCACTCTGGTTTCTCTCCGATCATGACACATGACAGCAGTCAGCGGTGAGCTTCGTTTTAAGTCCCTTAAGGATTCAACACTTTGGTCAGCCTGGTTTCCTTGCCTCAGGTTTATAGCATACCTGACAGTACTGACCCTTCACTGCCAATGAGCTGATTCCACCTCAAAGAGAGGACAATAGAACCCCTTTGGGTTCCTGAGATCTTGAATCCTTATAAACGTGCACAGCCTCATCTTTCTTCTATGGGGCACCGGTGGGTTCAAACCACTGCCCTTGGGTTAGCAGTTCAATTCATAGCCCTCTACACTGCCAGGGCTCCTTAGTACTGGCGTAGCACAGTGGAAACTTGGGGCAATGTTGGACATTTTACTTCTATTTTAAATCATTTAGAAGACTTTGCACATAATATTAAAACAACACTTTAGGGTGATTCTCAGAGGGCTGATTGAAAATCTTCCAAGGAGAAATTATGCATCTGTTTATGAGACCTAGAAAAACAAGGGGTCCAGTCTAGATGCTCAAATTCTCGCTTGGTTTTCCAGGAACTGAAAAGGGGCCTGAGTTTCTGTCTTCACTGTTTTCCACATTTGCCTTCGGGTTTCAATCAGTCAAGGACTAGACCTTCCTTTTCTAGTAACAGGCAACAGGAATGATTACATGTGTGATCTATTTACATTGTTCCTTCGTCAACTCCTTCTGGTTTCTTTTTCTCTGTTCTTCTCACTGCCGTCAAGTTGATTTTGACTCATAAGGACCCTATAGGAGAGCGCCTAACAATCTGCCAATTTAGGTCTAGTCGTTGCTGAGAACTGATATAAATGTCATAACCATTTATAATCACTAAAGTCTTTAGTTTTATTTTTGCCATCATCATCTCAGCATCAAGGAGCCCTAGTGGTGCAGGGGGCTACACATTCAGCGAATAACTGCAAGGTCAGCGATTCAAACCCACCAGTCACTCCGAAGGACAACGATGAGGCTGTCTGCTACCATAAAGGGGCAAAGTCTCAGAAACCCACATGGAAGTTCTACTCTGCACTGTAGGGTCGTGATTGTTAAGCAGAATCAACTTGAGGGGGGAAAGGGGGCGCTGACGTCAAGGAGCTCAGGATGCAAGAAAATGCTCTGAAACTGATTGTGTTGCTTAGCAATTGTACAATACTGCTTGATGTGATTGAACTATGGGATGTCAGGATATCTTGAAGCGTTCCCAATAAAATGATTAATAATATTCATAATAAATATGTATGCACACACACTAGGAGGGTTCAATTTTCTATAAAGTTAAGTTGATTTGCTTTTATTTGTATAGTTTATTATGACCTTTTTTGTCTTTTGATTTAATTTTTATGGAAAACAATTACCATATATACTCATGTATAAGCTGAGTTTTTCAGTACATTTTTAATGCAGTTTTGTGGTAAAATTAAGTACCTCAGCTGATATTCAGGTCTGCTTATACTTGAGTAGGTATATGGTTAATAAATTAAGATAAAAAAAAATAATCAGCCAGCGAGTTTGGTCTGGGCTTGATCTCCCGGTTTTTGTTGTTGATGTTGTGTTTCAGTGAAGGTTTACATAGCAGCTAGGCCCCATTCAGCGATGTCAACATTAGTTGTTCAGGGCCATTGGCTACCTTCTTCATAATGGCCATGGTTCTTTTAATTCTACAAAGAGCCAAAGAGGCAAGTCAACCAAGTAAGTTGTTACTGCCATTGCAAAACCATCTTTCCCCTCTTTTTTAGCACGCGCACTGGGGTGGAGGGGGCGTGTGTAGCAATAAGGCAATTGTCAGAAACTTCTGCTCATAAGTCATTAGATGACGAAACAAGAAATGCTCACATTCATTAGCTACAAAACAAATGCAAATTAAAACAATGAGGAGATGCTACCTCACACAGACCCTCTTAGCTAAAACAACACACACACACACACACACACACACACACACAGAGAGAGAGACAGAGAAAGCTAGGACTGCTGGGGAGGTTATGGGGAGTGTGGAATCCTCAAACTCTGCCTGCAGGATTGCAGAACTGTACACCCACGATAGGAAATATTACGGCGCTTTCCTGTGAATGTGAACACAAATACCTTATGATCCTGCAATCTCTCTGCTTGGTCTGTATCCTAAAGAAACAGAGAACTAAACACGAAGAGATATGCGCACACCATGTTTAACGCAGAAATTTCTGTCATAACAAAAAGACAAACAATTTTTAAAAACCTCATCTGTGGAGGAATGGGTAAATCGATTTTGGTCGATACACACATGGGTTATCTTTGAAAAACAAGACAAGTGTCTTCCAAGCACCTCACGACATGAACAAAATTAAAACCGGAAGACATGATGCTCTGGAAAGTTGGTCCATTTCAGAAAGACAAGTATTTCATGTCACCATTGTTGGGGGCTAAACAAAAAACAAGAAGGAAAATAGTTCTGACATCAAAGGAAAAGACTTTGAAGAGGATGAAGCGGTGGGGGAGGGGCAGAGGGGGGACAAGGGGGCCAGGAAGGAGAGTGGTCAGGAAAAGAAAGGGAAAGAAGTAGCACATGCACAGGGTGGGGGGGGGGGGGGGGTCTCCTGTCACTGTTTGTAGCCGGCGCCGTGCAACTCTGTGTACTGTGTTTTCCTCGGTGTGCCTGAGACTCCACACAGAAAAGGGAACAGTAAATTTACATTTCAAATCCAGAAGAGAGAGAAAGAGGCGGTTCCCAGCCTTTAAAATCCTCCCGCTTCCTTACCCATCAGCACTACCTACCGGTCTGAGCGGCTACAAAAGAAAGAAAAGTGAAGTGGAAACTGACTTTAATTTTTGGGTGACACACAAGCTAGTTTCAAACAAACAAACAAACAAACAGCAATATGAGCCATTGGGATCCCCCTCATTGGCTGTTGAGTAAATTCCCACTCGAGAGAGGGCACAGATTTGCTCCAAGGCTGAAATTCTTATGGAAGGCAGCTGCCATGTCTTTTCCGTGTGGAGTGGCTGATGGATTCAAACTGCTACCTTTCCATTAGCAACCACGTAATTTATCTACTATGTCTCCAGAATTCCTAATTCTGTGTCTCCAGAATTCCTAATTCTAGGTCAAAATTAGCAAAGTGCACAGAAAGTTATGACTGAGATAAACCGAATAACTGTAAGAGACGGGGTGACAATCCGATGGCCCGTGGCCCCACAGTTTCACATACACCCCACGCACACCCATGGTTTCTTTCACTTGGACAAAGATACAGAGCTGACAGCCTTCAGGATGGCAGAGTTCTTCTCTTCAACCCCTTTTAGCTTCGGGAGGAAAGGCAGGGATACGGTCAGAAGGCCATGGTTAAAAATTCCTACTCTGCTGAAATATAAGCTACAGGCTGTTGACAAGAGAAGAATGAGAGCCAAGTAACCTTAAAGGAAGTTAAAAAGCACATAACTAATTATGTGGTTGATCTGTTCATCTATTAAACACATAGGAAGCTTACTCTGCAGGGCCATAATTAACCAAATCACAATCAGCTCTCTGCCATTAAGCTGATTTCCACCCCTAGCGATCAGATAGGACACGGTAGAACTGTGCCCGTGGGTTTCCAAGACTTTGTAGGGGCAGAAAGCCTGTCTTTCACCCACGGAGTAGCTGGCAGTTTCAAACTGCTGACCTTGTGGTTAGCAGCCCCCCAAGGAGTAACCACACTGCCACCTAGGCTCCTTAAAATAAGCTAGTGGAGACAGTAAATACAGGAGACAGTGAATACATTCTTTTCTTCATGAAAATTTAATTTTCCACACTTTCTGGGAAGCCATGAGTCTATTTTAGCTTTCTTCTTCTGGGTTGACGGAAGCCAAAAATTGTCTGTAGTTGCCTTCTGTGGCTAATTACAAAGATGGAAGAACTGGATCTACCCCCACAGTGTCCTGGTGGTGCATGCAGTGGGTTAAGCATTGAGCTACTGACTACAGGGTTAGCAGTTCAAAACCACCAGGGACATGCTGCTCCGGTAACGAGGGCTGCTGTGAATTAGAATTAGTGCACTCAATGGTAGGGGTTCGGGTCTGGTCCAGATCAAGCTCCACAGCCTTCCCCGGGAACCTCTTGGCTCCTCCCACCCGAATTGCTTCCTTCTCCTGAAGGTTTAAGTTCAAGTGTCTAAGGTTATCAGCTCTTTCCCAGGCACATGTTCTGAACGGGAAACAACTGTTCCAATATTTGAAAACAATCTTAGAACAGTACTCGATAGTACATTTTTGCTGTAGTTCAAACTCAAAACTCAAAACTTGCCTTGTAGCTTTGAATCAGAAATTATACCAAGCCTCATTAGCCAAGTCTTCTAAGATCCATCAGACAGAAATTTTAAAAATGTTAAGTACTGATTAAAAGTCAAAGTGTGGGGTTTCAATGTAATCTGAGATGCTTTCAGGGTTGAAAAACATCTAGACCGGGAGGGTGTAAACAGGAAAGATGCCCTCCTTCCTCTCAATTACATGGGGCTTATTTTCCATCATTTCAGAAGCTTATTCATAGCTCACAACTCCATCTACCATAGCAAGGAGCAGCTCAAATCCCGAATCCGGGAAGCAAGGAGATTAACAGCTTTGCCTCACTGAGTCACCAACATGCACAGGAGGGCCTGGGTTAAGAGTAAAGTTAGGTAACAATCATATCAGAAGAGCAAACTCCTGAGGCATCTGTCTTCTCAGTGTGAAGAATTTATCTCCATGCAAGATGCCCTGCTGTGATCAAAGCCAGGAGTTGCTACCACAGGTAAGAGGAAATCCCTTATGTTGCATCTGGCTGGAGGCAGGGCCTTGTTAACATTAAATGATATCTTGCGTTCAACCAACAAATGCTTATTGTTCCCTTTGAAGATAAGAAAGGCCAGCATTTTCTCTGTTTCTGATAAAGTGAACCTGATTCCAGATCTATGCATTCATTAAATGGTCTGGAAAGTTGTTTCTGAAATAAACTGTGGCCCAGTGCAAAAATCAGGAAGATATGCACCAACTAGCAACCTGGACGTTTCAAAGGTCAGAGGGGAAACCAGAGTGCTAAGGGGTGTTAAAGATCATTGCAAAGAATGGGAATTTCAGAGCGCTTAACTGTGCTCATGCAGAACCTGCACATAGACCAAGAGGCAGTCCTTCAAATGGAAAAAAACAGGGGTGCTGTATGGTTTAAAGGTTGGCAGTTGAGGCTTTCTGCACCCATAAAGATCCTCTGAAACCCACAGGGGGCAGTTCTACCCTGTCCTCTAGGGTCGCTATGAGTTAAAACTGAGTATTTTTAAAGCTGGGCTGTATGAAGAAGAATTTGGCATCATGACTGAAGGAAGAATCATTAACCACCTGCAGTATGCAGATGACAGAACCATGATTACGGAAAGTACAAATCATGAAATGACTAAATCAAAGACTACAGCCTTCAGTCTGGATTGCACCTCAACATAAGAAGAAACAAATCTTCACAATGGATCAATAGGCAGTAACACGATAAGCAGATAGAAGATGGATGTTGTCAGGGATTTCATGTTACCTGGACCCAGAATCCACACTCGTGGTAGCAGCAGTCAAGCCATCAAACGTGGGGGTCGGAGGGGAGGAGGCAGTGAAGCAATAAGCTAGAGGGTAGATCGGGATGAACGTGGATGGAAATGGTATTCTACCAGAGGGAGAAGAGAAAACAAAGGGCAAGCGATTTGAGAGGTTTGATGAGTAGCTTAAGTTGTTGAACATAAAATTATCTATAATGAAAACACCCATCTAAACAAGTTGAAAAAAAAAAAGGAAATCATGGGGTGGGGAAATATTCTTAAACTGATGTGGTAATGAGTGTACAATTCTCTCTGATATGCTTAAATGATTGAACTATTGAACTGCATAATAGATAATTATGTGCCAATAAAACTATTGGGGGGAAAAGAAAAAAGAAATCAAAGGCCACATTGCATTGAGTAAATGTGCCACAAAATAGCTCTATAAAGTGTCAAAAGCAAAGGTGCTGTTTTGAGTATTCCTTCCCCTCAAAACAGAACAAATCACACAAAAACCTTGCTGCCATCTAGTTGATTCTGACCCATATGACCCTATGGAATAGGCAGAACTGCCCCTGTGGGTTTCCGAGGATGAAACTCTTTATGGGAGTAGAAAGCCTCCTCAATTTTCTCCTGAGGAGAGGCGGGGGGTTTTGAACTGACAACTTTGTGGACAGGAACCTAACATGTAACCACTGCACCAACAGGGTTCCTACCCAAGCCATGGTATTTTCAGTCACTTCACATGTATGGGAAAGTTTGATATCAAACTAAGAAGACTAAAGAAGAAGTGATGAGAACAAAGAAATACACACGGACTGTCAAAAGAACAAGCAATTCTGCATTGGAAGACGTGGGAGTGAGAACCCTCCTTGGGAGCTAGGATGGTGAAGCTTCTCACATACTTTGGATAAGTTATCAGAGGGACCGGTCCCTAGAGAAGAACATCATTTTTGGTTAAGGAGAGGGTCAACAGAAAATAAGGAAGGTTTTTCAGGAGATTGGTTGACCAGATGGCTGCAACAATGAACTCAAACATAGGTTCAACTATGAGGATGGGCAGGACCAGGCAGTGTCTTGTTCTGCTACACGCCAGGCTACTCGGAGTTGGAACCACCTTGACCTTGACCGCACTTAACCACCACAAGGAGTCCCTGGGGGATGCTCTGACTGCTCCAGCCAGCCAGGCAGGGGGAACTCTGGCAGTCTGGCCCACAGAGAGAACACCTACCCGCCTACCAACTCCCAGGATAGCCACCCGCTGGACAGGATGTCTGTAATTTACTTTAAAATATGTGGGTATAGAGAGTATAATATAGCTGTTTGTATCTGAAATTAGTTTAAATTACATTCCACGGCAGACAGTCATCCTAATTGGGAATATCTACTTCTAGAGTGGTCAACTAACATCTCATCAACCACTCTGGTTCCATGGATGCCTTTAGTTCTCTTCAACTCCCCTTGACCCTTAGTTTCGAACTGCTGACCTTGCAGTTGGCAGCCCAACGAGTAACCACTTGCAGTTGGCAGCCCAATGAGAAGCCAGGGCTCCCTAAATGATCCATAGATGCCAAATTCTTTGTGGTTACAGTTGACATTTCTAGATAGTGCAGTTCTGATTTGCGAGGGAGAAAAAAGAATGAAGAAATATGAGGGAAAGACTCCAAGGCATTGGTAGCACAGTGGTTAAGAGAGTGTGGCAGTGGTTAAGGGTTTGGCTACTAACCAGAAGGTCAATGGTTCAAACCTACAAGCTGCTCCAAGGGAGAACGATGTGGCAGTCAGCTTCCATGAGGATCTCAGTATTGGAACCCCTATGGGGTCGTTAGTTCTGTTCTGTTCTGTCCCACAGAGCCTCTATGGAGCAGAATGGACAGGGGGTTGGGTTGGGCTGGGTGGGGATCCTCTACCTTTCTCTAACCTCAGACTTCAGATCCTACAATGCTAACTTTAATTTAAACGAAACACAATGAAGTGATTGCTGCGGAAGGGATCGGAATCAGTTCCCAAAACTTTCTTAAGAGCCAAAATCTCTCCCAATCATCATGACCCCAATCCTACCTTGCCTTGCGGACCTGGTTGTACCAGAGGATGTACAGCGGTGCAGTGGGGATCTGGAGGCACAGGGAATCTAGGACAGACGAACCCTTCAACACCAGCGGTGGGAGAAGCGACACCAGGAGGGAAGGGCATGTAGAAAGGGAGAACCGATCTCGGAGATCTATGTGTAACCTCCTCTCTGGGAGATTGTCAAGGGGGAGGCGGGTGAGGGGAGATGCCGGGGAGTATAAGATAAGATATAGTAATTATTTATAAACTATCAAGGGACCAGGGGTGGGATCAGGGAGGGAGGGGGATGGGGGAAAAAAAAGGGAAACCAAGCTGATTCCAGGAACCCAAGTGGAAGGTGAATTATGAGAGTGACAAGTGCAACGAATGTATAAGGGTGCTTTGCTCATTTGATGTATGCACATATTGTGATAAGAGCCTTATGACTCCCAATAAAAAGATTAAAAAAAAAAAAAAGAAAATGATTAGGGCAAAGAATGTACAGATGTGCTTTATACAATTGATGTATGTATATGTATATGTATATGTATGGATTGTGATAAGAGTTGTATGAGCCCCTAATAAAATGTAAAAAAATAAATTAATTAATTTTTTAAAAAAAGAGCCAAAATCTGATGTCACTAAATTGTACACGTAAAAAAATGTGTGTTTTAGCATGGGGAAACAAAAAAAAATGTGTTTCATATGGAATACTCATATATAAATTCATATGGTATCTATATATTAATATATACATGTGCATTTATATATGATATACATAGATAGATCTAAAACTAAAGTGTGGGGTTTTTTCCCAAGGTAAAAATGAAATCTGGAACGGAAGAATGGACGGCCAAGAACTACACATGGCTTAGGTGACCAGGAAGACGGGGTCACATCTGCTCTGAAGAGAAGGCGGTCTGCCCCATGGGAATGCACAGGAATTCAGCACCATCCAGACCCTCGCTGCTGGGGACAACTATGAGCGTCCCGTGCGCATTTTATTATTTACACGTCTTACATTGGAATCTGTCACCATGCTCAAACACCCACAGATATATCTCAGCTGATGTCCGTAACTATGGAAGCCATGCAGACCGACCGAACCTGCTGCGGCAGAGTCGGCGCTGCATCACAGCGGCCTCAAGGACGGAGGAAAAGTGCCCCACGGGGTTTCGAGGCTGTGCGTCTGCATGGCCACAGATGGTCACATCGTTCTCCTGGGATTAGCTGATGGCTCAAATAGCTAACTTTCTGGTTCACCGCCAATGGCTTTACCCGCCATTGTGTTACTGCTGTGCCTGAGATGGGTTGCTTTATGACTTTAGAATAACAGGTTTAGAGAAATTGAGGCCCTTTCCCCAAGCTCACTCTGCTAGTTAAGTTAGAAGGCCGAACGAGTTTGGCTCTTTATCATACTGCTTCCAAACCTATTCACAAAGACAGCTAGCTAGCTTCTGAAATGACAGGGACTACAAGAAGTGGGTGGATTTCAAGAGCGGTTCTGGGCTTTCTGGTTGACAGTCTGCTCACCTGAGTCTTACAGGTGATCTGAGACACACACACCTGTCTTTTCAAGTCAGTGACTGCTTTCCCAGCTTCATTCAGACCTGACCGCCCAGGAGACTGTGTCTGCTTTCCGCCTTGTGCTGTCAGGCCCTCCAGCTAGAAACGGAGATGCTAAATTCCTGCCAGGTCTAGGGACTTTGCCTTCTCTGCCTGCCTTTGTTATCTGCCAGGACCCTGTCCCTGCAAGAAACACTGGGGCCAGCGGGACACCTCTCCACACAGCTACCAGGACCTCTGGCCCCCAGGAGCCTGTTCAGTTTGCATTGGAAATGACCACATTGAGGGCCTCAGGTGCTCTTTCTGCCCGAGCCCCTGGGCCTGCAGCTGGCACATCACAAACAGAGCTCAAAGGGAGTGTGTTTTCCTGCCCGTGCCTTGGACTGGGCCCAAGCAGACAGGAGGAAGACGGCCTTCGCTTCACGGACAGGCAGAAAGCTGAAGCTTCTACTCTCTTCAAAGGCCTGCGGTGTGTGCACATCTTCGCTTGACGCCTCCTCGCTCACACTGATCAGGCCGGTGAGCTCCCAGGCTGCTAGCACAGAGTGACCCAAATGACCCACACATCAAGCGCCTGCTGCACCACCAGGCTCCGATGCTCTGATTAACTCCAGCTGCTTCCTGCTAAAGCTGTCATTCTTCAATGAAAAGCCCTTCTCCCCAGGTAATAGGTGACCTGATCCTTTAATCCAGTTATTTTTAAATTCCGCCCCAAATACAAACTCATTCTTGGCCCCAGAACAGAGGCATGACTATACAAGAAAACTTCCTCATAGCTGCGAAACCAGAGACCATCTGATTTCCCTTCTGAGCCTCCCCCGCTGTTCTAAGTTGAGGTTTTGTACAATTTCTGGTCTTGATGAAGACCTGGCTCCCAAGTAGGTCATGTATGGCTGCCTCTAGGACAATTCATAGAGGAATTGCCTCTACAGGGGAATGGCAGGAGGGGGTGCAACCTGGCAGGCTGGAGGATGTACCTGCAGGATCCTGCATCAGTCTGCTGAGAAGTCTTGAGGAGACTCATACCCCAAAGGGAGGTAATCTAAGGAGCGTGGGAAAAGAACACCTCTCCAAGGTCAACAAGACTTTCCTGCTATATCTCCCTAGAGTCAGGTGACCAGATTTTAGCACTGGTAAAGTGGGACACCAGCGGGACACCATTGATAAAACTCATGTCCTGGCGAAATAGTCACCTGGCATCCGAAAACTGTATTCCCTAGCTTGCCGTGCATTCTTTCCAAAAATTGGGACTTTTAAAAAATGACGTGGAATGCGGGACAAATAGTTAAAAAAAAAAACTGGACGGTCCCATCAAAAGCAGGACATCTGGTCACCTTACTCCTAGACCCCTACTCATTTTCTGTGGACCTGTAGTATGACAGTCACACTCCAACAGGGGACTTAAAGGGACAGAGAAACAATTCACATAACGTGAGAAAACAGCACTCTGCTCGGGCTCCTCTTGTCTGGCCTAGTGTCTGGACTCTAAAATATCAGCGGTCCTAACAACTGGTCTCTGTTTGCCTGAAGCCACTGAGGAAGGAGAGTGAGAATGAGGAGGAAGACACAGAATGTGTGGCTAATCGCCTCCCTTGCTGTGAGACCAGATGAACAGAATGGTGCTCGGGTACCACTGCTGAACCTTGTGATCAAAGATTCCATAGAAGAATTCTGATCTGAGTGGGGATGCCGCGAACAGGATTTCAAATTCTCATGGACTCTACGCTTTCTGGAGACAGGGAAGCTGGAGGAGCCCCACCCACCAAACAACTGTCTTACGCTATTCTTTTAAGTTTCAAAATAGCTGATGCGCCTCCTCAAAACCAAACAAGAGTTTATTGTAGCTGGTAAAGAATGCCTGCCTTGAGAACTGTGCTCTCTGATGCGGTCAACTTGAAATGCTCTCTAAGACAGCGGGAGAGAAGAGAATGGTGCGTAATGCAATAAAAGTCCCTGGATTGTGCCTGTAGAAATGGTTTGCTTGGTGTGTGCTCAGTGATGTAGATGACCAATACCAAGAAGGAAACTGAATAAATTTAGAATAAAATCGGCACTAAGTAAAACTAGAGAGAGAGAACAAGAACAAATAGCATGTGGCATAGGAACTCTGTCGCCAACAAGAAAATTCCAGCTCCTTTTTTGATGCAAATTATGAAGAGTTGATAGGACATCTGCAGGCACCCAGATTCCGCATGAAGCTCCTGTGGCCCTGCCAGCGATGGTGGCAGGAGAAGGGGCGAGAACACTGGTACTCCTTCGACCGTCCCCTGAAGGCACC
This sequence comes from Tenrec ecaudatus, assembly GCF_050624435.1. Classification (NCBI taxonomy): domain Eukaryota; kingdom Metazoa; phylum Chordata; class Mammalia; order Afrosoricida; family Tenrecidae; genus Tenrec; species Tenrec ecaudatus. Next base: position 47,385,229 of record NC_134539.1, on the reverse strand, counting down.
GAGAGCAGGGACATTGTGAGAACTGCCTGCTTCCTTAGCTTGGCTTCAGGCCTGCCAGGCAGGAAGTGGAGGGGAGAGGTCCCATTCCAGATGGAGCCAGGCTTTCCTCTTCCCCGCCCCCAACAGAGTTTCTTCCGGCCTGTAGGTCTAGGGGCCTGTGTGGATCGTGGGAAGCCTGCACACAGTCACTCCCTAAGAAGCCAGACAACCACGCTGGTGGGAGGTGGCTGGCCGGTCTTGAGACCAACCACTCTTGGGTCCTTGCAGGCTAAATTTAGATCAGCAGGGTCTGGTCAATTCCACGCACGCTCACCATTTCTCTCTGGTCTATGAAGTCATGACGCTTCAGTGTGACAGGGACGTCCTAAAAGGACATGCCAGCGGTCCAGCTCTTTCTGAGCGCTCTGCTGGATCCGCACAGCCATCACCATTCACCCACCACCTTGCCCTCCTCTCTGTTTTTGCCTCCGGTACAAGCTGAGTGACCTGAGCAAAACACTTCCGCAGTTGCCCTTCCTGGGAAACAAGGCTTGCCTGTGTGAAGAAGAGTGGTCCATTTCTATGTGACAGAGTCTCCCCAACACCAGAGCTGGTCACACCAGAGCCGGTTCCTATGAATAGCGTCCCCTTTAGTCCTCCCGAGAAACCAGCGGCTCAAATTTCAGACTGCACATCTGGAAAATGTTAAGGTGTTTTTTGATGAACCCATTTACAGCTTGGGCTTTCCGTGAACGGAACTGAAGATGGTGTGTGTGGCAGGGGGAGCAGTGGGGAAGGCGGGGGCGGGACGGAAGGAGGCTGATGCCCTTTCGGCAGCAACCGGTGAAAGAGCTGTTTCTTTCAGTCCCTCAACGAGATGAGTGAGATGCCCGCCGTCAGCCCTAAGAAGCCAAGGTCCATGTGTCCCCGTGTGATGCACCCACTGGGTGCTGGACCACAGAAGTGTCTTCCCATCAAAGGTGGGGGCTACTTCACAGGGCCACCCCCGCCTCCTACTCCACGGAGAACAACCCACAGAGGAAGACCTGCTCCTTCAGCCTGAGCCTCGAGGCTCCAGGATTCTGCCGGCAGCACGAGCCGGTCTTAGTTCTTTAGACCTCGGCTGTCTTCCTCTTCAAAGAGTTCAGGATCTTGAGTTCATGCCTGGCCAACCAGGCAGAACAGAACAAGAGCTGAGCACCATTGTGCATCCGATTAAAAAAAACAAACAAATTGCAGTGGCCCTCAAGGGGATGCAGACTCCGGGTGACCCTCTGTGTGTCTCAGTAGCCTGTGCTCTCCGTGTTTGGCAAAGGAGATAAGATACTAGGTCTCGGGGAGGTGGGTGGCCTGAACTTCCAACCTTTTGGATAGTAGCGGGTACCTTTAACCATCTACACCACCCCCTGGGAAACTCCGTTGGACCTGCTAAGAATCCTCTACGTTGGAGAAAACCAGGAAGAAAGCGGACACAGCAGCGGGTTTGTTTAAGATTAACTGCTCAGCCCGAGACAATTCTGTAAAGATGAACAGCGGCGGCGGCAGAGTTTCTGCTTCCATCCCCACGTGTCCTGCAGGAGGCACACACCACATGTCAGCCCCACCCCACCCCCCAAGACATTAAGCCACTGGAAAAGCAGGGAGTCTTGAAAACAGAAGACTACTCACAAATAGCAGCGATCACCACAAGATGCTCACTAGCCCCTGAGCCATTTGATCCTGTTCTGGAAACACACACACACACACACACACACACACACACACGTCGACAGACATGCTCCAGATGACTCCTGTATCTTCTCCCAGTACATGTACTGCTCAACACTCCCTTTGCCCTTCAGCGTGCAAGCTGCTGGGAGTTTTAACAAGATTTGCAAACACGACGCTGCCCTCCACACACCCACCCCTTTCTCTACCAGGAAAGGACTCCACAGCACAGCCCACACAGCAGGCTCCGAATCCCTCCTCCACAGACTGGCCTTGACCAGGTGGCCAGGTGGCCAGGAGCCCTCTCTTTGCCTAGTAAGAAGAAAAGGACAGAAAGATCCGGCAGCAGGCTCAGCTCAGCTTACCCCGCCCAGATGTGCTCCGTTGGAATTGCCCCCTTTCCCAGACAGATTCCTGCGTACTGGCTCGGCTGGTAAAATTCCTTCCAAGTCTCCAACAGAAGACTGTGATGTCACAGGAGTCCCTCCCTCTGCTCCCTAAAAGGCCATTCACACAGAGGGACTTTAGCCCCCATCAGGGAAGCCAAGCCCCTCCCTGGCTGCCCGGAGCCTGGCTAGCAGCGGCAGTCTAAGTCAGAGAAACTCCCGCTGTGGGATTCCGACACTCTAAGTGTTTATGGGAGTAGAAAGCCCAGTCTTTCTCCCAAGAAGCTGATGGTGGTGTCCAACGGTGGGCCACCGCTTAATCACAACACCAGCGGGGCTCCTGGCCCAGTCAGAGGCAGCTGTGAACTGCTTTAAAGGCGGCTCTCAGGGCTGAGCAGAGAAGGGAGCACTGGGCTGGGTGGTGTGGATAGCGGCCTTCCTAGCAATTTACCGGTAGACACTGGGATTAGGGGACTCAGGGTTGACATGCCAGTGAGGCAGCAGAATAATCAGAAGGACCCTGAGAAAAAGTCTTTAGGACGACTCATTTATGGGTGCATGAGATGCCTATTGGAGGGAATGGGCCTTTCACCATCCCTACATTCAGGAACATGGTGAGTCTTTCATTCCATTTAGTCTTCTTTTAAGAAAGATGACTTTCATACAGAAAGGACCTGCCCTCTAATGTATAGCGAACATCTGGTCCTTTAATATGTTGTTCTGATTCATAGCAACCCTACGTGCCAGGTCTGTGCCACCCCCACAATTGTTGCTATGCCGGGGGGAGGGGCGCATTCTTGCAGCCACTGTGTCCGTCCATCTCCTTGAGAATCTCCCTCTTCCACTGACCTTCCACTATACCAAGAATGACGCCCTTTTCATTTCCTGATACCACGGTCCGAAAGCACGTGAGATGAAAGCTTGCTTTCTCTTTAATTACTTTCACTACTTCTCCAAAACCGGCTTGTTCATTCTTCTGGCAAGTCATGGTCTCTTTAATACTATCCACCAACACTGCAATCTGAATGCATACCTTCTTCTTTGGGCTTTCCTTTCTCATTGCCCAGCTTCCTTGTGCACACGAGTGGCTTGGAAATACCAAAGCTTGGGTCAGGCACCTCGACATCTTTGCCTAGGAACACTTTAAAGATGTATTTAGCTGCTGACTTGCTGAATCCTTTAAGTCATTTGTGTTCTTGACTGCTGCTTCCATAGGTGTTGGTGGTGGATCCAAGTAAAATTAAATCCTTTTGACAACATCAGTCCTTTCTCCACCTATTGAGATGTTGCTTGCTGATCCAGTTGTGAGAATTTTTGTTGTAAGTTGAGGTGTAATCCATAACAAAGGCTGTGTTCTTTGATCTCCATCAATAAGTACCTTGAGTCCTCTTTATTTTCAGCAAGTCAAATTGGGTCATCTGTGTGATTATTCTCTGTCATCACAGATTACTATTAAACCTCCCTCCAATCCTGATGCCACATTCATCTTCATCAAGTTGTATCTAGAACTATCTGCTCAGCATACAGACTGAATACAGCAAAAGGACACAACCTTGGGACCTACCTTTTCTGATTTGAAACCACATCATCAGTAGCCCCTTGTTGTTTGAGGAATGGTCTCTTGGTATATACAGGTCTATATGAGCACAATTAAATGTTCCGGAATTTCTGTTCTTTGCAATGTTATCTATAGGGTGTTATGATGGTAAAATGTCTTTGCCTAATCAATAAGACATGAGAAAAACAGTATTTCTGGCATTCTTTGCTGTCAGTGCAGTTCCATCTGATATCAGCAATGTTCTCATTCCAAGCTCTCCTCTTAATTCTGCCTGAATGTGGGCAGTCCCCTGTCAATGTACCGCTGCAAGGTGTTTTTATAAGTTCTCTTCAAGATTTCACTTGCTTGTTGTATTAATAATACTGTTCAATAATTCAACATTCTGTCAGATTACTTTTCTTTGGAATGAGCACCAATATGAATCTCTTCCAACTGGTGTATCAGTTAACTCTTTTAAAAAATTTCTTGCTATAGATGAATGGGGGCTTGTAGCGTTGCATCTGTTTGCTGAAGCATCTCAATTGGTTTTTTGAGACATTGGTATTTGAAACATCTCAATTTCTGGAGCTGTATTTTTCACCAATGCCTTGACTACAGCTTGATTCCTCCCCTTAACACAACTGAGTCGTGGTCATACACTTTGCTACTGGCATGGTTGAATTTTGACTAGTATCTTTTGGGACCATGACTTTGTATACGTCTCCAAGGTTCTTTTCACACTTCCTACATGGTTCAACTTTTTGCGCATCGAATCCTTCAATATTGTAACTGGGGGATTGAGTTCTTTGAGCTTGAGAAATAAAGAACCTGTTCTCTACTTTTGGTTCTCTAACTCCAAGTCTTCCCGGATTCCATTAAAGGGCTTTGTCTTCTCAAGCGTAACCCTTCTGTGAAGGTCTTTGACGTCATGATTTTTTCCATCTACTTTAGCTGCTCTATGTATGAGAGCAAGTTTAGGAGTTTCGTCTAGTCTTTTCTTTCTCGCCTGTTTAGTGATCTTTGATTTCTTCATGTATGTGGTAGTTACGTAATCTGGTGTCAATTTGAGGGCTTGGAGTGAAGGGGTGGAGTCTAGCCTGTCAATCAGAACATAGGCAATGAGGCCTCTGTGTGGGCATGGCCTTCTCATGAGGATTCTGGGAACTCCTGTATTTCCTCCTTGGAGGCGGGAGACACTCTCTCTGTCTGCTCACTCCCTGTGAGACATCCCTATGAAGACACATGGAGAGAGGCTGATGGAGCCAGACTTCTGGAGCTGGAGACCCCTGCCAGCGCTGAGATGCTTACAACGCCACAGGATCCACAAGACTTTCCACCCACTGGCCTGTGATCTTCCTGCACTAGGCATCAGTGCATGTGTTTCATGAGTCTGCAGAAGACTTTATAGATTGGTATCAAACATATGGGCTAATATCAGACTTATGGACTTGATCGAGCCTGGGCTGGGATGTTTTCTGAATATTCAATTGTTCTTTCTTATCCACAAAATGAGTGTCTAAGAATTTCTTCCTCTAGTTTACCCAGACTGACACAACGTATAATGTCTTTGATATTACCCCACAGCTCAATGAATCAGATCTATTCTTGAGATGGCCTCGATATTCATGTGGGATATAGTCATTCACCACTGCACTTTCATTCTAACCAGCTTCATCTTGAAATTTCATATGAGCAAATGATGGTCTGTTTCAGATGGCCCCTGGCCTTGTTCTGATGGGTGTGATTGTGGGCTTCTCCGTTGTCTTTTTCTAAAAGTGTAGTCAATTTGATTCCTGTGCCTACTCTCCAAGTTGGTTCACTCTTGCCATTGAAAAGGGCATTTGCAGGGGGAAAAAATGAGGAGCTGATACCAAGAGCTCAAGCACAAAGCAAATGTTTTGAGAATGATGATGGCAACAAATGTACATTGTGCTTGACACAATGGATGGCTGTGTGGATTGTGATAAGAGTCGTATGAGCCCCCCAAAAAATGAGTTTTTTAAAGGGGGCATTTGCACTAAATCAGTTGTCTGACTTGAAAAATTCTATCACATGCTAATGTCCAACCACTTACATATGATTTATATTACTTAAGACCATATTGTCCAATTAGTGATCCTTCATCTTTGTTTTCAACTTTCATATTCTAATTACAAATATTTTTCAACGTATGCTAGATCCATCTCAGATTACAGAAGTTGGTAAAAAAAATCTTCCAGTTCAAATCTTACCATAGTGAATGGGGGTGGGGGAGATGCGGAGTGGAGACCCAAAGCCCATTTGTAGGCCACTGGAGATCCCCTTGCAGAGGGGTCTAGAGGAGGCGGCGAACCAGTCAAGGTACGACGTAGCCACAATGTAACATACAACTTTCCTCTAGTTCCTAAATGCTACCCCCCACCCCCCACTATCATGATCCCAGTTCTACTTTGCAAGTCTGGCTAGACCAGAGGATGTGCACTGGTACAGATAGGAACCAGAAACACAGGGAATCCAGGGTGGATGATCCCTTCAGGATCAGTGGTGTGAGTGGCAATACTGGGAGGGTAGAGGGAGGGTGGATTGGAAAGGGGGAACCAATTACAAGGATCTACATCTAACCTCCTCCCTGGGGGACAGACAACAGAAAAGTGGGAGAAGGGAAACGTCGGACAGGGCAAGATATGACAAAATAATAATTTATAAATTATCAAGGGCTCATGAGGGAGGTAGGAACGGGGAGGGGGGGAAATGAGGACCTTTAGCCAGGGGCTTATGTGGAGAGCAAATGTTTTGAGAATGATGAGGGCGATGAATGTACAAATGTGCTTTACACAATTGGTGTGTGTATGGATTGTGATAAGAGTTGTATGAGCCCCTAATAAAATGATTTTAAAAATCTTCCATTTCTTCATCTTTAGCATTAGTAGTTGATGTGTAAATTTGAGTCATAGTCATATTAACTGGGCTTCCTTGTAAGCATCTTGATATTTTCCTATCTCTGACATCATGATATCTTTAAATGCTCTCTCTAAAGCTAAATGTGATGTTCTTCCTTTTCAATTTGCCATTGCCAGTGTGGTAGATCATATGACTGTCTGGTTCAAAATGGTCAATGCCAATCCATTGTAGCTCACCAATTCCTATGATATCACTCTTTAAGCATTCCATGGTATTTCTGATGATTTCCAATTTTTCTAGATTCATACTTCATACATTCCACATTCCTATTGTTCATGGATGTTCACAATGGTTTCTTCCTATATTTAATATTGCTATCCAACTCTTTTACTTCTTATTATCTCATGATCTTCTGAAGACATGTTTTAAATGGCTACACAGTATCTCATGAGGTGACGGGCAGGAGAAGAGTGCTCTGATTTGAAGGAATGTCTAGGGGAAGTTGCTTCACCTTCCCCTAGATAATTAATAAGCTTTCTGCCAAGAAGACAGACTCATGTCTACCTTTGCACATGTCCCTCACTCATTCACCATAAAGACAGACCTTGGCACGCCACTGAGTCTAATGGAGGGTTGGCATTAAGTCCTTAACCGTGGCTCTCAGTGTCCTAGATCCCAACCATGCCCCAGGTTCTAGCTACCTTGGAACTCTGGATGGATCTGGACAATTGAGGGCATGATCTTAGGGTCTGGATGAGTGGAGGAGTCAGAATTCCAGGTCACTGTACAGTCACTGACTTCTCTCCTGTAAGATTTTGGAGGATACCCAGAAATGAGACTTGCCGTCAGTGGAGTGTGGAGAGGATGGGCTCCTCACACGGCACTTGGTTTGGGGCTAGGTTGGAGCAGTCATCCTGCGGAAACAAAAATAGTTCCAAAAAGGGCAACAAAGCTCCCGTTAGAGGCCTGTGACCACTAGGCTGACCAGCCCTGCTGATCTCCTGGACCTTCCAAAAAACAGAAGTCAAGAAAGGATAATCAGAGTTGATGAGGCCCAGGCAGGTTTGTTTGTTTGTTTTTAAAAAGGAAGCTAAAAGCATACTTTACTTACAATACCTACATGCTGTTTTTAATATTCTAAAATGTGGAAATACTGGGGAGTTTCTCAATGCAGCCATTGCTTGGTGCTAGTGAGGCAATCGTTGAGAAATGGAAATTCTGAATTTATGTTGCCCTTTGGAATAATTGGAATATTTTGCTGTGCAGTTCAAAGGCATTTCAAGATATTACTTAAGAGTTTAAAAGAAAATGACATGAGAAAAATTCTAAGCTAAGAGATGACTCATTGTCCTGCCTCAGAATAAGAAACCAGGGCCAGAGCTCGGAGCATCAAGGTGCCTTTCACTCAAGAGACAGGAGAGAAGCTGGGCCCCACTTCATAGCCACACCTGTCCCTGCACAATCTGAGGAGGTTGGTAAACAAAGAAAATTTTAATTTGCCCCTTTCCGAACAAAAACGAGCAGGTGCTTTTAAGCACCCTTTCAAGTACTAGGTATGCTTTGCCAAAAATCAGCTGGTGAAAACCCTGTGGGGCTCAGAGGGATCTGATCCGATTGGGTCATATGAATCAGGAAGCCAACTCAGTGACAGTTAACAACAGGCTTGTGGATCCCCTGGAGTCTCAGGGATGTCATGGTTCACTAAACAGGCATGTGCACAATCACACACACACACACACACACACACACACACACACACACACACACACACAAACGTATACACATAACCACTATACTCCGGATGCAAAAATACGATTGAGTTTAGAAAACCACTCTGTGGCAGTGTCGTCGCCGTCAGGTCTCCAGAGAAGAGGAAGAAATCAAATCCAGGAGCCGGATCTTAGCTGCCAAGGCAAATCAGTTGAGCTGAGTGGACCAGTGCTGGGTGGCAGCGGAAGCCCCTGTGGAGATGACCACAGAGGAACACAGAGGTGCGTGCCCTCCTCCTGCCAGCCTCCAAGCACTGGCTCTGAGCTTACTGACTTTAGGAAATGAATGTTGCCCCACCCCCACCCCGGGTGCTGTCCCCTGATCTATGTCATCTTGGAGGGTACCTTACAATGAGGGAAAGGCAAGCCATTTGAACCTCCATTCTGGACGACTGACTAAGAAGCAAGCAGGGGCCCAATAGCTGCGGCTTGAAGGGAATCGATGATTCTGATCATCCTTCAGTAAATATCTACTGTCCACTGACCAAGTGCCAATCTGTGTTACTCGCCCTGTGTACGTGTCTCTGATGCAATCTTCCCATGGTGGCAAGGTGGGGCTTGTCACCCACTCCACAGGGGAGCACACTGAGGCCCGGCTGCCCAGGCCTCTAAAGCAGCCCCATCCGGCACAGGAAGAGGAGCACTCTGGCAGGCATTTCCTAGGCAGCTCGGGAGGAGGCTGGCCTCAGGCACCTTTGTTAGGGGCTTAGTGTGAATGACAAGATTTGCAGGGGGTCAGTTGCGCAGGTGGAGCGCTTCAAAGCAGTGAGAGCCAGTCTTGGGCCTGGGAATACAGAGGAAGGGGGAGGGGTGGAGCCCTGGGAAAGCCTCCCACTGGGGTCTGCAGATAGCCCCTCCCCCTCCCCCCTTCATTTCTCTCCTCCAAGCCCCTCCACAGCCAGGTCTTTAAGGTCTTTAAGGCAATTTACACCTAGATGTGAATACAATGGGAATGTTTACTGCTTAAAATAGGAGCTTGTTTACCCAAAGGAGGCCCTAATTGTGGTAAAGTGTAGGAAACTCAGAAGCACCAAGTACTTAATTGTTACGGGGAGAATTGACAGAGGGCACAGTGAACACGGACTTCCTGCCTTCCCTCTGAGCACCACGATCTGACTGTGTTTAGAAAACAGAAACGTCCTGCGGACACACCCCTCCTACTCCCAAGCCCTTAGCCTTCCCACTGCACCCCCAACTCTCATGCCAAAAGAAACAAAAAAACTAAAAACAGAAAAAACTAGCTACCAAGGAGTCTGTGCTGACTCACAGGGACCACTGTGGGTTTCTGAGACTAGTTGTTTACGGGAGTAGAAAGCCCAGTCTGTCTCTCAAGGAGCTGCAAGTGGATTCGATCTGCCAACCATGCAGATCGAGACCTAACTCGTAATCACTACAACATATGGTTCAAAAATCAGGTTTGAGACAGGGAGGGACCCCGGACGCTAACAAATACTATGCTTCATTCCGCCCTCCTCAGACAGGGAACACCCACGGCACCATCTCGCATGGTGCGGCCCGAGCTCTAGAAGAACAGCACCTGCAACCTTGTCTACAACCGAGGGACCCACGGGCAGCGAAAGAAAATGTGTGGTAATAAAAAGCAGCGCCTGAAATGTTTGATATGCGGGACTGATGGAACACTACGCAGCCTTTGGAAAGCATATTACCCTAAATGCATGGCAACCTGGAGCTATTAAAAAAAAGAATCCACCGATAATCCCACTCATAGTAATGCTGTTTAGGAGAGTGGGCTTCTGACACTGGATCTGTCTGGGAGCAAAGAGCCTCATCTTTCTCCCAGGGAGCAGCTGGTGGGTGTAAACCTCTGGCCTTGAGGGTCACAGCTCCTCTGTGCAGGAACCGCTCCAGGTGATGTTCAAGGTTGTCTCCTTGTGGGAAACGGATCAGGAGGGCTGCTTTCGGAGTCACCTCCGTGTGGGCTCCAACTGCTGATCCTTTGGCCAGCGGTGGAGAAGTTAATTGTGCAAACCCAGGGACCTCCTTTGATTTACAACACCTCTGCCCCAAAGAAAACAAATGTATCATCTTAGGTATGTTTATATATATATAAATTATCTATTCCTAGAAGGAAGCGTTTAAAGTGATCCAATTTTAGAAATGCATCCGTTTTAGCTTCTGAATATAAACGGACCAATAAACTAGCAGAGACGGAAAGGAACATGGTACCGTGCTGGAAGACAAAGAACGTGGAGCAAATGAATTCACTGTCCAAAGGTTGGGAATATTATTTGCATATATATTGTTTGGAAGACACATATCAGCATATTAAGTATGTCTAGCCCTGGTGAATGGAAATGTGGAAAACCCAAAGTGTTAGGGTGGAAGAAGATAAGCTGAAGAGGAACTTCTTTTTCTTAAAAAGGGTGGCAGTTATATAACCTACTCTCAACTTGAAGAAGGAGTGGTGTCTCGCCTGTCAATGAGGTCGCCGCTTCGGGACCTCATTTGGAGGTGCAACTGAGATAAATATTTGACTGGATTTCCAGACACGTGATCTCCTCTACACATTCCTGTTGACAAGCCACGTGGAGACCCACGCCAGTGCTGAGATGCTTCCACCACCACTGGATCCACAAGACTTTCCACCCACTGGCCTGTGCTCTACCTGCATTCGGCTTCATTACATGTGTTACGTGACTCTGAAGGGGAACTTACAGACTGGTATCAGACATAGGGGCTAATATCAGACTTATAGTTTGGATCTGGATTGGGCTGGGATGTTTTCTTAATATACAAATTACTCTTTGCTATGAAGTTATTTCTTATACACATGAGTTTCTATGAATTTGCTTCTCTAGTCCCCCCAGACTAACATATAAAGGGTTGTATTTGTGTTGCAGTTGCATTACTGGGTATGGCTCATCTCTGCATGGTCTTTGTAACCCTCAACACATGACCGGGTGGGATCATGGCCATAAAGTGGATGGGACTCCGACGTGGGGACTGGTCAGGTTTCTCATCCTGCTGCATATAGTGAGCCGTCCCAGAAGCAGGGCCACCCAGAAGAAAGAGCCATGAGCAGAGTGCATCTTTTAGACCCCGAGATCCTTGCAAGGGGAGGTAACAGAGGTAGTGGGACCAGTGGCAGTGGCACAGAGACCAGTGGCGTCCTGCCCACAGAACAAGCAAAGCTGAGTGCCCTGAGGCAGGAGGGTGGTTTGCAGAGTGCGATGCCCTTTGGGCACTCACCAACACCAATGGAGCCTTGTGATACTGACTCAAACAGGGCAGAGGTCTGGGCCCCATGGCTGAGAGGCTGAAGATGTATGTAGGAAAAAGAAATACTGCAGACACAAATACTGTACGGGGCAACGAATGTATAAGGGTGCTTTACTCAATTGATGTATGTATGGATTGTGATAAGAGTTGTATGAGCCCCAATAAAAAGATTTATTAAAAAATTTTTTAAAAACGACTGTATGTATCCTTACCATTGCTGATCCTGATTTGTAACCTGTTAGCTGTCTAAGAAACTGTATCGTATGGACTATGAGTTCCATGTGGCTGCTGGCAGGGGCGACCAAACCCAACAGGGAAGCAGAGTACCAGGGCTGCCAGTGTCAGAATAGCAGGGCCGGGGCATGTCTGCCCTCTGCCTTCTGGGAATCATTCTTGGGCAGACATGGGGTTGGATTCAGCCTCCGCCCCATATGATGCTGGAGGAGCGTAAAGGTGGCTTCCACCCTATTTGCTCAGTATTATGAATTCAACTCATGAGATATTTTCATGAGCTCGCTATGCTAATTTACATACAACACAATGTAAAAAACAATTGGCACAGTGCACTTATGAAAACGCCTTATGGTGTGGGGAGGAGAGTTGGCAAACACATGCAGAATCCATGTACTATTTGCACAAAAATGTGTATTTTTGTATTTCTAAAACTATATCTAATCAATAAATAATAGTTGACATTCCAGCTTTACATAAATTTGGACTAACAGAAAGAGCAGGGCTCCCTATCTATATAATGAGTTGTTGTCAAGGAGTTGTGGTTGCCAAGGAATACTTCCTGTTGTCAGGTAAGTGACAGAGTACATCTGCTCCCCAGGGCTTTCCAGGCTGTAATCTTTATGGGAGCAAAGCACCAAGTCTTCCCCCTACGATCCACTGGGTGGGTTCAAACCACTAACCAATTGCTTAATCCTTGTGCCTTCGGCTGAGATCGGAAAGCCCAGCAGTTTGAAACCACCAGCTGCTCTGCGGGAGAAGATGAGGCTTTGTATTCTCGTACATAGTGGAGCCTTGGAAGCTCATACGGGCAGTTTTATCCTGTCCTATAGAGTTGCTGGGAGTTGGCAGCGACTTGATGGCAGTGAGTGAGTGTCCCTGCCTTTCTCCCAGGGCTCTTCACATCCTGAGGACTGGGGCCTTTACTCAGACATAGGGAGGAAATGTGTATTAAAATGTGGTCTTTTCGGGAGGAAGACATGCATGGTAGCTTGCGCAGCATACATTCAGGGGCAGTCTCTCATGCTACCAAATTGTAAGAAATATCATTGTCCTATCTCATCCAGGATAAGTAAGGGGCATGCTGCTGGACATAAACATCTTTCTTCCATGAGCTGCCCATTCCCAGAAAACTTATGAAACATCATGAGAAATTAAATCCCTCCTTGGGAGTCAAATGTCATATACTTCTATGAACTATGTCACAGGCAGGATATGTCATAGGAAAACCCCACTGAAGAGTTTCTCAAGGTCTGATTAGTCAAGTAGAAATGGGAAAAAGACCTCATCTATTATTGCAAACAAGTTATTTATTCCATTCAAACTAGTGGCTTCCCATCGGGCTCTAAGAAAGACACACAAACACACGCTGCAGTTCCCACGAAATAGCTCTAATCTTTGAGTAGTTATAACACTTGCATTTTGAGTTCACTACATCTAGGTTGTGAAAGAGCACCCTAAAACTGAGGTGTTTGGCGAAATAAAAATGGCCATTACTTTGGGCCTCTACTCAAGTACTCCCTCAACACAAGAACACTTTGTTCTAATAATCTGGCATTCTGAGATGCTCACCTTCCCGAAACAATCACTGAAGACAAAATGGGTGAACAAGCAAATGTGATGAAGAAAACTGATGGTGCCCAGCTCTAGTGTCTGGGGTCTTAAAGGCTTATAGATAAGCAAGCAGCCATCGAGCTGAGAAGCAACAAACCCCACATGGAAGAAGCACACTGGCCTGTGTGATCATGAGGTTTCAATGGGATCAGGTATCAGGCATCAAAGACCCAGAACCAAAAATCATGTCAACGTGAATGGGGCGAGGGGGAGTATGGAGTAGAGACCCAAAGCCAATCCGTGGGCAACTGGACATCCCCTTACAGAAGGGTCTCGGGGAGAAGACAGGCCAGTCAGGGTGCATTACAGCAACGACAAAACATACACTTTCCTCTGGTTCTTTAGTGATTCCTCTCCCCCACCTCACTACCATGACTCTAATTCTACCTTACAAATCTTGCTAGACCAGAGCATGTACATGGGTAAAGATCAGAGCTGGAAACACAAGGAATACAGGACGGATAAACTCCTTGGGACCAATATTGAAAGTAGCCATGCCAGGAGGGTAAAGGGAAGGTGGGGGGAGATAGGGGAACACATAACAATAACCTACCTATAACCCTCTCCCAGGGGGATGGGCAACAGATAAGGGGCGGAGGGTGTTAGTCTGGGTGGACTAGAGAAACAAATTCATGGACACACACACGTGTATAAGAAAGAGAGCAATTGAACATGGAGAAAACATCCCAGCCCAGTCCAGATCAAGTCCATGAGTCTGATATTAGCCCCTATATCTGATACCAATCTATAAAGTCCTCTTCAGACTCACGAAACACATGCAATGACGCCGAATGTAGAAGATCACAGGCCAGTGGGCAGAAAGTCTGTGTATCCGGTGGCACTGGAAACATCTCAGCGCTGGCAGGGGTCTCTGCATCAGGGTGGGTCCGTGTGTCTTGTCAGCTGCTAAGGCTCCCAGGGAGTGGCAGAGAGGGAAGCGTCTCCGGTCTCCAAGGAGGAAGTATCGGATTTCCCAGAATTCTCAGGAGAAGGCCATGCCCACACAGAGGCCTCATTGTCTACGATCTGATTGACAGGCTAGACTCCACCCCCACACTCTTAATCCTCAAGTTGACAAATGATTATATATCTACCACACGGGGTAAAGGGAGACAGCAGACAGTGCAAGACACGAAAAAAATAATAATGCATAAATTATCAAGGGTTCATGAGGGAAGGAGGGAGCGAGGGATGAGGAAAAAGGGGAAAATGAGCAGCTGACACCAAGGGTTCAAGTAGTAAGAAAATGTTTTGAAAATGACGATGGCAACAAATGTGCTTGACACAATGGATGCACACATGGATTGTGATAAGAGCGGTATGAGCCCCCCAATAAAATGATTTGTTTTTTTAAAATGGCTGCCATCAGGCTCCATTGTGTGAAACCCCTGCTTCTCCGGTGGACAGTTACAGCCTTGGAAACCGACAGGGGCCGCTGTGGTCAGCAGTGACTCGATGGTAGTGGGTTTGGGGATCGGTCTGCTTGAAAAGACGAGGAACACCGATTTCATGTCAATACGTTTTGCGAGCGGAGTCATGCCTGCTTCCAGAAAGGATGTGCAGATGGCTCTTTGGAAACATGCACCCGGGAAATCCTCAAAGATGGACGTGGTCCTTTTAAATGAAGCACCTGGTAAGTTCTGATGGGAAAGAGAAAAATAATCTGCCCTTGACCAACAAGACGAAGGGTCCATCCGACTAACTCAGCTACTTAATGAATGAAAGAGAGTTGCTGGACAGCTCCGTGGCGTTTCTATCTCCATCCACAGAGTACGTCTCCTCATCATGGTTACGAGAACCACCACAGACTGCCAACCACTTTGTCAACTAGGCATGAATGAGCTTTTTCTGAAGTTTCTTCCAAAGCAAAAAGCCATGTTTGCGACCAGACTGCGAATCAAGCAGGTTTCTGAAAGAATGCACTCTGTCTGACACACTCTGGCCAAAAAAGGAAAGTTCTAGGAAACGTTCAGATGGTCCCTTTGAATCCTGCTCTGTCCAGAGCAAAGCGGTGGGTGACCGGGATCGGGAGTCCTAGCAACGCTTGGGCCAATGGGCGGATGAAAGAGTGGGTGCGGCAGGCAGCCAAGGAGCAAGGAAGGCTGACACCAGGTCCCACCCATATCTTCTCACTCCCACCGCATGCGGCAAAGGGATGGTAATGGCTACATGATATTCTGAGCCTCCTGCCAGAGGCTTGTATGTGGTTCCTGTCAGAAACACCTGGGCCGGATCGATGATGGGCCCCACACCTAGACCACAACATTGGCAGCTGACCTTGGCAGGTTGTGCCCCCAGGTCTGGACTTTAGCCACAGTCAGGAAGAGCGCGAGCATGTGTCTCATTTCCAGATGCCGCAGTAAACAGAAATGCTGCATGACCAAACAAACAAACATGTAGGTTCTCTGTTTGTAGTCGTTGCTGTCCCCACGTGACCCAGGTGACCGAGCGGAATGGCCCCAGAGGGCTTCCCAGGCTCTAATCTTTATGGGAGGAGGGGTCAGCAGGTGTGTCTCACCTAGAGTCACTCGGTGGACTTGTACTCCCAACATTTGGGTTCGTGGCTGAGCGCTTAACCCGTGCACCACCGTTTAGGAAGGTACAAGTCTAAATTCCAGGATGTAGCTCTAAAGGAGGCTTTTCTGCATCAGCTGGGCGTGGAGGGTGGGGTTTTTGTCTCAGCTTCCCTAGCGTTCTTGGAGTTGCTTCTTTCGGTGAATAAGCTGGAGCCCTGGTGTTGTAGCGGTGGTTATGCATTGGACTGCAGACTGCAAAGTCAACAGTTCAAACCCACTAGCCACTCCATGGGAGACAGGGCTGTCTACTCCCATAAAGAGTTATAGTTTCAGAAACCCACTGGGTCACTATGAGTCAGCAGCCACTTGATGAAAGTGAGTGGAGCGATGTATAATTATTTTTCATATCTGAAAAGTGACTATGTTAAAAGTGATTATGTCCTTACAGTGATTTAAGGTCTTTAGCGTGTCAGAGAAACCCCGATTCCCTAATGACTTTATATCCACTTTTAGAGAAGTTAGGAAGGAGTCCTGGTGTTGTCATGGGTTATGCAGTTGGGTTGCTAACCACAAGGTCAGCAGTTCAAACCCACCAGCTGCACTTCTGGAGAAAGATGAGGCTTCTATTCCCGTGAAGATTTACAGCTTTTATTTTTTTTTACGTAACAGTCCATTGTAACCACCTTCTTCATATGTTATAAACGCCCACAGTAAGTGGCTTTCTGAATGGCAACATGTAGACATACTTAACTGATTAAATACTTAATCTCTTAGTTTGATTATTTTGTAATTAAAAATAGCAATAATAGTGTCGATCCTAACTATGTGGACACCTGCCCCTTCCCCGCCCCAAAAAAGAATTTATTTCAGAGGACAGCACTGAAGCTGCAGCTCAGGGACAAGGACATGGCTGATCAGAGCACACAGGAGCAAATGAAGGGGGAGGAAAAGAGAGGAGCACATCCTGGCCCACCAAGCCTGGAGGACGATATCCCTGCCCAGAGCAGCCAATGCACAGAGTGGACCATATGGCCGGCTGACTCTACGACACGACTGACCCATAGCCCTACAGGGGACAACACTGGAGACACAGTGTGGGAATTTCATCCATTCTGACGCCACCACACCGAGACAAAACACTAAGGGCGTGCAACAGAACAGCAAGGAGAACAGAGCAACACAGTCCCCAGGGAATGCCAAAACTAGACTTGTGCCAGTACATGGCACCCTGTCAGACTCAGTGGGACACACCCCTAAAGGCCAACAAACAGTCCTTCAACTAATTACGGGCTTTTCTCTTTTGTTGTCATTGGTTTGTTGTTGTTGTCTTGTTTCCTTTTGTTGCTTTCTTTTGCTCTGTCTTGTTTTGTGCACGTTATGATCTCCGCAGGTCTGTCTAAATAAGATAGGCTGGATGAACTATCTGGAGGAGAAGACAACGGGACCTACGGTTCCGAGGGGACATGGGAAAGGGGGGTGGGGGAAAGGAAGTGGTGTTAACAAACCCAGGGACAAGGGAACAAGTGATCCAAATCCGTGGTGAGGAGGGTGTAGGAGGCCTGGTAGGGCTTGAGCAAGGGTAATGCGGAATTTCTGAAACCCAAATGAAAGCTGAGCATGATAGTGGGACAAGAGGAAAGTAAATAAATAGAGGAAAGAACTAGGAGGCAAAGGGCATTTGTAGAGGTCTAAATAAAGGTGTGTACATATATAAATATATTTATATAGGACAATAGGGAAATAGATCTGTGTGCATATAGTTATAGGTTTAGTACTAAGGTTGCAGGTGGACATTGGGCCTCCACTCAAGTACTCCCTCAATGCAAGAACACTTTGTTCTATTAAACTGGTATTCCATGATGCTCACCATCCCGACACAATCGCTGAAGACAAAAGCGGGTGCATAAGCAAATGTGGCGAAGAAAGCTGATGGATCCTGTCTATCAAAAGATATAGATAGCATCTAGGGTCTTAAAGACTTGAAAGTAAACAAGCGGCCATCTAACTCAAAAGCAACACAACCCACGTGGAAGAAGCACATCAGCCTGTGTGATCATGAATGTCGAAGGGATAAGGGATCAGGCATCAAAGGATAAAAAAATCAATCGTTGTGAATGAGGGGGAGTGCAGATTGGGAACTCAAGATCCACCTGTAGGCAACTGGACATCCCCTTCCAGAGGAGTTGCGGGTAGGAGACGAGACAGTCAGGGTGCACTGTAGCAATGATGAAACATACAACTTTCCTCTGGTTCCTAAATGCTTCCTCACCCCCGCCACCCATCCCCAACTATCATGATCCCAATTCTACCTTACAAATCTGGCTACATCAGAGGATATACACTTTTACAGATAGGAACTGGAAACACAGGGAATCCAGGACAGATGATTCATTCAGGACCTGTGCTGAGAGTGGCAATACCGGGAGGGTGGAGGGAAAGTGAGGTAGAAAGGGGGAACCGATTACAAGGATCTATATATAACTTCCTCCTTGGGGGACGGGCAACAGAAAAATGGGTGAAGGGAAATGTCAGACAGTGTAAGATATGACAAACTAACACTAATTTATGAATTCTCAAGGGTTCATGAGGGAGGGGGGAGCAGGGAGGGAAGAGAAAAAATGAGCTGATACCAAGGGCTCAAGTAGAAAGCAAATGTTTTGAGAATGATGGCAACACATGTACAAATGTGCTTGACCCATTAGATGAATGTATGGAATGTGATACGAGTTGTATGAGCCCCCAATAAAATGATTAAAAGAATAAAAAATATAGCAACAATAGAAGGGGGAAAAAAGGATTTCTGGAAACTCACAGGGGAAGTTCTCCTCTGTCCCATGGGGTCGCTGAGTTGGAACGTGAGTTGGTCTTTGTTTGATTCGGGCCTGGGTTTATAGTACATATTTCAGGGGGGCCCAATTCAATCCCTCTCTCATTCCCAGCTCTCCTTTCTAAAGCCTGCCCTCGCCAGCCTGCTGGGCCACCCTCCGGGAAAACCTGGAGTTGTCAACTCTCAGGCCAGCTGAGGGCTGGTCACCTGCTTCTAAAGGGCCAGAAGGCATCCCTGCAGGGAGAGGGAAGTATGGAGGCTTCCCATACACCAAGCGGATGCCTGGTAAGCTTAAGCAAGAGTAAGACGTGGAGCAGGTCAGAGGGAGAAAGCATATTTGGCTTTCTACTCCTGCAAATAATTATCAGAAAGTCAGGGGCAGTTCTACCTTGTCCTATAGGGTCAATAGGAGTCAGAAGCAACTTGATGGCAGTGAGTTCTCAGCGGGTGACAGAAAGCCCCCAGAGATGTCTACCTCCCAATCCCCAGAAACTGAACTGGAGCTCTTTTGGGTCTGGTAGATGGATGGAACTTTGCAGGTACGACTAACAAAAGGATTCTGAGATGGGAGATTACTCTAGGTCAGCCAAGCGGCCCAATGTTCTCATTAGGGTCCACATAAGCAGAAAGCAGGTACATCCAACTCAGAAAAGGACGGTGTGCAGCAGAGATTGGAGTCGTATGCTCTGAAAATGGAGGAAGGGGCCACGAGCCAAGGAATGTGGGTGGTACCTTGAAGCCGGAAAAAACAAGGAGGTGGATTCTTCTATGAAGCTTCTAGAGTCTCTAGGCGGAACCATTAACACACCAGCCACTTGCTAATCAAAAGGTTGGAGGTTCAAATCCACTCAGAGCCACTCTGGGGAAATGGCCTGGTGATTAAGTGCAGAAAAACGAACCACTGAAAACCCTAAGGAGCACAGATTTACTCTGACACACCTGGGATTGGCATGCATAGGGATGGACAAGCTAAGCTACATCTTTACTGCAAGGTCAATAGTTCAAAACCAGCAGCCGGCCCACAAGAAAAAGAACAGGTTTTCTGCTAGTGAATAGGTACAACTTCAGAAACAGGTTGCTATGAGTTAAAACAGCTGGACGGCAGTGAGTTTGAGTGGCTCTTGAGTGCCTCCTATAGAAGAGAAAGTAGAAGTCGGAACAAGCTGGACCAAAGGGTTGTCACACACGTTGGTAAATCAACTCCAAGGTGCTGTGACGACTTGTATCATATGTCCAAGTCCTGGAATTCTCCCCAGGTGCTGTCTGGCACAGTTGTCTGCCAATTTCCTTGGCAGGAAATACATGGATGACAATGTATTTCCATCACATGGATGACAATAATAAAACTCAGTACACACAATGTGCAGGCATTTTACAGCTGTCTTTACAACCAAACGTCCTATAAATAAATCCTCGCAACACTGTTAAGTATGTGGTATTACCCTTATTTTTTAGATGAAGATGTTGAGCTTCAGCAGTTAAGGAATTTGTCCATGGATACACATCAAGTATGTGGCAGGCTGGGTTAAGAATCAAAGCCCTGTCCCATACGGATCGCCAAAGTTCAATAAAGAAGCAAATTCTGACACCCCTGCTGTTTTCTCAAGACACCCGATGTGCCGGGGCTAACTGGTTCTTGGTGTTCCCCCTGAGCTCTCAGCAGCACTGGTGCATGATGGCAGTTTTACAAGGCTGTGTCCTCCACCTGCCCATACTTAAAATGCCTGGTGCTCCCTTTGAATGCCCTCTAGGTGAGTGACTCTCTCTTCAGCTGAGTGATTGGAATTCTCTAGATAGTGTCTCGCCACTCCCAAGAATGCCTATTTGTCTGGTACACAAGGAAGCAAGATCCAGAAGGAGCAAGTCTAGGTTGGAATGGACTTCCCTGAACCAGTGGGGCACACAGTGGAGATCCAAGAACAGGGACTAACGGGTTAAGGCCCTGGAGGTAGAACATGCCTTCCCTCCCACAAAAACACAACCAATAAGCACGTCAAGCTGACAGGGGCCGGGGTACTAGGACTAAAAGGTTGCCTGGAGCCAAGATGCTGCAATACTTTAAACAGCTGGCCTCTCCTTTCTTTTTTTCTGAGCACAACTGCGGTAAACAGGGGTGGGGGGTGGGGGAAGGTGAGCTGTGCCAAGGAAAGCTCCCGTTCAACTCAGAAGGGATGTGGGTGGTTGGAGCAACTTCTCTGTTTTATCAAGACTTTAGGGACCAGAGGGCCCTCTCCTGCCCCAAGACTTCACCTGCAAAGGTCATGGCAGTGGCAGCTCTTAAGCTGCCTGAGATCCCCCAACTCATGGCAACCGCAAGCATCCCTGCACAGGATTGGACCATTGGGAGTCCCAGGGTTTCCATTGGTTGCATTCTGAGAGATCTTAGTCTGGAGGCGCTCTGAAGTCTCTTAGGCTTCATAGCAATACAAAACGAATTGTGCTTGAGGTGCACAGGACAGCAATGGAGCCCAAGTCTCCTGCGTGCAAGGGGAGAATTCTGCCACAGAACCTCTGCCCCCTCAGCCAGAGGCTCTTCAACTCTCCACTTCATCAATCGAGGCTCCTCAATTTCACTGGATATAGCTGAAACACACAGTTTACCATAAGTCGTCCTTTAATTAAAGTGATTTAATTGAATCTCTTATGAAAACTCTTTTAAAAAATCACCTCTTGATTTTGTTCTTTTATTCAAATGGGTCTAAGGAATAAAGACCTCAAATTCACATATTTTAGAGACTCATTTACTCAGACTAAAAAGTCCTGGTAATATTGTGGAATACGTGTTGAATTGCCAACCACAAGGTTGGTGGTTCAACCCCACCAGTTGCTCTATAGGGGAAAGATAAGGCTTTCTACTCCCATAAAGATTTATAGCATTGGAAGCCCTATATAGAGTCAATACCAGTAAGAATCAATTCAATTAGCAGTGGATTGTTTGTCAAAATGGACAAAGACGAATGATTTAGACAAACAAGACTATTAGCATGAGGCCAGAATGGTGCCCAAAAGACTCACGCCACTCTGAAAGACTCACTGCCACCAAGTCATAGCAACCCTATAGGACAGCACAGGACCTAGAACTGCGCCTGTGGGTTCACGAGACTGTAACTCTTTATAGGTGTAGAAAGCCGTGTCTTTCTCCCTTGGGGCTGGCGGTTTTGAACTGCTGACCTTGTGGTTAGCAGCCTAGTGCACAGCTGCTACGCCACCAGAGCTCCTATGTATTACTGAATAACTTCGGAGTTTGGATGTAAACACAACTGGACCCAGGAGTTGTCTCATGGTGACTGTACCATGACCTGTACGATTACGAGATGCCTAGAGACTCGCCTAACTAAACTTGCCTTCCTGGAGGCCATTATTTGGAGTATTTAAGAATTTAGGTACATGGTGAAAGTAATTTGTTATGTAAACTTCTATCCAAAAACACAATAAAATGTTTAAGAACTATTTCAGAAGCCTCAATGCACCACTGCAATTAGATGGGGCAGGAATGTAGAAGTTGGGTGGGTGGTCCAGAGGGCTTGCCCACCTCTACCCACAGTCTGTGATCTGAGCTTGGGTCCCCACCAACTACCACCACTCCAGAGCACAGTGAGCCCAGGGCTGGGAGTCTTCCTCCCCACCGAAACCAAACAGGCACTTCCCCACGGGGCTGCAAGGCACTGAGCCCTGACCCAGGAGTTTCCCAGGAAGCAAAGAGAAGCTTAGAAATGTGTCACACACACTCCAAAAAACCTCCCTGCCACTGAGTCAAGTCCAACCGATGGTGACCCAATAAATGCCTGGAATTAAAAGCCTGCCACGCTTTCATGCCTAACTGCTTGCCAGCCCCTCTGCCTGCGCCTGTTCCCTTCTCTCTCACTCCCTGGAAAATTCTTCTCAGTTCCTGGGAAGACCAAGCTCAAAGGCACCCACTTCTTGAAGTGTTTCCTGCTGGATCATCAGGCCCCTGATGCATCTCACAAAGGCGCCCTGGTGGCACTGTGGGTGGAGTCCTGGGTTGCTGACTGGACACTGGCCCTGGAAACCCACCAGCTGCTCTGCAGGTAAAAAAGATGAGGCTGTTTGTCTGCTCCCAGAAAGACTGACTGACTGTCTTGGAAACCCTCTGCAGATAAGAGTCTCCATAAGGCAAAACAGACTCCATGGGAGTGGCTTGGTTTTTTGCATACCATGCAAGTCCTTCCAGAACTTTGCAGGTTATTCTCCAAGCCTGTAAGGGCAGAGTTTGCACTCACACCATCAGGCATATTTCTCATCAGTTAATGCCAATTAAGGGCCATCGTCACCAAGCTGAGGATGTCACATTCATGCTCCCTAGAGCAGCAGGTCTCAATCTGTGGGTTGTGATGGGGGTCGAATGACCCGTTCACAAGGGTGGCCCGATTCCTAACAGTAGCAAAATGACAGTTATGAAGTAGCAGCGAAAATAATTTTAGGTTGGGCGATCCCCACAACACGATGAAGTGTATGAAAGGGTCGCGGGATGAGGAAGGTGGATGGGATGGTGAGGTGAGCTTCGGACCACAGGGTTGGCAATGTGAGACCATCAGCTACTCTGTGGGAGAGGCAGGCGGTTTTCTACTCTGGTCCAGAAACCCCATGGGGCAGTTACACTCTCCTATTGGGTTACGTTAGGGGGGACTCCACACAGTTGAGTTTGAGAGTTTGAATTAACTTGGCCTAAAAACACAGCTTCTGGATACCGAAGGCTTCAGAACTTCCAACAGGATGCCACCCTACTGGGAAAAATTTCCTTTTAGTTTACAGATTTATTGCACGACTGAAATATTATTTTCATATTTTTGGCTTTAGGATCTTGTGAAAAGTAAAACTCCACAGTGAAAAATGTCTCAGCATGACAGAATCTGAAATCTGTCTGTGCTTTTTCTTTCCTTTGGGTGGGGAGCATGATTTTGACCGATTCTATGCGGTTCAAGGTCAAGCAGAGAGGCAGTGAAAAAGAAGGCCTTCCACAAGAGGGGCTGACACAGTGGCTGCAACGATGGGTTCACACACAGCAACGGGGAGGATGGCACAGGACCGGGCAGCGTTTCCTTCTGTTGGAAAAAGGTCACTATGAGTTGGAACCAGATGGACTGTGCCTCCCATGAGGGTCATGGGTAGGAAAAAGGATCCAGGGGGATGGATTGCATCATTGTGACCAACACGGTGGGGGTGGGGGGACCCCTAGAAGGAAGTAAGATAATCATTGGCCTATAAGAACAGTAGAGCAAAGGCTCTCCCTATTTTATTTTCTATAATTTTGGAAATTGACTTGATTTCTCTTTTTTTGTTGTCATAGCATACTAGAAAAGTAAAAGGCACAATGAAAAATTACAAGCCACATAGCTTACTCTATGAAATTGTACTTTCTGTTTTTCAACAGTTTTATTAGCACCTCATCCATGTCATATAATTCGATCAACCAATCATATCAAAACGAGTTGTACAATTATCACCACATTCAATTCTAGAACATTTTCTTCTTCCTTGTACTCATTGCGATTCGTGTAATTACTTCTTTTTTTTCTTTTCTTTTTTTACATTTTATTAGGGGCTCATACAACTCTTATCACAATCCACACATATACATATATCAATTGTATAAAGCACATCTGTACATTCTTTGCCCTAATCACTCTCAAAGCATTTGCTCTCCACTTAAGCCCTCTACATCAGGTCCTCTTTATTTTTCCCTCCCTCCCCGCTCCCCCCTCCCTCATGAGCCCTTGATAATCCACAGATTGTTATTTTGTCATATCTTGCCCTATCCGGAGTCTCCCTTCCCCCCCTTCGTGTAATTACTTTTGTTTCTAATTCTGGCAAAAAAATATACGCAACAAAACATTCTTCAATTCTGCAACTTCTCCATGTATAATTCAGTGTAAAATTGTACTTTCTTGAGAGGTTACATATCCATTCGTCCCAGAGTTGATCATCACATTCAATATTATCTCGAAGTTGATGATTAAAAAAAAAAAAACAACCTTCTTTAAATTGCTGACATTGTTCATGTCAATTTAATTAAAAACAGATGGGTCTTTTGTTTTTGTAAAAAAAAACTAAACAAAAACAAAATCTGGCGATCTACTTGTGTTAGGGCAAACAGTTCTTGAGAGAATTAAAATGATACTGTGTTGAGGAAAAGACACAAGAAACAAAGAAACCCCCCCCACCCCCCACCCCCGTCAACTGATCTAACATTCCATCTCCAGAATCATTTCCCAAACATCCTGGGTAACTAGACTACTTTGGCATCTCCACCTTAGCCTTAGGTGAAGATTTAAGTTTTAGCCTAAGAATACAGGCAGCATCGATAGTGTCAATGGGTTGTTAACAGCTCAGAGATAATCTCTTCCAGGCAAGCCTGCTTTCAGTTGAACCTTCCAGGGGGGGTTAATGGAAGACTTTCATTGGGAGCTCCTTCACATCAAAGCTTTGGTGAAGAATAGAGCAAAACAACTGGGGGAGGGGAGGAAGGCCACTCTTTAACCTTCCAGGCTAATTGCTTAAACTGAATATTTCCTAATGGAGATAGCAACTTTCAGTTTAATAAACAAGTCATTTGTTTGAGAAGTGAAATGGCTGGCCAGCAGGAGCATCAAACAGCTTGAGGAAAATGCAACAGCAAGGCCATGGAATTCTCTCCCAAGTTCTTTGAAGCCCTAGCGTCTGTGCACACATAGCCATGCACACACAAATCACAGGCTTTGTCGTCCCTACCTGCCAACTCCTGGTCTTCCCCGGCCTCCTACCTACCCTGTTTCCCCGAAAATAAGACAGTGTCTTGTATTAATTTTTGCTCCCAAAGATGCGCTAGGTCTTATTTTCAGGGGATGTCTTATTTTTCCATGAAGAATATGGTACACATTTATTGTTTTATTAAAAGAGACCTCACACTTCCTGTCTCCTCTGGCTGTGCTACGGCCAACAGTGAGCTGCACTGTGATGTCCACCGCTACAGTCCAGAGTTACGGTAACTCTGGGGGCCTTATTTTCAGGGAGGTCTTATTTTCGGGGGTGCCTTATATATCAGTGAGAGGCAAAACTGTAAGGAGGTCTTCTTTGGGGGGTGTCTTACTTTCGGGGAAACAGGATACTGTCCTCAACCTACCTGCCATCCCAGAGCTCTTCTGGGACAGAAGTAAGCATTGAGAATGCATGTCATTCACCAACAAGCCCTTGACTTCAGCATGCACCCACCAATTAAAGACAGAACCAGCCCATGGGTGGTTTGAAGTATGGCCCTCCTGCTGACGGCAGTACCTTGCTATGCCTTAAAAAAAAGAAAGCGAACCTATTGTCCCGTCCATTCTGAGCCAGAGCGGTGCGACAGGAGAGAGGACAGCTGCTAAATCCAGTAGCAGCCTGCCACGCCTCTCAGCTCAGAGCCTCTGGTGGTGTGACACCTTCGGGCAGCAGCTGAGAGGGTAACTCGTGCCACCAGCGCTTGCCGCACCACACGCTTGCTTTTCTGAAGTTGGAGAGTTTGCCATGAGCCATCTCTAAACCCAGCTCCATGGAGTTCTGACTGACTTCCTGGGCAACTCTCTCAGGCTGTCCTCACAAGCTCGAATCTTCTGGAGCAGGCGTCCTCAAACTACGGCCGGCGGGCCACATGTGGCCCACTGAGGACATTTATCTGGCCCACCGGGTGTTTTTGCTCCGTTTGTTATTTTTACTTCAAAATAAGATATGCGCAGTGTGCATATGAACTTGTTCGTAGTTAAAAAACAAACAAACTATAGTCCAGCCCTCCAGCGGGTCTGAGGGACAGTTAACTGGCCCCCTGTTTAAAAAGTTTGAGGACCCCTGTTCTGGAGCTTGGCATTCTTCACCATGTTGAAGTCCTGCCTGTGTTTTTACTTCAGGAGAGGCTTATCCAATGTACCCCAATTTTTCTTCTTAAAAGAAACCAAAATCAAGCCATGTTTCCAAAGAAATGTACTCTCCCAGACACATTCAGTAGCCACTTGATTTGTGTGTGCACTAGACTAGAGAGGGCATGTATTACGTAATGCACACACAACCACCTGGCTTTATCAAGCCGAAGCTTCTTACAGCATTTCACGAAAAGCACACGATTACGTAAAATGCACTCGCTGAGCAAAGTCTCAAAGAATACTTACTCGCAAGCGTTCTTGTAATAAAGTCATTTCCTCCTGGATTTTCCTGGTAATCAATTTGATGCCCACCCATTTCAAACACAAAACCAAATCCACTCCCCAAATAACCTATTTCCTCTACAACAACAATCTAGAACCAGATAAACCCTGTTGACCTCGCTTTGATTCAGACTCTATGGCCCAATAGAACAGAGCAGAACTGTCTCACTGCAATGCTTACAGACGAAGGCTGCCACGTCTGTCTAACAGAGCAGCTGGTGCATTCACATGTGGATCTATAGGCACCTCACCCTTATGGAGTGGCACCAATGAATAGCAGGACATTGTACATATGTGCATAAAAGTAGTTACAGAACAAAAAAAATTTTTTTAAAGCCCAATGCCATGAGTCATTTCCACCTCAAAGTGAGTGATGCTAAATAGGATTCCCAAGGCTGTAAAGCTTTGCAAGACAGATAGCCTCATCTTTCTCCCACGGGTCCACTGGAGGGTTAGAATTGCCCCCCTTGCATTTAGCAGGCCAATGCTTTACGACCAGGGCTTCTTCTATCTTTAAAGTCCTTTAAAACAACTCCATGAGAAGGACAAACCCCGCCACAACTTTCAAGACATGGCTTCCACTAAGGCATCGATATTAATTAAATTCTCAAGTAAAATCTAAAAGGGCTCAGGTTTTCAGTAGCCATATGTAACCATTGAGTGGGTTCATGGAACTCCAGCCTGGGCTGTGACTGAATCGGAGCTGTGAGGCCTGCGTGCTTTTTTTTTTTTTTTGCCACAAAACATTCTGTGTGCTCTTTGCTGTTAAAATTAACCCAGGGCCTTTCCTGCGAAAGAAGACACAGGACACACATGTATTTAAGCTTCTGCTGGATGAACACTCAAGGGGAAATTCTCCAAAACAGGAACCAGTAATGGGGATTCCAGAACCATGCCTGAATTTAGTCTAGACAGGTCGGCTTAGTCTTGCTTCTGCCATCTTCATTTCTCCTCCTGTGAAATGGGAATAGTGGTTGGTGACACCTCCAATTTCCAGAGGCAGGAGTAACTCCCTGTGTAAGATGACAGTTTATACTCTAATCTCAATGATAAAATATCACGACTTGGAATGCATTTATCAATTTGTCCACTAATATCTCAATCTTGTACTTTCTTCCAGAGCAAAAACACCCAAGACATTCTCAGGACACACACACATCTCGGCTACCCTTATCGCAGGCCTGTAGGTCTATGAAGACAAAAAAGCAATCCTTTGACGATTTCAACAGTAACTTTAGGAGATGACCTGAAAATGTTGTCATGACATTCCAGAGATAAACAGACAAAGAAGGGGAATTCAAGGTTTGAAACAGTCGAACCAGGTGCAAAACTCTCAAGGGAGTCCAGGTCTTTAGTCCATTCCAACTAAGCAGAAGAACCAGTCTTTCAAATTGGTTTCATTCCACATCTGGGAGCTCTGGCAGCTTTCTCCTGGGTCTGCCTTCTTGGAATTCCTAAGCTGGGCCCATTGGCTCATCCCAAACATTCAGGTCTACGATAAAGGGAGCTTACATTTATGTAAACACCAGCGATAAAAACCACCCTTCGGAACTTGATGAAGCCCTAGAGATGTTAGTGCTTGTTTTGAACTCACTGGTACACAACCAGATTAATCATTCACTGTTTTTACCAGGAGTGTTTACTGGCAACAAAGAGATTTGAGAACTGGGCTTCAAGTTAAGCTTGATTTGAGCTTGTGGAGGAACCTTCAACATGACCAAACCTGGCCCGGCTTCAAGTCAAATCTCAATTTGTTTGGGGCTAAAGCATCCGAAACCCAAACAAAAGGCAGGGCAGAACTCAGTTTGAGACTGGATTGAACTCAAGATATGACATGCTGTATATTCTTTTTATTTTATTTTTTTTTAGGGGAGAGTGCGACCGCAGTCCCCCACTACCACAAATTATGCAGTCGAGCCTCCCACATTTGGGGAAATCGCAGGGGTCAGCACATCCGGAGTGCAATGGATAAGCCTCGCCCTGGGAAAACCACCTTCGTGATCATGGTATCTCCCCTGCCAGGTAAGTATATGTATATTCTTTTTAAAAAGGAGCAAAGCTCTTATAAATTTTCTAAGGTTTCACTTAGATTACAAATAAGTATTCAGATGATAACTAGTCACATGAAGTTCTTGCTTGGGGAAATTCAATCAGTCCAGCTCTTCTGGGTCAAAGGCCACTGAGTAGTCCTGTAAGATGAAGTGATGGACATGCCTGTAGGTGTTCAAAGATCACTAGATGCCAGTGAGGGAAGAGAAGCAGATGAATCCAAGTTATTGTGGCCAGTAGTCAATTCTGATCAAGAAATGTAGTGATTGGAGCATCTATGTGAAGTGTCAACTAAAGTCCACATTGGAAAAAGCAGACCAGCCTGTGTGATCTAAGGATTATATGCAATATAATCCAAATGAAAAGGAGGGAGTGATATATCAGAGCTTAAATTTTGAACACTCTGTTTGCAGAAGGTTCTGGATGGCAGTGGAAGCCCAAGATCCATTTGCAGGGTCCACACCCTGACCCCCTCTGACCATATGTGAGGGACGTGAATACCGCTGCAGTGCCGATTAGAGTGGACTGAGTCAGGTTAAAAAGTAATATCTTATTTGATCTCCCTTTGACCCATCTGAAAGTTGTTTCAGCTTAAAGATAAAAAGAGTGAAGGGGAAATACACGTGGATGAAGCCTCTGGTGATCCTCTGACCACAGAGCAGGCATGTGGATGGCCTTGCTATCATGCAGACTACATTAGAAAGTGGACTGTGGCAGATGTAGTTAGGTTAGAGTTTAACACCTTATCGTTTGTTCTCCATTTGACCCATTTTGAAGTCATTCTAGTTTTTAACAAGTTCTGCTTTCTTTTCGATGGAAGGTTTCTATTTCATTTTGTTACTGTTGCTAGCTTTATTGTTTGTTCGCTTCTTATTTTTCAGTATAGGAGATCCGGGATGGGTGGATCTACACAGACAGTAGCTGGATGAGTGGTTTCTTGGGGGTAGGGCAGAGGAGGCTAGATGGAAATGGGGAGCTACAGAGAAGAAGAAGAGATTCTAAAATTGGTGAGGTAATGTACAGCTCTACTTGATACGACTGATTATTGAATTCTATGATATGTGAATTCTATGGCAATAAAACTGTTCCAAAAAGAAAAATATTGTTAAAAATAAATTTGGATCTTTTGCCAACCGAAAAAATTATTTCCCAAAGGGCTCTAGAATCAAGAGCCAGGTTGGAACTCAAGCAAGTCTTGGTTTCATTGCCTCTACTGATAGTATCTCAAATCTTACATACAAACAATCCGAAAAGGGAACTGAGAAACACCAAATTGGCACATAAGGAGGCCTTTCTCCTCAAGATAGAAATTCAAGAAGTATATGAAGCACTCAGGAAAATAATGGCAAAAGAGATTGTAACCAAGCAAGACAGCCCAGACTCTGATAGCATATCCAGGAAGCCAGGGACCAAAGATTTCTCAAAAGCTGAACTTTGGTGAGTTCTCTCCCCCTTTCCTCAGAAAGCCCATGTGGTGCTGCTGCCTCCGGGACAGGCTGCTTAATCACAGGGTCTGCAGCCCCACGCCAGACAGGCTCCCTGATGAAGCGCTGGACATCTCTGTTAAGAGCTGGTTGGGATGGGGAGGGTGGGATGGACACCAGAAAAGTGGGTGAAGGGAGACGTTGGACAGAGCAAGATATGACAAAATAATAATTTATAAATTATCAAGGGTTCATGAGGGAGGGGGGAGCGGGAAGGGAAGGGGGCAAATGAGAAGCTCATGCCAGGGGCTTACGTGGAGAGCAAATGTTTTGAGAATGATGAGGGTAACGAATGTACAAATGTGCTTTACATAATTGATGTATGTGTGGATTGTGATAAGAGTTGTATGAGCCCCCAATAAAATGATTTTTTAAAAAAGAGTTGGTTGGGTTTTCCCCCAAAGAATCCTCTAAAGGCTATTTTACCCTAAGAATGGCCTAAAGTCTGAAAACAACGTGAGAATCAGCAAACCCTTCTTTTAAGTGTACCACAACCACCACTTAGAAATGCGAGCTGTGCCTGCCTGCCTCCCTCACTGCAACTTCAGCACAGGGTGGGGTGCTGGGAGCATAGCGATGGCACTCCCGCGGTCATTGGTTCCCAGGCACCTGCTGCCCCACGTGCCTCCTGCGTATCTGAGCAGTGGGAACACTGTGATGAGAAGCGGCCTGGGCCTGCCCTCTGGAAGGGACTGTTCTGGGAAAACAGGCTATTTCTCCACTATCAATAAATGAATGTTATACCCGTGGTAAGTGCTGGAAAGAGAGGAACCAGGCCAGGAGAACTTCTACTAGGACGCATGTGACCTTGTCGGGGAGGTCAGAGAAGGCGCTTGTAAGGAAGTGACAGCTGAACCTCCTCAAACATCAAGAAGAGGAGAGCGCTCTCTGTCCAGAGAGGGCCAGGCTGACATGGGAGTACAATAGGCCGGTGGAAACGGTGGAAGGGATATCTGAAGGGGAACAGGGTCTGATCATGGAGGCGTTGGGCCTTAAATTTAACTCACTGTTACCTCTTCCCTGGGAGAGGGACAGCAGAGAAGGGGGGAAGGGAGACTCCGGATAGGGCAAGATATGACAAAACAACGATGTATAAATTACCAAGGGCATATGAGGGAGGGGGGAATGGGGAGGGAGGAGGGGAAAAAAAAGAGGACCTGATGCAAGGGGCTTAAGTGGAGAGCAAATGCCTTGAGAATGATTGGGGCAGGGAATGTATGGATGTGCTTTATACAATTGATGTATGTATATGTATGGATTGTGGTAAGAGTTGTATGAGTCCCTAATAAAATGTAAAAGAAGAAAAGAGAAAAAATGATTAGGGCAAAGACTGTACAGATGTGCTTTATACAATTGATGTATGTATATATATGAACTGTGAAAAGAATTGTATGAGCCCCAATAAATTGTTAAAATTAAAAGAAAAAAAAAAGAAAGAAAATGATTAGGGCAAAGCATGTACGGATGTGCTTTATACAATTGATGTATGTATATGTTTATGTATGGATTGTGATAAGAGTTGTATGAGCCCCTAATAAAATGCAAATTTAAAAAAAAAAGAAAAAAAATTTAACTCACTGTTATACTGTAAGGGGCGGGGGTGGGGGGAATGCAGTGGAGATGGGAGGTGGTTATAATAAATATACTAACCCTGAGCTCACCGTGGGCTCTGTCCTAATTGTGGCCTTTGTCTGTGTAACGTCAGCAAGGCCAGGAGTCCAGCCAGGAATCTGAATCCAGCTCTGTTCTTCCACTCCAGCAGAAGGTCAGGGACTTCAGGAATTCTGTCGCCTGACAGAACTCTATTATTTTTAAATGTCTGATTTTTGCGTGTGAACAGCTTAAATCTTTCTAAATCCAACCCCGAGGATCACACAAACAAGCAAACATCGCCCTGCTTCCCTACCCCAATGCTGCCCACACTACCAGCTGACAATTTTATTTTCTGCTTGATAAATGTTTAATATACCATCGTAAATCCCTACACTAGCTCTAGTTCAGTAAATCCTTTGTACAATAGAAAAGTTAAGCCTGAGCCCTTCGGGCACTGTTATGCCAACATTAGTAGATACTAAAAATTAGTGAATCCTAAAATGGCTTTCAAATGATATTGGATTCACAGTTACGGCTGAAAAAGCAGTAAGCTAGGAAAACCGTCTGTTCAGTGGAGGGTGTGGGAGTCAGGGATTGGCATCAACTCAAACTGGTGTTGGGTTCAGGTTTTGCCTCTTATTGGCTATCAGGTCACCATAGGCCTCCCTTCCTGATCCTTGGTGTCCCTGTCGGAAATGGGACAGTAGTAGCTGCCTGGGGGTTGAGGACCTGCCATGTTCGGAGATAGTGCCTGTCAGATGGACAGCAGGTGCTCTGCACACAGGGGCTCTTAGGGTGGCGGGAAAGTAATCTAAGGGAGACACTCCCAGCGCCCTTGTGGGCCCTCAAACAGTTAAGTGGGAAGTGTGTTACAGCCAAAAGGAAGGGAACAAAGAAAAGGCAAATATTTCAGACAGAGGATTTTCCAGATTAACCTCTGCCTAAACCCCTTTTCTCAGATGACACAGCATGGGAGCAGCTGCTGGTGACGGCAGGCCGGCTGCAGAAGTCAGCCGTGCGCTCTCTCCAGGGACCTCTGTGGGAAACAACAGCAGCGCTGGCCCCGGGTTTCAGATGGGGAAAGGCGTGGGCTGCCTGCCTGCCTGGTCCCAGAGCCCATCCCTCTAGAAGGCCCTGGCTATCTCCCTGCCCTCTATTTGTCTTCCAAGCAGACTCAGAGAGGGGCACCGACCAAGGAAACGGAAAGCAAGACTAAACTCACTGCCCTGGACTCCATTCTGGGTCAGAGTAACCCTCTAGGGCAGAGGAGAACTGCCCCGTGGGGCTCCTGAGGCGGAATCTTTACAGGAGTAGAAAGCCTTGTCTGTCTTCCTTGGAGAGGCTGGTGGTTTCGAGCTGCTGACCTTGCTGTTAGCAGCTCAACCTACAGCACCACTGCGTTCTCAACCACTGTCCAAGGAGGAAGGCTGGGCGTTGTGTGCCTTTGAGTTGACCGAGATGCACAGTGACCCTAGACGACAGAGTGGAAGAATTGCCCCATCAAGTTTTCTAAGCAGCCTTTGGTGACACAATGGCTAAATGAACCAAAGGCTGGCTGGTGGTTTGAACCCACCCAGGCAAGGACCTGTGGCAGAAAGATGTGGCCATTTGTTTCCATAAAGATTACAACAACACAACATCCCATTGCCATCTGAGTCAGGTAACCCAAGAAGGCAGAGTGGAACTGCTTCACAGTGTTCCTGCGGCTGTCAATCATTACAGGAGCACACAAGTTCATCTGCCTCCCAAGGAAACCCCAGTGAAGTTAAACCAGCGACTTCGCAGTGAACAGCCCAATACATAACCCACGGCGCCATGACAGTCTGGAAAAGCCAGCGGGGCAGCTCTACTGTAGCACGTGGGGCTGCTGAGCGTTGGGATCAGGTAGAAAGTCACCTCCCCGCAGTCTTTACGGGTTCAGATCATCAGAGCCACGGTGAGTTCCAACAGCCAGTCTCTCCGGTAGCAGCTGAGTGCTTAAGCACGGCACTACCAGGGCTCTTTCACGTGGGCGTGAACCTGTCGCTGCCGATTCGTCTGACTCTTAGCAATCCGAGTGGACAGAGTAGAACTGGCCCAAAGGGTGTCCACGGCTGTCATCTTTACAAAGGCAGACTGCCATCTCGTTCTCCTGGGGAGTAACTGGTGGTGGATTCGAACCACCAACCTTTAGGCTAACAACAGAGTTCTTAACAGAGGAAAGGGCTCCATTTCTGGGTGTCTGAGGAGTGAACACCTTCAAAACACACCATGCGCAGCCCAGCACTCTGCACACATTAGTATTTGATATTTCTACTTCAGGGAGGTTTGATTTCTAATAGGATAGAAAAAGCTGAAGGAGGGACAGCACCCTGTAGAAAGTGACAACATATGGACCCCAGGCACACAACAGGTTTGTTAGTTTATCGATGATTCAGCTCTCATGCAATGCTCTCTAAATTTCCCCAGAAGTTCTAAGGAAGCCTAATGTAGACATCAATGTCAGGGAAGTACGACTTGGGCGTTGAGATCATTCGGCAGGCCCTTAACATCTCTGCCTACCCACATTCAGCAGAGGGCTTCCGCCTCAAGGCAAAATCCTCCAGTGCTGTGTGTGTGTGTGTGTGTGTGTGTACGCGCACGCGCACAGACAAACCCGCTCCCCTCAAACCCTCGGACTTTGGAACTCCAGCAGTCACAGTACTAAAGAGAGAAAAGCAGGTGAAAAGATGCAAAGGCCTTTGCACCTGGTTTT
Source organism: Tenrec ecaudatus (assembly GCF_050624435.1). Classification (NCBI taxonomy): domain Eukaryota; kingdom Metazoa; phylum Chordata; class Mammalia; order Afrosoricida; family Tenrecidae; genus Tenrec; species Tenrec ecaudatus. The sequence goes on along the minus strand of NC_134539.1, from coordinate 47,350,512 downwards.
GTTCGTGTTCAGAAGAAACAGAATTCAACCCTGTCAAGTCACAACCAAACCAAACTCTGCATTAAACCGGGCCCCTTGCCGTCAAGTTGATTCCAACTCAGAGCAACTATGCACCTGTGAGATGTCCCAGGCGGGCTATATGTGCAGGCCTGCAAGGTCAGAAGTTTGAAACTACCAGCCGCTTAAAGACTGGGCTTTCTAGTCCCAGAAAGAGGTATAGTCTTGGCCGCTCACTGGAGCAGTTCTTCCCTGTCCCAGAGGTCGATGTGAGTCGGCATCAACTGGGCAGCCGTGAGAAATCTCAGAGAGATGTACTCTCCCGAAGAGAGGCTGGTGGGTTTGAAATGCCGACCTTGCTTTACATAAATGTCCCCTGGTTTACCTGACAATGCCAACAGGGCCCCTTACATAAGAGCCCCTCCCCCAAGTACAAAACTGAAAAATAACCTTGACCACTACCTGAAACAAGTCAGAGCAGCTTCAAGGCAACCCTGATTTCGCTGGGGAGCTGTCTCCCAAAGAATTGAATGCATTTCTCATTGAACTGATTCATGCAAAGCAAATGAGATTTCACAATAGATGTTGCCACAATTCCAGCCCCTGGAGGCTAACCAATTCATTAACTCTCTCATTGGAGGCAAGCCCCCATCTGCTGGCAGGGTCTCAGAGGCTGAAGCCAAGCAGGCTTGAAGATCATCCTTGGGAAACGTAGCGGCTGATGGCCTGTGCCTTCTTAGGCGTCCTTCCGAAAGATAGTGGCTTCGGACCCTCAGGAAAACACCTTCTTTGAACCTACCTGGAAACCGGAACCATTTCCCCCCTCGATGGTAACTTCACTAATTCAGGGGAAGCCGGTTTCCTTTAGCCTGAGTGCCAGATGGCCACAGGAGGACTGAATCCCAGAACAAAGCATATGGCAGCAGAGAGAAAAGCAGGCGGCTGCCTCTGATACAAAATGGTTCCATTAGGGCATCAATGGTTTCCGCAGGGGAAACAAACATTTTATTCTGGTAACAAACACTCCTCTCTTCTTATGTATCCTGGATCTGCAGACTTAGCTCGAAGTCCCAAGAATGGTGTCTACTATGTGGACAAAATGTATCATTTTAGTGGTGGCTGGGGGCCCCGGGGCTGATTTTTAAATACTGCCTCAGACTTGCCATTAGAAACTGTGTTTCTTTTCATTTGAAAAATTGGGGAGCTGGAGGCGAGGCTCAACAGAAGAGCTTAATTGAGAAACATTCTACATTCAGGGGGGGGAGGAAGAGGTGTTGGCTTTTGGGGGTATTTAGGCTAGCAAAGGCCCCTGGGGGTGGGGGGGGCACGTGGTTTCTGATTGGCTGCTGGACTGAAAGGTCGCGGTCCCAGCAGCAGCTGAGCCGAGGACAGGCTCAGAGGGCTGCTTCTGCCCCATCAGCGCCAAGCGCTCTTTACAGACAAAGTTAAGGATAAGGTGCTTCAATTCTGACTCAAAGGGAAGATCCCTCTGCATCCTGGCACAGAACAAACCTGAGGGTCTAACCCCAGGACCGTAGCGGGTACTTGCACCAATGGACAAGGAGCTTCACGATGCCAGTCTCTTTTAGTAGAAACGTGGCACTTTGAGAGTGGGTAAGAACACTGGCTGCCCAGCCAGGGCTGCCGAGCTTAGAATGGCAGGTGATGTTTCTGCATCGTGGCACCAACTGCGTACATGTGGAGGAGGACTGACTCGTAAAAAGCACGCAGAAGGCGCAATCCTACCTTCCTGCCTTCACTCACTCATTCAGCAAACTAATAAAGCAGATCGGGGTGCCGCTGCACAGTCTGCGGACCGAGGCTGGATTACAAATACTTTGGAAGGATGAATTCTATGATAGAGGGGTTATCCTTCAATAAAGCTGTTATTACAAACAAAATTAACCTGCTGCCTATAATGGGCCACGTACTGCTTTTGTAACCCAGAGAGAAGTGCGTGCCTCACCCAAGGTGAGTTCGTGATGAAGAAGGTTCCAGAGTTCAGTGATCCGGGTACCCTGCCAATCGTAGGATTTCCTGCAGCAGTTCCCCTCACCGGCCACACAGTTCGGTGCCTTCCAAGATACTGAAAACCCAACCAGCAAACTCACTGCTGTCAGGTTCATTCTGACGCATGGCAGCCCCGTGTGTCACAGCAAGAATAAAAAAATGAAGCACCAACAAGCTTCCTTTTCTTGTGTCTGACAAGACTACATCATAAAGTCGAACACACATCCCTCTCCCAGTGAGTAAGGAGAGGTCTCTAGACTCGACAGTCATCTCACGGGCAGAGGCCCCCTGCCTCCTCTGGGTTCGCAGCAACTGACTCATGGCAGAATCTCAATAAACCAATACCCACCGAGGAAAAGCCAGCAGCTGTGGTGAGTAATTAAACAGAAAAAGATGAGGCTTTCTACTCCCAGAAAGAGTTGTAGTCTCAGAAACCCACAGTCTCTGGATGACAGTGAGTTTTGGAGCAATAAGGATGAATCAAGTCAATACAACTCTAACTCTCTCTAACTCTCTCTCTCTACAGAGAGAGAGAGAGAGAGAGAGAGAGAGAGAGAGAGAGAGAGAGAGAGAGAGAGAGAGAGAGAGAGAGAGAGAGGAGGTTACTCAAAGAACAGCATGGATCTGTCCAGCAAGGGGTAATGAGTACCCGACAATAACTGGAAATCAGACGCGATCAATGGAGCCTTAAGTGACGCGATCAATGGAGCCTTAAGTGACGTGCTGTATATTCAAGCTTAGAGATGGTGAGTGCAACACAGAACAAGAAGTGGCTTTTCAGACTCTTACCCGTCATCGCTTTCCATTCAATGAACAAGTGCTGTGACTTAGCCCAGAGACGATCAAGAGTGCTGCAGCTCGGCAACAGCCCCCCGGGAGGGGGAGGCGTCGTGGACGAGAAGGCTACAGTAATGTATCTCCATGCTGGACCCTCCGACTTGCAGTGTGTTCTTTAATGCCATTGCCATTCTATTCACATTCTTTATAACTCCCACCGCATGGCTGGGTAGCTGGCTGATAATGTAGTTAAGGTACTTGGTCCCCTTGAAGGGCGGGATCGTGCAAATGTGATGTGATGTGTGGGACCTTAACCAGGACTAGGCTGTAGCATCATGCAGGGAGGGCACAGCTGTGAAGAATAGTCCTGAGTGACAACATGGACCCTGTGTCATTTCCGATGCTGGATTCACCTGTTACTACTCCCCATAAACCTATAACTGTGAGCACTTAACTCAAACATCCACTGCATCGAGTGGATGCGGACTCGTGGGGGCCCTACAGTGATGGGTAGTGGTAATGCGTTGAGCTGCCATCCTAAAGGTCAGCAGTTCGAAACCAGCAGCCGCTTCTCTGGAGAAAGATGGGGCTTTCCACTTGTGTAAAGAGTCCGTCTTGGGAACTCAAAGGGGTAGTCCTACCCTGTCCCATACGGTTGCCACGGGTCAACATGGAGTCGGTGGCAGTGTGTTTGTTTATTTGGGGTTGGAAGGTGGAGGCATGTCTGACCTCTGGCTCATGGGAGTCAGCTAGGCTGATGACCTTGTGAAGTTCAAGAAGGGTGGACACCACCCTTATCACTTTTTGCATTTTATGCATTTTTTGCATACGCTCAGCTGCTAGCCCCAGAGCCACGTAAGACAAAGGATCAGTGACCTCCTTCTGAAAACCAGCCACGGAGACTCTACGGAGCCCAGCTCTGCTCCGACGCCCCTGGGGAAGTGGCACATCCATTGGAACGCCCCGCAGCAACTGGTGTCCTTTGAGGTTTGCTTTAATGCTTCTCCCCAAACCCTCTTTTCCCAACTTGAGCGGGTCATCACCTACAGAACAAAAAGGCACTTCTTGTGCTTGACAACTGGCCTTATGTAATGCGTTTTCCGGCTCCCAGTGACATCACAGCGTTCAAAGGAAACCTGGCTGGATGTCTGGGGTGGCTGACAGAGCGCTGGCTCTCTGTTTCGAAGGCACACCACCAACCCAAACACAAGCAGCTCAAGTTAAGAGAAGACCTCTCCCACAGGCCACTCCCGCTCAGAACTCACAGCTAGCAAGAGGGCTCAGAATGAGACAGCCAGAGCGCTCTGTCTGAAGTATATTAATAGCAAAGCAGTCGTCCATTCTGCATCGTGCACTCTGGACGACCCACTTAGACAATGCCCCTCCCCCTGTGTGCATGGTGTTCTGAGTGTTTCTGGCGTCCTCTTGGGCCTAGGCACGCGTCCCAGGGCAGAAGGGAGGCTCTGCTTTGTACTGATACTTGGTGTGAGAAGAAAAGAACCCAGCAGCCGGAAGACTTGATTCATTATTTCTGCACTGGAATTGTGACTTTCTGATCTCACTTTCCTGGCCCCCCCGAACGTCACCAGTACCGAGCCCTGTACCTAAGGCAGAGAAAAGTATAATGTGGTCAGAGGTGAAGGCAAGCATGGGTCGAAGTCCTTGTCAGAGTGGTGAATCCTTGTCAGTAAATGAGGCCAGGCCAGCCAGCCAGCTCTCCACATACAGTACGTACGTCTCTGAGAGGCTGAGACCCTATGCAGTCATCTGTTTCTCCAGCACCTAATACACCCAGCTCCCAGGAGCGACCCCTCCAATGAACGGAAACCTGGTCACCCACAGAGTAGATTGTTTGTCAGGTTTATGTAATGCGCCCCCTCCAGACACATCACGGATTCCTCGTCACCCAAACCACATTACAGTTACCATTGCAAGAACTCACCAAATGAGCCCAGCTGCACTGCCTCCTGAAGTTTCCTGTCAGCCAAGCCCAGCAAGGTTTCACGTGAGGTCGAGCTCTCTTCCTCCAGGGCTGATCACTGTCCTTACACCAGGTCACTCATAGTCACGAGAAGGACCGCTGTCTGAGATCCACCTCGACAGACAGCTCTGCACGAGTTTTCAAAGTCACCACTATTTGGTGAAAAACAACAGTTTGGAAGGGATGTTGACTTCCAAACTCTCAGTTAAGGAAAAGGGAGCAAATTGATCCAGCAATGATTGGTTGGGCACCTATCACACCTTTAGGTTAAGTTGTGTTCAGTGGGTTTTCGCAGATTCTGAATCTTTGAAAAATCAATTCAATCTGAATGTATCATTCGGAAATCACTCATAATCAGAGGACAGAATATGGTAATAGTGGTAGTGATTTTTTTTTAAGTATTAGGGATAGTTCTTTAAATTCTTCCATTATCTGCACCAGTACACCACAAAGCTCTTTCTGCAGTACAATGAGAAGACTGAGGTGTGACACAAGGGCCTAAGTCCAAGGCTGCCTGGCCCATCGAGGAGGTAGGCCTCTGGCTGCCTTGATCTTCAAAATGACCAAAGTATGTTTGTTGGTCACTAAACTAGGAAACCATTTCAGCCTCTCAAGTATCCAGCCATCTGGAAGCCATTCTTTCCTTGTGGTGTCAGAACTGCAGAGACCCAGATGTCCTTTCGTGGAGCTCAGCCCAATGAAGGATGTAAAGACTCAAGCATAGAAGTATCCAACAAGGTGGCACATGCAACAGTAACCAGGATTCTCAACCACAGCACTACTGACCTTTTGAGCTGCATTATTTGCTGGGGGTAGGGGTGGGGACAGGGGGCTGTCCTGTGCGTGGTAAAATATTTAAGAGCACGCCTGGCTTCTACTCACTAGTTGCCAGTAGCAACCACCACCCCACTGTGATGATCAAAACGTCCCCTGATATTGCCAAAGTCGTCCTGGGGTTTCGGGCCTTTGGTAAAGGCACCTACACAGTCTGAGAGCACAGAAGAGGGATTAGCAAGCATTTCCTTGAGCACCTGCGATCTGAACTGAACCTTGAGGGTATGAGAAAGCCAGGGCAGGGGTGCGCGGCAGAGGAGAGAGCAAGAAGAGCAAAGGAAACTGCTTGGTCTAGGCCACAGACTAGAAAGAGTGTGGGGCTGAGAGAAAGTGCAAGGCAGGGACATGAAGGCATGAGGGGAGCAGAAAGCAAGGGCAGATGTCGAGCATCGTGCTTGAACAGGGCACAGACGTTAGTGTAGCCGCGGTCACGTCTCGTGGGACCAGCCCAGCTGTGCTAGCCTTCACACAGCTCCACACCAGCTGCCACCCAACTGGCTTCAGCTCACGGTGACTCTGAGTGTCAGTGGAGGACCGTGCTCCAATGCTTCCAAGAGCTGATGGTTTCAGAAGTGAATCACCAGGTCTTTCTTCCTAGATGCCTCTAGGACAGTGGTTCTCAACCTTCCTAATGCTGCAACCCTTTAATTCGGTTCCTTATGTTGTGGTGACCCCCGGCCATAAAATGAATTTCCTTGCTACTTCATGACTGTCATTTTGTTACTGTTATGAATCAGGCCATTCTTGGGAAAGGGTTGTTTGACCCCCAAAGGGGTCGCGACCCACAGGTTGAGAACCATTGCTGTAGGGGGACAGGAACTGCAACCTGTGGTTAGCAGTCATGTGCGAACCTCCGGCATCACCCGGGGACTCCATGCCAGCCTCTATGAATACAGATCAAACGTTCCCGGCAGGATTTCTCTACAAGACGCTGTGTTCGCTCTTTGGCAATGCTAGCCAGTGATCAGCCTTCAGGCATGATCTGTGATCATTTTTCTGGTCCTGAGTTTTCCTCGGATACCAGGTTTGCGATGCTTCTCTGAAGAAGGTCACGAGAGGCAGAGACCCTGTTTCCCTTCTGTTCCATCAGCTCAACTTAGCAGAGTCCGAGTACCACCAGGCTCTGCCAGTCTCCTCTCGTAGCCAGTAAAGGGTCCTCGCCTCACAAACCGAACTAAAGGAATGAGTAAAGACTGAAGTCAAATAACCTAAACCTTTTGCTCGCTGCAAGGAATGCCCTGTAGAAAGCATTTGCTGTCTTGGCCTCTCTGCTTCACATGCACCTGATTTCCATTGGAGAACTTCTGCCATTTTCCACCTCCTCTTACTTGGTGGTCTGGCTCCCCTTCAGCTCCGGGGCTTAGCATGCAACCCACACTGAGCCAATCACAACAGATTGATAACAGATCGGTTATGAAGCTGAAGCTGCTTCCAATCATTTAACACCACGAGAGAGACCCACCAGAGAACGCAGCCAACAGGAAAGGAAACAGAGCTGTGTGGGGAAAGAGGGACATTAATGGTGTCATTAGAACCCCTGAATACCCTGTGTCTTTCAGTCACATGAGCTCTTAAATTCCTTGTCACAGGCCAGGCTGACTTATGTAACCTTTACTTGGGGCCGCATTTCCCATCCCACAAACCACACTGAACCAAGTTTACACACACACCTTTAAGATTTTCTTTTATTTTACTATGTTACTTGTATAAATTTCTTCAGCTATCTTTCAGGTATCAGACAACACATTGCACCATCTGCATTAATTAATTACGAACGGGAAGAAAGAACTATTCTCACAGTATAAGCCTCTCCTTCAGCACTGGTGGATAAAAGAATCACGCAGCCCGACCTTGCACCTAACACTTCACTCAACTTGAAGCATTCAAAAGTACCCCACGCGGCTGAGCTACTTGTCATAAACCAGTTTGTCTCCATCTTTGGACGATTAAACTTGACATTCAAACACGCTGAGAGAAATTCAAAACAAAATGAAATACGTCGGGGCAAACCAGCACCGTTCGGCACACTGACTGTGGTGGCGGCTACCCAGCTGGAGGCCTGGGCCCGACTCAGCACTGCACGCCGAAAGTAAAGTGACGGGTAAGTGGCAGCGCGCGTGAACTACACATTGGGCCGCGCTTCTCTATCAGTACCAATCACAAATCCACCGAGGACCACACACGGCGCTTTCAGAATCCACGCCCGGGTTTAAAAAGGGCCCCAGAATAAAGTCACCTCTCTGGAGAGCTAACTTTTTTAAAAGTCTACATTGGCCACAGGTGGTACCTGATCTTCAGGGGCTTGAAAGAGTGAATGTGTACAGCCCCATACTGCCTTTTTCCTATCCCTATATGGTTACCAGGCTCGGCTGCTATCGGGATGTTGGAAGATTTGAGGCCAACCAGAGATACTTATTGTACTACAGAAGAAAGTCTGGCCATTTACAACACCCTCCCCCGCACCTAATCCACCTCCCCCCCTTCCCCCCCTTGTGACGGAAAGCCCCCAGGAGCACAGTGCTGCTCTGACACAGGTGTGTCACCAGGACTGAGAAGCACCCGGATGCCACTGGTTGGGGGGTTGCTGAATACTGCTCCCCACTCTACCCCACCCCCACTCTTTAACTTGGTTTAAGAGCACACACATTCAAAACTGCCCGAAATCCCTGGTGGTGACACAATGCCTGGCCAGAAGACGGTCTGCAAGGGAGTTCACATCACCACACCCCAGTCCTGAGAATGAGAATCTTTCGATTTACCTGTAACGACCTACTTTGTCACCACACAAAAGGTCAGTGGCAAGTAACTTGACCAGATTTTCAAGCCTGGCATGTCTCCCTTTCACACACCCCAATGCTTATAAGCTGTGTCCCACTTTCCCAGGATTTCGTCTCAAAACATCACTGGCCGGTTTGTACATAATTATAGTACAGACTCAGGTAAAAATCCCAAGAACGTTTCTACTTCTGCTTTGCCTCCCCAAGAAGAAAAGTAAAGGGAAGGTACTAAGGTTTTAAGGTCTGGCCATTACTTGAGAGAGAGAGAGAGAGAGAGAGAGAGAGAGAGAGAGAGAGAGAGAGAGAGAGAGAGAGAGAGAGAGAGTTAGTTGGAGCTATTCCACTGTCCCATTTTTTTAAAATAAAAGCTGGCCCCCAGGGCACATCATTAGCTATTTAGAACTTCGAGAGTCCACAAAGACAGGGTGCCTTCGCCAGTGCCTGCCATTCTTAAGTGTCCTTGCCTTAAAGCACACTGCGCCTTACTAAGGTCGAGGCACCGAAGGTGTGAGCTCCCTGGGTTGCAACCAGCAGACGTCCGTCCGCAATGGAGTCCCCAAGGAGACCTACCGTGAAGAGCGAGAACAGCATCCAGGTGGCAATCATGACCTAACTCCCCTGGTTACAACCTGAGCTTGAGAACCGCAGCTCCTGAAGCTTCGCACGGGTTTCCCTTTCGTCACTTGGACATCCGAGGTAAGGACACAGCCAGGTCACAGCGTTTCAGGTGAAGTGGGACTGAGCTCGCAACCTGGGTGCGCACGTACCTGGTGGAGCCTGCCCCGGGCAGGCACACAGCGTGCAATGTGAACCTGCCTGACTTCTCCGATTCAGAGCTACAGTTTGGAACCATGTTAGAGCCGTCAAGGGCAAATGAAACGAGAGTCGGCTGTATTTATTTTTACACAGCGACTAATGATCAGATTACATTTTATCAGATCAATTAAGATTCGACAAATGCTAGCTAGCTGCTAGTTGGATTCACGTGGAAAGGGACAAGAAGTCCCGTGTAGAGCAGTGGGCGGGCGGCTCTTCTTTTTGAATGTCATCACGACTTATTTTATAATAGAAACACCAGAAAACGACCTTCAAGACTTGCCTTAGTCCAGCCCAGCTGCTGGCTCTGCACAATAAGGAAGAGCCACTGGGCACTGTTTACGGTAAAGACAAGCACTCATTGGTGCAGACAAAGACACCTTTACAAAAGAGGCAGAAAACCTGTTTAGTGAAAAGCCAGTGGCGAAGAAGGAAAGAGCATTTCATGAAAAGTGATCCGAAATGAAGTCAAGGTGTAGCTGCTCCTGTGAATGGAAGCAGAATACAATTCTAGCCTCCCAGGGCACAGCAGGCAAAGGACTTGGTCTTCTATGTCCTTTTTAAAGGCAACTGTGGGATGATGCTCTCGGGCTCAGGTAGGACGGCTAGCTCCCTCCTTCAAGGCCAAGTGGCAGCATTGCGATCTTGTCTCATTGGCCTTGGGAGTCACCCCAGCACCACAACCTGCCTGCTGTTCTGCCTGCCATCATCCTCAAACTTACCATTGTAATCCCCCAGATCTTTACTTGATGATTTCTAGAGATCATTTACATTTCACTTTTTAAAACCCCTACATTTTTGGTCTTGGGGTTAGCCCCAGTTGTAAGGAGGGTACTGAAAGACAGCAGCTCCTGGAAAATGCATGTATGTTCTCCTCTGGAAGTACCCCCATTTCCCTCTGACCTGCTTCTCCCCTCCGTGTGATCAACGGCCTCTCTCCCTATGGCTGACCTGCTCGACCCTATCTGTTCCTACAACCCACCCATTCCCTACCTGTCTCAGTACCTCTGCATTTGCTGTTCCCTCCTGGGAAGGCTTTCTTGAACTCACCCCCTTCCAAGATCACAGCCTTATCTTGGCTACTGATGACATGAAATGAGACTAGTACACCCAAGGAGTTGGATTTTTAATGCCACTGAATTGATTTATATGCACATCTAAATATCTACAACATGGCCAGTGGCTACCGTATTGGGCAAAACAGCTGGTAGCTCTTCACTGGAACAAGACAAATGCTTCCTCCTCAGAGGCCCCTCCTCTGGTGACCCCATCCAACTCCCCTTCCCCTACCCTCCTCAACACTCACCAGCCTCTGCCATTGTTTTGCCTATGTGTTGGTTTGCATTTTGCATATTGGTTTGCCTCCCCTAGAAATAAAGGAAGATTTCCAGAATGAAGATGTAACTGTATCTCACACAATCACTGTTGTCTCCCAAGTACAGTTACAATGGACATTGATAACCGGGTATGACTTTAAGTCAAATGTAAAGGTAAGTTGGAATACATTCACACCACTGTTAAGTTGCATGTCCAGCAAGTGAAGGATTTGTTGTAAGCAGAGTTGGCTTGGTCTTTCCAATATGAAGGCACCTTTACATAACATTAAAGGGTTAAGTGCAAGTTGTGCATAAGTTGGACATTTGTAACCGGAGACTTACTTGTGCCTAGAAAAACAGTTGCTCAAGAAATGACTGAAGTCAATCAGTCATGCATCAATCCCCTGGCAAGCTATTTCCTTGACAAAACGGACAAACAGGAACGCATGCATCTTGGCTAGTGAATTGCTTTTATCAGTACTCTCCCCTGGGCACCATGACCCACATGTTCCACTGGTAAGGACGAAGGGGTTCCCAAACCAAAAGCGCAAAGAGTATCAGTAATGACCTTGAGATTTTCCAAGAACAGAAGACAAGAGACTCTTGGCTGCAAGTCCTAGTGGGAAACGAGCTGTGCCGGCCCGGAGTAGTCCAGACACATGTGTTCCCTTACTCTGTGGCAGCTCCTGCCTCCTGGAAGAGACAGGCATACCCACAGTCATGAGTCTTTAGCCCTATGGCTCTATGACGTGAGAACACAAAAAGACATCACTCATTCAACTTGGGGGACCCAGAGGAGGCTTTCTGGAAGAGAAACAAATTAGGCTGAGTCTTAAAAGGAGGCAGAATTTAGCCAAGCTGGAAGAACAAAACCAACCAACAACATAAGTAAATGTGGTGAAGAAAGCTGATGGTGCCCGGCTATCAAAAGAGATAGTGTCTGGGGTCTTAAAGGCTTGAAGGTGAACAATCGGCCATCTAGCTCAGAAGCAAAAAAGCCCACATGGAAGAAGCACACCAACCAGTGCGATCACGAGGTCCCACAGGGACCAGTTATAAGGCATCATACAAAAAAAAATTATATATGTGTGTATATGTATATATATGCGTGTGTGTGTGTGTGTGTGTATATATACCATATTGAATGATGGGGGAAGTGCAGAGTGGAGACCCAAGGCCCAAGTGTCAGCCAATGGAGATCCCCTCATAGAGGGGTTTAGGAGAGGAGATGGGTCAATCAGGGTGTGAGGTAGTACCGATGAAGAACACAACTTTCCCCCAGATCCTGGATGCTTCCTCCCCCCAACTACCATGATCCGAATTCTACCTTGCAGGGCTGGATAGGGCAGAGGTTGTACACTGGTACATATGAGGGCTGGAGGCACAGGGAATCCAGGGTGGGTGATACCTTCAGGACCAAGGGTGTGAGGGGCGATGCTGGGAGAGTGGAAGGTGAGTGGGTTGGAAAGGGGGAACTGATTACAAGGATCCACATGTGACCTCCTCCCTGGGGACGGACAACAGAAAAGGGGGTGAAGGGAGATGCTGGATAGGGCAAGATATGACAAAATAATAATCTATTAATAATCTATAAATTATCAAGGGCTCAGGAGGGAGGGGGCAGTGGGGAGGGAGGGGAGAAAAAAGAGGACCTGATGCAAAGGGCTTAAGTGGAGAGCAAATGCTTTGAGAATGATTGGGGCAGGGAATGTATGGATGTGCTTTATACAATTGATGTATGTATATGTATGGATTGTGATAAGAGTTGTATGAGTCCCTAATAAAATGTAAAAAAAGAAAAGAGGAGAAAAAAAAAAAAGAAAATGATTAGGGTAAAGAATGTACAGATGTGCTTTATACAATTGATGTATGTATATGTATGGACTGGGATAAGAGTTGTATGAGCCCCTAATAAATTGTTTAAAAAAAAAACAAAACCCAAAACAACGATGTATAAATTACCAAGGGCATATGAGGGAGGGGGGAATGGGGAGGGAGGAGGGGAAAAAAAAGAGGACCTGATGCAAGGGGCTTAAGTGGAGAGCAAATGCCTTGAGAATGATTGGGGCAGGGAATGTATGGATGTGCTTTATACAATTGATGTATGTATATGTATGGATTGTGGTAAGAGTTGTATGAGTCCCTAATAAAATGTAAAGGAAGAAAAGAGAAAAAAAAAAAACCAACCAACAAAAACAAACAACAACTAATGACACAGTGATTGGAAAATTAGGAATGACAAAAGGTGGAGAATAGTTAACCCTATAACACCTGAATTTTTAATTTCAGGGAAAAAATTTTGTTTGCATTCTTTACTTTCATAGTTATCAATATATATTAATATATACATTTAATTAAATGTCACAAAAACGTCACACTCGGCGTTATAGGGTTAATTCAGGCAGGGAAAAGAACAAAAACACAGTCACTAAGACACGACATGGTCTAATGTTTCCAGAGAACTTCAAGTCCTTTGCTTTTACTGGAGTGTAAAGTACCAAGTGGCAAGTAAATGCTAGAGGGGCGGGTGGGGTGGGGAGTCAGTCAGTCACTGACCACATAAACCTTGCGTACCAAGGATTTCAAGTTTTATTCTTAGAACCATGAACGGTGCTGCTTCAAGAAGAGAGAAGAAATGAATGTCTATTTGGTAATGATCTTCATGGAGGCAGCGAAGTATTGGTGGTGGAAAAATTAGAAAAGCGTGTATAACACTTGAGATGTAGGACAGGGATGGAAAATACTGCCTTTGGGTCCAGAAGCCTGATGGTGTCAACTGGGCCAAGAGTGAAGTGGGCGCCAGGGCAGTCGTGTCCTGTGAACTGACTGGACAGCATGGTGCACACTCGCACATGCACTTGCTCGAGCCCAAGATGCAACCGTACTCATCGGTGTAGCCATCTTGGAAAGCCAGGAAACGGTGGCCAGGTCGACCTCTGAGGTTTTCTGAAGAACTGTACTTGGGTGTGTCTTGTCAGGCACCATTTAGACCAGCAGTTCTCAACCTGTGGGTTTCGACCTCTTTGTGGGTGGAATAACCCTTCCACGGGGGTCCCTAAGACCATCAATAAACGCCTATTTCTTAGGAATCGAGACACTGCTCCTCTATCCGTCTCCAGGCGGTTCTGCCCACATGCAGATACGCCCACACACGAGTACCCGGCGTGAAGACTGTTTCCCACGGTACACCATGCTTCAAGACAAAATTTCATCTATTTGTCATTAGAAATAAATAGTTCACAATATATCATTACATACTATTTTTGTGACTCATCACTATGCTTTCATGATGTTCAATTTGTAACAATGAAAATACATCCTGCCTATCAGATAGTTACATGAGGATTCATAACAGTAGCAAAATGACAGTGATGAAGTAGCAACGAAAATCATTTTATGTTTGGGGGTCACCGCAACATGAGGAGCTGTGTGAAAGGGCAGCGGCCTGAGGAAGGTGGAGGACCCCTGACTCAGAGTAACTCCAGCAATGATTTAAATAAAACCTCCGAGGTGAGCTCAGCAATCTTGAGGCCATTTCCCCCAGGAGCACAGAAACAATCGCAGCACTCATCCTGATGAACAAGGCCCAGGCAGCTGCAGATCGAGCCCCCAGCCTCTTTTATGTCCTGTTTGCACGCTCATTCGAGTAAATGCTTGCACACGGTCTTCAAAAACCAAATAGTTTAAGGATTAAACTATCAGGCAGTCAGCCTGTATGTATCGCACCCAGTCCCATCCCTCAGTCTTGTCTTCCGTGGCAATTTCAAGTGTAGGCTCTATCACACGGTTTCCTGTTCCTGCACTGCTTCAGAGCTTGGCCCTCCCGCGGTAAGCAGCTGCTCACTGGACTTAGGCGGGCAGTATGCATACAAGCATGAATCAGGGATTGGAGAAGTGACACTTTGGATCTGGTTCTGTCTGCTCTGGACCCCACCCGTGAAGAAAGCCGAGAGCTTTCATTATGGAACAGAGATAGAGGGTGGGGGAACATCCACCCTGGAGACGAAGGTTTAGCGGAGTTGGGGGAGTAAGCATGATAGCATTGTTGAAAATCTCTAGCATCAAGAGCTGAAGGAAAGAGGGGTTGCCCAGATTCTGTGGACCCCCAACAAGGCCTAGGACCAAGACAAGAAGCCACTGGGTGACAGGGAGATTGCAGTGGGCATGAGGGCGAATTCTCTAACACTTGCTGGGGCCTGAGTTGGTGCACTAACAGCAGGAAGGCCACTGGGGGTAGGGGGGTGTTAATGGATGCAGGCTAGCTAACCTTTGAAGACCCTCTTTAGCCCTGGGCTTCCTCTGTGGAAAAGGTTCAGAGGTACAGTACCTTATCCAGAGCAGTAAACAGAATGTTGTGCCCTACCCAGCCAAAGTGTAAATGCAGTGTGGTCTAGTTAAAGAACATAACCCACTAAAAGAATGTCTTCTAAAAAAGAATATGTGATTATAGGCAACACGCAAGACAAAATTCTAGTCCCCGCCCCGCCTTTCCAAACGTTCTCTTTTTAACCATGCCAGTGCCAGAATGCAAGCAATGACTTTCAGTGAAGCGCACCAGGGTGGGTTCTGCCTTTTGCTCCCGCGGCAAAGTATCTTTGGGTTCAGGCAGCTTTGGAAAATCAAGCAAGCAGTGTATAATGCACAGGGCCTTTTGTACATTATACAAAGTGTGGGCATTACATCAACAAGGCTCCCCCAAGCAATCACTGCTTGCTACCAGGTTGAAGTAGAACCTCCTTTCTTTTTTTAAAAAATTTTATAACCTCATTTCTGGTATTCACTTTAAGCATGTAGCTTTCATTCCGTTTCTGAAAAGATGCGCCATATTATAACACAAAGCACCGACTCTTGATCTCTATGAAGTTCAACACGCTGAACACTCGCTTCCTTACTAAAACCCTGCTGAATTAAACAGCAGGCATCCCTGTTTGTAGTTGGAGGAACGAGTAAACCTATGAAGCTGACAGAGAGGTCTAGTTCCCGAACAGTTTTAGGGTAAACACAGGCTGCCTGGCGAATGATAACCACCGACGGCTTGCGTGTGGGCGGGGATGATTTCCATCTCGTCCATTCTCATCAATGCTGACCTCGCACCTCTATGGCTGCGATGATGTGGAAAGATCAATCTCTACTTTATTGTTTCTTAATAGCAAGCAGCACAAAGACAGATGCGATGGGACCAATGGCTCTTCTCCTGTGTTTTCTTCCTACTTGGCAAACCGAAGGCTAAGTCAACTCTTCCACCAATTTCCTCAATAATTGTCGGTCTCCCTTCTAGGCTGCAGCCTGTGGCAACATTCCCACTCCGAGGGGCATGGGCCCTATATGAATGACGTCTCCAGGACCCAGGCATGCCTCGACGTGTCTCCCAAGGAGTAGCTGCTGACTCGACAGTCACAACCCCGAACCATGAAGCAAGAGAACAAAGGCCCAATCTAGGAAACGGGACCCAACCCTCGTCTGCAGACAGCAAGTCCAGAGCGGGAGAGGCCTCCCTACTATGCCGTGCTCCCTTAAGAGGTAAGTGGGTGCTCTGCTCATTGGCTGAGCCACGTGGGTTTCCCCGGGTCTCTTTCTTACTGTCCTTGTGGGGAAATGCGGAGAAACTGAAGATTCAGCCTAACACCTGAGCTTAAAGATTAACCAGCTCACTGTCCATCGAAAGGCTCCTTCTCTGAAGAAATGCTAACCACTGCCAGGGAATGCCGAGACACCTCCAGAAATTCTGGTAGAGGCCAGATACTCTTTCTTAGCAGGCTTATGGAGGGCAATCATCGAGGGTTCAACATGCTGCTTTCAACAGAAAACCTCGTTGTTCAATCAAGGCTGAACGGCCTGGGGCAATATTTCAAATTAGAGGCACAATTTTTTTCTAAAATTAGCTGTGTCAGAGGAAGTGCTGTTGTGGACCAAGAACCACTGCAAGCACGCGGGCCCCAGCGGCCGGGGCGCCCCAGCTTCCACTGTGTGCCCCAGGGGAGATGTTCTCAGAGTAAACACCCCATGCATCCCACAGGCTGGGGATTCCAGATGGCAGAGGGCGGCTATTTACTTCTGAACAAACAAATGCTTCCTCAGCCATGACTGCCCACTCGCCGAGTCACTCATACAAGAACCCAAATGAGACGTCCGCCTAAGTGAAAGACAAGTTGCCAGAGTTCCCCAAAGAGAGTTTTTCATGGTCAAGTATCCTCCGTGCAAGAAAACAAGACAACAAACTGGCCGATAATAAACACAAAGACGATCTGAAATGAATCCACTACCCCCCCCCCCCCGCCCCCTCCTGCATTTGAGGATGAAAGCATTGTTTTTCCCCATCCGCTTGGAATGTCAGAAATACAGTGAAGCAAGAACAAACCAAAATGGGAACGTCCTAGGTGCCGGAAAAAACCTGCTCATTTAAAATCACGTATCACTTTACACAGATCGCCACAGGAAACTACATAGGGGGGACATGCGCTTCTATCAGCCAGCTGTGACCAAGAACCTACCCCATGGCGGAGCACGGTTCTCCAGCTGCTAACTACAAGGTCAACGGTTAGAATCTACCAGCTGCTCTCTGCTCCTGTAAAGACTTTACAGCGACAAACCCAAATGTTCCACTCTGTCCAGGAGGTGGAACTGGAATCGACTCCAAGGCAGGAAGTGTTGGTTTAAGGAGACATGACATCTAAATGCAAAGTGTGTTTCTGCAATGACATGTATGTTCCTGAGTTGGATCTTGATTGGGGGGTTTAAAAATGTCTCTAATAAGCATTTTGCGGGGGAGTTGGCAAAATTTGAAAATAGTATTTATATTAAACAGTATTGTGCTAATGATACATTTCTTTAACAATTAAGTATGGCTTTCAGAGGATATGGAAGGCATGATGTCTGCAACTTAATTTAAAGTAGTTCAGGAAAAAAAGTGTGTGTGTGTGCAGGTGTCCCCTTGGGGTGCTTGAAAAAGTTGTAGCAAATGGAACTGAAAAATAATGTCACTCTAGTGGCACACTGGTAAAGCACTCCACTGCTAAGCTAAGGTCACAGGATCAAACCCATCCGAGGTTCCATGGCAGAAAACTGCAGTTGCTTGAGCACTTTCTTCCTTGGACCCCTTTCACGGGGCAGCTCTGAGCTTTCCTCTGAATTGGCATGGACGACACACAACAGCGACGTGTTCAAGGTATGAAAAAGGCAAACAAATGTGCGAAGTGTGAACAAACAGAGAAGTCAACCCGGGAACTTCTTTGTAATCGCCTTTTAACTCTTCCGTTAGCTTGACATTATGTCCAAAGGAAATTCTAAAAATCTTATCTTTGAAGCTTCATGACATGGGGAAATGGTCGGGCTAAAAGCACTGGGTACAAAATGCTCTGTTTAGCATTGCTACCAGACACGTGACCAGGAGAGGTCCCTAAAGAAAAGGATCGGATAGAAAGCAGCTGAAAGGTTTCACCGTGAGCCACTCACTTTGGAATGATGAGATTTTATTCTGCTATTATTTTTATACTTTTTCCTTATCTGTCCTTTTTACAAGTAAGTACTATTTATTTAGGAGTCCCTGGAATTGGAGAAAAAGCAATAGTGAGATGTTAGCGAGAAGTCCTACATTTTAAAGAATCGCATATTCCCACATCTGATTCGGTCTCTGACAACGGTGTGACTTGCGCACTACTTCACGGCAGTGGAATTTGAAGGTGAGGCGTCTCAGCCCGACACAGATTAGATGCTGTTTACAGCAGCAGTATCTCATTGGTCATTCGCCTGGCATGTCTAAAGGTATTTTCCCTCACAGTCTCAGAAGAGCTCGGGCAGGCTACCTCTCAGGGCGTGAAAAACCAGCTCTCCAGCACTCAGCCTGAATTTTCTCAAACTTGCCAAAGGACAGCTTAAAAAAGCTTGCCCCTATTAGCCCATCTTTCTATTGAAGCTCTCATAAAAATGTTTTTAAGTCTATTTCCAGTTTTAAAGCTTAGAATACTATACCGCATATACACATGAAAACATTCCCCACTCCCCATCCCCAGACCACTGGACAGGCAGTTGCAGCATGTTAATATCAGCACAGGCTACCACTGAGTCAACTAGCAACTAGCACAGTGCTTAAATAGAGAGACAACGGGTTAACGTCCACGGAGACGTGATGTGCCCTTAGTTCTTATACTTCAGGTACAAGGACATTGCTTCCTAAGCATGTTATTGTTGCTAGGTCCTGTCTCCTCGGTTTCCACCGTTGACGACACTGTGTAGGGCAGAACGAGCCTAAGCACAGTACGGTCTTAAATATCATGCGATTCATATTCTTCTTGGAGCACTAGCATCTAAACCACCTATTTCGTTCAAATTCCAACAACTACCCCCACCCACCCACCCATATGGTCCAATCCAGGGACAATGTGGCATTGAGATTCAGTTCATTCATCTCCTTCAATTTGTTGAATTGTTTCTCAGTTTCCTTATCTTTTATAACTTGGATATGTTTGAAATTATAGTGCAGGTATTTTGTCACATATCTCCTAATTTGGGGTAGCTGCTATTTCTTTTCACCTGGTTAGAACGGGGACAGGGATATCGCGGAAGTGACATGGTGTGGTTTCCAGTGGGTGCACAATCTCCGTTTGTCCCCCTGCCGCTTCTAATCTCCTGGCAGAGTTCATTAGGATGGGGTTTGCGCTAGGTTTCTCTGCTCTCAGGTAACTGTTACCCCCTTGGTAATTACTCTGTCTTTTATTATGGGAGGTATTCTGACGCTATAAAAATATCTTGAAAGGACCATTAACATTTTTTCCTAAGAAACAATCGATTTAGCAGCAAAAACAAACAGATCTTCATAATGTATTTGTTAGCTACATTTAAAAACACATGTATATATTTGCTTAAATATATGTATGTATCCCTAGAAAGATTTTTCAGAATTTACACAGGGAAAAGACTTTCGTGGGGGGGGGGGGGGGGAAGTAGGTTGTCTGGTTTTTCAAGGTTAAATCTTTTTTCTTTTTTGGTATTTTCTCCTTTTTAAAACCATTTTATTAGGGGCTCTTACAGCTCTTATCGCAATCCATGCATCTATCCATTGTGTCAAGAACATTTGTACATATGTTGCCAACATCATTTTCAAAATATTTTCTTCCTATTTGAGCCCTTGATATCAGCTCATTTTCCCACCTCCCGCACTTTCCTCCCTCATGATCCCTTGATAATTTATATATACTTTGTTCATGTCTTCCACTGACCGCTGTCTCCATTCACCCACTTTTCTGTTGTCTGTCCCCCTGGGAAGGGGTTATAGATAGATCCTTGTGATCAGTTCCCCCTTTCTCCTCGCACCTTCCCCTAGGGTAAGTCACTCAATCCACACAAGTTACAGGTTACCATTGGATGTGCAGCCTTTAATTTCTACGTAAATGGTTTAAGTTTCTATAGAAACTTAGAAAAAAATGTATCATTTGCCCTCTAAGTATATCCTTGGAGCTGGCCTTCAGAACACAACGTGACTCATCAGGACTTGTTCTTTACTGATGAAAGGTCTGTAACTTGGATGAAATAACAAGTTAGGCTGACCTGAAACTTCAGGTCACATACAAAGTGACCAACCGAGTGCCCCAGGTCCCATGTACAACATTCTTTAAGGGTCACATGAACTGTGGCAATGCTCAGCCCATGTCATGAAGTTCACTTCAAGTGCCCCAGCTGAGAGGGCTGCCAAAAACTCAACCGGTAGTCTTTTGACTTAAGCAACTTTTCCCCAAAAAAGGCCTTGCGCTTGGTCCAAAAACACAAGACCAGTGATGGTGCATTCTTCCTCAGGAGAGAGGAATCTGCCATTAAGATGGACTAGCAGATTAGAGGCTGTAGGATTGCGTAATACTCATTCTGTGCTTTGGAATGTATGATGAGGTGATTAGAAAAAGATGGCCGAATCCATGGTAATGTTCTATTCTTGATTCTGGCAAGCACAATGGTAGAAACCTTGCCTGAGGCAACATTTAACAGTTTGGAGTTTGTTGGGTGAATTTCTGGGGCTGAGTACAGGTTCTAAAAATAGACAGTGACGCATTTCTACTTTCGCTCATTGCTCATAATTTCCATTGAATAGTGAAATGATTGTCTTTAGAGGGTAAAGTGGAGTGGACACGCAAAGCAGCCCAGGTGAGCCAAAGAAGGAGGTCATTTGTGGTGTCGTGTCAAGGTGGATCTGGGCAGAAATCTGGAGATGGGAGCCTGGGGAAGGAAGTAGCCCACGAGGTAAGGACAGGGCAAAGGGCGGAAGCAGGGAACTCCACCGTAGCCTGTCTGAGAGCGGGCCTCTCGGAGGATTGTGTTTGAGAACAAGAATCACAGATAATGCCTCCAGGTGGGCCAGACAACTCTAGAAGGCGTGTGCCCTAAAAGTACAACCCCCTCCCAAACAAAACGTGACATTACTCCTACCTCCCAAACTCTCTCAAACCAATGTCTCCTCCAGCCCCATTGCCATTCCTCAGTTCAAACAAACTCTTACTACAGTTATCAGACGTTAGAGGGCACAGCAATGACTCATTTCTTCAAGCCCATCTTTGGTTGTTCTTTCATTTCCACAAATGGCACGGCAGGCAAACACTATTATCTATGGAATTCTGGAATGATCCAAGTAGTTTTTGGAGGAGCTCAGGGACCATCTCATTCTGCTTGGCTACTTGACAGACGGAGGCATGGAGCTAGTCCGGAGTGAGCATCCCTAGACTGAGCATGGGCAGTTTGGTTTGATCCAGGAGGGACCATGGCTGGAAGTCCCTCTCCATGGCCTGCTTCTCTGACATGCTACTTTGCTGGGTGAGCTACTGTTTGGGAGAAGCAGGCCATTGGGTTCAACTCCCAAAGCATAAGGAAAATCACCATTAGCACCCACTGGGACCGAGTCAACTCCAACTCGTCAGGAAAATGTCAGGTCTTAAAAGCCGCTGTGGAGTCCTGCCCTCCAGAGGAAAAAAACACAAAAGGAGGAAGGATGGAAAGGGAGACCATTGAAGATTTCCCTCTTCGTCAGTTCCATTGCCCTTGTCTTCCGTTAGGCGCTTACTGGACTTGGACCAAAGGGGTCACCTGTACTGGCCACCTGAGCAATCTAACGGAGTAGCAGCATTTTAAGTTTGTAACTGGTAAAACTTTTTCCCTCCTTTGCAATTGGTTTTAATAGGGCATTTCATCACAAAGTGCCTAAGTGTTTCACACTAGAATGTTACCAGAGTCCCTGCCACACTACACGGAGATAATGTGGTTTATGCTTCCAATTTAGCAGCTTCTTCGCCTTCCTGCTTTTATCTGGATCGCACGATGAATAAGATGCCTAGTAATGAAACTATACTGACAAGTAAAACAGATGGCACAAATCCGCAGTTTTAATGAGACCAGATACATCTTGAAGACGTGTGCAGACAGACAGCTATTACCACTGAGCATAAGAAGTTTGTAGAGTGAGCTACGTTTTCCATACATAATAGCTTCCTTTCTCTTCATCTTTCAACATGAACAACAGAAAGACTTAGCCTGTCCCTTTGGGAAGTAGACGATTGGGTTCAGTGCTACGAAAAATGGTGACCATAGGATTTTATCATCCTCTCCCTCCCCCTTCACCCCAGTCAACAGTTTGCTTTATAATGAAATGTTTTACGAACAGGCCTAGGGAGCTCTGCGTGTGGGAAATGGAGGTATTTCCCTGAGTGTCGTGCGACATGGTGGGGTCAGAGAAACTTTTCCGGAAGGAAACACTGGGAAAGTCACTAAAAGTGAATGGCCGATAAGAACTGTAGCTGTTTCTCTAACCCTCACTGTCTGCTCAGTAGGTGTCCAGACAGGCCCTCGGCCACACTGAGCTGAGCTTGAGTGGAAGTAATCAATCACCACCTGTCGCCTTTCAGCCCTGAATAAGGCATTTTACTTGCGTCTTCCTGTCGATGCTGTGAACCTGATTACATCGTCATTACGTAGAGTCTTTGGGTGGGCAAGAGAAATACTTTTGGGGGTGTTTTTAAAAGTTGATTTTCCACGGAAGATAACCAGAAGATGGGGAAGGCTGCCTGGGACGTGGATCGGCCCACTCGAGCAATAAAGGAGGGGGGGACGGTGGGCTGGGCTGCTAACTGCTGAAGATGTAAGAAATGATGGAGCCCTGCCGAGGGGCCCACACAGGGTACGTCGAGGGGGCTTTCCAACATCAGCACCTGGGTATAGGTAAGAAAATGCGCCGCTATGGTCATGTTCCGGGATCCTCGGGAGAAGACAATGGACATTAAGACCAAACTAAAATTTTGGATAAGAATTTTATTTTTTATTACCCATTCCCACTTTAGCTGTCACTCTTTGCTGAGAGCCTGCCCGGCTTTTTGCATATTAGATGGGGCCATCTGAAATTACTAATATTTGGCCATTCTCACCTATACACATGGCAGTTTCTTATGGCTCTACCACTCCCACTATCGCTAAGAGCCTCTCTCTCTTGCTAGAGGATAGCGCAGCGTCGTCTGGTCTAAGTAGGCATTAAGTGGAACAGAAAGAGAGCTTTTATCATTACATTAAGACTATTAAGTTTGAAATATGATTTATACCACTAAACCAGTTTATCATGCTGACCAAATGACTTAACTGCACTTGTCTTAGTTTTCTGGCCCATTAAAATCCGAGTTATTAGACTAAAAGGGTTGAAAACATCTTTTCTTTGTTTTACTAATAGATACGGCTCACAGATACAGTAAATGGAAATGTTTAGTGTTTGGAGCACACGTTTATTTTTAAGAGTTGCCATTGGTTCTTCGAAAGCTATCTAAACATTCTAATGTAGGAAAGAAAAACGCTCCCCTCCTCCTCTAGTCCCTCTCCCCAGAATGAAAGGTAAACTTTGGTGGTCTGGATTCCTCTGGAATTTTGCCAGACCAAGTGTGTGACCTTGAGCTGCTCCCTTGCCTCTCTTTATTTGCAAAATGGGATTAGGACATCCACTCAGCCTCCTCTCAGGGGAAGGCATCATGTATTAAATTAGGTGAAAGTGTTTCCACAATGGGTGTTGTGGGAGACTGTCAGGATCTCACTGTGGGGAGTCCCACTGCTCTCTCTGGACTTGGCAAGAGACCAATTGGGGGGGGGATGTGTTAACAGCTCTGGCTTATCTATAACCCTCTTCCTCCTTGAGGGGTCTCATCCTTACCAAGCAACCTCCCTCCATGAGTCAAGACAACAGGACTGGGTATCCTCAGGTCAATCAAACATTAGGAAAACAGAGAGAATCACGAGATTATGACTCAAGTAACAGTTGTTTTTTTTTAAGATTTCATAAATACATCTGTGAATCATGTTTCGATCATGTCTGATAAATCAGACCAAGTGGCACTAGTGAATACAGCTCGGTCTCACTTGTCCCACCAAAGACACAGGTTCCATGAGTCAGATGGACTGAAAGCTGTCATTTCCTTAGCACTTCCTGATCCTCCCTTCCTAGTTATTCTCATACCAGAGTTTAGATGTCAAGAATCAAATATGTGCAATCATTTAACACTGGAGTTGACCTTGGCCTACAGGATGGCCTGATCACTCAACTTGGGAACATGAGGTTTAAAACAAGAACAAAAACAAAACAACCAGCTCAAGTTTCTATTCCGTCAAGAACATGACAGGACCATAGGAACATCAGCCTTCAGAGTCTTGAGATCAGATGAACTAGACGATGCCCAGGTACCACCCACTGCCCCGTGCTCTGAAAGAGACCACACTAGAAGGTACTGGATAAAATGGAAGAAAAACGTAGAACAGAACTCAAAATCACAAAGAGAGAGGTCAGCTTACTGGATGAGTGGGGCCTGGTGGAACTCCTGCGAATAGGGCCCTCAGTCACCCTTTAGGTCTGCAAATGAACCCACCCCACGACTCAATTCTCAGCCAGACAACAGACAGATGAGGAAGGGGAGCAGTAACAGGAAGGGAAACACACCTCAGAATACCAAAAAGGCGGCACTTCCCCAAGGACAAGGTTCAGGAGAGCTACAAGATGGTGACTACAGTAACAGTTTAACAGGAAGTGGGATCCGTGATGTTACATGATGAGCATTACAATCAATGACATGAAACAAAACATATACGAATTGTTGAGTGGGAAACGGATCTGTTAAAAACCTTCAATTCACAATAAAAAAGCTAGGAGTCCCCTGAGGACCAATAATGAGCGGAGTGATATCAGGAAAATAAAGGAAAGGTGGGGGGAGAAAGGGGAAGCCAAGCAGAAATGATCTACATATAACCCCCTGCCCTGGGGGACACACAACAGAAAAGTGAGTGAAGGAAGACATTGGTCAGTGTAAGACATAAAAACTATAACAATAGTTTATAAATTATCAAGAGTTCGTGAGGGAAGTGGAAGTGGGAAGGGAGGGGGAAACGAGGAGCTGATGCCAAGGGCTCAAGCAGAAAGCAAATGTTTTGAGAACGATGATGGCAACAATGTACAAATGTGCTTGACACGATGGATGGCTGTATGGATTGTGATAAGAGTTGTACGAGCCCCCAATAAAATGATTTAACGTAAAAATTTTAAAGAGCTAGGAGCAGAAAAAAAGAAATAACAATGTGAAATGACTGGGATGCAGTGGACGGACAACAGTTAACACATAAAGGTTACGATTTGAAAAGCTGTGGGCCAATGTCTACACCCCGGAAAGCATCCCCCAAACCCTACTCCTCACACACCCCTAGGGCACTACAAAGGTCCTCCCAAATGTCTTCCCCTTCTCGGTCAGATACCCCTACCGCGGATCTGCTTGCTTTCAGTTGGTTTCTATGCACTTCTTGAAGTTGGCTTTCATTTTCTAGAATTTTATATAAATGGCATATATACTTTCCCCTAGATTTTGTTCTACTCTTTCAGCAGAATTATTTTCAGATACATCCATGTTGTATTTCTCAACGGTTTATTTGATTTTAGTCTATGGAGAAGCCTTATTTACTTGGTCATCTATCGGTTGTTTCCATGTTTGCTAGTACAAATAAAACTGTTGTGAATATTTATGTACCAACAAAAAGGAACATGAAAGGGTGTAAATTAATAAGCCTCAAGAATGATATGCAGAGGACTTAGCTACAAATGGACCTGTGTCATGATAAAAAAAATATTTCTCCTATGTTCTGTGGGGGCTTGGGGGAAGGTTATTTATCCTCAACCCCCCTTCCCCCAAAACCCCAATGTTTTCACTAGGCACACACAAATCATAATTAATATCTGTCCTTTCCAAAACACTTTCACAGGTCAATTTATTTGATCTTGGAGGGTAAGGAAGGGAAATGTACTTTTCTTAGAAAGTTTGCATGGGCCAGTCACTGTGGATTCATTACCCATTATGAGTATTACTGGCCTTCTTTGACAGTTTACAAAACCAAGACGTTTTGAGATGGAACAACATGCCCTGAGTAGCTCAGCTAATGAGGGCCTGGCTGGTCTCTTGAAGGCTCTGACTTCTTCTAGAATCTACGAGTAGCTTTATGACTTTAGAAAATAAAACCGTTTGCGAATTAACGAAAGTGGACATGACATTGGAAAAGCTCTTTTCAAGAGTCCAGTCTCATTCCATGTCTAAGGTGTGTCCTTCGTGGGCAGCAGCACAACTGAGGGATAATTA
This sequence comes from Tenrec ecaudatus, assembly GCF_050624435.1. NCBI lineage: Eukaryota > Metazoa > Chordata > Mammalia > Afrosoricida > Tenrecidae > Tenrec > Tenrec ecaudatus. The sequence continues at coordinate 47,324,384 of NC_134539.1, read as the reverse complement.
TTTCTGGCAATTCGCTTACCCAGGGCTGAAGCAAACCAAGAGAGGAGCAGGTTCCTTGGAAGGAAACATCAATTTCTCCCTCCCTGGAGCAAATCTCAGCATTATCAGGGAAGCAGCTGACGCAGGGGCTCCGTATCAGCTCATTACTGACGTGATTTGCTCCCCGCCCACTGTCGTTGCCTGCAGAACCAGAGACCCCTGATCTTCATGCCACTCGGTGGCCCTTTAAGGAGGCAGGAGAAGAACAAGAACGAAACAAAAGAACAGAACCAGCGAGTGGGATCTGCAGGAGACTCTGTCCTGACCGTCCACCAGGAAACAAAAAATGAAAACTGCAAGAGGAGTACACAGTCCATGAAATTCGATCTGCCCCGAGTTCTACTGATACGCAGAACGGTGGTCCTACAAAACAACTACAAGAAGCTTGGAGCGCAAACAAATACCAACGGCAACACCCTCTGGGGAGTTCTCGCTTCCTAAATTCTCACTGAGTGAAAGCCACAGAAGCGGTGTGTCAGCCAGCGCTTGCCTGCTGCTTGTTCCCAAGAGGCTTGGGCAAAAAGAAAAGCATCAAATGTAAATGGACAAAATACAGCTCCGCGGCGTCGCTTCACCTTCAGTGGCAACTAGAATAAACTTAAAAGGCAGCACAGCAATACCTTCTCCACACAGCACATCCAAGAGTTGCCGGCGTGAAAGAAACGTTTGATCAGAAATGCTAACCGAGAGAGCACACCAGAATAACATGGAGGAGAGAATAACATGGAGGAGGGAGGGATCTAAGAAGCCTGGAGTGAGCACATCTCAGTACAGCTCCAAAGTTGGCCAATTCAAGAACAGCCCATTCTGCTTTAACCAGCATGCGGGTGGCGGGAGGGGAGTGGGGGTGGGGGCAAGGATCTAGACTAAAAGTGGACAATGTGGATGCACACTATCCCAGCAAAGTGGAGACCCTGATGGTGTTCCCCTCTCACAATATTAGCTTACACAGCTCAGCCACAGCCAGGACAAGGAGGAAATGCCTCTGATCACACACCAGCCCCACCCTGCACCGCCTCCCCCCTCTACGGCATTTTTGTTTTGAAGAGAACTGTGTCCAATGCATTTTCAAAGTCTATTCTTGGGGGAGTGGGAGACTCAGATGTTTTTTTTCTTCTCCTGTTCATAAGCATGAGGTCATCTTGAAGTCAAAGAGTTCTTGGGTAGGAAATACCAAGCAGACAGGCATACAGTAAAGCAGGCACAGGCCAGGCCAGATGATGTTTCTTACCCCTGTATTTTAAGCTACCTTAAGTCCCTCTTGGAGAAACACAGAGCTTTGTGCTCCCTTAAGAGTCAGTCTTGGAAACACACGGGAAGCTCTAACCTGTCCTACAGTGGGTGCTCTGGGTTGGAATCAACTTGATGGAAGTGAATTTGGTTGGTGGGAAGCACTCTTTACCCTCCCACCCAATTTACAATAAAAATAAAGATAGCCTTTATATAACGATATTTTATTCAGCTAGCCGATGCCATTTTACTTAATCAGTAATTTTGAAAAGCTTTCTTACTTGTTAATGAAGCGTTTCAATACTTGAAATTAAGATGGTCTAAAAGTGAAGTCCGTAACTTCAGAGATTGCACTCTCTCAATGGGCTGTGTCAAACTGACCATCACCAAGGAGAGTGGAGTGGGGCATCCTTCCTCTCTGATATGACCGGCGCACTGGGGGACAAAGCTAATCTCGTGCCCACTGCATGGGCATAATCTACTAACGGCCATTCTCCTTCCCCATTCTTCATCGGCCCAGGGATCGCCAAACTACGCCCCGCATCTACTGTTATGATCAGTTATCTGATAAAAACAAACGAAGAGCTTTTTCTTTACTTGATAATAAGATACCCAAAGCTAGTCTTTATGCTCGTTAGGACTACAATCACAGTGCAAGTGGACTCGCTTAACTTTAGAGAAGCCAAGCAGGAACGGAAAATAGGAACCACGAGCGCTCCAACTCTGTAATAAATGCCAACCCTCCTGTGGAGATCACGCGAAGAAGATAAGAACGATATAGCAGTTGGCCAGACTGACTAATGTCTGGTGGGTGAGACGTGGGCCCCAGGCAAGCCTTGGCTCGAAAATGTCTCCATCCTCCTGTCTCTTCCCTTTTATAGGACTGGGCTCGGATGAGGTTAGGACTCCCCCTAGTCTGGTGTTAGTTTACCTGAGGTCGCTGTTATGGGATGGGGGTGGGGAGGAGGGAGAGCACAAGACCACGTTCACGTACCTTGATGCCACAGAGCTGAAGATGAGGGGAAGAGAGTAGTTCCCATTGGGAATGACACCAAGCTAGCGTCAAGCCAAGGGAACAAAATTGGGAAACACACCAAACTCGAGATTCCTTTGACGACAGATGCGTGGTAATTAAGGTGTTGCCCCAGGCCCCCCAAACAGAGAAAACAGCTTCAATTTATGTCCCTTGGTTCAAGTCACAGTCCGGTGGTCTCTACTGTGGGTGCCATTAACCACCCAGGCTAGCAGTGACAAATGTTCTTCAAGGAATGGATGAGTTGGACCCACTTCTGAACCTATTCATTCACTCCATGGGTGTTTAGGACCCACTGTGCTCAAGATCTAGGGGAGCCCTGGTGGTGTAGTGAGGTTAACAGTTGGATGTCAACCACAAGATCAGCAGCTCGAAACCACCAGCCACTCTTCAGGAGAAAAGTGAGGCTTTCTACTCCTGTAAAAAGTTACAGGAGTAACTTGGAAACTCACAGACACAGTTCTACGCTGTCCTACAGGGTGGCTGTGGCAGTAGTTTTCTTGGGTGGGGTTGTGTTTAAGATCTAAGCTGGTTTCAGAGGCCACACAAGACCCTTTGCTTCTCAAAGGAAGATGGGCGCATCCCTAAGGAGATGCAGGCTGTGAAGCCAAATGTCTTTGGAGAATTCAAATCTATTTTTCTCCTTTGACTCTCTCAAAAAAAAAGTTTTCCATGAACATTTCTGAGATTAAAATTGTCTCTGCTCTAGGGGACACTGAGCTTCCACTAAGGGACATTTTTGGAAAGAGTTGAAGTGATGCTTGAACAACATGGTGAACCTGTGGAGGACTTCAGACTTGGGAACTGTTATGCTCCCTATAGATTTAGTACAGTTTCATAAAAATGCCTTCCTCTTTTCTGTTCTCTGCTTTTTAAGTACGGAGGTAAGCTTTTAACTGCCTGCTTCAGGATCTGGTGTCAAGGAGTCTAGATTTCTCCTGGCTTTTGTAAGAGCCCTAAGCCATTGAAAGGGTTATGAATGGTGATCTAGAAAGAATCTTCTTGTCCTCCACTCCTGAGTCCTGGAAACTCCTTAAGGGAAGGGAGAAAGCACCCCAGGCTCTAAGTTTCCAGACTGGAATTCCCCTTGCCCTGTCCCATGCCTGGCTGCACAGGCTAAGAGAGCACTTCACACTTGACCACGATGCATCAAGCTCCAAAACCAAACTCAGTGTCACGGAGTCAACTCATGGCAACCCTACAGGCCAGGAAAGAACTGCCCCTGTGGGGTCCCGAGGCTGTGAATCTTTACGAAAGGAGAAAGCCTTATCTTTCTCCCTCAGAGTGGCTGGTGGGTTTGAACCACTGACCTTTCAGTTAGCAGGCCAACACACAAGTCATTAGGTCATCAGGGCTCCTGACCACATGGGCAGTGACCATCGAAATATGCGACTTGTAATAAGACATGTGCTTTGACATAACAGCTAAAACGGATAGAGGCAAGTATCTGAATGACCCATTCTCTCCCGCCACCTTTTAAATCTTTGAACCTGGATTCAATCCTAAGGTGGGTGAGTTCCAAAAATCACCGAAGTGAAACTGCCTGCAATACGGCTTAAAGACAAAATTAAATTATATAAAAAATTTTAGTCCTGTGTTTGTTTATTTTTGCAAGCCTTTGTCAACTGAGATGCACAGGAAAAAGAAAAGGCCAAGCCTAGTTAGTCTTAACCAAGCAATTAGGATAATGATGAGGAGTTTGTCTATACAAGTAGCCTGAACGCACTGCCATGGAGTTGATTCCAATTGATGGAGACCCGATTAGGAAAAGTTAGAACTGTCCCATAGGGGTTTCCAGACTGTAAACGGTTATGAAAACGGACTGTCCACCCGCCTTCGCTGGTGGCGTGGCTCACGGATTCAAACTACCAACCTTGGCAAGTCGAGCGCTTTAACCACTGTGCCAGTGGGACTCCTTCAAGCCAGGCTACAGGAAATCAAATCCTGGTTTTGCTCCTAGCTGTGCGCTTTTGTCCTAAACCCCATGCCTCGATTTCTTCATCTGTAACAACAGAGCTAGAACAACAATGCTATCTTGTGTGTGTGTGTTATTTCTCTCTGCATTTTTTAATTAATTAGGAGTTGGTAATACATATATCATTCCTTAGTTCAATCACATCAAGTAGAATGTACAGTTGCCACCACAATCAGTTTCCAAACATTCTTTTTCTCCACGGACTCCTTTTATACCCCCACCATTACTGTACCCCCGAGCCCCTAATTCTACTTGCTCTCCCTATAGGTTCATCAATCCTGGGTTTCACATACCAAAAAATGGAACAGCATTTAACACAACTATCTTCATCAACAGTTAAAGATGGCTCCAAAAGTTCATGAAAAATGCCATTATCTTTTAATTCCATTGTTTTCACAATCTTCTCGAAGGCCTCCTATTACATATATGGCCCTTAAACTAGGGACCGAGCTTCAAAAAAACACTCATTATCAAGCTACATCTTAAGTCTTCTTTGAGCATCTGCTAAATTTGACTTCACTCCCTGAAGACATACGGCAATTCATACTTTGGGGAAAGTTACATCTTTCTGAAAGGAACCTATTCAGAATGTGTGGGTGAGAATGGACCTACGATAAAGGTTCAAGGTTGAATTCGTGTATGCATAGTGTTTCATCTTCCTCTGTTCAGACAGACTCCAGTCCTTGGTTTGGATGCATTCCCCATAAAGCTAGGCAATTGTTATTTTGTGTCTGTTACGCAGGAGGCAACTGTGTAATGACTCTTGCTAGCATCTTGCCAGTAGACCCTGAAAGGCATAACTTGTCCCAGGTGGTCTGCTGGCTCTTGAAAGAGGTGACACATTTGTGGGCTCAGGTGACCAGTCCATCCACTTAGAGGGCGTGGAGTAGCAGTGATGTCTCAGGGTGATACAGGTGGCTAAGGACAAAGGGCCTTGGGTGGCACAAGAGAAAGGGCACCTCAAAGTTGGTGGTGTTAATCCACCCAGGGGCACCAGTGGGGACAGGCCTAGTGAGCCTCTGAGCACAGCTAAGAAAACCACGCGGGACGCACTACTCGGTAACACGCGGGCTTCTTTGAGCTGGAATTCATGCAAAGGTAACCAACAGCAACCAGGACATAGAGATGTCTTTTTCAAATTCAGGGGCTAATCACTCAGGAGGTTGGCTGACAACTGTAATCTCCTTGCTGGCTTACAACCACTGCCCAAGACAACCAACAGTCACACAGCTTCAATAGGAAACTTAGCTGTTCAAAACCCAAACTCCCAGTCCAGTCTCTCCGCTTGAAAAGGGTGCTAGTCCGTGTGGAAGTTTCATACCGGAATCTGTTGTCAGTTTGAGACTTAAGAGTGAAGGGGTAGAGGTTAGCCTGTCAACCAGGTCGCAGTTTGATGACCGCATTTGGAGGTGCTAAGGAGATAAATAGCTGGCTGGAGGCAGGACATATAGACAGTCCCTGCGAGACTTTCCTGTTGAGAAGACACATGGAGCTAAGCTAGAGCCCTGGAACTGAAGAAGCCAATTGGAGGCCCCTGCTAGTGCTGAGATGCTTCCCCTGCCACTGGATCCACAAGACTTTCCAGCCACTGGCCTGCGAGCTTCCTGCATTTGGTGTCACTGCATGGGTTGCATGAGTCTGAAGAGACTCATTTATAGATTGGTATCCCACCTGTGGGCTAATACTGGACTTATGGACTTGATCTGGACTGGGCTAGAATGTTTTCTCAATAGTCAATTGCTCTTGTATATAGAGCTCTTTCTTATACACATATGAGTGTCTATGAATTTGTTTCTCTAGTCTACCCAGCCTAACACAGTCCCTGTTTCTAGGGCTTCAGGGGGACTGGAGCACTGAACAATTCACCTCATGCTCTGAGCTTCAGTTTCTTCCCCAGTAAATGGGATTGTTGTGTGCCCGCCAGCTGATTCTGACACAGAGCACACCTCCAGGTCTGAGGCTGTAATCTGTAGGGAAACTGACCCTAGAGTTTTTCTTCCTGGATGAAACCTTTGGGTCAGCAGTTGACCTTTCAGTTAGTAGTCACACCAAGTCCTGGTGTCACCATTGCGCCCCCAGAGTGCCTTGTAAGTGGGATTAAAGCTACCCAAGAACTACAGGGTCACTGAGGGACCAGAACATAGCAGGCATTCAATCAGTGATTGCTGATCATTACAGTGGAGTAGACTTGCCAGAGCACTCCTTAGAGGTGAGGATGGCGAGTTCGTCTTACAGACTTTGGACGTGTTGTCAGGAGAGACCAGTTCCTGGAGCAGGACCACATGCTTGATAACATCGAGGGGCGGTGACAAAGAGGAAGGTCCTCAAGGAGATGGACGGACACAGTGGCTGCAGCACTGGGCTCAGGCATCGGAACAATTGGGCGGATGGCGCTGGACCAAGTAGTGCCCCCTTCTGTTGTGCAACAGGTCCCTACGGGTTGGAACCGACTCCATGGCCCCTACCAACAAGACTTGTCTCTTGGATGTCCCAAATTTCCAGTCTTTTAAATGTCTCTTAAGACTGACATTGAAGACAAAATTGTTTCTAACACTGATTTTCAAATTAGTTTCTCAAAGCCATCACTTACAAGGAATCGATTATCACGTGCCCACCCTTCTACATCTGACAACCGATTGTCCTGCAAAGATGAAAGCCTTCGGCTGCTAACCAAAAGGTTGGAGATTCGAACCCACCCGTTTCTCTGAGGAAGAGAAAGTGGGTCGTCTGCTTCTGTAAAGACGTACAGACTTGGAAACCCTGCGGGCTGTCCCCCGAACCTACAGAGTTGCTATAAGTCAGAACGGACTGGATGGCAGAGGGTTTGCTTTGATTTCCTCATGACAACTGTCTCCTGTTCTTTGTCCCTTCAACTCTGCAGAGCTCCCCATTTCCGCTGTTATACCCTCAGGAGCACATCAGCTGTTCTCCTGGAAAAACACAGGCTTCCCGGCGCTGCAAGACACTGGCCAGAAGCCCAGTCCTCTGGATTCTTTGGTCCCGGCCCTTGAATCTAAATGCTGGTCTTGGGTGGCCTACATAGCCAGCCGGCACCCTCACCCAACTCCTCTCACTTCTAAGGGCCTACCTACCGTGGTAAGGAATAATAGAAATTAGGTACAAACACAAAGAAGTTGCCCAGAGGTGTGTAAATCAGGATTATAAATCTTGTGTGGTTCCAACATGTGTCCAGAATCACCTACACCACTTATCATCTCCATGAAAAACAAGTAGGAAATGAATGTTATAATGCAACTAAGAACACCAGGAAAACCCAACAGGCGCGAGGAAGAACTTTGTTTGATAACGTTTGAAGTTTGAGACTAAAAAGCAAAGCAAGTCAAATCATCTAAAACAAGATAGATGACGTCTGTGGCGCTTCTGAGGGAGACTATTAAGACTGATGACTAAGGACAGGACGCCCTTGTTAGATACCCTGGTTCCCAGAAAATAAGACAGTGTCTTATATTAATTTTTGCTCCCAAAGATGCGCTAGATCTTATTTTCAGGGGATATCATATTTTTCCATGAAGAAGAATATGGTACACATTTATTGTTTGTTTTATTGAAAAAGACCTCACACTTACTGTCTGCTCCAGCTGCGCTGCAGCCAACAGTGAGCTGCACCCACCACTACGGTCCAGAGTCCAGAGTCACGGTAGCTTCGAGGGGCCTTATTTTCGGGGGGGTCTTACTTAGGGGGGGTGCCTTATATTTCAATGAGAGGCAAAACTAGTAAGTAAGTCTTATTTTCAGGGATGTCTTACTTTCGGGAAAACAGGGTACAATTCCACTTCACCACCTTTCCCTTTTTGCTTTTGTTACTTTTTTTTTTTTAATATACAAAGGGCATGCTGGTTTCACTTCCCGGTCTTAATTTAGGTGGCTCTTCAGGTCTAGCTAGTTGCAGGGAAAGGAGAGGGGCTTCTCTTCTGTGTTGTGGCTGTCCTGTGGGATGGTTAGTGCCATCCCCGGCCGCCACCTCCACCCCCCCTCCGCCGTGCAGGACAACCAATATCATCTCCAAATGGGACAAAATCATGCCCTCGTTGAGAACTGCAGAGCAAGACTCATGAGGTCAGTTTTCACAGTGGTACCCACAAAAGCCCTCTCTTGCAGAACATGATTGGGGATTTTGTTCAAATGCAGATCCTGATTCAGCAGATCGGCGATGGGTCTCACGATTCAATACTTTCTCAACCAGCTCCCGGGTTACATGACCACTGACTGCAGCATTTGGCCCTCAAACAAATCTAATTCTCTTTCTCTTTAACTCCTTTCCCCACCACGCCTAAGAACCTTAAGACTAAGGTATCTCTGCGAAATAGAGTTCACTGGAAGCAGAAGGACACTTTCACTTCCCATTCATCTATTTTACACCCACGATGCTGGTCACGCCGAAACATCTGTCATCCTTCCGAGGCCGGGAACTGTTTGATAAGGAGGCATAAGATAAAAAGAATATTTCAAGACAATGCACGCATTGTGAGTTCATGCAAAAGCGATGCCTGGTCCTCCTCTCTGCGTTGCACTTAACACCGATTTGAACTTTTCTCCAGAGGAAACATGACCTCAAACGGCACTAATTACAAGCATTTGGGATATGTTAACTTCTCATTACTGTGTACTCATTCTCCCACCCAAAATGCAAGCATTGTGCTAATCTGTGATCGTGTGGGCAAAGAAGCGCAGCTCTGGGAGGATTCTACGTTCTCAGATAAGATAGTAATTTTCTAGGTTAAATATCTTGGACACGCACAGCACGTGACACACGGGACACTGGGGTTGATTCATATAGAGAGACCCTTTAAATTTGAGGTTGTAAAGTATTAGAATTTCCTTGAATATCAACGAAGGTTCATTCCTTTGAGAAAATCCTTTATCCCTCCCACCTCATCAGAAGGACTACACAATAGTGTCTTTCTCCATTGGTAGGCTAAATTGCCACACACACACAAAAAAAAATCAACTCTGTAAGGCATTGCTCCAAGCAAAGTCATTTCAGCATGATTCCACGGTGGAAATGATGTCACTATAATGTAAGCTGATGCAGTCAGTAACAGTGGAAAAGTGGGGAGGGGGAAAGTAGGCAGCTGACTGCTGCCAGGAAAGTGTGGTTTGGCCTTCCTCACACCTTCCACACACAACTTCACCCAGGTGCAGGGCTCAGGCAGGCCCCGGCAGAGCTCTGCTTTAGTAGCTAGTCAGGCAATTGGTTCAGAGGTGGGGCTTTCCACTGGACAGTTCTCCGATAAAGGATCTCTGCCCCAATCCCAGCCCCATGGGTTCACCAGAAAACCCTGGGAAGTCAGAAGAGACGGACAGAGTGGCCAACTGAAGGGCTGTTTCTCTTCCCAGCATTTTGGGGTTGTGGAAGTGGCATATGGGTTTCTAGCCAAGAGTGTAAAACCCTGGAAGTCTTGCCAATATTGTCCTGTGAACCCTATATCCAACCACCCTCGGGCACTCTCTGGGGGGACTTCCAACAGCGCCGTGTGTCTGTACTCTGCACACCAATAAGCTTCTCTTTCAAGGCCTCCCTGCTGCAGCAAGTGTCACCTTGCACAGTTCAAGGGTAGGTTCCTACTTTTGAATCTATCTTTATACAGGAACTCAACTTCTCACCAAATTCTCTGGAGCTTGGGGCTCCAAAGGGCAGGATGCTTGTGCAGCATCTCTAGACTTGTGGGAGCAGTTCCAGGATTGCCTCCAGCCCCGTCGAAGGCATGGGAGACAGAACTTATCACTGTTAAGAATTTAACTGGGGACCTGGTCCAGGGCACATTTCCTGCTCTCCCAGATTAGAAAGGAGATTTACGCATCTGGGGTAGTGGGTGGCACCTTATGGGTCTATGGTAGGCTTATACCCTGTGGCAATAAGTTCTCAAGTTTCATTTGGCCTGACCAGAAGAGATGATGCCAGCGCTCCTTCCCGATGTTTGATAATGTGAACCTGTGCCAGGGCCCAAGGATTCCTATGTGGATTCTGGAGTGATTGGACTGGATTTTCACACGAACAAGGCAGAGTCCTGAGAAACGGGTTCAGTGCAGGACTGAAATCCGTAACCAGCTGATGGACACTGCACGGTCCAGAGATCTGGGCTGGACAGCCCCCCTTTTGCAGCTGTTTTGGACGGGGATTTCCCTCTCCTAGACTAAAAAGAAAACGAACTTTCCACCAAGACACCACACTGGGTAACATGCAGCCATTCCGCTTTCTAAATGATGTTGCTGGTTAATCCCGAGACAATTTTGACAACTAATTTACTTCTTTAAAGGTATAGGACCATCCTAGTGCTAGGCCCCAATCCTGGCCCTTGCGCCCTACTCCTGGCATTTGTTGGGAGGTGTTTGGACCAAGAGTGGTGGGCACACTTTATGTGTTTGTTTAATGACTCGCAGAACTCAATGATTCTGGTGTATCCACTTCACTACAGGGCTGTTAAGCATCTGTGCAGTCCTCCAACTCTAAGTCTATAAAACAAAGTTTAATGCTATAATGAAGAAGACTAGATTAATCTGAGTTTTCTCAGGCTCTTCCAATAAAAAATATTTCTGAAATCTTTTTTTTGGATTCTACATAAATCCTATTTATTTTAAATTTCCTATTAATTGGGAATTAATACATATATCATTCCATAGTTCAATCATGGCATGTAGAACTGTACAATGGCTACCACAATCAGTGTCCAAACAAAACAACACTGCAGAAGATGTTGAAAACTAGATCAGGTCCAGCATGCATCAGAGGGGGGATGAACTGACAAGGTTTGAACTGCTCAAGTCAGATTGATGCCTTTGATCGTTAATACTCATCTCTCCAGTGGACTCTGTGTAGTGACCACTTTCCTCTCACCCCTTGATTGTGGAGAGAGGAGGTCACCAAAGGTGAATTTCCTATGTCGTTCCCACAATGAATCTTGGGTTCCCACTGTCATCGATAGCCTTCTGAAATTTAGACTCTGATACTAATCCCTCCTTCGATTTCGGATTAAATGATTTATAATCCTTTGGTGACTAAAGACAGTGTGTTTCTTCCATGTGCTTAGTTGACATCTCACTTAGATGGCTACTTATTTGGAGATAAGCCTTTAAGACGCCAGACACTTTTATCCGATAGGCAGGCACTATCTAATTTCTTCTCCACATTTTGTTATTGCACCGTGTCTTCCGTGCTCCTTCCTGAGGGCGACGATTGAGTAGGACCATGATGTAAGAGCTAATTGTTCTTAAATTGGAGTTAGAATTTAGTGTGAGCCCCAAATCCATTCCTGGATCTGTTTGTTTGTTTTCTAATTTATTATTAATTGGGAGTTAATACATATATCATACCATCCCCAAACTCAATCATGTCAAGCAGAGCTGTACAACTGTTCCCACAATCAGTTTCCAATGACGCCCTTTAAAACTTTTAATCCTAGTTACAAATCTTACTACTCCACTTTCCTGCCTCTGCTCAAAACTCAAACTCACTGCCATCAAGTTACTTCCGACTCACTGTGACCCTACAGGACAGGGGAGCACTGCCACTGTGGGTTTCTGAGACTGTCACTTTTTAAAAAGGAGAAAGCCTCATCTTTCTCTTAAGGAGCAACTGATAGTTCCGAACTGTCCACCTTGTGGTTAGCAGTTCAATGCGTAACGCACACCAGCACCAGGGTTCCTCCTTCCTGCTTTAGTAAACAGAAAATGCATTAGAGCTCGCAATGAATCTTGCAACTGGTCAATTTGATGAACTCATCATCTGACCTCCCACCCCTGTATCTTGCTGGCATAAAGAGACCACCAACATTGTCCCACAGAGCACCTCCAATCTCATGGCCCGTGCAGCTACTCTGAGACTGTCAGCCAGACAAGTTCTATTCACATGTCTTCTGAGCCCACCCGCGTGGATCCTTATTCACTCAACGGTGTCCCCTAATGCCTGACATGAAGGGGCTCACAAATGAGAAATATGTGCACTCATGGGACAAAAAGTTATATGGGGCCCTTGATGCCTATCATGGTCTAAGAATGGCCTCAGTCCCTCCCCTCAGGTTGTCCTCTCCTGTACCTCCTCAATCTCAACTCCAACTCGACTGGAAAACAAAACAAACCCTTCTCTGAACCCTGGAGGAAGTCCCTCATGTCTTGTTGTAAGAAGGTTATATGTTGAGGGACTGAGTTTTCTGATGCTCAACTTTCAAAAGTGGCCAATAACAAAAACAAAGTTTTCACTGGGGATTTTAGCTTTCAAAAACAGCCTCCTGAGTCTGTCCTGGAGTGGGTTCACAGTTCTACAATCCTATAAAATATTAACCCATTTCTCTGCTAGGTCACACTGTAATCGCACGATTCCAAACGGATCGTGAAACGACACCGCAACGAACTCACAGGGCAAGAAGGGAGATTACTCACTCTTTACATCTTAGAAACCCTTTAATGAGCAACAGTTGAAACAAAAACCAAACAAAACAAAGGTTTAAAATCATCTCCGTATCATTTAGCATGCCCCATTCCTTAAATATTCTAGCTAGTGAAGTTCTAGTTTAAAGCACAGGTACAAACTCCAGTTTTAATCTTTCAGCCAAATGGTGGCTTTTTCCTTATAGGTGGTTTCAACTTTCGTATATAATGTCGTTGTTGTTATTGTTAGGTGGCACGGTCATAGCAACCTCATGTGGAACCATGGTTCCATAAGGAGAGGACTGTTTAATCCCCGTTGTCAATGACCCTCTAATTGAGCGGCTTCCTTTTGATGACTCTCACTTTGCCAAGTTCATCCTAAAGCATGAGAGATGGGGTCACCCCTTCCTTGCTTCTAAGGAGCATTCTGGCTGTAGTTCTTCTAAGATACATTTGTTCACTCTGCTGGCGGCCCACGGTACATTCAAAATTCTTCTCCAACACACCAATCCAAAGATCAATTCCTGTTTGGTCTTCCAATTCACCGAGTAGCTGTCACATGCATATAAGGCAATTGAAAAATACCATGGCTTTGGGACAGCTGTGTTCTCAAAAAGACGTCTTTGTTTACTAAGACTTTAAAGGGATCTTTTGCAGTCGATTTGTTCAACTCAATACCTCTTTTGATTTCTTGACTCCTGTCAGGGTCCATGAATGACTGCCTCCCTCAGGCCCAGCTTCCCACGTGCTGTGGGGTGAGCCTGAAACCAAGGAGGGAAATGACTAACATTTGCTTAGCTCCATAGAGCTTATACGTTTGAGTGTGACACTGCAATGTATAAAGAAAACGAATGGGGAAAAATAGAAAAATAATGTGGCAAAAATTTACTAAATTAAGCAACCTGATAAATACACTACATAATTATTTCTATTTTCCAACAGTCGACATAGGATCACTGATATCAAGAATCTAAACAAAGGGTTAACTCCTTATGTGTGTCAAAAAAAACCCAACTGTTCTGGAGGTTAATGCAGGATACCGTCCATGCCGGTAATGCTGAGAAATGTATCCAAATTCGAGAATGATCAGTCCATTCCTGTTTCGACTCTTAAATCCCTCAACACAATCTTCATCCAAATTTAATTTCATCCTCATGTAAAATGTTTCTCGTTGCCCTAATAAGCAGAGACCAGTCATGACAACTGTGGGAAAATCTGGGACATGGATATTTTAAAAGTCCACCAAATCTGGAACGACACTGTCTACACAATACAGGTAAATGATAATAATAATTCCAAAGTTCAGGCCGTGAGGCTTTTTAAAAGTAACATTTCGCGTGTTGCTGTTCCGTGCCGAGCCAATGAGGACTCACAGGCCTCTACTTTACCCTCTAGGATAAAGTAGAACTGTCCTGTGGAGCTTCCGAGCCCATGAATCTTCCTTCGTGGAGTAGATCCCCAGTCTTTTCTCCCACGGTGCCCCTGATGGGAGGCGGAGCAGCTGAGAGCTTAATCACCAGAACCCCTTAATCTTTAGAGTACCAAGTCTATACTCAAACCCTGGACCCTAAAAACTAAAACCACCAATGGCTCATGTTCACCTACTCTGATGGCCAAGTGAAGGCAGCCTGCTACATCGTATAAGCCGGAGACCCCAAGGTCACTGAGGTAGGAGTCACTTGTGAAAGTGAAATCATTTCTGAAGGCACTGCCCTGAACTCTGCAGGCAGGAAGCCATGCCAGTGGTCATGCCAGAGCTATGAGGCAACGAGCATTTCAACACGTTTGCCCACCTCAGAGCCCAGCCATCCCTCTCGCCCCAGCACCGAAGCAGCCCCAAAAGAAACTGAAATTAACTCCTGCTGGTGCAAAACTCGTTTCAAGAAATATTTCAACACTCAACTGCAGTCTGTTAGGGAAACGATTCAGAAACCCAAGCAGTATGGCTTCTGCTCCACCGGATAATAACTGACTTTATTGGTACTACCCCAAATCATCGCAGGGCCCAAGTGAGCCTCAGCAAGCCCATTCACAGGAGAAGATGCCATTTAAAGAAGGGGCCAAAGGTCAAAACAAAACCGGGGAGGAGAGAACTGGCAGCAGGCAGCAATTTCACAAGTGCCTTCCGGCAGTCCCAATTCTTTGATGTTTAGAGAGAGAGCTAGGTATATCTCATTTTGAGACAAATCACTTGTCAACAAATTTCACTTGTCCATATCAGGACAAGGTGGGGCTTAACTGGGAATATTTCCCAGGAAGCAAAGTATGAGATTTAAGTGAACTCCCTTTAATCAGAACAAAGACAAGGAAACAAATCCCCTTGGATAACAATGGTGGGTGGTGGGTTTGTACTTATCCAGACTGCAGGAGCCTGTGAATGCCTTTGAACCTGTATTTAGACTGAAGGGAGCTTCCTTATAAAGTTTAATTAATAGATGATAGATAGATAGATAGATAGATAGATAAATAGATAGATAGATAGCTATAGATGGATGTGTGTGCGTGTATACAGTCCTTTTTCAGAGGTTCATAATACACATTGGAGAGAAAAGAAGGTTTTCGCCCCAATTACTGGCTCTGTGCCAAGGGAGGGGTGCTGATGTGAAAAGGCTAACCAGACAGACCCATCCGAACCATGCCACTACTACATCACGGGGAAACTTGCAGAAGCGGTAACAGAGAGGTCCCTCTAAGCTACCCGCCTCCCTCCTAGAATTCCTCATGTGGGGAGATGGGGGAGTCCCGGGGCAAACGGCGTCCTGCGTCAGGATGGGAGCGTGCGGCTACCCAGCCGCCTCCCTCCTCATTGCGCCGACCCGGCCCTGAGCCTTCAGTGCTGACTCCGCCAGCCACCAGCGCCACGCGTCCCCTCCGCCGGCTCCCAGGCTCCGGTTCTCACCGGTTTCGTCTCGGTTCCCCTCCCGGCTTCAGTTTCTCGGCGCCGCCGGGATCTCCTGGCTCTCACTTTTACGGGCGCGCTGCCTCTACGGGCGCGCTGCCTCTACCAGCGCTTACCATCCCGGCGCGCCCCCGGAGCCCCCAAAGTGATCCCAAGAAAGGCGCAAAGGGACCTAATCGCAACTTGCTCTCTGATCAACCACTCGTGCGAACAGCTGCGGTCCTAGCCTCAGCCGGGTCGTTCAGGTTCCGCTCCGCCCGGGAGCTGCGACGCGCCGGGGACCCCAGTCCTAAAACGCTCGACCGGCGGGGACCCGGCCATCTGCCGCCCTGGTCGGTGCAGAAAGCGCACACCCTCCGAAAACGCCTTCCGTGCAGCCATCGGAGGTCCCTGCGCCCGCCTCGCTCGCTGGAACCCGGGCTGCATCTCCGGGGGCTCCCGGTTCAGGGGTGCCCCTCCACGGCTACGTCGGAGTTCACTGGCTCTCAGCCGGTTGTGCACGTGAAGGGGGGAGGGGAATGGGAGTGAGGGGCGCGCTACTTTTATTTTTTTCGAGATAAATAAGGGACCAACCATGCAATAAAGCCGGCGCAGGCATGTCCTCCTCCAAACGTAAACATTCAAACTCCACATGCCCACAACCGCGCCCAACCAGGCGCCCTCCGCCCGCGCGCCCCGCTACAAAGCCCCTTTAAAGCCCTCGGCGCTTCGGAGGGCTGTCCCCAGTCCCCGGTTCCTCTCCCGCCACCCCACGGTTGAGGTCCCCCCGGAGGGCGCACGCGGGGACGAGGCGTCCTGGGTCACAGCGCCCCGACTGGGATACCCACCTCTGAGCGCTGGCTCCTGGAGGCGCAACCCGCTCGCTCCTCCACGGAGGGTCCGGGGGACTCCGGGAACGGCGTGCGGCAGCCCCCGGCCGGGGCGAGCGCATCTGCCGCGAGGAGCGGCCGCACAGCGCGCTGGAGGGCGGGGCGCGGGCCGCCTGCTCCGGGGCGCCCGCCCCTTCCCCGCCCGCTCCCGGCGCCGGGCGGCCGCGGCCCGCCCAGCGCTTCCCCACCCACCTGCCCCTCGGAGCCTCGGGCGGAACCGCGCGCGAACTAAAGCACGCGGAGGGATGAAGGATTGGGCGGGATGGCGGGATGGAATAAAGCTAGGAGAAGGCGAGAAGATCCGAAATGCGTCTGCGCAGGGTTGGAAGTCCCGGCCCGGGTGCTGGTGAACGCGTGTGCGGTAGATACATGCGTGTGCGCGTGTGCTGAGCTCCAACCCACGGGGGGCAGCGAGGCCCTGGTCCCCACAGCCAGCAGCAGGACTGTCTTAGGGTAAGAAAGGCCACTGGGAGGGGCTGGAAATTCATATGCGTGGCTTGTACTTTGGGCCTCTGAGAACCCCTAATGTGGTCAAGGAACTGAGCGCAAGGACCCTTCCAGCTCACTAGCTTGTTAACATTTTTTAATTTTTTATTTATTAAGGATGAGCCTGCCCTCCCTGTTGCGGCAGCGGGTGGTCTGGCGGCAAGGCGCATGTGTTAACAAAGCCATTGGTGGAGAAGAAGGCTGCAGCTGCACCGCACGGGGCTCGGGCAGCCGGGTGGCCCGCCTTCACTCACTCCTGAGCTGTCTGAAATTTCAGTCTTTCATCCCCTCCCCCTCCATGAATATTTAAATAACGTTAGTGACCCTTTGCAAAATGGACCATCTAGAAACCCTGAAGACTGTAGTACCCATGCACACTACAGAAAAGAGCGTTTCTCAAAAGCAGGAAATTACCTTTAGCTCACCTTATAGTATATAAAGTCAGAGTTCTTGAGTTCAGCTTCCTTTGAGACATGGAAAGGGTTTTCATGTTCACAGTGATACAGGGAGCAACTCTCTCCAGCTTTGGAAGCAGAGCCCCTAACTCTACCCCTTGTGTTTCCATTCTGGGGTCTGCTTCTTCCTGAACCCCTGGACAAGGCCCTGGGATCCTCTTCTGAGAGTCAAATCTTCTTGCCAAAATCAACCAGGGAAGGCAATGGCAGGGTGGGGTCTTCTGTCCTCTCTCAAGAGCTCTCTGATTTCTAAAGCTAGACCCTGTGATAGAGAAGGGCCCAGGAGGCCCACCCACATTAACTCCTGCCCTTCAGAGAATGGGCGCCTTCCTGCCTTCAGCCTGACTCACACTTCTATCCACAGAAGGAGGCGAGAGCTACAATAGCAACAAAGCTTGTTCTCGGGGCTCCTGATTATCAATGGACTCCTCTTTCTTGACGATCAAATTCCAATACAATTTACTGACGAGTGGGCAGAGACTCCAGGGCTTCTGTTTCATGTCAGTTTACTCTTCATGTCCCTTCCTCCTTTCCTTCCTCTTGGCCCCACTTGCCATGGCCACATAGGAGTTTAGTATTGGGTGCCCTACATCCTGGTCTATTTTTAACATTTCATTATTATGTGAAAAACTCACATTGAAGTGAGCATGTTTGGAAATCACAGTTACTTATTTCTCTAGACCACAGACTCTCCAAGGAATGACTCTAAAATGATGTACAAATGTGTTTGACACAATGTATGTATGTATGGATTGTGATAAGAGTTGTTTGAACCCCCAGTAAAATGATTTTTTCAAAAAAAGAAAGAAAGAAATCAATGCCTTGGTGTGGATGCCTGCATTGAAAGCCAAAACTTTTTAATGAACATTTCTCATTTGTTTGTCCTTAAACCACTGTTTTTCACATGAAAAGAATTTTGCCTCCCCTCCAGGACCCTTAGCACTCCAAACCAAAGAATGTCTGGCCCCAAAGATCAATTCTGGGAAGCCTGAGGATTCTTGCCCTAAATAGAGAAACTATTTCTCAAGCTCAATAATGTTGTTGTTGTCCTGTCTCAACTCTTAGTTATCTGATATACAACAGAATTGAACTCCACTGGTCTTGCACCATCCTCATCAATGAGCTTATGTTTGAACCCATTGCTGCAGCCACCGTGTCAATCCGTCTCATAAAGGGCCTACCTCATCTTCCCTGGCCATCCCTCTTACCAGGCATGATGTCCTTCTCCACGGACTGGTCTCTCCTAACTTGTTCAAAGTATGTGAGACAAATCTTGCCATCCTTGTCTCTAAGGAGCATTCTGGCTGTACAGAATCTGTTTTCAAGACAGATCTATTTGTTCTTTTGGCAATCCATGGTACTTTTAATATTCTTGGTATTGAACTGTGTACTTTCAATGACATCATACTTCAAATGAATAGATTTCCTTCCATTTTCCTAATTCAGTGTCTAACTTTCACATGCATATGATGTAATTGAAAATACCTTGGTTTGGATCAGGCACACCTTAGTCCTTAAAGAAATATTTTCGCTTTTCAGCACTTTTAAGAGATTTTGAGAAGCAGATTCACCCAGTGCAGGTGTCCTTTGATCTCTTGGTTATTGCTTCCATAAGCATTGACTGTGGATCCAAGCAAGAAGAAACTCTTGACAACTTTAATCTTTTCTCCATTTGTCATGATGTTACCTCTTGGTCCAGTTGTGAGGACTTTGGTTTTATATACATTGAGTTATAATTCATACTGAAGCCTGCAATCCTTGATCTTCAGCAAGTGCTTCAAGTCCTCCTCACGTTCAACACATAAGGTTGCGTCATCTGCATATCACAGGTTGTTAATAAGCCTTCCTCTAATCCTGATGCCTCATTCTTCTTCATATGATTTGATTATGTATGCAGCACCTTTGATTAATTATGTAGCATGCAGACTGAAAGACAACCCTGACACACAGTCTTTCCGATTTTAAGCCATGTGGTGTTCCCTTTTGCTGCACACCTGCCTCTTGACCCACGTACAGGTCCCTAAGGAGCACAATGCAGGATTCTGCCACTCAGGGCTAAGGACCACACCTAACAGAATTACACCTGTGCTTATTACGAAAGGCAGACTTTGGGGTTCTAACATGGCCTCTTAAAGCAAAATCGTGGAGAAAGGGCCAGGGAAACAACGCCAGACGAACAGGGAAGTTCAAGAAGCACTGGCTTTGAAAAGGGCTGGTTTCATTTCCTCCTGTGTGCTTATGAATTCCTTGCATGTATTCTTCTTAACACGATGTTGCCTGCTGGAGCTGAGAACACAATGAGAAAAGCGGGTCTGCTGTCCTAGACGCATTTTAGGAGCACGTCAATGCCTGCCTGCTGGTCTGTGAAAGCCCAAAGCTGGGGTGTGTACATGTCGCATGCTCCCAAGGGTCCTGGGCCCTCTATAACGCAAGCCTTCCCTGGATCAGTTCTGTGGGGAAGGGAGCTACCTCTCATAGCGGCGACGTGTACATTTTGCTCGTGTTGCCTCTCCTGTGATGCTGGCCCACTTTCAACTGTGCCCTGAGCAGGAGTGGCGTGGTGGGGGCTGGGCGGGGGGTAAGGAGAATGAGAAAACTAGATCATACGGATCAGAGGAACACGGAAAGGAGAGGCTCCATTTGAGGGTAAGGAGGCAGCACAGTCACGGACTTGAGCAGCTCTTTCCCTCTTCTCAAACTGAACAAAAGAAAATTAAATCCAGGGACTAACAATGGCCTCGCAGTTATATCACCACTAGGCCACGCGTGTCCTGGTGCCCTGATGAGTTACACACACGTTGAACTGCTAACCTCAGGGCAGGACCAGGAAACCGCCTGTCACTGCAAGGGAGAAAGAGGAGGCTCTCTGCTCCAGGCAAGACTGACAGCCTCAGGAACCCACAGGAGCAGGTCTACTCTGTCCTGTGGGGTCACTGTGAGTCGGAATGCACTTGACAGCAGTGTTTGTCCTAGAGCTTTGGGGGGAGCAGTAGTCACAGGCTCTAAGTTTACAGCAAAAAGACTTCTGAGTGGGTCTACAGAGGTGATCTGAAGATTGAACTGTCAAACACAAGAATTTGTCATTTCTTCCTTCTAACAAGAAGAAAGGCTAGCTGGAAGTAATCCCCAAATAAAGACTTGCCAAAAAAAAAAAAAAAAGATTGAGAAAATGTGAGAAAGGAAAAAACACAATAAGAACAAACGGCTGGCTCACATCAGACCAATAACCCTCATTCTGTGGGACTTTCTGAGCAAGCAGGGTTCTGGGAGAGCGAGGGACAGTCCCAGGCCGGAAATCCCCATGGGATTCGATACAACACTGAAGACACAAACGGGGAGAAACTGAAAGCTTATCTGGCAAAGGGCTATTATATGTAAATAGTTCTTACAAATCAATAAGAAAAGGGAAGAAAATTGCCAACAGCTAATAGAAGAAGGTGGGGTGGGGACCAAACCAGCAGCTTATAAATAACTATCTATACTGCTCATGGATTTATTAAAAAAGATAATCTTTTCATAAGTAAAGAAATGCAAGATAAAACATTGGGGTAAGTTTTTTACCTAACATATTGGTAAATACCTAACATTTTGATATCTTTTGCTGGTGAGAAAATTAGGAAATGCAATGATCATACTCTATTGATGGTCATATAAATTGATGTTAATAAATGGTAAATGTACAAATAAGTTCATAGTATCTCCTTTTTTGGGCAGTATCTCTTGAGATTAAAAGCATGAAATGTTTATGCACTTAGGTTTCTAATTTACTTTTGGAATTTGGAAGCTGAAATAAGGTGAAATAACGGGGATGGATGGGGGAGGGTCAGTGAATGATAAATTCTTGATCACAAGGAAAGCCAAAAAGAAAGCGGCTCTCATTTTAAATATGTTCCCCGTATTATGATGTAAGCACTTCTCATAACACCTCAATGTTTTACAATAGCTTTTGTTAGAGAACCAAAGGGCAGGGCTTATATGTAGCTTGGCGGCAGGATAGAAAGCAGGAATCAGGCCCCAGAGGCAAGATGCCACGTCAGGTTAAGCATTTAGAGGAAGCAGGACCTCAGAATAAGAAGGGACAAGGTGTGTGTGTAGGGGGGGAGGGGGATAGCAGATCCCAAGGGCTCAGTAGACGGTGAATGTCTGAAAGGGAGTGATGGCAACATATGTACTCGTATGTGGGATACAATTGATATACGGATTGTAAGTTGTAAGAGCCCCCAGTAAAGTGATCTAAAAAAAGAAGAAGGGATGAGGAAAATTAATGTCAGCCAAGGCCTACCAGAGCGAGGAATTCATAAAGAATCGTTGAGTGGGCCTGGACAGTCACCAACATTGTGAGGAGCGGTCTAAGTAATTTTCATGTAACTATACAAAGGAACTAGGTACTGCAGCAGGAGGACTTGGGTGCACAGTCCACGAACTCCTGCCATCCACTCACATCGCTTGCTCACCCCGTACATACAGCAGCATTCTTGTCTTCTTCTGGATCTTTTGAGCATTCATGAATGTCCAAGGTAAGAGGAATTTCTCCACTGGGCTCTCATTCTTATTTAGGGGCAAAAAGGGTCTCTCTAAATTAAACTTCCCTGGCTTTTTCCTAAGAGCGATGGTGATCCATCTATTGGCCGTTCTAGCCATCAACTTTCTGAATGCACAACATGCTCTTGATAAATGCAGCCATAGGTCAGTCTGTGGACTCGGAGCTGTGCTTTAGCACATTAAAATTGCCCTTCTGAAAGCCATCTCTGCTCCAAAATTAGACTGAGCTCTTCGGCTGAGTGAGAGTCATTTCTTAAGATACAGTAAGTCAGTGGCTACCCAAGTTGGCTCATGTGTTTGGAAAACAAATCCTCGTCCACTGCCAGATTCTGATTTAGGGAATCTGGGCCGAGGCACCTGCATTCTTCAACATTTTCCATCTGACTTTGTCATACAGACTGGTTTGGAAAGCCCTCAGGCGGCCTGAGGCATCGTTCAGTGGGGAAAGGAGATAGCAAGAAGACCCAGGATAGAGCTGGTGTCATGTGAGAACACTTGGCTCCTGGACTGGATTCACTCCCCTGCTTGGCCTACTTTGTGGTGCCTGCCTTTCCATCACTTCCTCTCCAGGGGCTCCTGCTTCCTGTGCCAGAGTAAGTTACTTTCCTGCCGGTTCCACGTGGATTTCCTCTCCCTGCATCCTCACACTTCACCTCTCCTCTGCCAGATTCGCCAACAACAGGAGCTGGTGACCTGATGACATCCCCCGGGCAGACTGATGCTCTCTGGTACAAGCATTCCAATGAAACATTCCCAACCAAGTGACACTTGTCCGTGGCACCGCTTTCCTTTCATCCCATGGTGTACCTGGACTGTGCTTGCTGTACATTGAGGACACTGCCTACGTCACCCAGATTGCTCACTGGGATGCACGCTGAAGTGGTGCCACGAGAAGGACAGGTCAGCCAGTAGGGAAAGGAGTAGAGCACCCACGGAGGAGTGCCAGGATGAGGAAAGGACTGCAGGGCCCCTGTCTCTCCGTTCCAGAGGCTGCAAAGCTTAGGTGTTGGTGACAAGAATGAATCTTGGTGAGTGACCACAGCAGAGTCCTATTCGGTCCAAGTTCTGCATTTCTTGGCAGAGGACTCTCTCTTATGAACGACCTAGGCATTTTAAAAATCTACCGAACACTCTCGAGTTCATGCCCCGATAGAGAAGCAGTCTAAAACAAGGTACTCTTTGACGCATAACGTTTGAAAATACAAAATATGCCGAATATACTTGGAATGTACTCAGCCTGCTCGCCACCCTGCCAGCAGCGTGCAGTCCCGGAGCGGGGCTTTCACGGAGTAGCTATCGGGTGAGTGGGCTTTCTCTGAAATGACCCGTGGTTTTCAAATGCAAACTGACCTTACCTTTGCAGCGGCACTTAACTCTTTTTCAAGTTCACGGACGATGGAAAGATGATTGTTTCTGCTCATAGAAAAATGAGACTAACGCTTTCCTAGGAATTACCAAGTGTTTTCCTCAGAACTTTGAAAGTACACGGATGCTCGTGTAGGGCAAGGACTACAAGAATTTTCCGTCCTATTAGGAAAAAGAGATGACGTTTTGAAATTTTAAGCATTCTGATTCTCATGGAGAGGAATTGTTTTGCTCTTGTCTACGTGATGTGCCTGGGAGACACAGCCCGCTCAGCTACAGGGCAGCTAAAAACAAACCTAATTGACATGTCTCGGGCTTTCTCATCAAACACCTTCATATCCAAATTATCCAACGAGAAAAGGGGCCCTCTTCCGGCCCTATACGGCACGTATTGAATTACTTATCCTCGTGTTCGATTCACTGAAGATGACAGGGTTAGATTAAGAAGGCATTGTAGAGTGTATGTCCACAGACTAAGTTAGGTGCTTCCCTCAATAACCACTAAGATATAAAGTGCTAAACTCATTTAACTATGGAGAATGTCCACGGCATCTCCTACCGCACATTAAAGGCTTCTGGAGAGGGACCGTGGCCAAAGGAAAATCAAAGCAGAAGCCACAATAGCTTATCATAAGCCCAACTAAGGCATCAACGCTCACGCTGTCTTTGAAGATTCTCCAACTTTTCAAGTAAACACTTTCACCTGCTCTACAACTCCCTTTCTCCCTTGTTTCCTTTTCTCCATCTCCCCTCCCTCGGGTCCTTCTGTTCTATCGTTTCTGTTCAGACACCACCTGGTTATTTTCAGGAGCAGGCATTGCAAACTCAAATGCCTTCAGCCAGACAGATATCAGAAACCGACATGAGGGGAAGCCACGAGGTATCAAACTGTGCCTCCTGCAATACACTCGGGCACGGAGGAGCCCAAGTACCTGCTGAGACACGATAGGCAGGCACACAGGCAGGTGCTGTGTGATCACAGGTGCTCCTTGCTGCTGCTCTTCTTTCACGCTTGGGCATCTTCTTTACTTGCTTGGGCTGGGAAGGGCATATCAACATGTGAGTGATGGGAGTATGACAGATCAAACGAAATGACTGGCATGGCATCCACGCCAGTGTCCTGGAGCTAGAAAGTCTAGATTCCAATCGTGTCTCGGTTCCTTATTCGCAGTGTGAAGTTGGGAGAGTTGCTCAACCTTTCCGTGTCTCTGCATCCCCACCTGCCATAAAGTGAGATCGCCCAGGCAAAGTTGTAATCTCCGTGCCAGGCACCATGCTAAACATGGGCTCAGTGCCTGTCATGAGCAGCAGAGGGCAATGCATCTTAGGAGCTGGGAACCACACAACAAAAATGGGTCAAAGTCAGAACTGAAACCCAAGCCCCCTGGCTTAGGCCCAGTGCAGTGCTAATTTCTGTGTTGTAAATTTGCTTTCTTTGCTATTTTTTATTGTTTCAACAGAAAATGATAAACAGTAACAATGATAACACAAGGTGGTGGGGGAGACCTGGTTCGTTTGGTTTTAAGGCCTAAAAGCAAGTTTGGGGCCCATCTCAGATGTCCTCGGCCATAGAGCTGTACCGTGTATGGACACAGAAGCCGTGGTTCCTGTCAGTACAGGCGGTTCAGCACGCAGGATGGCTGTGCTGGAGGGGGGAGGCCAACGTGTTCAGCTCAATATTCTAGAGCTGCATCCCTCTTCATCCTAACCCTTTGTTTTGAGTTCTGCTAATGTCTCTAACTCGTTTTCAATATTCTTGGATACATTGCAGACTGCTTAGACCAGGATCCCGCCATGGACTTGAACACTGGTGCAGGAAGTGGAGGCTACACACGTCATACAGGTGTGCTCAGTACCCGTGGCCATCAGGGAAAGGCAAGTCACAATCACAGTGAGATGCCACTTTCCACCCCTAGTTTGGTCAGCATCAAAAGATAATCTGAAGTGTGAAGAAGGACTTGGAGAAACTGGAAAAATCATTCATTGCCAGGGAGAATGTCCACTGGTGCAACCGGTATGCAAAATAGCTTGGTGGCCCCTCAAAAAGTGAGACATAGATGACCCTCCGCCCCAGGATTCCCACTCCTTCCTAAGGACCCAAGAAACTTGGCCCCAGGGATTCAAACAGATGTCGGACACCAGGACTCAGGGCATTGTTCACAACAGCCACAGAATCGACCCCAAGGCCCCTCAACAAAGGAACAGGAAAACATAACCCGGTCCATCCATACAATGGAATCATATGCAGCCATGAAGAGCAAGGAGCTGAGATCCATACAATGGAATCATATGCAGCCATGAAGAGCAAGGAGCTGAGATCCATACAATGGAATCATATGCAGCCATGAAGAGCAAGGAGCTGAGATCCATACAATGGAATCATATGCAGCCATGAAGAGCAAGGAGCTGAGATCCATACAATGGAATCATATGCAGCCATGAAGAGCAAGGAGCTGGGATACTTGCTATGACATAGTTACCCTTACAGTTATGGAGAGTGAAATGAATCAGACTCAAAAGGAAAAGGATTTTATGATCCCAATTCTAAGAAATATTTAGAAGAGGCAAATGCACAAAGACCAGAGTCTTATCAGTGCTTACCCTGGATTTACAGATGGAGACATGGGGAGTGACTAACGGCTTGAGGGCTATTTGTTGTTTCTGTTTGGGGTCTTGGAACCATTTGAAAATGGAGAAGGGTGATGGCTGCCCAGCAGGAAATGACAACTATCTATCCATCTACCTATCTACCTATCTATCTATCTATCTATCTATCTATCTATCTATCTATCTCCCTCCCTCCCTCCCTCCCTCCCTCCCTCCCTCCCTACCTACCTATCTTACCACAATAGAAAAATAAAAAGCAGGTCTCTTTGGTTAAGCCCTGTGGAATCTGTTGGGAAGGAAGGCAGCAGAGAGGCCACTTAGAAACTAATGATCTAGGTAGGAGGTGATAACGGCTGAAACTCAGGCCGTAGTGGTGGAGTGGCCCAGAAGTGGTCAGATTCCAGAAATAACTGGCAAGTGGCGCCGGCGCCGCCTCTGGCATACGAGCAGGAAACACTGCACTGAGAAGGCATTCACTCAGTACATGTTTATGAAATGCTGGCCCACATATTTCTTAGTCTCATCACAGTGAAATGTTCCGATTAACCACTTCTAAAAATCCCCATTTGACAGGGGTTTGGAGGAAACTTCTATTAAAGAACAAAGTACCAACTCCCTAAACCATTAGAAAAAGTTGTACTCAACTGTCAGGTAAATGAACTGTACTTTCAAACCACTAAACTAACTCGCTTTTCCCATCAGGCAATTCCAACAAGAATTTGGCAATTCATAAGAAAGGCTCAGACTGACCCTTGAATTTCTAACATTTTCTGCGGGTGACTGCACTTGACCTTTGATTTATTTTTCCCTCTCAGTTGTCGGTGGCATTCTTCTCCCTTTAACTCTTCAATCTTATGCACAGCTGTTTTCAGACCTGTCACCTGGGCAGTGACCCTGTGGCTGGAGACGTATTGATTCCAGGAAGAGAGGATGCTCTCCATTGCTGTGGTGGTGAAGTTCATTGGCTCACAGCAGTTCCAGAGAAAAGACCCCACGTGGACCACAAGCAAGAAGTGCCCTGGCGTTGTAGTTACCAGGATGTGCTCGGAAGGCAGAAGGCTCCTTCACCCACTAATTCCTGGTCAGACCCTTCTACTTGACCTCCCTATACCTCACTTTACAAGTCTTTTAAATGGGGACAACATATAATATGTATATCATAGACTTGGGGTGAGGGTTAGATGATTTAATGCTCATATGGCCATAGAATACACCATTTGGATTCCTAACAGGCATTAGCTATTTATCATGATTAATAACCTGTACCAGTTACTTGGTAACTCCATTGGGCCTATCCAAAACGCCAAAGCTGTTTTAGATCCGATTAACTGTCCACTAAGTGCTTCCCTAGAGGACTGAAGCTATGTTCTTGTTCTTGAAATATAATGTCCTGCTTATAAAAGAAACACCCACTGTAGAGGAGGCAATAAGCTACAAATGCTGGGGTCACGTCATCTAGGATTAAATCCTGGCTCCTCTCTTGCTGACTCTGTGATCCTGGACAACTTGACTTACCTTCCCAGAGCATCCGTTTCTTTATCTGGATAATGGGACAGACGACTGAGTGCTCAATGAAATAAGGAAAGCAAAGTGTTCCGCAGAGAGCCTGCTCCACATAAAACAGAGGAAGTAAAGAAGGGAAAAGTCACAGAAATGGAGGGAAAGAGAGGACAGGAGGGAAAGGCATGGATCCATGTGATTTATTACAGGATAAATTCTACCTAGATTAAAAAGTGTTCCTACTTAAAAAAAGACCGGGCTTACTAATGGATAAAGACTGGTGTGAGCTCTGAGAGAGGGGTGGCCATGAGCCCTGTGTCTGGTCTGGAAATGAAAGCATCCTTGTGGTTCAACTTCAAACAATAGACAGGGATTCAAGGGCAACAATCACAGGAGGAATGTGCTCCTTAGGAAAGAACCACTTGTGACCCAAAGGGCAGCTTTCCCCCAAGGGCAAAGTGCAAAAGAGTGAGGAAAGCAGGAGGAAAGGACCTGGAAAGACAGGGAGGGCACGGGGTTAAGTGAGGCTACGCTGAGGGGGAGGTGATGCATGATATGAAACAAATGTGATTCATGGTTGTGGTACTTTCATGATCTGGTGTCAATTTGGGACTTGATAGGATTAGGAGTGAAGGGGTGGCATCTATTCTGTCAATTGGATCATAGCCAACAAGGCCCACACAGAAGCCATGGTCTTATCCTGAGAATTCCTGGATTTTCCTCCTGGAAGGCGGGAGAGACTCTTTCTTTGCTCACTCCCTGAGAGACACTCTAATGACAAAACACACGGCGCTATGCCCTGGGAGCTGGAGAAGCCACGAGCACCTATTCTGATGCAACCAGACCTCTGGACCCAGAGTAGAGATGCCTGCCTGTGCTGAGATGCTTACAATGCCACTGGATCCACAAGGCTTCCAACCCACTGGCCTGTGATCCTCTACATTTGGCATCATTGCATGCATTTCGTGAGTCTAAAGAGGACTTTACAGATTGGTATTGGACCTATGGGCTAATATTGGACTTATGGACTTGATCTGGTCTGGGATGTTTTCTTAATATTAAATTGCTCTTGTATATAAACCTCTTTATCATACACATATGAGTGTCTATGAATTTGTTTCTCTAGTCTATCCAGTCTAACACAATGATTAAATAAAAATCTAATTTGCTCTGCAAGCCTTCACCCGATTTTCAATAAAATGTTTTTTTTTAAGTTTTAATAAACTGTCAAACACTAAGAAAATTGCTTAGAAGCAGGATGCATATTTCTGGTTTAAAAACAATATTCGTTCCCTCTTTGGCAATGCCATCTCTCCTAAGAGGGATTTTCCTGCATCCCTTGTGGGATGCACTTAATGAGAAACTTAGAAATAGTTTTCATATTTGGGTTTTGTTAACATTTTCTGTGCAGACGTCAACATGCCTAAAACACATTATGAAAAATAAAAAGAACCCTTCTTAGTGGGTGGATAATCCACAATGATAATTTGTCTATTTCCCAACTTTTAAAAAATGTTGTTTTCAAAACTGATAAAGAATTTAGCATCTATTTAAAAAATCACTCCAAATATTGAATCTGCTCAAACACGATAGGCCACACACAAGGGTACGTGACATATTCAGCAAATTGACTGTTTTAAACCCAAAAGCGAACAAATCCTGTACTATGAGTGGCATAACACAGAAATGCAGGTATCATGGAAAAGTTGAAAAATACCTGACTTGGGCTCAGCTGGAGTGGGGCAAGTGTCTTCTAAGAAATACTTCTGGACACCGTTATACTGAGGGTCTCCTGGTTTCAGTGAAAGGTCTTTTATTCTCTGTAGGCCCAGCTTCCCTTATTTGCTGGAGAAACAGTGCTACTGTGTTATATTCATGAATCAATGCAGTAGAATAATAATGAAAAATGTAATCAGAATGCTGATGGGATGAGCGCCTAAGGACAAACCTGAACAACAACCAATTCTCTGGGGCATAAATCTAATGATAGCCCACAAGGTAAACTTCAGTTTTGCACCAAAGAACTCTTGGCAAACAGAACTTCATGAGCCTCCTTATGGATCAGGGACTGTGAGGCAAGGAAGGCTTCTTTGTTCATCTGGATGCAAGCATCCTCATTGTGTCCCACTGGGAGATGCAGCAGGAGGTAGCTACTAAGAGCAAGGGCTTCCTGCGTTGGATCTGAGCTCAAATAACATCAAAACCATCCAGGACTCAAGATATCAATCAAGCTACTATTTTACAGCCTACTGCCCTAGCACTTCAATGAACCACCTCATCTGTGCTC
The DNA here is from genome assembly GCF_050624435.1 of Tenrec ecaudatus. NCBI lineage: Eukaryota > Metazoa > Chordata > Mammalia > Afrosoricida > Tenrecidae > Tenrec > Tenrec ecaudatus. The sequence goes on along the minus strand of NC_134539.1, from coordinate 47,294,712 downwards.
ACGTTTCCCTTTTAACTTATCATTCACATGTATGTGATGCCTTTTGCCAAGTGCGTTTCACTGAAGTGTAAATGACAACAAGAAAAAAGCAAGAGGGAAGAGCACTGTCATGGTGGTGGCCCAGGGTGGTCATTGGAATAGAGTAGAAAATGGTGGGAAAGGCTTCCCAAGGAAGAAGCACCAGATATAAATAATGTAAAGTGCTGATGAAATGGGAAAAGACCACTCTTCTATCGATCCAGCAGATATTCCTGAGAGTCACTCAATGATAGATGAAACCTCTGTGATAGCTGCTTTGTGTCAGAGGGACAAAGCCTCCTGCAAATGGCCACATTGGACCCAAGCCTACAGGAGCATTAGCCATCCCTTCTCCGCACCTTAACAGGACAGGGGAATCAGCGCCTACAGGGGAACAACTGACTCCCTTCCAAGAACACCAACGCCCCAAAGGTTTGGTGTTTGATTTGCTCTGCTTGTTCTGTTGGAAAGGGACAGTCCACCACAAACTTACATATGAGCCACATCACAGACTTACATCTGAGCCACATCACAAACTTACATATGAGCCACATCACAAACTTATATCTGAGCCACATCACAAACTTACATATGAGCCACATCACAAACTTACATAAGAGCCACATCACAGACTTACATATGAGCCAAATCACAAAGCTAGCTGGAGGAGGGCAGGTCTCAGTCTCAGGAAGACAGCCTTATCTGAAATCGGGGTCTGACGTACACAGCCACAAGAGACTGTTTCTGGAGTGTTATCGTCACGAGTTGCTCCCAGTGCTGGACTGCGGGAAATGTGCACAGGAGGACTTGCACCCGTGCTCAGGAAATAGCTGTGACGGTGTCAAAACTCTGGCTGGGTCTATCCGAGCCAGTGACATCTATTTTAAGAGGTGACCACTCAGCGAAAGGGGGGTTTTATGAAGTAATAGAGTTGGTGAAAGCATAAGGATATGTAGGCAACATTTTAAACATTGAGAGGATGAAGCTATCTACAAACAATGAACTCAGGCCAACACCAGCTGAAACAAAGCTCCTAGAATAGGCTTCTGGAGAAGTCAAAGTATGACCACATTGAGAAAAGGGATTTTAAAAATTCAACTTAGAAAGGTGGTGAGTGTTGAGTCATAGTTTCTCATAATTCCACTTGAGAGAATTATGAGTGAGGTTGGAATCTAGATGTAGGTTAGGTTTGGAATAATGACATATTGCTTTTGTGATTAATCAATGTTCAATTTGTAACAATGAAAATACACCCTGCCTATCAGATATTTACATTAAGATTCATAATAGTAGCAAAATTACAGTTATGAAGTAGCAACGAAAATAATGTTATGGTTTGGGGGGTCACCACAACATAAGGAACTGTATGAAAGGGTCTCAGCATGAGGAAGGTTGAGAACCACTGTCTAGATTCAAAGCCTGGCTCTGTCACACTCTAACATTTAGATCTCCAATAAATTACTGAATCTTTATCTTGCCACAATGGCCACATCTGTAAAATGGGATAATTAACAAGTCCTCTTTTAGAGAGTGGCTTTGAACTTTACATTATAAAATACGTGTAAAGGCTGTCTTAGAGTTTACATTCTAACATGCTTGGTTTGCGGCAACTGTAGCCAACAGCGGGATCCCTGTCTCCATGCCAAGTCTTGACATACATTCAGACCCACTTGAAATATTTTCAAACCTTATCCAGCAGGATGGCATCTTTGCCCTCAGGACAAGTGCACTTGAACATTGCACTCCTGGGAACCCAGGGAAGGGCAGTTGTGCCCTCAGCCTTGCCAGGAGAAGCGGGGCATTTTCATGGGCATGACTTAAAGATTAACTGAAAACACAGATTTGCTGCTAGGGAGTAGCAAGTAATTGCAACTCATGGAAGCTTATAGGAGAGGGTAGTGCTGCCTCAGTGGCTTCTGAGACTGTAGCTCTTTACTGAACTAGGAGCCTCCCCTTTCTGCCTTAGACTAGAATAGCCAATATGTTACCTTAAAGTTGGTGGTTGGTGGTTATGATTCAGAGTTGCAAGGTTTTGAGTCATATCCTGACCACTACTTAGCTAGGTAGTAGCTGCTAATTGCTTTATGTCTTTCGGATCTGCAGTTTTACAGTCCTCTCTGTCACTCCCCTCCTTCAACAGTGATGACCTGATCTGCCTTCGTAATTTTGTGGTGATATTCTTTGTTTTTCAACATCTATAATTAATCACTGGAGTCCATGTCAGCCTCTGCACTGTGTACATACTGATGGTTGCCCTGATTCTTGGAGGATTGTCTTTTATCTCATCTTTGTCCTAGTTAAGGCTTAATAAAGGGGTCTCCAGAGAATATGAATCTGGGATCTTTGCCCCCGCCCCCCATTACAGGGTCTAACACAGGACTCAGCTCATAGCAAATGATGGTGTACTGGTTATGCATTGTGTTGTTAACCACAAGGTCAGCAGTTCAAAACCACTAGCCACTCCAGGGGAGAAAGGTAAGGCTTTTGACTCCTGTAAAGAGTTAAAGTCTCGGAGACCCACAGGGGCAGTTCTATCCTACCCTTTCGGATGGCCGTGAGTCAGAATTGACTCGATGGAAGTGCGTTTGGTTTTATCATTAATGTTAGCTATTGTTGACAAGAGACCATAGGGAAGAAATAAAAGGACCGAGAAGTGAGTGGGATCTTCCATTTGCCAGAGAGATGCTTTATTCTAAGTAGATAATCAAAAGATGGTGATAGTCGTGGCTTCATCTATTTTTTTCTTTAACAAATTGTGTTTGTATGGAGAGGAACATGTAGGAATACTAATAATCAATATCGATCAGATCACCCACCAACCCCCTTCTCCCTACCTATGTGACACAGTCAGTTCCACAGTTTGCTCAGTGAGCCTACTCTTAGGGTAGAAGAGCTATTGTCACAGGATGCTGAAGCATATACCTCCATGTAGTCTGTGACGAGCCTGGACTTTCTCTGCTGATACTCTGTTTCTTCAGAGCCCTTTCCTCCCGGCACAGTATCCCATCCCAGCGAGTAAGTATCAGTTATAACCAGATCTAGCCCGCTGACCCTTCGCAGAAAGGACAGTCACAACTGACAGTTTTTCTCAGAATAAAAGAATTTTGGTCCGGGTACAAGAAGTCACTGGGAAGATGTCCCCAGATCAACTCAGACAGCATTTAGAAGTCAGGAGCCCGGCGAGCCACTACCTGGCCAAGAATCATAACCCTGCAAAATGCATATTCATGATTGTTCCTGGGAAATGTTACATATTCATAATCCCCTCCATTTACTTCTTGGTGTACATGCATAACATTGCAAATCCCCCTTCCAGGGTGCTTGCCTTGGGGACGCTAGTCCCGGCTCTCTCCTCCTTCACGTTCCCCTGGTCTCCGTTTTTGCTTCTCAGTCGTCCTCAGTGCGACCTGGGCTGGCAACGTCCAGGCAGCGGATGGCCACAGACCCTTTCACCAGCATGGCCTTGTAAAAATTCAAAATGTATATGCTTTGAAAAATCGTAAGTTAGTGTTTCTAAAAGCGGAGGTACTGTGAAAATCTCCCCATATAATCCTGGTGTGACCCTCACCCTCATGCCCACACGTGTCCAGAGCCCTAAATAGTTTTAAATATTTGTTTTTAATCTGCCATAAAATATCTCCTTTGGTAAGGAAGCAGGTTTGGAGCAATCTTTATGTACACAATGTGGACAGGACTTTTGGCCCCCAAAGTGACTTTTTGTCCAGAGCCCCGCTGCATGAAACAATCCCTGTTAATTTCATCATCTCCGAATACAAAGGATGTCGGCCGGACATGGGTGGGGGTGGGGTGAGAAAGGGCGCTCAGCAGAAGGGCTCTCTAAAAGCCAAGGCCCAAGAAAGGGTAACCCGTGGCCTTGATGGCCATCCTCTGCCGGAAGAGTCTAAATGCTTCCCGTTTCTAATGGAGAACATCTGGCCTTTCCTGGGGAACAATCGCTCCAGCAACAGCCGCTTGTACAGAGACGGAACCCTCTTCCCCAGGCCCTTGATGGTCAAGTGCACCCTTGTCCAGGGTGTTTTGCAGCCTGACTCTCTAACTTGTCTGAACAGGGCCCGTCTGATTAATCTCTTGCTTACATATAACAACAGAAAGGGAAAGTGTACATGTAAATAAGCAGGGTTTTTGCTAAGAAAGATTCTGGTGTGCTAGAATTTTTTTTTTTTTTGCAAATACCTAGTCTTTCAGTATACTTCAGACAACAGGGAAAAGGTTCCGGGGGCATTTGGCATTTCATTAGTGTTTTGGGTTAAAATGGCCAACAAATCATGTGATTTTGATGGTAGAAGTATTTTTTAATATGGATTATTTGATGTGGCTTAGCACAGTCATCAAATAAGCAAGAGTCAAGAAAGTGCTCACGACCAAGCAGGTGCTCGCGGGCCAGCTGAGTACAGCCAAAGCCGTCTTCAGGATGTCAGCCCTGGGCAGTCACGCCCAGGAAGAAAGGAAGCTCCCTGTCAGCAGCAATTCCTTTGAAAACCACAGATTCGTAACTGTGTGCACGGTGACTCCCTTTCTAAGTTGCTTGTCCACAGAATTTGAGATGCTAGGTTCAGGGTCACCCGTGTTGTGGATTTTTTACTCCCGGCAGGCTGCATTCAAGCAAATCTTTGAGAAGACAAAGAGATGTCATTAGGTATGAAATGTAACAATGATCGCACATAAAGATTGAATTCACACACACACACACACACACACACACACACACACACACACAAACCCTGACATGTGAGGGGTAAATAATCCAGCAGAAAAATAAAGAACAAAAATCAAATCATTGTGAATGAGGGGGAGTGTGGGGTGGAGACCCAAGACCTACCTGTAGGCAACTGTACATTCCCTTGCGGAAGGGTCGCGGGAAGGAGATGAGCCAGTCAGGGTGCACTGTAGCAATGATGAATCATACAACTTTCCTCTAGTGCCTAAATGTTTACATCCCACCCCATCCCACCCTCACTATCATGATCCTAATTCTACCTTACAAATCTGGCTAGACCAGAGGATGAACACTGGTACAGATGGGAACTGGAAACAGGGAATCCAGGGTGGATGACCCCTTCAGGACCAGTGGTGCGAGTGGCGATACTGGGAGGGTAGAGGGAAGGTGGGCTGGAAAGGGAGAACCGATTACAAGGATCTACATGTGACCTCCTCCCTGGAGGACGGACAACAGAAAAGTGGGTGAAGGGAGACGTCAGATAGGGCAAGATATGACAGAATAATAATTTGTAAATTATCAAGGGAGGGGGGAGTAGGGAGGGAGGGGGAAAATGAGCTGATACCAGTAGCTCAAGTGGAGAGCAAATGTCTTGAGAATCATGATGGCAACAAATGTACAAATGTGCTTTACACAATGGATGGACGGATGGATTGTGATAAGAGTTGTAGAAGCCCCTACGCCCACAAGGGAAAGCGGGTCATGAGGAAGGCAGCGGCTCTCCCTGAAGGTGGGCTAGTAGGCTGAGGACCCTCTCACCATCCACAGAGGGTTCTACCTGCAACCTTGACTGAGCCTCTGCAGAGAGGGTGCTGTGTGTGGCAGAGAGATAAAGAAACCCACCCTGAAGCACGTCAGGGAAATGAAGCCAAGAAGACGCGATCAGCTACAAATGGGCAGGAAGCCCATCCCAAGATCCCCAACATCATCCAGCTTCAGAGAAATGCAAATCAAACCACAATGCATTCCCCTTCCCGGTGACCAAGCGAGTTAGAAGGAAACACAGAGAGGACGTGCTCGTGGAGAGGAGGAGAAGCTGAAGGCGCTGTCTTCTGCTGCCCATGCCCATCCTGGAAAACGCAAGGAGCAGTTCCTTACAGGTGAGCCATCGAGCGACGCGTGAGGCAGCGATTCCACTCAAGAGAACTGCAAGCACGTGTCCTGCTTCCGGGGAGAGAAAAGCTCCACGCTCAAATATAACTGATACAGGCACGTTGATGACGTCTTAAACAAGACAGAGATCGGAGAAAGGCAAAAACAAAAACCATTCATCCAGACGAGGGAGGCCATCAGCTCCAGGTCATAATGGTGTCCAGGGAGTCGCATAAGAGGACATAGAGGACAAAGGAAGCAGTGCCCAAATCATGGCTGGCAGCAGACGAGGCCCTCACAACTGCAGGCGAACTGGGAAGTGGGGAAGGGGCATGATGGGGGAAGGTGTACTGATGCATAGAAAAGCGTACAAGACTGCTTCCGGGCCCGTCGAGGCAGGCGGTCAGGCTATGACTCATACAGAACCCAACTCACTGCCATCGAGTGGTTGCCAGCTCATAGCGATCCTATAGGACAGGGTAGAACTGCCTCTGTGAGTTTCTGCGACTAGCTCTTTATGGGACTAGAAAGCTCTGTCTTTCTCCCATGGTGTTTTCAAACTCTTGACCTTCCAGTCAGCAGCTCAATGAATAACCACGATGCCACCCGGGCCCCTTATCCAGACCCGAGGCCTCCACATTCCATCCAGGGCATACCCAGGCAAGTCCCTAAGGGCTAGACTGCCCCTCCTCAGACTGCACAGGGGAGTGCTAGCAATCCACACTTCAGCCTGACAGCAAAGCTTCGGAGGTGGAATCTCTGTGGACACTGTGTAAACTGTGGCCTTCTGCAAACCTCAGTCGCTGCCAGCAAGCTCCCTCTGACTCAGAGCCACCCCCTAGGACAGGGTAGCTGCTCCTGTGGGCTTCTGAGACTCCTGCTCTTTTCTGGGAGTCGGAAACCTCGTCTTTCTCCCACATCTGCAAACCTAGTGCTCAGAAGCTGAGCTCCAATGGAGTCCACACAGACTTGCATATGGATATTCATAAGCATCAGGCAGTGGAAGCAGCCCAAATGACCCTCAATGAGTGAATAGATTTAAAAATGAGGTAACACAAGGCACTGTGGTATATCTACACAGTGGTATATAATTCAGCAATAGAGTATTGATAATGTCTATGTTAGTGGTTCTCAGCCTTCCTAATGCCAAGACCCTTTCATACAGTTCCTCATGTTGTGGTCACCCCCAACCATAAAATTATTTTCGTTGCTACTTCATCACTGTCATTTTGTTACTGTTATGGATCATCATGTAAATATCTGATAGGCAGGATGCATTTTCATTGTTACAAATTGGACATAATTAAAGCATAGTGATTCATCACAAAACAATATGTAATTATATATTGTGAAATATTTATTTCTAATGACAAATAAATGAAATTTTGTCTTGAAGCATGGTGTAGCATGGTTAACAGTCTTCACACCAGGTACTCATCTGTGGGCGTATCTGGAGACGGATAGAGTAGCAGTGTCTTGGGTCCCAAGACCATCGGAAGTATGTGTTTTCTGATGGTCTTAGGCGACCCCAGTGAAAGGGTTGTTCGACCCCCAAAGGGGTCACGGCCCACAGGTTGAGAACCGCTGGTCTATAGGAACATGGATCGACCTCAAACAGAGTGTACAAAGTGAAAGAAGTTGGGCGCCAAGACCACAGACTGTGATTTCCCTGATGTGCAGTCGTAGGGAGGCAAATTCATAACGACAGAAGGGTGCTTAGGCGGGGAGAGGGGTGTGTGGGAGTGAAGAGTTAACTGTACAGAGATGCAGGGGTTCTTTGAGGGGGTGATAGACATGCCCTAAGTGGTTGGGGAATTTACTAAAAATAATTGAACTGTACACTTACGTCGGAGAATTTTCATGGTAACTAAATTACACCACAATCAAGTGGCATTTCAAAGAAACAGAAATATACACAAAATAAATTAATTGCGATCGAGAGCCAACGAAACCATCCTCAGGACCACATAAGCTCTCCGTGGGCTGGAATCTACGCGAGAGCAAGAGCTTTGGTTTTAGTTAACAACTGAGAAGCCGACAAAACACTGGAGGAGTGCGAGACAGCCAGAGAGGAGCTTTGAGGAGACTGGCGGTCCCATTTAATTAATAGCAGTCCAGATAAGGACTGGTCTTCATTGGTTCATTCAACAAACGACAATTGCTGAAGGTGCTCTAAAGAAAGTGACATTTTTAGTGGGCTGTTGTTACGTGCTGTGGTCGGTCCCAACCATGAAGTCAGTTCTAACGGATAACCAACGCAATGCACAGCAGAACAAAACACTGCCTGGTCCTGCTCCATCCGCGCCGTTGTTCCTAACTTGAGCCCATTGTTGCAGCTACTGTGTCCGTCTATCTTGCTGAAGGCCTTCCTCTTTTTCGCTGCCCCTTTACGTTACCAAACATGCTGTCCTTCCCCAGGGCCTGGGCTCTCCTGACTTGTCCGGAGCAAGTAAGACAACGTTTCACCATCCTTACCTCTAAGGAGCAATCTGCTGTCCTTCTTTCAGGACAGATTCGTTCGGCTTTTTGGCAGTGCATGGCAAACTGCCGGTATTGTTCTCCAGCACCACAATTCAAGTGCATGGATTCTTCGTCTTCCTTATTCGGTGTGCAACTTTCACATGCCTTTGACGTGAATGAAAATACTCCGGCTTGGATCAGTCTTGTCTTAATCCTCAAAGTAATCTCCCTGCTTTTCAACACTCTAACAAGGTCTTATTGCTGCCGATTTACCCAAGGTGATGCCTCTTTTGATCTCTTGACTGCTGCTTCCACGAGCACCGCTTGTTGATCAGGATGTTATCTATTGGTCCGACTTTGGTTTTCTTTACAGAAACCTCATACATAGCTACAAAGCATTGTCAGGGGATGTAGAGTGGGTTTAAACAACTACTGATCCTCTGTCCAACAGAACGAAAACCTGCCCAGTCCCGAGCCATCCTCAGCAAGTGTGACACTTTGGCCCATGTTTGCAGCCTAAAGGCTTCCATTGTCCCTGCACTTCACCAAGAAAGATGTCCTTTTCTAAGAACCGGTCCCTCTTGATAATGTGCTTAAAGCACAAGACGAGGTCTTGCCGTCCTCCCCATTCAAGACAGCCGTGTTTGTTCGTCTGGCAGCATGGATCCGTTCAAGGCTCCTCATCAGCACTCATAGCTACAGCGCATGTCTTGGTCTTTCCTATTCACTGTGCAGCATTTGAAAGCCTCTGAAACTACTGTGGGTTGGTGTAACCTCCTCCCCAGGGTGGCATCTTTGCTTTTTAACACTTTTAAGAAGTCTTTTCTAGTCAAGGAGCCTTGTTGGCATTGTGAGTTGTGTTGGGCTACTCACCACACAGTTTGAGCAGAGAAGTCTATTTGGGGGGGAAAGGTGAGTCTGTGTGCTATACCATGAATATTTACAGCCTTAAATAATTTTTAGTTTAAAAATGTACATTTTTGGAGACCCTAAGAAGCAGATCTACTCTGTCTGAAAGGGTCACAATGAGTTGGAATTGACTCGATGGCAGTGGGTCTGGTGGAGTTGATTTCTAGCAAAGGTGGTGGATACTGACTATTGATGTCTATGGCTGTTCACGTGACTGCGTCCAAGAAAATGCAACAAGAAGGTGTGTAACAAACGGCACCAATAACAACGTGTTATTTAAGGAGGTTAAATCTGAGCTAGAGACTGGACTATAAAGAGGATTGACCGGCTCGGAGAGGAAGGAAGTGGGAGGAGGAAGATGAAGGAAGCCTTGGGGTTTACAGAAGCACAGCACCTGCAGCAGTTTGACCTCTGCTCTAAGAACAATGAGAAGCCCTGTCGCTCTTTCAGCCCAGGGACAGTGTCAGATTGGCTTTTTGACAAGGACTCTCTGGACATGAGGAGACTGACCAGAGTAGACAAGAATGGGTGCAGGAAGACATGCAGTGGGTTGTTTGTTTTTTAAATCATTTTATTGAGGGCTCCTACAACTCTTACCACAACCCATACATACGTCCATCGTGTCAAGCACATTTGTACATTTGTCGCCCTCATCATTCTCAAAACATTTGCTCTCCACCTTAGGCTAGAAATGAAAGTGAGGAAAGGAGGAGAAAGTTTTGAATGTCACAAGTCTGAGCCTTAACTGGTGTGCAAAAAGGAAGACACATCAGAGGGTTTTAAATAGGGAAGTCCCAGACCAGCTCGGCCAAGCACAGAGCTGAGAAGAGCAGGGGGGAGGGGGGGGCTCTGTGGCCATAGCAGATCCTGATGCAGTCAAATACTATGGCCACATCTCCCCAGCGGATCATAATAAGCACCCAGAACACTTGAGAACAATGCTAATTCTCAGATCCTAGCCCAGATCCTCTGAAGATGAATTTTGAAAGAAGTAGCCCAGGGAGCGGTAATTTTGTTGTTACTCTTTTTCAATAGCTACAGGTAAAGAGATTCAAGCTGCACTGACAGCATTAGCCAATAACAAGGCTCCAGGAATTGATAGAATACCAACTGAAATATTCCAACAAGGTGATGAAGGACCGGAAGCAGTCACTGATGTATGCCAGGAAATTTGGAAGACAGCTACTTCACCAACTGCCTGGAAGAGAGACATATTTGTACCCATTCAAAGAAGAGTGACCCAACAGAAGGGTCACTTGCAGAAGGCTATAGATGAACTTACAGAACAATATCATTAATATCACAAGCAAGTAAAATTTTACTAAAGATCATCCCATAATGATTGCAGCAGTACATTGACAGAAGTTCGGACCAGAGTCAGAAGACCAGTCCCGATGACTGAGCAATTCCGTCTGATGGATTTTAGCTGAAGTAACGAATACCAGAAAGATGTTGGGCTTTATTGACTATGTCTCAGCATTCAACTGTGTGGATCATAACACAGTATGGATGACCTTGAGAAGAATGAGAACTCCAGAACACTCTATTGTGCTTGTGTGAAACATGTATATGGATCAAGAGGCAGTTGTGTGAACAGAAAAAGGGAACACTACGTCATTTACAATAAGTAGAGGGGCGCATCAAGGTTGTATCCTCTTATCGTATTTATTCAACTGTATATTAAGCAAATGATCAAAGAAGCTGGACTCTATGAAGAAGAATTCGGCCTCAGGATTGGAGCAAAGCTTATGAACAACCTGCAATATGCAGATGACACAGCCTTGCTTGCTGAAAGTGAGCAAGACGTGAACCATTTGCTGACAAAGATCAAGGATTATTTTTCAGTATGGATTACAACTTAATGTAAAAGAGATCAAAATACTCACAGCTGGGCCAATAGGTAGTAACATCATGATTAATGGAGAAAAGATTGAAATTGTAAAGGATTTTGTCTTGCTTGGACCCACAATCAATGCTCATGGAAGTAGAGTCAAGAGATCAAAAGAGGCATCGAATGGGGTGCATCTTTTGCACAAGACCCCTTTGGAGTGTGAAAAGCAGGGAGATTACTTTGAGGACTAAGGCAAGACTGATCCAAGCCAGAGTATTTTCATTTACATCATATGCATGTGAAAGTTGGACATTGAATAAGGAAGAGTGAAGAATAATCTGTTCATTTGAATTATGGTGCTGGCCAAGAATATTGAAAAAATCACGGACTATCAAAACGATAGCCATCTAAGTGAGATGTCAACTAAGCCCACATGGAAGAAGCACACCAACATCTGTGATCCAAGGATGGGACGTATGTAATCCAATTCAAAGGAGGGAATAGTGTCAGAGCTTCAATTGTGAGACTCTGGTTTGCAGAAGGCTATGGACGAAAGTGGATGCTCAAAATACAGTTTCAGGATCTACACAGGGAATATGCTTTCAGTTAGGGCCTTCTAGTCGTAATTGAGGGATGGGAACAGCCTGCTTATCAGACAGAGAGTATTAGAGAGAGGAGGAGAGTAAATTAAAATGATCAATCTGACTTGGATAGTTAAAACCTGGTCACTTGATCTCCCTTCTGATATACTTTGGGTTTGATCTATTTTTAAATATTCTCTCTCTCTCTCTCTTTTCCTTTCATATTGAGGCTTTAGCTCTGTTGTATCTTGCATTGTTAGTCTCTTGACTCCTTATTATGTGTTTTTCTATGATTTCCGGTGTATGAAACCCAGGATAGGTGAATCTACAGAGACAACAACTAGAATAAGGGTTCTTGGAGGTACTGTGGGGGAGGTAGAGGGGTAAAGGGAAGCTAATAATGCTTTGAAACTAATTTTGGTGGCAATTGTAGGCACTGCTTGATGTGATTGAACTATGGAATGGTATGGTGTCTAAATTAGAATGTCTTGGAGACAAAAAAAGAACAAACAAATCTGTCTTGAGAATGTTCCCTAGAAGCAAGAATGTTCCCTAGAAGCAAGAATGTTCCCTAGAAGCAAGGGTGATGAGACTCCATTCATGTCCTTTGAGCATGCAGGGACAGAGCAGTCCCTGGGGAAGGATATCATGCTTGGTCAAGTAGAAGGGCAAGGACAAGGAGGAAGGAAGGCCCTCACATGACAGAGGGGCATGCTGGCTGCAACAATGGGCTCAAGCACAGGAACCACTGTGCAGAGAGAGCAGCACAGGGCAGTGCTTTGCTCTGTTGTGTAGAGAATTGCTGTGAGTGGGAACCTATCCAAGAGCACCAAACAACAACGGCACCAACACAGGGGATGCTCATGGTCAGGCACGCTTCAGAAAACGCCGGTCCACACCTTCTAAAAATCAATGGCTAGAGAGGCACCAAAGCAGAATAAGATAGAAAATGCTATCTTATGTTATGACATTTCCCGCGCTACCCCACCCCAGTGGATGGTGATACTGAGTGCTGAAAAGTTAGTGGTTATCTTAAAATAAGAACACATAAAAACAATGTAGAAGTGTGCACAAGAAAAACTGTAAATAGTGATGTGTTGGCATAATAGTTATATGAGTCTTTAGATTATAATGATGTTCAAATGCTGATGCTATTTACGACCCATCCATAGTCGAGCCTGAGTAATTTTGAACTGTGGAGCAGGCTGTATTACAGCTTACTCTTTAAGCATTGGTTGTGGAAGGCTACATTTTATAGCGGAGTGCACATCATTTGGAGTCTTGACATACATCCATTCTCCTTCGAGTTCTTTCTGATCACTAATCCATACTGTAAAAGCTAAACCCTTAGCAAGATGTGTTTGAAAGTGAATTACTATGACTTCTGTAACCAGTCCAGGGGAGCGGAAGTTGGGCCCTCAGGGACTTGCTTGGGCATGTCCTTAGTGGAAATTGGACCACTAGGACCACATGGGAATGAGTCAAATACTGATCAAGATGGTTGAACGACCCCAGAACCAATCCCGTAAGCTTTTCTAATCTGCAGTAGTGTACATAGTATGCACAGACCCATCATTGTCCTTTCCCCAATGTCTCTGTCCTGCCCATGATGAAAAGATCTGTTGCCAATCCCGATTTTGTAATGAATTAATTTTGTTCTCCATCTTGTATGATCACCACATGACCATGAATCCTTTGGACACGATGATGGTCTCATGTTGATAGTGTCTCTCATCTAGATGATTTGCCTTTGCTTTTGTTCTGTTTCAGATCTAATAAAAATGTCTCTGTAAAATATATCTGAATGTAGGGCTTTGTTTCCCTTAGAACTGTATCAGAGTTTAAATTCTGAGCACCCCGATTTGCAGAAGGCTATGGATGACAGTGACAACCCCAAATCTACTTGTAGAGTCCCCACATATATTAAGCTTCCATTGAATTCCTTCTAATCATTAGCCCAAACCCTCTGCCATCAATTGGCGCCAGCTCAACAAGACCCTCTAGGGCAGGTTAGAACTGTCTCTGTGGGTTTCTGAAACGGCAACGCTTTAGGAGAGTTGACAGCCTTGTCTTTCTCACACAGAGTGGCTGGTGGTTTTGAACTGTTGACCTGTGGTTAGCAGCCCAATACATAGCCTTTACACACCAGGACTCCTTCAATCATTAACCAAGGAAGTCATGCATTTGGAAAGTAGATGATCTCATGCCTCTCCAGGAAAGGTCTGTCTCTTTTAGGAGCTGGCCTGGGTGTGTCCTTGATGGACATCACGATTCCGGGAACAGGTCAGGGATCACACAATCATGAGTCATGCCCTACCAGTCTAGCTCTGACTTCTTTGAAAGGTCAGGAGGCCCTGGACCCATCATGTAAACCCTAGTATCTAACATAATGTATGTGGCCCCATCATGGCCCTGTACTGTCCAGTCCTGCATCTGTAAGCCCACCTGTAACTGTGATGCATTGATCTGCCACCAACCATGAAGTCCTGACAGATCCATTAGTTCCATGCTTCTTTAACCAGGGTTCTGGTTGTAAATCCACCAGTGTCCTTTTGAGTTCTCTGATCAGGATGATGTGTCTGTCTGTGTCTTTGTTCCCTTTAAGACTTCAGAAATATTTTTTAAAATTATGTTTGACGTTGGGGGTCTCTTTTGTACTCTAAAACAGAACAAGGACCATCAGATGTCCCTACCTACAGCACCATATTTGGGGGGTGTTTTTAATATAAATGTTCTTTGTTCAATGCTCCTTGGGATGACAGAACTTTGTTGAATGAATTTACTCATCCAAGTCATCTGTATGTTTTAGGAGCATACCTGCTCACTTCAAAATAAAACACAGTATTAAAAGGCTAGATGTAGTACCCATACAACACATAATTCAGATAATCATAATTTGAATGTTTTTCAAATCTTTAGCAGCAGAGAATGTCTAACAACTAAGAAAGCTCTATCCCAAGCAGAGCGGCAGACTATGGAGGGAACAAAGCCATGTCTTGATTTCTGCTGAGTTTTCTCCTGGCAAGTGTCAATGTATCAAGCTACATTGTAATTATGTTTAAGCAGTGTAAATGTATAGGGAGGAAGCTATTGTCTGGGTTCTTGGCTACCATATATTCCTTCCCATCACAATATTCAGAGGAGAGAGAGAGGACGAGACAATTTTTAAAAAGGCCATATAACCACTATTGGAAGAATGTATGGATTAACCAGGATGAAAATGAGAACGTTGCTACACTGTGTAAAATATAACCAGTGTCACAGAACAAACAGTGTAGGGGTTATTAAATAGAAACCTAATCTGTGGTATGAACTTTCAAAACACAATAAAATATTGCTTTTTTAAATTGAAAAAGAATATGCGAAGCAACGATTAGAAACAGACATAGCTCCTGATAGATAAATATGTGTTAAGGAGTGTATAGGTCATTCAGTAACATTACACACAGAGAAGAAATCACATTTTAAACTTGGATCCAGGACACAGTGAAGACAAAGCAGTGGGAATGGGGGACAGCATGACACCTGTTAGAGAGTGAAGAAACTCCCAAGACATAGGTAGGTGTCTTAACTCCCGCGTCTGGGCATGTGATCCCAATTGGAAGCAGAGGCTTTCGCTCGTTTTGTTAATGAGATCTTACCAGAGTCTGGTGGGTCCTAAACACAATCACTCTGCTTTATAAAAAGTGCAGAATAGAGACAGGTACACACAGGGACAAGACACCATAGGAAGGCAGCCAGACACCAGACAGTGACTAAGACAATATTCAAGGGGGCAGGGGGGGGGCCTGTAATTGCTACATAACTGAGAAGCCTAATTTAAAAAAATGCAAGCAGGCATGCCTCTTAGTCACACTCTCTAGAGGTCTCCCGAATCCTTTCCTGAGGGTTAACTGGCATTAAGTACATGCTTGCACATTGGTTGGTATGTTTCCATTTTCTTTATTTAGTAGAGTGTGTGGTATTGGGTCCTGAGCTCAGTTAACTAAAAATCCTTCTGTTCTTATCAAACAAACAAACAACCCTCAGGTATTATTAAAAAGAAGAGAGACGGGTATCGAGAATGGCATCTCAGCTAGATGGACAACTTCGGTCAGGTCCTGGTATGATGGAAGAGTCAACTGGGTGAGGATCAATCTTTTAAAGGGGATTTGCACTAGCTTTAAGGAGCCCTGGTAGTGTAATGGTTACAGCTTGGACTGCTAGCCACAAGGTCAGCAGTTCAAAGCTATCAGGAACTCCTCGGAGAAAGATGAAGCTTTCAACTCCCTTAAACAGTCACAGTCTCGGAAAACCAGTTCTACCTTGTCCTATGGGATTACTGTGAGTTGGGATTTACTCAACAATGGCAGCGAGTTTTGCTTCTGTCAGAATATGCAACTGCTTTTATCATAACAAGCCCCAACTTTTCTGATCATTTCAGTATCTGTTTGTACTCTCTCATGGCCACCATCCAGTCGATGCTGACACAGAGCGACCCTATAGGACAGGGTAGAACTACTCCTGTGGGTTTGGAAGACCGTAACTTTTCTTTTCTTTGTCTTGTTTAGACTGGAACTTTTCAGGGGACTAGTATACCTCACCCTTCTCCCACAGAGTGGCTGGTGGTTTCGAACTGCTGACCTTCTGATTCACAGCCCAATGTGTAACCACTATACTACCAAGGCTCTATAAGCTTAACCTTGAGCGTCCATTTTTTCCATCCAATAGAGCCAGAGACAGAAACGTTCAAGCTTCGCTACAGGAGCCAAAGAAACACCAATATCTAGCTGCAATGTTTATTCTTGTCTAACAAAATCTGTGAAGCAAAACTATAAGTAAACACACTTTCCGCATTGGATAAGCGGTTGTTTGATGAGTTGACCTTTGTCTCATCAGCTTACTATCCTGCATTTCATTTCATTTCAGTATGGAAACATGGTGTTTCCTTTCTCTGACACTTGTAACACAACCGACATAAACTCAGCCATCAGTTCACAAAGGAAATCTTGAAAACCCACATTCCATAGACTTTCATACAATCGTTCCACAGCCAGGTGTGGAATATCTCCGGTCCGATCACAAGATAAAAAGGTACGTTACCCTTTGTTTTTCAAAGACAACTTCACGTACATGAGCTAGCAGCATCCATTCAAGCTCTAGTTATTCCAGCAAAAATACTTGAATAACTGCAAGCTCTCGCCCAGTCTTTGTTAACGGAAACAAAGAGTAAACGCCAAGAGAGATGGATGGGGTCTTTTGTGTGTGGGATGGCGAATGGTTGCATCTTTGGTAACTTGCCTACACAGTCCTTCATCTAAGCAAGGTTACAAGGCATGCATTTGATTTGCACAGTGACAACCAGGCCGATGCCCAGATCCTTCCTTTTGCAAATCTTTGGCCATGAGCGCTCCAGCTGGAGAGGGCCATGTGCTGCCTTCCCGCTGACATCAGTGGGAATCTTGAGTTACGACCAAAGCGACTCAATGCCTCTCTGACCTTTCTGCACAATGAACAGTGGGGCTGGATTTTTAGCTCAGAATTTTCAGAGTGGCTTCACCATCCCCATGGGAGTTACGGTGTGCCAACGGCCTGCATATAGGTGTCAACAGAAGATCCTACGTAGGAAGTCCTAAGTCTTGGATTCTGACTTTCAAGCTATTGCCTAACCCCGATGCTGAGGACTCTAGTGAATGAGCAGCTTAGAGGGACAGGGCTCATCTTGCCCTCGGATAAGTTGCTTGGCCGTATTCTCACTTTACAGAGATGCAACACCGAGAATCAAGCTAGAGAATGGATCACTTACCTGGATCGTCATGTCTGAGCTGGCTGTTTCTGTGACATTCAAGGATGTCTCACCTCCGGTTAGCAGCACACTCTCCCACCCGACACCGGGGGAAACTGAAACAAGAAAACAAGTGGCACGTTGAGCCAGTTGCAATCAGCTGGCATGGTGGGACACCGAACTACCATGATCTCAGTTTCCAATCCCAAGGGATTTGTGGGAATAAACCTAAGATGACCCATAGTCCCTTACCTACCTGGGAACTTCCAAAGAAGCTTCCCTTCCAAAGTTTTGACTTAATCTCCAGTTGTCTAATTCTTGTACCTTACAGAGTTCTAATCTACTTAGAATGGAGAGGAGGTGGGAATGAAATCCGCCAGAGTTCAGGCTTCTTAATGAGGTCTCGCTCTGGGCTTCAGGTGAATGAATTCCCAGAACACAAACACACACACTCAAATCTAATTCAACACCGAACAAATACGATCCCTAGAGGGCTCACTCTCATAGATTCTACAGATCTTGACTTCTCAACATTATTGGGAATCACTATTTATTGTCACTTTTTAAAATCTACACATACTTCTGGTTTCTTTCTGAATCTTACCAAATGCTAATGTTCCTTTTTTCTTAAGCTGTCAGAGTGTCCCCACGAGTAGACACTGGGCAAGACATAAGGCTTTTCTCTCTCCCACCTCAAAGACAAGAACAGGGACTAGTGCTTTGTATTGCCCATGAACACAAGGAGTGGAAATGTAGATGTAATTATGTATATCAATGGCGGTAGAATGGCCTATCATTAGTAAAAAGTCTAAGTTAAGGACAATAAAGACATAGTTATTACAATTAAACTCAAATCCTTAAAAACTAGAAAAGTAATACTAGAATTTCCACAGATCTACTTTAACAAACAGATACAGTTTTTACAACTGGTATAATAATTGCTTGTTTGGAAATGAGTGTTGGTAATCTAGAGTATTAAAAAGATTGTTTCCTTAAAAAAATAAAAAGATCTTCTCAAGTAGGTTAAAATTGTATATTTTTGGTTTAGTTTATCCATTTTCCTAATAATAATATTCCTTAAGATAGCTTATAATATTCTCTCTGAAAATAATATTCCCGTAGCATATAACAAGTAATATTCCCTCAGCATATCTTACACTGAAAGAACTCCCCCCAAAAAACAGAGTTGCAATATGGAAAGTCTCCACAGGCAAAATATTGAATGATGCAGGAAGCATCAAAAAGAAGATGGAAAGAACACACAGTCACGGAACCAACAAGAACCATTTCAGGAGGTACCACATGAACAGGAACCAATGGTGCTGAGAGAAGAAGTTCAAGTTGCCCTGGAAACACTAGCCCGAACCAGGTGTGTCAGTCCCGGCTGACTAGAGAAACAAACTCACAGACACTCGTATGTGTGCAGTAGGACCCCAGTACTTGACCGTTCCAGCTCTCGACAGAATCAGAGTTTGACATGAAACGTCGACGAAATTTTGCATTGGAGCTTGAACAAAACATCGGAATCCGACCCAATGCGTGTGATTTTTGAAAACAAAGCAGTTCGTGTTTTTGGTCACTCAGTGTTAGTTGGTGTTGTTAGTACACGTTGTCTATAACTTTTGCAGCTGTGTTCCAAGTGTTTGCTGTAATTTTCTTAGTGTTTGTGGATTTTTGTACTGTTTTTAGATTTAAAAACCGTGGGTCCTAAGAAAGAGTTTTTTGACAAGATCATCATGATAAGGAACTGGTTAACTGTGTTATCAATATTGTTGGTGTTAATTTAGTAAACCCTTTTAGAAAACAGTTAAGGAAACACCAACAGCAAACTACATTAAACAGATTTTTTTTTAGAGAAAGCCAGCCAGATCCTAGTGGGAAAAAAAAGGCAAAGAAGGAAAAATAACTCCTGAAAATCAGCTACCAGTTATACACTACCATTACACACAAAGACTCTCTCCATCCGTCCTCTCCACATCCATGCGCATAGATCCAGATCCTCATCAGTTTCAAGGTATGGGCCATACTGTAGTCGTGAAACACTTTTTTTTAATGTAGTGTGTCTTATTTAAATTATATTATTTAACTCTGAACATGTCTACTTTGCAATTTCTGTGTTATGTTTTGTATAAAAAGGCAAGGTTAGGGTAGTAATTTGGTGGCTGAGAATGGATTAATCGGTTTTCAGTTATTTCTTATGGAAAAACTGATTTGAAACTCGACTACACTGCATCTCAAAGCTCCTTCTAGAATGGATCAGGGTCGAGGTCCAGGGTTCTACTGTATAAGAAAGAGCTTTATATAAAAGAGCAACTGAATATTGAAAAAACATCACAGCCCAGTCCAGATCAAGTCCATAAGTCCAATATCAGCCCATATGTCCGATACCAGACTATAAATTCTTCTTCAGACTCATGTAACACATGCAATGACACTGAATGCAGGAAGATCACAGGCCAGTGGGTACAAAGTCTTGTGGATCCAGTTGTGGTGGGAGCATCCCAATGCTGGCATAGGTCTCCACATTGCTCCTCTAGCACTAGGGCTCTGGCATAGGTCTCCACATTGCTCCTCTAGCACCAGGGCTCTGGCATAGGTCTCCACATTGCTCCTCTAGCACCAGGGCTCTGGCATAGGTCTCCACATTGCTCCTCTAGCACCAGGGCTCTGGCATAGGTCTCCACATTGCTCCTCTAGCACCAGGGCTCAGGCATAGGTCTCCACATGGCTCCTCTAGCACCAGGGCTCTGGCTCCATCAGCGTAGCTCTATGTGGTTTATCAACAGGAATGTCTCCCAGGGAGCATGTGTGTCCCACCTCCCTGGAGGAAGATCGGAGTTCCCAGAATCCTCCAGAAAAGGCGTGCCCAAAGAGAGGTCTCATTAGCTATGAGCTAATTGATAGATGAGACTCCACCCCTTCGCAAGTTAACAGATTATGTAACTGACACAGAAATTGAGGAATACCAATTGAAATGTTTCAGTAAGCCGATGAAGCAATGGAAACACGCACTTGTGTATGCCAGGCAATTTAGAAGGCAGTTCCTTGACCAACTGACTGGAAGAGATCCATATTTGTACCCATTCTAGAGAAAGGTGACCCCAAAGAATGTTCAAATTATAGAACAATGTTATTACTGTCCCATGCAAGCAAGCAGTGCATTAACAGGGAGCTGCCAGAGGTTCTGGCCAGATTCAGGAGAGGATGTGGAATAAGGGGTATAATTGCTGATGTTAGATGGATCTTGGCTAGAAATAAAGAATACCGGAAAGAGGTTTACTTGTGTTTCATGGACTATGTAAACATATTTAGCTTTGTGGATCACGACAAACTATGGATAGCCTTGAGAAGAATGGAAATCCCAGAATACAAGGGGGTGCCCTGTCAATCATTCAGCAAGTTGCTCAGAGCTAGTGCACCCAGTGACGTCATCTGGGAAGGTTCTCTCTGATCACAGTGAATTTTTTCATAAAAGCAGTTTCGCTCAAACTTCATCTTTTTTTCTGGCTGATTTAAGAGAATAACGTGTGACTGTGAAATTTTGTTTCCTGCTCAGAAAAAATGCCACAGAAACTGTTGTGATGTTGAACACAGCTTACAAGGTCAGCACTGTTGGAAAAACTCAAGTGTACGAGTGTTATTTTCGTTTCCAAAAAGGTGAAATGTGAATTGGTGACAAGCCTTCTTCTGGACATGCATCAACTTCCTAAATACATGAAAATTTCAACTCAGTGCATTTGGATTTCATTCCACCAGGTTTAGACTGCTAATCAAACTTTCTATTTAGGGGTTTTGAAAAGATGGTGTTAACAGTGTGTGACAAAAAAAGGACTGATTTGTGGCAGACGGGAGACTGTTTTTGCCACCAGGACAATGCACCTGCTCATGCAGCCATCTCAGTGTGCCAGTTTTTGGCAAAACAGCATGCCTCTCTTGCCCCCTGCAGCTTACTCATCTGACTTCTAGCTCCGTGTGACTTCTTTTTGTTACTGAGAATGAAGAAGGGAATGAATGGACAGCGATTTGAAGACATAGGAGAGGTGAGAAAAGCAAGGGAATGCTGTCAGCCATCTCAACAGATGAGTTTGAAATGTTTCCAAGGATGGAATCGCAGATTTGATAACTGTATTAGGTGCAATGGAGAGGACTTTGAAGGTGATAAGGTTGTTTTGTAAATAAATAAATAAATAAAAATTTAGATACGTAGCTTTGAAAAAGAAAATTCCATTTTTGGGGAGGGGGTGCACCCTCATATGACATTGTGTTCATGGGAAACCTGTACAATGGATCAAGATGCAGTTGTGCAAACAGAATAACGGAATACGGCATGGTTTAAAGTCAGTAAAGGTGTGTATCAAAGTTGTATCCTTTCACCATACTTATTCAGCTGTATGTTAAACAATCAGAGAAGCTGTAGCACATGAGGAAGAATATGGCATCAGGATTCGAGGAATGCTCATTAACAACCTTCCATACACAGATGACGCAACCTTGCTTCCTGAAAATGAGGACTTGAAGCACTTGCTGATCACGACCCAGAATCGTAAGCTTCAGTATGGATTACAACTCAAGAAGAAGAAGAAGGGCAAAGTCCTCACTAGTGGACCAGTAGGTAGCGTTATGATAACCAGAGGAAAGACTGCAGTTGCCAAAGAGTTCATCTTGCTTGGATCCACAATCAATGCTCATGGACGCAGCAGTCAAGAGAGCAAAGGGCACATCGCATTGGGCAAATCTGCTGCACAAAACCTCCTTGTTGATGAGCAAGGATGCTACTTTGAAGACTTAGGTGTGCCTGATGCAAGCCATGGGATTTTCGGTGGTCTCGTGTACATGTGAGAGTTGGACATGGAATAAGAGAGCCTGAGGAAGAACAGATGAATTTGAATTACGATGTTGGTGAATAATATTGGAAGTACCATGACCCAAACAAACAAGTTTTGGATGAAGTATTTTATCATTAGTCATGCAAATAAAAAGCATCGACTCACATATATAAATTATATATAATATATAAAAATCATTCTCTTTGGTGAAGAAACTTTTCACTCTCATTCTTTTTCAAGCAGTAGTATCTCTGATCAAGGGTATTTGACCATAAGAAAGAGAGGTGAGACCCATGGGCTGTAAAAACATGGGTCCCACATTAAGGGCAGAGTAGAGAAAGGAAGAAGTTCAATTAGAGAAAGAGAGCTTGAAAGATGGTGGGCTAATCATTGTTAGCGAAGAATTCCTAGTGAGCCAGAAAAGCCTTTAAGGACAATGATGCTTAAAAGTCCATTTTTAATGATTTATCAGGCAGTGTCATGATGATCTTCTCTACTGATGTTCATGCGTTCAGAGGCAATCTGTTCACTCGACTGTCTTGTCTTGCTGTTGTTGGATAGAAACTGAAGAATCTCAGTACAGAAAGGAGACAGTGGTCACACGTACATGGGAACTCCCTGAGAACATGGATTCCGAGGAGGACACAGGGGTAAGGATATTAGGGAGATAACTAGGTTCTCTCAATGCACAAGGGAAGACGGTAGACCAGGAGTTCTCAACCTGTGGGTCGCGACCCCTTTGGGGGTCAAACAACCCTTTCACAGGGATAGCCCAATTCATAACAGTAACAAAATGACAGTGATGAAGTAGCAATAAAAATAATGTTATGGTTGGGGGGTCACCACAACATGAGGAACTGTATGAAAGGGTTGCGGCATTAGGAAGGTTGAGAACCACTGATGTAAACCAACTCTATTTAAATACCAAGGAGCAGGAGACCCAGTAATCTTGAGGAATTGGAGATAAGTTGATTGACACGTCTTCATATGAAGCTTTCCATCCCCAAAGTGTGAGTCGCACCCCATCACATTGAAATGCACTTTGCCACCAGTAGGTGGGGGGGGGTGGGAAGGTGAGTAACTTAAAAGGTTTGTCTGAGAATCTCTCAGCTCTAGAAGTTTACCAGTGGCTTTCACCATTTGCTTTCATGTTGCAGAAACGTCTAGAATTTCATGTCCAATATGCCTTAGAAGAACATCCACTGATTTCAGAGCCATGATGGACACACTTAAACAACTTTAAGTATGAAATTGTGAAACAGCAACATTCCAGGCTGATGCAATTCTGTTACTGGTTGTGCAAACATGACCTCTTTTGTTTCAGGAGAAGGGTCTACATTATTCATTTGACCTATTAACTTTGGTAACAATATATGTAGACACACATATCAGACACTATATTGCTTTATATTACTGTAGACACACATGTTATCTATTATATTCCTTTATATTTTTTTCCAATCAACCATTTTTCTTTTATGTCTTCCTTTTCCCTTGCCTCAAATTCTTAGTTATGATTGCTTCAAGAAGTCATATGTGATTCTTCTAATCCCCAGAAGTATTATTACTATTTCTATTCCATTTTTAAAACATGTGATAATCCCTTAAAACAAAGAGAACATCTCTTTCCCAACAGAGAATGAATTTGCATTTGTAGTGGCTGAAATGGAGACTTATCTACTTATACTCCAGGAAAGCCTAGAAATGTGCCACCAGGAACCGTTTCCTAGAGTTTTCAGGAATAAACAAAATCAACCATCATACAATTTTTAATGGCTTTTTATACAGCTTCTCACCTAGACTCATAGTCAGATGAATCAATCTGTTAGTCCAAGCTTCTAGTTGCCTATCGCCAACACCTCCTGTTTCCATTCACAGGTCGCACTTGTCCATTGACATGGGTCCACTCTTCACTACTGATTTCTTTTGAGAACACGGAGTGTGAGGCTGCCGACACTTGTGCAATCAAAACACAGGAGGCTGCGCTCAGGGTCTGGCTAGAGCTGTACAAGGATTTGCAGGCAGAAGGATGTGGGCTTGTAGGAGAAGGATGACGTACAGAAGTACAGTTACTCTGCAAACAAGGTCTTTCTGTGTGTTTGGGCAAAGGGATACAGGATGGAACCTAGAACAATGAAAAGAGCGGAGCAGCCAAAGAGGGCTGTAGAATAAGCGAATGAGGCTGGCATTCCAGAGAAGAACGCTGGGCGACTTCCTTTTCCGATCCTGGTTAGTATGAAAAGTTTTAGAACTAAAGGGCCAAAGGCCGAGAGGGAGAGGGTTGCACTGCAGGGGAAGGGCTGGCTGTACCCAGACTCCCTTAGAATCACCAAGATTTGAACTAGATAAAAGCAGTGAAAGACATGTCGGAATGGACCCTTACATGCAAGAGCCCATTTGTACCTCATCTGTCTATGGAGAGTGTTAGATGGGTCATCGAATAGTTAGGCTGGTCATTAAGGCTGGTCACCAGCGATTTCCACTTCTTTCCCCTTTGCACACAGATGGCATCTCACTTCCTGGCCATATGACTAGTTCTGGCGCATGGGCCATGTGCAGGCAGCAATGCCACCTATCACTTCCGGCTGAATAATTTAATTGCTGATGCAGGACCCTCCAGGGCTCTCCTGTCCTTGATCGTGGTGACGGGCAGTGTCCAGGACCGAGGTGATTCTGCTAGCCTGAGTCTCAGTATAGAGGTAAGACAGAACAGAGGCACCGTCAAACTCTGATGGTCAGTGTGAGATGTGTGAGAATGAACCCACCGACCTTTGCGGCTGTGCACCCCTGCAGTAGAGCCCGCCTTGCAGAAGAACAAGCCCCTCCATAGTTGCCTCCCTCATCCACTTCAAAGTTACCACTGCAGAGAGTTCTTCAGCTACGTCTGCTGCGTCCTCTCTGCTAAATCGTTCTTGTCATTCACATTTTTATTATCAGTTAGAATGGCCATACTGCCTCTGTTATAGTGACCATACTGCCTCTGTTATAGTAGCCACACTGCCTCTGTATAGTGGCCATACAGCCTCTGTTATAGTAGCCAGACTGCCTCTGTTATAGTGACCATGCTGCCTCTGTTATAGTGGCCATACTGCCTGTTATAGTGGCCATAATGCCTCTGTTATAGTGGCCATACAGCCTCTGTTATAGTGACCATACTGCCTCTGTTATAGTGGCCATACTGCCTGTTATAGTGGCCATACTGCCTCTGTTATAGTGGCCATACTGCCTCTGTTATAGTGGCCATACAGCCTCTGTTATAGTGACCATACTGCCTCTGTTATAGTGACCATACTGCCTCTGTTATAGTGACCATACTGCCTCTGTTATAGTGGCCATACTGCCTGTTATAGTGGCCATTCTGCCTCTGTCATAGTGGCCATACTGCCTGTTATAGTGGCCATACTGTCTGTTATAGTGACCATACTGCCTCTGTTATAGTGCCCATACTGCCTGTTATAGTGGCCATACTGCCTCTGTTATAGTCACCATGCTGCCTCTGTTATAGTGACCATATTGCCTCTGTTATAGTGACCATACTGCCTCTGTTATAGTGGCCATACTGCCTGTTATAGTGACCATACTGCCTCTGTTATAGTGGCCATACTGCCTGTTATAGTGGCCATACTGCCTCTGTTATAGTGGCCATACTGCCTCTGTTATACTGGCCATACTGCCTCTGTTATAGTGGCCATTCTGCCTCTGTTATAGTGGCCATACTGCCTGTTATAGTGGCCATAATGCCTCTGTTATAGTGGCCATACAGCCTCTGTTATAGTGACCATACTGCCTCTGTTATAGTGGCCATACTGCCTGTTATAGTGGCCATACTGCCTCTGTTATAGTGGCCATACTGCCTCTGTTATAGTGGCCATACAGCCTCTGTTATAGTGACCATACTGCCTCTGTTATAGTGACCATACTGCCTCTGTTATAGTGACCATACTGCCTCTGTTATAGTGGCCATACTGCCTGTTATAGTGGCCATTCTGCCTCTGTCATAGTGGCCATACTGCCTGTTATAGTGGCCATACTGTCTGTTATAGTGACCATACTGCCTCTGTTATAGTGCCCATACTGCCTGTTATAGTGGCCATACTGCCTCTGTTATAGTGGCCATACTGCCTCTGTTATACTGGCCATACTGCCTCTGTTATAGTGGCCATTCTGCCTCTGTTATAGTGGCCATACTGCCTGTTATAGTGACCATACTGCCTCTGTTATAGTGGCCATACTGCCTGTTATAGTGGCCATACTGCCTCTGTTATAGTGGCCATACTGCCTCTGTTATACTGGCCATACTGCCTCTGTTATAGTGGCCATTCTGCCTCTGTTATAGTGGCCATACTGCCTGTTATAGTGGCCAATCTGCCTCTGTTATAGTGACCATACTGCCTCTGTTATAGTGGCCATACTGCCTGTTATAGTGGCCATACTGCCTCTGTTATAGTAGCCAGACTGCCTCTGTTATAGTGACCATGCTGCCTCTGTTATAGTGGCCATACTGCCTGTTATAGTGGCCATAATGCCTCTGTTATAGTGGCCATACAGCCTCTGTTATAGTGACCATACTGCCTCTGTTATAGTGGCCATACTGCCTGTTATAGTGGCCATACTGCCTCTGTTATAGTGGCCATACTGCCTCTGTTATAGTGGCCATACAGCCTCTGTTATAGTGGCCATACTGCCTGTTATAGTGGCCATTCTGCCTCTGTCATAGTGGCCATACTGCCTGTTATAGTGGCCATACTGTCTGTTATAGTGACCATACTGCCTCTGTTATAGTGCCCATACTGCCTGTTATAGTGGCCATACTGCCTCTGTTATAGTCACCATGCTGCCTCTGTTATAGTGACCATATTGCCTCTGTTATAGTGACCATACTGCCTCTGTTATAGTGGCCATACTGCCTGTTATAGTGACCATACTGCCTCTGTTATAGTGGCCATACTGCCTGTTATAGTGGCCATACTGCCTCTGTTATAGTGGCCATACTGCCTCTGTTATACTGGCCATACTGCCTCTGTTATAGTGGCCATTCTGCCTCTGTTATAGTGGCCATACTGCCTGTTATAGTGGCCAATCTGCCTCTGTTATAGTGGCCATACTGCCTCTGTTATAGTGGCCATACTGCCTCTGTTATAGTGGCCATTCTGCCTCTGTTATAGTGGCCATACTGCCTGTTATAGTGGCCATACTGCCTCTGTTATAGTGGCCATACTGCCTGTTATAGTGGCCATACTGCCTCTGTTATAGTGGCCATACTGCCTGTTATAGTGGCCATTCTTCCTCTGTTATAGTGGCCATGCTGCCTATGCTTTTGTTGTGCCCAGGGCTTCTTGCTCAGGCGAGCTGCATCTCTGGGTGGGTTTAGGTTCGGCAGACAGAAGACAGGATCTGGAACAGTGCCAAATCCCCTTGTGAATGGCTTTAACCACCCATAGGTACCAGACGGCATCGTCCTACCTCACGAGACGGTACCCTGGAGACCTTTCTGTCCAGTCTCGGGACAGATCTCAGTTTCTTCTGTTAGGCACCAGATGTTGTTGGCTTGTCTTAAGGATTGTGTGGTAGAGAAAAGATACGTTTCTTGAAACTCTAGAATTTCTCAGAGTGTCGAGAGGCTTCCTTAGACTACGAGATGCAAGAAACTGAGATGGATGCAGAAAGAGCACATGAAAAAAAAAATCCCTTTTGGAGATGGAGGAAAGAGCTAGGAGTCAAAAGGCATTCATGGAGGTCTAGACAAAGACATGTACATGCAAATATATATAGGAGGATGGGGAAATAGATCTATGTGTCTATATTTATAGGTCAAGTATTAAGGTGGCGGAAGGACCTTGGACCTCTACTCAAACACTCCCTCAATGCATGAATACCTTCTTTTATTAAATTGGAACTCTATGATGCTCACTCTCCCGACACAATGGCTGGAGCCAAAGTGGGTGAACAAGTAAATGTGATGAAGAAAGCTGATGGTGCCCGGCTATCAAAAGAGATAGTGACTGGGGTCTTAAAGGCTTGAAGATAAACAAGCGGCCATCTAGCTCAGAAGCAACAAAGTCCACATGGAAGAACACACCAGCCTGTGTGATCGAGTGGTCCCAAAGGGATCAGTTACCAGGCATCAAAGAACAAAAAATCATATCATTGACTGCACACCTCCATGATAGGATCGCTGAAAACAAATGGGTGCATAAGCAGATGTGGTGAAGAAAGCTGATGGTGCCCGGCTATCAAAAGAGATAGTGTCTGGGGTCTTAAAGGCTTGAAGGTGAACAAGCGGCCATTCTAGCTCAGAAGCAAATAAGCCCACATGGAAGAAGCACACCGGCCAGTGCGATCACGAGGTGCCAAGGGACCAGGTAGAAGGCATCATGCAAAAAAAAAAAAGATATAAGTGTGTATGTGTATATATGTGTATATGTATATATGTATATGTATACATATACCATATTAAATGAAGGGGGATGTGCAGAGTGGAGACCCAAGGCCCAAGTGTCGGCCAATGGAGATCCTCTCTTAGAGGGGTTTAGGAGAGGAGATGGGTTAATTAGGGTGTGAGGTAGTATCAATGAAGAACACAGCTTTCCCCCAGATCCTGGATGCTTCCTCCCCCCAACTACCATGATCCGAATTCTACCTTGCAGGGCTGGATAGGACAGAGACTGTACACTGGTACATATGAGGGCTGGAGGTACAGGGAATCCAGGGTGGATGATACCTTCAGGACCAAGGGTGTGAGGGACGATGCTGGGAGAGTGGAGGGTGAGTGGGTTGGAAAGGGGGAACTGATTACAAGGATCCACATGTGACCTCTTCCCTGGGAGAGGGACAGCAGAGAAGGGAAGAAGGGAGACTCCGGATAGGGCAAGATATGACAAAATAACGATGTATAAATTACCAAGGGCACATGAGGGAGGGGGGGAAGGGGAGGGAGGGGGAAAAAAGAGGACCTGATGCAAGGGGCTTAAGTGGAGAGCAAATGCCTTGAGAATGATTGGGGCAGGGAATGTATGGATGTGCTTTATACAATTGATGTATGTATATGTATGGATGGTGATAAGAGTTGTATGAGTCCCTAATAAAATGTAAAAAAAGAAAAGAGGAGAAAAAAATGATTAGGGCAAAGACTGTACAGATGTGCTTTATACAATTGATGTATGTATATGTATGAACTGTGATGAGAATTGTATGAGCCCCAATAAATTGTTTAAAAAAAATCCCATTTGCCCAGATATTGAGTTGTATCATGTCGGCAGCTTTTACTGCAGGTCTCAGAAAGAGTTAAACCACAGATGATTCATTAGCGCATGTGATGAGCCGTCCCAGAGGAAGGCATTAAACCAAGCCACATAAATCATAGGTCTTCAAATGGATTTCAACTCATGGTGACCCCATGTTTGTCAGGGCGGAACTGTGCTCTGTATTAGCTTCTACTGCCTGGTTTTTATTTTTCAATTATTTTTATTTATTTAAGTTTCTAAAAAAAGTTTGATCAATTCCATTTTTAGTATAAAATACAGAGGAGGAACCTAGCCACTCCAAAAACAGTATTGGCTATGCAAAATGAAACTTTATCCAACTTTGAATCGAAGAGCAACACATGTTTCTTATAGCATGCCTACAGTCATTGTCCACGCTTCTCCATTTAACTCTTACAAATTGCCCATAGCCTCATTATTTCTTCTGCCCCAGTGATAGGACAGGGCGGGGAGGAAGAAGACTCATGAGAACAACTCTCTCGGCAGGTTTTTGCAGTTCCTTCTTTCCCATCAGAAACGTGTGGATGGGAGGGATCCCCCACCGCCACCCCAGCTATGGTGGGCTTCGTCACCAGGCAGTGCAAGCTGCAAGGGGTTTGGCGTGGGACACTTCCCTGTCAGATCCTTAGAAGCACTTCCTGCCAGCCACAGCACCAAACTCCGCTGGGAGATAGTCCGCCATGGAAGCAGGATCCACTGCCGCAGGGGCACCACCCTTCCGAGGCTTGCGGTCGGAGTCTTCAAGGGTTGGCGGATATGGCCTCCTGGAAAGTGCAGTCCAGTTCTTTGTTAATGCGAGACTGCGTTGCCCTTGGCTTTCCCACGGTCTTTCCCAGCTTGACCCCCACAGTTTTAGCACTGCTCTGGACTTGCTGTCACCCACTGTCTGGTTTGTAAAAGGTAGAATGCTTGCTTACCTCTCTCCTGAGGTAACTGTGGGTAAACTTGAACCTTTAGTCTTTTGGTGGGTTATAAAGTAGGTTAAGGACTCAAACCAAAAGACGCAAGCCTACTGATAACAAGTTCATTCCAGCTCATGACAAACCTATAGGACGGGGGGAGCTGTTCCTTTGGGTTTGTTTCTAAGACGGTCGCTCTTTATAAAAGCATGCATCTTCTTTCTCCCTAAGAGAGGCTGGTGGGCTTGAACTGCTGACTTTCCCGATAATAGCCCAACTAATAACCCACCAGGTCACTAGGGCTCCTTTGCATTTGGAATCAATGGCCTATGACCTCAATTTGCCATATTTTTGGCCTTTCTCAGTGGTCTCAAGATGAAAACATGACTAGTCAAGAAAAGGGCACCCCCACCCCCTTTTTAGGAGTAAAGAAGCCACCCCAAAGCCCCTCCCACTCATACAGGATGACTTCCCTCGAAGTCTCTTCAGTCAAAAAGGCTTAAATCTATTGCTAAACCAATCCCAGAAAAAAGAAACGGAATTGTGAAAATTCCGTTGGAGTTCACTTAACCAAGATTTACTTCCTAGGTTGGAGAGTGTCCCAGCCTTCCCTAAGCACATGGCTACCTGGGGGAAGAACAAAGGAACACAAGACGATCTTAGCCAATAAGACAGAAGGGGACGGAGTTGACAATGGTCAGAGAAGCACTCAGTAGTGTCTTCCACAGGAAGGCATGCGCACAGTTGAAAATGGCAGGTGGAATCACTTCTGTTTTTAAATTTTTCTGTTCTCTTCTCTCATTTTAGTTAAGAAAAATATTCTCAAATTCATAGAAGGTAACTACTCAGATGTCGCTGGGACTCAGCCTTGCCTTTCAGTGACATCTCCACACCTCCACCAGAAGCTCACCTCTAATTTTCATCCCCTCTCAATGACACACTCATCAGGGAAAGAAGAGCCCGCCTCAGTATTTGATACACTGATTTAGAAAGGCTGCTTTGGTGGGCCTCGTTAACTTATGAGCCCTTGTCGGCAGGGACTGGCCTGCTAGACGATTAGTGTCCTGCCAGGGTCTGCTTCAGGGGCCCTGGTCACACAGTGGTCAAGCACTCGGCTGCTAAATGATAGGTCAGCATTCCAATCCACTCGCCACGCTGTGGGCGAAAGATGTGGGAGTCTGTTCTTGGAAAGATTACGACCTCAGAAGCCTCAAGGGGGCAGTTCTATTCTCTCTTCTTAAATCTATAAATCGCAGACGTTATCCTGTTCATGTATAAAATTCTGAGGCAAAAGATTTTGAGTAGCATGCCATCTTAAGGAAGTTGAAAGTGACTGCCCTGAAGTATGACGCTGTGCAAGATGTCAGTTTGGGTCCAAGTTTAAGGTGGAAAACACATCAGGACTGATGAGCAGCGGCTGTCCTCGGTGCTGAAGAGGGGAGGGCTGCTACCACATTATGAGCTCTGACCCACGGTGTCAGGACAGCAACCCCATCTTCCTGGTACACGATTCATTCCCGCTCACCCTGATTCTGTCTCGTTGTTTTCCCCCATGTATTTTAAGTTTGGTCTTGTAGCGATGTCCTGATTTTGTTCTTCCATTTCTTCATGTCTACTCGGTCTTATAGGTGGGCTAGGAGTTGCAGCGACCTGAGGGCAACTTTGTTGTTGTTGATTTAAGGGTCTCTGCATGAAAAGTGGTGGCTGACAATGATGTTTGATCTAATTGAATGATGGATTGTTATAATACCTGTCAGAGCTCTCAATAAAATGATTTTTTTTAAGTGAAGGGAGTAAAAAAAAAAAGTGTTGGTTTGAGGCAGCCAGGTTTGAGGGACAGACTAGCAGAATGGACAGTGAGTTTGGGCAGAGAGCGTTTGAAGAGGGGCACGCAAGGCCAGGGCAGAGTTCACAGGTGGTGTAAACTGTTACCCATAAGCCAGCTGCTAACCAAAAGGTTAAAGTGCAGTCTGCCTAGTGACACCTCAGAAGAAATGCCTGGTGATCTATTTTCAAACACTTGCCATCGAGAATCCTAGGGAGCACAGTTATATTCTGAGAAACACGGGGCTGTGAAAAGTGAGGGAGGAAGGCATTGGAAACAGGTCCGTCCAGTCATGATAGACTCCTCCAGAGACAGGTCAAGAAATCACTATCTCTTGACTAGCATGTAGGGGCCCGGGTGGCTTAGTGAGTTATGAATCTGGCTGCCAACTGCAAGATTAACGGTTCGAAACCAGCAGTCTCTTTGAGAGAGAATTATAAGGCTTTCTAATCCCATACAGTTACAGTCTTGGAAGCCCTTAGGGGAAATTCTATCCTGCCCTGTAAAATAGAACAAACTCGATGAGAGTGAGTTTGAGTTTAATTGTTGCCTAGCATTATCATAGAATGACCAGGGGCTTATGCGAACTTTAGCAAGGCATGATGGGGCAGTTCGACCCTGTCCTGTGGCGTGACTATGAATCGGCATTGACTCGATGGCAGTGGGAGTTTTGAGATGGCCTGAAACATTTGACAGACAGCCCAGAGGTGAGAGGCACATGGAGAGAGGCACCAGACAGTATGCTTGAGTGGTGAGACCTTGCCCTACATCATCCAGCCCTCAAGTTTCCAGCCAGCACAGCGAGAGCTGGCACACAGCAGGGGCTGGTGAGGTATTTCTTACATGAAACTGGAGTTGGACGGAGCCTGAGGCAGCGACATCTGTGTTTCCACCAGAGTTAGAGGCTTTTTGAACAACATCACAGGAAGGGAGCCCCTTAGCCTCTCTGTGACTGTTCAGTCAAGCGGCTTCCCCTTCACAAGGTCACCCTCACTGAGCAGCTGCAGTCGATGGTCTAAAGATGAGCCGAGTCACAAGTATTTAGGGAGGGAAATCCTCCTGGATACTGAGCGGCCTACTC
This sequence comes from Tenrec ecaudatus, assembly GCF_050624435.1. Classification (NCBI taxonomy): domain Eukaryota; kingdom Metazoa; phylum Chordata; class Mammalia; order Afrosoricida; family Tenrecidae; genus Tenrec; species Tenrec ecaudatus. The sequence goes on along the minus strand of NC_134539.1, from coordinate 47,261,426 downwards.
GGCCTGCGCAGTGGGGAGGCCATTGTGTGCAGGCTTCTCCACGGCTAGGGAGTGGGCCTCTTTGATTCCTGGAACATCAGCAGAGCCTTCTCAGCTGCTTCCAACCTTCTGACCCATCCTGACACTTAGCTTCCTCAACCCTCATCAGCCCATTGCCATCAGTTAATTCAGCCAGCGGACAGCCAGGAATGCTAGCGCCTGCCTTTCATGTTTCATGGCCGAAATGAAGATCTGAGAGGGAAAAAAAATATGCGACCGAAGTCTCAAAAGAAGTAGCAGGTGAGCTGCAACGGAAAGAGGCAGAATCACTTGGATTCCATAGATCATGCTTCTTTCTGGGGCACATATTATAGCAATGCCATTGACACAACCAAAATTAGCCGCTGTGATATCACTTTGCTTTGTAGTCATGAAAAGAAAGAATGGGGTTAGGGCTCAAATCTGAGCCATTCCTTCCCAGGCTCCGTCCAGAGAGCCTGGGAAACCAAACTCAGCCTGGTTGTTCTCTTCCTTTATAATAGTCTTTGACTCCTTGTCACCCTTGGGGGTGCGGTTTACAGATCTATAGTGCTTGGAGGAGTTCTCAGTGGAGTCGTCATCAAAGCTCTTCGGAACTTAGGAACAAAGATTTGTCTTTAAACCTTTGCCTTTGGGAAACCCCACCCAAGGAGAAGCTGATGGGAAGTCCTGTTCTGTGGTTGGTGGAGTCAGGCAGGATGTAACCCCACCCCAGCCCAACCCACTGCAGGTGGTGGCTCACTCACCCATGTTTCTGAGCCCATTTTTCCTTCCTTGGAAAGATGTTAAGAGCCAGATCCTGTGTGAAGAAGCAACTGACAGCAATGATGACTGTATAACCCTACTCGAAGGGGATACATAACAGAATTGTAGGTGCATGCATACATTAGATGGTGTAAAAACAATATATATTATTCCTGGGGGGCAGGGGAATAAAGAGGAGCTGATATCAAAGAGTTCAAGAAGAAAGAAAATGTTTTGAAACCGATGATGGCAACAATTGTACAAGTATGCTTGATCTAATTGAATGATGGATTGGTATGGTATCTGTACAAGCTCACAATATAACGATTAAAAAAAAAAAGAAGCAGTAGCAGTAGCAGTGGGGCATCCTTCTGTCACCTTCTCCTGAGGAGAGAGCTCATCAGCAAAGAGAGGGGGGTCTATATTTTTTAATGACAAGTTACTTTCTTCTAATTCACCCACACTTTATTGGACTTGACTTTCAGGAAGCTCTAAAATACATAAGAGAAGCCCCAGTGTCTTGCACATGTGCTCCCATGCCTTCTCCATCCCACGGCCCTCCCAGTCCAAAGGGAGGCAAGTCACACCAAGTCTTAGTCTGGGTCCAGAGCATTAGGATATCTTCCTGTGCACTTTATCCTTCACTCCCCACAGTGTGATGAGGCTGAGAAGCCTGAGACTTCAAGCAAGCTAAACAATGAATCCGGTAAGTGATAGAGCCACCACTCAACTCCAAGCAGCCTAACCCCAATCCACTTTCACCAGAACATTTAACTCTGAGCCAAATGATACTTCCTGCCCCCGTTCCCCTCCCCCCCTTCTTTCAGTGACACAGGAACAGAACACAGGAGGACACACAAGATTCACAGAAGGGGAGTTTCTTCCCTACTGTCTCCCTTCAAGCTCACTTTGGAGTTTACACTGTGCAGATCAAATGCAGGTGTTTGTAGAGAGGCCTCCGGGAGATCCATCCCCATGGCTGCCACTGAACCCAATCCCGGGCAACTCTGCAAACACTGCAAACTCTGCAAACACTGCAGGCAGATGGGCCAGGGCAGTTCTCCTGTCATGTAAGACAAGCCTAGACACGGACACATGCTCAGGCTCCCAGAACAACCTGATTCTGTGCAGCGTGGCCCGAGCAGCAGCATCTGAAAGGTGGAAGCAGAGTAGGGCTATAAACGTGCCTAAATCTCCTGAGCGCAACGTTGGGTTTAGACTTCCTATCAAGAAGAGCATGGGGGAATTGGGGTGATCAGAGAGGTAGCCAGAAAGAGGAGAGGAGAGAGCAAGACATGCAGCACTCTTGGGTAAGAAACCTATCGGCTAACCCTGGCAACTCTCTGCTGGATGCAATAAGCCGGGCACAGCTGGATGAATGCCGTAGGATTCCGCCTACACGGAGGATCTAGGCTAGGCAAATTCATGAGACAGACGGTCAACTCGTGGCTTACTAGGGGCAAGGTGGGGTGAAGGGATGGGAAATTATTGCTTAATAGGTCTGGAGTTGTTGGTTGGGGTGATGACATTGTTGACAATAGAGGCTGGTGATGGTAGGACAACATGAATGTGACCAAATCGAACCCTTAGCAACGGCTATGTTAGCTGATTCTCCCAGTCAGCGTGATGTAAGAAAGAACAATAGTCACAGTAGCTGTCATTTCATTGTGCTGTATTTCACATCTACAATCTCATCAGCAGTGCCATCTGGCGTAGTGCGAGAGTTCGTCTCATTTTCCAGATAGCAAACGGAGAGAGGAAATAACTTGCCAAGAACACACAGTCAGCAGCGAATCTGAAGATTTGACAAACTTCTCCAGCTCCTATGCTCATGTGCCAAATCACCACAACCCAGTGCCCTTGGTCGGAAGACCTAGGAGGAACACCCCTTGAAACATAGACCATGTGTGCATATGTGTAACTGCCTGCCACATGCATGCGATCTTATGTACTCATCCTCCCATGGGTACAGACACCTGTGTGTTATGGGCCGATGTGCCCATCCTCCCATGGGTACAGACATCTGTGTGTTACAGGTGTGCTTGTGTCTGCATGTGAACACCCACACGCATGTTCCTGCATAACCCATGCACACACACCCACAGTCGCATGCACACGTCTGGACATGAAGCTGCAACAGTGTTTTAGCTGGCTGCCCCTGCCCGCTCAGGGGCTGGACGTCCCCTTAAGGAGAAAAGTCTCTCTCAGTTACTGCATTGGAGGGTGTTTGGGGGAAACGGAGTGTTTCATCTCCCGCTCTGCTCCCAAAGGTGCATTGAAAGCATGCTTCTGTGTGTGAGGATGCAGGCTGCCCCCGATTTCATGAAAGGGAGAAGAGCAAAGGACCACAGCGGCCTGCTTTCAATGAGTTTTGTACAGTCCTGGAGGACCAGGCCAATTTTCAGCAGGGTTTGCTTGGCTGGCATTGACCAGCCCTTCAAGGTTAAAGCGCTCTGGGGCAACGGTGGTGTTCCTTACAGCAGGATCCAGGGACAGCTCTCAACAGGCTCTCTAGTCTGAGTGGAGGAAATGGGGAGTGTAAACCTGGTCTACTCTCACGTTCTTCTGCTAATATTACCATTCAGCCGGCTTCCTCCCAGGTCCAATAGAGGAGTCCGTTATTGTCTCCACAGCATCCTCCTTATCCTTAGTTTGTCAGGCTGAAGTTACTAGGCTGGAAAGATGTTTGAGATGCATTTTCCCTAAAGTGTGATAGGAAAGAAAATATAACCCTAAGCCACTAACTGGCATCCCGCTTCTATCCAGAGAAAGCAGAGTGACCTGCTAAGAATTAAAACAGCAGCTGATGCCACGGGCACACCAGGATCGCAGAGGTTTGGGGAGCGTCCCACACAGTCAGTGTGCCGCGGCGTTCCTTCTTGCAGCTACAAGAAAGGCATCTTTGAACGCAGGCAGGGAGAAGAGCGTGGGCCGTAAAGAGACTCGGACCGGAGCTGTGCAGTCTGCCACAGCCAATGCAGCCACATTATGGGTTGGATTATGTCCCCCAAAAATATGGGTTGAATTCTTGGATCAATACCTATGGTTGTGTTCCTGTTTGGGAATGTGGTATTTTTGTTATGTTACCAGTGTAGGCTGGGGCTTAAGCCTGATCATGCCTGAGTCTTTCAAGATGAGGCTAGACACGGAGACATGAGATAAGAGAAGCCCTGTGAGGAGAGATTCGCCGGGAAGCCGAGGAACACTGAGGCTACAAGGAGAACTAGCTGTGAACTAGACTATTGACCTCCAGAAAGCACACTTCTGGTCTTGAAAGCTACCTACTTGTGGTACTCTGTGGTACAGCAGCACTGGGGAGACAGGACAATCTCCGCTGGAAGGGTGCCAGCTCAGGCCATCTGAGCGTCCCCCACTCAGATTTGTCTTCAACATCATGACCATCATGAGCATTCAGAAATGTTAACTATGGTCAGATCACTCTCCACCTCCTCCTTTTTTCCTGGTTTTCCTGCTGGGCGCCTGATGCGGTGTTTGTGCTGGGAGATCCAGATGGAGAGCCCTGGTCCCTGTCTTTGGGGACTTTGCAGTCTGGGAGGGGATTTTTCTGTCTGGGCAACAGGATTTCCAGGGGTGCTCCTCCCTCTCCCTTTCCTCACTGCTTGTGGCAGTCCCTGGGTAGGGGACCAGGATGTTGCACTTCCACTCTGTGTTCTGGGCATCCTGCCAGTGCTTCCTCTCTTCCCCTGTGGGGATGGGCTGGTGTCAGGTGATCAAGCCATTCAGAAAACCTACCTGCGTCCACAAGAAAATATAGAACAAGGAACCCTCTGGAAAGCTCAGGGCGGATCTTAGAGCCATCGTCAGTCTAGAGGCTATAAATTGGTGAACCTTCTAGCTTGTTGAAGATATGCTTTGTTTAGTTTTCAAGGTATAATTATTGTTAGTGTTTTCACATGACTTAATGACTAACATTCAAAAATCAGAAGAATTTATATAAATCTTTCAACATCTAACTTCTCTTTTAAAAAGGATTTGGCAAAATGGAGCCAAATGTCCACAGTCCTACGTGGCAACAATTATAAGAAGCTGAATAGCAATTGCTTTTTACATGAGACGTGGCTTCTCTACTAGGTCTCTAACCCCACCAGATGGACCCTGCAGCCCAAGAGGGGATAACACGAGTGCCTATTCTAAAGACCAGCTAATCCAACCTTATTCAATCAGCAATGCCAAGGAGGAAGAATGAAGTGCACATTTTAATGACTTCTTCAGTCTTAAATTGGGCAAACATGCAATCAAGATGTCCTTGTCCTTCTGTCCTGATAATTACTGGTGATTGGACTGTGAACACTGGAAACAAGAAAGCTTGTTGTGTGGCTGTCAGGGGCTATCAAGTCAGCTCCGGCCCTATGCATCACAGAAGGAAACCCTGCACGGTCCTGCGTCACCCCCACCTTCGTTCCTGTGCCCGAGCCCATCAATGCAGCCAATGTACCAATCCATGTCGTCAAGCGCCTTCCTTTTCTTTAACCACCTCTCCACTTTACCAACCATGACGTCCTTCGCCAAGGACGGGTCTCTCCTGACAACATGTCCAAAGGACTAAGACAAAGTCTTGCCATTCTTGCCTCTAAGGAGCAGTCTGGCCTTACTTCTTCCAATCATGATCAGCTTGTCCTTTTAATAGTCCATGATCCTTTCGATCTTCTTTTCCAGGACCACAGCACCTCGGGCATAGATTGGAAGCATTTTCAAATACTGAAAGCCTAAACAAGAAGGCTTGGTCGTTGGAAAAGATGGCTTCAGTGATAGAAATGGTGCCAGAAATCACACAACAGAATGTTGTAAGATCAATGACGTCTTCTTTGCAAATACTATTTTCAGCAACATAAATGGTGACAATATATTCGAACCTCACCAGATGGGACACAGAAGGTTCAAACTGACTGAAGCTGGAGATAGAAATGAGGGGCGCTGGTAGAGGAGTGGTTACACGTTGGACTGCTAACTGCAAGGTCAGCAGTTTGAAACCACCAGCCGCTCTGCAGGAGAAAGACAGGCTTTCTACTCCCCTAAACAGTTGCAGTCTTGGAGACTCACCTGTCACAGTTATGTCTTGTTCTAGCGGGTTGCTGTGAGTCAGCAGTGACTCAATGGCAGTGGGTTAGTTCTTGTTTAACTTATTTACTTAATTATTGGTAGAAAGAGACAATGGACAAGTTCAATGTCACCACTCAGAACGGACCACCAATTGCTTCTATGCAAGCTTAAGTTGAAGCTAGAGGAAATTAAGCAAGTCCACGACAGTCAAAGTATGACTTTGAGTATACTCCACCTGGATTAAATATTATCTTAAGAACAGATTTAACACGCTTTGGGCTTGGAATTGGGATTTGCAGGCTGGGTTAGAAACCATAGGGTTAGGCAATAGCACAGAATAGCCTGGAATTCACAGATGTTCTGTTGGGGGACAGGAAACATACCAGGATCAAGTTCAAGGCAGGGCTTGTGGCCAGCGCATCCTTTCACATCAGAGAACAAGGAGGTCTGAGGAAGGAACGGCACCAGGAGGGTGGGGCTGAGCGGGAGGAGCCCAGGTAGAGCCTGTGGGTGTGGGTGAGCGGAGGGCAGCTGGGATTCGGTACGGGGAAGCAGGAGTCAGGAGGGATTCCAGAGGGAGGCCTGGCTGAGTTTCTAAACGCTCTTAGCAGGCTGTTTGTGTTTGGGAGTTTGGTGTGCTTAAGGGATTGAGTGGGAACTGGCACAGGCTCACCATGCTGACGGCAAAAGAATGATAAATAGATCGATTGCTTTCTCTCTTGTTTTATGGCCCAACCCTTGTTTTTAATTCATAAGGCCTTGAGCGATTGGAAACAAACAAGCCTGATCTTTCTCAAGTTGAAAGCCCCTTTGGGAGTTTGGCTTGATCCACTACAGAAGTCTGGCAGCTCAAAAACAGACACTGTTTTACTAGACTTTTGGGTGGTATCCATAACTTAGCATCAGACTATTTACATTCCCGAGTCTTCCTTCCCCGCATCATGTGCAAATTCATCTACTTCCCCTCTGGGCACAGACGCAAGCGTTTAAAGCCCCCCACAACTCAGACGGACAGAGAATCACTCTGATTATTCATCATAGGATGGGGACAGAAACGATTACTGTGAGCCTCTCCCTGCCCTCCCTCCACTGCCGAAGGAATCTGGCTGATTGGCTTCATTTCTCTTCCTTCCTCTCCCTCTCAGGAGAGTTCCGTTGTTGCCAACCCAGTAGCTAAGCATTTATGCTACGGGCTTAGGGCAAAAGTGGGAAGCGACAAGCTAGAGGGGCAGAGGAAAGAGGAAGCAATGAGAGAAGACAAATGCTGAGCTGCCTAGATGTGAGCGAGCAGGCAGGTAAAGGGGAGTGAGTCAGGTAGGAAAGGAGCGCCCAGTGGCCATGACTGTTCTGACCTGCAACATAGACTCTCCTTTATGATATCAGCAGTACGCTAGGTCCCTCTGCGAGCGCTGTCCATCTCTACTTCCAGTGCACGTGATTCCCAGAGAGCACCCCCGAATCTTTAGCTTTCCTCTTTAGGAAGGGGGAAAAGTCCCAAAGGAGGGTTTAGAGGTAAACACGTGACATGAGAGGCCCGATGACAGCCAGTCCAGGGACTTTCCCTGGAACACAGAGAAAAGCGAGGCTTACGCTGGGGTGAAGGATCATATGAAAAAAAGGCTTCCCGGGAAAGAGCCAGCAGAGGACAGTAAAGTTGAGAAGCAGGGCCCAAAACAAGAGACTGAGCCCTGAACATTTCGATTTTGTGAGAATGCGTATGAGTGAGAAACAGACGCATCAAAAATATGTGCACAGGAACACACGCACATAGCATACACACATGTGCACACACTCACACATGAGGGGCCTCCGTGTTTTCATAGAATATTGGAATGAAAAGCCAAGGGGTTTTTTTTTCTATGAGCGTTTGAACCCCCTCCTGTGTGTTTGTGAATGCATATACATGCACATGTCCATAGTCCCCCCCCTTTTTTTTGCTTAAGCTGCTTTGCATCAGGATTCTGCCACATGCCAGATCAGAGTATGGATCGACATGGAGACTCCAGCCATCGCAGCTGCAGGGAACAGAGAAAGGCCATTCACGGATGCTCTTTAAGAGCTGAAAGGAATGATGGGAACTTTTAGTTCCTTCCGGTGGGGGCTGGGCGGTATTGCTGTGTGCTTGTGACCTTACACCAAGACTGGACCAGCGGTTATTCTAGAACTGAGTCAAACCCCTTATCCTTAAAACAGAATTAGAGCTACCAATGGTCCGTTGAGAGGCTAAAAGTCACCTTCTCTATTTAACATCTTCGGAAAAAAACCCCAAAACAAACTCCCTCTGATTGGATCTGCACATTTCCAAGGACTAAGGAGCTCACTCACCGAGAGACAGTTCATTCTGTTTTTAGTAAGTTCATGGTGGAATGCGCTTGTTGATACTGAGCTAAAATTGATCTGCAACTACTGACTCAAGTTTGGCCTTCTGGAGCCAAACACGTGTCTCTTTCTTTCTCTGTGTAACAGCCCTCAAGGGATTGTATTCCAGTTGATGACAAGGCCATTTATACGTGCGGGCCATTTACCATCCCGGAGTCTCTCAAAGCCTGGCGGCTGCGGACACAGAACAATTAGCCATCTTTTTAGTGGCCACCGGAGCCACATGACAGAAGGTGTCCTCGGTGCCTGATTCTCTGAGATGTGAGCTAAGGAGGCTTTGCGATGGACTGCAAGCTGGGACGAGGGCAAAGCACTGCTCCCGCAGAGAACCCTCCAAAGGGACACCCTTTTGCCCATAGTTTGAAGAATGGAATGGACAGGGTGATGATTAAAATGGCGATGAAAAGCTGTGATTAAGAGAAAGAAGCAAAATTATGGGTCAGAGAGAAGAATCTCCAAGGTAGTCTTTAACAAATAGTCTGCCTCATTTTCCATCCGGGGATGTAGGAACGCTCCTCTGAGCCAGGCCTCCCTGTTAGCAGCTGACCCCATTCTACCGTGCTTAGAGCCCGAGGTAAGGAGCAGTTGATCTCAGGCACCCGTGTCCCCACTTAAATTTAGAGGCACCTCCTACTAGACAAAGTCCTACAATAGCTGAAAAGGAATGATTTTATCCTGAGGGGAAATTTAGAAAATGGAGAGAAAGGCTTTCACTGCTGTCTTCTAATGTGTTTTTTCTCCAGGAATGAACATGTGACTTCAGAATTGCAGGATTCTGGGTTCCTGCTGACCTTCCAATTAATAAAAGGTAAGATAACGTGGCAAGGTGCCAAGTTCAGATGTCATAGGCTCCCAAGTGCACTCCCACATCCCACTGACTCGAGGCTTTGCTCTGAAGCCCACTGGGGAAAAGAGGCTGCCTTTGCTCCATTTAGCCAGCACTTTCTGCTTTTGCTTTGCTGGAGAGCCACATGTTTGAGCCATTTAAAAGAAAACACTCCAGAATCAATTAAGAACCCTATAAATTTTAGACGCCGGCTCTAAGGTCTATCCTGGGGCCCCTGCCTACATTGGTGTCAGCTTGGGGTTCCTTGACACAAGTCGCCTTTGGAAGATGTTTTTATGACACCATGTGGAAAATGGCCTTCACATTCGGTGAGCTGAGCACACCACACCGAGGGGCATCTCACTGCATCTTCAGAAGCACTTCTTCAGTCAAACCAGAAAGGGACCAGCAGTGAATGGAAGGAGCCTGTTTTTCCCGGAGTTCTTTCCAACCTGGTAGAAAAAGTTTCGGGATTTCTTTCCCTAGCAAATAACCATATTTTCTTGATCAGTGGCTGTTAAGAGAATCAGCTCTTAGCATTTAGCTCAGGTTGGGGGTCTTTGGAGACATATTGTGAGAAGATCAGCATGCCCATGGGACGAACGGAACACTCTCTCACAGCAACGTTCACCTTGAACAGGTAGGCAAAGGTGGGTCGAGCGTGACAAACAGCCGTGCAGTTTTCCCGGGTGGCCGCTTCAGACAGGCACCTGTAACGTGGTCCTGTCAGAGGGCGCTAGCTCTTTCACCCCTGCTTCATTCATGTTATGGATACCCCAGGAGGGCGCACCCCTAAGAAGGGTCGTTGAGCAGAACGGTGACCTGAAGATAACCTCTTTGGAGTCATAAATGTGAGTCTTTGTAGCAAGTGGAGCTTGGGGTACTATCCAGGGAGGCAATGGCATGACACAGAGTTACCTGCTTGGCACAAGGGAAAGAACATTTCGAAGACCAACCCAAAGAACCAGAGAGGAAAGAAATAATTTCAGCATCTCTGGACATTGTGAATATTTGCATGCTATGAGTTATGAGTAAGCAACCCTCGCCTGCTTGCCATTGTAGGCATGGTGGGGCACGAGGGCTGGGTGCGGGAGGAAGATCTGCTGGAGGAGTGACATAGCAGTGGGTTACATGTTGAGCGGCGAACTGCAAGGTCAGCAGATTGAATTCACTAGCTGCTCTGCAGGAGAAAGGTGAGGCTTCTATAAAAATATTTCGTCTTAAAAACCCAAAGGGGCTGTTCTATTCTGTCCTATAGGGTTACTGTGAGTTGAAATTGACTTGACTAATAGTGGGTATTTACCACAACCCACCATCCGCTATATTTTTGTCTTTAAATCTATGAACGACTTTTGCAACATGAGCTTCCTAAGTAAACGTACTCTCTGATTAAACACTCTTAAACAGGGATAATGAGAGGGGGCGAAAGCCCTCGCATAATTATTAGATATAATTGGTTAGTGTGAGGCTTCTGAAGTCCAGGGAGATAAAACACGAAAGGAACAATTTATAAAGAGCAATTCATTCTATAAGGCATCCCATGAACCTTGATGATACAAACAAACCACAGATTCAAATGCTGCTGTCATTACGCAAGTGCCCTTCCCACTTACAGTAATAAGCAGCGCTGATGGAGACCTAGTTCTGTCGGTGAGCAGACACAATTAGACTTTGCAGGTTGGTCCTGTAAAGTGGCTTTGCCTCTTGGGATGATAATCTGTGATCCACGTGAGCGATGCAGACACCACTCTTCCTCCGTAGGACCGCATTTGTTTGGTCCAGGCAAGCTACCGCTCTCTCTATGACTGTGTTTTACCAAGTCAATCACTCAGATCCTAAGCTCCCTTGCGAGCAAGACACCAGTGAAACCGAGAGAGAAGCCAACTGAGACACTCGGGACAATGTTTCTTCATCCTCCCAAAGATGCAATTGAAGGCATATTTCCCTCTCTGCTTCCACTGAACATTGTCCCATCTGTGAAGTCTGGTGAAGTCAAGAACTGAGGTGGCTATCTGACGAGGGGGAGGACTGCTGGTCCTTGGCAGAGAGGACCCCTCGGGTTGGCAGGAGAGAGACATGGAAGCCAGCTGGGCCCTTGAGGATGGCTTGTGTTGCTGAGTCAAACAACTCCAAAGGGCCTTCGCCTCAGGAATTCTTGTTACAGGAGACGGTATTGCTTACTTATGGTCTACACCGATTGAGATATGATTTTCAGCTACTTACTGGAAAAGCACTCCAGGAAAATATAAAATTGTACTCTTTCAACTAAGAATTCACTATGGAGAAAATATATCAAAGTAATGACCAAACGATTTGAAAAGTGTGTCTCAAGCTGAAAAATGCTGGGACACGTGTACAGGAAAATCACACCAAGAAATAAAAAGGAGCGAAAGAATGTGAACTTGAGCCCAACAATGTTCATACAGATTCTATCAAAGATCACTGGAAAATCCATAGCCATGGCTTATTGTGGAATGTTTACTAGGCTCCATTTTTATATCCCTTGACTCTGTTCTGATTTGCAGTGACCCTGTGTGAACCAGAATGAAACACTGTCTGGTCCTGTGTCATCTTCACAATCTTTGCTATGTTTGAGCCCATTGTTGCAGCCACTGTGTCACTTCAACTTGTTGAGGGTCTTTTTTTTTCTTTCTCACTACCCTCTACCAAGAGTATGTTATCTGTTGGGCTGGTAACCACAAGGTCAGAAGTTCAAAACCGCCAGCTCCTCTGAGGGAGTAAAAGGAGTCTTTTGACTCCTGTAAAGCATTATAGTAAAGAGATACCCACACGGACAATTCCATCCTGTCCTATAAGATAGCTGTAGGCCATAATCGACTCCGTGGCAGTGAGTGAATGGATACCTTTGTCCAGGAAACGGTCTCTCGGGAGAACATGTAAAATGTACAGGAGGCAACGTCTCACCATCCTTTATCCTAAGGAGCATCCTAGTTGCATTTCTTCCCAGCTTGGTTTGTTCCTTTTCCCAGCATTCCCTGATATATCCAGTATGACTCACCACACCATAATCCAAAGGTAGAGTTTCTTCTTTAGTTTCCTTTATTCATTGTCCAGATTTCACATGAACATGAAGTGATTGAGAATACCATGGTTTGGGTCTGGGCATCTTAGTCCTAAAATGACAGCTTTGCTTCTTAATACTTTGAACAGGCCTTTTGCAGTCGATTTGCCCAATAAGTCCTTTGATTTCTTGGCTGCTACTTGCATGGGTGTCGATTATGTATCCAAGTAAAATGAAACCATTTTCCATGTCAATCTTTTTTCCACTGACCATGATACTATGTATTGGTACAACTGTGAAGGCTTCAGATTTGCTTTTCTTATTCTTTTATAGAGTGAGATGTAATTCACACTGAAGGCTGTAGTCTTTGATCTCCACCCTCCAATGCTTCCAGCCTTCTATGCTCTCAGGAAACAAGGTGGTGTCATCTGCCCATCAAAAGGTGATAGCAAGCTTTCCTCCAATCCTGATATCAGCTTTTTCATACACTCCAGTGTCTCTGATTATTTGCTCAGCCCACAGATTGAGTAAGGCACACAGATGATGAAAGGCAACAATATTGGTTCACATCTTTCCTGATTCAAACCAGGCTGTATCCCCTTATAATTTTAAAAAATCTTACAAACATCAAACTTAAAATAGTAAGTCTCTAGATAACTTATAATATCGAACACAATGTGAATAGCATTATATGCTCTATGCTCTCTCTCGGCCTCTGATGAACTGCTCTGTCCACCTAATTGCTTCCCCTGGCCCTCCCCCCGGATAGTTTCTATCTGCGGTTGGCTGAATCTGCAGATGAGGAACCTGCAAATACTGAGGGCCGGCCGGCCGCCTGTAACCATTCCGTGTTAGTAATTTGGCGATCTTTCCCTTGATGTAATTGCCCATTATAAGAGCCAACATGTAGGAAAGAACTTTTCAAAGAATGCCATGCAACAAAGATTTCAAAAACGAGAAATGGTAGAATTGCTAAGACGTGGGGGAAAGGCAACCAAGGGAAAACAGTGCAAGAGAACGCCAATATTTCTTACACAACGGATTCCAGAAAATATGCCGCGCGCACAGCCTGAGGCTTGCTTTAATTGGCCCAGGCACAAGGGAAATAGAAAAATCTAAGTCCGACAGGCCAAGAGGCATTGAGAAGAGTGTCTGCATCGGTCTGAATATCAGGGGAGATGCCGAGATGGGGGAAACTGGACCCAAAGGGAACCCGTCAAATTCGATGTCTATGGAAAGACTGCTGGGACGCTTTCGTAATACGCAGTCACAGCCTTTTACATGGGCAAGTCCTCTTTCAAGGGTCGCCAATGAAAGTCAAAGCTGTTATTTATAGCACTGACAGATAAGTTAAGACAAATGAGAAAATCCAGGCCAAGACAATTACTTTAATATTGGGAAGTTTGCTACAAACTGTAGCATAATCACTCAAGAAGATAGATTTCATTCCATTCCATCAAATGTCCTCCCCCCCTTGACCTCACACAGTTTCTCAGCCACTCAATTACTCAAAACTTAATTTAAGGAACATATAGTACTAGAGTTTTATTATATATTAGCTCAATCCTTAATTTGAGCCACCAGAACCAAATCCACAACTGTAGAGTCCATCCGGCTTCATACTGAGCCTATAGGACAGAGCAAAACTGCCCCTACAGGTTTCAAAGCCTGTCATCTTTAGAGAAGCCGACTGCCACATCTTTCTCCCTCCAAGCGGTGAGCAGCCTCCAACCATCTACACTGAATGTTGGTGGTGGCTTACCCTTCGTTGGAATATGGTGAGGAATGGCCAACTGAAATGGAAGAGTGGATGAAGTGAAAGAGCTGAATAGAAAATTTTGAAGGGAACTTGTGAAGACAAACTATGGTCATGAAATGTACAAAAACCTAGAGTTAGAAACCCAAAAAGGAAGAACATGCCCAGTAGACCTTAAACCTAAAGAAATCAAGGAAAATTCAAGCCTCAAGTTGCAATATTGAAAGAGTCGACAGGCAAAATATTGAATGATGCAGGATACAGAGTCAGTGTACCAAAAAGAACTAGTTGATGTTTAACCATTTCAAGAGATAGCATTGAGTATTAAAGGAAGAATTCAAGCTGCACTGAAAACACCAGCCCCAAACAGGTCCCATGAATTAATAGAACACCAATGGAAATGTTTCAGTAAGCTGATAAAGCCCTGGGAGCACACCCTCATCTAAGCCGAGACATTTAGAAGACAGCTACCTGGTGAACCGACTGTGAGAGATCCATATCTGTGCCTATTTCAAAGGAAGGTAACTCAACGTAACAGGGAATCTACAGAATACAAGTGATAGCCCATGCAAGTACACTTTCGCTGAATCTCATCCAGCAGTGGCCGTAGTCAGACATTTGACATGGAGCTGCCTGGGTCCAGGCAGATTCAGAAGAGGACGTGGAACAAGGGATGTCATTGTTGAGGTCAGATGGAGCTTGGCTGAAAGTAGAAAATACCAGAATGGTGTTTATTTGTGTTTTATGGATTTTGCAAAGGCATTCCATGGTGTGGATCATAATTGAACTATGGGTAGCCTTGAGAAGAATGGGAATTTCAGAATACTTTATTGTGCTCCTGCAGAACTTGTACATAGATCAGGAGGCAGCTGTGTGAATGCAACAAGGGAACACTGCAGGGTTTTAAATCAGGAAAGGTGTGCATCAGGGTTGTATCCTCTCACCCTACTGATTCAATCTGAAGGTTGCACAAATAACCAACACTGTATTATATGAAGAAGAATGCTGCATCGGGATTGGAGGATGGCGAACTAACAGCTTTGCATATGCAGATGACACACCTTGATCGCTGAAAGTGAGGAGGACTGGAAGCACTTGCTGATAAAGGTGGCAGCCTTCAGTCTGGATGACAACTCAATGTAAAGAAGACCCAAATCCTCACAACTGGACCAATAGGTAACAACATGATAACAATGAAACAATTTCATCTTGTTTGGACCCACAATCAATTTCCATGGAAGCTGCAGCCAAGAGCGCCAACAACGCATGATTTGCATTGGGCAAATCTGCTGGAGAAAACCTCTTTTTAAGTGTTGACAAGCGAGGATGTTACTTTGAGGACTAAGGTGTGCCCAACCTAAGCCGTGGCATTTTCAAATACCTCATATGCACGTGAAAGTTGGACAATGAATAAGGAAGACCAAAGAAGGGTCTATGCATTGGAATTACAGTGCTGGCCCAGAATCTTGAAAGCATGAGGGACTGCCGAAAGAACACATGCATCTCTTGGATCAGCTAGAATGCTCCTTAGAGACAAGGAAGGTGAGATGTCATCTCATGCCCTTCAGACATGTTTTCAGGAGAGACCAGTCCCCGGAGAAGGTCATTGCGCTTGGTAAGCCAGTGGGGCAGTGAAGGCGGAGAGGACAGTGGTGGCTGCAGCAAGGGGTTCAAACACAAGAACCATCATGTGGATGGTTCAGGGCTGGGCGATGCTTCTTTCAGTTAGGGTCACTTTGGGTTGGAACCAACAATGGCTGGCAACCACTGCCACCACCACCCCATGTCATAACGCCTAAAAAGCCAATCTGTACTTCAGATGTACAAGCATAATTTCTCGTAACTTTAAAAGCAGCCACGTCTTACCTCTTTGAAGAGGTCAGATTTCTATAGTAGCAAACATTTGATTTTCAATAATTACACAGAAACATTTCCCACAAATGTGTTTGCTACTGAAAGACCCATTAAAGAGACTACTGATATACTTAAAGGCACTGGTTTACTTTCAATACCCCAATGATATTAGTAAACCTACATGAAAAAAAGTCCAGAAAATTCTGATTCATAATAACCCAACAGAGAAGAGTATAGTTGTTCCTTAGAATTTCAAAAACTATAAATATTTATGGGAACAAAGAGCCTCCTCTTTCTCCTACTAAGCACCTAGTGGGTTTGAACCGAAGTCCTTATGGCCAGCCAACCAAAGTTTACCCCACTGCATCAGTAGGGGTCCTTACAAAGAAGTTAGCTCTGAAAAACAAGCAAGACCAAAAAGATGCACAAAGCCATATCTGGTGCTATGTCAGCATTTCATCAGAATTGTGTGTTCCCAAATGGACTTTCATTTCTTAAGATTGAAAAAAAAAATAACGTTAAGTATGGTGAATTATTCACTGCATTAATATCCTAATATCTGTTTTATAATATAACTTTTCTCCTTGCTGCCGTGGGCACCCAGGGTCGCAGTTTTAAACTGAAGCATCTTGTGGAGGCCGGAGGACACTCGCCGGTAAATATTCAATAAATACTTGATTGACTGCTCTCGAGGCCCTCATCATACTTTCAATTGTAAGTGGCTTTGGAAGGCAGACACAGGTTGTGTGTGTGGCTTTCTGGAACCAAACCAGGAAACCGAGGTTAGGGATGTGGTTTGGCTGTGGATGCTGGCGTACTACTCAAGTCTATCGTCAGTTGTTTCTTCTACAGAAAGAGAGGAAGAATTAGTATCTGTCTGACAAAGTATCTAAAATCACCGAAATTGAGTTGATTCAGAGTCACGGCCACCCTCTACAGGATTTCTGAGACTTTAACTTTTCATAGTAGCAAACAGCCCCATTTTCCTCCCAGGGAGGAGCCGATGGGCTTGAACCTTTAACCTTTCGGTCAGCAGTCCAATTTGCCTTAACCAGAAAATCAAATGTACTGCCATCGAATCAATGCCAACTCATAGTGGTCCCCTTGTGGGTTTCTGAGACGGTAACTGTTTCCGGGAGTAGAAAGTTCTGCCTTTCTCTCGAGGAGCGGTGGGTGGTTTCAAACTTCCGATCATGCGGCTCACAGCCCAACGCATAACCACTATGCCAACAGGGCTCCTAATCTGCCTTAAAGAAGATTAATCACCACAGCTCATGCTCACGAAGCACTATTCTATGCACTTGAGGTACAGTCTTTACATTAGCCTTTACTCTTTATTGCCATTTTCAGAGTAGGCGGGTGATGTGCAGCCTCATGTCACTAGCACCTGAGCTGGGCTTTGGGTTCCCCTCCTCACAACCCACAAGCAGCTCAGCTCCAGAAACTAGGTTCTGAAACACGATTGATTATGTCCTACTTGTCATCTAACCCACGTCATGTTTGTGACAGTGCCTCGTCCGCACTAGAGATGGGTACCGATGCGAAGTCACTCCTGAAATGACCTGATCAGAACTGGATCTGTGTATGGCAGCTCCAGGGCACCATGGCAGGGGGCTGAACTCCAGCAGGGAGTCACGTGGGGAACCTCCGAAAATGTTGTTTTCCAGGGCCAGCCCCAGATATTCTGATTCAGTATATCTGGAGTAAGGCCTCTGAACCTACACTTTTAAAACATAGCCCACGGTGTCGTTGAGAAACTCGGTGCTTGTGAGAAGTGAGAGCGAGATTCTTAACCCTCCTGAACTTTGTTTTCCAAAAAGAACTTGCAGAGCGTTTTTCAAAGCAATTTTATAAATTCTTACTTGGTCCTCCCAATTGCCTTGGTCTCCCAAAAGAACTGGAGTGGTGTAAGTTTCATGTTAGCCTCAAAGGCAGACAAGGCTGTTACTCCCAGTCAGGGCTCAGGACGTTTCAATGACTTGGTTGTCGGAGGCCACTAATCCTTGGGCCCACGGCCCCAAACCTTTTCTATGTCAAGGATGCACGGGGCAGACTAATGATCCTCAAGGAGGTTACCCTGCAAGGATGATGGGGCTCCTGGGCTGGGGAAGCCTGTTGGGAATTAGAAGTGTGTTCTCTATGGGGACAGCATAAAGAGCAATAACTAGCTAAGATGTAGTGGCCTTCTTATGGAGCTTTCAGAACAGCCTTTCGAGTGGCTGCATGGCTAGGGACAGGATGTGACACCAACTTAAGGCCTTCCATGTGACCACCAGTCCTGTTGGTGTCACGGCTTACAAGAGCAGCTCAGCAGTTTGAAACCGCCAGCTGCTCTGCGGGAGAAAGGAGGCTATTTCTGAAAAGAATTTCCGTCTTGGAAACCCACAGGAGTAGAAGTTGATTGAGTGCAAATATGGTGTCTAACATACGGTGTCTGGATTCTCAGAAGCTGGCTGGCAGGTGAGTAAATTGAGTCTGGCCAGGAGTGCTTGGTTGTTACAACATCGTGGTGGTATCTCTTGCTTCCCGCTGATGCACAGAGATGCCTACCGAGCTCTCTCAACATCTATTAGCCTGTTTTCTAGACTGGACCTCCAGGAAGGCTGGGATTGCCCTCGCTTATCCGTCTTTGTCTATGAGAGCTGTCAGCTCCGTGTCTGACACAGAGAAGGTAGGCATTGATTCACTCACCTGTGGTCTTTATTTGGCCTGTCTAATGCCGCCTCCTGTTTTCTAGAACATACTCTGTCGTTTCCAAAGCTTCTGCTTGAAGGAAGGATATAACCTCGTTCACAAATCCTGTCTCATACTCCTCCCTGATGGGGTTGGGCTCGGTATCTGAAACAGCCAAGAACTCTGGTCCAGGGGCGGGCAACTATTCAAAGTGAGGCCCATCCAGCCCTTGTCCAGGATGGGCAAGCATATCTCTCTGCTGCTATTTCAAGGAAGAACTAAAACTGATGACCTCGGGAGTTGCAGCAGCCATGGGTGGAGAGAGCTTGCCCGGGAGAATGATGCCAGCACTCAGGAAGCAGCAGAGGCCAGGGATGGGAAGCACAGGCAAGCTCAGTGCCACCTGAGAACCGGGCCCCTTCCTCACTCTGCATCCAGCGGCGCCCCTCTCCGCCTGTGAGCAGGCTGTGAGTCCATCAATGCCCACTTTTCTAGGCCCGTTCGCAGTGAGTTTTGTCACTTGCAACCCCCAAAAGCCTAGTGCATGGAACAAATGATTGTTCCATATAATTAGGCCCTTGTTGAGGGACGGCACGAGGAATCCTGGTGGCATAGATGGTGACATGTTGGACTGATAACTTCAAGGCAGCAGTTCGAGACTACCAGCCACCTCTGAGGGAGAAAGATGAGGCTTTCTACTTCTGTCAGAAACTGCCGGGGGGCAGTTCTACTCTTCCCAATAGGGCTGCTATGAGTCAGAAATGTCTCGATGGCGGGGAGTTTGCAGCTAAAGAACCACCAGGGAGCATGTGATCATTACGCGTCTCCTCCCGCGGTCCTTAAAACAGCGTGGTAGGATGCGGGCTGCCTGATTCTGCAGAATGGGAGAGGAGGAGAGAGGTTCAAAACCCAGATTCCAGTCTGTGCACTAAAAAAGAAGAGGCATTTTCTTTCAACTGCCTCCTGTAGCATGTTCCCAGTGAAAACCAAGGGACAGAAAGAGAGAAAGGCTGGATAGATGATAGATGATTAGATTCTAGATGGATTGATGTGTGTCCTCTCTATTCCAGTGGCCACAACGAAACTGGAAATAGAGTCAAATCTTTCAAGAATGTTTCCTTGGTGACGTGACGTGACGTGGGGCCAGCAGGTTCTGCTATGGGGCTGTAGGGAGTCGGTGTCTGTGCCAAATTTGTGTTCATTACAACCCCAAACCCCAGACCCGCTCCCATCGAGTCCATTTCCTTTCATAGCGACCCTGTGTCTCCTTTCTGTTACATTGTAGGCTGCTAAGCACAAGGCCAGCAGTTCAAAACCACCAGTCTCTCTGCAGGAGAAAGACAGGCTTTCTACTCCCAGAAAGAGTTACAGTCTTGGGACCTCACAGAGGTAGTTCTACCCTGTCCTGCAGGGTCGCCATACATTGGCTCGAATTGATGTCCATGAGAGACTGAGCCACACCTTCCCTTTCTCCCTGGGAGCAGCTGGTGCGTGGAACCGAGCGCCTTGGAGGTTCACGGTCAAATGACTAACCCACAGCGCTCAGGAAGCCTTCAACTCCTTAAGAGTGGCCTCTTCTGCAGCATACCTGCCGTGCTCCAGGGGCCATGGTACCATGTACCCCAGAGTCCCTGGCTCACAGAGCGAGGCTTCCCACTGTGCCCAGTCCTGGTCTGGAGACAGCCAGGACAAGGAAATGGATCTGAAAACAATGGAGTGGGGGTGCCTTCCTTCTGCTTCTGCCTGACATTCCCTTTAGAAGGGAAACCACTTAGCAAAGTAAGAGCAGTGTGCTTGGCAAGCTAAGCAACGTGTACTGCTGAGAGGATTCAAAATCAGATTAAATCTGGGTCTCTCTCTCTCTCTCTCTCTCTCTCTCTCTCTCTCTCTCTCTCTCTCTCTCTCTTTCTGCTTTTTGTGGCAACCAAGTCTGTGTGATCGAGGCAGGGGCAGGGCCCCAGGAAAGGTCCTGCCTAACTAGGGTCAGACATCATAGTAGGAGCCTGGTTGAGGCTTGTTGGCCATCTGCACTGAACTCCTGTGAGTGCCCTTTACAGTACTGACGGTGACTCTCCTTGGCACTCACCTTGTCAGGCAGAACATTGACCAGAGCCATGTGGTCCCAATCCTTCTGCCCTCAGCCCCTGTGCTATCATCGAGAAGTGTCCACTATTCACACCCTGAGACTGGCTGGATATTCTCACTGTGCCCCAGTCTTCCTCCGAGATGCATGCATCACTCACACCGTCAATGCCTGCTGTTGACTTTTCTCTTCCGTTAATCACTAAATGCCACGGGAGGAGGAGTATCTGTCTTGCACCTCACTGGGCCTAGATCACTGCCAGGCATACTGTAGCCAACATTGGTTGAATGACGATATCCATATAAGAATGGGTCTTCAGGAAGCTGCTTGAGGAAGTTGCCCAAACCAAGGCTGGTTTTACACCATGCTTGAGACATCTCTACACACAGGAAACGGGTTCCAGCAGGCAGCTTTGCTATTGATGGGCTATGTCCTGGGCATGTTGGTTCGCTGTTATCAAGCTCAATAGCCTACTCTATGAAATGAGGATAACAGTGCCCCAAGGGGCGACAACAGTGAGCTCCAACGTTAACACTCTCAATGATGGTGACCCCTGGGAACATGAAGAAGCCCTGGTGGTGCAAAGGTTAAGCAGTCAGTTGCTAATCGAGAAGTGAGCTCTGGGGAGAAACACGTGGCAGTCCATGGCTCTACAGCGCACAGCCTTGGAAACCTTCTGGGGCGGTTCTGCTGGATCCTGCAGGGTTGCTTTCAATTGGAATCGACTCAATAGCAGTAGCTAGCTGGTTTTTGCCAACTTGGGGTGGCCTATATTATTGTTCTCAACTCTTGGTTTGCTCTACTGATAAGATTATAGAGCCCTGGTGGTCTAGTGGGTTGAGCCTTAGAGCTGCTAACCCAAATAGGAAGTTATTTGCTCCTGTAAAGATGTACAGTTTTGACCACCTTTTGGAGGAGTTCCACCCTGACCTATAGGCTGGCCACTTTGTGAGCCATTGGCTGGTTCTCTCCTTACTCTTCCCTAGGCCACAAAGAAGGTACTCCCCAGGCAGGGGCTGCTCCCTCCGCCCAGAGCCTGGAAAGGAGCTGCCGTCAGCCTGCATCCAACACGAAACCTGAGCGGGAGAGCACCCTCTTTTATGGTTGCCTGTTACAGCAGCAGCCTCTAGAGAGAGCGGTGCCTGAAACATCCAGAAAGATTTTCATAAACCTCGGTGGAAGAAGTCAACACGCTCGGAATCTCTACCATGTCAAGTACTCCAGGATTGCTTGGCTTTTTCCTTTTCGGTTTTGTGTGTGTGTGTGTGGCACGAAGTCATATAGAAATTCAAGGCGGCACTTCTAGGATGTAACAGGGAGGTAGGTTTTTTCTTTGGTGCTGAGCTGAAACACCTGGACAGAGGAGAGCAGTGTCTCAAGCCTCGAGACTGCATGCAGAGCATTGTTCTTAGATCACTCATTGCAACCCACCCCTCACGCATTGCCATCAAGTCAGTTTTGCCTCGTAGCCACCCTCTGGGCAGAGAAGAACTGCCCCCGCAGGTTTCTGAGGCTGCAAATCTTTACTGGAGCAGAAAGCCTCAGCTTTCTCCCCAGGAGTGTCTGGTGGGTTCAAACTACTGACCTTGAGGTTAGCAGCCAACACGTGTCCCAGGACACCACCAGGGCTCCCATTCCAACCAATAGTAGCTGATAGTTACTGTTTTGCTTCTACTAAGTAGTAGCGCAGAGACAAAGGGGCCTCCCTTCCCGCAAAAGAAGGGTTAAGAATGGGATACGGAGGGCTGAAAGTCAGCAATGCGTAGGATTGAGTCATTGACAGAATAGATATTTATGGAGCACTAACTATGTGCCAGGTGTGACTTCAGGTGTTGGGAAACACCAGGGAATAGAAATACCTTCCTCCCTGAGTGTCCCCTTCTGAGGAAGCTTTGAATCATAGCAGGTGCTTCCTCCGTGCCAGACAGGACTCCATGGGATCACACATTTATTCGCTCACCCGGCCTTTTCACAGCCCTAGGAGACCGGTACGAGCATTCTCAATGAACAGGCGGTGAAAACGGAACCATTAAAAGGAGACCAGGAACTGTCATGCCTGAGGTCAAACAGTGAGGGGCAGAGTTGGAAGACACGCAGGTGGTCTTCCCCGGAGGTGGGCTCAGCCCCCTGAATGTCTGCTCTTCCCATTATCAGCAGTTATGAGACCGGGCTGAGTTTCTATGTTATAGTCCCCTGGGGAGTGGCTGTGCTCTCCTTGCACGCCTTGAAGAGGCCACCCTGGACTAAGCTCCACTTTGGACAGGTGTGGGATCTCTGCCTTCCCTCCTGACCCCTTGAAGGCCAAGCTCCTCACAGGATGCAGTCCAGGAACCAGCTCCCACCTACCGCTGGCACCTTGACCCAGTGCGTGACAAGGAGGGCACTGGACAGAGAGAAAATATTCCCAACATGGACAGCAAGGGTCAGAATCGAAGCATTCAAAATAACTTGATACCTAGATTGTTTCCCCTCCCCTTTCCCCAACCTTTCATTGTTGAAAGAATTTGGTTTTATTAAATTTTATAAAAGTATTGGTACAGGATAAACTGGAAAATAAAAAAATATTTTTTTGAATGACAAAAATTCACCCTGGCTCTTCACCGCAGGTAGTTTGAGAAGTATTGTCCTTGGAGAGTCCAGGCCCTGGGCCTGAGGATCCCTGAGAACAGAGGCCCGAATGGCCAGGTCTGGGAAACATCTGTGCGGTGCTTCCTGTACACATCGCACCCCCTTCTTCATTTCTCAGAGGCGGGAGGGCTCTTGCGCTCCTTTGCCCCTGGGGGTGGCTTATGGCAGAAGCTACTTTGGGTCAGAGGCTCCTTCAGAATGTATGCCAAAAATTAACCTCATTAGGGAGATTAAACTAGGCTTTGGGGGAGGGGAAAGTAATGCTTTGCTCCAGAACCAGTGCAGGAGAGCCGCCAGCCAGGCCACACTGGGGGATGGTAGCGGGGCAGGGGAAGGGGGGTGGCAGGGGGGAGGGGGGACCTGGGAAGGGGTGGAGGGGAGAGCAAGACTGTGGTGTTTGTAGGGAGCTGACTGTCGAATTCAGAGGCTCCCAGGCTCTGCCAAGCTGCCTATAACCCTAGTCATTGCATTTCAGCCTAAATGTGGGTGAGGGCCAGGACACGGGCACCCAAGGGCAAATCAGTGAGCATCAGTGATCCCTGACGAGGTTTCCCCTCCTCACCTGGCACTCTGCACAAGAGCAGCCCCGAGAATGACAGAGTGGTTTTCCTGCCAGGCCAGCACACCCCAAACAGGCTCACTGCCACGGAGTTCATTCTGGCTGGGTTTCTGAGGATGCATCTGTGCACGGGGACAGACAGCGTCGTCGCTCTCCTGCAGAGAGGCTGGTGGTTTCCGATGGCTGCCCTCAGGTTAGCAGTCCTCCTGTAACCACTGCGCCACCAGGGCCCCAACAGCCTGATCAAAAGGACCCCGACAGCTTGATCAAAAGGAAATCAAGTGAGATCACTTGCACCGTGAGCCTGTGAACCAGGATGCATGCCGGATACCCTTTGTGGATGACATTTAAAGACTGCGGTGAGTGAAAAAGATCCAGAAGCTTGGTACAGAGGTTAGCCTCGCAGCCCAGGACCGAGAAGCCACGTGTTGTGGAGGGAGCCACAGCTGTCTGCGTTGGCTCAGTGGACCAGCTGTGGAGCTGTGGCCGCTGCAAGTGTTCTTTCTGCCTGGGATACTCTTGCCAAGGCTGCCTTTCATGCTTTTCTGATGCCCCCCCAAAACGGCCCCACTTCAGAGAGCTGTTCCTAGATGCGTGTGGGGCACTGGGAAGGAGGGTTGGATGAGAGGGTCTTGCTGTTTGCAATCCGGTCGCTGTTCAGTTTGCTTTCCTGCCCCTGTTTTCTCCGAGCCCTTAATTCCCTAAGCGTACCCTGCCTGTGTTCTGTAGCTGGGGCAGGAATTGGGTCTAGGATCTGGGGAATATGTTCTGACACTGAATGAAAGCCTGAGAGTCTTCAAGCAGAGACCGAAGTTTAAAACAGACAACATTTCCTACAGGGTGTTTTCAAAGTGCAACACAGCTGCCCAGGCGGCCTTGAACTTCCCTCTGGATTCCTTTGTACTGACTTCACATGAGGCTCCCGGAAATTCAAGACCACAGGGGTGGGGTGGGGGGAGATTATCAAAGATGCAGAAGAACCTCTTTTCAGAATCTCACATCCCTAAAGCCCCACCATAGGGAAGGGGCCAGGAGAGAGCTCTTCTTAGGAGAGAGAGAGTCCTGACCTGCTTCCTGTGACCAATCTCCATAGAAATCCCCAGAGAAAGCCTTCCCCGTGGACTCAGTCATGCCTGCTCTCGGCTGGGGTGATAAACAGGAAACAGAGAGCATTGCTCAGAAATGAGCTACCCCTCATCAAAATAACCACTTAAATTTCATTTTCTCCTAAAATTCCGGTTTCAGTTTCCATTTAGAGGAAACAGAGAAGGAAGCTCTCCAGGAGATCCAAAGCTCCACAGCCCGGGGTTAGCAAGAGGGCCTACAGCTACAGGAGAACCAGCCAGACCCCAGGGGTCCCATCGAGGTCAATCCTGGGGAGCTTTCTAGAATTTCAGTATTATGTCTAATTCAGAACCTGGGGCTTTGGCCCTAAACCCCATTCCTATTTACTCATTCACTCATTTATTCACTTGCTCATCCATCCATCCTTCCTAGCAATTATCCATGCATCCAACACATATTATTGGATGCATTTATGTGCCAAGCACTGGGAATGTGGCAAAGAGAAGTCCAAGTCTGTTCTGTTTGCATAAAGCTTATCATCTGAAGTTGGTGGCAGAGGGGGTGGTGGGAGAGACACAACATAGTCACACACAATCCTGCCTGCTGTTGAAGGAGCCACACTAGACACCACCCCACCCCCCTGAACAATAGAAAGCCAGGGATTTAAACACGAGCATATCAACTTTCCTGCAGACTCATTTTTGGATTTCTCTGCTTTCCCAGAGCTTTCTTAAGGAGCCCTGGTGGCACGGGGCTGCACATTACACTTCGGTTAGTAACCGAAAGAGCAGCAGGTGGAACCCAGCCGCTGCTCTTCGTGAGCAGGTGAAGCTGTCTGCTCCCATAAAGATTTACAGCCTGAGAGCTCCTCGTTGTCCCGTAGGGTCCCTGTGAGTTGGACTGGACTGGACGACAGCGTGTTTAGTTTGTTGTTGTTAATTGTCCTTCCCCAAACCCACTTTTAATAGAAGTGACCCCAGGTGACTTCAAAGGGGAGGGGGTCTTAGAAAAGGCAATAGAGCTTCTGCCTGGCTGTCTCTCCGGATGCTTGCTCTTGGGACCCAGTTGCCCTGCTGTGAAGGTCCTTCTGTGGTCACCCGGAGAGTCCACAAGTAGATAGATGTCCAGGCGGACAGCCTCCCTTGAGGTCCCAGTGGACAACCAGCGCCCCCTCCCAGATGTGTAAGTAAAGAAGAGCTTAAATGGCTCAAACTCTGGCTAGTGTCTGATTACACCATCGTGAGAGGCCCCAACCAAGCAAGAACTCAATAGCTGAACAGTAGTAATAATGTCAGTTAGTCTGGGTTGTGTTTTAAGCTACAAAGTTTTGGGGGTGATTTGTTATGCAGCATAGATAACCAGTACAGCACCCTGGGATGGGAGCACCAGTTGAACCCACGATTGCTCTATGCTCAGCCTTCAACAACCTGCTCATGTGGTCCATGCCCAGCAACATCAGATTGCCTGGGAGCTTGCTAGAAAGGCGGGACATTAAGCTTTATCTGAGACTCAGTGTGTTGGACCCTATACTTTAGCAGGACTTCTAAATGCCTCCTATGCTAACCTCGACTCTGAATTAGCTTCCAAACAATACATTCTTTTAATGTAATGCTTGGAGTCGCTGGGTGGGCAATGGGTAATATGACCAGCTGATCACAGAAAGGGGAGGGGAGGTATCACATTCCCCCACAGGCACCTTGAGATTTCCTTTGAAAACCTGATGGCGCCCAGTTCTTCTCTGACACACAGGGAGAATGGACTTGGCGGGAATGTGTTTGGTTTGGTGAAAGAATTCAAACAAGCAAGCAAACAAAAAAGACCAACCAAGCCCCACAGACCTATCACTCAGATCTCACAGATATCAATAGCCAGCTTTTATTCTGCACTGGGCACTATTTTAATAGTATTCATAAATGTTAGCTTTTTTAACTTCCATGACAGCCTTGTGAGAGAAGTACTATTGTATCATTCATTCCCATGGGATAGCTGAGGAAAAACTGAAGCCAGAGACATTAAGGCCCCACAACTCCTAAATGACACAGCTGCTAGCTGAATCCAGGGAGCCTATGGTGTAGTGATTAAGCATTGATCTGTAAGGTCAGCAGTTCAAAACCATCCGCCATCCTCAGGAGAAAGATGGGGCTTTCTGTTCCTGCAAAGACTTACAGTATTGGAAACTCACAGAGGCAGTCCTGCCCTGTGAGTTTAGTTTGGCTCCAGGGTTAAACTATTCTACTTCTGATAGTTCATACTTGACCACCTCTCCCATTGTTTAAGGTTATCGAAGGTTTTTGCTCTAAATCAGGGGTCCTCAAACTTTTGAAACAGGGGGGCAGTTCCCTGTCCCTCAGACCCATTGGAGGGCCAGACTATAGTTAAAAAAAAACAAACAAACTATGAACAAATTCCTATGCACACTGCACACATCTTATTTTGAAGTAAAAAACAAAATGGGGCAAAAATTCCCGGTGGGCCGGATAAGTGCCCTCAGCGGGCCACATGTGGCCGCTGGCCGTAGTTTGAGGACCCCTGCTCGACATCATCCCTTCCTTTAATCTGCATGGCCACCATCCTGGCTTAGTCTTGGACTGCTTCAGTAGTACTCTGGCTAACCCCAATCCATTTCACACAGCGCCCAGATTAATCTTTCTGCAGACGCTGCCCCTCCCATTCTCCCATCGCAGTGACTTTGCTCTGCCTGGGGTCTACATCCGGGGGCCATTTGATTTCGGGTCTAACCACAAAGATCAGTTTTCCTTGGTTTGCAGAGTCAAGAGCGGGACCTAGCCGGATTGACTCGCACTTGTTTCCAGGCCCCTCCGGTGCCCATTAGAGTCCTTTGGGGCCATTTACAACATGCCAGGGCTGGGCCTCACCCACACCAATTAAAGCAGGATGCCGGAAGGAGGGGCCCCACTACCATTACTTCTTTAGAAAATGTTCCAGATTGTAATGCGCAAACAAACAAGAAAAGAGAATTCGAGAGCCACAGAAAGGCGCTTCCTCATAGAATTCACTGACTATTTGAACGCTCCAACCAGCTCCTTCGTCTCCTAAGGCCCCACTTATTCTGTAGTGTGGAGCTCGTTGGTAGCTCCGTTGATTCTGCAAACAGTTTGTCAAGAAACCATCTGAGCAGAAGTGAAAAGAAACCAGAGTCACGGCTGCGAGTCCCTGCTGGCTCGGAGCGAGCCTGTAGGATGGGGTGGAGATTCCCAGACCACAACTGTTCACGGGAGCAGGAGAGCCACCTCTGCAGACCTTGCAGATCGCAGGCCCGGTGTCACCACGGTCCCACCAGAGCAGAAGTCAGCGGGCGCATCTCACTCAGCCTGCCTCCTGAAGACAGGATCGCTTGACCACGGAGCGAGACAGCGGGCCCTCAGCCGGCCTGTGGCTCGTACACTGCTTCACTTTCTGCCTGTAGTGGCAGACTCACATATGGCCACCTACCACGGCCCACGCTCAGGGGCAGGGACCCAATCGAATCTGGCCTCGGTCAGTAAAAACAGCTTATGCCAGAGCCAGCTTGGTAGCCTGAACAGATGTTGCCTTTGTTTCAATGACGGCGTTCTTCACGGAGAGCTTGCTGCTGATGGAGTCAATTCATTCCTCAAAAAAGGAACGGCTTGAAGGGCCCCTGGTGGAGCAAGTATGTGAAGATGCCTGGCCTGGGTTTGAATCGCAGCTCTGCGTCTCTGTGTGTACTTCCGCTCACTGGGAGCATGGCGTTTTGTCTTCCTCACCCTCATTCCTAAAAGGGAATTTGGGAATTTGGAGGAAAAGCAACGAGGCCAGGCGGTGTTTGCCAAATGCTAGGGAAAAGTCGGCCGGCACTCAGCGACACGGAATCACCGAGTGACTAAGTTATTCCTCGTGGACTTTTCCATCCATTTGGTTGTTAAAGAGACAGGGGAATGGTTTTGACACCTCTCTACCTTGGCTGTTGCGTCCACTGACAAGGAGAGCTGGCCCCAGCTAACTATGTACTATTAGGTGGCTAGAGAGGACAAACGTTGATTTATATTCCTAGCTACTCTTATGATAGCTATTTTAGGGAGCTCTATGAAATTATCCCTCAAGCACATGCAAGTAAAAGGAGTAGGCTAAAATACTAAATCATGGCACAAGGTAGTACAGACAGGAAACACAGTAATGAAGATGATACCCCCACCCTGACGTTCAGGAAGAGCTACGGTAGGTGACACGGTCTCACTAGGCCTCTGTGGTCTGTATTGACACGTTAGTCAGTCTCCCCAGGAACGTAGAAGCTTCTGAACTTCTTCATGCCTGCTAGCTTGAAACAGGCTCTTTAAGAAGAGGAATTTAAGGTGTATTTTATGATATTATAGATACTTTATGTTGATTGTAGAATTGTTCTCATATGGCGCTAAGAAGGCTGGCCCATTGCTCACATTTTTAACACTCAGCGCCTTGTAAATGAACAAGAGTGGAGAAATATGAGCATCTTCTCAAATTCTATTAGCCTTTAGTTCAAGTTTTTAAGGCACAATAGATTATATTGGGGTGTGATGGCCACCCTTGGGGAAAAGGTCCCTGTTTCATCAATTATTAGAACTGCCAAAGTTCTGTGTGGATTATTACTCTTAATACGCTGGAGAAATGAACACAAGGCACCATCACCCTGCTGGGACCACATAGCCCCAGGAGCATGATGAAGCTCTAGGGTCTAGGAGAGATCGCACTTCAGTGTAGCTAGCTGAGCGGATGGCCTTTGCCTCTCACTGTTTCTACTAGGCAGGAACTGTGGACGCTATAATTTTAATTTTTAAAAACTTTTCCAGGAATAACGTATTTCAGGATGACGCACATAATAACCTACAGACGGTCATTTGTTACAGGAAATGCAATTTTTTTTCTGCAGCTGAGTTGTAAATGAGATCATCAAGCGCGTGCTAATTTATCGTTAGGCAAGATGTGGGCTTTTTTCTCAGCATGCAAAAGCAGCAGATTCTTATGCTGGCTTTCTGCTTGTAAAGTAGTCACAATCAGAACAGGCTACTAGCAGACTCAAATCCCAACACAGGGCCAAGTTTCGTTTTTACCAATGGGTTTAGGAGCCTCCATCTCTGTTGCACTGCCTCACTACCAGAAAGTTCCCTGTGCACCGGGGGTCATGCGACCCATCGTTAAATTAGGGGCCACACATCTGAATTCCTCCAGGGGCCAGACTGGTGAAAGCAACGAGGGATGCTAGTCAGGAGTGAGAGAACAGGGAGCGGTGGTGTCGAGCAGATACTGAGAGTCATCCTCCACTCCAGGCCCCTGCCAGCCAGGAAAAGACCCATGGCTGCCGGTGCATCTGAACTGTCCAGAGGAGCTGGAAATCCTCGCTGTCAAAATGAGACCTCCCTCCATCTGTTATTAACAATGAGTGACAAGGCCATTTACTAACCCTCTGCAGGGAAAACTCACATGACTAAGGGCCATTTGGTGACTTTCCCACTAGAGGGGCTACTGGAGAACTTGTAGCTTGGATTTTTACATAACAAGTCTTTGCTTTCATGAGTTGTCCAGGAGTGGAAGATTTGACACCGTTTAAGGAAAGTGGGAAAGCAGATGAGGCGTCAAGGCTGTTGGGGAAACACTGTGTTCAGTGAATGCCAGCAGACAATCAAGTCACCTGCACAAATTCACAGGGCACCATTCCTCTTAGGTGTTATAACATTGCTAACAACAACAACAACAACAACAACAACAACGGGAACCAATGCACCATTGCTTATTCAGAGATAGATCTCCCAGTCCCAAACTATGCAGAGTTACGTTGGGCAATTTTGTTAATTCCGTTCAGAAAAGGAGTCAGAAAAAACTGCCCAGCTGAATAATGGGACTCTTTTTGGGCAGATAAGAGACTCCTAAGTGATAGACCTCCTTAGCTTAGGCATCTCCTTTGGGTAGGAAGTGCTGCAGGGACCCCACTCGTCCTCCAGAGGGCGGGCTTATTATGGAGCTTTGGTTAAATAGAGATGAGGAGTCTGGCGCTGCAGTGGTTAAGGAACTTGACTGCTACCTGAGAGGTCGGCAACTGGAATCCAGCAGCTGCTCTACAGGAGGAGACAAGTGGGGCTCTCTGCTTCTGTAAAGATCCCAACATTGGAAAGCCGATGGGGTAGTTCTTAGAGGGTAGCTAGTGTGTCCTTGGTGAGTAGGAACGGATTCTACGGGGAACCAGTTCGGTATTTGCTTAGGTGAAGCTGAAAGATCTTAAGAATTGGGGCCATTTCGTGTTTCCTACATGCACGACCTTGTTATTGAGACCCTCCTGTATCTGGTCTCAGCTGCACTACCAGGTGCTTTCCATGAGACGCACCGACGTTCTTCTGTGTCGAAGGAAGGGAGGAGCGGCAAATGCAGGTATTGCATCTAACCTCCATTGCTAGCGTGGCTGCATTGTGCAAGCCGCGTACCAGCTCCATAACTCACTGCCCTCGTTTCCAGAAGGAATCTATCGGCCATGCTGCTTGCTCTTATGGGGTTGGTATAGGTTTCAAGACAATTCTACCCTCCTTGGGGAACTTCTTAGCTCTAGCCTGGGACTACTGAACTACATTGCTTCAAACGTTCTTTAATTTCACATGGTGAGTCATTGCCCCCCAGTGATCCTCAAAGGGTTTTAACTGTATGAAACCATCACTATTCAAGGGGGGGGGGGTTGACACAGCCTCCCTTCCTATTCTAGACCTGCCACACAGACTGGGATCTTTTCATGTGGGAAGCGTGTGACATTTGGAAAGGGACACTATACATTCTCATACCAAGCAAATGGCCAATTGTCACCTGCTTCTAATTTCCAAAGTGCTTTGCATAAATATAAGACCCTTATTTCCACAGGAACACCGGTGACGGATCGAAGCCCGTGATTTGTCATAGCCTACTCCATTTGTCCTAGATGAACTCTCACGGGTCCAACCCACTGGTCCACATGCTAAAGAGCGTCTCCATTCCCAGGAGAAAGCTGTGGAGAAAGCACCGCCTCTCGCTGTGCAAGATGCATGAGAAGGGACGCAGCGCCACCAACACTTGGACCCAAGGCCAAGGGCCCCTTGTTCTGGGGTCCCCAGCACTTTCGAAGAGGTCTAGATACCCTTGGCTTCGTTCACCGTCTATTGGTTGGAATTTTGGTCAATTTCAGCCTGAGCATCTTAGCAAAGTGCCCATCGTAAGGTCACTTCCCAAGCAGACAGGCTACATATAAAAGGAAAAAGGAAGCTTCCATGGAAGTAAGCAGAGACTTCCCCAGTTGATTTCATTGACTCCATACTCCCAGAAAACAACATTCTGTGATGGTCCTTAGGTAATGCTCATTCTCTCACTCAATTCATATTTTTAATTGTGGTGTATGTGTGTGTGTGTGTGTGTGTGCGTGTGTAGAACAAAACATTTGCCAAATTCAACAAGTTTTATGTGTGCAATTCCGAGACCTGGATTGTTTTACATGCTGTGTGCATCACTGTTCTTTACTAAACACGTGCAGTGACCTTTAACCTTTCTATTGCACACCTCTATTCGAGGCCAAAGGGTCCTCAAACTATCACCTGGGGGCCAAATCCAGCCCGCCATTTGCTTTTGTGAATAAAGTTTTATTGGCAGCACAAAGACCTACTCATTCATGTATTGTCTCATAGCCACATTCATTCAGTTGTGCATTGCCTGGGATTACTTTCTGACCGAGCTGAGCAATTGCAACAAAGGCCATTTGACCCACAGACCCCCCCAAACAAAAAGTGGATCCACCCTGTCCTAGATCAAGAGGACCCCGTGATGAACAAGAGAAACAAAGCGGCATGACTCCCATGGCGCCTGTCCCAGTGGCTGTGTTGGGTACATTCTTGCCACTTCACTCAGGGAGCTGAGTTTGCACATTAGCACAGTTCCTCATGTGGTGGTGACCCCCAACCATAAAATTATTTTCATTGCTACTTCATCACTCTCATTTTGGTACTGTTATGAAGAATCAGGCGACCCCTGTGAAAGGGTCGTTCGACCCCCAAAGGGGTGGAGACCCACAGGTTGAGAACCGCTGCCCTATGGGATCAGCGTAAATGTTGATGCTGGTGGCTCCTCAGGAGCAAGAAAAGGGGTGACAGGTGTGGAGACAGGTGTGAGCATGAGGTTTAGAGAGGGGAAATGTTGAGAGAGGGGCTTAGTCCATGGGGAAACCAGCTGGGAGCGGGCAGGCCATAGCGCTGACCACCAGGAGACACCCAAAGCCAAGGACCAGGTTCCACAGGAATAAAACCCACCTGGAGCCCTTAGGAAAAATGTAGGCTCCTGGGTTTCCCCCCAGGATTTCTGACTGCTCCCCGGAGGCGTGACCCGGCTTCCACAGTGCTCGCAGGGAGTATGGCGATCTGAGCCAGACTCCAGCTGGGGTGGCACTGGGGTAGCATGGGGCTTTAGCAAGCACTCTGAAGGTGCCCCCCCACACACCACAGTCTGGCCACTCTTAGCACACGAGGAGGAGAAAGAATGGGGGCGCAGACACAGAGGTAGATGCAGTGAAAAGGCAGTTTATTATCTATTCATACTGTACAGAGAGAAGCTACAAGTACAGCACTGGCTGTTGCTGGCAGTGTTATTTCTGAAGTCAGTTTTTGTTTGTCATCTGAAGGAAACAGAACAGTCAAAAGTACGCTTCAGGTTACAAAGGACAGCAGCTAGCCCAGCAAGTCCAGGTCAGAGTAAGCAAGACAAGCTCCCCCCACCCCCCACACCCCCACACGCCCCCCGGCCAACCACAGATGGACGTATTTACAGAAATGTCACTCACCCGAGTGAGCTGCTAAAGCTG
The DNA here is from genome assembly GCF_050624435.1 of Tenrec ecaudatus. NCBI lineage: Eukaryota > Metazoa > Chordata > Mammalia > Afrosoricida > Tenrecidae > Tenrec > Tenrec ecaudatus. Next base: position 47,227,943 of record NC_134539.1, on the reverse strand, counting down.
AGAATCCCTTCGACAACCGACACTCACTGCAAAGCTGCATTAAACACAACATTTTACGGAGCTCCTGCGGGATTGGGCTCTACTGGGTCAGGAGCTTGGGAAGCGGAAAGGATGTTCCAGAATCCTGAAGACCGGAATTTTTTCCACTTGCCAGAAGAATAAGAGGGTTAGAGCTGTCCCTACAGAATCGCCGCATCAGACGTGACCCGGTGGTCTCTTTGCACATACAGACTGGCTGTCTCCCTGCCTCATCCGGGAACCGACCATATCCTTGGTCAAGAAACTGACTGACTACAGTAAACTGGCTCTCCCTTAGCCCCTTCAGGCAACTGCATAGTTATTTCATTGGCAGAGCGATCGCCATGAGAGCAGTGTTCTTGGCTGGGCTTTAAGGTGGACCTGTTGGAGGGATTTGGGTGATGAGGGCTTTAAAAGTATTTGCCTGGGAATGAGAAGACTTGCTTGTTCTGAAACAGAGCACGCATGTGTGACCTTGCTGTGCTGGAAAAGGAACCTTGGGTTCTCAGGACAGCAGGTCAAGGCCTGCCCTGGGAAAGGAGGGTGCTGGGGAAGACGAGTGTCTGGCCGGCCCCTACATTAGACCCTCCCTGTCCACAAGATGAGAGGATCAGGTGTGGGTGAAGATCGTGGTGAAACAGAGGAAGCAGTTACTCTTTGAGGTGCGGAAGACTTGGGCTGGGCTTACTGCTTATGTAGCTCTCTCCGCAAGGAGCCCCAATGACACAGTTGGCTAAGTATTGGACTACTAGCTGTAAGGTGGACAGTTCAAAGCCACCAGCTTCTCCTTGGCATAAAGAGGAAGCTCTCGGCTTCGACAGAGAGTTACAGCCTCGGACAAGCTCGAGAGGGTCACAGAGTTGGAATTGACTTTACGGTGGTGGGTTTGGGTATCTCCTTTCCCCAAAACAATTTTTATTAGGCTGTTATTAGAAGATGTAGCCCAGAAAGATAAGGAGCATTTTGGGAGGGAGGGGCTTCCAAAAATTCATGGAAAAAGGAAACGAAAAGACCATGGGGTTTTTCGTTACCCAGCAGATCTAAACCTTGGTCAGGGTGGCTATAAAAAGAGAAGAAAAGAGAAAACTGAAACTGGCTTTGAGCCTTTTGTGACATATAAGTTAGTTTAAAAAATGAATAAACTACATGTCTGATGGGATTTCCCCACAAACTTCTTGAAGTCACCCTCGCAATTTATCCATCTAATGGCAAATACAGGAAACTTAATCTTACAACCTCTGTCTGTCTGGACACCGTGGGTGTCAGACGGTGGTGGGGCAGGGCCGGGCCATGGGACCATTCTTCGTGCCTCGAAGGCCTAGTCCACCTGCCACAGCAGTCACCAGAAAGTTCCCGCAACGGAACAGAGAAATAACTTATTTGGGGGCGCTTTAAAACTCAAGCTCCACAATGCATATAGATTTCATTACAAAAATAGTATTCCTTAACAAAATACCTAACTGTGCAATCCACCTTGCTAGCCGTACCTCACTCCCACCTGTGCATGCTAAGCTTTTCAGCTCAGGCTGCGCGGAGTGCGCACACCCCTCGCCGTGGCTCGGCGTAGGAGCCCATCGCTCTTGCTTTTTCAACATATGCCAACTGTGCTTCCGTATCTGCTCAGACCCAGCCAGGGCTCAGTGAGGTCATCTCCTCACTGTGGAAGGGACCAACAAGGGTCATGGGATCCATGTGCTCCCCTCCCCCACCACCCCGGGCATGTCAGAGTGCACTCTTGCAGGCTTGGATGGGAACTCAAAACACAGTTTGGTTGGTACAAGGGCAGCAGCAAGGGCTGAGATGTGAGCTCTGAACCCCCGGGCCACACAGGCAAGGTTCTGCCTCAAGCCTCCGGTGATGTCACTGACAGCTCTGAAGAGGGCTGGGCAGGGGCGGGGAAGAGAATGTTGTGTTAATACAGCTTTGAAATACAACTGTGTGTTTCTTAAAGAGGACAGAACAGAAGAACATAAACTGTGACGCTAAGGCAAACTGTCAATTGGCACATCCGAGCGTTTTGTCATTCATTGTGTTCACATCACAAGGCAGCTACATTCGGTGAACATGGATACCATACAGTACATCAACCTTAGGAAAATGGAAAGAAACCACCCTGTAACTCCTTTCTGTATTGGAGAACAACCCTCACTAGGACTGCCTAAAGTCGAGGGAGGGAGGATCTTAGGGATGCTTTTCTTCTGGTAAAAATGTAGTGACTTGCACAAAATAGCCCCAGGTGACTACTGAGAGGCAGTATGGGGGTGGGAGTGGGTAGGGGTGAGGGATAAGATGACCATTCACACCTCAACCTGTAGAAACTTAGAAAATAGTCACAAAAGATAAAAAAAGTCATTAACCTCAGGACATTTCTTTTCCTGTTTAGTAAAAGAGAACATTGAAAAATGATTCTTGATTTATTTTTATTTTATTTTTTTTTACAAAAAGTTAAGGCTGCCCCGATCTTTGATGCAAAAAGTCTGCGGTCCCCCATATGACATAGTTTACATTGAGAGCAAGTCTTTTGTGCTCGGTTCTGACCTTGGCCTATTCTCTGGAGAGCAGGGAGGAAGGGGAGGATGACTCCAGGGGCAGGACAAGGCAGGACAGGCTGGTCTGAGACCAGTTCTCCAGGAAGCTGCCCTTTGGAAAGGTCACGCTGCCCTGTTTACTCTATACCTCTCTCCAGGACTGTGTGTCAGTCTGGCGTTTGCTCCAATGGGGACTTCTTTTGGAGTTTACGAACGCTTGGAAACCCAGACCCACGATGCATTGTGCTCCTAATCAAAGGCAGGAAAGGTTTCTGGAGGGGGGCTCACACAAGGAGGTGAACTGGTCCCAAGCAACCAGCGAACCGATCTCCCTCTTTAATCTCAGCTAGCCCGTGGTACAGACCAGCGATTCCATCCACCTGCAGGGTTGTCTAATTCCATAAGACCAGAAAGAATTTTATTTTAGCTTTGTCTAAATCAGTAGTGTGTAACATACCTTGATTATGACATGGAGGAGCTTCTGACAGACTACATTTTTTAAAAATGTCCGAAAAGTATGTTTTAAATATGCTGAAAATGTATGATTGCAATGGAGGGTCTAGGTGGTGCACATGTGTAAGAGACCAGGCCAGGGCTACAGGCTGGAGTCCCCCCAGCGGCACGTTGGAAGAAAGGCCAAGTGATCTACTTCCAAAATATCCAGTCATGAAAACCCCTGTGAACACAGCTTTGTGACACACCTGGCAGCGAACCATGTGTTGGAACCGTCTCCATGGTAATGGGCTTTTAAACTGAGTCTGGGGCTTTGATTTTTTAAAAACGTGCATGCTGCAAAGCGACAGCATCAGCTGGCTTGCTTTGGGATGGTTTCTGTTGTAAACGAACATCACAGGGAACGAGAATGCCCCTTAAGGAAGGGTCCCTAGCAGGCCCTCCAGGAGGTCAACTGGTGAACAGGCAGGACCGAGCTCCTAGAACTGAAGTATGAGCAAAAGTATGAGCAAGAGTCTGCTTGCGTGTATCTCTGGTCTACATAGACATGGTTAATGCTTTATTTTTATATGTTTTTAATGCTTTTTTTTTTAAAAAAGAAGGAAGAGCCAGCACAGCCGTTGGATCTCGGCTTCCATCACCTGTTCTCCTCCTCTTTTGCAGCACACGGTTCCCTGGCATTAAATTAACACGCATCCGTAAGGATGTTCTGGTGTCCCTGGACATGACACGCTCTAGGGATAAGCTGCTGTCACACTTGGCCTCAATGCTTTGCCACAGAGTGGAGAATGAGTCACCATCGCCTCTTTGACAAAAATCTGACCCTAATTAAAGATCCTAATTGCATGTAGAAAAAACAAAACCCCTTAATCACCAGGAAGCAAAATGTAAATAGGTAGAAATGGGAAGTGAATATATGCTTATTAACAATTCAGAACGAAATCAAGTCGACTCTAGAAGTTGTCTGAATTTCCTAAAAGCCTTGAAATAATTTTTAGATCGCTCAGGAGGCTTAAAGAAAACAAGTTTGGGGTTTGGACAGAAGGGAATTCCCTAGCCCCTCTTCCTTTCTGGTCCAAAATATTTAAGTGGTATGTATCATCAAACTCACTACAATTCATTAGAGAGGCGGCGGTTTTTTGCCTACACACAGAAAACAACGTAATTATGGGGAAAGTGATATATGATTTTTAAAAAAATCCTTAGCTTGTTTGATAAGGAACTCCCAGGGGGCGCAGTGGCTCAAGTGCTCAATGGCACAATGGCAGGTGTGCCCTGCAAGCCCACTAACTCTAACCGTTGTCCGGGGAGGAGGTGGCAGTCTGCTTCCCTATGGACGCCGAGCCTCGGGGTCCTACGCTGCCAGCGCTGCTCTGACCTGACAGGGTTGCTCAGAGTCGGAATGGAGTCAATGGCAGGAGGTTTGGTTTGGGATTTTGGTTAGCTTGTGTCATTGTGCATTTAAAACAAACAAACGTATTTCAGGATACATGGAGATAAACTTTATCAATTTAACAGAGCTCTCTCATGCTCATTCCAAACTTATTTATAAACAAATGAAATAGTCTCCCTTCCCCCCCCCTCCTTTCCATTCAAAAGGCAGCTGATTATATGATGTTAAAAGAAAACCCAACAAAGCATTAGCTCAAACAGAGCATGGTTTGCAGCTTCGCTCTGGTTCTTAGCCTTGTCATGTGACAGTCCGGCATTTTGGAAGGGCGTGATATCAAATACCTAATCAAGTTAAGCAGGGAAACCAGGGTGTTCACAACCACAACTCGGTTTACATTTCCATAAGGGGTTATAAATTACTTGTTGCTCTTGGAGGGATTGTAGGTCTCATCTCGGAAAGTATAGGCTGAGCCTGAATCCCCCTTATGGTAGGAAAAGGGTGCACATTATGCATATATATGCCATATTGAAACACGTCTTCATTTACTGGTAGCCACAAAGACTTTTGATAAGTGTAGCACATCTGACTCGAACACACACTAAATGATCATTGTTACTAGTATAAGTATAAAGAGAACTATGATTTATATAATTTGCTAATCACGAATCCCTATAAAAAGGTGCAGTGGTTAAGCTCGCAGCCACCAACCGAAAGGGAGCAGCTGGACACCCCCTCAGCACCGTGGATACAGAGATGCAGCTGTCTGCTCCAGTCACCATGGCAACCTTCGACTCGGTCCCATAGGGTTGCTATGAGTCAAAGCGAACTCAACGGTCACTGGTTACCTATAATAATGATGGATGAGTGAGAGTATGGATGACTTCTCTTTTAGATCCTACGTGTAGTGTCGTGTAGTGTAGTGTCGTGTAGTATAGTGTCGTGAGAGGTGAAGATCTTTTCCCTTCAGGAGTAATTTGTTCACTATGGAAGGGGGAGTTCATTTCATGTAATTCTTTATACCTGAATATATATATATATTCATATATATATTCATATATATATTCATATATATATATATGACAGAAGATTAGAATTCCATTTTGTTTCATCGGCAAGCCCATGTGTTTTAAATTGTTGAGTTGAATAGCTTTAATCCCCACAAGGGTAGAAAAGATAAATTATGGTAAATTTTTGGATAGTTTCTTTTCTAAATAGATAATTAACACAATAGATTGTCGAAAACATTTAAATTATTTTCTCTTTATGTATCAATATATTTATTTGGCATATGGTTATATTGAAAGTTTAAATGATCATTTGTTGAACAGCCTCAAACAGTGAGACTTCTAGGCATCAAAACCAGGTTTTGAGCTCAGGCCACAGGCAGTTTTATTCAATTGCAGCTGCGCTGGTGAAACTACGATTTAGAATTAATTAGATGGCAGTGAGATTTTTCCTTGTTTTCTTTTTAAGTCAAAACCACCCTTGGAGGGAGTCATCTTAGAGAGTGGAACTTATTTCTTTCTTTGTTTTGTTAGGCATCTGTGATAAAATGACTCACTTTGCACTCATGAGGAATGTAACTGAAAAAAAAATTAAATAACGTTCTAAGATGCCATGTCTTTTCTTTCCAATTGGAATAAGTCTAATTTCAAATCAAGAAGTTAAAAAATCATAATAGATTAGCTATAGTATGGAGCAGCTTAAATAGGGCAAATTTAGTTGAATCTGTTATTAAATTCTCTTAAGACTAATTCACTTTACATCTGCTTTCCAAAGAAGTTAGATTCGGTGCAGTATGCCTAACTATATGCTTTTCAAAACTAGGTTTAAAAAAGATCCATAAATAATTTCATGAATCATTTGCAGCAGTGCTTAGAACATCTGAGCAAATAACTTAAAAGTTAATATAGCTCTATAATTAAAATAAATTAAAACATTTATTCTTAACTTCAATATCATATTATTTTTTGACTACATTGCATCCCTTTGGTGTACTTTACATGGTGTCTCTTTGCTTGGGGATGAAAGGAGGTGCTCAGAGTTTATTGAAACAATTGTTCATTGTGTTTTGAATCAAAATTATCTTTTGATGTTCTGGAATCTCCAAAACTTATGAACTGATGCTTTCAGAAGCTCAGCTGTGGGCCAGGGCCAATCAGAATTTGTTGAGTGGTTTTAATTATTGTTAAGAAAACGTGTCCGTAAGCCTTGTTAAATCTTTTAACGTTGGCTTTTGCCATTGTTTCAACCACCATATGGCGTTACCCGACGCGCTCATGAGAACAGAAAGAAAGGGTACAGAGCAAGGCTCTGCGATCCGCTGTACACAGGAGATGAACAGTTAAGACAGTTACGGCACCATCCAGGATGAAGCGGAAACATCAAGTGACCACACGGTACGTCCGTGGTCACCGCAATGACACACTTCAAAATGATCCCATTCATTGAAAAGATAGGAAGATGATCCGCGGAAAAGTAAACCAATGTAACAATTTACACATTTGCTTTGGGATAGCATAGAAACAAAGCTCGTGGACTTGTCTAAGTTTGGAGACCACTTCTGAAGCTTACAACAAGGGTTGCTCCAGGTCCTTAGGAAATGAAACTGGTGCTTCTTGTAGAAAGGATTCATCAGTTTAAGTTACAGAAAGAGACAGCTGCTGATGGCAGGTCACAGAGTCAGTCCTAAGTGTCAGCTGTGACAAGAACTGGGTTCTTTTTTTTTTTCCTTTTCTTTTCACACCCACTTCATTTTAACAGAAGGAAAGCCATAAACGCCCAGGACTGGCATCTGGGAGTAGATACGTAAGGCAGCCAAAACCATCACCCTAGGTTTGGCAGACTAAGTAAGGTCCACTTTTGGCTCCACTAGCAACCTGCTAGAGCCAACAGCATTTTGCCACACGAGATATAAAGACACGATGCACACCGAGGAGGCAAGTGAGAAACCGGGGACGTGGCAGTGTGTGTGACTGCACTGCGGGAGCTCGCTACCCATGAAACCACCGGTGCCAACAGGCTGAATTCCAGTCAAGTGAATTAAGGCTACTATCAAACTGGTTGAGCTGAAGAGTTCATTCCCATGGAGCAGATGCCCTCTCGAAGACACAAGGAAGAGTTTAGAGGAAAAGCAAGTTCTTGGAGAGAATGAAGCACACACATGCATGTTGTCTCTGAGGCGAGGAAACTGGAGGAAAATGAGCGGGGGAGGGCGGGGGTGAATAAGAGAAATCAAAGCAATCCCACTGCAAGGCCAGGCAGGTTGTTTGCTTCCAGTTCACAGTATCGCAGTTAGTGGTGCCGAGGTCTGCGTAAGTGGTGGAGAGCATGGGGGGTGGCTCGGCAGAAAGGGGAAGAAAGAGTGGTCACATGACAACACAGCATTGACAGCGCTTTTTCTTTTGGGTACCTGGGGCTGGCTCTGTGGCCAGGCTCTCTTCCTGCCCTTCTGGGGACGAGGGCTCTGTGGTGTCTGACACCGGCCTTCCGGAGACAAGCTCGGCTGCATTGCCATCAACGGTGGACACGTCCGTCACCGTCTTCTCCCTCAGTGACTTCTCATCATCTTCGTCGATGAGGACCAGCTCGGCCTTGATGGTTTCATCGTAGCCGAGCACCTTTTTGGTCTCCTCTTCGTCCTCAATGTTCTGGTAGCCCATAAATATCATGGTGACTGGCTGATCCGAGTTTGCCTCCGGTTCTCCGGCCCTGGGGGCTCGGGCCTGCTGTTCTGCATTCCCAGAAGCACGCTCTTTCCTAGACTTATGGACCATTTCTAACTTGGCTTCTTTGCAGAGCATGTGTTCCTTAGGGTGACCCAGGTTCCCATCTGCGATCACAGTCCTCTCTGACCCAGGCCCGCCTCTGAAATTTGATTGTCCAGCCTTCTGAATAAGCTCTTCTACATCCTTTGCGCTTAATTTGTGCACTCCATTTTCTACTACGGCGCCTCCTGAGTGCACCTCATAGACTACTTTGGTACCGTCATCATAGACCTTGACTCCTCTCTGATGGGCCCCCTCTGGGCCAATGGTGGATGCAGAGAGAATCTTGGTCTCTCCTGTTTGTTTGTCTTTCTCCACATTAATTTCCATGGCGTACACAGCTTGAATGAAAACAAGAGAAAGGAAGTGCATGTTACAACAAAAAAAGCCAGTGAATGGTTAATTGCCAAACAGACCAAAAAAAAAAAGGTTTTGTGCCCTTTCTATTCTAGCCACCAAGCATCTTGGGTGTTAGAGCGAGGTGCACATTGTGGACAGAGGTGGTTATAAATGTATTTTAATACAGCAGCTGAATGGGCTAGAAAGCCACATGGACAGAGCACCCTATTTCAGCGACACTCATGCTTCCAAGGAAGATCTGCTACGCAAAGCCACAAGAGACGGCTTAGGTGGAGTCTAATGATTTACAGTGAGGTTGGTAGCATGCAAACTGACCTTGGTTTGCAAACCAAGGTCGGTTGAGGGTTCATCTCAGGTTTACAGACTACGGTGAAGCCCTGGATTACTGGGTCCTAATCCTAAAACCTGAGATCTTTGTTAACACTTTCCCCCAAATCTCTCTCTCTCTCTCTCTCTCTCTCTCTCTCTCTCTCTCTCTCTCTCTTTTTCTCTCTCTCTCTGCCTCCTTACCTTCCCCTTTACTGTAAAGAGAGAATATGCAGAGTGTTTCAGGTGGGACGCGGTGGTCTGCTATTGGACTATGAATTAGGCTACTGACAAGAAATGCAAAAGGTATGAAAGCCAGCAGCAGTTTCTAGGCTTGGTGGGTTGTCCAGTCACGTTGTTAGGCTCCTTGAGTAAGATCTAGAGCCGCGGTTCTCAATCTGTGGGTCGCGACGCCTTTGGGGGTTGAACGACCCTTTCACAGCGGATGCTCGATGCATAACAGTAGCAAAATAGCATTATGAAGTAGCAATGAAAATAATTTTATGGTTGTGGGGGGGTTTACCACCACATGAGGCCCTGTATTAAAGGGTGGCAGCACTGGGAACCACTGCTCTGGAAGGAGGAGCCAGAAGTAGAACCGCCCTGCATGACTGGAGTTTGAGAATGAGGATCCCAGAGGGGCTGCTTCCACGCAGGACACTGAGCCCAGTCCTTGTGATTCGGTCCCCATATTATCTTTCCCACCTCCTGTCTGCTCCACCTCCACTGCTTTAATCTTAGACAGTCATTTCCTCTTCCCTGGGTCCCCCGGAAGCTCCCTACCTTATCTTTCTGTCCCAATTCATCCTAAATCCTTCTGCCAGGCGAGTGTTCCCAAGACCAGCTATACCTCTGTCATATAGATTCACCTGATACTTCATACGCTCAGGTTTCTTGTTTGTCTTGGGCTTTCTTTGAGACTAATCTCCCAGATGGGAGGAAACTGGATGTCAGATCCAAAGAACCAACAATCCCAGACAGCCTTAGTTTCCGAACGGCACCTATCGCAACCTCCCCAAACTCTCTCTAGTCCTGGTTCCTCACACCAGCGATTTTACCCAGTCTCTCAAACCAGACACCTCTTCCCTGCCCCTGACTTGTCTTTCCTGACTTCCCACAGTCAATCAATAGTGAAGGACAGCTGGTTCTATTTAAACCTACCCCTCATACATCTTACCTTCACCTCTACCACCACTACCGTACACTAGACCTGCTCTTCTCTCTCTCCCGCATCATAGCCTTGCTTCTGATTTGACCTGCCCCTTCTTCAGTCTTCAGACTATCGCTAGTGGGCCAAATAGAGCCCAAGGAATGTTCTGTGTGGCTGGAGGAGCTAAGAATGGTTTTTATATTTTTAAAAAGAAAACAAAAGATAAATAGACTACAGAAACCATAAGTGGTTCATAAACCCAAAGATATTTACAATTTGGCCTTAGACAAAAAAAAACAACAACACACGTTTGCTAATCTCCCCTAATGTGTCCACCACACTACCTACAGAATTACCTAACTCGTTAAAAAAAAACAACAAAAACAGAACCTCACTGCCATTGGGTTGATGTGGACTCATAGTGACCCTATAAGGATGGGTAGAGCTGCCCCCTGTGAGTTTCTGGGACTGCAGTTCTTTATGGGACCAGCAAACCCCATCTTTCCCCCAAGGGGCTACTGAGGGTTTCTACCTGCTGAACTCGCCCAGCACCTGTACCCACTACGTCACCGGGCTCCTTCCTCATCAACCCTCTGCTGATTCCTGGGGTCTGTGCATTCTAAACACTAATGCCCAGCACCTGGCGTGCAGTTCCCTTTCGAAGCTGACAGATCTGCAACTTTCTTTTGCAGCCTCCTTTTCTAACCCCACTCATTCGTTGTTCTCAACGCCCTGCCAGCATGTCAAGCCCAAACCATAGCAACCCTGTAGGACCAGTAAAACTGCCCCCATGGGTGTCCAAGGCTCTACACCATTAGAGGAGCCGAAAGCCTCATCTTCTGCCCACAGAACAGCCAGTGGTTTCAAACTGCTGACCTTTTGCCACCAGGGCTCCTCATTCTGTGGGCACACTGGCCACAGCAAGCTTCTCACTAGTCCCAGGACACCCACTCGCCTGCCGGGACTGCTTGCCCTGCGCCCACTCTCCTTCTGCCAAGACTTCTGTTCGTCCCTTCCCTCTGGAAGGTTTTTTATTTTTAATCATTTTACTGGGGGCTCTTGCAGCTCTCATAAGAATCCACACATCCACTGTGTCAAGCACATTTTTACATGTGTTGTCATCATCCTTTTGAAAACATTTTGTTTGTGTGTTTGTTTTTAATCATTTTATTGGGGGCTCATACAATTAATCACAATCCATACATCCATCCATTGTGTCAAGCACATTTGTACATTTGTTGCACTCTCAAAACAAATGCTTTTGACTTGAGGCCCTGATATCAGCTCCTTATTTTTTGCCCTCCCTCTCGACTCTCCCTCTACGAACCCCAGCCCCCGATAATTTATAAATCATTATTTTTCCATGTCTTTCACTGACCGACATCTCCCCTAACTCACTTTTTTGTTGACCATTCCCTAGGGAGGGGTTTATATGTACATCCTTGTAATTGGTTCCCCCTTTCTACCTCACCTCCCCTCCACCCTCCCGGTATCACCACTCTCACCACTGGTCCTGAAGGGTTCATCTGTCCTGGATTTCCCGTGTTTCCAGTTCCTATCTGTGCCAGTGTACATCCTCTGGTCTAGCTGGATTTGTAAAGTAGAATTGGGATCATAATAGTGGGGGTGAGGTAGCATTTAAGAACTAGCTGGAAGATTTTTAAAGTCTTATGTCACCACATCTCTCCCTATTGTTGCCCAAGTTCTTACCTCTTTCTGAAAAACAAGCCCCCAGAACCTGGGCTGCGAAAATCCAAACCTTTCCAACTATCTTTCGGCCTTACTTTTTGCCGCTCCCTTAGATTCCAGCCTCCTGGATGGAACTGCTACCTATTCAAACAGGACCCACCCACCAATGCTCAAGTCCACCGCTCCCTCTCCCACGTTCCTTTTCCTAAGTCATTCCTTGCTTCTCAAGACTCTCTGAACACTTTGTCTAAAGCCCTCTGAAGGCGCTTAATACTTTCTACTCTGTAGAACAATGATGGTGAGAATGTACTATTGGATTCATCATGCTCCCAGGATCCTTGAGGGCTGCTTCCTGCCTGACATTGTTTGATGTCTCTGCCCTCCAGCGCCTCCCTTAAAGCCCTTGGTGTAGCAAGAGCTGATGCGTCATCTCAGAGGTCGATCTGTGGCAGGAATGCGACTAATAGAATAATCTAATTTGGTTTTCTTAATCTAGTCACAGACATTTTGCATAATCAGTCACCAAAAGAAAAAAGTGCACACAGTCATTAATGTCTGTTCTGGTGGAAAACAAGAGCATCAATGATATTGTTCCGTCTACTATTGTTCTGTCTACGTGCGCAAGAAGATATCATGTGTTCATGCTCATATTAACAAAAAAGATTAGGAAGCAAAAAGCAATGCTTGGTTTTTATGGTATGCATATTAAAAGTTTTACCTGTTCAGCACAAAGATCTTAAGTTTCCTCAAGGGCCACAGGCAGAGGTCAATCCCTATTTGTCCTACCGGTATATGGGTTCCCACCTAATGACCATCATTGCTATCAAGTGGAATGTTGATCTCATTTTATTTTTGTGATCTTCCATAAAACATGACCTGAGAATTCTAATTCATCCAGAGAGAGGGAATCATTATTTAAAATTCAACATGGATTCTAAAAAGCCTGTTTTTAAAAGTTACACTTACATTAAAAATCATAGTTTGGGATTAAAATGCTATGTCCTGTCACTATTAACATACTCATAGGAAATACTTATAAATACGGCAAGAATCATGATGGTCAGTAGTAGATACGGTACTTGACTGTCCACCAAATATTCAGTCATGTGTGAACACAAAGGTACATTGACCTATAGCAAATACAGGATAGCTATAAAATACTTCTGTTTTATATCCACCTATGACAGAATACAATGATCAACATGGAAATGTTGAGAGGGCTGTCTTTCTATCCACTGCGGTGCATACTATTATTACTGGTCCAATTTTCCCTTCTCCATCACCTTCACGCCTGACCTAAGTTTATCTTTGCCCCTTCCTAGAATCAGAGACCAGACAGAAGGGGCATCCGAACGAGAAGGAGCTCTTTGCCAGGAGGGTTAAGCAAATCCACACCATCATGTGCCGAGAAAGAGAGTTTGGTGGGCGAGAGAGGAAACGCTGTGTGGGACATGGGCCGAGAGCAAGCCTTTGGGTGGCGACTGCAGCTCAAGAGGGAGGGACGGGGCAAATGAAGCAGAAGGGTGTGAATTAGTTTCGTTTAATATCCTATGGGTGAAGTAAATGAAGAACAGAATGTCTTTGACATTTTGGGGGGATGGTGGTGGTGGTGATTTTATGTTAGATACTTTGGAAAGCTTGGACCTCCTCAACACAGGTAGAAGACGTGCAGTTATTTAGAAAGAACTAGCTGCTCTCGTGGCTCTCTTGGCGCGGTGGTTCTCGTGGCGCAGTGGTGACCCGCTGGGCTGCTGGCCCTAAGGTCAGACGTCTGAAACCACCAGCCACTCCAAGGGCGAAAGCTGCCTTTTTCTACTCCGGTAAAGAGTTACAGTCTCGGAAACCACAGGGCAGTTTTCCCCTGTCCTCTCGAGTCCACATGGGCATCCACTGGATGGCAGTGAGAGGCACTCATAAGCAGAGATGTGGCACAGGACTCCAGGGGTCTGCCAGTGGGTAAACCAGGGAAGGCAATCTAGGCAGAGGGAGAATGGGTATGAGAGGATGTTGGCCTCTGGGCAGAGAGCAGCGTTTGTTACGGTCTGAGTGTACAGCAAATGAGTAGGACCGAAAGATGAGGCTAGAGAGAAAGATTGCAGGCAAATTCTGAAGAAAATAACTGATGAAGCGGAGGCTGGGTTCTGGGCCTGGACCCCATGTGACAGAGACAGTTTGTTAGGGTTACATATTTATAGTACATGTGGTGCAATGTTTCTTCAATAATTCTCAAATATGAGGGTAGAAAATGTTAAACACATTTTACCATAAACTTATATACGTTGTGTAATAAATACAATTTTCATGTGTATTTTTTTCTCCCAGATGAACTATGAGACTTCAAAGGAATCACAAGTTTTAGGAGGCTCCTTAAAAGTGCGGCCCAATAATCTCTGGCTACATTCATTGTCTTCTCTCATCAAGGCTGCATCAAGGAGCACACTGAGAAACTCGGGCTTGGCCCAGAGGCCAGGTTGCACCTTCATGCATGCACAGGCATGGTATTCAGGCACTGATCTTACATGAGTTCTTTGTAAATAAGCACTTGTATGTTGCTTTAGTTCACATACAGTAATATTGCAAACTGCTCATTAATGTGGATGCAAACCAACGGGAAAGCAAGCCACGTTTTAAATCCAACATTTCAGTTTTAATGCACATGATTTAAAAAAAATCTTCAGCTTTCCACTGATGCCAGGTAGCTTATGCATCCTCTCTCACTCCCAGCATGCCTCCTGTCAGCACAGAAGGGTCCTCTCTACTCTACCTTGTCATCCTTCAAGCTGCCCCAGGCCCCAGGCACACTGGTCTGTGGGGTGATAGGTTCATGGGGGCTTAGGGCCTATGCTCACTGAAAGAAAACAAAAATTGAGGAGGGGGCGCTGCTATGATGAAGCTTCCTGGAGAGACCCTGAAGGAGACTGAGAAAGAGTTCCGTAGGGGAAAAAACGTATATAAATTCTTGGAAGTTTCCTGAGACAAAAAGATGGAAAATAGTTCAATGGACGTCTCAATGTTGGCACAACTGGATCCTGGAAGTTTATTTAAGTTAAGCAATAGATTTGATTGTGTTTTCCACTCATAATATACTGATGACAATATGACTCCTGCTACCCCTTCCCAACAACCGAGGCAAGCAGCGGAATAACATGTGAAGTGCATTGACATGGAGTACAACCTAAAGTGAGCAGAGAGCTTTTGGCAAAGGGGTATGAATGAGAAGTTGAATCGGTGCTTTGTTTCTGGGACTCTGGGTTTAATTTACTTGGTTCCAGCTTTCTCATCAACAGAACCACCAACTTGAAGACGCAGAGATAACTCTAATGGGGACCAATAATCTCAATCTCTAGGTTCTAAAACCATTCCTGGGTTAAAGTGTGAGATGCCCGGGAAGACGCCTCCCTGTGAAATGGTGGGAGGGCCGGTGAGAAGCCCCTTCGGCCTGGAGTTCCGCTGAGTCTGGAGAGATGGATCTGAGGCGCAGCAGGCACTGCTCTGGTTCAATCCGATTCTCCATTCTACATCCGCCCTCTCGGTCCCTGTGACCTTCAGCTTTGGCAGAGGTGAGAACAAATCCTATCAGGGCCCAGAGAAGCTGAAGCCAGAGCACCAGGACACAACTCAGCAGGGGAAGGGAGAGAGCAATCACTCCATCTTCCAATGAAGCCATCTTCCAATGAAGACTCCATCTTCCAATGAAGTCCATTCTTCTTCCAGAACACACAAGATGCTGCAGTCCATAGAGTTGAAAACTTCAGCCAACATGAAATGACTTGACTTAGGCTTCCCCCAGCTCAATGTTGTTGACTTGTGATGGGAGGTGCAGGACCGAGCATATAGTTTGACCATTATTAGTTCATTTGTTAGTAATATTGAGGGGGCGGGGAGAAAGAAAGAACAAGGATCTAAATTCCTCTCCAGATCATACCCATATTTGGGCCTCCTTTCCCCCATTTGTACAATAAAGAGTAGGCCTTAGTAATCTCCAGAACCAGCCCAGCTCTGACGTGCCACGGTGCTGTGAACAGGCTGTGTGGCTCATGAGTCGTGATGGATACATTATAGCTGGAGGCCAGAAGGCAGTCAGATCCTGACTATGGCTAGCAGGGTGGGGGTTTGGTTAAAGTTACCCAACACAATGAATGTCCAGAAGCTGGTACCACAGAGATGAGCTCATTGAATGCATAAATATATATACACACACCATCTTGCTCCTTGAAGCATATGACTACTCATAAGTATTTACGCTCATAGCTGGTCTTGAGGTTGAAAATATAAAATTGGCTATTGTGATATCTACTATCATAAAAATGAGGAAATTTATCCAGAATAGATTTTCACTGTATTCATCAGAAACAATCTCTCACTTGAACAACTAACAATAGATATATATTTAAGACCCTCATTACCAAAACTTCCTTTGAATGGTGTTTTCACACCTTATTATGACTATTACATTACTATTTCTATTTTGTTTCTTTTTTTAAGGCTAACAAGGGTGTGATGTTGATGCAAAACCAAACAAACCAACTCCTCAGGTCTGATTTTGCGTCCATCTTTTTGAACCAGAAGAAGAATCCTGTCTAGAAAGCACCAGAAGGAAAATGGCCATCAAGAAATGAGGGGAAGGAAGCCTAGGTAGGGAAGGAAGGCTGGACCATCGTCAAGCACCCAGTCAAGGTTCCGAATGCTCTTGAGGCTTTGGCCCCAGGGCCCGGGGCCCACGTCATCACGTCTGTCTCAGGAACATTGAGCGCAGAAAGCTTTGAGAGCCTGGCAACTGAAGTTCTACTTTTCAAAAACAAGAAGGAAGGGATTCTGTAAACTACACAGTGGAGAGTTTGACATGGCCAACTGCATTCTAGAGCTGGTTTTCCAAAGAGCAAAGGTCACCAAAAGCCAACACGGGCTCATCAGGAAGAGCTGTGCAGTCGTCCGTCTCATTTCCTTCTTTGCCAGACTCTCTAGACCAGCGGTTCTCAACCTGTGGGTCCCGGGCCCTTTGGGGGTTGAACGACCCTTTCACAGTGGTCGCCCCATTCATAACAGTAGCAAAATTAGAGTTATGAAGTGGCAACAAAAATAATGTTATGGTTGGGGGGTTGCCACAACATGAGGAACTGTATTAAAGGATTGAAGCATGAGGAAGGTTGAGAACCACTGTTCTAGATGGATAGACTCACTGAATGCCAAAGAAAAGGAAAACCCATTGCCACGGAGTCAATTCCAGATTCTGAGTAATCCTACAGGACAGAGTAGAACTGCCTCCAGAGGGTTTCAAGCATAAGAAGCTTTACAGAAGTGGACTGCCACACCTTTCTCTTGCAGATCAGCTGGTGGGTTCAACTGCCACCCTTTTAGTAAGAGCTGAGAACTCGAACTACTGTGCAACCAGGTCTCTATTAG
Organism: Tenrec ecaudatus; assembly: GCF_050624435.1. Taxonomy (NCBI): domain Eukaryota; kingdom Metazoa; phylum Chordata; class Mammalia; order Afrosoricida; family Tenrecidae; genus Tenrec; species Tenrec ecaudatus. Next base: position 47,210,876 of record NC_134539.1, on the reverse strand, counting down.
ATCATCACAGAGCCCCTTAGACTCCTGGCGGCCAGACAGAAACACGTGTTTTAGGTATTTGGGTAACTGTAGGGCTTACTGCAGGTTGGAAGAGCACACTCAACAGGGCTGATTTAGGGGGTGCAAGGACTAACACTGGATCAAGAAAATGATGGGGGAGCAGATGGGGGGGGGAGAAAGCTTGCTTTGCACATGTGCAGAACAAACAGCAGAAAAGTGAGACATTCAGGCTCTACGATCATGAACTCTGAAGATCTCAGCAATAGAGGGCAGAGTTTTCTCCTTTCAAAACTGTTAAATTCTTCATCTAAATGAAATCTGCTACAGAGAAACCACATGTACACACACACACACAGAGATTTTTCCAGAAAAACATTGAACTGCGACATATCCAGTCTCCAAAGGACAGAAAAGTGTCTTTGGAAATCAAGGAGTACTTTCATATGCTCTTTTGTGTTTCCTCTTAGTTGGCATAGACGTGATGGCAGTACACTTGCATGACCTACTCAGCTCTTCTAGCCATAACCTCTGTTTTTCCCTCCAAATGGCCTTTAGTTTTCCGATGGGACGGAAAAACAGTAGGGGAAGAGACTGGTGGGTAATAGGATTCAGCTGCAGGCAATTGTTTACCAGGTTCATTGTGAGTGCCATCCTGCTGCTATCAAATGCCCATTAAGAAGCAGGAAGGGGCTTTTGACTACCAGCAGGAGGGAAGATTCGGAAGTGTCGCGCATCTTTGGACGCCTGGATTCCCTGCTCATTGAACTTCCTTCATCTAAGAGAGAGCTTGGACACCAGGGGAGGGGCAGCGAGGCGGCAGCAGAACCGGGAGCACGAGAGAGCAGTGGGTTTCCCTGCCCACACAGCAAGGGCAGCTGAGTGCATAGGGTAAGAGGAGAGCTTGTGGAGGGAGGTCCTTGAGGGGAACTGGGTTTGCTGGCCCCCAAAGTTGAAGCTCAGTGTCTTTGGGGTGAGGCTTATCGTGGAGTGGCATGCCCTTTGGGCATTTAGTGGCAGTCTGCAGGCATTTTATAACATTGCTTGAACAGGGCTGAGGCCAGGCCAAGAGGCCGAGGGCCAAAGAGAGGCCTGTTTGTGGATATAGCAGATAAGAAATTGCCCTGATGGAACAACTGTATCCTGAGCATGTCTTTCCTGATTTGTAACCTGTTAACTTCCCTCATAAACTCCATCATCGTGAGTGCTGTGAGTTCTGTATGGCCATTGCAGTGAATTCTAGAACCCAGCCACAGAAGCCAACTGCTGTGGGGTGGCTTGCTGGCAGCAATGGAGGGGGGAGGCATGTCTGATGTCAGCCTCATAGAAATGTGCCTGGGGAGCTGCTGACGTGGAGTTCGGGTTTCTTTCCCCCGTGTGTACCTGAGGAAGAGCAGATGCCACCCCTCGCCACTTCTCCCTTGAGACCAACAGAGGGCACACATTTAGTGAAAGCCCGTCACAGCCCATGGAGGACAACGCTTCCCAACTGAAATGATTTGGAAGCATGAATGACACTGGATAAGGGAATTGTAGCCGAGCAGTGGCACAGGGACATGTGACTTTGTACTTGAGTTGAAAAACGACAACGCCAGCGTGCTAGTGCGGTGAGTCACATGACATGAAGGGCCATGCTCCACCGTGCAGGTGACAGCCACCTCAGGGCCATGGACAGTTCTAGGGCGTGTGCTACAGGAAAACTAGAGACTAAGCGGCAAGTGGTCACAGGAGAGAGATGGAGGCAAGGTCTAAAACATTGCACTAGGAAAAACGTCAAGGACAGAACAGTGGCCTCTGCCCTGCCTGATAAGGGAATTAGGACCCCGGTGAAACAAGTTATGAGAACTGGGTTGGAGAACCCCTTAACCTGGAAGCCAGGCCCTAGCGAACAACCTGAGGCAGGGCTGTCCTCAGACACAATCCTGAGACATCCTGAGACCGACTGACCCAGCGCAGCAGCCCAGATAAAACGGAAGTGATTCATGAGCCCCAAGGACCACGGAGTAACTAATCAAAGAGTGGCAAGCCCCTCCCACTTGAAAGTACAAAACAAGGACCCCTCGACAATGTCCTCATCTCAACTCTTAAGGGGGGACCCCCTTTGCTCCCAGAGTGAAGTGGATCTCAACTCTGTTTAGGGTGCTTCCTCTCACCTCTTCATTCCTTTTAAAGGGGCTCTATGCTTTAACAACACGGGGGCTTAACTGTGTGTGTGTGTGTGTGTGTGTGTGTGTGTGTGTGTGTGTGAATTCAGCTTTTCTCTGGACACTAATAAAGCACCCGGTTTGGGAGCCTGCGAGTTCTCTGGTGGATGACAACCCAGGAACCGAACTTCACAAGGCGGGTCAGAGGGGGTGTGGTATAGAGACCCCTAGAGTTCTATCCCTTTTATTGTTCCTACCTGGAACACTCAACCCAACACTTTAATATCATGCAGCAAGGTGTGTGTGTGTGTGTGTGTATGTCTTTTAGACAGTTATTCCCCAAGCCAATTTTATAAGTGTAACTTGGAGTCTTTTTAAAAAGTCTGCAGTTTAAGCCATTCCCGTGGATTTCTCCGTAGGACAGACAGCTGCAGCTATAGGTGTAGTTGACTTGTAGCTGTCAATTGTAACTGTAATCGTGAACCTGTCTGGGTCTGTCTCAAGGCCTCACCCTGGGATAGAACTCTACGGATCTCTCTACAAAAGTGATGCTATGCCAAGAAGCTCCAGGCGTGACCAGTGGTATTTAAATTTAGCCAGAAAACCTAACTGCACCAACACTTACTTGCTTTTTATTCTCATGTTGCTTTTACATTAAACCATGCGAGTTGGTCTATATATACAAGGGTTCTTCTAGTTTAAATGATGCTGATTTTGGGTGGTGGTAGTGCTGTGGCAGGTGTCCTTCTGTGATGAACTTCAAACATAACTCCCCCTAGGGCATGTGAAGCCTAGTTTGTGTCCCTACTGGATTGAACTACATGAGCACTCTGTGACCCTTGACAATGCCTTTTGACTGCAGCTCCCCCCTCCCACCCCCACGGGCTTTTGACACATTTCTCCACAGACAGGGCTGGCATAGAGACCCATTGTTCACCTCCTGCCAGCTCTGTCCTCCCGGCAGCGGCAGCGTTCCTACTGAAAAGAGTGATCCTCATAAATGCATCACTTTCTAAACTCCGTAGCTCTGAAAACATCCAAACGTTCACATTTCGATGCCTGCCCGCCACCGAGAGATGCTCGAGTGGTTAAGAAATTACTGCGCCTGAGTGAAGGCCGTGGACTAGAGATGCATCACGTGCCAACGGCGCTTTCCTCCACGGCCTCCAACAATACCCACAGCAGCCGTGAAAGACTCCACCGTCAACAATCGCGCTCTTGGTTCTGTGCAGGTCCAATAGGGGAGAAAAACCCAGAGGCCGAGTACAGATTCGTTTTGAGAATAAAGGCAGAAGCCACACACATGAACAGGAACCACAAGAGACACAGACTGCCTTGATGCTGGGGGTAAATACTCTATATCCAGGGTGGACAGCCGGTCATTCTGGCCGGACCCCTGGCTAAGAAATTGGCATCCCCCTCCCCAGATATACTGCGTCGGAATTTTAACAAATCACCAGGAGATTGTTATGTCTCTGTAAATTATTGCAATGTTACATAAGAAATAAGAAGGTATATATAAACTCTTACAACTCGTATGTATGCACACACGTACACATAGATGGTTATGCATATAGGAACATCACAGGGATTGCTACAGGAATCACCTGGGATATAGCTAAACTCTAGATTCTGATTCAGTACACCTGGGATGGAAAAGCAAACAAACAGCCCCCACCCCCACCCCTACACCGGTAAATTCTCAGCAGGGGTCAAACCAGAAGGACCTCAATAGAAGCTCTAGTCCTGCCTCAGTACCCCTCCGATTTGGTTCCAGTAACTCATTAGGGGCCAGTGCCTGCTCTGTGTGGCCACTCTGAACACTTTGCCTAAGACTGGGGTGACCTTTGTCAAGGTCCTCCTGGGAAAGGATACTGGGCACCTATCTCATTAATTAAAAAGTTGGGCGAAATGCAACCCCCATGGCCAGTCCTGGCTTGAAAACCACCTAGCTCCCCAGGACTTACCAGCCACTTTGCTGGTCCTGTCCTGCCCAGACGATGGTGCCTCTGGTGTTCGTGAACAGAGGATTGGTAGGTCGGGGAGCTGGGAGGAAATGTAATTTACTGCATCTGGTAGCACAGAGCAGGGAATACAATTAGGCACAGTGTTGGGCGGCCCAGTGGGTTCACTGCCGAGCAAGCAACTTTCCTGCCCCACACAATGGGCTGAAGGGCAGCCACTGGACAAGAGGATCAGGGAAACAAAGACCAGAGTTTGCCCAGTGGCTGGTATTCAGTAGAGGAGCTGAGTGTGGAGGGAACCCAGCCAGTGGCCTCAAGTTCTCGGATCATGCCGTGTATGAAAAGATTTCCTAGAAAACTCTGGACCCTCAGAATAGATGAGTCAATGAAGAAGAATGAAAAATGAGCAGGAGAGGGTCATTGTCCACCAGGGATTGACCACACATGGGACATTAAACAGGAAATGTGCCTAAAACAGTACTAAAATATAGATGTGGGGCTCATCTCTGGAGCTGGGACTATAACTTTATGTGCCTGATTTATTCAGATGACCAATTTTCTATGCTTTTGAAGAAAAACAGAAAGAAAAGTAAATATCCAAGATTTATGCTATGATTCCTATGCTTCAGGGTGGTGTTTCAGGCAGGAAAAGCCTCAGGTTACTAATAATTCTGCCCAGTGAAGTCACCCCTAAGGCCAGTGCAGGACCTGTTGCTGGGTGACAGGCAGAAACAATCGGCTTTGCTTGGGAAAATGTCTTGACCAGCCCATGGAGAAAGGTGAAGCTTTGGAGGGCGTGCCTACTGTCAGCAGGTAATGCCTGGGGCTCTGAGGCAAGGAGGTTTGAGAAACCACTGGGGTTGGGACAAGAAGAAGACTATCTTTCCCAGAGAGAAGTGAGAAAAAGGAGGGAGAAAGAGGACTGGAGGTTGGGCTCTTTGGGATGGCATTCTTTCCCGAGTCACACTCTATCACAGAATTCTGGAACGTGAATTGCTCACCAGTGGCCTCATTGATTTCTTACTGGACATCACCACTAAAAAAGCTTAGAGTCCCTTCAAGTCCAACAGGCCCCAAATAGAACTGTTACTTTCGCTTATCCCCTGCTTCTCCTGCACGCTCTTTCTTGGCTCGATTCACCCAGAATCACTCAGTGGCACCCTTCTCCTCCTTTCGGTACTCCATTAGCCCATGACCTTCACTTCCTTCATCTCTTATTTCTTATACACTGCCCCAAGGAGCTCGATGGCACAGCGAGTTACATGGGGGGCAAGGTCAGCAGTTCAAAACTACCCACTTCTCCAAGGGAGAAAGATGAGACTTTCAGCTCCCATAAAGATTGACAGCCTCAGAAACTCAAAGTGGCCAGTTCTATCCTGTCCCTGGGGGTTACTGTAAGTCAGAATGGATTTAGTGGTCCTGTCTCCCATTAATAGGGCCCTCATTCGGCCAGGTCTCTTCTTTCTTAATCTCATGTTGGAAAGGGCCATGAACAGACTCCAGACTATGATCAGTTTAGTTCTGCTTGAATAGGCCACTTCCTGACTGCCGTGTGTTTGAGCAATCTAGAATGTTCTGACATTGGAACATTAGGTTTTAGGCTGAAAACATTAGACTCTCTTTAGACAGTGGTTCTCAACCTTCCTAATGCCACGACCCTTTCATACAGTTCCCCCCAACCATAAAATTATTTTTGTTGCTACTTCAGAACTGCAATTTTGCTACTGTTATGAATTGGGCCCCTGTGAAAGGATCCTTCGACCCCCAAAGGGATAGCGACCCTCAAGTTGAGAACCGCTGCTCTAGAAGGTAGGGTTTCTTGAAGAAAGTGGCCTTTTCCACATCCACCACTTCCTGGGGAAGAAATGGAAATAAGGATCGGCAGATAGGCTTTACCTTAAAAGGAGGCTTATGTCTCCCTCTCTCCGGGGCTTCCTGCATGTTAAGTCTGGGTCATGGGCAGAGAAGATCTGATTGAAGGCCCTTTTGTCTCCAGGAAGGAAGTGGGCCCATTTGTAAGGCTTGGAAGCAGTTTCAGGGACCTCTCCTGAAAAAGGCCTAGGATTGGGACCAGGGACTCTGAGGACAGCCATACGGCTACAGTTTGTACACGACTTTCTATAGTCAATGTCCCTTGCATTACTTCTGAACTCAGGAATCAGATTTTTCTCTATGCTCACTGTGGGGAGGATGGAAATGGTCTATACCTAAAACCAGTAATGAGCAGGACCAGGGAGGGCAGAAGTCTGGGAGAGCGCAGTACTGAGATTGGCTTGTGTGGCTCAGGGGAAGGATGGAGCAGTATACTGGGGCTACAGGGACCCCTTAGGGAACAAGAGATGCAGAGCTGGCTTGTAGAGCTTCTGAATTTTACTGAGGATTTCCAGAAATCTATGGGGACGAGAGAAGGAGCCCCGGTGGCAGAGTGGTTACATGTTGGGCTGCGATCTGAAAAGTAAGCAGTTCGAAACCACTGCAGCTACACAGGAGAAAGACGGACTGCCTGCCCTAGTGAACAGTCACAGGCTCAGAAAGTCACGGGGCGGTCCCACGCTGTCCCATAGAGCCTCTATGAGTTAGTATCGATTCGACAGTGAGTTTGTAGTTGGTTTTTTGGTTTTGGATAGGGATGTGATCTCGGTCTATAGTCAAAGGAGATGGAGACTCCAGTTATTAAGATTCAAGTGAGACTGAATCACAAGCATAGACTACACTCAATATAGAGTCTCTAGGGCATCTTGACATACTGAAATTTTTAGCAGCCAGAAACATAAGCTACTCAGAGATGGGAGTCTGCATCTAAAAGAACAAGTAAGCGATTCCCATTGCGTACGGCTCAGCCCCCTCTGGGAGGGTGTTCCTCAACATTCTCTCTGCTGAGGATGCGCTGGGTACCAGTTTGAGTTCAACGGTTGTTAGGGAGCTGGGGTTACAAGGCTTCTGCCAACACATATCATAGTGCCAAGCAGGGCACGAGGAAGAAGGCAGAGCTATCCCCCCAGCCCAAATATATAGTTAAATTATAAACCCCACGCAGCCAGAGATATCTGATGGATCAACACAGGAGTACTAAGCAGAGCCCCCAAATATCAACTGGTAAACTCTCTTCCCAAAGTCAGAGTGGTCTATGCTTATTCTGTCCACTGTTGGAGAAGGCAGGGAATGGTCCATCACAGGGTAGGCAAGAATTAGAATTGACTGATTTTTTAACCCTAATCTTAAATCCTGCTGAGATATTTATAGTATCTCTGAAGAACACAATAGTTACAGCTACAGAAACAAAATATAGGATAACTCTCCTTAGGCATGACTGATGGGCAACTGAAGACACACTGAGGCTTCCCAGTGATTTATACAAAGGCTTTGATGTGGAGAGGGCACCATGTCACTCTAGACCAGTGTAGGATGGGAGCCAAGGAGACCAGAATCACACTTCAGGGATGAGATGAGGCAGGGCCAAGCCAAATGTTTTCCTCAGTTGGTTTTGTCAAGGTTTCAGACCAGTCCTTCATTGGGTAAAGAATGGAGTCAACACCAAATACATAATCTATGCAACTTATAAGTTACACAAACTACTGTGCTGTTTGAGATGAGATCAGAAAGTGTATTGCCAGGAAATTCTACTCCAGGTTGGCATAAGTGGGCCTCGATTTCCAGGGCCACCACACGACAAAAAGCTAGTGGTGATTCAACAGTTAGTTACTCGTAGTACCTGTGTTTTCTCCAATATGCATAGGATGATGTGGTACCCAAAGTGAGATAGTTACACACACACGCAGATGCACACACATATACACCCCTTCAGGCTCATAATCTGAGGATGTTTTTTGCTGACGATCTGCAGCACCTTTTAGAGTTGTATACTCATATTTGGACCTGGCTTCTATATATCAGACTGTCTCGAGAGTTGGATAAGTTTCTTAAAGCATTATTGGCCTAAAATAATTTATTGCTAATTCTAAGTAACCACAATGGGTTGATTTTCAGAGGGTCTTTGAATCTACAATCAGAAAATGAGATCTCCCTGAGTCCCTCCATCGGGATATGGTTCTTTGTTCCCACAGACCACAGTGCAATCTCAACCCGGATCACATTCCTGGAAGGGCGCATCCTGACCTATCCTTCACATGTCTTTCCTTGTCAGGGATGTGATGTGATGGACAGGGCTCGGGCTTAGTTGCATGCAGCAAGGGCAAGAAACAGACACCAAGGTGAGAGGTAAGAGCCTAGAAACGTTTGCCTGGCCCATGTGCTAAGACCCCCCAGTACTTCTGCATCCTAACCCTGAGCTCACCCAACCTGGCAAAGGTGGCGGCAGTGAAGCCATGAAGCAGAAGACAGGCTTCCTATGCAGGCTCTCCTTTCAGCCACGACACAGCTCTCTGAACTGCCTTAAGGTTAAGGATAGAAATAGTAGAAAGGAGTGGGGGAGGAAATGGGAGAAGTTCAGGGTGGAATGAAAGAGACGTTGGTGAGAGCTGATGATGCGCTCCTATCTTGCTTATGAACAATGACAGTCTAAACAGGTCCCCCACATCCCACGGAACCTCCTCAGGGAAGTGACACACGGGCACCTTGGCTTTCCTGATCACCAGAGAGAAGGGAAGAGGTACAAAGACATGCAAGCAGGAAAGGGCTCTGTGTCTGTGTCTGTGTCCCACTCCAGCCCGAGGCTCGGTGCATCGTGGTTGATGGCATGGAGAGCCTCGGGTCTTCCCTAGCACCAGGGAAGTCTACAGGTCCCCCCCCCCCCCATGCTGCCAACCCCGTTCCCCGGAACAACAAGACCACCTCCCCAGAGCACAGAGCAAGTGCTAGGACCTGCCCACAGCCGGCCTTGCTGTGAGCAGCAGGCTGCACACCTTTCTGAAGTTCTGGGAACTTCCTGTCTTCCATCCTGGAGGTGGGACACACTCTCTTTCTGCCTTCCCTGTCCTGCTGTTGAGACACTGAGAGCTGGAGGAGCATCATGCCAGGGTTTCCACCACCACTGGATCCACAGACTGTGCACCCACTGGCCTGTGATCTTCCTGCATCCGGCATCACTGCTTGTGCTGTGTGAGTCTAACGAGGAACCTCTGGACTAGTATCAGACATACGGGCTAATATTGGACATCTGGACTTGATCTGGACTGGGCTGGGCTGTTTTACTAATATACAATTACTCCCTGATATAAAGTATATGTATATGAATGACTTTGGATTTGTTTCTCTTGTCAACCTGGCCTAACACCCTATGGTTGCCTTTGATTTGTTAGGGGTACGTGATAGCTCAATAGGAGTACGTGAGGAATTCTTACCAAAAATGTCGTTGGATCTTCCCACCCCTCACCTCTGCCCTACAAAGTGCATTGTACACATCTTCATTTGGAGACCTTCCTCTATTTTTCCAGCACGCTGACATCAACTCTTATTCTGAGTCCTCATCATCCTCCTAGCTTAAAAATGACCCTTGCCGGAACAGAGTGAGCAGCTGGTACGCGATCGGTCCTCCTGGCGGGTCTACGGTAGGTCTAGCTGAGGGCCAAAGTGAAAGTGGGGTGCAAACGGTTTTCAGGGGTTTGTAGCTGAGGTCCAGGGGAAGCCTGAGAACAACACAGTCCATAGTTCATGCCCCAGCCCCCGGCAAGGAGAGGAGGGGACAAGAGGCAAGGAAGGGAAGGTAGAGAAAGAGAAAGCCCAGTCCTGCGCTGATGGGGTCAGGAAGGCCGGGCCCTTTCTGTGCTCCAGGCCAACCATCTCACCCCAGGAGGGAAGTCCTGCCCCACCTTGTTTATCGGGAAGGCTGGAGAAACTGCAGTTTTCTGATGCGAAGAAAACCCAGGTTCCCTAGCTACCCTGTGATGACTGTGTGTTCAGATGCTGGAATCTAACCGGCTGGACAAATGTGCCCATTCCTTGGTCTTGATAACGGCACTTGGCTTTGTCCTGCACCTTTTGAAAAGGCCTCAGCAGGCCGCCTGGGGCCCCTGAGAGAGAGCAGAGTAGGGGAAAGCAAGTCCATTTGAAGAGATGGGAGCTAGCGGGTTAAGATACCTTTCTTGAAAAGGAGAGGCACTAAAGACCAGGAAGGAGAACCTCCTCAGGGTCCTGAAAGCAGGGTTGCCCTCCCTTCTGCGGCCCTCACAAACCAGTACGCATGTCTTTCGTGAGCCCGTGTCAATGAACCCAGCGTCCCTTTACAACTAAGCTGATCGGGAGAGAAACATTCACGGACACATGGACAAAGAGCACTTACCTCCATCCGCATTGGAGAAGCTCTGTGGAAGGAAAAACAGAGAAGAGAGTCACCACACATGCAGACACATCACCCGCCTTTCTTCAGCCTATCTTCCTCCCAGGCCCATTCCCAGAATCGGACTGTACTATCTTTCCTGGAACATTTGATTGGGACCCCAAATTTTAAGGGAAAAGGTCACCATCCCCAGCTGAAAGAGACATTTTTTTCAATAGAGATTTATTTCGCTTATCAAGCAGGTACATCCTTGGATGTATTGGGAAAGTGGCATCAGAGACAAATATTTTGATTCATTTGATTCTAATGCTTTCCAGGCTTAGACAGCTATCTCTGGAAATGGGTGTTAGGAGATGGAAGGATGGCCCTGCGATAGTCAAACCCAGTTGCCTTTATGGATTCGCTCCTCTCTACTATGTGGTACCGTCTGTTATTATACAGTAAATTTGCCTGCGTTTCCACTACTTGTCTGGGGAATTCATGTCCATTTGATCGGATTTTCGCTTTAGGGCTCTGAGGCGGAGAGCTAGCAAATGCAGCTGCACGCCGGCACCCACACAGACTCAACAAGCAAAGTGGAAGTCTAATGGAAGCCGCGGGAGCATGTGGGATGGGGGAAGAAGAATTTGTTTTAGACTTCTAGAGTCCACCGGAGAAGACCTCTCCAACAGCAGCCACACACGGGGTAACCAGTGCCAGCTGCTGGGGACTCCGACTCCTGGAGAGAGCAGGTAGGCCAGAGGAGAACTGTGCTCCCCAGGGCTTTGTAGTGGCTGGTGTGGGGGAAACAGATTCAGAGGCCTGTTTTCCAAAGCACCTCTGACTAGACTTGAACCTCCAACTTTCCAGTTAGCAACCAAGCATGTTTGCACCCCACAGGACTACAGGGATAGTGGACAGGCTTCATTTCATGACTCTTCTTTGTGCTTCCCAGCAGCCAGGCAGTCCCATGGAGAGCCCTGGTGGGGTAGTAGTTACTTGTTGGGAAACTAACTGCAAGGTCAGTAGTTCAAAACCACCAGGGACTGTGGTGGACCACATGGGTGGACGAGGGGGCTTTCTACTCCCTTAAAGGTCTCAGAAACCCAGAGGGGCAGTTCTAGCCTGTGCCAGGGGTATTGACTTGGAGTCAATCTCCCATCTGAAGACAGGCCATGCTTGGTTTCAGGAATGGCCCCTGTCCTCACACCGATGACCTTCATTGGACAGTCTGTGGCTCAGACTTTCATTGGTATCAACTCAACTTTTTACCCATTGCTCCCATTTGGGCAGCATTTACTCCCGCCTAGATAGACTGTAGGGAAATCCCATGTGTTTACTTCACCTTCTGAAAGTCCTTGAAGGATTTTTCTGTCTCCTTCAGTTTCTCTAGGATGATTTGCTCTTTGGCAGATATCTGAGACTCTTCACTTTCTAGCGCTTGTATTTCCTGCTCCAGCCTACAAGACACACAAACAGAAGACAGGTTACTTTCTTGTCCTGCCAGCCACAGGCACAGAGAGCAGCTCTTCCTGCTGGGGCGTCTCCGTTTGACCTTCTGCGGAGGTACCAGGCCGAGGGTGTACGTTACAAAGCAGCCTGTCTTTTCTGCTCTGCCACCGAGCTGACACTGGCTGAAGGGCAGCCAGCCAGACCTACTTCTACTGGTTCACAGACAGAACGAGGCGATCTGCTGTGCTGCCTGCCTCCCACCCCACCTCCACCCCCAAACCTCTACCATGAACATTTCTTATTTGGGCCAAGAGTCCGCTTAGAGAGCATAGAACATGACATCTAAAGGAAAACCACTCCACAGTCTCCTAGCCCGGCCGGAGGGTGAAGCACCAGCCTTCTCAAAAGAAATCCCGGTATAGGGGGAGTCTGCTGCCACTGCCCTCGGTGGCTCGGCCTCCCTGCCCAAAAAGAGCGGAGAGCGAGGAAATGAATGCAGTCGCCCCTGTCCCTCCTCTTCTGGAGCTTTCGCTTCCACCGTCTTCCTATAGATTCTCGCAAGGGCAGCTGCAGGGTATCCAGGGCACTCTGGGTAGCTGATGGGGGGAAGTGGCAGCATCAGGGCTGGTTCAGTGAAAGGACAGCAATACCCAGGGACCTGCACTGACTATTCATCCTCTGCCAGACACTGAGCTCAGCTTTTGCCATTATTTATCACCTTGGCAAAGAGGTGGAGAATCTCCATTTTACAGATGGGACCCTTAAGCCTTCGCACCATTACTTAACTAGTGTCACAATGCAGAACACTGGAGCTAGGATTCAAGCCAGGGAATCTAGCTCTTTACCTTGTTCCGAACTAGTGTGCTAAGTTCTCACCAAGTGAGTTCTCTGGGACTTCACATATTCCCACCTTGCTCACCTTGCATACGGCAGACTACGAGGATGGCACTGCTCTCCGGATTGGTCTGTCTCGAAGCTTATGGAGGGCTTCACCCCTTCCAAAGGGCTCTAGACTGCCATCCCTCTTGAATAATTTGGACTAAATCTATTGGTCCATTTGTTCCTTTTGGCTATTTGTGCTTAGCTTTCCCCTTCCTCCTTGTCATGCTGGAAGCTTTGCTGTGGATTCCCTGTTCTAGCCATCCCCCCCTTCTTCCTTCCGCTGGGAAGGAAGCTTCTGATTGCTGGGGGCTGAATAACCAAGACTACCAGACCTAGACCGAAAAGAGAGTCCAGAGTGAGATCTCCTGGAGGTTAAGGATCTGGAATCCACTGTGAGCCCTCAGGGTCACTATGAGGTGGGATCTACCCGGTGGCAGTGCGCTTGGATTTGGGTTAGGGCCTGTTGGAGGGCACATCTGTTTCCTTCCTCAGAATCAGAAAGATGCCTTCTGAATGGTTAGGACTTGGGACTATGGAGACAACCGCTATTTCTAAACTTGCTTCTTCTGAATATACACAGATCACAAAATCCTTATCACAGGAAAGAAAAGCTATAAATAGGAGTCAGGAAGTCATACTGAAGGCATTCTTCATTAAGGGACGAAAACCTCCTAGAGGGCAAATGGGAAAGGCAGCTCTCAACCACATCTCCACCTCCACCACCCACCCACCTCTGCATTACATGCTCCGTCTGCCCGCTCACTCTTAGAGTTGACCTAGCCGTGCTCTTACCCCTCCCCCGTGTGCCCTAACCCCCTCCTTTTTCTAACCTCGTCCCTACACTAAGTTCCTGCTCTCTACTGGATCATTCCCATCAGGATACAAACCTGGCGTTACTTCTCATGTTCAAAACAAAGTCTCCTCTCTCCTGATTCCACTTTCCCGTCCACTGCTACCTCAATGCTCTTTTCCCCCTTTGCAATGACATTCTTAAAAGAGCTGTGCATAATTGCTTTCCTGCTATTAAAAAACAAAGAAAAAACTCACTACCATCAAGTCAATTCTGACTCATAATAACCCTACAGGACAGGGTAGAATTGCCCTTGTGGGTTTCTGATGCTGTAAACCTTTAAGAGCGTACACAGCCTCATCTTTCTCCTGTGGAACGGCATGTGCTTTCGAACTTTGAGTTTAGCAGTTTTTTAGCCACAATACCATCTTAAAGTTCTTTATCCACAATACCAACTTAAAGTTCTTCAAACTGGGCGTTTGCCCCTGCTACTCTATTCAAACCATCCCGGTCACGGTCCCTGGTGACTGCTGTCCTCTGAGTACTGCTCAGCCTGCTGTTTTGTTCGTCAGAAGCTCTCGTCAGTCCACTAGCAGTTCGAGGAGCGGCTCTCAGCCCAGGAGCTTTTGCAGCCAGCACCGCCGAGACCTCTCCCATCCCTGGGAATGTGGGCAATATCTGGAGTCATTTTTTGTTGTCACGCCTTGGCGAGATGAGACCAGAGGCCTGGGGTGCTCCTAAACATTCTGCAACGCACATGACAGTCCCCTGCCGCAGAGAGGTGTCTGGCTCCAAATACACTTCGTGCCAAGCAATGCTAGACCCCGTGTTAGAAAATCAAGAAATTACGCCATCACCCTGCATGAACTGCAGGGTACGTGTAGGCACAAGGACTCAAGACTTGTATACTGAATAAGTAAAAAGCTTTGAACCAAGTTGCAGAAAGGTTAGCTCAGCCGAGGTAAAACCTTCAGGATTTCTGAGGCTGAGGGAGCTGTCCACTCAACTTTGACTTAAAGGCTGTGTGTGCCTGGGGATCCAAGCTGGTCTTGCGAGGGAAAGTACCAAGCACTGTGGAAGCAGAAAATGCCTTTGCTGTTTCAGACATGTGTCTGTTTCTACAGACATGTGTGTGTACATTATTTGGGGTGGGGAAGGTGTCAAGGAAAGGGACACGAGCAGGGAACAAGGAGTAACACATCCAGGGTGGCCAAATGCTCCAGTCGCTGAATTAGCTCAATGAGCAGTGGATATCCAGGCTAGAGGTTCCCTGGATAGATTGGCAAGAAGATGCTATCAGCTATCAGAGCGGATTACTCTGCATCTCAGAGTACCTCAGCAGGGCGCACAGTGGGTTACACGGTGTTCAGGGCGTCCTCTCCCGGCCCCCCTCCACTTCTACAGGGATCGTGGAGTCTCCCACCAAACTGATGTTGGCCTCGGCCATGTTATTTGCTCTAGTCTCTTCTGCTCCTCTGTGACCTGCTACATTCAATGGAACGTTATTAGCTATAACACAAACCGAGGCCAGGACGAGGCTTTGACAGTGGACTTGTTTTTTTTATGCCTTTGCCATTGCAAAAAGTAGAGGTTCCTCGGGGCACCTGCTGTTACTACAGCCTGGATCACAAAATGAACACAAGGGCGAGCAGACCTGAGCCCACTCTGCAGTTAAAGCCATTCCCAGTTGGACTGGGACCTTACAGTAAAGCCACTCAGCTTAGCCCAGCCTGGATCAGCCAAATGCCCAGGTTCATAAAACAAATTTTAAAAATTATTTTTATTTTTAAGTCACTTTGTTTTATGTTGGTTTGTTATGCAGTAATACTATTGTAATAGTTATAAATCGTTGTGTCTCAATAATATGCTAAAATATCTGAGAAACGGGGCATTAACGAAGCTAGGCAGAAGACACACTAATAACCTGACATATGCAGATGATACATTGCTTGCTGAAAGGGAAGAGGATTTGAAGCACTTACTGAAGAAGATCGAAGACTACAGTCTTCAGTATGGATCACACCTGAACATACAAAAAGCAAAGAGCCTCACACCTGGACCAAGAGACCACATCATGATAAACGGAGAAAAGATGGATGTTGTCAAGGACTGTATTTGACCTGAATCCACAGTCAGCTCATGGAAGGAGTAGTCAAGAAACCAACCAAAGCTTGTTTTGGGAAAATCTGCTGCAGAAGACCCCTTTCAAGTGTTAACAAGCCAAGATGGCACGTTCAGGACTGAGGTGCTTCTGAGCCAAGCGGTGGCATCTTCAGTCCCCTCATCAGCATGGAGAGCGGGACCATGAGCAGAGGAGCAGCAGAAGGCTGGGTGCCTTTGGATGGTGGAGATGACTAAAAACAAACAAAAATACTGAACATGCCCTGGGATACAGGAATATGGCACGAGGAGGAACCAAGCCTTGGAGAAGGGCGTCGTGTTTGGACAAAAGTTGGGTAGGCGAACATTGAAGACGACCCTCACTGCGATGGATGGACACAGAGGCTGCAACAGTGAGCTCAACCAGTCACGACCGTGAGGCTGGCGCAGGACCAGACAGGGCTCCCTTCGGCGGTCCCCGGGCCGGCTCTGAGTTGGACCGGAGGCAACAGCAACCTAACGACAACAGCAATCTTCTCCCCATGGCTCCCAAGCCGGAGAGAAATATGAGTTTTTCCACTTTATGAGGATTGAAAAGGCAAAACCAGAAAATATCAATGGTGGTTATCTCTGGGTAATGTGATTATGGGGGGCTTAAACTGTATTCTTCACAGTGCTTGGCATTTTCCCCATTCAAAAAAATCCACATGACTTCTAGAATCAGAATAAAAACAGTTTAGTAAGTTAAAAAAATACAGAACCCTCACCTAGTGTCTAAATACAGAACCCTCGCCTAGTGTCTAAACACAGAACCCTTGGCTAGTGTCTAAATACAGAACCCTTGGCTAGTGTCTAAACACAGAACCCTCGCCTAGTGTCTAAATACAGAACCCTCGCCTAGTGTCTAAATACAGAACCCTCGCCTAGTGTCTAAATACAGAACCCTCGCCTAGTGTCTAAACACAGAACCCTTGCCTAGTGTCTAAAAGGCAGCAGCATCTGACTGGCTGGGGCATAAGGAATGGATTAGCTTCTCACCTGTCAACGAAGGAGATAGATAAGATAGATAGGCATGCTTGGGTCTATTGGAAGGCAAGAAGAATGAACATTTGCTGAGCTTGCTTCCTTGGTCCCTGAGCCGGGCACTGCAGGAAGTCTAAACTCCGTTGACTCGAACTCATTTCTCCCTTGGAAGCATCCCCAAGTGGTTAAGGATTCTCTGTGACCTGATGCCAACTGGCTGACCCCCTGGAGTCTCAGGTGCTAAAGATTTGGGTCATGATACTGGGTAACTGAGAAGGAATGGAGTGGGGGGAGCAATGAAATCAAACCCCTGAGATAACTGCTGAGTTTCACCACAAAGGGAATGAATGAGAGAAGCTGACGGTTGGTGTACGTTTTAGCCAACCATATATAAGTAAGGGACTCTCCTATACATGCGCACGTGGCAGTGGGCCAGGTTCTAAGGGTGATGCTCTTCTTGTGTACAAACCCCGAGTCCCAGAGGGCCGAGGAGCTTCCCCCTCCCAAAAACCAGCCCATCATGAGGTTAACCTCAGCCTTCCAGCCAGGCCAGAACTGCCACTGTTGTGTAGATTCGAAGGCAGCTTTTCATGTGGGTTTCCACACCCACACCTACCTCTATCGTACGGGCCTCCCTCGCCCATTTTCAAGGGTGCCTGGTGGTTCAGTGGTTAAAGCTCTCAGCCACTAAACAAAAAGTTGGTAGCTAGACCCCACTGGCCCCTCCCCGGGAGAAGGATGTCACAGCCTTGGAGACCCTGTGAAGCAGTTCTAACCTGTCCCCTAGGGTCACCATGAATTGGAATCAACTCCCTGGCAGTGGCTTCAGTGTTGTGATGCTATTGGACCACTCGGATAGTCTAAAATTCTATCCCTTTGTTTCGGTCATCTGGTTAGTGATCTTTTAAAAAATCATTTATTGGGGGCGCTTAACAGCTTTTATCACAATCTATCAATCCATTGTGTCAAGCACATTTGTACATTTGTTGCCATCATCATTTTCAAAATATTTGCTTTCTACTTGAGCCCTTGGGATTAGCTCATTCCCCATCACCCCCTCATCCCTCTCTCGTGAGCCCTTGATAATCTATAATTTTTTTTATGTCTTAGACCAGCTGCTGTCTCCCTTCACCCACTTTCTGTTGTCCGTCCCCTGGGAGGGCATTTTGTGGCCTTGCATGGCCTTTCTGGCCCCTTGCAGCAGGCTCCTTCTGTCCTCCCTGGATGTGGCTCAGTGTGGTTCTTCAAAGAAGCCCTGATGACCCTGCTGCCATGTGCCCCGAGACCCGTTCCCCCCACCTTACTCCCCCAACTCACTTTGTGCTCTCCCTCTGCTGTGCCTGGCTGGCCCAGGTCTCCCTAGCCTTCAAGGTCCTGCTGGGAAGCCTACACTACATCTGCAGTAGGTAACAATGAGGTGGAAACAGACAGTCAGGAGAGGCTGACAAAGAGGGACACTGCACCACAGATTTCCTAGCTCCTGTTTCCCATGATCCTCTGCGACACCTTGGCTCTTCTCCAGAAGCCAAAACATTTTTCTTTTGCATGAGTATCCTGAGTCCCCAAAGTACAGACTGGTACAAATTTGGTTTCAGGCCTATTTCACTCTTCTTTCCCCACCAATGATAACGTAATCATAATTATATAATACTAACAGCTGAACTATATTGTGCTTATTATATACATTGTTGTTGCTCTAAGAATAAAATTAGGATTATTAAGTGCTTACAGTGTGCTGGGCATGGTTTTAAATGATCATAATCTTCACACCAGCCTATGAGGCAGGCTTCAGACCTTGGTCGTCTGGCTCAAGAACCAGGGCCCTTTCCACTACCTCAGCTACCTCTTAAGATGGCGTCTTCTGGGTCCCCTCCTTCTGTCAAGGACCCTCATGCTTGCAGAAGCACCGGAGGCCAGACTGGAGTGGAAGCCATTTAACCATCAGCAACACGAGCCCCTACATCATGTTCTCCCCGATGCTCTCCCTCCTCACCCACCTCCTCCTGAGGCGGCCTAGTCCCTCTTGGAATGATCATCGGAAGACACCGCCGCAGACTGGGGCAATGTTTGTTTCCCTGTCGTTTTCACTGATTATCTGAGTTTCAGCCCTTGGACGTACAGAGGTCAAGTTTAGCAAACACCGTAAGTTGCAGAAGCATCTCTCTGAGAAACGAGAAGACATGGAGCAAACGGAACGTATTATCCAGGGTGATGCTATGACGTGGGGGGTGGTGGTGTAGAAAAGGACAGAGGTGGAGAGGCCAAAGGGGAGGAGGATGGTGGGCTCCCTCGCTGAAGCAAGAGGAGTGATGACAAAATAATCTCAAGACCCCTGAGCCCTAAGCATGGGAGGGGGCTTCAAAAAGTTCATGGCAAAATGAAACAAAGAGATCATGGAATCGTCCCACTAATTTCCGGAGCCTCCTTCATATTTCTGAATGATCTCTGAGCAAGACCGGTATATTCCAGATGCAGGCCTGAGCCTTTACAACATGTCTACCAAGGGAGAGTGGATAGGGTTACACAACAAATTGGGAACAGGCCAGACACTGCCCCTCCCTCAAGTGACATGAGTTTGAGTCTCAGTAAATCCTCCCCAAATAAAAGCAGACACTGACTGGCAGACCAAATTCAGTACTTAACTCAGGCCTGTCTTCTCCTCTTGAGCTGTCGTCTCACAGTTGAGCAGTCAAGTGGGGTATCTAGTCCTGCCCCCTCAGCCAGCCTGTCAAAGCAAGTACCTCAGGAAGAATGTTTGCTGCTCAGAAAACAGGGAAACGGCACGAGTGAAAATGGGAAGGAAACTGCTGGCTGCCCCTACCTTCCATTCTCTTCCCTTTCATGGGCACAGATAGATAAGAGATGATAGATAGATAGATAGATAGATAGATAGATAGATAGATAGATAGATAGATAAGAGACGATAGATAGATGATAGATAGATAGGATAGATAGATAAGAGACGATAGATAGATAGATAGATAAGAGATGATAGATAGATAGATGATAGATAGATAGATAGATAGATAGATAGATAAGAGAGACGATAGATAGATAGATAGATAGATAGATAGATAGATAAGAGATGATAGATAGAGAGATAGATAGATAGATAGATAGGATAGATACATATAGGCAGCTGCTTGTGGTAGTTACATTATCTAGTGTCAACTCGAGACTTTTAAGAGTGAAGGGGTTGGATTTAGCCTGTCAATCAGGTCGCAGCTTGATGACCTCATTTGGAGGCACTAAGGAGATAAATAGCTCACTCAAGGCCAGACCCAGACACTCTCTGCTTCATCCTCCTGTTGACAAGACACATGGAGCTCTGCTGATGGAACCAGAGCCACGTGGAGAGCCATGCCGGTGCTGAGATGCTTCCACTGCCACTGGATCCATAAGACTTTCCACCCACTGGCTTGTGGTCTGTCATTGCATGTGTTTCATGAGTCTGGAGAGGAATTTATAGACTGGTATCAAACATATGCGCTAATATCAGACTTATAGACGATATGGACTGGGCTGGGACATTTTCTTAATAGACAATTACTCTTGGATAGAAAGCTCTCTCTTCTACACATATGAGTATCTATGAATGTGTTTCTCTAGTCAACCCAGACTAACACACTGTCACTGAAATAATGCTGACTTATACTGAAACAAAATGATATGGTGACAGGACTGCGCCATCCCCACAACTGCTGGCATGTTCAAGTTCACCAGAGTAGTTAATGGAACTACTTCCCTGAGAGTATTGCTTGCTCCTGCCAGTCCTCTCCTGCAACATCCCCATGTCCTCCTCCAACGACTAGTCCTTCCTGAAGAGATGTCCACAGCAAGCATGCTGACAATACCCTCTGATTTCCTATCAGGTCTCCATTGGCTAATTTCCGAAAGATCACCAGACCCTTTATCCAATCTTAGTCTGAAAGCTCTGCGGAAACCTGTCTACGCATGGATGATCTCGCTATTTGAAAAACCAGTGCATAGCTTCCAGAATCGCAGTACTATGCAAGCCAGCGCGTATGACAACGTAATAGCAATACAACCCCCAAAATGGAGGTGGGCTTATGGCCACACAGAAAAAACAGCTACATTTTTGACAATCTTTGGAGCCAGATGTCCGGAGCATGCTCTGGATTGCAGGACAAGATGGGAAGTGTGTGGAGTAGGTTCTCTAGAAACGTCTTCCGTGCAGTCCTTCCGTCAGCCTTCTGGCTTCAGTGCTGATGCGCGTGTGGAGAACTACCTCTGCCAAGACACTTAACAAGTACTGCTGACTTCAGGGGGTGCGAGGGCTTGGGGCCCGGAACCTCGCGTGTGACTCAGCAGCCGAAGAAAAGCAATGAACAACTCCAAGGTTTGGAATTCACTACTGCTCATCAGCCCCTGAAAATAGGAATCGGCTGGAGTTGGGCTCGGCTCCATCCAAAGTTTCCGCGGGGACCGGTCTACTCGCTGCACAGGACAATCATGCACACCGTAGCGTCTCTGATGCGCTGTGGCTGTGAGGTTCATGAAAGTCTGACTCGCAGAGGCAGGGCCTATGCCAGGTGAATTACATTAGGAAATGCCAATATTTAACTCTCTACACATTTAAAACATGGCATGGCATGGTGTGGCAGTGAGTTTGTTATGCCTCCACGCCCCATTGGACAGCATGCAGCTCACGCATGGCACTGAATGTCAGTTACTGGGCAGAAGTGGAACCACGGCATGTATGGTGCATTAGGCCAACTGCCCAGCAAGAGGGACTCAGAACGAACAGCAATAGGAGGCGAATCACTTCCACAGCAGGATCCTGAAGAGCGTGCTTCATTAATTCCTGCCCCCTGAATTCCAGCTCTGAGACCAATTACTCAGCTCCTCCTTAAAGTCTAAGAACAGTTAGCCCCTTTCCAATGGATCTCTATCTGCCATAAGTGAAGTTGGGTCTTTATGCTACTGACTGATGATGTCAATGTCGCCTGGTTCCTGCTACTTAAAGTGTGCCCAGAGTCCAGAGGCATCAGTTGGCAACACAGACTCCCAGGCCCCTCCCACAGCAACTCCAACCACCCCTGCAATTTCACAAGCTCCCTGGGTAACTCATGTACAGATTACACTTTGAGACGTGCTGGCCTAGGCTTGTGAATCCCAAATTAGCATCTCACTCATGAGAAATGCGTTTAACAAACTGTGGTTTTTACTCTACACCAAACTATCTTTACTATGTCTTTACAAAGTCTTTCCTTTTGTGACAGGGTGACAAGAGAACGAGTTGTTGACAGAACTGTGGGCTGGGACCCTTACTTGTAAAATGAACTCGGATCCTCCCCGGGTTTCCAAGGAGCTCTGAGCGAGCTGCGGGTAAGCAGCTCGGGTGCCGACGAAAAGGCTGCCCGTCTGAGTGCACCAGGGACTTGGAAGGTCAGATGTGGCAGTCTGCTCCCGTAAAGATTTGGAGCTCCTATGGCAGGTCTTTTCTGTCCCATAAGATCACTGTGTCTGAGTCCAAATTGGCTTGAGGACAATGGGTTTTAGGGTTATGCAGGCTTCCTATATGGAATGATATTTTACTTTATTCGTTTATTTATCCAAACGTGTCTGAGCGACTCCTTAGGATGCTAGTCACAAGTCTCACAGTCAAAACCAACGAGCCGCAAGAGAAGGCTCTCAGGGTTGAAGAGGACCTTGTCTTCGGGAGCGCGCTGATGGAGCCTGCGAGCGCAGACAGAAGAAGCGAAGAGACGTCTGCAGTGCCGAATCGGGGAGAGTCCACTTCTAGGCCTGGGAATGAGGGAAACCCAGGCTACGTAGACTAAGTAGGTAGCAGGGATACCATGGCGCCTTAGCAAGCATGAACCCAGTGGCCCAAAGATTTATAGAGTGTGTCCTGGGCACCAGCGCATCCAACTATGTATCTCACACAACGGAACAGCTGTCGCGGTACAGAGGCATACTTCCCGGTCAGGGTAGAGCAGACAACTACTGGACATCCCCCCCCCCCCCCCCGCCACTCCCGAGCTCATCTGTTTAACCAGCTAAACCTTTCAAAGGCTCTGGCCACCGTTAGGAGCCAGTTAAGCATGGCTGTGGCATGCAAAGACTAGAATCCATTTCCCTGGCCATTTGTGACCCTTTCCCCACATTCAACCTCCTTCTCAGTAACCTTTGTACCTTCGGCCTGTCTGCGACTGTCTCACTCCTTCTAGCTCAGGGGTTCGCAACCTTCCTCATGCCGTGATCCTTTCATACATTCCTCAGGTTGTGGTGACTCCCAACCATACAATTATTTTCATTGCCACTTCATAACTGTCATTTTGCTACTGTTATGAATCGTCATGTAAATATCTGCTAGGCAGGATGTATTTTCACTGTTACAAATTGAACATCATTAAAGCATAGTGATTCATCACAAAACAAAATGTCATTATATAATATCAAATATTTATTTGTAATGACAAATAAATGAATTTTTTTCTTGAAGCATGGTGTAGCATGAGTAATGGTCTTGTATGTGGGTGTATCTGCATGTGGGTGGACCCGCCTGGAGACAGATAGAGGAATGGTGTCTCGGTTCCGAAGACAATCGGAAAGATGTGTTTTCCAATGGTCTTAGGTGACCCCTGTGAAAGGGTCATTCAACTCCCAAAGGGGTCGCAATTCACAGGTTGAGAACCGCTGTCCTAGCTCCTTCTAGGCCCAGGAACTCTGAGACACCCTGCACCATTGCTCAATCTCCTAGTTCCTGCATCAGCTTAGTTTGTTTGATGGGGCGGGGGTGGGGATGAGGGTGGGGCTGGGGCTAGATGAAGGGTATTGGAGTTTTGCTTCAGGAAGAGGGCTTGCTTTTTCACTCTTTCCCTCCATACAGTAGGAGCCATGGATTGGGTCAGAACAGGAGCGTGGGCGCAATAGCATTTTTAATGCAAATAAAAGGAAAGGTGAACGCCCTTGTCTCCAGTAGAGTCAGCCTCACGGCAGCCTCATCTCCTGGTGGAAGGCAGTCTTCCAAGTTGAACAATAGATCTTTCAGAGGAAGCCCAACCAACGTGACCCATTACAGGGCCCCGGACCAGCCTCGTCTGCTTGGCCTCCGTCTGGGTCTGGATTTGGGCAGAGAGCGCGCTGGGAAGAGCCGCGTTTGGATTCAGAGATGGGTGCCACTAAGTTCACCTTTCGGATTCTGGGAAAACAGACTATTTGTTTCCATGGTACTCCCAAATATTTTTCATCTGCGACTCAATATGTAAGGAGAGCGCTTCCTTTTGTTGAGATGTCTATCTGCAGTCACGGCAGATATTGTTTGGTATATGACTATGAAAATAAGCAGAGGATTTCCACTTCTCCTTATGAAGGAGCGGGGCCTTCCTCGACTGCAGGCTGTCCATGGAAACTCAAAGCCATTTAAGTGTCCCTCCCAGTTCCTCACTGTGACAAGTCTGATAGAGGAACGCATGACCCCCCTAAACATTCTGAAAGAACAGCCCACAGCCTTTCTCTGTTGACAAAACTCTATCCCAAACCCAACTGAACCTGTTAGTTGGGCAGTTCAGTTCTCCGCTCCACCACTCTCTGTTCCTAAGCCTCCCCAGCCCCCATATTCCTGCACTCCACTCAGAACTGAGAGCAGGCTGCCCCATGAACATGCCAGAATGAAGGCCAAGCCCGACACCAGTCTTCTGAAAACAGAGCCAACAGTGAAAGCCCAACCGCATTCTCTTTCAAAATGCTTCCCTGCGGGCCTCCCACCGCTGTGCTCACTGCTTCCACATTCTCTCAGCATTTTTGACCCTCTTAAGTGCTGGGAGCCTGGCAGTATAGTGATTTCCATCTGGGCTGCTCACCACCAGGTCAGCAGTTCGAAACCACCAGCCGCTCTGCTGGCAAAGATATGGCTTTCTACTCCTGTAAAGAGTTACAGTCTCAAAAGGAAAGAAAAAAACCCAAACTTGACCCATGGTTAACCTAAGTGAAGGAGAAAGAATTGTTGCCCTAATTAGGGGGCATTGAGTTTAAGTTAATGGTGGGGGAATACTTTGGAAAAGGCTATCAACAATGGTCATACAACACAGAGAATATCATAAATGGCACTGAATTTCACATGTAGGAGTTGTGGAATTGGAGAGTGTTCTGTTGTGTATATTTTCCACAGCTAAATAAAATAGCTACCCTAATAACAATGAGCCCAAGGAAGAAGAAATGTTCTACAATTGATTGGGCTAATTTGTACAACTCTTCTTGAGATGATTGAGCTATTTAATTGTGCGTTATGTGGGTGGAGTGCCAATAAAACTGTTTTAAAAAAAGAAGAACCATGTCTAATGTAAACTATGGTGTTCTTTAATCATAATGAATCAATATTTGTTCATCCATGGTAATAAATGACCCACTTCAGTCCAAGGTGCTAATAGGAGACACTGCAGCAGAAGGTAGGGGCAGACGGGAACTCTATACTGTCTATACCGTGTCTCTCTCACCTAAAACCACCCTAAGTAATACAGTGTATGTTTTTGGAAAAACCTTCTTGATTGGGTCAATTTATATTTTTAATCTACATGTACAATAGGGGCATACGCACCAGCAGTTTTCATGAGTGATTTTGGTGTAATCATATCTAATCTCAAATAAACATGAATCATTTCTTTTCCTTCCCCATGTTTTCCTGGGCTCAATGTTTTCTTTCCCCGTGTTTCCCGCTGCTGCTTTCTTCTTGTGATTTCTATTCTGCTGGGATTCGCATGACGCACTCACCAGTGTCTGCGCAGGGTGACTGCTGCCACAGGAAGTCATTTCCAAGTTTAAGCCGCACACTGATTTCTCGGGTGTGACTCCTGCTTGAGTCAATCTCACCAGAAATAACGCATTTTGATGATATCAAATGAGACAAGCTCCTTTCAAAGCAGTACTTTTCTTAATATCTTACACACTTTCCTCTCAAGAAATATCCTTTTCTCTCCGCCCCTCCTTTCCAGCCCCTGGAAGAGAAACCGTCCTGGACAGCCTCATCTCTTCACCTACAGCCTGAGTCAGTACCTGCATCTGCACACATGATGGCCCCATGGAAGATTCTTCTGCAGTGGTACTCCATCATGCCCTCTCTCCCCTGCATCTCCGGCCTCCCTCTCAGATGCGTTCTTCCCGTTAGTCCATAAACAAGTCAATACTCTCCCACACTAGGCGAGTGTCTCTGGAAGTTATACCCCCTTCTCATTAATGGTGCATCTCTCTTCTAGATTTCTCACAGGGTTGTCTCCCCTTACTCCCCCCTCACCTTCCCAGCACTCCTCTGCTTGCTTTCTGCCCTCTGCTTCTGCCCCAAGGCTCCACTGTATCTGTTCCCTCTGAGACCTATGGCCTCCTCATGGCCGGATCCAGCCAGCGCTGTTCAGTGTGAGTTGATTGGACGACTTTGGTTTTAAAAATACTCTGGATCACTCTTCCCAGGCCATGCCACCCAATTTCCCTATCTCTCCCCCACTTCATTAAATGTTTATTCTGCCCATTCTGCTCCCTTGACATTTCCTCCCCCATTTATCATGTCTTGATTCCTACCCACATGCTAACATCTACTCAGCCCAGCTCTTCGGTCTCTATTCTGAACTCTGGCCTCTTGATACAACTGGATTTTGAATGTCTCCAGCTGGATCCTCAAACCCAACATATCCAAGACCACACTCTCTTCCTCTACAAACCTGTTCTCTCCAGTATGCGTCCGCTGGATTGGGGACCTCACCATCAATCTAGTCAACTCGAGATGGGAACCTGGATGTCATCCTGTCTTGCTGTTTGCCCCTCTTTCGTACCTACCACACCCTTATGTAATCAGTCACCAATCCCTGTCAATCTGCTCCACGATCTCTTTCATCGCTCTCTCCCCTTCAGCCTTAGTACAGGCTCTCGCTCTCCTTTGTGTCACAAGAGTCTTTGAATTGATCTCTCTGTCTCTACCCAGTGTTATCACCTTCAAGTCCAGTATGCGTCTATTCTCTGCTGGGATACTCCACTGCTGCCACACCCTCCTGAATACACTCCCAGCCTCTCTTTGCCTCTAAGAACCATGATTTCTTCCCGGGTCCCTGCATGGAGTGTCCTCTTTCTTGTCTCCATCTCTACCATATTGGCCTCTCCGCCTGGGTGGTCCTTGAGCACTCCCTTTCCTTGTCCTGAGTCAGACTATTCATGCTCTGCGAGTCCCTGCATGGATGGCCTCTTTCTTGTCTCCATCTCTACCATATTGGCCTCTCCGCCTGGGTGGTCCTTGAGCACTCCCTCGCCTTGCCCTGAGTGGGACTATTCATGCTCTGCGGGTCCCTGCATGGATGGACTCTTTCTGGAGGTCATGTAGGATATCGTGTTCATGACAGTGACTTCTGCTTGGCTCTCACGGACACAGTTCTACCACCAAACTTACCCCCATTGGGTTTTAACCACCTGTTTATAGGTTCAGAGCTTTCTGCCCAAATCAAGTTTGTAGTGAACATGCATATTTAATTTTTATGCAATACCAGTTATCTGGCTTATCCTCTGTTGCTTTGTTCTATTTATGACATTTGGCAGTCTATTTCTGGCATACACCTTGTTCCTATGCTTTTTTCCTATGCACTTTATAGTTTTAGGTTTAATATTTAGGTCTTTGAGCCATATTTGGTTAGGTTTTTAAGGATAGGGCGAGGTGTGGGTTGTGTTTCGTTTTTCTGCAGACAACCATCCAGCTGTGAGTGTCATTTATAAAGAGAACCCCAGGGGTGCTATCAGGTTAAGTGTTGGACCGCTGGCCACAGACTGTCAGTTTAAACCACCCAGCCCCTCTGTGGGACAAAACTGAGGCCATCTGCTCCTGTAAGGACTTATAGGACACATCACCTTGATGGCAGAGGATCTTGCTTGGGTTTTTAAATTTCATCCTTTTGGTGGCCGCTGTACATGCTATGTTTTCCTGATTTCCTGGTTCGGAGTGTTCTCTATTAGCGCAAAGCAATCCGACTCGTTTCTGTAATTGGATCTTGTCCTTCTGCGTCTACTAACTGCTGTGCAGTCTCGGGGCTTTCGCTGTACGGGGCCATGTTTTCGAGAAACCTTCCTTACCCATCTGGATGCCCTTGAACGAGGCCTTCAAGGGCAATGTGGAATGTGAGCAGTGGTAAAGGGCATCCTTGTCTGAGTCCCATTCTTGTGGGGGATGCTTTCCGTGTCTCTCCTTTAAGAGCATCCTTGGCTTTTGGGTTTGCATATATGTCGTAAATTACCTTGAACATTTTTCTTTCTATTCATATTTTCTTTTTTTTTCAATCAGGAAAGCGTGTTGAATTTTACTAGATGCCTTTTTTGCATCAATTTAGATCATCATGCGATTTTTCAAATGTTTCCTGTATGTAGTGTACCACATTGATTGGTTTTCTAATGTTGAACTATCCTTCCACTCCTGGTACAACTCACGCCTGATCAGGATGTAGTCTGGTTTTGATGTGCTATTGAATTCTGTTGGCTAAAAGTTTGTTGAGAATTTTTTATGAAGATCAACGACTACAGCTGTCAGTACACATCAAACTTCAATGTAAAGACAACAAAAAGCTGCAGTCATGAAATCATATGATGTAGGGTCTGGGAAAATCTGCTGGAAAAGACAGCTTTAAAGGGTTAAAGAGCAAAGCGGATGCTCTGAGAACTAGACTGCACCTGGCCCAAGCCATGGTCTCTCCAATTGCTCCGTATGCATGTCAAAGGATGCAGAAGACTGGAGCAGAATGGATATATTTGTACAATGATGTTGGTACCATGGACTGCCGGAAGAATGAACAGATCTGTCTTGGAAGAAGTGCAGCCAGAATGGTCCTTAGAAGCCAGTGAGACGTCATTTCAAGTACTTTAGCCACGTTATGGGAGGGCACCAGTCCCTGGAGGGGGACGTCAATGGGGAGACCTTCAAGGAGATGGATGACATCGTGGCTCCAGCACAGCCCTGATTGTGAGGATGGCCTCGAACCAGGCAGTGTCCATTCTGCTGTACCAAGCTCACTAGGAATCGGAACCAACCCAATGGTCCCCAACAACTAACCACCGGGGTATAGTTGTCTGGCTTTGGGATCAGAATGCACTGGGAAACATTCCTTCCTTTTCTATATTCTGGAAGAGTGGGAAACATTCCTTCCTTTTCTATATTCTGGAAGAGTTTGGAGAGAATTGGTACTAACTCTTTTCTGAATGTTTGCCAGTATTCTTCAGGGACACTTTCTCAGCCAGGGCTTTTCCTCCCCTTGGGAGTTTTTCCGGTGACTTCTTCAGTTTCTTCTTTTGTGGAAGGGTCTGTTCAAGTAGGTAGTGCAGTTCTAGCAATTTGTCCACTTCTATGTTTTCTAATTTGTTGGTGTATATTTTTTAATAATATGCTGTTTAGATCCCCATGCTCGCAGGTAATCTTGTTATAATGTCAATGTCACCCATTTAACATCTTATTTTGGGTTATTGACAGCTTCTTATCTCCCCTCACCCCCTCCCACTCCCTTGTCAGTTGGCCAGTGTTTTTTTTTTTTTTTATATATCTATTTTATTGCTTGTTTCAAAGAACCGGCTTCGAGACTTTTTGATTCTTTCTACTGTTTTTCTGCTTTCTATTTCCTTGCTCTCTGTTCTGATCTTGATTCGTTCCTTTTTTGGGGTGTCAGCGAGGTCCTGTTGCTGCTACTTTTTCTGTTGGTTCAAGTTGTAGAAAGACGCCATAGACTCCGGCCCTTTCTTCTGCTTCCTGAGGCCTGTGCTTATTGCTATACCTTCCCTCTGGCCACCGCTTGTTGTTGTGTCCCAAAAGCGTCGGTGCGTGTCATGGCTAATTCTTCGGACTCAGAGTGCTAAGCCTTTATTCTGAGGTGCCTCTGGTTACACCTGAACCTCGACACTGCTTGTCAGCTGCCAAGCAAGTCAATCCTTTTTACTACCGCCTGGGATGTCAGCTCAAGGAAAGGTCTCAGTGCATACTGGGTGAGCAAACAAAGGCTGTTTTTGTTTTTAATCATTTTAATGGGGGCTTTTACAGTTTATAATATCCCATACATCAATTTCATCAAGCATATTTGTATATACATTGCTATCATCCTTTTCAAACAGAGTATATAAAGTTTTCATGAAGGCATAAACTCTTTCAAGACCGTAAACAGCCTCAAGGCACACTTCTTGGCTCTATTCCTTCAGTCAAAAATGATTATTACAACAAAAGAGTAAAAATAACAGCACTTTGGACTGAGGAAAAACAACTCAGTAAAGGAAAACTTGTTTCACTTGGTTCTCTGACACAGGATATACAGAAGGCAACTGCTGTGTTTTCTAGGATTTTTTTCCACGCCCTTCCTCCCAAATACTACAAATACATGATTTCATCTGCCCCTGGCCCTGAGGTTGGAATACACCGTTCATTGCTACCTTGGGGCTCACTTAAATGAAAAGGGTAGGTGGAGGATACATCGATCAGTAGAAAGCGGGCTAGCCAGAGGCCCAGTCTCAGCATTTACTGGATTTCACCTTGTGGTTCTCTTGGAGTTCACCCTTCATACAGGAAGCATCTGGGTTTTTATGCCAGGTTGTGAAAACTGTTTATGTGGCAAATTGCTCTCTTCCAAATCCCTGTTTACTCATTGTGCCTAAACCCAGCACTTTGTGATTGCTTTCTTGCTGAGTGAGAGTTTCCTATTAGGCTGTGTGTGCACGTGTGTGCACACACACTCACCCAGCTAGGCTCCGGCTTTGAGAAACTCCCTCAGAGGGCCATCATGAGGAACATCACCGTGTTTGTGTCCGCTGTCCACACTGCAGCCTATTTTAGAGACACGGATGGTACTTTCAAGATGGCTGAGTTAGCGTCTCAATGAGTCAGTCATTGCAAAAACAATGACTTCATGTCTAAACAGCTACTATTGGCCGAGAGCTCGCCACGGGCAGCGAGCTTGTTAACTGATTTGTAGGCATCGGCTGAGTCTCTGCCATGTGCAGGGCAGCTGCTACTATAACCCGTACTTGGCAGATAAAGAACCCAAGGTTTGAGGAGTTAAATAACTGAATCCTGGCTGCCAATAAGTGGAAGAGCTGGGATTCAAACCCAAGCCTGTCCGGAGCCGGAGCCTTGGCTGTTAATTGCTAACTTGTGCTGCCTCCGTTTCAGAGCCAATGACATCTCTTCTCCTCCGATGGCTTTTGGTCGGTGCCGAGCTGACATGGTGAACACATGGGGCTGCTCGGGTTGGCACAGGGGCAGACCGCGAGTTCCTCTGACTCGTCTCCTTCTTGCCTCACCTTGGCCTTTCAAAGGACTAGACCACATTTTGCAAACCAGTGCTCCAAGGGAGTAGAACAAAGAGCTCACTTCTTGTTTGTACTGTACAGTGTCAGAGAGCATGCTCTGTACACAGTCAGTGCTCAACGAGTGTCTACTGCAGGAAGATAGCTCTGAAATGGGAGCATCCCCTCCTGAGTCCATCTACAGACACCACAGGTTCCTAAGACCCACAACAGACCGCCACCAAAGGGCAACAAGCAAGTCTGGACTTTGAGTTAATCCTAGGGACGGATATGCCTCTGGAAGGGCTTATGACGGCTCAGTTGTGCCCAAAGTGGAGAGATTAGACTCCCGAGGAGCTGCCGCAGCAGCAGGGGGGCTTGGCAGATCCCAAATGATCCTGGAGGGACCTTCCTCATAGGCTTGTTTTTTGTCTAGCCGTGTTTTCCATGCTGGACACTGCCAGGTGACAAAGCCTCCTCAGGGGAGAAACTTGCCATCCCACTGGGATAATTCCAAAGTTATTCCAAGAGTTCCTGCTCAGAACAGATCAAGCCAATCAGGAAGCTCCTCCACATGGGCTGTGCCCAGTGAATTGTTTCCCACTTGGACACTTCCTGCGATTGTTCTCTGACATGTTCTTAGAGCCCTGCCCATTCCTCTCCGGGTTCTGGCCCTCCCCTCCTGTGCAGGGCTGAACCCACGGCTTCGGATCAAGGCCCCCAGCACCTGGAATGAAAGTAGGGGAGGCTCTTGGCCCAGGTGGCCAGCTTAGACACCAGAGTGCTTGGGTCTCGGCTTTGGGAGAGGGGCTTGACATATCCTGGTTCACCAACCCTCTCATTGCGTATCTCGCATGTGTTGGGCTATAGGCACAGCGATGGTTACACAGTCCTTACTTCTGATAAAGTTATCATCTGGTGGGGTGGCAGCTATATAAACAAATAATTATGTAGCACTTGCTGGAGCTCAATGTAGGAGTTCAAATTACTATAGAAACACGGAGAAGAGGGCTTGCCTCACTCGGCGTAAGAGGAGGCAGGGCAGGCTTGCAGAGCTGGTAACGACATTTCAGCAGACTCCTGAACCCCACCCACCGCCATCTAGTTGAGTCTGACTCACAAACTCAGTGCCCTTCCGTTGATTCCGACTCGGTGGTAAAGCCTCCCAGGAGTAGGTAGCCTAGTCGTCCCCCCAGAGGGGCTAGAGGGTTTGAACCTCTGACCTTTCAGTGACAGGATAAGAAAAACAATGACCAAGGCAGAGGAAGGCTTAGAAGACATGCCCAGCCACGAGGAGAGATAGCATGGTCACAGAGACTCAACCACGTGTGAGTCCTTCTGCTGTGATTGTTGGGAGCATCTTCACTTTGGCCCCCAAACTCATGGCCACTCCGTGCACAACCGCCTGGGCTGGTGCCGGGGAGGCGTTGGTGATTTTTGGAAGTCATTGCCAGGGCTCTCCTCCCAGTCTGTCTGAGTCGGGATGCTCCGCGGATGTCTGCTCAGCATCATAGGAGCATGCAAGCCTCCACCGAGAGGTGGGTGGGAGCTACGCAGGAGATGCTGTGGGCAGAAAGCCCCTCTAGGCCTCCCACGGGGAAGGGGAGGCTTCTACCACATAAGCACCATGGCCCCCAGTCCCTCTGTCACGTTGGGCTGTGCCAAGGGCCTGCTTGATGGAGAGAGTGTGATGGGCGGGTGGGGTTCAGGAGGTGAGGGCCACGACATACTGTACTGAGGAGTTTAGAACTGACCTGGAATGTAACAGGAAACCATTTACATTTTTTAATAAATCATTTTATTGGGGGCTCTTACGTATAGTATAAGAAAGCACACATCCATTATCTCAAGAAGACATGTACAATTATTGCCATCAAAACATAACCTTTCTTTTTGAGCTCCTTTTCCCCCTCCTTCCCTCCCCTGCCACCCCTTCAAACCCTGACTATATCATGTATTGTTGTCACTATTTATACATATCTTACACCGCCCATTCTATCCCTCCACCTACTATGCTGGTGTTCTTCCCTCCATGGGGATTATTCTGCCATCATTGCTACCCATTCCCCCTCCCCTCCCTTCCTTCCCCTTCCCTTCCCTGACCCTCCTGGAATCCTTGCTCCCATTACTGTTTCTAAGGGGGTTTGTCTCTCCTGAATTCTGTATATTGCAAGCTCGTGTCTGTGCTGCTGTCTGTACACCGGTCTAGTGGGAACTGCGAGACTAGACTGAAATCATAATAGTGGGGCGAAGGAGGATTAATGAACTAGAGGAATGTTATGTATTTGGTCCACGCTTAACTGCCCCCTGGATGCACTTCTCCTCTGTGCATTTATCTGCCTGCTTGTGTGAAGGGAGCGATGATATCAGCGATGCGTGAGGAAGGCCAGTGGGCAGCTGTGCAGAGTGCATTTCGATGTGTGGGGACGGGCCAGAGAGAAAGCACGGTGAGCCAGTCCCAGGATGATGAGGCTAGGATGGACAGGGGCTATGGGGAGAAGTCAGATGGGCTCCATTCCCTGATAGGAGACTGACTTTAAAAGCTTTAGAAAAGTCATCTCTTTCAGCACTACTAGAACCCAGGCTGGGCTGGGGGGAGAAGCACCATTGAATTGTGAATCTATAATAAAAAGTAGATTGTGGTTTCTCAGAGCTTGTGTGGGGTTAGCCAGCCCCACCCCCCACCCCCAGAGTCTTTCCATCCCGCCTACCTCAGTCATTTCCCCACAACAGCCCAGCCATCAGAAATACGGAGGGGCCCTGGAGGAAAGGAAAATGGCAATTCTGCTTCCTTTGATGGTCGGTGGTAAAGGTTATGTCAGGGTATGAATCTGCACCTAATTTAAACTATTCCAAGAAATGAAATCGCCTCAGCCTAACGAGCTGTACCACTGCCCTCATGTGGCTGCAGTCGGAGTAACAGGTGAAAGGATTAATCATCACAAGGCGAAGGGAGATACACAGAGCCCGGAACACGGAGTGCCCAGCATGTCCTGGGTGGGTAGCAGCTACGCTGAGATCTGTCACCGTTGGTTCCCTTTACCACGTTCACACAAGTCTCCAGCATCTCCCGGGCCATTTTCTATCTTAAGAGACGCAATAGGGAGATTTTTGTCTACAAATTCATGAAAGACAGGTTCTATGGGGACACTTTTCTAGAGGGGTGGAAGTTTGGAGGCAGAAGCATCTACAGGCCCTGGCCCGGGGGACAGAGATGGAATGGTCCTGGTGGACCATTGTCACACCGAGCCCTGCAGAAGGTCACGAGAGTGAAGTGCACCACCTCTACTATGATTCCCTGCCATCGAGTTGATGTCAACTCACAGCAACTCTATAGGACAGGGTAGAGCTGCCCCCCATAATTTCCCTAGACTGTTTAGGGGGAGTAGGAAGTCCTGTCTTTCCCCTTTGGAGGGGCTAGTGGTTTCGAACTCCCGACCATGAGGATTCCAGTCCAACACATAGCCACTATGTCACCAGGGCTGCAGCCTTTAGTTCAAGGCATTGAACCAAAAAGGTTAGTAACTCAAAGTAGAATGTAACAGACTATCTTTGATGTGCTTCATTCCTTTGGTCGTTAGTCCTGATTCTGTTTAACCACAGCTGCCTGTGTTGAGAAGTTGAGCGACAATACTTTGAGAGGAGCAAATAACGAATGGCTGCCAGCAGCCTCCTGGGTACCTGTAGGCCGTTCTCGGCTTCCCATGAAATCCCCCACTCCCCCACTAATAAGAATAGAAAACATTCTAATAACAATTGGAAACATTCGCATGGTGTCTTAGCGCTTACAAAATCCCTTCACAGCCATGCGGCTTGTCTCATCCCTGTGCTACAGATAAGAAGGTTGAGAGGAAGAAAAAGAAAAGCCAGAATCCAATCGCCTTTCAAACCATGACCTGATTTTAGCTAAGCCCCCCTTTCTGTTTGAGGCCACAGGCTGTAGTGGGGATGCGCCAGGATCAGGGCTCTGAACACAGCTCGGCCATTTCCTGCTAACGCGTCTAAACAAGGCTCGGTTTCCTCGTCCACCCTACTGCCCTGCAGACGACGAGCTGAGTCAAAGTGAGGACGCGGAGTGAGCATCGGAAAGAGCTCAGCGCACTGTCTGGCCTGGTAAGCAAGCACAGTTTAAATGCTATTTTTCCTTCTCTTCCAGCGCTTAGCAACATACTTTCAAAGATAATTTTCTGTGAAAAACTACATGTATTACTTTACAAAACCAACTCAAGCATACTACTAAACATCTTTAAACTCAGCTTCTTGACCAGCGAGATGGATGGACACAGTGGCTACCACACTGGACTCGGGCAAAGGAACCATTGGGAGGATGGACCGGGCAGGGCTTGGTTCTGTTGTGCACAGGGTCACTGTGGGCCAGAACGGGCTCGATACCACCGAACAGCAATGTCGTCTGGAAGTTTCAAAAACATCACAGAGTCTTCACATTAAACCCGTTTTTCAGAGCGCACAAGTCCTAGCATTTAAACGATGAAAGAATTGTTTGTTTGAAGGATGGTGAAATTTAAATGCATGCGTGTGAGTATCTGTGCAGAGCTACACATTTCTTACAAATCCAGAAAATCCAATATCAAGTTTCTATGTAAGAGACTGGGCGGTAACAGGTTTGGTTCATTGGTTCTACATGAGTTGATTCCCACTCTTGAGCAGCAGAACGGCTGCAGAAGGTTTCGAAAGCTGCCGTCTTCACAGGAGCAGACTGCTACATCTTCATCCAGGGAAGTGGCGGGGAGGTCCAACTTTAAGCACGGAGCAGCTTAGGCGTAACCACTGAACCACATGGCTACCTGCGGTTTTCTGTTGGTGAGGCAGAGGTGCACTTAGGGGGCCAACTAGTGGAAGTAATGGCATCATCATTAATCGTGCTGGATGACTAGTTAGTAGTTAGAAACCACTAGCCACTCTGTGGGAGAAGAGGAGGCTTTCAGCTTCCATACAAAGTTAAAGTCGGGGAAGCCCACGGGAGCAGCTGCACTCTGTCCTCTAGGGGTCGCTGTGAGTTGGAATAGACCCCATGGCAGGGTCGGGGGAGCCTCAGAGAGAAAGGGAGTCCTTGGAGGGGGCAACCGTGAACGGGGCTGCAAACTGCGAGGCTGGAGTTTAGCATCCCCACAACGTCGACCTAGAAGATAGAGCTACTTTCAAAAACCCAAGCACTGAAAACCCTGCAGAGTACAATTCCACACTGGGTCACCAGCAACTGGATCCAAAGCTTGAAGGGCCACTCTATGGTTGGCCTGGGTGAGAGACTCCGTGAGATAAGTGACCGGCTGTCCGCTGTCCTTCCTGGGAGAGACAACAACATACCACAGACCGTAACGGCCTCTGGACGTAGCCGGACTTTGCCTTGGCTGTTTATAACAGGTGGTTGGGTTGAGAAGAGCCAATTGGGCTTCCATGACAACCTGCTGCCCTTGCCAACTAAGCTCCATTCCACTAAGCCCACGTGGCTAGAGTTTCCTAATGACAGCATCATCCAGGAAGGCACATCCAACTCTAACGCTGAGATCCAGCTAAAGAGCGAAATAAGCCAAAGGCTCACTGAGGGCAGGGAAAGACCCTTCAGTAGACAGTCTGGTTCCAGCTAGTGATATCCACGTGCACAACTTCCTGCTCAGTAACAGCCAGCCAACGCATCCTATGGCAGCTCAGCCCTGCTGTTCTCTTTCTTACGAAATCGGCCTGGAATCCTTTCCAATGAACAGCACATGACTTGGTCTCCTTTAGCTTTTATTAGTGAGACCAATGTTTCTTTAAAAGATTCAAGTATTAAAAGTTTCAGAACCAAAATGAAAGTTACCTCTCTCCTGATAATAAGAAATATTTGGGGGATGGGTGGGAAGTTTTAATATCCAACAAAGGGATTCGTGAGTCCTAGAAACCTAGCTCCAGAAACCAGATCACCGACAGCACTTTATGCAGAAACCTTAAAGAGCTGTTTAATTATTATCGGGGAGATGGTGGGTCATTTGAGGACAATGACTGTGCCATTTAGCTCAGCCTCCATTGGGAGTTGGTAAACAAGACTTGAATGAATAAGCTTGAGAAGATAAATCTCAAAAAAAAAAAAATAGAAAGATAAATCTCAGCCAAACCCCACTGAGCTAAGAACTCAAATACTTAGTCCTCAACGATCATTCCTTTCTCTGAATTCCTATCGCCTTGAGGACAGGTCTGAGAGCTCCCGGCACTTGTGGCAAACATACTCCACCCAGTGGATGCCCAGACTATTGGATCAGAGGAAAAGATGTTGACTTATTTTCTGTAAGTCCAGTACCTTCTCTACTGCTATGCATGGTGCTCTGTGCACATCTAGTTCATCATCAGGGCCCAAATGAGTGTGAAACCAGAGCATTGCTGGCCAGTAAATTCTGAGCATGGATGCTGGGCCTCGCAGTACCGTCAATCATTCTGAACACAGGAAAGCCATGTGAAGGAAAAGCAATCATCTCGTTTTAGTTCATACTGAGAAGGTGTCAGCCAGAGTAGCGCAGGCAGATTCACTTTCCGTTGACAATGTCTACGCAGAGACAACTTAGGGGCCTTTGTAGGGTACTGGGTGTGGGTGTGAGTGCAGGTACGGTGTGAGTGTGGGTGCGGGTGGGGGTGCGAGGGTGGGTGTGAATGCGAATGCAAGTGAGGGTGAGTGCGTGTGCGAGTGTGGGTGCGAGTATGGGTGCGAATGCAGTGCAGGTGTGAGTGCGGGTGTGAGTGAGGGTGTGAGTGAGGGTGTGGGTGTGAGTGCTGGTGTGGGTGCGGGTGTGAGTGCAGTGTGAGTGCGGGTGTGGGTGTGAGTGCGGGTGTGGGTGTGAGTGTGGTGTGAGTGCGGGTGTGGGTGTGAGTGTGGTGTGAGTGAGGGTGTGAGTGCGGGTGTGGGTTTGAGTGCGGTGTGAGTGAGGGTGTGAGTGCGCGTGTGGGTGTGAGTGCGGGTGTGAGTGCGGGTGTGGGTGTGAGTGCAGTGTGAGTGCGGGTGTGGGTGTGAGTGCGGGTGTGGGTGCGCGTGTGGGTGTGAGTGCGTGTGTGGGTGTGAGTGCAGGTGTGAGTGAGGGTGTGGGTGTGAATGTGGTGTGAGTGCGGGTGTGAGTGCGGGTGTGAGTGCAGTGTGAGTGAGGGTGTGAGTGCGGGTGTGGGTTTGGGTGTGAGTGCAGTGTGAGTGAGGGTGTGAGTGCGGGTGTGAGTGTGGTGTGAGTGAGGGTGTGAGTGCGGGTGTGAGTGCAGGTGTCAGTGCGTGTGTGGGTGTGAGTGCGGGTGTGAGTGAGGGTGTGAGTGCGCGTGTGGGTGTGAGTGCAGTGTGAGTGAGGGTGTGAGTGCGGGTGTGGGTTTGGGTGTGAGTGCAGTGTGAGTGAGGGTGTGAGTGCGGGTGTGAGTGAGGGTGTGAGTGCGGGTGTGGGTGTGAGTGTGGGTGTGAGTGCAGGTGTGAGTGCGCGTGTGGGTGTGAGTGCGGGTGTGAGTGAGGGTGTGAGTGCGCGTGTGGGTGTGAGTGCAGTGTGAGTGAGGGTGTGAGTGCGGGTGTGGGTTTGGGTGTGAGTGCGGTGTGAGTGAGGGTGTGAGTGCGGGTGTGGGTGTGAATATGGGTGTGACTGTGGGGAGAATGTCGTCATCACACCCTGCTCCCATCACCGTGTTCTTCCTTCTTTCTGTAAATATGTAGGGAAGCCCATTTCCTGGGCAGTACATTAGGATTTGGGAGTACAAAGGTGAATACTGCACTCTCCCCTTTCTCTGTTTTCTCCCCAAGAAAACAGGGAGAGGAAATAACTTAGTATGTGTTCTCATAGGGTAAGTTTGGGGAAATAATTGTCCTAAGGGGCAGTGAGCCAGTGTTCAGAGGTAAGGTTTCTAAACTGCAATGTAAAAGATCAGGAGGAGTCCACCAGATGAAGAGTCAATGACTGTTCTAGGCAGAAGAGAAGGACGTAAAAACAACAAGACACAGAAATGGGAGGTGTCTTTAGGGACTGGAAGGAAGCACTGGCGTGGTCATCATGGGAGGTAGAAGTGAAAAAGCAGAAGTCATATAAAAATGGTTTTCTAAGCCATATTAAGGCATTTAGATTTTCAAATTCAGGAAACATCAGACATGAGACCAACATTCTTTGAAAAGATCCGCGTTGACTAGTCACAAACAGGAAAAAGGGCTAAGCGACAGAGAGCGCACAGACATGAACTCTGACAGAAAGCTGCTCTAGCCCTGGTCGAGGGGGATTCGAAGACAGCGTGGGAGGAAGGGAGAGCTGGTACAGAGGCCTGTGTGTGTGTGTGGGGGGGTGTAAAATATGGGAGGTGGGGTGGATGAGTGGTTTGAACTGTTGAACAGAGAGGTGAGGGTCATAAACGTAACCCCTTCTCCCATCTCCACCTAGTCCACAGAAAAAAATATATATGAAGGAAAAAATAAGACATTGCAACAATCTAGATCAAAGGTACTGATGGCGTGAATCATGTCACGGTGGTGGTGGGAAGAGTGGGAGGATTCCAGAAATCGGGAAGATGGAAAGGTATTGGTTACATGAAGAGGTTGTAGGAGGAGGACGGGCAACGCTGGGACAACGCGGTGCACCGTGGTGTTTTTCAACGTGATGAATTATGGAAGGAAAGGAGACCAGTTCTTAAAAACCACGAGTTCAATATGTGACATGTTGTTTTAGGGGTTGGGAGACACCCACCTGGGTATGGCCATGATGTGGTTGACTACCTGGGGAGCACAAGGCTGAAAGAACGCTTGTATCTCAGGGGCCATGGGTCTAGTCAGTGGTTCTCAACCTTCCTGATGCCGCAACCCTTTCATACAGTTCCTCATGCTGTGGTGACCCCCCCCCCCAAACATAAAATTATTTTCGTTGCTACTTCATAATTCATACTGTAATTTAGCTACTGTTATTAATCGGGAGAACCCTGCGAAAGGGTCACTCAACCTTCAAAGGGGTCTTGACCCAGAGGTTGAGAACCGCTGGTCTAAGTGATGTCACTGGGAGAGAGTGAGAACCAAGCGGAGGGCCAAGGTAAGAACCTCCAAAGGGCAAAAACAAAACCACGAGTTAAAGGATAGACAGAAAAGCCGGGGGGAAGATCCAGGATCTGATCGTGCCAAGGAAACCAAGGCGGGAGCACGGAGCGTATTTCGATAAGCAGGGCGTGTTCAGGCGTCTCAGTTACTGTTGAGCCTTGACTACAATGAACATTCAAAAATGCCCGTTGTATGAACCTACTAGCTGGTCACCGAGCCTCGCTGCTGCTGGGCCACGGGGTGTCCTGGAGAGAGACTGGGAGGTAAGGAGTAGAGGTGCCGGGCAACTGCTCAGAAAGTGTGCTGGTGAAGGGGCGGGGAGACGGAGAGGACAGGGACTCGGGTTCTTGTGATATGGGAAGGCTGTTTGATAAGTCAGCTGTGCATGCCTATGGTCATCACTGAGTGCGGTCCTGCGTTCGCTCAAGTTCTACTTTTTTAATATGGAGAATGATTTTGAAAAGGAGCAATGGTTCCAGAAGCAATGGCGACTAAAGGAAACACGTGCCAGCTCTCATGAACGTGACGACCTGAGCAGGTCCAGTCACGCGGTACTGTCAACACAGAGAAAGGCAGAAGTCTGCATTGAGCACTCTGCAAAGGTGTCTTCCAATGGCTGAGAAAGAGCAGTCACTCTGAGACGTTTCTTAGCCTGCAAACTTGTGTGGGGCGGTCACTTTAGAGCATGGGACTGTATGTGCGCGGGAGTGAGTGGGGGTTGTACAGAACACACGAAGTTGCACTTGTACTTGAAACCGTGGGGCGTGGCTGCTGCTATGCCCTTGGGAAGGTGTGAAGGGTGCCCTTACGATTGCAGGGACAGCAGGGCACCACTGCTTTGGTGCAACCTTTTAGCAATTATTTTTTAAAGACCCCTTATTCATTTTCCTGACGGAACAGAAACAAACCCTACAAATAGATCGCATTGAGTACTTAAGTTAATTAACGTTTTTTGTCCTACTAAATCATCACTGTTTCTTGGCTTAATGCGATTACATAGAATTCATTGCAACATAAATCCCTCTACTTCAGTGATTAAAGAACATCTCACCTAAACAGCTGCTCCACAGCCTGCCGTCCTCGGAGGATCTGCTATTGCATGCAGCGGAGCCTTCGGGAGAAGACAGGACTAGAGTGGAACACGAGTTCATTTCTAGAGCGGGGTGATGGACCATTCCCCACCGACACTCGGTTTATCCTGAACAAAGTGAACATGGTTGGGAATATAATTCAGAATGTCATCAATTCCCTTTCCTAATAACGAAGAGGAGAAAACAGCATGGCTCAGAGTCATCATCCCATTTGCTTGCAGAAAACAAAATGTAAGTTTTAGATCACAGGAGGTAATAAATATCCGCTTTCATGTTTGTCTAGCATTTTAGTGTATTGATATGTAGTAACCTGTTTGATACAAGTAATAGCAACTCTATGATGTATCTACTCTGATTATTCCCCTTTTACAGATGAGGAGAGCAAGGTGCCAAATATGAAGTCAACAGCTGAAGGCCACAGGAAGTGGTGAAGCACAGGTTCAAGGTGAGTCAGAACCCTGAATCTCAAGCCTATGTTACAAAGCCTCCCAGCAGGCAGGAGTTGGTTTCAGTGTCTCTGTAAAAAGTTGTGTGATGAATGTTTAAACCACACTTTTCTGTTACTGGAATTCTGTATATAGCCCGAGATTCACTTCTTTTTTATTTATTTATTTATTTTGCATTGAACATTTTATTTTTCATTTGCATTCAATCCATACATAAATATATATTATTCCTCTTTCATTTCTGAAATTTTCTCTCTTTTATTTACATTTTATTAGGGACTCACACAACTCTTATAACAATCCATACATATACATACATCAATTGTATAAAGCACATCCATACATTCCCCGCCCCAATCATTCTCAAAGCATTCGCTCTCAACTTAAGCCCTTTGCATCAGGTCCTCTTTTTTTTCTCCCTCCCTCCCCGCTCCCCCCTCCCTCATGTGCCCTTGGTAATTTATACATCGTTATTTTGTCATATCTTGCCCTATCCGGAGTCTCCCTCCCCCCTTCTCTGCCGTCCCTCTCCCAGTGAGGAGGTCACATGTAGACCCCTGTAATCAGTTCCCCCTTTCCAGAGATTCACTTCTATGGAGCAGACTCACTGAAGACTAATGACCAAAGACCAGAGGAGTTGTGAGATGGCCTTAAGGACAGCAAACACGAAGAGAGCAAAAGATCATTGAGAAAGATGATGTTAATGGCGGTGGGATCATTTGGAAAAGGATATCAATAACAGTTGCATAATACGAAGAGTATAATTAATGGTACTGAATTATACATGTAGAAGTTGTTAAACTGGAAAACATTTTGTTGCATATATTTTTGCCATAATTAAAAAATAATTACATAACAACGAGTACAAGAAAGAGGAAAATGTTCTAGAATTGATTGCGGCAATGACTGTACAACTCTTCTTGATAGGATTGAATTATTGAATTGGATGACATGTGGATGATGTGCCAATAAAACTGTTAGGAAAAAAAAGAAAGAAAGAAAAGACCACAAGGGATGCCAAAGGAGACTCTGAAACTTGGCCATGAACATGAGAAGCTCAAGCGACTGGAAGAAATGATGAAGTGAAAAAGCTGAACAGAAATTTCAAAAAGTGACCGAAGAGGACAAAGTAACGTAGCATCTTGAGGTAAAGAAGCCAAGGGAAGAACCCACTCAGAAGAACCCACCCATGCTCGGATGCCATGGCGATGTCCAATGTTATGAAAGTTTCTACACAGCTGACTAGGAGCCCTGGGGATGGAGGGGGTTCTGTGTTCGGCTGCTAACTGCGAGGTCAGTAGCTCGAAACCACAGGCATCCCAAGGTAGAAGGATGAGGCGTTCTGCTCCCATACAGATCTACCCATAGGGGCAGTTCTATTCTGTCCCATTAGATTGCTAAGGGGTCAACATCAATTCCATCGTTCCTTTCCTCGGCTGCCGCTAAAGTGCTCTGTTCCCCTGTGGAAGCGAAGGGCGAGTTGGGATGAGCCCTTGCTCTCTCTCTTGCAACTAGCATTGTGCTCGGCAGCCCGCCAGCCCTGGACCCCCGCCCCATGTCCCAGCTCATCCTGCAGGACAAGATCAATGCCCTCACTGAGGCGGCCGAGGTGAATGTTGAATCTTTGGGGGCTGGCTTGTTCAAAGGCACCCTGTCTTCAATGTAGGAGCAGGCGGGCGTCCTCCAGCAGCCAGCACCCCACCACAGGGAGGACCTGCCCCCTCTACTGCCCAGCTGCCTCGCAGAGAAGGAAGTGAGGGGCTTTGGTCTTTTTGATGAAACCCCTTTGTAACCTGTTCAATAAAACACTGAACTCTTAATAAAAACTTTAAAAAGGAAATGATTTGACACTAGGGAGTATTGAGTGAACAACTTACTTGTAATCTCTGCTCCTATCTAGTTGCAAACTGGGAATAAACAGTGGGCGAACTAGCACAGTTCAAAGACCACACTTTGGGCAGGACTGGGTTTAGCCATTTTTCTCTTTACAGCAAGGTCTCTGATGACCTGAGCAGAGAGAACATCACTCTGACCACCTAGACCTAGTTTTTATTTGTTTGTTTTTGCTTTGTTTTATAAGCATCTGGAAATTAAAAAGCTACATCTTAATTTAAAAAAAATGTCTGCTGCAGTAACTGCAGTCTCTCAACACTCCAACCTGCTCTCCCCCACGACTGGCTGGATTCTACTCAATCCATGTCAGAGTATTGTCTTGTTTCTTTTGCCCTGGTAGTTTCATTTCCTGCTGGAGCTGACAGGCCCAGTGCAGGCAGGCCAGCCCCCAATCCCTGCTGAAGACCCAGGACAACAGACTCCAGCTGTTCTCAGAGCGAGAGGGGACCCGGGAGCAGAACAGCTGCCCCTGGCCAGGCAGGAAAGCAGTGGCCACTCCCTTTCATTTCTGTGCCCCCAAACCTCCCTTCCCTCCTCTGCCCTGGGCCACAGTGGTGAGGGCAGGGGAGCACATCCAGTGTGCCCAAGGGAAGCTGTCTTTCAAAATTGTGTGGCTGGCTTAGGATGGGGGCATCGCTCTCCACTGTTCTGAAAGTAGAGAGGGGGTCTGGACAAGTCAACTAATTTTGTGTTACACATTGGGCATTGTCTCCACACTCTTCCATCATGATAGTGAGAAGAGAGCCACCCAGGCACCAGGTGCTGTGTCCTTCGAAGGACTTAGAGACCCACGAGTTTCACAGTAGAAGGTAAGTCGGCGCAGATGCATATTAAGATTTTACTACCCTAGAAGGCTCAAAGCTTTTACAGTTATTTAAGAGTTGTCTATCACGTGAAGT
Organism: Tenrec ecaudatus; assembly: GCF_050624435.1. Taxonomy (NCBI): domain Eukaryota; kingdom Metazoa; phylum Chordata; class Mammalia; order Afrosoricida; family Tenrecidae; genus Tenrec; species Tenrec ecaudatus. The sequence continues at coordinate 47,166,706 of NC_134539.1, read as the reverse complement.
TAATTGTGATGAAGAACGTGTTGTAAGTAGTGTCGGTTCAATGATTTCTGAGTCAGGTGAACGTATAGAGCATGAAAGGGTGCATAGGAATTGTCTATAAGTCAGATGTTTATAAGCCAGGGACTGTTTGTGCATATATAAACTTAATCCACACAACCACCCAATCGAATGTATCTATTACTCTTATCTTTTTATGGAAGAAGATGCTGACAGAGGCTAAGGAAGAGGCTTCATATTACAAAGCTAGCAGGCAGAGACCCTGGATTTGAACTCAGCAGGTGGATGCTGGGCCTAGCTCCTCTTCCTCCAGACATGGATGGATATTCATAATGGTTTTCAAACCTCACAGTCCGACGGACTGCCGATGGCTGATGCAGACAAATGAACGCATTTTCTGAGCACCTCGTAGGTGTTAGGCACCGTCCTAGGAGCGCAGAGCACCAAGCCAAACATCAGCCTCGGTGCCATGAATCGATTCCTCCTCACAGGGCCCTGTGGGCTTCGGAGGCTGTAAATCCTTACAGCAGCAGATCTCCCAGAGCAGAGCAGCTGGTGGGTTTGTACCGCTGACCTTGTGCTTCGCAGCCCAATGCTTAACCCACTATGCCATCGGAGTTCTTTAGGAAGATTACAGTGGGTAACGATTCCGTGCTCTCATGGAACTTACATTCAGTCAGTTTCAGGGCTAAGGTTTCTAAATATAGCAAAATAATGATAACAAATGCCTGTGCTTGGCTTCTCAAAAACCAAATCCCCCTCAAATCTCACCTTCTCTAAGAAGTTTAACCTGATATCCCCAATGTAAATGACAAAGACCCCTCCAATCAAAATGCTCTCAAAACTAAAAACCAACGAAACCAAACTCCCTGCCATCCGCTCGATGCCGACTCCTCGTGACCCTGCAGGACAGGGTGGAACTGCCCCAGTGGGTTTCTGAGACCGTCACTCTTTAGAGGAAAGACAGTCTCATCTTTCTCCTGGGGAGCAAATGGTGGCTTCGAACAGCTGGCTTTATGGGTAACAGCCCAACCTGTAACCATGACCCCACCGGGACGCCCTGACGCTTCAAACTCTTTCTCCAGGCCTCCAGGTCAGGATGACATGTGTGCCGGCTGGTGGGTCCTTGCCCCTCACAGGTAACTCTGTGCACTGCCAGCATTGAGGCATTTCCCACTTTCCCCCACTTTGATTTTCGATGTAGCAGGAATTAAAGGAGACTGTAGCAGCCCTGGAAGGGGTATCATTCCAATTGAGATTTGGCTTCGAAGCGGATAGAGAGTGTCTCAGCCCCTAAGAAAAGCTAGTCGGTGAGGTGGGAGGAGCATCTGGTTGGCAGGAAGCACAGGGGTCTCATCTCTCCGCCTTGCTTTTGGTTAGTTCACACTCCACCAGTCACCGGGTGGCTCTGAACAGCAGAGATAGGTGTCTCTGGAGGCCGAGGTCCAAATCACAGGATCGGAGCCCTGCATGGTCCTTCTGAGGGCTCTGACAGAGAAAAGTGCATGCCCTTCTCCCAGCCTCGGTGGTGTGTTAGTCTGAGTTGACTAGAGAAACAAATCCATAGAGACACTCCTATGTGTAGAAGAAAGAGTTTTATATACAAGAGCAATTGAATATTGAGAAAATATTCCAGCCCAGTCCAGATCAAGTCCATAAATCCAATATTAGCCCATATATCCAATACTAGTCCATAGATTTCTCTTTAGACTCAGACAGCCATACAATGATGCTGAATGCAGGCAGATCATAGGCCAGTGAGTGGGAAGTCTTGTGGATCCAGTGGCAGTGGAAGCATCTCAGTGCTGGCAGAGATCTCTATGTGGCTTCTCTGGCTCAGGGCACTAGCTTAGCTCCATGTGTCTTGTCAGCTGGAATGACTCCCAGGGAGTGAGTGCGTCCTACCTCCAGTAAGCTATTTATCTCCTTAGTGCCTCCAAATGAGGTCATCAAACTGTGACCTGATTGGCAGGCTAAACTCCACCCCTTTACTCTTAAATCAAATTGACAACAGATTATGTAACTACCACAGGTGGTTCTCCGAAATCCCTGGCTTAGAGCTGTGTCTTCCCATGTCTGCCTTGCCTTTGGGGGTCTCTTGTTCTTTTATAAGGTCAGTCCTCAGATTGGATTAGGATCTGCTCTCTGCTTCTATGAGAGCTGGTAACACCTTCAAAATCTTGTTCAGAACAAGATCAAATCCACAGGTATCAGGGATTAGGGGTCCAATCTGAGTCACAGCAAAGAAGGTCACTCAGATCTGGAGGGATGGAGAAAGGCATTCACAAACCATCATGCTACATGGCACAAGAGTTCCCATCTTTGCCAGATGCCAGCTGAAGGGCCTACCCTCTCTCACTATGAGTCCATCCATCCCAGCCTCCTGGACTTGGCTCTTCATCCTGCACATGTGACCCCGGTATTGCACATGGGCTGAAAACTGTTTTGCAAAAGGGGAAAAGGACAAGGATGTGGGGCAAATCCTCCAGTCACTCTGTCCTGAACCAAACCCATCTATTGGGCCTGAGGGAAGGCGAGCCTGGGGGGAGGCTGGAAAGAGGCAGGCCTACATGGCAAGCACACAGCCCTGGCTGCCCCCGCATCTTCTCCAGGGCGTAAGCCATGCCAAAAAGGGGACGCGAGGTGGGGTGGCATCCAGAACCACTTGGCTCTGAGACCGGCGATGGTGATGTCATACAAGCCTAAGGATGTCTGTTCTCACTCGCTTCCCCTCCCCGCACAGGCACTGGTGGCCACCGGCCTCATGAGGATAGGCTCCTCACCATGTAAGATCACACACTGCCTTGGTTGGGAAAGACCCAAGACCTGTCTCAGCAGCCGCCTTCAGCTCTGCAATTAGGGGAACCATCGAGAAAGCGGCAGCGGGAGGTGGACGTCTGTGCCACATGAAGAAGGCAGAGGGATTAGAAGTGACCACATTATAGGGCAATTACGGTGGTTTTAATGGGGAAAGTGCTATCGTCAAGGCTTTTCTGGAGGCAGGTCAATGGGAGGGACTGCTGCCCTAAGGAGCCACTCATGATGCCTGCAGGACTCCTTAGCATGGCTTTTAATACGGACACCCTACGGAGCGCAATCCTGTAACCAGAAGTCCACAAACATACCGTATCTGTGTGCATGCCACCAACTGCACGGGGGACCCTCTCATCCTCACGGTGCAGGTGAGAAAACTGAAGCCATGGCTTCTCCAAGACCAAACGGCTCATAAATGTAAAAAAATAACTACAGTACCTTGGTGCAAATTGAGGCTGGTTAAACTCTGAAGTCCTGATTTCTGATCCGTAGGGCATGCTGGGAACCCATTCCATAAGCAACACTGTTTCCAGCAGAGATTTAGGCTGTATAACCCAAACCAAAGGAACTATGGTAGTTTAGTGGTTACACTTTGGGCTCCTAACTGCAAGGTCAGCAGTTCGAAACCATCAGTCACCCTGAGGGAAAAACACGGGACTTTCGACTTCTGTAAAGAGTGACATTCTTGGAAACTCGCAGTGGCAGTTCTACCCTGTCCTATAGGCTCTCTAAGAGTTGGCATCAACTTGGTAGCAGGGAATTTGGTTTGGGTTAAATTCTGACACACAGCAACCGCACTGGCTGGGAGAAAGCTGTGTTAACCAAATATCTCTCTCTCTCTCTCTCTCTCTCTCTCTCTCTCTCACACACACACACACACACACACACACACACACACACACACACACACACACACACACACACACACAGAGCTTTGGAAAGAGAAGGCAGCCAAGCCTAGAATAGTAACTGTACTTCCCTGAATAACCTGAAGGGGGCAGTCTCAGTCACAATGGCCACTCACAGTGGGTTGAAACCCCACACCTGAGTCTTTGGTCTATATTACACTCCGAGAAAGGGTCTTCATGGAATTGACACCATAGGAGCGATGACCCATCCACCTTCCTACACCGTGAGGCAAACATTTGTGTGAATGTCACTGGCTATAGCAGTTCTCCTGACACTTCAGCTTAAAATAACAATGACAACTTCTACTGGGCTGTAGAGAATGTGCGCTGGAATTTAGGCAGAGCCAAGAGCAAGTCCTTGCTCTTTCACTTACTAACTGGATCAAGCGGGGCCAGGTATTTCCCCTCCTAAGCCTCAGATTTTTCCAACTGCATCTCAGGCATCCTCACCTGCATGGGCCTCAGGTTACAAAGAGCCAATAGAAAGGAATGAAGCCAAAGAAGGCAAGAAGAACCGGGCCAGTAGCTGTAGCACAGGTAGCGATCCACAGCATCGGATGATAGCATCACGGTATCGGGCTTATCTTGGTGAAATAAAACGAAAACAGAGCCAGGCTGGTGCATGTGCCTGTGTGGGGCGGGGACCAGGCTTGGCGTGCACAGATGTCAGATGCCCAGGTGGTGGTGGGGTGGGGTGGGGCTGGAGAGCAGAGCACATCACAGGTTAGAAATAGCACTGACAGTGAACACAACGAATCCCGAGCAAGCGTCCTTTGTGGCTGGAACGAATATTTCAGCAGTTGCTTTTTCTAGAACAGTTATTTGTGGCAACTGTCATTTGCTTGGTTGCCAGAATCCCACAGCATAACACACAAGCTTCTGCCTGATATGTCCAGTCTTCTGCTTCGAGTCTGGAGGAGGTGGGGCAGGAAATGAATTCTGGGTTGTTCCAGGGACCAGACGAATTTTGCTGAGAAAATCTCAAGTTAGAAATAGACGGGGACCCGTCCACTTGCATGGCTCGATTTCCTTTTTCAAAAGGTACACAGACCTATCTGAGTCAGCTGCCGGGGCTCCAATACTTTTATTTCGTGAACATCTGATGTGGCGTAGTTTAGAAGAAGCAGGAGTGGGCTGTGTTTTGTTCTGCTGCACAGAGTCATTATGAGTCAGCTACAACTCGACAACACTTAACAACGATTACTACGACCATTTAGAACTGACAGCTGATACAGCTGAATGGCAGGGCGGTTCCTCATTGGGTGGCACTGCAAGGCTAGCCATTCGAAACACCAGCAGCCGTGTGGGAGCAAGGCAGTGCTCTGCTCCTGGTAAGAATCACAGTCTTGGAAAGTCACAGGGGCGGGACTGCCCTGTCCTAGAGGCTTGCTGTGAGTTGCCATTGACTTGATGGCGGTGAATTTTTGTTTTGCTTGTGAGGGATGAGTTAGTTGTTCGTCGATGGAGCTTTTATTTCCTGAAAATGTCCTTTCCCCGTCAATTCTGACCCACCACTAAAACCATTTCCTCCCCAAACTGCCATTTCTGTACCTTGTACACTAGTTCAGAAAAGGGCTCTGGTCAACTCCCCCAATTAGGAAAATTCAGAGTACCTGAAGGAGAAAATCCTGAAGGAATTCTCCTTGAAGAGATGGGGACCTTGAGGTCAAGAAAGCAGGGGATTTGCCGAAGGACACACACACACACACACTCATACACACACACACACACACACACTGAGCAGCATTCAGCAGAGTTGGAACAAACACTCTGCCTTTGCAGTAGTTTGGTCCGTTTCAAGTGAATACTCCATGAGGTTTCTCTTTTGCACTGGGACAATTCTAAAGGAGAGGGGCCTTTCCCTGTATTTCTCACCCATCGAAGAACTTGAAGAACACATACATCAAACACCGGAATAAACTCTGCAGGAATTAGAAAGAGAATTCCAAGAAGCGAAATGATTCTGCAAAGCAACAAGGTGTTGACGGGAGCAGCCGTCAAGTGGACGGGGCTCATGATGGGCTATCCTGCCTCATCGTCCAAGAGCAGGAGTGTTAGGCGCAGGGGTGGCCCTCAGGGAGCCATCAGGCACAGTGAAGGCCTAGGCGATGGTCCACGGTGGACCCCAGGCAGAAGCAAGTCCCTTGGTCTTTTCCAATATGGCGCTACACAGAGGGAGCGAAAGATGGAGAGGATATGACATTCTAAATTTTCTACAATACATACATACGGAGTTTGCCGTCAACATCCTACCTTATCTGGCCTATTTAACGACTGGTTTCTAGCGAGCCGAGAATATAAGCAACAGACAAACATGCTGACATTCATTACCCAGAGAAAATTGCAGGAAAATAACCATCTATCCATCGCCGTAACTAGGTTTTCTTCTCCCTTCCCATTCAATTTTCACGTCGTCATTTCAAAGCCAAATCACTCTTAAGTGGTCTTTGGAAAATAGCAGAATTGTCTGGCCTCTCAGGAAGTAAGGACCTATCCTGACCTTTATCATTTGGGGTTTTGTAAACAAAGACTATTTCCACTCAAGTTCCGTTGGAAGCTTGGCTCTCTGTAGGATCATGGAAAGAGAGCCCACTCTCCGTCCCATAATCCAAACCACGCTCACTGTCACAGAGTCAGTGCTGACCCACAGCGACCGTTGTGGGTCTCCGAGACTATAACTGTGTACGGAAGTAGAATGCCCAGTCTTTCTCCCTTGGAGATGCTGGTGGTTTCAAACTGCCAACCATGGGGGTCACGGCACAATGTGTAAGCACTACCCTACCCAGGCTCCTATGGCAGATGCCAAATTTCATTGAAGCAAAGCACTATGACCTAAAATAAATGTAAAAATCAAAGGTAAGGTCTTTCCTGTTGTGAGAAATCGATTTCTAGGGAGTAAAATGGAATTTCACTTATGGTCTATTCTTCCACTTACAGAGAGTCCCTGAGCCAGTCTGAGCAAGAAAAATATATAAACTGTCCTTTAAAAAAAGGATTCTAGGGCTCCCCATCGGGATCCCTGAGTCCAAATTTCCTGGAAGGAGGCCTGAGAATCCTTTTTGCTAAAAAACAAAACAAAAAAACAACTTCTTAAAAAACCCCAAATTATGGTGCTCAAGTCAATTCTGACTCAGAGTAATTGACGGGCAAGACAATATGTCAAAGTTGAACTACTCCATCGGGGTGTTGAGACTGTAAATCTTTCTAACAACAAACTGCTTCATTTCTCTCCCGTGGAGCAGCAGGTGGGTTTGAACTGCGGACCTTTCAGTGGGCTGCCCAATGCTTCCCTTCTTGTAACACTAGGGCTCCACAACTTTCTCAGATTATTCTAATATTTACGATTTAGATGTCATGGTTACATTCTCCCCCTCTCTTTGTGTTAGTCTGGGTTGACTAGAGAAACAAATCCAGAGACACTCAGATGTGGGTAAGAGAAGGTTTTAGATCCAATAGTCATTATATACTAAGAAAACAGCCCGGCCCAGCCTAGATCAAGTCCGTAAGTTCAATATTAGCCCTTAAGTCTAACACTAGTCCATAAATTTTTCTACAGACTCACACAGCACATGCAATGAAGCCCAAAGCAGGAAGAGCACAGGTCGCTGGGGGACAAGTCTTGTGGCAGCATCTCAGTGCTGGCGTGGCTCTCTATGTGGCTCGTCCAGCTCCAGGGCTCTGGCTCCATCAGCACAGCTGCATGCAGTTTGTCAACAGAATGTGAAGCAGAGAGTGTGGCCGACCTCCAGGGAGGAAGACGGGATTTCCCACACAGAGGCATCATTGGCTGTGACCTAATTGACAGGCTAGACTCCACCCCTTTGTGCATGTAGACAGGAGATTATATAATTGCTGCAGACTTCTTTCCCCTTTTCTATCCTTTATCCCCTTTCTGGTTTGCTCTCAAACTCTAAATGTCACATGTAATAATTTTGGAACAGCAGTCTCAGTTCCAAACCACCACCAACTGACAAAATTTGGAAGACATGTGGGTAGATCTGAAACTTCTTGTACAGAGAATTTCTTTCTTTTTAAAGTTATTTATGGAAATAGACAAATTCCTCTGTTGAAGTACAGTTTCTCAGACTTCACAGGTCATTTTCAGAATTGTCCAGACATAATGAATAAAGATTTGGCTGAAATCTTACATGCCAGAAGTTCTGAGTTAGGTTGCTTATTATCCTTTTTTGTTCTGTTCTTTTCCAAATGAAATGACCTCGATTTCTTCTTAGTTTTTCCTTGTAGTGGTTCACCCTGTTCTTTGAGTACAGCTCTCGATTTCCTCTCCAGTCTCTAAGCTATTGTCGGTTAACCCACGAGAACGAGCATACCTTCAGGGTACAACTGTACTCTCATGTTTTAAAGGTTGAGAACAGCTCTTCTTTAGAAGCCTCTACTTATTGCTGGGGTGGGGGGTGTTGACTGAAGACTCGGGGTGTACAAGTCTAGACATCGACAGATTCCTGCTTTCCTTCCAGTGAAATTGTCTTTTTTAGAACTTCGGATACTTTCTGGGACTCCTATTATATGAAGATCATATTCTGAATCTGATTTCCAAGTCATTCACATTTTTTCCCCTCTCTGTGTTTCCTTTCCTTCAGACTTCTTGAGAGTTTTTTCTTTCTGTTCATCTTTAGTCTCATTTTGCTTCTCTGTGGTTTCATTAAAACTAGTCAAAATCTCCTTTGCAGTTTTCAATTCAACCACAATCTTTCTGAAAGGTCAAGTTATTGGCCGCCATTCTTCATGTCTCTCTGCATGTGTGTCCTCTGCCACCCAACGCTGACATTCCTACCATTGCAGGTTGAGTGCATCCCTGTCTATTGATCTTGGCAATGTGACTTGCTTTGGCTAAAGGCTTCTGAGAAGTTCTGAGCCTAGACCTTATTCCTACTGATCTGTCACTGCCACAAGAAGACATCTGGCACTGTCCTTATTCCGGAAGAAGAAGAGCAGATTTGATTCCAAATACCGTATATACTCGAATATAAACTGACCTGAGTATAAGCCGAGGTACCTAATTATTACCTGGGAAACCAGAAAAACTGATTGACTCGAGTATAAGCCTAGGGTGGAAAATGCAGAAGCTATTGATGAGTTTCAGTAATCAAAACAAATGAAAATAAAATTACTAAAAATTGAGACATCAGTGGGGTAATGTATTTAAATGTTTTATTTTAAATAAAAACCATAAATAAAAGGACAAGTCATTTAACATTAGTAAACCATCACAGTAAGTGGAAAATAGGTTCAACAAAAACAACAAGGTATCAACAATGATACCTTAAGAGTACTAGTCCCTGAGCTCAATCAGCAACCAAGCTAAAATGTAAAGAGTTAAAATCCTTCAAAACTGGATTCCCCATCATCATCCGTATCCCAATGCAGAGCTTCAGCTGGTGTGAGGTCATCATAGACGCTGTCCTCACTGAGATCGCCGTCATCACCATCACTGCTGTCATTTTCATACAAAGCACAGTCTTCACTGCCATCCATAGCATTACTAATACTACATTTCTGGAAGGCACGTTGCACCATGTCTTCTGGAATGTCTTCCCATGCATCTTGAGCCAACTTTGCTATTAACTCTATGTCAGGCTTCATGAGATTTCCTCCTTTTGCTAGTTGGGCTTGACCAGATGACATCCATTCATGCCACTGACCCGTGTATAAGCCGAACCCCAGTTTTTCAGTATTTTTGTGCTGAAAAACGTGGCCAACACACAAGTATATACGGTATACCTTAGAGCCATTCACTCTAAGCTCAACCCAAACAAGAAGAGCCACCCCAGCAAGTCCCACAGACTGTCTAACACTGTGGGATTCTTATGTTTCTAACAAGTCTTTAGAGCTATTCCAGTAACCAATCTGGACCACAGGAAACTTGCTTGGTAGCCGAGTACCCTTTAGGGGAGGAAGGAGAATGGCTTCCTCCTTCCCATGGGACAGGAGCTTAAAGATGCTAGACACCGTCATGGAGGACATGGAATGAAGACGAAAGGACACCGAAACTGACTTTCCGAGTGCATAGAGACTCACTTCCTTGGGAGGCCCCAAGGAGGAAACGATGCTCTCTAGAACCCTCTTTCCACCCAAAGCAGCCAAGAGCACGGCCTTTCCACCTGCGAGAAGGCCAGAGTCCAGCAAACTCCACCTGGAGCACAGGGAACCGTCTCCTGGATGCCAGCCTCTGTGTCACCCCACCGCAGGCGATCAGCTTACTTTCTTCCAGCATGGGCAGCTGTCCCTTAAAAGGATCAAAGGGAAAAGCAACTGGGGGGCAGGGTTTCGAAGGGAATCATTGCACACATTAAGGAAGCTCTGTGTTCTGCTGTCTCAAAAGATAAAAGGAGATTTTCCTTCTTTCCCTTTGTTTTTGAGTGTGATCCTGCGCTACTGAGCTGTGCCCCAACTACTTATTCTACATCTTCGCCGAGAGTCTCCAGAGCCCAAACTGAGCCTCAACGTGAGACCCTCCTGCTCGATGTGCAGTCGTCCCCACTACCCCTTATCTTTAGATTTGCTCTCTGAGATCTGAAAACATTTAAATTGGGAAGAGCATCCTGCTCTTCCTCCAGAGCTCCCTCCTCCTCCACTGGGCGTGAGCGCGGAAAACAACAGTGCCCCACCCTGCCTGCATCCAAACACTGCCCCCTGGACACCTTGGGAACCTGCCAAGTAGATGTATAGGAAAAATATATGTGTACACACACACACACACACACACACACATCTATAGGGTTTGGTACTATCCCCAGTTTTCAAGTATCCACTGGTTGGGGGCTTCGAAGGTGTCTCCTATGGATACGAGGGCGGGGAGCACATTAATAGTTTATTTCGCTGGTAAGTTACCACTTAGTAGGTCACGATAACAATCATTTTCAAGCCAAAATGGAGCTGCCTATTTGACTGGCGAACTGTGTTTTCTAAGGCCACGCTGGAAAAGCAGTAAAAGGCATGTGTGTTAGTCCGGGTTGACTAGAGAAACAAATTCATAGACACTCATATGTGTATAAGAAAGAGCTTTATATCAAAGAGTAACTGTGTATGTTAAGAAAACATCCCAGCCCAGTCCAGATCATCCATAAGTCCAATATTAGCCCATATGTCCGAGACCAGTCTAAAAATTCCTCTTCAGACTCACACAACACATGCAATGACACCAAATGTAGGAAGATCGCAGCCCAGTGGGTGGAAAGTCTTGTGGATCAGTGGCGGTGGAAGCATCTCACCACTGGCAGGGGTCTCCACGTGGCACCTCCAGCTCCAGGACTCTTGCTCCATTAGCGTAGCTCCATGTGGCTTGTCAATAGGAATGTCAACAGGATTTCCCAGAAATCTCAGGAGAAGGCCATGCCCGCACCGAGGTCTCATTGGCTATGGCCTGATTGACAGGCTAGACTCCACCCCTTCCCTCAAGTTGACAGGAGATTATGGTCCCACCTTGAACCTGAACCACAAGTCTTGTGTTATGAACAGACTGTGCTCAGGCTACTTGGATTCTAGGATTTTGCCAAGTTGGGGTGGGGATTCATGCCCAGGCCTCCTCGGCAGGGCAGGAGTTTCCAGAAATACAGCCCAACCAATACAATTTCTTTCCATTTTTTAAAGTTATGCTATTTTTAATAATCTATAATATTTTGGCTGTAATTGATTAATTATACAGGTCGATGGTGTCTGGGGCTGGGATGAGGCTTAAATGAGCTATGATAGTGGTCATGAGAAAGGAGGTAACTAATTACAGTGGTCATAGGAAAGGAGGTAGGTAATCAAAGGATGGGAGCCAAGTGGGTTTGATGAGAAGGCTGGGCACCTGCTGCCTGGCCCACTGGGCATCTCCCCCTGGCAGTCAGGAGGCTGGGACCTGGCCCAACATTGCCCAGCTCCCTCCCCTGGAACCAGGGGCCCTGTGAAGGAGGGCCTTCGCTCCCTGTTCTCAGTACACTGGCTTCTCGGGGAGGCTGAACCGAAACCCATTTCTTTCACTCAATAATTAGTTACGGAGATCCAGCTTCACGCCAGACACACGGGTTATGAGGGTGTAAAACCAGTAAGAAAGGAGTTATGCCAACTGTCACTACAGCTGAACACGACCAGACACTTGCCACTTTAAAAACATTTTCCATAAAGTCATGTCACAGAGCTAGCTGCCTTTTTGTCTCCCACTTGTCAACATGCACCCTTCTTATCTAACAGACAGCAACTTGAGCTGCTCCTGAGAAGGGAAAACTCTAGAAGCTCATGGCTCTGAACTGCTTCATCCAGATCTGTATCCTTTTTCTTGTCTGGGCTTCTGACAGGAAGCGCTTAGCTTCGCTACATTCTGTGACCTGGAAGTATCTTCTCTCAGAAGCTGCACGCCAGTCTGTACAGGAGGATAACTTTCTCCATTCTCTCTCTCTCTCTCTCTCTCTCTCTCTCTCTCTCTCTCTCTCTCTCTCTCTCTCTCTCTCTCTCTCTCTCTCTCTCTCACACACACACACACACACACACACACACACACACACACACACTTTTCCTTGGCTGGTTTCCCACCCTAAGTCAAGATTCATCAAGCTGCCCTGTGAATGCTCTAAATGCCATCCCAGTCCAAGCAGGGCGCCTGCGTGAGCTGGAGGACGTCTCTGGGGCTCACAGTCTACCCCTTTCCTCTTGGGGGACACTGTGGAGTCCCTTATGTGCCCACAGTCCTTAGAGCACGTGAGTCTAGGTGGCTACTCTCTTTTGTACTTGGAAAGGGCTCCCAAGCTCAAGAGGGTATTTCCAAACAGGACTCGGTAGGGCAGTGGTGGAGGAGGAGAGTGGTCCTAAAACATCCACATGCCCCACCTCCCCAGCCCCACTCTGGCTCAGTGCGCCGGCACGGTGGTGACTAGAGTTCCCAGGTTGACCAGCCACCTGGAAGAGGCCCCTTATCTACCAGATCCAATGGTTCAGAACCACGCTGAGAGCCACACGGGAGAGGAAAAGGCTCAGGGAATCACAGGGACAAGAGGGCAGCACAGATAAAGGGAGCCCCCCTAGAGGACAGAAGTGGTCCCTGCACTGTCACACCTCCACACAGGCCCCTCCTACCTCTGGATGTTATCTTCCAGTTGTTTGACTCTGAACTCATCCTCCTCAGACTGCCTCCGCCTGGCTTCTTCCTCTTCTGCAGTTCCCGCGGGCATCCCCTGCAGCAGCCATTTTTCCCGAAGCAATTTGGACTGTGAAAATATGGGAGAGAAAACAGACAGATGATCGTTTTTGGCCCCCACTCTCCTTCCCATCCACACTACCACCGTCTTGAGTGGCCCCTAGGTTTGCTTGGCTCGCAGCTTTCTCCTTCTCTCTAACCTGGCTCCCTCTTTCCCTCCAGTCCAAGCTCCTGAGAGCATCTAGAGGGATGTGTTTGTGTGTGTTTATTTTCTACTATTCAAAAAGACAAACCACCTTTTGGCTCTCTGAGCAGCACCTTGGCGGTTGGCCAGAACAAGCGCCTTAAAAAGGTGGCAAGAAAGGAGAGAGATTACAGAAGGGTCGCGGGGAGGAAGAGGAACCCGTCAGTGTGCAGGGTACCAACGATGAAACACACAACTTTCCTCTAGTTCTTTAATGTTTCCTCCCCCCACTATCATGATCCCAATTCTACCTTACAAATCTGGCTAGGCCAGAGGATGGTCAGATAGGAACTGGAAACACAGGGAATCCAGGGTGGATGACCCCTTCAGGACCAGTGGTGAGAGTGGTGATACTGGGAAGGGTAGAGGGAGGGTAGGTTGGAAAGGGGGACCGATTACAAGGATCTACATGTGACCTCCTCCCTGGGGGATGGACAACAGAAAAGTGGGTGAAGGGGGACATGAGACAGTATAAGATATGACAAAATAATAATAATTTATAAATTATCAAGGGATCATGAGGGAGGGGGGTGGGGAGGGAGGGGAAAATCAGGAGCTGATACCAAGGGCTCAAGTAGAAAGCAAATGTTTTGAGAATGATGATGGCAACAAATGTACAAATGTGCTTGACACAATGGATGGATGGATGGCTTGGGATAAGAGCTATAAGAGCCCCTAACAAAATGATTTTTTAAAAGAAATTGATTGATATTATTATGCCTCACAAAATAAACTTGAGTCAAGTTTTAAAAAAATGGAGCCAAGAAGAATGTGACTGATCATGTTCTAGGAAAGATTGATATGCGGTGAAAGCACCAGCTATGTTCAATCAAAGAAATATTGGGAAATCATTAGTCATCAGAGTTAAGGAACCTTAATTGCATCTGATGGCCTCACGGGGCGAGCATTTGATGTGAGCCTTGCTGATCTGCAGAAAGATGAAGCTGCATTTAGAAAATCCAAGCTATGGGCTGAGGATGCTCAGGGCAAAAGCTGCCTGATCAACTTCCACAGCACGGATCTTATGCACTGTGTAAGACCCAAACATGGTGGACCAGGATTGAAGCTCACGTTGACATCAAGACTGCTGATGGCTATCTGCTTCATCAGTTCTGTGCTGGTTTTACTAAAAAGCACAACCACCAGGGTCGGAAGACCACCAATGCTCAGCACCAGCAGGTCCACAGAATCCACGAAAAAATGATGGAACTCCTGATCCAAGAGGTGCAAACAAATGACTGGAAGGAAATGTTCAATACATTGATTCCAGACAGCACTGGGAAAGTCACAGAAAAGGCTGCCAATCTACATATCCTCCCCATGATTTGTTTGTCAGGAGAGTGAAAATGCTGAAGCAGCCCAAGTTCAAATTGGGAAAACTCATGGGCTTCATGGTGAAGGTGGTCATTCTGGAAAAGCTACTGGTGATGAGGCAGATGCCGTGAAAGGAGCTCATGGCTGTGCATCACCCGTTCAAGAATCTGTTTAACATTCAGACTTTTAATGGTGATGCACAAAAGGCCTTATTTGTGAGGCAAAGGTGAAACTATAGAAAAAGTGGAAGGTAAATAATGAATGGACATATGGCTTCAATTAGAATTTTAAATTGTAAATACTTGGCTTATTTCCCCATCTTAGTTTCTCCACCGAACAATTTTAAAGCAAATGACAAACAGTGGGCTATTTTTCCCCCTATAAAACCCCAGTTCCGCTACCACATTTTCTTACGGCCTCCTGGTATCCAGTCCATATGAAAATATTCAGTCTTCAAATAAATATTAATCGATGCCATACCTCTTCCTCAAACCTTTTAATTGCTCTTAACTGACCTCAGCGATGTTTCCCAGTATTTTAAAAATCACCCAGACCACATGAGCTCGAGCAGTCATATGCTCGGAATGGGCTAACAGTGTCTGGGTTTCAGGTCACTGGGCAGAGGGGCTTGTGGCTGCTTGGTTGCTGCGTTGAGAGGGGAGAGGGAAACAACTCAAGAGAAAGGCATGCTGACTCTCCCAGAGAAGAAGAGAGCAAAGGTGGGGGGCACATGGGAGATGAAGTTTCACTGTTGAGTTTGCACATCCAGGCCTCTAGATGGCAGATGGCAGCTCTGGGAGGACAACTGAGGCTGAGAATCCCTGGGGACAGGTCAACACTCCTGGGAGCTGACCACTGCAAGGAAGCACCGCCAGGGCTGCCAGCAACTGGGCAGGCAATCAATTCTCCCAGCAACAATGGGCAACCGAAGAAACAAGGATAGCCACGAGGAAGGTGGGGACTTGGACTTCGTTAAGTAGGGGGCAAGGCAGGGAAATGAAGCTCTCCTAATGCCTGTATTTGATTTGGTCTCCAGTCAGAAAAGGAAGGGTTGTTGTTGATTCCAACGATTTGCTGTTGACTCTGACTCATAGCAACCTAAGGCACAGCAGAATGGCAGTCTGGCTGGTCCTGCAGTATCGCCCACTGCGCCGGCCGTGGTGTCAGCCCGTCTCACAGAGGCTTCCCTGGTCCTACCAGATCCCCCACTGCCCCAATCACGATGGCATTTTCTAGTGATCGGTCTTTCTTGACGACCTGCCCAAAGCAAACCGGTGGAAGGTTTGCCACCCTCCCGTCTAAGGAGCACTGGCTGTGTTTCTGCTGAGACCAATGTGCTTGTGCTCCTGGGCATCCAGACTATCCAATATCCATTGCCAATACCACAGTTCAAAAGTATAGATTTTTTTCCTCTATCTTTCTTTTTCACTGTTCGGTTTTGGAATGTGTGTAAGGCATCAGCTTAGAGCCAATTAAATGAGTTATAGAAATAAGAAAGTGAAACCTGCCTCTAACATTGTGGCTCAAAAGAACTCCTATTCACTACCCAGTACTTTCTGTGGCTCTGTGAGGGGAAGATTCACACGGCCACACACTTTCATCTCACCGGGTCAAAGGCACTTGACACGAACCTGTAAGGAGCCATGGAGGCAGAGTGAGTTACAAGTTTGACTGCTCACTGCAAGGACAGCAGCTCAAACCCACTTGCCCCTCTTTGGGAAAAAGATGAAGTGTCTTATTCCCATAAAGACTCACAGCCCTGCAAACTCTATATACGGTGGCTGTCACTGGAAATGACTCCACAGCGGTGGGTGTGGTTTGGTTACTATGAGCCTATAAAACATGTTGTTATTAAAATGTTGCAATATCTAGTAATAATACACTGGAATATGTTAATGCTTCTGGTTCACCACGCAGCCACCCAGCACTGCAGAGACCTGCTGAACGTGAAGGAGCAAGCTCGGCTGTCTGGAGTCATTGCACTTCCAGTGAGGCCCCTTTGCTTCCAGCACATCAATGCTATGTCCATGCAGACAAGGTTTTCTTTGGAGCTTGTGCTTTTTAATTACAAATCAGTTCTTGCAGATGTCAGTTTTAGACTATTATTACAGAGCAAAGAGAAGCATATACATAGTACTCGGCTTTTTTTCTTCCAAATGAGATATAAAGGCGTGAGTGTGGTCATATATGACAGGTCCCTAATTAGACTGCAAAACAACAAGTGCAACATTAATTTACTATAAAGCAACAGGTGTAACATCAATTATGAAGATACCAACTTTGAGTTGGAACCAACTTGATGGTACTTACCAACCATAATCATACTGCTAAGGTTGTTGTAGACCAGAACCCCCCCCCCCAACACCCCCCACATACACACACGCAAACTCATGACCCTCATATGCTTACACAACACCAATATTATTGGTATTGTGTTGTCTGTACATGTGTCCTATATAAACCATTCACTACTACCCCCAAAAGAATTGTTTTAAAAAGTGACTTTTCTAAGCCTCTAGAGCATTGTTCTATAGTATGGCATCATGGGCAAATTCCCCAGGCAGCTCACGCTCCAACACTGGAAGAAGGAGCCATGAGCCGGAGCTGAGGATGGATTCTGGAGTCAGTTGGCATGCCCCTTCCTGCACTTCTTCCATCTACTTGCTGTGTGATCTTGGACAGGTTCCTGAACCTTGCTGAGCCTCCGCATCTTCACCTGTGAGATGGCGGCAACCGCAATGTCTATCTCAGAAGGCTGTCATGAGGACTAAGTCCATATTCTAACAGTGTCTAACGCACACCTGGTCCCATAGAAATGTTCACGTTCTCAATGCTATTTGTCTGTTCTCTCGGCCTTTCTTTTCATCTGAGATAAGACAGGTGAATTGCCACCCCGAGAAGCCTTCTTCCACTTTCCAGAAATCTCTCTTGAGGGCGATGGCTCCTTGCTGATGTGTCCCCAACGGCAGAGATTTTCTCTTCACACGGGCCTACAATGGTTCCTTCTTGCATCCCCAAGGCTGGGACTACACCTTCCTCAGCTTTCACTGTTGGGCGGAGCTAGCCTTATTCTAGAAAATGAAGGCCGGGGGAATGGATGCATAGCTGAACTCTCCATTCCCTTCCACTCCACTTACTAGGTGGGGGGGTTCACACTTTCAGGGTGCTTCATGTGCTAACACGAAAGGCCTGAACCTGATTCAAAGTAGTAAGAAGGGAAAGGAAAAAATCCCAATCCACCTCTTCCAGATAACGGGAGACTGATCACCCTGGCAGTCCTAGCGCTGGTGTGCGGCCCTTCTGAAAAGGCTGCCACAGAGAGTGCTGGTCTCCTTGGCCCTGGCAGGAATACTCTGCAGCCAGGGATCCTCACAGCCTCCTCTGCGCTACACGCAGTGCCTCCTGCACGGCTCTGCCCAACCCATTTCGGGCTGACTTAGCGCCAGGTCAGTCTTGCTCGCCCTTGTCTGTTGATAAGCTAGGACTTTACCCAAAATATCTCTAGCAGGAAGAGAGGCTCTAACAGTAAAAGACATGAGATGTGGTGTTAAGGACCTCTGTGTCACAGACGTGTCGACATTCCGGGGCTGTAGTCTTCCTGGGAGCACAGCACCAGACCCTCCTCTCACAGAGAGGCTGGCGGGTCGCAACCACCAACCCTTTGACTCGCTTCCAAGTGCTTATATAACCATGGCATCAGCCGGGCTACTCAAGTCTGCGGTAGGAACGGAGCATCTGAATTTTCACAGGCTCCCGAGTGATGTTGGCTTTGATGCCACTGGCCTTGAGGACCACATTTTTGAGGGGCACAGTATTAATCTACCTAAACGCCTGAGCTTCCCAGTCGGCTGACCACACTCCACAGATCACCTGCTTGCAAACCTGTCGTTCCTCTTAGGGACAGTGACGTCCCCATCCATTTGGGCCCTGGAGACACAGATGTGGAAGACAGGCAAGTCTCTAGTTCCAATAAATGAAGGAACAAGATGATGCTATATGAAGATATATGCCTGGCAGGAGATGAACGGGACTGTGTGAAAGAGCAGATAGAAGGTAGGTGGGAGAGGTCTCTCTGAACACATTGGAGCTGAGGTCTCAAACAGGTGAGGGGGCCAACTGCCCTGAGATTCAAGGAGGAATGTTCCAGGTCGAAGGAACGACACCTTCGACAGTCTGGAAGAGCCAAAGTTTGAAGACTAGGAAAAAGGCCCACATGGGGAGATCATAATGGAGGAGAGGGTGTGGGAAAGAACACAGGGAAGCTGAAGCAAGGTGGGGACCAGAATGCTGCAGCTTTGTCAGTTTGTGGGAAGCAGGGCAGGAAGAAAACAAATCGCAAATGGGAGGCCTCGAATACAAGTCCTAGCAGCCTTTGCAAGGTGTGCGGGACAGAGGATGTAAAACAAAACAGAACACACAGATGATGTCTGAGGTGGCGGCCACACGACTTGTGAGAGTGAGAGAAAAGGTGGAATTAAAGGTGGCTTGGTGGTATAGTGGATTACACGTTGGGCTGCTAACTGTAAGGGTGGAGTTCAAAAGCACGGGCCACCGTGAGGGAGAAAGATGAGGCTTTCTACTCTCATGAAGAATTACACTCCTGAAACCCACAGGGGCTGTTCTATCCAGTTCTGTTGGGTCGTGATGAGTTGGAATTAACTTCATGGAGGGAAGAAAACAGAGAGAGAGAGAAAGGAGGTCTAGGGTGAAATAGGTAAGTGCTTGGTTGGTAACCAAAAGGTCTTGAATTGAGCCCTGGTGGTGAAAGGGTTGTGTATTGGGTTGCTAACCGCAAGATCAGAAGTTCAAAATCACCAACCACTCACCAGGAGAACAACGAGACTTTCTACTCTGGCAAAGAGTTACAATCTTGGAGATCCACAGGGGCAGTTCTACCCTGTGCTATAGGGTTGTTATAAGTCAGAATCAACTCGATGATCATGCGCTTTGAGTTTTTTTTGGGGGAAGCAATTCTTCGGGAGAAAGATTTGGCTGTGTGCTCCCTTACAGATTACAGCCTTGTAAATCCGATGGAGCAATTCTCCTGTCCCATGTGATCGCGGTGCGTGGAAACGAACTGCAGGGCACGGAGCAGCAGCAGCAGCAGTAGCAATGCACAGGACGACCATCGTTGGAAACAGCAGGAAGGCCGTGGACAGTAAGGGTCTAGATTTCAGGGCTCATCGTGGTTGGAGACATCAATTTGAATATTGCTATGGATTTAATGTTGTCCCCCGAAAAACATAGGTTAAAATCCTAATTCATATATTGTCTTATTCTTTTAGTATTTAACTTTTGTGTTTACATTTTTCATAGACCCTTCTTTTAATTTTCTAATTGTTTAAAAATTTGGGAGTTAATACAGATATCATATAATTCCAAGTTCAATCACATCCAGCAGTGTTATACAATTGCTACCACAGTCCGTTTCCAAACATTCTTATCCTTCCTGGATTCCTTGACATTGCTTTCCTTTTGACCCACGCCCAGCCACCACTATACTCATAGGTTGGTTTAGCTCTCCTGTCTCTACATTTTTATTCACCTGGAATCTGGCTAACGTCAACACCGGCTGGGTTGTAGGATGATGACTGGAATCTCGCTAAGTTCTTTTTTCTAATAAGAAATGAATTAAAGTCAAGATGGAGTGTCTTCGTTCTCTCTGTCCCTGCCCTATCCCCTTCTGTCTCCTTCCTCCCCAGTCACTCCCCATAAAATCCTGGTTTGATCTTGTGATTTTATTACATGCTTCAATCTGTAAGAGGAGAAGCAGACTTAAGGTTTCTGATAGAAGAAAC
This sequence comes from Tenrec ecaudatus, assembly GCF_050624435.1. Lineage (NCBI taxonomy): Eukaryota > Metazoa > Chordata > Mammalia > Afrosoricida > Tenrecidae > Tenrec > Tenrec ecaudatus. The sequence continues at coordinate 47,146,495 of NC_134539.1, read as the reverse complement.
CAAAAATATCAGCTCCTACTCAAGCTCTTTTTGCAAGGCTAGGGAAGGTGGGATGAGGTGGGGGGATAAGACATGACGCTCCCGTTATATATTTTGTCTATCTAGTCAATATTTCAAAATTTTAACATGGCCTTCCACACCGACTCATCATGCAGAGAAATCTAAAATTCATGCTAATGGTTCATAATGGCAAAAACCACTGTAATATCTTTGCAGCCAGGCTTCTGATAATGTTGGGCTTTAAGCAAACGATCCTGGGGGGGGGCGGGTTGACAAGAAATGTCTTGCGGGGTGACGAGTCAGTCTTTGTTTTCGTTCCATCCTCCCCAAAGTAAAGGCCGGCGTCTTTGAACGATAGCGCAGGCTTCAGAGCTGGCATAGCTCTGATTGCAAGAACTCTAGTCAGAGAGCCCTGCTCCTAAATAAATAATTCAAAGGCAGCTTATGTAGTGAAGAAGTGATTCTGGCTGTGCTGCCTTTGTCATACAAACCTTCACAAACCGGCAGCATCAAAGGAATTCGCTCCACACTGCCTGCTACTACACACCTACTCTGGGCTGGTCCTGGGAACAGCCATGAAGGCAGACACATCTTGGGGAATTCCACCAAGGGAGAAAAGGGAATCTGAAAGTCAGTGTCTTCTGCATTAATACAATTGCTGGATGATTTCTTCTTTTTCGAGTTCACATTATCACAAGTCACATTATGAAAACAATAACTATAAAGAATTTTCCCCAAGGACTAAAAAGCCAAGACTATTTATCAAAAGAATAGCGATGGCTCTCATCTTGGAAAATATTACAATATATTTTAAACACGGCCCATGGGGATGAAGTAAGAATCGCATTGGCATAGGGACGGGCAGGAAGAGTGATGGACTAGGAAGCATATACAAAAAGAAGACTGGAGTGTAACTAAGAAGGAGGTTTGTGACAAGACAGCATTCATATCCATCAGGAAAAGGGTGAATTAATCAATAACTCTTGTTGTGACTAACTGTTCACCATCAGTGAAAAGTAAAGTTATATAGCTCTACCTCAGCCCTTACAGGAAAATCATCCCAGGTGCGTTCAAAGCATTGACGTGGAATCAGAAGTAAGTGTTTGGAATGGAGGGCTTCTTTCCACGGGTGACACCAAGGCCGGAAACAAAAGAGACCTAGATGGATGTCATGAGAGTCATCCATTTTCGTATGAGAATTTGCATGAACACCTATTAGAAAATAAAGAGATAAAGGTTCATGCAATTTGGATGTTCATCTGAACATAATTTCATTTTATCCACAGACAGATGAGGTCTGTGAATAAACGCTTCGGATCTTAATTTTAAGAAATATACTGGGAAAAAGAGGATAGAGAGATTTACCCACCCAAATGGGTTGTGTTTTTTTCTTTATATTTCCCTTTTCTTTTAAACTTAGTGTTTGTAATGAGCATACCTTCCTTCCTTTTATAATCCACGTAAAATAATACAGCTACCAAAATTGCCCACAGGCCCCATCTCTTAGTATTTCCTATGAATTCTTACATCACAGATGCGAGATACGGAGCATGGCTGATGCTCTGGTGGGAAGAAGTCTGAGCCTAACTTGGTCAGGTCCGCAGAGTTCCCTGGGGTTCTCGAAACCCGTGGTGGAAGCAGTGAGCCCTCCGTAGCTCACGCTGTGGTCTTCCTCTGCATTACCGAATTTGCCTGGAGCCCACATAGCATCTAATGGTATTCCATTCTGTGCATACTCCTAACTATTTTAAATAGCAAGCCAATATGCAAACGCATGCATTCTATTCATTTGTTCTGACAAGACCAGCGACTGCCTGCATCACACCTTGCTGGAGGAGAATAAGCGTCCATAGATGATCTGATCATGAGAAGGAGAGTCGAGTAGTATGACACCTAACGCAGATGCATTTCCATTTAGCTTTGTGTTGAAAATAGTTGGGATTCTTTTTCCTCCTAGAGAACAGCTGGTATTGTGAAATTAGTGAAATAAATATTTAATCACTGATGTATCTCGTAATACTTTAAGGGACTACCAATAGTCACTCTAATGTGTCTATGCAGATGAAAAAATTGTAATCACTTTACTGGGGGCTCATACAACTCTTATCACAACCCACACATTCATCCATTGTGTCAAGGACATTTTTACATTTGTTGCCCTCATCATTCTCAAAACATTTGCTTTCTACTTGAGCACTTGGTATCAGCTCCTCATTTCCCCCCTCCCGCCGTGGCCCCCTCCTTAATGAACCCTTGGTAATTTATAAATTATTCTTATTTTGTCATATCTTACACTGTCTGACATCTCCCTTCACCCACTTTTCTTTTATCAATCCCCTAGGGAGGAGGTTATATGTAGATCCTTGTAATTGGTTCCCCCTTTCCAACCCACCCTCCCTCCACCCTCCTGGTATCACCACTCTCACCATAGGTCCTGAAGGGATCATCTGTCCTGAATTCCCCGTGTTTCCACTTTCTATCTGCACCAGTGTACATCCCCTGGTCTAGCCAGGTTTGTAAGGTAGAATTGGGATCATGGTAGTGGGGGGATGGAGGGGAGGAAGCATTTAGGAACTAGAGGGAAGTTGTATGTTTCATCATTGCTACACTGCTCCCTAACTGGCTCATCTCCTCCCCGCGACCCTTCTGTAAGGGGATGTTCAGTTGCCCACAGATGGGCTTTGGGTACCCCCTACCCCCCGCACTCCCGCTCATTCACAATCATATGATTTTTTTGGTTCTTTGATGCCTGATACCTTATCCCTTCGACACCTCATGATCACACAGGTTGGTTTGCTTCTTCCATGTGGGAGTTGTTGCTTCTGAGCTAGATGGCTGCTTGTTTACCTGAAAGCCTTTAAGACCCCAGACGCTATGTCTTTTGATAGCTGGGTGCCATCAGCTTTCTTCACCACATTTGCTTATGCACACATTTGTCTTCAGCGATTGTGTTGGGAAGGTATGCATGATGGGATGCTGGTTTAATAGAACAAAGTGTTCTTGCATTGAGGGAGTACTTGAGTGGAGGCCCAATGTCCATTTCCTACCTTAATACTAAACCTATAAATATAGGCACATAGATCTAGTTCCCCATCATCATATATAAATATATTTACACATGTACATACCTGTGTTTAGACCTCTATACATGCCCTTTGCCTCCCAGTTCTTTTTTCTATTTCCTTTCCTCTTGTCCCACTATCATGCTCAGCCTTTATTTGGATTTCAGCAATTCCTCTAGTTTACATTGCCCTTGATCAATCCCTAACAGGCCTCTGACATCCTCCTCACCATCAATTTTGGATCACTTGTTGTTCCTTTGTCCCTGTGTTGATTAACACCACTTCCTTTCCCCCACCTCCCACAGGGTGAAATGTTCTGGAGTCTACGAGAACATATTTAGTGGCGATGGTAACCAGCATCTGTTTCCCCATGAAATATGTGCCGTAATTCCTAACCCCCATGCCTGTGGTTATAGAGTACTCTCTGGTGGTGCTGTTGGCTGCTAACCTTGAGGTCAGGGGTTCAAACCCATTTGCCACTCCTTGGGAGAAAGATGAAGCTGTCTGCCCCTGTAAAGGTTTACAGCCTTGGCACCTGTACACAGAGTCCCTCTGAGTCGGAATGTTGGTATGCCTGTGGCTACCTCCCGTTTAGGAACGGGAAGTGTTTATGTCAAAGAGGGTTAAAGAGGTGAGATCACTGTGGGATGCATCATGAGTCCAATCGATCTCTTTTGAGATATACAAGAGATTAAATGCAGAAAGTGACATGGGACGCCACATGTCAAGCCCTACGACGATCGCTCAGGAGCAGAAGAGAAAAGGAGTTGTTGAGGGAAGGTGGGGTGGAAAGGGAGAACCGATTACAAGGATCTATATATAACCTCCTCCCTGGGGGATGAACAACAGAAAAGTGGGTGAAGGGAGACGTTGGAGAGTGTAAGACATGACAAAATTTTAATAATTTACAAATGATCAAGGGTTCATGAGGGACTGGGGAGCGGAGAGGGAGGAGGAAAAATGAGGAGCTGATGCCAGGGGCTTAAGTGGAGAGCAAATGTTTTGAGAATATGAGGGCAACGAATGTACAAATTTGCTTTACACAATTGATGTATGTATGGATTGTGATAAGAGTTGTATGAATCTCCAATAAAATGATTTTTTTTTAAAGGAAGAGAAAAGGAGTCTCCTATAGGGCCAACAGAGAAAGACTTCCCCTAGAGCCAGGGCCCTGAATTCAGACTTCTAGTCTCGTGACCTGAGAAAATGGCTTATTAACACCACCCACCGTGAAAGCAGTACGAAATAATCAAGATGTCCTATCTCTAGACAAACTAGCCCAAAGACACATTTTGTAGAAAGCAGTGTCGTGGCGAGAACATGGGCAGTGTTGGTTCCCTCACGGGTAGGAAAGCTGCGTGACCACCTCACCTGTCAACTGGGAATCATATTTTGCTATTGGAAGGCATGTGCTTAGCGTGTCAGGCACGAAGCAAACCTGTTGCCATTGTGTTGACTCTCATTCATGACCCCCACCCCATGTGTGTCAGAGCAGAATTGTGTTCCTTTGGATTTTTAAGAACAGATGTTTTGGGGGAAGTAGATGGTCAAGTCTTTCTTCTAAGACACCTCTAGGTGGACTCGCACTCCCGACCTTTCGGTTAGCTGCTGAGAGTGTTAACTGATTCCACCATCTAGGAATTCCAGGCACAGATTCCCACCGATCCACTGCCACCAAATCAATTCCACCTCAGAGCAACCCTAGAGAGGGTCGGCAGGGCTTTTTATATGTTGACTTGAGTAGCTAACTTCATCCTGCCCCCACACAGTGGCACGTGGGTTTGAACTGCCATCCTTGTGCTTAGGTGCCCAACGCTTACCTGACAGCGCCACCAGGGCTCCTTCGGGTGTTTATTAGGCACTAAGTCAAAACAAAAAATGATGACTCCCATTGAAGGTGAACAAGAAGATCAGTTGGAGGCCCTGATGCCAGGAAGAATCTGGTGAACCTTCCATGCAGAGGTTCGCCAAGGAGCTAGAGCCTCAGTGCATTGTCCACAACCAGGGGCGAGGCCACTAACCTGGAAACTGAATGGCCAACAGGGAAGGTCAGCTGCACTATCCAAGCTCAGGCAAGAGTCACCTACTTTCCAGTGGAGCTTATCACTTTTGGGTGCCTGAGCGATCATTTTCCTTACGAGACAAAGGACAAAGAAAGGCAGAGTCATGAGGGAAGTTTCGCCCAGAGGTCTGCGTACCGCTCCCTTCCTTATGTCAGACCCCAGCTCGCTAGGGCACTGACACTTGGCACCTCGCAGAAATGAAGTCTTTCTTTGGGGCAGTATCAGACAGACCCTGCCGCCCTCGAAATCTTTGAGCTCTGATTTTCTGTTGTTTAAGCTTAACAATCCACCCTCATTCTGTCCATACAGGCTTCTCCAGAGAGAGAAAAATTACAATCCACTGGTCTCCATTTATTAAATTAGATTTGCTTCATGGACCTTGTTCCTCGTAGACACAGCAATTTTATCTCAGCGAGAATTCTGGCTGTTCTCTTGAAGAGCCAATCTTATTGCCACCTGAGCATCAGGAGCTACCTTATATCCTGTTCCCCAAGCAATACTAGCAGCCCTTTTACTGTTGCTTCTGCTGATTGCATGGATGGATGGATGGATGAATGGATGGATGGATGGATGGATGGATGGATGGATGGATGAGTGGATGGATGGATGGATGGATGGACGGACGGATGGATGGATGGATGGATGAATGGATGATGGATGGATGGATGGACGGATGGGTGTATAGATGGATGGGTGGATGCATTCATAAATGTAAACTGAATGTATTTCATACGAACAGGATGGTTTAACACTGTGCTGGGCATCAGGAAGGAACTCCTCTGGGCTCTGGTCTGATTAGGAGGACAATGAAGATTTGGCCTTCAGACAGATGTGCATTGTCTCAGTTTCGATTCAAGGAGTAACCACACGGAGTTTAAAGTGAAAGACGAGGAGAAGACAAGAAGGGCCGATGAGTCAAAGCAGCCTCTCCCATTCTCTCCATCTTCTTATTAAAGCATTCACCTTGAACCCAGAAGTCAGAGGATTCAGCACATTTGGGTACACCTTACAAAGAGTCAATCAACTGTACTTTGAGATAGAGATCCAACTCTGACCAGATTGACCTTGAACCATTTGCTCCATGTCAGAGCGTTTTTAACCCTCTAGCCCTGTAAGAAGAGGATATACATTTTTTGCCCTCGATTGCAGTGGGAATGTCATAAGCAAAGAGCCCCAGCTCCTACAAAGAAAGGTCCATACATGGAACGGAACCAGGAAGAGAGAGAAACGGGCATTCCTCTCAGCGTCAGATTGCTTTTCTTCCTTTTAATGGATTCTTCTCATTTCTCTGGTTAAAGTTAACCAATGTGCTAAACAGATAGAGGTCATGCTGCTATTTGAAATCAGTGACTGGCCTGGTGATTCTAATTGTAGGGCTATATTTAGCACATGCCTCTTTTTGAGAGAAGAATAGAAAATCCCACGAGAAAGGCTCACCTGGCTTTAAAAAAAAATCCCAATAATCCCTCCCTAGCACCATCCCAGAAGTCAGTGCCCCCGCCCCACCCTGTCCCCGGTGTCACGCAATTCTGCACTTATGACGCTGTAGCAACTTGCAGTGAGTGAGCAGCACAAGGTTTTCCTTCAAGACGCCCAGGAGCTGCCAAAGACAGGAGCAGCCCCCGGGCTAGACCTTGACTGTGGTCACAGCATTCGCTGAGCCGGAAGAAAGCAGCGTTCAGCAACCAGTGGTGTCTTCCTGACACACCAGAGCTTTCTCCTGGGCTGTAATCAATGATGATGCCTAAGTGCATTCTGTCTTAAAGAAGCAAGGAACAAATAGTTCTCTCTCTCTCTCTCTCGCTCTCTCTCTCTCTCTCTCTCTCTCTCTCTCTCTCTCTCACACACACACACACACACACACACACACACGGGGTGCAATGCAATGGAAAAGACCCAACCCGGTCACATCATTTAAATGCTGCCCCAAGCCAGCTGCTTGTTCTACCAGAACCCTTCCAAAACTGTTCAGGAAGAAATAACCTAAAAAGAGGGCCAGGAAGACTGAGTGGCCTTCTGTTACCAGACCCAGCCGTTTCTACGTCCCTCTGCTCCTTATCAAGAGAGAACACACTGCTGTTTCCACAACGGTGCAAAGACAAGCGCACCCATCGTCAACAGATGCTGCTGAAGCCTCCGAGCACCCTCACCCGCACCCTGCCCTGGACCGGGGCCCTCAGCCTGCCCCTGCCGCGCCCCGTTGCTATCTGTAACCACCACATGCCACCTGCAAGCCCCACTCCCCACCCGTCCGCTTGCCCAGTGGGAGCACACGGCCAGCCGGCCAGGCTGGAACAATGCTCGGCATCCCGGGGGTGCTGGGCTGGCGGAGCGGCCAGGTTGGTGGGCGCTGCCGCTTACCTTGGAGTGCTGCAGCAGCAGTATCTGCTCGTCCAGCTGCCGCCGCTTGCCCTCTATCTCAGTCTGCCGCTTTCTTTTTTCCTTGAAAAGAGAGAGAGAGAGAGAGGCTGTGAGAGTGGGTGGGTGTTGGCTCCAGGAATGTTCGAGCAGGGAGCGGAGCGGCGGCGGTGGCGGCGGCAGCAGCACACATCTGTACAGACACTTGCAGAGATGCTGGGTGCGCTGTCACCTTCCCCTCCGTCGTCGCAGGGTGCGCTGCAGGCAGGCGGCTGTCTGCTGGGGGCTCCGGGCGTGGGGGGAACCTTCCTCACTTGGCCAAGCTGCCGCGCAGACGTCCAGCAGAACAGGCAGGCCACACACACACACACACGCACATGCACACACACACCCACAGCCATGTTCTGTGCAGTGTTCATTTGGTGACAAAGAATAAAAACTGCCTCATTTAAAAAGACAGTGGTTGCTACACACGACACCTGTGATAACATAAGGTGCGGGGACTGCTGGGGTGAGATTTCTTCCCTGAAAATCCACACCGACCACACAATGGAAGGTCATTTCCAATTTCATAGGACCCCCCCAGCCCCCGCCCAATGGACCGTAGTCAACAATCGCATCTTCAGAGAGAGAGGGTGGGGGGTGTCTTGACTGAAACTCGCCCTGCGGTGGCAGGTCATGAGCGGGGACTTGGTGAGGAGACAGTGAATCGGATGCCTGAAGCTGGTCTGCTTGGCTCCACATCCCGACCTTCCGTAAGTTCTCGTGACCGCCCTGTGTCTCAACTGTCCCCTTACAACAAGTGGAGGTCACAGTGGCGCCGACCCCGGCTGGACCAGGAGCAGGGGGCTAAGAGCTCGCTGCTAAGCTCACCGGGAGAAGCAGCCAGCAGCTCCCTGGGAGACCGACGAGGCAGCAAAGTTACAGCCTTGGAAAGCCTAGGGGCATTCTGCTCTGGCAGGGTGCTCCTCTGTCACTGGACGCCAAGACAGTGGTTTGGGGTTCCACCATATGATCAGGACTAAATGGGAAGATGCGTGCAAAGGGCCTAGAGCATGCCTGGCACAGAGTACGCAGGAAGGCATGTCACTTGCTGTTATTCTGACTGCCGCATGTGAACTTCGAGATAATGCCGAGAGGCCGGCGTTAAGAGCTCGTTCACTTGTCGTCACACCACTGTCGCCTTCCCACTAGCGTGTGCGTCATACATGACTTTGCCATACTTCGCTAACGGAGACCAGAACCATCATGTGGATTGGATCCGTTTAACAAAGAAGGAAAGGGCTGTCATTAATGATAGCTAGACGGTTCTTGTTCGGGTTCCAAATTACACAGGAGGGGTTTTCTGAGACACGGCTGGGGCGGCTTTTCTTTCCTTGCAGATGCAGGGAGCACTTGTTAGACTAGACACCGTGGTATTTCACAGCGCGACAGCCAAATCCCAGGGAGGTTCTTGAACCGCAATGACCAAACCCGGAGCCTGAGCTCGGTTGTGAACAGAAGCTTTTATTATTATTTTTATTATGCAGTTGCTGTGTCGCTGGGGACGTGATGGTGCCACGGCGATTCAGATCGATATAAGAATAATTTGTGTGATAGCCAAGTCTTTTTCTATGCAAGGCACAGGCTTTTGAGAAATGGTTTTTTATTATGTTAAACCACTGAAACATAATAATCATGTCAGGGATAGAATCTCCCTTCCAATAGTGTGAATAGTTTAGGCATTTATCATTTCCAGAAGATCTTGAGTAAATGTTACTTAATCCTAATATGAAGGGCCTTCAAAAAGCCTGTGGAAAAATTCCATTATCTTTTAATTCCAATTTTCCACCAACTTCTCAAAGCCCTTAATATACACAAGGAGATGGAAAGCATAAGGCTCCCTGGGAACGATCCCCTGGCCAGCATCTCAGAGGTACCTCAAGAAGCAGGGGAGAGGAGGGAAGCGAGCACATTTTGCTTGGAAGTAGTTTATATTAGTGGTGGTGGAGTATTTGGCAAGCATTTCTTGCTTGGAAGTATGAGTTTGCATTCATGGTGCCGGAGTATTTGGCAAAAGCATAGCAACAGTGGCAGCAACATGTGAAAAATGCCATCAAGATCATCAGATTGATTTACAACACCAACATTATATTGGTGGATGTGTGTATTTTTCACTACAATACATACATTTTTAAAAATAGGTGAGAAACCAACAAAGCAAGTAACTCACTGTAGTTGCATTGAAACAACAACAATAACAGTGAAAACCGGCTGGGACCACATCCAGAGGGGCCTTGACTAGCAGACCAGCAGTTAGGACATTGTCCTGGCAGCGATGCCCCATCATGTAGGATATAAGGAAGAGGAGGATGTGGGAGATGGCACTGGATAGACAATGGGTTGACAGGGTTTGACAAACTTTCCCCGTAAGGGGCCAATAGTAAACCTTTTCGGTTTTGTAAGACATGTCTTCTTTGTGGTGCAAAAGCAGCCTTACGTAAGTGAAAGAGCAGGGCTGTGTTCTAATAAAACATTGTGTAGGTCGTTAGATTGTTAGTGGTGGGCCATATGTGACCCGAGGGTCATAGCCAGCTGATATTTGGATTTAAATGATCTCGCCGCACCTTTGGGAGATGTTACATCCACCCTCGGCGAGTGGGGGAATAGAAGCACTAACAACTTCATCCCAGCTTAGAGTTGAACCAAACAGAACGGAAAGCAATGGACAACGATAAGAACCAGACTTTTTGAGGCTCAGGTTCTCGAGGGCCCAGCAAGCCAGAATCCTGGCTCTGAGCTCCCCCCACCAGCAGCGTGCTGAGAGGGAGCACATTTGTCTGGGATTCGCATTTTCCCTGAGGACCCCTCCTTCTTGGGTGATAGCTCAAAACCCCAAAGCTGTTCACGTGGACAACCCGGCTGGCGCATCAGCACATTTCTGTCTGAGTCCTGACCATGATACGGGACTGGATCTCAGAACAAGGACTTTTGTTCCTGCAGGGTCTTCGACTGGTTGGGATCCTTCCACACTGGCAGGATCGGGTGCTGAACGCGCTTCTAATTGGACAAGAGTTACTATAGTCCATCCGTGGCTGTACAGAATGAGGAAAGAGTCAGAGGGCCACCAAGTGCAAGAAGGGTCCTAGAGGCCCTCACCTGCCTGAGCCGTGCCACGGACCCTGCCTTGCCCCCTGGTGCCAGGCCTGCCCAGGACAAGGCAAGACCATAGACTCTTGGGTCCTCTTCTACTTTTGACATGAGGTTAGACCATTTGCTTCATTTTTACCAACTGCGGATCACCTACAAAGCAGTAAAGGACTCAGGTCAGAATATGAGTTCACCTAGATGTTATATTATCCTGAAAGCCCAAAGTTCTGTTGATTCCATTCATTAGTTTTCCACATTTTTTACTTCCCATTCCAGCCTTTAATGGAGCCTTAAAACTTCCGTTCTTATCTCCCCACCTGCATATGTAGATTATTCTGCACTGGCACCCTTGACCCTCAATAGAAGTGAGTTCTTTCTACATCTGGTTTATTGCAGCGGGCTCCTCAGAGGTCTCCTTGCCTCTGGGGTTTGGCAATTCTCCAGGTCACCCTCCACCTGGTTGCCAGAGTGATATTCTAAAATGGAAATCTGACTATCTCCATCCCTCACCTAAAACTCCAGAATGCCTCCCCATTGCCCACAGTGCACACAGCAAGCTCCCCAGCATGGTAAACGAGGCCCGTATCTCCTCCATAGCTTCGCCTTTATCCCTCATCCCCCTAACTCCTATGCTCCAACCTCAACAAACCATTTACTGGGTCCTGATCAGTCAGGTTGCTTTGTGCTTCCCCACTTTTCTTCTTACTTCTACCAATAATCCACATTCCTCACTCATGGGGTGACCAAAAAATACTATCCTTCTCTGGCAAAGTAGTTTAAGTATGCATGAAACTATAGCGACCATCTGTCAACTGGATCTACCCAGACTTCCTTCCTCTGAGGAACCTGCCTACTCTCACTGTTGGCTCTGGGGAGCACGCCAGCCGTGGCTAGTCATACAGTCCCCGGATGGACACAGTGGCTGCAACAACGGGCTCACACCCACCAGGACTGTGAGAATGGCAGGGGACAAGGGAGTGTTTCCTCTGTTTAACACAGGGCCACCGTGAATCAGAACCAGTCTGGAGCACTTAACCAACACCCTCTAACACCAGGACTTATGGGTGACCCAGATTAGGCCAAACTACCTTATCTGTTTCCAATAGTGATTAGTCCAAGGAGTGGCTAAGTGACCCAAGTGGGACCAATGAGAGAACTTTCTAGCAAGGGATTAATGAACCATGGGAGACAGACACTTCCTTTCTAGTAGGATCAAGTTGGTACCTCTGAGGAGTGGTTTCATAAGCTGTGGGAAGAACCCACGGCGCCATAGGGTCAATTCCAGCTCACAGAGAGTTTCCCAAATTGTCATTCTTCATGGGAATAGAAAGCCTCATCTTTCTCCCTTGGAGCGGCTGGTGGTTTAGAACTTGCTGATGGCAAGGTGACCAGCCCAATGTGTACCAGCATGCTCGGTAAAATACCAAAATAAAAAAACCCCAAATCACTGCCATTGAGTCCATGGCGGGGCACAGCGGCCCCATGGACAGGACAGCACTGCCCCGTGGGTTTTTGAGACAGCAGCAGTTTATGGAAGCAGAACGCTCCGTCTTTCCCCACGGGGGCAGCTGACGGTTCCAACCTTGCAGATTGCATCTCACACATAAGCACCATACCACCAGCGTGCCCCTGGCCAAGGAGACAGACAGCACAAAGGAGGAAGGCCCTCGAGACGATGGATGGACACAGTGGAACAACAATGCACTCAAAGAGAGGAACATCTGTGCGGGTGGCCAGGACCAGGCAGTGTGTTGCTTTGTTGTGCACAGGTTGCTATGGGTCCAAACCAACTCTTAACAATGACAACACATGGGAGACGTGCATCCATGGAGAAAAAGACGGCGTACCTGGGTGCGTTAAGCGATGTGCTCAGTTGTTAATGGAAAGGCTGGGGAGCTGAGTCTACCCAGAGGCACCTTAGGAAAAAAGGCTTAGTGATCTACTCCCCCAAAATCAGTAACTGAAAGCTCTATGGGGCACAGCAATACCTTGATAGCTGTGGGGTCAGCAGGAGGTGGAATCAACTCAAGGGCAACTGGGCAGAGGAGAAGGAGGTCAACTCCCCGAGGAGCCGAGCAGGAAGGCACAGAAAGGAGGTCTCTAATATTCCTGCTGTGCTTCTAGATCAAATCATTCCCGAAGCCAGAAATACCTGGAGTTTCCTAAATGACACACACCAATAAAGCTCTCCTTTGCCACACACGTTTCAGTGGTCTTTCTGTCACTTACAATTCAGAAGGAAGCTTTTTCTGTTCCCACCAAAAGAACACACACACACCCCTTTCTCTCTCCCCTTTGGCATTAGTACTCAAGCACTTTAGTTCTTCACCATGCAGTACTTACTTATTTGCACGACATAGTTTTCAAATAGGTTGTGACCTGCAGATTGTGCCCCCATATCTGTGAATGTGACTGTGCGTGGAAATTTAGTGCATTTTCCTGTCACTTATATTAAACAGGGTAAGGGTGACATTAAACTGGGGTAGGTGACTCGTAACTCTATTCCTTTATGATTGGTGTTTTATCAAAGATGAGACCAGATACAGAGAAGGTTTTACACACACACACACACACACACACACACACACACACACACGACTACGAGAAGCTGAAAGGGTCAGAAGTCTCTTTCCTAAAACTGACGCAAAGAGCGCAGCTCTGCCGATGTCCTGAAAGTGGATTTCTGTGGGACACGGAATTTCTGTTGCTCAGCGGAGTCCGCTTTGTAGTACTTGGCTCTGACACAGATAGGACACGAGGAAGCCTGTGTGTACATCGTTTCCCTCTACTGAACTATGGGCTCCCGTTGGCCAAGGACCTTGGCTGACGTGTCTCTAAAGACAAAGAGCATTCGATGGTGGGCCTGTGTAACAGGTGCTTGGTAAGTGTCTCTGAATGAACGGGCAATCTTTTTGCTCATTTCTGATTCTCTATTTGTCCAGATCTCTCATCCAAAGGCATTATGAATTTGTGTTTATGATTTTAATGGCATAAAATACATTACTGGTGATCCCCTCATGAATGGCAAGATTCTGTTCCACCATAAGTCAGATACAATTTCGTCACATCAGTTCTGCTGTAAGCCAACTACCTCATTTTTCATTGTTATTGCCTTTTATTATCAGTGTCTTTACAAATCCAGCGGTGCTTTGAACAGTAAATCATGAAACTGAATGGCCGTGGCTGCACATCTGAGACTGATAGCCACAGCACAGTCTAAGTGCCATTCGCTGTGACTTGAGTAACCGAGGGATACCTCACACAGCCTTCCGTGCATCGCACCGGAGCGGTCTTTCTGCTGAAGCCATTAAGCTGCACTGTCGCGATGCACTCGAGAGAAGAGTTCAAAACACGAATGCTCTAAAAGGAGTATGGGAGGCTCATTCCGAGGAGAAAAATGGAAGAAAGGCGACTCCTCAGAGATCCACACAATGAGCGAGCTCATGGAGGCGACTTTCCAAGGGGAGGGTGCCTCAGGGGACGTCTGGAAGGAAATGATTTCAATCCATTTTGAGAACTTTCAGAACTCTTCGCCATCCGGGCGGCGTGGCCACTCACTCTGATTGTCTTTCTGTGAATGAGTCGTTTTCCTGGCAAGTATTTTCTGGAAGTCCTGGAGCATCACAAAGCGGCAAACGATTCGTGAGGTCAGAGCACCCCGACTTCCACCTGCACGCTGGTCAAAGGTGGCTAATAAGCATTGCGAGTCGTCCTGGTTAGTTGCTGTCGTTGGCTGTCGCTCACGGCCACCCCCTGGGTGAGAGCCGAGCTGCTCCCTGGGGCCTTCCAGGATGTCCTCGCTAGGACAAAGTGGCCTTTTCTTCCACGGAGCCATCTGCTAGCACGCCATCACAAACCACTGGTGTCCCCAGGAGCCTGTCTCATTTTTAGAGAAGCCAGTTGCCACCTCTGTGCTGCTTCAGACAGACACCCCCTTCCCCTCTCTTGCTGCCTATTTCACCACCTGAGCTTTGGGAAATGCAAGGTGCTAGCAGGGTCCCAGCTGCGTCTGAGAAGTAGAGGGAGAGCGCGGAAGAGGCAGATCGGGGAGGGCAGTCAGAGAGAGACAGACACACGCCGTCTTTCCTTTTCTCCGGATTCCTAGAGCCCCGCCCGCGTTCACTAGTGAGAAAGACGAGATCGGTCCCCTCAAGGCGCTCCTTCCATCACGATGGCCCCCCGCTTAGATGAAGAAGAAAAGGAAGACTATTAAACTTTCAGTAGTACAACCTTTCTGCCCCCTGGTGCTTTGATATTGGTTGTTGCTGCTTTGATCCGTCCCATCACTGATTAAAGAGGACTTTGTGCCACTCTCCCTTCCACACACTTTTTAAGAGACTTTTGCCCGTTGGTCCTTAGGCTTTGGGGTCACAGGATGAGAGTAAGACTGGTTTTAATACTTTGCATTTAGAAAGGGAACAGGGGTGTCTGAGGCAGGAGGGGACTTGACGATTGAGAAGTGAATAGAAGGGATGAAGAAGTAAAGAATGAGGGGCGTTGGGGAGCTGGAAGTTGGGCAGTGTCAAATGAAGTGGGTGAGAGAGTGAGACCAGGATCAGGAGGGAGAGTCTTTAGATGTTTCACGATGGCTTAGGCAACCAGTATCTTTGGATGGTGCCCCCCAAAAGATTCCAAGTGGGATGTTGGCTTTTCAAGAAAGATCATTGCTCCTATTGCTGATTAGACTGTGTTTCCTCAAACGTGCCTTCATGCTGGAACTGCATGACCAGGAAGGGAAGGTTTTATACAGGGTCCCCTGAGAAAGTAAGACAGTCTTTTAAGAACTAAGTATGGGACCCAATGCCCACCTGTAGAGAGCTGAACACCCCTTCCAGAGGGGTAGTGAGGAGGAGATGGGCCACACAGGGTTCAGTGTAACAACAATGAAACTCAAAACCTTCCTCTAGTTCCTGAACGCTTCCTCCCCTCCCAATCATCATGACCCCAATTCTACCTTGCCTTGCGGACCTGGTTGTACCAGAGGATGTACAGCGGTGCAGTGGGGATCTGGAGGCACAGGGAATCTAGGACGGATGAACCCTTCAACATCAGCAGTGGGAGTGGCGACACCAGGAGGGAAGGGCATGTAGAAAGGGAGAACCGATCTCGGAGATCTATGTGTAACCTCCTCTCTGGGAGATTGGCAAGGGGGAGGCGGGTGAGGGGAGACGCCGGGGAGTGTAAGGTAAGATATAATAATTATTTATAAACTATCAAGGGACCAGGGGTGGGATCGGGGAGGGAGGGGGATGGGGGAAAAAAAAGGGAAACCGAGCTGATTCCAGGAACCCAAGTGGAAGGTGAATTATGAGAGTGACAAGTGCAACGAATGTATAAGGGTGCTTTGCTCATTTGATGTATGCACAGATTGTGATAAGAGACTTATGAGCCCCAATAAAAAGATTAAAAAAAAAAGAAAATGATTAGGGCAAAGAATGTACAGATGTGCTTTATACAATTGATGTATGTATATGTATGGATTGTGATAAGAGTTGTATGAGCCCCTAATAAAATGTTAATTAATTAATTAATTAATTTTAAAAAAATCAAACCAAAAAAAAGAACTAAGTATGGAACACCAGCTCATAAATGAGACGGAAGGAGCTCTGTCGAACAATCAGAAAGCCATTTCAGTCACAGATGGACTGCACTAACCGGTTAAATGCTGCTTCAGATTCAATAGCATTTACATCTTTAAGGCAAAAATGAAGTGATGTATCTGAAAACTGAGAATTTGAATAATCAAGTAATTAAAAACAAAAAAAAAACCTTACTGCCATTGAGTCAATGCCGACTCACAGTGATCCTATAGGACAGGGCAGAACTGTGAATTCAGGCGACTGCAAGTGCTGATGGGAGCAGAAAGTTCTGTCTTTCTCCTGTGAGGTGGCTGGTGGATTCAAACTGTGGACCTTGTGGATCACAGCCCAACTTGTGGCCGCTATGCCATGAAAGATTCTTACTCCAGTGAAGAGTTACACTGAAGGTGGTCCAGTTTCCTGTCTAGTCAACTTCAGTGTTGGGTTGGTTTGGCAGACACATCCCTATCGCAGATCAGATATCTGATTCCAATGCCATCAGACATTCAAACTCACTCTCTTGGCTCTGACTGCCAGGTCACTGGTTGGTATTCTGATTCTATGCAGGCTCCCGATGTAGTTACCTTGGCTGTTGGGTTTGTAGGTGAGCGTACCGAAAACTGAATTGGTATGCAAGTTTCCGATCTCTACAAAGTAAGGCACAGAATTATAACTTGGAGCCAGAAGTAGTGGTGGCTCAATAGGCTTGGTCAGAATAAGTAAATTAGATTTTCTTTTCCCCCTGGAAGCACACTGTCCCACTCAGCCCTGTGCTCCCTCAATCTACATTACTACCATGTGGAACAGAGAACCCTACGACTCTTCACTCATCTCTCCAGTTTGACCAGCACTTCCACGTTGGTGACACTTTTTGAAGAGCCTGGTGACAGGGTTGGGCAAGTGTGGGACTGCTAGCCACAAGAGTAATGGTTAAAACACACCAGCTGCTCCTCAGGAGAAAGATGAAGTTGCCTGCTTCTGTAACAATTTTCAGTCTCGGAAACCCCCTTAAGACTGTTATGAATCAGGATTGACTCAGTGGCAGTGGGTGTGGTTTTTGGGCAACTTTTATCCAACTAATTACTTGGTCACATAAATGCCATTTATTAGTCAACGAGGGAACTGCCTGCCTTTTGTTAAAAATTAGAAGGTCAAGAAGAGAATCTTAAGTAGAAAAAGAAGAGGGCTAGTTAGTTCCAAATATACTACTGATTTTTCTCAAAGGGTATTTTAATACCTAAAACATTTTTTCAAAATTCTGTAATGTTCACATGCAAAAGTGTTGCTAATCTATATCGAAAAGTTAAATAGCTAGCCTGTATTGGATAGTTGCCTAGCTAGTAAGTGCCAAGCAGGAATGGAGCGCCCCCCCCCCCCGCCCGCCGTGAGATATGGAAATAGAAATGTATCCTGTTGCTACTGTGGGGGTGAAAGTAGGCGCTCCCGTGGCATAGTGGTTACACCACAAGGTGGCTCCACAAGGTTGGCAGTTCAAGACCACCCGCCACTCTGAGAGAGACAGACGGGGGTTTTCTACTCCCATAAAGAGTTAGTCTCAGAAATCAACAAAGGCGTTCTACCCTACCTTATAGGGTCGCTACGAGTCAGCATCGACTCTTTGGCAATGGGTCTGGGTTTGGTGGGGTGGAAAGGAGGTAAGACACAGATAGGAACATGCATACAGCCTGGCCGACTGCAGGGACTTGGTAAATAAAGGAGGCTTCCTTGTACCAAGACTAAAGTGTTTTGGTGCAGAGCTACGTTTTACAACCACAACTGATTCTGACAATGGAGCCAAACTTCAGTTCCATGGTGGGGCCTAGAAACAATAATGGCCACGGTAATAGGTGGTGGTGGTTGTAATGCAGCTACGGCTGTTGGTTGCTTGCTCTGTCCAAGCTCAGTGCTAAGAACTTCCTGGCAATTTTTCATTGAGTCCTCAGAAAACTTCGAGGTAGAAACCTTCCCTATCCCTCCCTCTAGTGTTGCAAACACTCGCAGGTCAGCCATGGTGCACAGGCTTCAGCAGAGCAGTCCGACGAGCAACAGAGGCCTGGGAGTCTACTTCTGAAAATTAGTCAGAGAACCGGATGGTCCCAGGGACGAGGCAAACCTTTATGGAGTGACAGCAGAACCACACTGATGAGTTCAAACATGCCAGTGATCGCGAAGCGGGGCAGGGCAGGGCAGGGCTTCATTTGGTTACACGTGAAGTTGCCATGGGTCAAAGCCAGCTGTCCCAACTCAACAGAACTGATGAAAATGGTCAAAGCGTATCTCGGGTAAGTCGAATGTGCCCCAGGTCACAGGCTAAGAAGTGGGCAATGGTCTGACTCCAAGGCACTTGACCATGACCAGACACATGATTAAGCTCCGAACATGTGTGCAGTGATCAGTGACCACCAGGCAGAACACGTGAAACACATTACCTTGCTGCCTTTACGCACATATGTCCATGCAAACCTCCCAGAACAAATGAGATGGTAAGGACACAAAACACTCTGCTGGCCAATCCCTCCCGCCCCGACACGGGGCCCTCTTGGGAAATCCGGTAGCATTTCTCAATCACAAACAACAGGAATAGGTCAAAGCTGACTTGAAACCACCAGCAATGCCTGGCGGATCAATGCGTGAGTTTACTTCAATTCCTGGAAGGGAAATTTCCAGCAGATCGAATGTTCTAGAAACGAGGGCAAATGCAAAAGTCCTCTCTCCGCTATGAACTTTTCAACTGAGAGGGGCTTCCACAAATCAGGGAACAGCTGGCAAAGTTCCTAGTTTGTCATGTTGGGCTCCTGAACGGAAGAGACTTTTTAGGATCCAAAGATGTCTTCCTGAGCCTTCAAGCCAGCACCCCTCGGTCGGCTTGCTGTACTGTGGGGGCTTGAGTGTTGATACGATCCTGGAAGCTAAGCCCCTGATACTGTTCAACACCAGCGAGGCCACTCCTGGTGGGCAGGTTTCGATGATGCCCCGGACTGAAGCAGACGAGGAACAAAGGCCTGGAGACTTGCTTTCCAACATGAGCCAAAGAAAACGCTGCCTCTCAACAGAACATCCCAATGACACTGAGCTGGAAGAGAAAAGCACGCTGAGGGCCCCTGAAGATGGCGCAGGAGCGGGCAGCATTTGTTCTGTTACACATGGAGCTGCCAGGTGTCGGAGTCGTCTCTATGGCAACGAATAACAAAAGTGACATGAAAGGACAAGGAGAACCATGGGCACAGGATCCCTGCGATTTTAGGAAGCGTTGCAATGCCGGGGCGGGGGGCGTTTGGGGGCAGAAAGTCAGAGTGGGCATCCTCCCCAACGAGTGCACGGACCTCACAACAAGCAGCTTTCCCATTGGCTCCTCGGTGCTCAGTACAGCAGGCCACAGAAAGCAGAGGGGCAGGGGCAGAACTGAACATGGCTGTGGTCGTGGCAAATGCAAAATAAAATAGCGTGCCCAAAATAGACAGAGAACACAATGAGCAGCATTCCGACAACAAGGGAATGCAAACTCCAGGAAATTAGCATAACCGCATAATTTCAAACAGAGACAAGCGTGCCTCTCCCGACTTCTGCCACTTATGTTTTGTTTGTTCCTTTAGATGTCAGTATGTTGTGAATCTCTCTCACACACATTTATATTTTTAATGCAGAAAGATATAAAGAGAGGATGCAAATAGTTCCTAGTATCTCTGCCCAGAAAAACACAGCATTTAAAGCGAAAAGCCAGAGCAATAAATATACAGGGTGAGTAAATTCAAATACTACACAAAGACGTAAGTTGAGCAGCTGATCTCCTTTCAGCCCCATCAGTTGCATTCCTTGAAGTTCATTATACATCCTCCCAGATCCACGTGGATCGATCTTAGCACCTCCCATTGGTGGGTTTCTGAGACTGGGACTGTTTTCGGGTGTAGGATACCCAGCCTTCCTCCCATGGAGCTGCTGATGCACCTCAGCCCAATGCGTAACCACTACTCTGCCAGGGCTCATAGAAACGTTTTATTCTTTAGATAGAAAAGATCATGCCACATACTTCCTGATCGTTAGCTTCCTTCCGTCTGACTTATGGACGTACTTCAGCGAGTTTCCTAGTTTAGCACATGGGGGTCCCACCTCCGTCTTTGTCACTGCAGGGTGGTAGATCACAGATAATTGCTTTTAACAGTCTGCTGCTATTGATAGACACTTAAGTGGCTCCCAGGGTTTCACTTGCTATTTTAAAAGATGATGCAATGGATCTACCTCTCTATGCATCTTAGACATATTTTGTGACACTAACTCGAGCCACGTAGCCTGGATGTAGAACCTCTGAGTCAAAGGATTTGAACACGTGAAAAACTTTCAAAGGACCAAATTGCCTTCTAGAAAATCATTTTTCTCTGTTGTTCGATGATACAATTCTGAGTAGAAAATAAAAGCCAATTAATGAGAGTTTTTGACAGATTTCCCCCTTATTAGTCACATCTTTGGTGGCTCAGGGGAATTTAAATGAAGGAAATATCTGCTACTTCGTTAATAATGTAAGCTGTTCTTAAAATAGACTTGGGTAATTTGTCCTTGTCAGGCTACTCTCTTAGACAGAAAAAAATTTTTAATCATAAAAATGAGTTGCTACCCAATGACCAGAGATCCTTTATAATGACTTCATCAGATTCCTGGCATGGAATCCTCCTTGTATCTTTCTTCTTTGCACTATTGTGGCCAGAATTAGCCTATAACCAGGTTGGGCCACTTGCTTAGAAAAAGAGGGTATGTTCTGGTCTGTTTCTGCTTCTGTTCTTTGCTGCTGTGTCTCCTTCCTCCATGGCTGAGAGAGAAACATTTCCATCCAGCAAAGCCATTTCTGGATGGACTCAGGCTATGCTAAAATTGAAGGCACAAGAATGGGACTATCTGCGTGAGCATCAGGCCAGCAGGGGCATGGAAAACACACAAGCAAAGGAAAATGCCACAGAGTCTGAAGCTCACGAATTGTATTACACACAATTTAACGCTTTGGTTTTTAATCCCACCAACTAAACAGAACAACTTAAAGGTACGTGCCCATCGGGGGTGTGTAACCTGTGTGTCATGAGCTCTTAGTAAGTAAAGGCATCTTACTAATCAGTGGGAAAAAGATGAACACTTTAACCATGGGACAAAGAGCAGTCTCTACAGAAAACAGTCGACACACTAACCAAGACATGTCAAGTAAGCACTGAGCTACCATTTTTGCCTCTTAAACGTACCACTGCCCCTACTATGAAAGTATGTGTTCTGTTTTGTGGAGACAGTGGGGAGGGAGAGCCTCTCCTTATGCTCAGACAGAACTATACATATGAACCAACTTTCTGGAAGGCTCTTTCAAAAGTATTTGTCTCATGATAAGTCATATATCCAGAGAAAATGATCTTAGGTGTGCTCAAAGATTTGTGTAAAGTAATATTTGACACAGAGATACACCCAACAGTACCATATAATGACTAAGGCCTCACAGCAAAGGATTGGCTAAATCACATCGCCCTTGAGAAGCCATCCAGTGACTTCTTTTACCACTTGGATTAAATCAAGGTAAACCCATCCAAGTTCAGGTTCCTGCCTATCTGTCTCACCTTCTCTTGACTTTCCTCACTCCCCGCCCCAGCCACTCTGGCCTCTGCCAGTGCCTCCAGCCTCGCCAGCTCACCTCCACATCAGATCTATGTGTTGCTGTTTCTTCCACCCATAATGCTCTGCTTCTACATCATCACATGGCTGACTTCTTGTCTCCTTGCCTCCTTGTCTTGTCTTGGCCATCCATTTTTTATTGGTTTTAAACATGATTTTTAAAATGCATTTTATTTTGTTGCTATTGCTGAGAGAACACACAGAAAAACAATCTCATCACGTACAATTTGCTGACACTGGTTATATTTCAAAATGTTTTTAATGTTGTTTTTATCAAACTTTATTGCCCAGCAAATATCAAGTATCCAAATATGTTCTACATGGTTGTGAAATGAATTTATCAATGTCAAATAAAACGTTTTCTTCGCTTGCTTTTATTCATGTCTTCATGACCAATTCATTTTTTCTTCCAAAAATGGTGTATGCCATACTTGAAGCAATGAAGAATTCTTAAATGCCATGGGGGAAAAGTTCATCTACAGTGGTTCTCCACCTGTGGGTCATGACCCCTTTGGGGGCCGAATGACCCTTTCACAGGGGTCACCTAATTCATAATGGTAGTAAAATGACAGTGATGAAGTAGCAATGAAAATAATGTTATGGTTGGGGGGGGGCGGTCACCACAACATGAGAAACTGTCTGAAAGGGTCGCGGCATGAGGAGGGTTGAGAACCACTGGTCTACAGCTACACCTGTGGGAGGTAGTAGTTTTTGACTTACAGTTACAGTTGTGGGGGTCCTAGGGGTTCTTCCAAAGCCATTCTTTATGACAATGTTTTGATTAGCTTTGTACATCTTCGAATCTCAGACCTGTTGCATCTTGAAGAGCCAGCCTCGGGGCCCTCAGGCTCCACTGCTGATGACCGTCCTCCCGGCTGGGCGTGCCTGTTGACATTCTTCCAGTGGTACCACCACTCTCTCCCTTCCTTCCTAATTGTTTCTCCTTCTTTGATTCAAGCTCACTGTTGGGCATCTAATAGTAATTAGTTAGCCCTAGACTCAAGACATGTCGCTGTTTGCCACGGGTTACATTGTGTCCACTCCAAGTTTGCGTTGACTTGGCGGGTCCATTTGTTTTCAGCGGTTTGGCAATTATGTACCGATGTCATGTTGTAGTTCCGTGAGGCTGTACACCTCCCTCCTGATGTGACCTGGTGTGATCGCCCGTCAGTTGCACAGGGACTCGGGTGCGATGCACCAACATTGATCAGGGAACAGCACTGATCTCACGCGAGGGGCATGGCTATATCACCTTTTCTATTACCAGAGACAAAAGGAGAGCGTGCCTAGGTACTTCTTAGTACACGAATTAAATGAAGAAATATATATACAACTCAGGGTAGAACAAGGGTGTGAAAGTCATGTCCGACCTCCCAACTTCACAAGGAGGACAGAGAGTCAAATTCTGGCAAGGTTTCCTCTTGGCCCTCACTTACCCTCTCAGTGGCTACAGCGCTGTTCAGAAACGGCAGTACCAAAAGGCCTGGCATAGTTTGTAACTTGCAGTTAAATACAAATGCCTTTGGATCCAAAATTCTCTGCTGGCCACTGCTTGTCCCGAGCTCGGTCCCCTTCTTTTTGCATCAGATACCTGTTCTTTGACCACCCTCAAAATCCAAGATGATGCACCCGGGTGGGGGTGGGAAAAGAAACAAAACAAAGTGAAACCCCAAACCCGAAGCAGTTGCCGCTGAGTGATGTTGACTCTTGACAAGCCCCTGCGTTGCCATGTAGAGTGGCAGGTTGCCAGGCTTTACTTCCAAGGCGTCTTTTGATTGGCGGGGGCGCACTTGACTACTTGTAACACCCCGTGACTACACCCCAGGATGCCCTAGAGGTAGAAAAGTACTTCTGAAACCTGCTGGCGGTGCCCTTGATAATTTGACTAGCTCCCTATGGTCTGGGAACAAGGGGGAAATGCTGTTTCTTACTGGTCCTGGACTGTGGAAAGTCTGTGCGAACAGCAGAATTCCTGCCTGGAACAAACTATTGTAACACACAGTGATTAAGCAAGCAAGATCAGATTGTTGTTGGTACAGGGACAGATTCAAGGGTCCTGCTACCGGCGCGCACTTGACTGGGCTCCACTCCCATCCAGGAAGACGAGGAGAAAGCCTCTTAGGGCAGTACTGAGTCTGTGAGGACTCAGCGCAAACCTCGGGGAGCCAATCCCCAAACAGCACTGCCCCAGCTTTGTCAAGAACACGAACCCCCCCCCAAAATGAAACCTGTAATCCCCAATGTTGGTTAGAGTAAAGGGATACTAGCTTTCTGTTCCCTGCCAGTGGAACTGTAAACCAGTACAATGGTTCCAGAGGGTAACTTGGTAATAATATCAAAAGCTTTCAAGTTTGAATTCCCATTTGAACCAGAATTTTCACTTCTAGGAATTTTTCTGAGGAAGGAAAAATTATGCCTGTGAGCAATATTTTCTCTCAGGGCTACTTATGGCAGAATTACTTCTTAAAAAGGGGAAGCCTTTCCTAAATCTTCAGCTATAAGTGACTGCTTAAATAAATGATATACCTACACCATCATGTAGTTATTAAAAACATGCTATTGAAGAATGCACAAAATAGAGAGATAATTCTTTTGGTTGGTTTCAAAAGTAGGGAATAGGCTCACCTTTAGAAGAAAAAATTAACAGGCATGAAAAGAATGGAAGGATATACATCAGAATGCCGAAGGTGTTTATCGGCAGCATTATGATTTGGGTTGAAGCTTTATTTCAGTCTCCGTATGCGTCCTTAATAATTACCGCCATACAGCATGTTCCGAAAGATAATTGCTAAGAAGTATGAAGGGCTTATCTGTGCCAGGCATTATTTTAAGTTTTTTTAATATACATTAACTCATTCATCCTCATTATAATCTTAGAAGATATTATCTATTACCCTTGCATTACCAATGAGGCCATGGAGACACAGAGTTGTTGGGTACGGTCAAGTCGGTTCAAACTCGCAGTGACTATCTATGCACAACAGAGCGAAACCATCCCCAGTCCTGGTTCAGCCTCACTGTTGTTGCTAAATTTGAGGCCACTGCTACAGCTACGGTGTCAATCCATCTCACCGATGGTCTTCCTCTTCTCTGCTGACCATCTATTTTGCCAGCATGATGTCCTACTCCGGGGACTGGTCTCTCCTGATGGCATGCCTAAAGTCTGTGGGATGTGCTTCTGGCAGTCCCTGGCACTTTCAATAGTCTTCACCAACACCATCATTCACACACACCGTTCTTCTGCGGTCTTCCTTACTTAGTGTCCTACTTCCACATGCCTATGAGGTCCAGAGAGGATTAAGGGAGACTGGGGCTGAGTTTACCTTGACTTTAGTGGTTTCCCCGTTCACTCTACATGGCTCGTTCTTAGAGAACAATTCCTGCCACCATGAGTTTAGGAAGTAAAAACCACACAGCCTTACACCATTAGGACCTCTTCCCCTCCCAACCCTGCTCAGAACACCACTGAGCCAATTCTGACTCATAGAGACCCTGTAATGCAGTGGTTCTCAATGTGTGGGTCATGACCCCTTTGGGGCTAAACCACCCTTTCACAGGGGTCACCTAAGACTATCAGAAAACACATATTTCTGATGGTCTTGGGAATCAAGACACCGCTCTTCTACCCATCTCCAGGCAGGTCTGCCCACATGCAGATACAACTAAGGTGACCAGATGTCCTGCTTTTGGCGGGACAATCCCAATTTCTAACAATTTTTCCCAAGTCCTGTGGTGTTTTTAAAAAGTCCCGATTTTTGGAAAGAATGCACGACAAGCTAGGATATATAGTTTTCGGCTGCCATGTGGCTGTTTCGCCAGGAAATGAGTTTTATCAATGGTGTCTCACTTTACCAATGTTAAAATCTGGTCACCTTAATAC
Organism: Tenrec ecaudatus; assembly: GCF_050624435.1. NCBI lineage: Eukaryota > Metazoa > Chordata > Mammalia > Afrosoricida > Tenrecidae > Tenrec > Tenrec ecaudatus. The sequence goes on along the minus strand of NC_134539.1, from coordinate 47,120,784 downwards.
GCCAAAATAGGAGTACCCGGTATGAAGACTGTTACCCAAGCTACACCATGCTTCAAGACACAATTTCATTTATTTGTCATTAGAAATAAATATTTCACAATATATAAGGACATATTATCTTTGTGATTCATCACTATGCTTTAATATGTTCAATTTGTAACAATGAAAATACATTTGCGTATCCAATATTTACATGAAGATTCATAACAGTAGCAAAATGACAGTTATGAAGTAGAAATGAAAATAATTTGATGGTTGGAGGGTCATCACTACAAGAGGAACTGCATTAATGGGCCGCGGCATTAGGAAGGTGGCAAACCACTGCTGTAAAGGATTTCCGGGAGGACTAATAGCTCCTGGGACAGACAGCTTCACCTGTCCCCGGTACTCAGAGTAGGTTGCAAGGTGCAACCAGGTGTCGCCTCACTTGGGGACATTCTCAGACGGCAGTGAAGCAAGCTCCTGTCTGAGAGAGAGGCTTTCTCCTACTGTCAGCCACAGTCCTCCTCACCCCCTCTCACACATTTTTCCATGCTTGCCCCATGTCCTAAATCCCGGTTGGGCAAGCAAGAACTTTCTGGCAAGAATCTTCCACAGAGACTTATGGTTCTTTACTGCAGGGATCTGAAAGAGGGAAATGATTCCTATCTTCTCCCACCCTCCCTCCTGGAACCAATTCTCCTTTGTGGTCTGCTCTCCTTTAGAGAAGAGAGTCATTGCTAATTTGCTTCCTTGTGTTGGAGAATTCTAAAGGAGACCCCTTGCCTGTGGAAGGGACATGTTCCTACTGGAAGAAGACAGAGTCTATGACAAGGCCCTCTTCTTTAAGAAAACAAAAGCAACTCTCTGTTGTGAATTGGCTGAATGTTGAGAGCAGAGGATCAGCTTTACATTCAGTACTTCACATTCATTTTCTTTCAATGCTCTCAATCTGACACCATTCATCCCACTTACTCCCTGGGTGTCCTGTTTCCATTCCTGGTTCTTTCCCAATCCTTCTGGACTTTGTCCTTAGGCAAATGCTGCCCTTTTGATCTCAAATGGTTGACTATTCTTAGGTATCCATACCTGGCATGGATTAATTAGGGTTCCCCTTCCAGACCTATTGTTTGATTGGAAATGGAGTCATGGTGGTGAGTTCATTTCCAGACTTGATGAGTGACCAGGATATCCTCTCAGGGTCCCACCGGTCTCTAACCAACCTGGAAGCCTGATCGCTGATGAGTTCGAGTTCAGAGCACTGCCCCTTTCCGTCTTCCTTTTCCTTTCCCTCTTGTGATACCTGAGCTGACCCAAGACTTGGTGTTTCCCCACATTGATCTGTCTTCCCATCCAATGGTAGTCTGCTTTGAGTTCAGATTTGTAGAGGGGTCAGGAAAGAAAACACCTTTACCTCAGTCCAGCTCACTGAAGGTCTGACATGGGAAAAGTTTGGAAAGGAAGCAGGCATGTGGGACTTAGTACAAAGTCTGGCTCAGAATCAAATGGTACTTTGCTTTTCTTTGCCATTATCTCCCACGATCCTTAGGGAACCCTCATAAGTCACGGCTGCGTACTAGGCCAGGGTTCAAGACATCTCACTAGTAACACCAGGTACGTGGTACCCCCAAGCCCATTACCAATGGCCTTTGTGGTGGAGGTGATTCCAACTCATGAATGACCCTGTACGTCAAAGTTGATGGCCTCATTTGGAGGAGCTAAGGAGATAAATAGCTCACTTGAGGTGGGACACATGCTCACTCCCTGTGAGACATTAGGGACGATGAGCCTGATGGAGTCACACTGATGCAGCCAGGGCCCTGGGAGTTGGAAGAGCCACGTGGAGACCCCTGCCAGCGCTGAGATGCTCACAAAGCCACTGGGTCCACAAGACTTCCCACCCACTGGCCTGTGATCTTCCTGCACTCCGTGTCATTGCATTTGTTTTGTGAGTCTCAGCAGGACTTTATAGATTGGTATTGGACATATGGGGTAATATCAAACTTATGGACTTGATCTGCACTGGGTTGGGATGTTTTCTCAATATTCAATTGCTCTTGTACATAAAGCTCTTTTTTATACGCATATGCGTGTTTATGAATTTGTATCTCTACTCAACCCAGAGTAACACATTTTGCTTCTTGGAGCCTGGTTTCAGCCACAGGTGAATGGAGTTTAGACATAAGGCCTCGATCATAAGGTTTTCGGTGTTACATCATCACTGGTTGATACCTGCTTTCTCTTGCCTCGTGCATCCCCTAGTCTTATGGTTAACTTGGACGACTGTCTTCCATTCTCAGAATATGGGTAAGAATAAGCCAATTTGAGAGGGACAATGTCAGAGGCTGGTTACAGAATCAGAGAAAACACTACAAACACAGGTCAAATCAAATGTTTCTTTGAACTGAGATAAGCACGTTTTGTACTTTAAAATTTTGATTAAATTCCCCAATATGATACTAAATTTCATAATACAGAAAGGCAACATTAAAAAGCACACAAATAAAAATAGATGCTCCAGGGAATCCAGGGTGGATACCTTCAGGACCAAGGGTGTGAGGGGTGATGCTGGGAGAGTGGAGGGTGAGTGGTTTGGAAAGGGGGAACTGATTACAAGGATCCACATGTGACCTCCTCCCTGGGAGATGGACAGCAGAGAAGCGGGGGATAGGATATTCCGGATAGGGCAAGATATGACAAAATAACAATCTATAAATTATCAAGGGCTCACGAGGGAAGGGGAAGCAGGGAGGGAGGGGGAAAAAAAGAGGGCCTGATGCAAAGGGCTTGGGTGGAGAGCAGATGTTTTGAAATGATTAAGGCAAAGAATGTACGGATATGCTTTGTACAATTGATGTATATATATGTACAGATTGTAATACGAGTTGTATGAGCCCCTAATAAAATGTAAAAAAAAAGGAAAAAATGATCAGGGAAAGGAATTTACAGATGTGCTTTATACAATTGATGTATGTATATGTATGGAATGTGATAAGAGTTGTATGAGCCCCTAATAAAATGTTTTTTAAAAAAATGGATGCTCTCTGAGCCTGGGTGTCTTCTGCATCTCCCTTCCCAGCTCTACTAGTAACCTCTGGCAGAGCGGCTGTAACAGGACGAATACGCACCACCACGCAGGTGCTCCCCAGCTCTGAATCACAGGGCAGGAGAGCCCGTGTAAAAGATTATCCAATGCCACACACCACTCCCCATTCTGTCTCATTTGGAGCCTGAGGACAACCGTGGGAGTAAGAATCATTTCCAGTGAGGGTTTGAGACCCATGGGTCTGTGTGGCCTGGCTCCGCCTCCCTATAGGCCACCCTACACATAGCCAGCAGGGGGCCCACTTCTTCAAGGTTGTGGTACGTTTCATCTTAACAGCATGCTTTCAGGAAAGATCCTGATCATGGGGCAGCCTGAAGGGCCAGTGCGGACATCTAAGGAAAGCATACAGCACGGAGTGCAAGAAGCACGAAAATGTTCTGAAACTGATTGTGGTAGCAGTTGAACAACAGTGCTTGATGCGTTTGAAGTATGGAACGTAGAGCTATCTGGAAGAGCGCCCAATGAAAGGATTTTTTAAGTATACCTCCATGAAATGTTCTAAAAAGAGTACCAGAGTGGGAAACGACAAACCTGGCAAGTGAACAGACGTCCTCGACTTCTAAGCTTATGTTTTTCTACCCACTTCAGGGCTCTGCACTGATTTCGCCTGAGTGAGACTTCTCTCTCTTTTTACTGGACCGGAGAGAGCCAGTCACCTGACACAGAAACTATTCTATCCAACAAATACGCCCAATGATATTACGGGATTAAGTGATTCCAAACAGTAATTTCTTGACTTGTTTTTATGGGGGAAGGTGTCTACATGCAAATCCTAGCGTTATGCCAATGTTCAGGTTCACTGTGAAGTCTGCCTTCACAGAAGAAGTTATGGACCGTGCCAGGTCTGCGGGTCTGGGATCCGGAAGATCCACACCTTCAAGCAGAGGGCCGGAAGTGTCACAGGCGACATCCAGCCATTTGATGCTGCCCTTGGTCGAGCACACAGGCCTTTGTGAGACCTCTGCACTCATTTCAGCTCTTCTCCTCTCCGTGCCTTCTCCATCCTTTTTCGGTCTCCATTTTTCTCTTTCTTCACCTTCCCACTCTCTCTTTCCCCCTCTGTTACGATTCTTTGCTTGTCTCTATTTGATAGTGTAGGGGTCAGCATTTTGGGTTTTCTGATCCCACACTCTTGTTGCAACTCTGCTGCCCCAGTTGTGGTAGGAAAGCAGGTCCCGACACGACCCAAGTGAACGGGCTCGGCTGCCTTCCACTTGCCCGCCGGCTGTGGTTTACAGACATTGACTCCTACAAAGGCCAGGCTCCCTGGTGGCCCAGAGGGTTACAAATTGAGCCGCGAACTGCAATGTCCGTGATTTGAGACCGCCATCTGCTGCGAGGGGGAAAGGGCAGGCTTTGTGGTGCCACACAGAGTTTCTGTCTCAGACACCCACAAGAACAGTGCCACCCTGCCCTCTAGGGTTGCTGGGAGTCGGAAAGGACTTGATGGCAGTGAGGTTGTTTTGTTTCGTTTTATTTACAAGAACCTCAGCTCTGCTACTGCCACCAGCGGCGGGCTCTGCCATGTGGCCAGCACGGTGCGGGTGTGTGAAGGTGGCAGGAGTGTGGGGGATGTGCGAAAATCTCAAGAAACAGCTAGGACCTCCCCCTCCATCACCTGCAGAAAAGGCGGTGCTTGCTCCGAACCTCCGCCCTGCTCACAGGGATGAGAACAGAGAGGTCACAAGAAATCACCGAGGGTCACTGACAGCTTGGCTGCTCATTTTAAGACCGCTTCACACCTTCCTTAGAGAGCACTGACATTCTCAATCCAACGGACTTATTTAACGAGAGCAAGTCCAGATGCCAATGGTGAGGTGGGAGAGGGTTCTAGGACCTGGGGGTGGCTTTCATAAATTCTAAAACCATCATCCTGCCTAATCATTTTTATAACATCTCAGTGCTTTATTATTCAAAGAGTACTCTACTATTCAAAGGACATTCACCCACTGCGGTTGAGTTGATTCCAACTCATAGAGACCCTATGGATTCTATGGTGCCCCCATAGAATCTATAGTGACCCCATAGATTCACATTCTGTAGGGACCCTACAGAACAGAATAGAACTGTTCCATAGAGACTAAAGCCCTTAGGAAGGCAGACTGCCTCGTCTCCCTCCCGTGGAGTGTTAGGCAGATTCAAACTGTCGGTCTATCCATTAGCACAGGCAGCTGAAGCAGCTGCACCACCAGGTCTCCGGAGAAAATGCTCACCCATTACCATGAACTCATACCAGCCCTCGAGAGGGTTTTGGAGACTGTGCATCTTTATGGGAGCCGACAACCTGGTCTTTCTCCAGCGATGTGCCTGGTGGGTTTGAAGGGCTTGCCTTGCAGTGCAAAGCTTCTTCGCCAGTGTCACCGGGCGCCTTAGAGAGAATAGGGCCCGCTGTGAGCACCCGAGAGAATCGTCATATGGTGGCATTAATGGCACCAACGGCCATGTGGGACAAGGCATTCGCTGGCGCTTTTGACAGAGCACTGCTTGCCCCATTGGCTGGGGATCCAGAGGCACTGAATGTCACAGGTCCACCCAGATCACCTTACTCAACCACAGAGAGCGTGTGGAGACTGGACATTGCTCAAATGATGAGATGCCATGCTGGCCAACATCCAGCATGGGCTGTGAACTTACAACAGAAAAATAACATGTCGACGACTATTCTGCTGTTAGGCTAATAAGGGAGGGAAGTAAGGGGCAGGCTTAAACCCAGTACTCCTAGAGGGAAGGAGGGAATGTTTACTGTGTGTTAACAGCACCAGGAATTGCTAGATGTTATGTCTAGCATGCGGTGAGGCAGGTAGGACTGCCATTATTCGGAAGACAAAGAAACTAAGACTCGGGGTACGCAGGGAGGAACGGGGGCATGAGATTTGTACCACCCTCGTCCACCCAGTTGAGTCCACGTGGTGTTCCCCAAAGCCAAGGACAGACCCCAGTGAGGTGGTTGGGTCTGATACAGCCTCCCTTCTAACGTCTTCGGAAAACCCAAAGAGGACCAACCGGGAGCACTAGGATAAGAGACACAATGATGGGAGACCCCATATGAAGTTGAACCTTGGCAGTCTTTTAGAATGATCCGCGTGGCAGCCTGAGGCCAACCTCCGGCCCACTTCCTTTCCTCTAGAACAGTGGTTCTCAAGTTTCCTACTGCCGTTCATGTTGTGGTGACCCCAACCATAAAATTATTTTCATTGCTACTTCATCACTGTCATTTTGCTATTATGATGAATCGGTGACCCCTTTAAAAAGGTTGTTCAAACCCCAAAGGGGTCGTTGAGAACCACTGCTCTAGAAGAAGGCCCGTTACCACAGGCTCTAACCTCAGAGCCAGGAGTTTCTTTGCTGGCCTGAGCTGGTGACACGGCCCGTCCCACCCAGTGCAGAAATTTCCGTGAGATCAGGCTCAGAGCAGACAAGCTGTCATGCCCGAACTGCCATCCAGCCCTCCCACTTCCTTCTCATTGTCCAGATCAGCTCAAAGCTACCTCCCTCATCGCTCTGTTCCCGATTCTTTTCTTTCTACATGCCCCTCACTGTCTGAAATAGCTAATGCGAACGCGTGCTGACTTTTTCCTACCTCCTCTCTTTAGACTGGCCAATTTCTGCGCAGGGGTGCTCCGTGGAGCTGCCCTCTATCATGTCCTCAGTGCCCAGAGCTGTCTGGCGTGTGGCTGGCAGTAGTGAGTGAACACAAACACCAGGGAAGTGTGTTCCCAGCAGGCCCCGGGGCCCCCCACATTCCCACAGCGGCTGCAGAGGCGGGCCCCAACGAGTCTCAGCACACACTGGGAAGACGTTGTAGACAGCGGGGTTTCTTCCCTCTCCCGGGGACTGTGCGGGTAATACAGAACAGACAGAACGCGTTTCTCCTCCACTCAGTGGGGGAAACCCTACAGAATTAACACGGTCTAGTCCATCAATCCTGAAAAGCCCTGGATCCGGTAAACAGAGCAATTTCTAGCACGTCAAGCGCTTTCTGTGACTGACTCAGAGCAACCCTGGGCTCGGAGCGACCTCTGTTTGCAGAGTGGTGAGGAGCCTTTGCTTCCCCTTTCTGGTGGTTCCCAAGAGCCCGCCATCAGCTAAATGGCCATCAGCTAGCTATGCTTTTGATGTTGACCCTCCACATGCTAAGAAGCAGTGCAAGCCGGCGGCACGCAGCTCCTAGACTTGTCTGTCAGATTGAGTATCAGAGACTCCTGGTGACTTCCTGGCTTCTTTTGATAAAAGGCTGAAGCAGAAGAGTCTTACTGTTGGCTAAACCAACTGCTAGGTCGACTGCTAACCAAACAGTTGGCAGTTCAAACTCACCAGTGCATCCTGGGCAAAGGCGAGGCCGTCCGCTTTCATAAAAGCTTTACAGCCTCAGAAGGCCTCGGTAGGCCCACCAAGAGGCACGATCAACTGGAGGTCCCTGGGCTTAGGCCAAGAACAGGTGCCAAGACTTTTCAATGATTTAAAAGCTGCAAGTGAAGATGATTGTGATGAGGAATTTGTTGGTTTAATTGTTTCAAAGTGAAGGCAAATTCAAATTACCTGAAAGGTCAAGGAGGAGCTGTCCTGGGTTTCCCGCCCCCAAGGATTTCAGCTTGCATGCATTGGTCAGTTTGTCAGGAGAGACCAGTCCCTGGAGAAGGACATCCTGCTTGGTGAAGTGGAGGGGCAGTGAAAAGAGGAAGGCCCTCAACGAGATGGATGGACACGGCGGCTGCAATGGTGGGCTCGGGCGTAGGCACCATTGCGAGGATGGAGCAGGGCTGGGCAGTGCTTTGTGCTGTTGTGAACAAGGTCGCTGTGGGTGGGAAGTGACTCAATGCCACCTAACAATAACAACAGGAATTACCTGCCTATAAATTGGAAATCTGTAACCCAGGGCTGCCAGTATTGGGATTCCTAGGTTTCATCTTTAGTTTACTTTCCTTCAGGAAAATTATTTACCCTCCCTAAGTCTGTTTGCCACCCTGTAAAACGGAGCCTAATAGCAGAATTTACGTCATGTGATTGTTGTGAAAATGAAATAAAGCCCATCCTCCTCAAGCCTGGACAGACGACACGTCCTGGAATCAGCTCAGAAGGCAAGAGGAAAGAGTGCACCCTTGTTCGGCTTCCCCAGTAAGTACCGTGAAGCACTATTTTGAGGAGCAGACCCCAATCTGAACAACAGACAGTTCTACATATGGCTCGGGGAAGAGTTTGGTGTGGGCGCTGGGTCAGACATTACGGATTTGTATTTTGGCTTTCTCGTCTTGGCCCTGACTAGTGCTTGGATTCCGGGGCTGCAACAACTGTGCGGTGGTGACAGAAGAGGGCCAGGGAGAAGTGGCCAGCTGGCCTTGTCCTAGCTCCTGTAATGTCTGGAGCTCAGTGTGGACAGCTGGGATGGAGCCAGGCCTCGGGTAGGGCTGCCAGTAAGCTTCAGATGTTCCTTGTCTCATAAATGAAGTCAATCTATTTTAATCAGCAAGGTCCACATAAGTCCTACTGACTCCATTGTGGGGGGGCGTGCAAAAGGATGAAAATCCACCTTCATGTGGAGGGTCCTAGTTTCAGGGTCTTCATATGTATTAAGTAACAATATCCAATTTTTTTCACACACTCCTAACTAAAGAATATTTTGAACACATGCCTTCTATATATAGGAACAGTAGTTGTGTTCGTCGGGGTTGACTAGATAAACAAATCCAGGCAGACTCATAGAAAAAGAGGTTTATATAAAAGAGCAATTGTATACTGAGAAACCAGCCCAGATCAAGTCCTTAAGTCCCATATTAGTCCATATGTGAGATAACAGTTGATAAATTCCTCTTCAGATGCGTGAAACCATGCAATGATGCCAATTGCAGGAATATCGAAAGCCAGTGGGTGAAAGTCTTGTGGATCCAGTGGTGGGAAAAGCATCTCAGCGCTGGCCTGGGTCTCCACGTGGCTCCTCCAGCTGTTGTGCTCTGGCTCCATCAGCGTAGCTCCATGTGGCTTATCAGTAGGAATGTCAAGAAGAAAAGTGTGCTTCCCACCTCCTGGGAGGAAGATAGGAGTTCCCAGAATCCACAGGAGAAGTCCATGCTCACACAGAGGCCTCATTGGCTATCTTGATTGTCAGGCTAGATCCCACCCCTTCCCTCAAGTTGACAAGAGATATGATGTAACTGCCACAATAGTGTATGTGTGACACTGGACTAACATGTCCATTATAGAAGATATCCAAAATTAGGCATTTTCAATAAATAATTTGTAGATCAAGTAAGTGATGTGTTAAGTTCACTACAAATTACAGCACTGTTCATGGTGGGTGCAAATATTTAGCGTGAAAATTCCTCTTGGTAATTTTGAATTTCTTGTTAGCGCTTATTGATTCGTCTTTATAGTTAAATTTCAATGCGTATGATTTAAAAAAAAACCCATCATGGAAGAGAAGCATCAAATCTGTCTTTCTCCCCTACCTCCCACTTTTCTTTTTGGTTTAACTTTTTACTGTGAATTGGGTGAAGGTTTCCAGAGCAGATCAGTCTTCCATTCAACAATTGTGTCTGCCCTCACTTATTGGGCCTGCTGAAAATCCACGCCAACTTCAGCATCCAGGAGCCCCAAATCTCCATGGTGTAACCAGAGAACCATAGATTGTGTCTGTTAGAAAAATTAAGTACAAACCCTCCTGGCATTACGTATTAAGTGTTTGTAATGAAGGCCACTCACCTAAGAAGAATTTGAGATCTGGGAGAATCAGAGTGAATCTTATAATGCACACTACAAAGGGTGAGTCTATCCAAAGGGTGAGAAGCTGAATGGAATGAACGGTGGTCCAAAGCCGAGACTAACATAGGAAGGAGTTGGTCAAATGGATTGTTGCAGTTTGACTTGTGCTCTTCCTCACAAATATGTGCAAGTCCTACCCACCAGTACCTGGGGCTGGGGCCTTATTTCACAACAGAGCCTTTCTGGATATCATCAGTTACGATTACATGAGGTTACACTGGACTGGAGTAGGCCCTCGTCCAGTACGACTGCTGTCCTATAAAAGGGGGAAAGGAGACAGAGATCGGAGGGGTGTGTCTGTAAACCAAGGAATTCCTGAGGCTACCAGAAACTAGAAGGGAAAGAAAACCTTCTCATAGTGCCTTCAGAGAAAGTAGGCCACCCACCAACACTGTGACTTCAAACTTCCAGCCTAGAAAACTAGGAGAGAAGAGGAGGGGGCTTCAACCATTTTGTGGGCAAATTCCATTAGCTTTTAATTCACTTTTTCTCTAACGTTCCCTTATCCTGTATCTCTTCCTAGTCACCCACTTTGCGGTATTTTGGTTACAGCAGCCCTGGTAGACACAGAGCTACAGCTTGAAGGAAGAGAGGCTCTCTGATGGAGTACCACCCCACCAGTGGGCACTGGAAATATGTAGAGACATTTCTTGTTCATAACTGTCCCCAGGACAACTGTCATTTAGTATTAGGAGGGCAGCGATGCTCAGTATTGTGCAACATAAAGGACAAGGAAGTGCCGTCCTCCCCACACACCTAAACTCCGATGACTGAGTCATGCATGGAACATTCCTAAATGCTCAAGAGCATTGATCTCCATAGACCATCAGCTGCTGGGTGGGTCTCAGGAGGGTGATCTGGGTCAGTTCTGTTCTCACAATAGTTTGGGAAGCTTTTCCTAAAGGGGATCCTCTGCAGGGCTGTGAGCTCTCTGCCAGTCGACACCATGTCCAATTGATCTCTGTAAAGTCCTGGCCTGTCATTGTGCTTGTCACACGGCCGGTGCCCAAGACAGGGCTGGGAACATGATTTTAAAGGTGAGCCAGAGTTTGTCTTTAATGGAATGGGGTACTCTGGCAGATGGCTCTAGATGGGGAAGACAAAGGGGCATCCAGCCCCAGGAGACGAGGTGATGCAGAGACAAAAGTTACCCACGGACCTCAAGCAGAGTACCTCCTAGTGCTACCCTATCTACCAACCACCAGCAACAGAGCTAGTCCACGCTCAAACCACACCCACTGCCCTCCAAAGAGGGTTTCCGAAGCTGTAAATCTTTACGGGAGCAGACAGCCTCTTCTTAAATGCAGTCTCCCAGGCTCCAATTGCCTCTCTAAGGGCGAGGCTCAGAAGCAGGTAAACACCTGGTCATCGTGATTCATGATTCCTAGGTACACTTGATGAAGCACAATATGACAAGTGAATGGTGACAGATTCTCTGTGACTGGGATCAAGGAGATTTGGGGTTTGTAAGAACTCTTTTGTCATTTCTGCGACAGAATAATTTTCTGGATCAGAAATTTAGACTTTGCAAAAAAAAATTTTCAGATGTCAGTATTTTCTGCTAAGGTATGGGAATTCAATTAGAAATTAGATTTTCAGGTAAAGTTTCCTGAACTTTAAAAAAATTACACTCCTTTTGAAAATGGTAATTTCCCTACGATAATTATGATCTCATTGAGGTCCTCAAAATCCAAGTAAGGCATTTCCGAGAGCCAATAACTCAAAAGGACCAAGCTCGCTGACATGGACTCAATTCTGACTCATCAAGACCTTCCTTACCTGACGTTAAGGAAGCACGTACTGGGAGTCCAGCCCTGGGCTCGGTCCTGTCCGAGTGGCTCATCGACTCCTCACCACGTGCTCCTGAGGTAGGTCATTTTACAGAGAGAGAAACTGAGGCCTGGGAATGAGAAGCTGCTTGGCCACATTTACACACTCATAAGTGACTGACCTGGGATTTACACTCAGGTGGTGAGACTTACAAAACCCGAACCCTGGAACTTCTAGCACCTTCTGTGCATCCTAAACTAGCTCCCCAAGCCCATGAGGATGCTCCACTTCACCCTCTTGAGAGGACTGAGATCTCCTCTGTGTGCACTGACATCCTTCACTCTCGCGCAGCCCTGCCAAGTAGTGAGGCGTTCACCCTTCTCTGTCTGTGAGTGCATGGGCGTGGGGGTGGGGGGACCGACGGTGGAACAAAACAGAATCTTCTGTCAGGACCTCTGAAAACAGACATTTACTGCTTGGCTTCCAGTCTGTGACTTGAGAATGTGTGAAGTTCCAGTGTTTGAAAATAATTGGCTTTTAAAATTTAACTGACAGCTCTAGTTACCCCCAAACAAGAAGCCTTTAGATACTTTTCTCCACCAAGAAAAAAAAAAAGGTTTAATTCAGCAATCAAAAAGATACAGCCCTATTGACTTCAACAGCTGGTTCATGAGTGAAATGGATGGATTCTTTCAGATGCTGAAAGGCTCACTATTTCCCACCAGCTATGAAGACATACTGGATATACCGATCATTAGCCACGACGAGCGTGAAAGGCCACGTGCTTTTAGACTCTCTTATTTGGTTCCTCGTAACAAGGCAGTCCAGAAATGAGTCTGGTGTCTAACGGCCTGTAAACCACTCCCAGAAGTTTCCATAACCTTCCTTGGGGGATGGCCTCTAGGGACATGCTTTTCTTGTGACTTTAAACAGTTCTCTGCATCATTCAATTTGTATCCATATTACGGGTGACACGATAGCAAGTGTCGCTTCAGGTAGTCCAACATCACCCTCCACCTTCCGTAGCTTCAATGCCCTTGTTCCAGAAACTGGGGGAGTGACAGGTGAATGAGACACTTCTCAGAACCTGTGATGGCGAGCACTTCCCAGGCAGCACCCCAGGACAGACATCCCTGAGTGAGAGTCTGTGTTTGGTACCGGAGCACCCCAGCGACACTTCAAACAACAATCACAACCCAGCAGATCACGGTCACACAGAGGTTTCCCAATGTCTATAAACGTCATATTGACATTCGTGTGCAATAGCGGTACGGGAAATGTGGACGTAGTGCGAGAATTACCAAAAGGTGCCCTGAAGGGACAACACAAGCGCGGGCAGTTGGAAAACTGGGGATGACAGACGTGGCCCACACAGGGCTGCCACACACCTTCAATTTGTAAAGAAATCACGAGCCGCGAAGCTCAATAACAGGAGGCAAGCCTGTACCAGGTCTGTCCAGGCCGAGAGAGGCTGCTTCCGGTGAGAGGGAGATGGGAGGAAGAAAACACATGAGTGTTGTGTATGAGCATGGGTGTATATATGTGTGTGTGTGTGTGTGTGTGTGTCCATGCATGTGCATTCAAGTCTGTGAGCATACATGAGTACTGACAGAAGTGTTCATGAACTTGTGTAGGAGTGTGCAAAATAATTCTCATATGTGGGTGGGTGGGTGAGTGTGTACAGTCACCCCTGTGTTAATGTGAATGATCACTCATGTGTATGGAGAACTTGCGTGTGAGTGTGTATGTGAGTGTATGTATGAGCATATGTGTACATATGAGTGCATGAGCATTTGTGTCTGTATGTGACTATATACATACACACACACTCGTGTGTCAGTAGGTACACGGAATGCTTGTGTGTGTTTCAGCACTTGCATACGAATGCACATAGCATTTGAGTGTGCACATGAGCACTTGTGTGTGTGCATGAGCGTTTACAGCTATTCATGGGAAGGAAAAACTGCCCTGGAAACTCATTCAGTTGACCATGTAGCTCCAACGGTGAATTTTTCTTTGGGGACCCACAGACTCACAGTCCATCCATTTTCCTAATCCCTTAAAGCTGAATTCCATCCAAATCTAAGGGAGCATGTCGGCGGCCCCATCAGCCTGCCCCTTTTTGCCATTTTGAAAGTGTGCACTGGGGAAAGTACGGAGGGCAGGTGGCCTCGTCGAGGCTACCATTGGTCAAAACGGAGCTTCAGTGGCCAGTGCCGCTGTTGGTACAAGGGCCCGGGTTGTTCCTTCCATTTCGGATCACCACAAAGAGGCAACCCACCAGAACTGATGAGGGGCAGCACGAGAACGACCCAGGCCTCCACACCCCTGGCCTTCCGACCCCACAGGTAGTGCTGTTCTTCCCAACCAGGGCTAGAACCGGTGGCTCTGACGTTTCAGTTAAAATAAAATACGCACATGTGCCTCCTCCTTAGGGACCGAGGGGGAGAGAGGAGGCACCAAGCAGTGGTATGCTATTTAGGTTGGCAGCTGAGCCAACATCCAAACCTCAGGCCCAGGTTTGATTTCTGATGGCACCTCAGCGCCGGCCTGGGGCAGGGAACTCACTGCTCCCACCACACCTAACAACACACCTAACAACAGTTGGCCCGTCCCGGAGTCAATGTAGACTACGGATTTTGTGTCGCCGTGAAAGTCACCTTTCGATTTCTGTCAGTATAGAAGGCAAACGTCATCTCCGTCAAAGCCCTGAAATTGCAAGTGTGTGGGAGTCCAAAATCAGAGGGCACAGTAAGTATGAAGGAACAGTCTCAAAGCAGAACCCTATCTCCAGCGCCGCCCCCACCCCCACCCCTTGACAGGAGTCTGGATTCATCTGAATGTCAAAGTAGCCTTTTCTGACAGGAGTTTCCCTAACCTCTGTGCTGGCCTATGCCCAGAGGGTCTTGAGGTATTGATGAATCATAGGGCCTGTAGAAACAGACATGCTTGAGAAAGCAATTTTAATCATAGGTTCCCAGAACAACTGGAAATACCACTGTCCAGTGACCATCCTGTATTTAACTGAAGAGTGCACACACGTAAGATGGTGTGTCCTTAACCAATCCTGTAACCGCATGCTGCCATGAGATTCACCAGCTCCCACCAAGCCCCTGTCCTCAGAGAGCAAACCTTCAATTCCCTTGATGGCCTGTGAGCCAATCATGATTCCGCAGCTTTAGTGACCACTTCAACCATGTCATACTACCTTCTTTATCTTCCATCTTAGTGTCCATCTTTCCTCCACTTGTCCTGACCGCAGAAGAATGGATGCATTTGACTTGTGGTGTTGGCAAAGAATACCGAAAGGCCACGGACTGCTACAAGGGCAAACTGACCTGTCTCAGAAGAAGTCTGAGACCCCAGAGTGCTCCTGAGAGGCAAGGCTTCGTTCTTACATGTTGGCCATGTTGCCCTGGAGAATGGCATCCTGCTTGGGGAAGTGGAGGCGGGGTGCAACAGAGAAAGACCCCCAAGGAGATGGATGGACACAGTGGTGGCAGCACTGGGCTCAGGCATAGGAACAACTGCAAGGATGGCACCGGACAGGGCAGTGCTGTGTTCCGTCGCACACAGATGGCGATAGGTCAGGACCGAGTGGATGGCCCGTAACCACGACAGCAATAATGTACATCTTTACACGATAAACCCGGATCTTTTCCCGTCCAGACTAGCTAAGGTGTTAAAAACAAAAACTCTAAATTTTCTTATTGAGCAGATGTGTTTTCGCTGTAGGTCACTCCCAGGTACCCCTCAGGACTGTCTCAGGAGGAGCCCAATGCAGTCACCAGCAAGAGATCCCGTTCACATTCAGCAGGCGAGTTTCAACAGTTCATCGGTAAGAGCAAGCGACACTGCTGCCCCCAGGCTGGAGGGAGGATTAAGAACAGGCGCATGCAGCCCTCGCGGTGGAACAGTTGGGAAGATACTCAACAAGGGCAGACTCCCCTGACCTTTAGGAACTTAGTCACCCAGGCGCCCCTTACACTGTTTTGCCTTTCCAAGGAAAGGGGCAGAGACGTGCTTCTCCTTGGCTCTGATCTCCTGTGCACCACGGAGAGCCAGGGCGAGTAACGAAGTACTGAGACAAAGGCCTCCGTTCCTGGATCGAAAGGTTTATTCCAAACAAGACGTGTTCAGACATGTCTTTGTGACCATTTTCTGTTTGGAGAGTCACCTCAATATCTTGAGTGGAAGGGGATCGAGCTCCCTAACTTGTCTCGAGTACTTTGGGAATGTTATCAGAAAGAACTGGCCCCTGGAGAAGGTCAAAAAGAAGCCCCGCAGGGAGGACCGACTGACACCGTGGCTGCACAATGGGCTCAGGCACAACAAGTGTGAGGATCTCCCGCTCAGCACTGGGCAGGGCTTCCCTCTGCTTGTACAGAGCTGCTACGAGTTGGAAGTGAGTCAACGGCACCTCAAACAGGGAACTGCAGATAAAGGACATTCTCACAGAAGAAGGCCTTGTAATCATCTTCTGAAAGCCACCGGTTGCACATCCACCTACAACCCCATACCTGTACAATTACAGCCAAGGCCTTCGGTTCACAATGTACTTCTCGGCTTTCCCAAGCACTTGTCTACCAATCAGACTACTGTAATCCGAGAGCCCGAATTACCTTAAACAGACAGTTCCCCCAATTACCACTGAGATCCATTTCTGAGCTGGAGTTGATGGATAAGGTTCTTATTTAGCATTATTTAGTGTGAGAAAAAGAAGCCCCGTTGGTGCAGTGTTATAGGCATTTGGGCTACTAACCACAGGTTGGCAGTTCAAACCCACCAGCCACTCCTCTGGACAAAGAGGAGGCTGCTTGCTCTCATAAAGAATGACTCATAGGGGCACTATGAGTTAGAGTTGACCCAATGGCAATGGGTTGGTTCTGAGTTTTAGAGAAAGGTAGAGGCCTTTCCAAGGGCTGAAAAGCTGCCCATGCGGTGACTGTGATGAGGAACTTGCAGCTACTTTCAAAGGAAGGGCGGCACATGAAAGGGCACGCAGGCGTTGTGCGTAAGTTGAGGGTCGGTAGCCCAGGGGTGGCCGTAAGCCTGTAACTACCCCCTGTGACTGTTGGTCTGGGCTTTTCATTTTATGAGACTCAGTCTGTCCCCAGCTTGTGCTGCTTTTTGTTCTCAGGCTCTCTGAAACAGGGCAGATGTTGTTACTCTCTGACACTGGTATTCTATGGGACCGAGCATTTCATCAAAGCAAGGGCGTGGGTCTTACTATTATTATTAATCATTTTATTAGGGGCTCTTACAGATCTCCTAACCATCCATAATTCAATTGTAGGACTCGGCTTCCTATCTTAGTTGATCAGGGCCATATTTTGAGAGTCAGTGCCTTAGAAAGCAACCGTACTAGGCTGAGTCAAGAATGCCCACTTCTGGAACACGTGAAAACGATACGGTCTCAACGTCTGTCCCCACGAGGGAGACCAGGATCCACCAGATCCAATCCCTCTTTACTCCCCCGCCGCCTATCCTCGCCTCTAGGAACCCTGCTCCCAAACGTTTACTTCTTTACCTTCTGCTTGCTCTTATTGTTCTCATTCTGACCCACGTGCTCCCAAGAAATGTTGTCCACCTCCCCTTTCTTAAACGCCACCCGAACCGTGATGCGCCCATAGTCAGCACAGTCACAGAAACTGTGTCTCCCGTGTGACTGCACATCGTTAAGTACCTGCTACATTACTTCCCCAACGCTTGAAGGGTCCAAGGATTCCTCTGAGACTCTCCATCAACGAGCTTGTCGTTCATTGTTCATCTACCGTACTCCTGGTTAAACGTGCCCCCAATGAAAACAAAAACCCTATGGTTTCACTTAATTTTAGAATTTCATCTTACTTCCTCACCAGATTTTGCCAGGCTTACTTTTTATGTATATTTGAAGTGTATACTAACTTGGCTATAAAACCAAAACCAGATGCCCTGTCCATGAGCCAATCCCAACTCAAAGCGACCCTCTATAGAGGGTCTGTGTTTCTGAGACTATAAATCTTTATGGAGAGCAGGTGGCTGGTGTGTTTGTACGGCTGACCTCGTGGCTATCATCCTGATACCTTCCCTGTTTCCCCAAAAGTAAGACATCCCCCCAAAATAAGACCTATTTACAGTTTTGCCTCTCGTGGAAATATAAGGCACCCCCGAAAATAAGACCTCCCTGAAAATAAGTCCCCCAGAAGCTCCCCTAACTCTGGACTCTGGACTGTAACAGCAGGTGCCGCCGAGCAGCTCCCTGTTGGCCACAGCGCAGCCGGAGCTCAGTGTGAGGTCTCTTTGAATAAAACAATAAACAATAAATGTTTACCATATACTTCTTCATGGAAAAATAAGACATCCCCTGAAAATAAGACCTAGCAAAAATTAATATAAGACACTGTCTTATTTTCGGGGAAACAGGGTACACGTTGAATAAGTTATTGCAGGCTGGCCTGGAGAGGGAACAAGCATTTTTGCATTTAAATCCCAAGTCATATCAGCTTAGGGCACAGGTGCCGGCAGCCTGTCCTTGCTGTTGTGACAGGCCTTTGAGTCAGTCCGGACTCATCGCAACCCTGCGTGCGGCAGAATGAACCACTGCCTGGTTTTGCCCGATCCATTGCTATCGTGAGTCCATTGTTGCAGCCACTGTGTGCGTCCAGCACGTGGAGGGTCCCTCCTACCTTATCTTCTCTGGGGATGGGTCTCACCTGACAATATGCCCCAAGTATGCAAGACGAAGGCTTACCACCACAGAACGACAAATAGGCAGACAAGTTGGGGGACAGTTTACAGATGAATAAAGCAATATCAAAACCTTCTTCCATTGCTTAAAAGGTCCTCATTAACAACGGCTACAAGAGAAACACAGCCACAAACCCAAGCGATCTGATGGTACAGCTCGTATTTAAAGATCATGGGAATACACACTAGATTTGAGGGTGCCTCGGCGCTGGGACTGGGCCTGTGAGATTGAAACTTAGAAGCTATGTGATGGCCGTATCTAACCACCTGCCCAGCAAAGCAGAAAACACCGAGGTGGCGAAAGAGACGAGAGAGACAGAGAAAGGGGCAGAGAGGAGAGGAAAGAGATCTGGATGAAGAAGCGGGCCGGCAAGAGGAAGACACAACCTGCGTGCGGTTCTGCTCCCAAGTTTGGCACTTTTCTGGTTTCTGGTGCCAGGAGATGCTCCAGTCTTCTCCCAACAGACTCCCTCGCTTTCCCCGGGAGCTCGCTCAAGTTGGTCTCTGATTTTCTTGAACCCCAGGCCCCCAACTAATGCATTTCTCATGTAACATGCAATGCCGAGCCTGGGACTATTTTGTCTGTCAAATCAGATTAGTGGCATGGGTAGAAGATTAATAAGAAACGGGCACCCGGGTCAAGAAGGAAAAACATGAACTAATGAAAAGCTGTATTTTCATTCAATGCCTTTGCTCCCAAAGTATCTGTTAAATGCAGTGGAATCTAAGGCATCTTATTTTTTGACACAAGAAGATCACTTGACAGAGGCCCCTGAGAAAATGCCTCCCACCCTGCCCCCCACACCCCTAGGTGGAGCACTCTCTGGGGACGAGGAGAAGATAAAGCAGGCCAGCAGTGATTGGCAGGAGGTGACAACCCTGTTCATACAGAGCGCAGACATCACGACTCATCTGTCGGAGTGACCATTGCCCTACAGAGGTCTAAGGTTAAGCGTTTGAAACCCTGTGGTGGCCCTTTGTCCCACTGAATCTTCAACACCTAGCACATAATCTGGTGTGCACACATCGTCAGGTGTACACACGCGTGCACACACATAGTAAACCAGTTGATTCCAACTCAGGGTGCCAACCCCAAGTGAGTTGTATTGAGAACTGTGCTCCATGGGTTTCCAACGGCTGATTTTTGGAAGCAGAGTCACCAGGCCTTTCTTCCGAGGTGCTTCTGGATAGATGCACACATCCAACCTTTCATGTAGCAGCCAAAGGCGTAACTGTTGACATCACCTAGGGAGTCCAGTTGGGCCATCTGCCATCCAGTCGGATAGGATCAGAACAAAACACTCGCCCGTTTGCCCCCATCCTCACAGTTGTTATGTTTGAGCCCATTTTGTAGCCATTGTATCGATCCATTTCGTCAAGGGACTGATCTCTCCTGAGAACTCATCCAAAGTACATGAGGTGAAGCCTCGCCATCTTGCTTCTAAGGGCACTGCAGCTGCACTTCTGCTGTGGTGGTCACCTAACCTGGTGTCAATTTGAGGATTAAGAGTGTAGGGGCAGAGTCTAAATTGCCAATCTGGAGATAGCCAAGGAGACTTTGTGTGGGCATGGCCTCCTCCTGAGATTTCTGGGAAATCTGGTATTTCCTCCTTGGAGTTGAGAGATCTGCTCACGCCTTGGGAGCCATAGCAGCAGATAAGACACGTGGACCCACCCTGATGCAGAGACCCCTGCCAGCACTAAGATGTTCCCAACAACACAGGATCCAAAGACTTTCTACCCACTGGCCTGTGATCTTCTACATTCGGTGTCATTGCATGTGTTTTTTGAGTCTGAAGAGGACTTCGTAGATTGGTATTAGACATATGGCCTATATTGGACTTGTGGACTTTATCTGGACTGGGTTGGGATGTTTTCTCAATGTTCAATTGCTCTTATATATAAATCTCTTTCTTATACACATGTGTGTCCATGGGTTTGTTTCTCTAGTGTACCCAGACTAACACATCTGCCAAGACAGATTTCTTGGATCCTCTGGCAGTCCATGGTACTTTCTATATTTTTGACCCACAGCACAATCCAAATGAATCAATTCTTCTGTGGTTTTCCATAGTCCTTGTCCAACTTTTACATGCATATGAGGTCATTGAAAACACCAGGGCTTGGGTCTGGTACACCTTAGTCTTCTTAGTAACATTCTTGCTCTTCAGTACTCTCAAGAGGCCCTTGTGCAGCAGATTTGGTCCTTTGTTATCTCAACTGCTGCTTCCAAGAGCACGGACCGTGGGGCCAAGCAAGACAAGTTCCTTAGCAACTTCAACCTTTTCCCCATTGATCATGATGTGACCGACTGGTCCAGTTGTGAGGGTTTGGGCTTTCTGCAGACGGAGCTGTCATCATATGGGAGACTGATGACCTTGATTTTCAACAGGAAGTGCTTCCAGCCCTCACTTTCAGCAAGCAGGGTTGTTTCACGTGTGTGTCGCGGGCTGTTAGTAAGTCTTCCACCAATCCTCATCTCCTCTACACACTGCAGCTTCTCTGATGTGCTCAGTGCACACACTGAAGACGTATGGTGGAAGACACAATGCTGACACAACACCGTTCTTGAATTTAAACCACACAGGATTCCCTGCTTGGGTTCAGATGACTGCCTCTTGTCCATCCACCTAGTAGGGGCTTAAGAGGTGTTGAATGAACATGTAAATCCATGGGCACGGAGTCATGGCTGAGAGATTCCTAAATAAGGTGAACCCCAAGAGCTCAGTAACAAAGGGTCCATGAAAAGGGGGGGATGTTAATTCATTTGTACCCGATTATATACAATTTCCACTCATCCATCCATTCAAGGAGCATCAGTACACACCTCTTCTAGAGTTAGAGGCGTCACAGGTGGTCCCAGCTCCACGCTGTACCTGTTCCCTCAAGCTCCCGAGACGATCACCTTCCCGGGCAGTCGGAGGAGCTGGGAGTAGATTGAGGCCTGATGCAGCGACAGGGGCGCACTGGAAAGATGGTTTTAAGTTGAGCAGACTGACACAGACTCACTGGACACTAGACTGCTAGCAGCCTGTCCGTGATTAGGAAAGAACTTTGGGCTCTGGGGACCTGTAGGGTTCCCACTCCAACTGCTTTCAGTTCACCCGCTGCCTCCAGGATTTCCCGGGGCACAGTGGGGAGACCAGCCCCGACAGGCAGCAGAGTCTGAAGTAAACAAGCCCCAGCATGGCTGCACTAGTTGAAACAGTCAGGCGGCTTCAGCAGTTGCCCCAGGACAGAATATTTCAGTCACGAGAACCAGGGTCAGAGTCACTGGCTTAGACCGTGCAAACTGCTGGTCCAAGGGACAGGCCGGCCCGACTGTCTCTAGTCACCCCACGGCGCGGGGTCTTGTCTTCAGGTCACAAGTGGTCCCAAGCCAAAATGCAGAGGTTCCACTAAAGCACCATCCCCGGGTTGGCTGAGTCCAGGGACTCGGGAGGTGGGTGATGGCCCCTTGAGGCAAACAGTTGAAGGAATGGAACATAGTCCCAGCCAGCTCTGAAATAGGCCTTCTCTTTGTGACTACATCTGCCTTGATCCCAGGGCCTGGGGCTAACGGGCAGCAGGAGAGGGGTTGTGAGGGAGCCCCGTCCACATCCTGATCGGCCACCATCTGGGGCGGCTGTGAGAGCACCCTCCGTAGATCATCTCAGACAGACAGAAGAGGGCATGCCCCCTAACTCATCCTTCCAAACAAATCCTTCCAGGTGTAGGAGCGCAAGCACACCGAGCACCCAGGAAACCTCGGCGCCATCAGGGTGCTCACCAAGGACTGTCAAATTGTACGGTAACTTGACCTCCGAAGAGGCCCACACGTGACTGACTTCATTTTGGAAAACTACACAAGCCATGGAGGAAGACAACGTTAATGTTAAAAATTCTAACCATGCACACAGGACTGAAGTCTCTGTCCTCCGTCCCTTCTAAAATCCCCACGCCCTCTGTATTCGGACACATCTGCACAGCGATTTACGCGGAGGCTTTGGTTCACACATGAATTGGGGGACACTGGTCATACTGCTAACATTGCTTCCTCTAACCTGTATGTTTTAGAGATTTTTTTCATGCCAGTACATACACAAGGAGGCTGTAAGAAGCTCTTGCGAAAGTCCCATTATCTTCCGTTTCCCTTTTTCCACGAACTCTTTGAAGCTGCCTCATGGGGCTACTGCCCCACATGTGAGCTGCTGTGAGGACTGTGTCGGGGGGGAGGGGGGGTCCTGCCGTGGTTTGTACCCATTGTCATCCACTGAATCGGTCTCAATTTTTCATTCTGTCCAACAATGCGACAGTACATCTTCTTATGCACGTCTCTCTCTGCCCACGTCCGCACTTCAAGGTTCATACTTTATGAAGTTGATGTTGGGGTGGTTGGCAGTCTTACAATGCCAAACAAAAAAGAGGTATTACTGTAACTCAAGAGTGGTCAGTCTCTATAGGTAGCAATGCTGGGACGGGGAAAGGTATGACAATATGTGTATGTATATATTCACATGTGCACCTATGTACACGTACACAAACATATGTATATGTGTACATATATGTATACATATACACTTTTAACAGATCGTTGTGTGTGTGTGTGTGTGTGTGTGTGTGTTCAAACCACTTGGCAGAATTCAGTGGTGAGGACAGAAAGATGGGCCATCTGAGCTGTTCTTGTATCCTGTCTGTCAGAGGGGGCAGATTTGCCCAAGATAAGATTAGAGACATGTTTGGAGATCCAGGTGGATTTCATTTCCTAATCTGGGAAGCTGGAGAACAGGCCCTTGCCTGCCTCCCTCTCTGCCACACAGTGAATGTGACATTAGCACGACCTGACATGTGCTTCTGGAATCCATGTGGGTCTTTCGGTTTCCTGCTCCTCCTCTTCTTGTTCATCGGGATGGCAACAATGTGAAAACCATTCTGAGATTTTCTTTCCAGTAAAAATGTGAAGGCACTATCCGTCGTGACGAAATGGGGATACAACTGAGTAATTTAGAAAGTAAAGCTCTGTTGCATTTTGTGTGGGATCCAAGGTTGACTGGCCCTCACTTACCTCGCTGCCTCGACTTGATGCCAAATCACAGTGACCCGAGAGGGCCAGGTAGAACTGCCCCTGTGAGTTTCTGAAACTGTAACTCTTTTCAGGAGTGGAAAGTCCAGTCTTTTCCTCAGAGCATCAGGTGGTTTCAAACTGATGACCTTGTGGATTAGAACCCAACACAGAGCCACTGTGCCACCAGGCTGCCTCCACCACTTCATAGGACTCAAATAATTTCTGGGCAAAATGCTTCTCAGGTGTTTTCACATAATGGAGGAAGCAATCGATCAATGTGTCAGCATTATGAATGCATTCGTTTGCCTCTCGTTTATGAAACTAAGTGTCATTTCTCTGACTTTGGGACCCTGCAGAGGATTTTTTCTAAAGGAAGGATGACTTTCTGAGTAATTCCTTCTTATTCCATGCCTCTGACTGGCCACAAAAATGAACTGGTAACTCAAATGGCCATTTCCATGGCAACCAGAGTTTCAACCATTTCTAGTGCAGTCCTGAATTTGGATTTCTCTGAAGAGCTAGGGGAAGGGAACGTTTTTGCCAGAGAGAATACGAAAGCTCACGTTTAAATCCACAACCTGGCAGAGTGCACAGTCTCATAGAAAGCACGAGATGTCTGCTGAAGTAAACAATTCGTTTGGAATTAATGTTGCTATCAGTCCTGTCAACATCGGTTTTCAGCAAGGACCTCCATCTTACTTTGAAAGTGTGCTGAAATAGCACATACCCACCATACATGCCTCAGCTTTTGTAAGCTAGAAAGGCCGACCATTGCAATGGTGATGTCAATCAAGTGTCCATGTTTTTTAACCACTTCATGAAACGGAAAACACCACAAAACCAGCGCTCAGCAAAATGAATTCTTCAGAAGCAAGGACCTTGCAACCACCCACCAGTTAAAAACAAAACAGAATTCCAGGAATTCCAAGAAGCCTCTCCATCAGTCCCATACCAATTTCAAACCCCTCCCTCAACTCAAATGATTCATTCCCACAGCGTCTGCAGGCCTGGGGTCCTCAGTGATGATTTTTACCAGTAAGAGGCTAGATGGTACATGGATTTTTATCTATTCAATTATTAATGGATTTTTAAAATTACTCTGAATCACTGAAAGTAAAAATGTGTGGGGTGGGACCAAAACCAAACTCACAGCGACCCTACAGGGCAGGGTAGACCTGCCCCTGAGAGTCTCCAAGACTGGGACGCTTTACAGGAGTAGAAAGCCCATGAGACATTTCATCCACTAGGCGGCGCCACATCCCTCTGGTTCTCCAGGAGCAGAGTTTAGCAGAGCTCAGCCGATCCCCCTGTTTCTATGAATGAAGTCACAGATGTGAGAAAACCACTTGACGACTCTGTTACCTAGCCCCTTATCACAAACACCATGTGTGGAAAGAGCCTCCCACGGCCTGGTGAGTAGCAGACTCCCAGGGTGAACACCTCACTTTCAACAACTCCATCTCCACTAAGAAGCAGTCCATGAAATTGAGAGAGGGGGCCAAGAATACTTGGAACAGACAAAGAGATCCTGTTTCCAAGTAGAAATGAAATACAGCTGGTGTACACCCTGCTACCTTCCTCCCGGAATGAAAGGCTCAGTGGCCACCAGCACTTCAAAGAATTCCGTGCGTCCTATGGGGTTCCAGTAGCACCGACCATCGGCCTCTCCGACTCCATTGTACAATCCAGATACACTATCTAGCTCATCAGAGGGGTGAGCGTCCATGGCAAATGTGCACACACTTGTACCATCTACTCTTGGCCTACTGCTTATTGCAAAAAAAATAAATGCCACCCTTGTGCTCTGTTGATATTTCCATTTCTCTGAGCGGATCCTTCTCAGGGTAACTGGCTGCCAGGCATTCGTGAGACGTCCCAGGGCTGCACGGTACGTGCGGGCTAGTTCTTTATTCCTAGCTCAAAATCGGCGACCATATCAAAGTGCCCACCGCCGGGCACAAAAGCACCAACGACCAAGGCATCCACACTGCAGGTGCCCGCTGCCGTCTAAATGTTACCAACCGATGGCAAATGTAGTTGATGTTGATTAAAGGCTCCTGGCGGTTTATTCTTCTCCTTCCATTTGCTTAAGCTTTCACTCCTAAAATACCGATGCACAGATGTGCCCAGTGCAGCGCGGTCAATCAAGCTCCGCGGACAGAGCAGAGAATGGGCAGTGGCCGTCGGCTTCAAATTCCGTGGACGGCCCCAAATCGTTTTGAAGAAGATGGCCTCTTGAAGGAGACTGCCTTGGGGTCAGGAAGAGATTCCGGCAATGCTCTTTGTTCCTCATGTCTCGTCCTCAAGGGGCCCTGGTGGCGTAGTGGGTTAGGCACCAGGCTGCTCGCTTCAAGGGCAGCAGTTGAAACCACTGCACGAAGAGGCTGTTATAGCCACGGGAGCCTTATACGAGCCACGAGGAGCCAGACCTGACTCACAGGCAGTGGGTAAGGATTCTGTAATGTCTCCGGTGGTCCGGCGGTTAAGTACTTGGCTGTGAACCCAAAGTTTGATGGCTGCAGCCCACCAGCTGCTCCAAGCGAGAAAGAGGAGGCCGTCCGCTTCCACAAAACATGTCACCCCAGAAAACTCTATAGGGCAGATCTACTCTGTCCTCCAAGGTTAGTATGAGTTGGGATTGACTTAAGCCATGGAGTTTTGCTCTTTTGTCATTAAGGTGGAGTCCAGATCAGCTCTCATGGAAGAAACTCTGACCCACTCCTTTGCTCTGTGATCTGGGTCACCTATTGACCCTTAGGTCACTTCCCTATATCCGCTGATGACTTCCTTCCTTGGCTTAAAGGTCCACGCCAATCCCATTCTCAGCTGGGTGACTTCAATGTTTGCATGTCTGACTCATCCGATGCTGATTCTCACAGTTCCTGGACAACATCATCTCCCATGACCTTGATTTCCACTCTCCTCAACCACCCACGCACAGGGCCACAATCTGGTCTCATCAACTGTGAAATGTTCAGACGCAAGAACTCCACTCGCAACCCTGAATTCTCCCCCTTCTCCCCATGGCTTGTCCTCACCACATTTGGCCCTGATTGTTTCAAGCCCTCTCACCCCGGCTTTATCTTCTCCAGTCGACCAGCTACCTGGTCTCCCCTTTTGTCTCTTTTAAGACCATGTTAAAAACCACCAGCTTTGGATCTCCTCACCCACCGTGCTCCCTTTGGGCAAAATCCCATGTCGAGTCCACCTTAAGTTCCCAAGACTAAACACCCATGTGGGGTGCCATGCCTTGCTAGAGAAAGTGATCACACTGAGCAAGAGAATTTCACTCCAAATCTATGCAAATCTATATATATGCTCTTCCACAGTCAAGGTTTCTCCAAGAATCTTTGTATATGTCATTTGTCAATTCTCCAGCTTCAGCAGCGGATACTGCATACCAGCACTAGCCCATGCTAGGCCTAAGTAGGAACTCATTTTTTACCCTTTGGGTTAATACAAAGAGGCTAATGGACAGCACCCTGACCATTAGGCTAATGGACAGCACCCTGACCATTCAGCATTTTGTGACTTCTCAGGGACCCACACTATCAAAATCTTTCCTCTGACTTATAGACTCAAAACCTCATTGTCAAGTCAATTCTGTCACATAGTGACCCAATAACACAGGGTAGAACTGCCCCTGTGGGTTTCTAAGACTGTAACTCTTTATGGGAGTAGAAAGCCTCCCCTTTCTCCCACAGAGTGGCTGGTGGTTTCAAAGTGCTGACCTTGCAGTCAGCAGCCTAACGCATAATCCACGACACCACCAGTGCTCCTTCCCTTACTTACCTGTAAATACCATAATTTAGACTTCCTTCTTTAAAAAATTTACATAAGTTCAGTGAATTCTGGAGCTAAATAAAGTTTTATATCTCTTCTTTCCTTCACAGCCACACCATTTGAGAAAAAAGTCTTCATTCAATGTTTCCACTTCCTCTCAGCTCAGAGTCACATCACTCTGAGCTGTGATGTGTCCATTGGTGTGTCCAGGGATGCTGTGCAGACCTTGTGCTGCCTGTCCATCCAGCACCACTTCCTCCAACATTCTTTCCTCCTTGCAAAGTTCTCTCTCAATCTCCGCTCTCCTTCTGATTCCCCTCCTCCACTCCTCTTTCTGCTCTCATTCTTTAAGCCTGCGATAGTTAAGGTTTATTGTGCTAACCTGGCCTATAAACAGATGTGGGATTAATTGAAGGGCAGAGAAATAAACGGCTCAGTGAGCCTCGCCTTTCTAGTTCTTGGGTCTCTTGCTTTGTGATGGTTGGACCAGGGTGCAGCTGCCTTAGCCAGTTCCCTGCTTCTGCTGGCAAGGCGCACTTCCTGCAAGACTTCCCCAAGGAGAAGCCACATGGACCTACCCCGATGCAGCCCTGGGTGCTGAAGCAGCTGTGTGGCACCCCCTGCCAGCGCTGAGATGCTTACATGCTCACTGATTCGGCTTTCCTCCTGCAGTCGGTGTCATTGTGTCTGTTTTGTGAGATGGAGGAGGACTTTGTGAATTGGTGTCGGACATATGGGCTAATGTTGGACTTGTGGGCTTGGGCAGCGCTGGGTTGGGATGCTTTCCTAATGTACACTTACCCTTTATATAAAAGTTTCTCTTATACATATGAGTTTCTGTGGATTTGTTTCTCTAGTTTACCTAGACTAACACCATGCACAAAACCCAAATCACCAGGTTCACACCACATTCTAACTTCTCTTCCTGGATAGTTTCATTCATTTCGATGGCAAGGATTACGATAAAAACATAATTTTGTTTGTTTGCTTTTTAAGTCCTCAAACTAGTCCTCTTCCAAGTTCTATCCCCATTTGTGTATATATCCATCTGCCCATTAGACACCTCTGCTTCAAAGGCCATTTTAAAGGCTGAAAGGGCGAAGATGTCACCGAGGGCTAAGCTGGACCTGATGTAAGCCACGGGCTGTCCGAGCACCTCCTCCGTGTGGCACGGCTGCACTGTGGGGAAGGAAGGTCACGGAAGAGTTGATGCCTTTGAATTCGGGTGTTGGCGAAGAAGACTGAACATACCACGGAGGGCCAGAAGAACAAACAAACCCGTCCCGGGCAGAAGTGGAGCTAGGATGCTCCTCGGGAGCAAGGCTGTTGCGATTTCATCTCATGTCCTTCGTGGCCCTTGTTGGGAAGGACGAGGCCCCCTTTAAGGGACTTGATAAAGTAGGTTATCAAAAAAGAGGAAGGCCCTCAACCAGACGAACGGACACTGAGGCTGCAACAATGGGCTCCAACATAACCACGAGGAAGGGCCTCAACCAGACTGTGTTTCTCTGTTACAGACCAGGGGCCCTCAAACTATGGCCCGCGGGCCGCATGCGACCCGTCGAGGACATTTATCCAGCCCGCTGGGTGTTTTTGCCCCGTTTGTTTTTTTTACTTCAAAATAAGATAGGTACAGTGTGCAGAGGAGTTTGTTCATAGTTTTTTGTGTTTTTTTAAACTATAGTCCGGCCCTCCAGTGGGTCTGAGGGACAGTGAACTGGCCCCCTGTTTAAGAAGTTTGAGGACTCCTGTTATAGACAGTCACTCCGAGGCAGGACTGTCAGCACCTAACAGCAGCAGCCGTGGTGATGCAGTGGGTTATGTGTTGGGCTGCTAACCACAAGGTCAGTCGTTCAAATCCACCAGTCAGAAGCAAGATGAGGCTTTCTACTCCTGTACAGACTGTCACCCTCAGAAGTCCATGAGTGTCCTAGCTACTCTGCTCTATCGAGTTCCTACTATGAGTTGGAATGGACTTGACAGCGGTGAGTTTGGATGTTGCCCGCCCATTGATGTCCGAGACATCCCACAGGTGTGTCCTAATGGCAGTTCCTCTGATGGCCAAGTATTGCACCTTGGCATCTGGTTGTTACAAAATTCTTCCCACAAAGCAACAAGGGAAGGGTCCCCAGGTGGTCACCCTACAGCCCTGGAGAAGGAATGATGCTCGGGAAAGTGGAAGGTCAGCGGAGAAGAGGAAGAACCTCACCAAGATGGACCGACACAGTGGCCGCCACAAAGGGCTCAAATACAGCGATGCTTCTGCACTGGCACCAGACCGGGCAGCGTGTCATTCTGCTGGACAGTAGTTCGCTCTGAGTCAGCACTCACCTGACGGCACTTCATAACAAGTCCTGAGACAGGGCAGGTGAGAAGAGTTTGGTCCTTCTGTCCTGATTTACATTATGTGGTTTGGAACTCACCTGACAGCACTTCATAACAAGTCCTGAGACAGGGCAGGTGAGAAGAGTTGGTCTGTCTGTCCTGATTTACATTAAGTGGTTCTTTCTAGAAGTGAGAAGGCACTTGAAAAATCCAGGCATCCCTGGAATAACTCCCACAGCCCTGGACCAACGACTCTGACTAGCCTCTCATCCTCCAAGATCGAAAGAGGGCAGCGAGAGGTCTCTACTTCAGCATCAGCTCTCTGGGTCTCCCGGATCAGGGCCCACATCAGGGATTCTCTTTGTCCCACCTCTCAACCCTACCTCAAGTGAGGATACTTAAAGGTCAGGCAAAAAGGGGGGGGGGAATACTGACCTCCTGATGTCAGGCTTTAAAAGGGAGCAGGTGGGGGCAATGCAAGCAGAGGTTGTTATGTGTTGCTGGCACCTGGGTAGAAATCTGAGTACTTACTCTACAGATATGGTTGGCACCTCTCACTGGCTTTTGAATTCAATGGGCACGGAGTCATTGTGGCCAGCACAGAGATGGGCAATCTTTTAATGCTTTAGCTCTTGATAAAGTCACTTGATGGTTTGCTCTTCACTTCCTGTGGGAAAACTTCTGGGGAAATCTAGGTCATTGGGAGCCTGCCCCTGGATTTACACAGACGACCAATTCCTAAGTTACCTTTATCTGGTCGGCTTTGGAAAAATGCTTCCAGCCTGTTCAATGGTGCAGACCTGTAATCATTTAAAAAATCCACTCAACCATCAAAGTTTTTATTCTGTCTGCCTAATCTGTGCTGACCTCACCACACTGCACAAGGCCAGGGCCCCTGTGTCCCAGCGTACCACCAAGGCCTGCCAGCTGTGTGCATCACCGGTTCCCAAGCACTCCCTGATCTCTGATCTCATTTTATCAAG
The DNA here is from genome assembly GCF_050624435.1 of Tenrec ecaudatus. NCBI lineage: Eukaryota > Metazoa > Chordata > Mammalia > Afrosoricida > Tenrecidae > Tenrec > Tenrec ecaudatus. Next base: position 47,090,309 of record NC_134539.1, on the reverse strand, counting down.
AGAAGAGGTACTGCCATTTCCACATCAAGGATGAAGAGACGCAAACACGGAAAGATCGTGTAACAAAGCAGTGAGGTTGCTGGATCAGAATCAGGACTCACAGCCTGGTGGAGGGTCACCGCTCTCCTCCCCCAGCCCCATCAAGACAGTGACACGATAGATGTACCTGTGCTCTGAAAGAACCAAGCTGGCAAGGTCAAGAGGATCACCTCTAGTTTTCCTTCATTCTGTCCTGATTTACAGTAAGCGTGGGCAAGGGGCCGGGCTATTTTGCTCGAGATGCCATCAATGCTTAGGCCTTCCATTTGCTCTGCGGGAGAGAGCAGATGTTCCTTGTCATCCCCACCCGGTGTTCCCTGGCCCTGCCTTTCCCAGCTCCTGCAGCTGGGGCCTACAGTGCTCCCATCCTTGGCTGCAGTCCTGTACGCTGCCTGCCGGAGCTAACACAGGCCACGGTGGTCCGAGCGCCCATGCCAAGAGGCCCACCCAGGTTCTTCCAGTATGCCTTCGACCTCTGCTGCCCTTCAGATTCTGAAAAGAGCTCTGGCTTGACAATCAGGAGGAGAAAGCAAGACTCTGTCCTTCATGTCTCCCTTCCACGGTGCCGCCTGGCGCACTAACCCCTGGCCTGCTACCTTCTGAGATGGGCATTCCCCCACTGCTTGCTGTCCACAACGATTGCCTTCCTTTTCTGGATGGGGCCCATCCTAGTTTAAGATGGCCTGAGCCCTCCCTGCCCGCCCCCCACCCCGATGATGCCAGCTGCGCTTTGCCTGCCTCTCTGTTAGCAATCTCTCCCCCCGTGACCAGATACCTGACTCACCAGCTCTTATCTCCAAGACTGTAGGCTCCTTAGCCAGTGGGCTCCACGTGGCTCCCACTCTGGCTCCCACATGCGCTCCCCTCCATTTCCAGGGAACTGGAGCCCATACCAAATGCCTTCCATCTAGTTTCTTCCAGGAATCAAAAGGCTTATTTTAAGAAAACTCAATAGAAGCGTCAATGTCAGCAAACAATCATTGTTGTTCTATAAGAACAGATAAAAACTCATGACAGATTTTTCTAAATGTAGTAACTTTATAGTTTTAGACAGATGACTCATTGATTTACGGAAAAGGAGTAAGACACAGGCTCCTTTTAGATTGTGTTGCTACTTTCCAGCCTTTCACTGATGCTCTTCCCCCCACGTCCTCCCTGCCTCCCTGGCCACCGTCTGTATTCCATGAGGAAGTCTGATAGTGACACCTGGCATAAACCCTTTCCTCTCGTCGTCCGCACTCGAAGCTCAACTCGGGCTAAATGCAACACGTTGCCTAGTCGAAACCTGCCCGTATGCAGCAGTGAATGCGGAAGACAAACACACAACCTTGCTATTCGATCTGAAATGCCTGATCCTTAACCGCAGACGGGTCTTCCCAGGTGTCTGGAAATCTGACTGCATTTCCCCGGGGCAACCGCTCTTGAACTCTGAGATGACTGCGCTGGACCTTCTGCTCCCTCCTCAAACGTCCACCGCTTCTTGCCCCTTCCACTCCCGGTGGGGGGTCTTGCTCCCTGTTTCATGGAGAACCTGGACACAGTCCACAGGCGCTTCCTTAGAACTTCCTATCCCAGACTCCAGCCCACCTGCACGGCTTCTTTAGGCTTTGCGGTTGCTCCTGAATTAGGAACACCATTTCCATTTGTGGACTGGGCGCCATCCCTGCTCTCTAGCTCCAGGGCTTCTTTCCTATCATTGTCTCATCAGACGTCCTCAGTCTCTGCATCGTCCTCGTGAGCTGGACTACCTTGAAATGTGCTCTCTGCACAGCCGCCTTCGTCTACGATTCTGTTTCTCCCCTTACAGCCAAGTGCCTGGAATCATCATTCTTGTGTATCCCTCACCTCTCTCTTTCTTCAACCCAAACCATTCAGTCTTCCCTTCCCTCCCTCCACCGAAACAGCTCAGTCCCCAACACCAGTAGCCTCCACACTGCTAACTCCAAGGCCAATTGTCCGGCCACAGATTTCTTGGCACACCAAAAACCTTAGCCAGTGATGAACACTGTCTTTCTTGAAGTGCTTTCTTAACTCCCAGGACACCACTTATCTTAGTTGTCTCCCTAATTGACGATCACTTCTGAATTTCATTTGTTGGTTACTTATCACCTCCTTTAACAGTCCAGAGCTCTGTCCTTGGGCAACTTCTCTATCTGCCTGCAACACCTTGCGATATCATCTAATCGTTTGGTCTGAACCACTAAGCAAGGCTGATGAATTCCACCTTTGCATCCCCAGCCCAGTCCTCTCCCCAGAGCCCCAGCTCATGTAACACCACTTGGAGCCAAGTAAGTGTCGCTAACTTACCATTTCCAAAAATGAGCACCTTGTTCTTTCTGAAGCAGTTTTTGTATGGTCCTTCCATATCAAAGAAGTTCATTTCCAACTCATTAGGTGCTCAGGCCCACCCCCTTGAAGCAGTCTTGTCTGCTTTCTCTCACATCCCACTTTCTCTCCATAAGAAAAAGCCCTCGGCGAGACCATCCATCCGGAGCTCCGGTGACCTATGGGATTACACATTGGGCCGCTAACTGCAGGGTCAGCAGTTCAAACCCACCATCCAGGATTAACCACCTCTGCTACCTCTATCAGGGCTCAAATAGGACTCCGCTCTCTCTCCTAAATGGCTATCTCACCCTTCCCACCGGTCTCCTGCTCACATCCTTGCTCCCTGCTCACTAAGTAGTCTTACGACAGCAGCCTAAGAAATACTTTAAAACACACACACACACACACACACACACACACACACACACACACACACACACATAAGCCAGATAGTCTAACTCTTGTGCCTCAAACCCTGGATTTCCCATCTTTTCTACAGTAAAAACCCAAATCTTTATATCGGTACTCTCCTAATTTAGATCACCTGCCCACCACCTCTCAGCCCACATCTCCCACCACCTTTCTCCACTCACTCCACTCAGCACCCCAGCCTTCTGGTTGTTTCTTGAAAACACCAAGCAGGACCCCAATCTGAGCTGACGCCCTTCCCCTGTGGTCAGGAGTGTGTTTCCTCCAGGTATCCCCGTACCCATTCTCTTGTGCCCCTCGGGTGACCGCTCAAATGTTACCTTCTCAGGAAGGCCGTCCATGGCGGCACAAAAGTACTTCCTAGCCCCGGTGCTCAGCCTCGCAGTGCATGCTGACAAGTGGCCTCTCTCCTCCCACTGGAATGCAAGCTCCACAACTGTCCCTACCGTGACATCCTCACCACCCACAGATGTCTACCACACCGTCGATGTTCAAGAACGACTGCGTCAATGATATAGGCCCACACTAGCATGTTTATTGATGACGCCCACCTTCACAGACTTCGGTGAAGCTCAGAAGAAAAAAGAAGGCTCAAATCATGGAAACTATATCGCAGAGAAAGAATTGCTTGACATTCCTGGGGTTTCGGAATGGAGTAATGTCAAAGGCCGCCACGCCCGTCACTTATTGTACTTTGGTGGCTTGGGGGTTGCTATAAGGCTGGCAGCGAAGCCATCGGTATTTCAAAAACGAGTTTCAGTGCAGCTTCCAGACTCACACAGATGAGGAGATCTGGCCTGGTGATCTACTTCCCAAAATGAACCCATGAAAATCTTAGGATCGCAACAGAGTACATGTGTACAGTGTACATGCAACAGAGTACACCAATCTCTGAAGGGGGACATCGTGCTTGGGGAAGTGGAGGGCCCATGAAAGCCCTTCTTTGAGGTTGGCTGACCCAAGAGTGGGTCTAGTTGGTGTCCGTGTGTGGATGATGTGCGGCTAGAGACCGTTGTCTTCTGTCATATGGAAGGTTGCCACGCATTTGAGTCGCCTCAATGGGAGCCAACCCTCTCAGACATGGAGTCTACGCTGCACTGCCTCAGGAAGGTGCTCCTTTGCTGGCCCCACAGGAAGAATTCATGACATCAGTAAAAATGGGAAAAGGCAAGATTAAAGGTCAAATGTATAAGGACAGATGGGATACTCTAGAGGTACAAGCCAAGGTATTGCCTGGCCCAGACTCAAGACAGAGCTTCCCCCTGGCACTGTAGTCAACAGCCAAGGGATGTACCACAGATGAGGTACCACTGATGAGATACCACCTGGTGCCTCCGGCAATTCGTCTAGCTAGCTGCATTCCAGGTGATTCTATTTGATGTGAAGCAATTTGATACCATGGATGCCGGCGTCAGCATTTCAGCACGTGTGCCCCAAAGTTTAAAATCATTGAGATCTTTAGGGTTTGCAGTCACATGGGCATAAGTCACCTCTCCCACCTACATATCAAGTCTTCTGCTGTGTCCCCTTCTTGGGCCAGGCTGCTCACCAGCCAATGATGTTGTGAGGCCCAAACCCGGGCTGAGGCCCAAACCTGGGCCGCTCTGACTAAGAAGTCTGACCTCTCCAGGGTGCCGACAGCTGCTTCTCTGAACCAACAAGCTCTGGCTTGGGCTTTGATCCCACGGTCACGGCTGGGTGTACATTTGTTTTTTCAGTCCCAAAGCAGATTGTCGAAAATGGAGTAAGGTGTTTTAAATACTGCCACTTAATCAGTAAGCAGTCAAACGGCAACTTGGGGCGGGGGGGGGGGGGGGAGGGGGGCAATAAGTGATTGCCATTGACGCAGTGATTCTGATTCTACCACTTTCTTCAAAGAAATCCACATTTTTCCATTACGGAAGTTGGAAAGTTTTTGCTTTCCTAGACTTTTTGTTAGTGTGACCACGTGACTCAGTCATGTGGTGGGTTATCTCTCTTCATCTTCCGGAGCCACCTCACCCAACCTGGGGCCCACCATTGAAATGGCAGAGTGGCCACAGCTGGTGACCCGCCTCCCCCCTCATCCGAAGATGAAACTAACCTACCCTCTGAGCCATGATCACAAATTTTCCAGCACCCATGACAAAATGTACCCCTAGCCATACAGTGCATGGCCAATTAAAATGCTACTTATGAGGCTTTTACAACAGCATTAGAAAATGTTGCCCAAGATTCTAAGTGGAAAAGCTAGGTCTAAATTTGTGTGTAACTATATAAAAATCTATCAATAGAAAGGTCTCAAATTTTGTTTGCTGGTGAGATGACGAGCATTTTTTTCTTTAGAAGATTCACACATTTACTGAAGCAAGCCCCCTACAGGAGCCCTAGTCGAGCAGTGGGTTACATGTTGACTGCCAACTGTGAGCTCAGCAGTTCAAGTCCACCAGCTGCTCCTTGGGAGAAAGAGCTCTTCTACTCCAGGGAAGATTTGCAGTCTCAGAAATCCACAAGAGCAATTCTACTCCACTCTGGAAGCTGGCCATGGGCAGGAATCAACTCGATAGCAGTGAATTTAAATAATTTCACTCTGTATATTTCACATACATATTATTTTACAAGGAAACAATAGCATACACAGAAATTTTTTTTCTTGGAAAATCCAAAGGAGTAGGGGGGGGGGTGTGGGAAATCAACGGTACACTTCACGGAAGGAAATTTGCTCTGCCATCAGGAAATCCCAGTTGCTACCAATTTCTTCCATCTCATCTGGGTCTTTCCCTTGTGCATCCTCTGTTGTGACTCTCCTGGCCTTTATGAAGTTGGGAGAGTTCTTGCAGCGCCCCGGCCCTCGTTCCTCATCAGAACCAGAGAACTCTGATTCAGCAGCTGTTGGCTTATCAGAGGGACAGACTGAGATGTGCCTGTCATGGCCCTCTTCTTCCTCGGCACGGCTTCCCACTGTGGGGAGCCCTGGGAGTTGCCTGCATTTGGACCCCAGGGTGCTGGGGCGACATTCTCATGTCCTCCGTTAGGTTGACCTTTTCCACGTAGGCATTCGTGTCCTGGTTGTTCACAGTGGAGGGGCTGATTGTGAAGGTTGAAAACTGGTTCAACGTATGGAAACAAGCAGCTTGGGAGCTCCTGGGGGAGATCTGTGCTGAGGTGTGTCATGTGTCCAGCACTGCGCGACCTGACACATGGGTCCTCCCTGCATCAGTATCGGCAGTTTGAAATTCCCCACCAGCTCTACCCACTTGGCATGCCTTCCAATGGTCAGAGTGAGAAAACCCACTCGATCTCCAGACAGGGAGTCCAAGCTGCCCTGTAAGAGGACTGCACTCGGCTCAGGTCCTTCCATGACTTGGGATGGGACCGGCCTGAAAATGACAGTAGGACTAATCAGTCCCATCTCAGAGGGGCCAGTTCACAGCATGAGACTGCATTTGCCAGCACCAATATCCTGTAAGTCCCCTGTTCCTGGGAAGTATTCACATTTGTGAAACGACTCCCCATCCTTATTCAAGAACTCAGTCCTTTATAGGCTCAATATAGAAGCCTCTTCTAAGCCATCACCCTACCATGGTGAGTATCACTGTCAATCTACAGCACCCTCCGGTGATAGCTTAGCACTTCCAAGAGGCCTGAGACAGTACTGGCCTATCAGAAGCCAGATGCCCCGGACTTCTTGGCATGGTGCAGGCCCCCACACCAATGCACAGTGATGCCCACCTGCTACTGCTTGAGTTTCACAGTACTTGTCACGGGTCCACCAGTAGACAACTGACAACCCTCAAACGGGCCATCAAGTACGGGCAGTCCTCATCAACAGTGGATTTGCACTTGCTTGCTATCTTCGAGCATGTTATGTGGGCTGATGGTGGGTAATAACCTAATGTAGTCTTCACTCCGGAACTGGGCCATCTCCTCAGCATTGGCTTCGTGAGGCTGAGTTTAAACTGTCAGTAGAGCCCATGGCTGAGCAGCCGACATGTGGATTCAGTGGGGCTTCCTTGGCTGATCTTGTCCACCATGGTGGTTTCCCACATGCCCGTGGTAGTAGTAACAGACTTGTCTCCTGGTGCCCTCAGTTTGCACCATCTTGCTCCCTCCCGTCAGTCAGTCCATCTGTCCCATCCGCGTGGTGGTTCTTCATCGAACCCAGTGGGAAGGGCGTTTTCAAAGACTGATTTTGCAGCAGACTCATTCCCAGACCTTTCTACTGGGGGCTAGAACCTCCAGCCTTTCGGTTCCTGGCCAAGCATATTAACAGCTTGCATCTCATTGTTTGTTGTTAGATGATGTCGAGGCAGTTCGACTCCTGGCGACCCTACGCACAACAGAATGGAGCACGGCCGGTCCTGTACCATCCTCAGGCTTCTAATGCCTGAGCCCATCGATGCGGCCACTGTGCCAGCCCATGTGGTCAAAGGTCTTCCTCTTGTGCACTGCCCTGCTGATTTACCGAGTGTGATGTCCTCCTCCAGGGACTGGTCTTTCCGAGACGAAGCCTCGCCATCCTTGGCCGCCAGGAGCATCCTGGCTGTACTTCCTCAAGACAGATTTGTCTCTTCACACCCTAAAGTTTAGATCGTAGCATTCTAAAATGGTCCGGGAACCAGGAAACTGTACAGGTCATGGGAGACTACTAGGAAGGTAACCAATTAACAAACCGAAGACAGCTCAGCTCACGGTTTGATTCCTTCCGACTGCACCCATAATGGTCATGGTTGCAAAACTGAGAGGAAAACCATCAAGGTCTCCAATTTCAGCATTAAAGCGATGGATCGATATTATTTTTGAAGAAGCAGCTGTTCATATGCGGATTCATTCAAGCCTAGATTAACATGACGGCTTAATGTTAACTGACTGAATAAACTGCATTTTAAAATGCCATCAAGATATGGAGGTGGTACTGTTTCTGGCTGCTGGGGCACCATGCTGGCTTGCTCACTCCCTTGATTCCAGGGTTCACTGGGTGAAAGACTCTGCAGGAGATTGTAACCTGTCTTCTACAAGGATGGAGCGACAGACATCACAGCGTTCAGGCAGGTGAAGACTTCTGTTTAACTCAAGGCAAAGCAGGAAGCTTGGCTGAATCACTAAGCCCCCTGAGGAAGCAATCCGAGAGGGTTTGGTGACCACAATGCCACAACTGAGCCATTCGACCAGTCAGGAGTCAGGCTGGGAGGTGTCCTTCTCTGGGGCCAACTGGGGGAGACTGGGGCTTCAAGGGTAAACAGAAAGCTGTTAGGTGCCTGAGTCTTTGGTTTTGTTTAGATTGGACTAGGGGTGGGCAGAGCCATCAGGCTCCACTCTGCATATTTATGGTCACTGCCTTGGTTTGGACATCAGTTAACCTCATCTGCTTCCTTAATTCCCCAGGAGTACACACCCACAGACAAAGTGCAGACGCTAGGAATTCCAAGCGGCTGCCGCTACCTCTTTGTTTCCTCCAAGTCTAAAAGGAAGGTAAGGACCGGCTTTGAGCTGGAGGATCGGGCCTGTGGTCCCTGACACTCGTGTGGATGCTGACTGGCTTCTGGGCCGTGATGGCCTTCACAGGTAGCTCAGCAACACGTCAGCGGTTCGGCATCAGGTTGTTGAGCTTCTGGGAGGGCTGCATAGAGTATCCAGTCACAGGGCTTTGAGACGCCTCTGAGGTCTGTGATCGCGGTTTGCCAAACCACCAGCATTTCAGGAGGTCACGTAAACCATCCCCAAGGTAGTTCTCCTAGACCTGAATCAAAGTAAACTTGGCCGCCTCTAAGCTTGCAGGGCAAACTTAGAAACAGGCTTCATTAAGAGGAATTTAGCAAGGGGGCTGTTTACAATGAGGTTTCCACTCTGTGCAACAGGATTTTGATTCATATGGTCAAGAAGCTACCAGATCTAGGTACCAGTATCTGGCCATCCTCCCCAAAGCATCAGTTGGTGGGTAATGACTAAAACCAAGGTAACAGTTACTATATTTTCTTAATGCTATGGCATTTTTGTCTTTTCTCCACATTCTAATGTTTCGAACGCACAATGCATCTTACAATCGATGGACATTTTTTTAATGTGGTAGAGTTTTTCCCTCCCGAAAATCTATTATTGTTACAAAAACAAATGCACATACATGGTGCGCATTACCCAGACCCTCTTTATCAGGAATCTCATTATTCATACAACTGAGCCAATAAGCAAAATCATGGTGAATGCAGAAAAGACTACAGTTGTCAAGGATTTCATTTTACTTGGATCAGCAATCAACCCCCAGAAAGCAGCAGCCAAGAACTCAACTGAATCTGCCATGAAAAACTTCCTTAAAGTTTTATAAAGCAACGATATCACCTAAAACGAAGCCCTAAGGCACACCTGACCCAAGTCACAGCATTTTCAAGGGTCTCATATGAGTGACAAAGCTGAATTGTCCAGAAGGAGGACTGACAAAGAACTTACACACTTGAATTATGGAGTTGGCCAAGAATGTTGACCATACCTGCCAGAAGAATGAACAAATCCTTCTTGGAAGAAGTACAGCCAGAAAGCTCCTTCAAAACAAGACCAGTGAGACAAAGTCTCACCACATCTGGATGTGCTATCAGCAGGGACCAGTCTCTGGAGCAGGGCACCATGCTTGGTCAAGTTGAGGGTCAGGCAAAGAGGAATTCCTTCAATGTGATGGACAGATCCAGTGGCTCCCACAATGGGCCCAAATAGAACCACCATTGTGAAGACCAGGCAGAATTGGGCAGTGTTCCGTTCTGTTGTTCAGGGTCTGTCTGAATACCCACCACATGGAGTTTGCAAGGGCTAAGTGCTGTGGCTGATAATTGTAAAGTTGAGAGTTCAAGTCAACAAGTGGATGCTTGAGAGAAAGCTATGGTCATTCTGTTCCGGTAAAGATTACAGCCTAGAAAGGCAGACCAGGCCTTTGACTTTGAAAACTGGCTCAGTGCTCCCAACCACATGGAATTTGCAAAGCTCCCTAATAGTCATTTCTAACTAATGATTCTAAGGGGCAGGCTCTGTTAGATGGGTCTGGATTCCTGCCTTACCTTGGTTCAGACATCAGTTATCCTGGGTACCCAGTCCCAGGGCTCAGGGTGGGGGTCCTCTGCAGGTTAAGTCATGAAGAAGTCAGCCAATCTTTTCCTTTCACCAGCTGGGGGGAAATGGCAACAGCTCACATAGACGGAGCCCAAGTCCCCACGTGGAAGAAAGCGACCCACTGACAAGGCATGCCCGCTTTAGAACGTTACAAGGAGGGAAATGACTCTAAGAGGGCTCAGCCACTGCCATGCAGTTTATTTATGTACTATGAATTATACTCTAACTCCCCGTGTAATGCAGGTACCTGGTATCTGGGATGGAGAACTGTTACTGCTCCTTGTCTCTCTAAGCCAGCTGCCTAAGTGGTGGGTCCAGTGGAAAAGAAAAAGGCATCACTGCATACTAAAAGGCTACTGGGCCCTGAACTGAGCCTTTCTGAGCACAGGGCCCTGGTGACTGCGAAGGTCATGAAGCTGCTATGAAGCCAGCTCTGTTCTAATGAACTGTCCAATATCATGTTAATTATACAGGATTATTTTAACAATACCAGCCTCATGGTAGAAGGCCCAGAGAGGCTACGTACGGTAAGATTATCATGATTGCTCTGTACCCTGGTGGGGGAGGGGGGTGTCACATTCACAACCGCTAGCTCCCTTCCCACAGAATGTGTGTTCATTTGCATACGTGGACTGTCCAAGGCAACTGTTTGACTGGCAGTTGCCAATCTTTGGGGCAGTTCATTGATATAGGCGCTCCCTAGGTGGTCAGTCATGTGACCCCATCAGCATGAACCTGACCTGGTACTTTTTTTATTAGTTATGGTGGTGGTTGGGGGAGAGGTGTAATCACCTCTCTTAATGATCCCTTATATGAAGTCTAGCAGAAGGTTCTTCAAGACAAGACATTTGCTGAGAAGCTTGAAGAAGCTTTTGGGTGCAACTTCTTCCTGTGGGGTCCGCTGTTGTTCCCTTCCCGCAGGTTCAAGACCACTCCAGGTCACTATATGAACTCTCACATCACACAGGGAGCAGGTAAAAAGCTGCAGGTCCCTCCCGCACACCCATTCGTATCCAGCACGCTTTTGGATTCCACATCAATATCCGGTCCAGCTCTGCCCTGAGTTCCGACTGCCAGACTTCAGGGTTAGGCATACTTTAACCGTCTTATTTCAAGGGCTTGAAGAGCTGGTCCTCAAGTCCAGGCTTCTGTTGGGGGGCAGGGGTGCTGCTCTCTGCTGGCAGTTCTCCAAGAAGTTCAGGTCTGAGGGCCCCTTTAAGGAGCCCTCATCTCTCTGCTGCCTCTTTGTTTCTGTTAGGGCAGCAGACTGGCCTGATGAGTAACAGTTTCTCACAGCAACAGAAGCTGCACACATTCCCCCAGAGTCAGCCCCATCATCTTGCTTTCTTGGCCTGCCCACCCCAGCCCCCAGCCCAGCTGTTATCAGTTGGATGAGATGGAAACGGAACTGCTAGAAATGGCTGCAGTTCTTCAGACTCTTCCTCCATCTCCCTTTCAGCACCACCCCAGACACCTAAGCCAATTGTCCAACTCATGGCGTTGGATCCCAAAATGTCACTCTCCCAGCTAGGAAGTCAGGATCTCCTATTAAAGAAGACAGAGTCTCCACTGACGGTAGAAGGAAACTGCACGGAATGTGCCATTGCTTCCATGTGTTTAGAAGATACACGATTATAAATAGATCTGTAGACACAAACAAAGAAACGCTCCAGTCATTGAGATCCCAAATGAAGAGATACAGAGAGGGACAAAGCTATGAGCACAGACTGGCTTGATTTCAAGTTCAACTGTGGCTCCAAGGAGCCCTGGTGGTGCTGCGATGAAGCGCTCCTCCACTAACTGAAAGTGGGATGTGCAGACCCAGCAGCCACTCCACAGGACGACAGTGTGGCAGAAAGTTTCCCAGATCACAGTCTCAGAAACACTAGGGAGCAGTTCAACTTAGTCTCAGGGGGTCTCTAGGAGGTGGGATCCACTTGGTGGCAACAGGTTTGGTTTGGGGGTTTAAGGCTGCTCCCCTGGTAGCTGCCTAGAGCAGTGGCCTCAGAAAGATTCCCAGAGCAAATCTGACCAGTTCGTGGTACATAGGACCAAAGAACTGCTTCCTGTGAGTTACTTATTGGCCTAGTCAGAAATGGTCATTGGCATGGCTTTGGAATCAGACTGATCTGAGTTCAAGACTATCCATCTACCAGGCTTTGGATTAACTGCTTGGTTTATCGAAATGAATATTTCTTAACCTACTCAGTTATGAGAATAGTTCCCATCGAGTACTGTGGATCCTGTTAAATGAGAGTATGTGTTTAGCTGCCTTCACACAATGTGCAATTCACCTTAAGAGCCGGCATCTTTTGTGGTTGTATTAATATTAGGCCTGAAGTCCTTTTTTTTCAAATTAGAAGCCACTACCCATGCTCCTCTGATGACAAGGCTTTTTTACATCGACTCTTGTCCTCTTGTCACAGCCATAAGCCTTGTGTTAGCATGTGGGAGGCTCCGGGTAACCATCAGTTGATGATAATTACGGCACATCCACCCCGCAATCTCTTCACCAAGAGCACATTCCCCACTGGAGAGCCATGGAGCATCGGAGTGGCCCCAAAGTGAATTATCAGCTTTCCCTAAAAATAAGCTCCCAGGCTGAGTCACCCCTTTGTCTCCCAGGAGCCTCTAAAAGTTGAACAGGATGTCACAATGTCCAGAAATAGTCTCCACATTCCAACTTGAAATCGGCTCTTCACCGGCTGTAAGGCTGTAAGCTCAAGCTGGGGGAGATGTTTCCTCTGGGTTTCAGGTCAAGAGAAAGAGTTACATGACCACCCCAAGCCACAGGAGGCTCTTGCGGAAAAAAGAATAAAGTGGAGCAGTCAGCTTCGAAGACTTCAGGAATGCACCAGCAGGAGCCTCCACGGTGGGTCCCGGTGGGCACTCAGGGCCAGGTGACATGACAGCAGTTTCTGAGGAAACAGGCAGGTGGATTGGAAGGAGAGGGAAGAGATCCCGCGGAGTCAGAGGCTGCAGCGGCTACACTGCATGAGCTTGGACGAATTGCATAACCAAGCTTCTGTTTCCTCTGATAGAAAATGAGGAACACTATACGGGCCCCCTCACACATCGCTGTTCAACCAAGGCCACAGAAGTGAGAGACATTGGGATACTACAAAGCCGTGCATGCGGGAAGGAAGTTTGGTTATTGGTGTGAGTCAGGGAACAGCGGCAAAATGTCTTGACTGAAATGGAGAGAGAGGACGGCATGGTCGAGTTGACATCCTAATGTCGCTGACAGCACAGCCTCTCCTTCCAGGAACATCCAGGGATGTCTAAGCCTGCTTTCTTAGCTGCAGCTTAATGTGGAATGGTGTTCTGCACCTTTCCAGAGACAGGCGCTTAAAGAAAAACAGACAGGAACTGGAATGTAAAGATAATAGAACTTTCCCACGAGCTTTCGGAAGTCCCCTCGTATAATGCAGGAGACAAGGGACTGTGGAGAACGGAGGTTTCCTGGGTCCTAGGTGTGGGAAATGGAGAAGGGCTGAGGCCCCAGGGCAAGTGGCACCCACTAATTAAGGGACTTTGGATGCTTTTCTTTGGGACACAATTTCGAGGGCCAGAAACAATGTGAGCTCCATCCGACTGTACCCAGGTGTGCTCCGTGACAGTGGGCAGACCCCCATGAACTGGTCGCAGAGACAACCCAAGCAGCCAACAGTAGCCCCCGACACCAAGGCCAAGCTGGCTAAACGGCCAGTTCCATTCAACAAGCCTTCATCGGCCAGCCATGATATGCCCATTTCTCTCTCCCCTCTTAAACCAAGAGGCAGAGAAGACCCAGGGTCCATCAAGAGATGGATGGGTAAGCAACACGTGCTGTCTTTGTTGTTCACATACAATGGAGCATTAGCCACAGAGAAACATGACATTCATATGTCTGCGATGCCACAAATACACCTTGAAAACAGTATGATACATGAACTTTGCTAGTCACAACGAAACAAAGGTTGTATGGTCCCACATACATAAAATATGAAGAATAGGTAAATGTGCAGTGGGAAAAAAGTGTATTTGTGGTTATCAGGGGGCAAGTTTAAATCTGAAGGGGCACTGAGCTTGTGTTCTTGGTGACAAGGCCTCAGAAATGGAGAGGGGCGGGTAGTACAACACGGTGACTGGAACTAATGTCACGGGGCTGTCGACTTATGGATGTCCTTTTAAATCACATTAAAAGGTCCTGGAGAGAGTGGGAGAAAAAAGTGGAATGAAACTCAAAGTTCTAAAAGAGACCAGGCTTATTATTTGGATAGAGTGGGACACCCACCTGTCCCCTAAGCCCCCTAACACACCCCCAAGTCTGGAAATGAAGCCAGCCCCTGGATCAGCTTCCAGTCACACTTGAGGCCCAGACAAGAGCTGAAAACACCAGGGAGGAAGAAGAAAGGCACCATTTGCCCAACATCAAAGCTCAGAAAGCAGGCCGAGACAGAGAAGCAAGAGGAGGGAGCCCAGGAACCCAGGGAGGAAGGGGGAGGGGGACTGTGACACTCAGGGGACTGCGATCAGTGTCACCAAACACATGTGTCATTGTTGAGTGGAAAGCGAGTTTGCTCAGTCAACTTTCCCCCAAGCCACAATAAGAAGTTCAAAATCAGAAAAACAAAAAGGGCAAATGGCAGTTTTTAAAATTATATATATTTTATTTACCACAGTGGACATAAAAAAAAACACCACCAAAAACCACAATTAAGCAATAAAACATGTTGTTCCTTCCACTCCGTGTTATGAGGCTGAATAAAGCGAAAAGCATGTCAAAGGAGGGAGGGGATCTATTGAAGAAAATACAGGAAATACATTTGGTCCGGAGCCTGTCTGTCCTGTCAGGTCATTGTCCCCACCCCCGGGGACATTTGTCATGTCTGGAAGCATTTCCGGTTGTCACAAATGGGGAGGGTGCTACTGGCACCTAATGGGTGGGCACCAGAGATGCTGTTAACCATCTTCCAATGCACACGGCAGCTCCTCACCACAAAAGATTCCCCACCCCCCAGTGGCCACAGCGCTGAGATGGAGAAACTCTGCCTAGATGCAGGGTTGCCCGTCTACTCTCCTGGCATCTGCTTAGGCCTGACAGAGAGTTCAAGAGACCTACTGGTGACGAGACTCTAAGAATGCTGCCGTCCATGCGCAGCACAAGAAACCCTGAGTGTCCACGCTGCTCACACGGCCGCTGTCAATCATTTCTTCTTAACGTGATTGCACAACGACAGCTCTGCTATCTCCGCAACCTTGGGCAAGTTGAAATTATTTACTAACGCATCAAAGTCCCTTTGGAAATTTCCAGGCAGACAAGACTCCAAATTGCATCTGGGCCTCTGAAACAGGAAATAGACGGGGGCGGAGAGGAAGCACTGGACGATTGAGAGAGGCCAGGGAGCAGCCTGCGTATGCTGGGCACCGGCAGGATTGACAGGACGGGCACCGTATTTGCAGCTCAGGGTTTCTTGCTGATGGGTTCCACAAGGTAACTGACCTCGGTGAAGGGTGAACCAATGTCAGGGGCACTCCTCACTGCTTCCTACTTGGACTCAGGGAATGTGGCCCAGTCCTCTGGCCCCTGGTCTGGCATGTCACCATCAAAGTCCCCAGAGGAGAAGAATGAGAGTTTGGGCAACCTCAGAGGAGAATAAAAAAAAGGACTAGAAAATCTCCTCCACCCCCCACTTGGTTGATTAAGAACAACATGCTATTTTTAGATGGGCCAAACCATTTCTCGGAGATTAGAATTTCTGATTTTCAAAAGAAAACAACATGCAGTTGGTGTAGCCGGGCTGGAATGAGAAAATTCTAGAGCGTTGCCACTTGCCCGTGAGCTCTTCCGTAAATAGAGGTCTCTTGTCAGGGTAGGTGGCTCAGAGACAGAAGAGGGTGGCTGAGATGTCTTACTGCTCTGGGCCGCAGCAGCAAGCCAATTACTGCTTGAGCTAAACGATGTCTAGAAACTTAATCACAAGTACTGCCGCAGAAGATCGGCTAGCCAGACCAAGGTCCACACAGGTTTGCCAAAAAGGGTCAGATTGTACACATTGTAGGCTCTGCAGGCCGCAGGCTCTCTGGTGTAACCACTCGGCTCTGCCACTTCAGCTAGAAAGTAGTCATGGGCATTATGAAAATGAATGGTCATGAGTTTATTCCCCAAAAGTTTATTTATGGACATTCCAATCCGAGTTTCACATCATTTTCTCTTGCGATAAAATATTCCTTTTTTAAAAAACCACTTTTATTGATATATGATTCATGTATCATATGATTTAATGGTTTAAATATATTAAAAGGAAGCACAATCAATTTTAGATCATTTTCTTCATTCTTGTATCCATTATGATTAGCTCCCCATTGCCCCCAACCCCCCCTTGTCACATCCCTAAGGAGCTCTTAATCTATTTATGGTCTCTATAGATGTACCTACCCTGCATTTCACATAGCGAACATCAAACCAAGGAAAGCATGATTTTCCTTGTAAGAAAATATTCTTGTAACGATTTTCCCCTCAACCATTTAAAAATATAAGAAGCATCTGTTGCCGAGAGTCTTCTGAAAACAGGGCGCAGGTCAGTGTCCTGACCCCTGCTTGGTCTAGAGGAAAAACGACAATGTCCACTTACACTGAATTCTGACACTGCTATCTAGCTCGTATTGTCCTCTTTTAAAATGCTATTCTAATGTCTGAAAGCACACTAGTAAAATTGACAAACCACCAAACAAGCCCAATCCAGCAAGGAGCCCGCATCCATCCAGCCCTCAGGTACCCAGGCTGGACTGATGTGGTGTGAGCACGGCGTGACTCCTTCACCACAGGGCACCGCGGCGCTCCGCGCAACAGGAGATAAATGACTTGTTGAAGAACAGCCTCCGAATGTTATTTTTCCGCCAGCCAGTGTGAGCAAGCTCCTTGTTTAGTCTTTGCAGTTTCGTAGTATTCAAGAGCTGGGCTGGGGGAGGGGGAGGGGGAGGAGGAGGGCTGGGGAATGTGCCCCTTTCTGAAATCCGGTGTCCTCTCCCTCACACACGCCTCAAGGCACTTCTTCTTCCAGAAAGGCCACATCAAGTCGTCACACAGGAAAACACTTGAATACATTTAGGAGGGCCCCTCATCCTCTCCCGACGCGAACAAGCTCATCGTTACAGCCAACGAGCGTTCTCACACTCACAGTGGAACGGTGAATGCACAGGCCTGGGACAAATGGGTTCTGAACTTGGCTGTGAAGCTGGTGTTACCAACTCGGGTCGGGTAAGGAACAAAGACAGAGACTGGAAGAAAGAGAAACGAGGAAGGCTTACAGAGGTCGATCCAGTAAGGGGCGAGCCAGGGCTAGAGCTGCAAAAGCAACCCCCCTTGTGCACACAACCACCCACCCACCCCACCCCCCCGGCCACAAAAGGGCTCAAAAGGAAGGGGCAACCAGGAGGAAGGAACAAGTTCATTATAGACGATATACCTTCATGCCGGAGGTCTGAGCTGATACATTATCACATGCCCCCACCTCTAAAAGCTGGGAACCCTTATTTCATTTTCCGGTTACCTCTCTCACCCCTAGTGGAGCCTGAGCACTTTCAAAGAGGGGTCCGAGGTGGACACAGCAGAGTGGACTTACACTCCAGCGTTCCACAGGGTTGCTACCTGAGGGAGTGCTTTGGGGGTGATGGAACTGTTACAGAATCTATCCGGAGGTGCCTGGGTGGTCAAAGAGCTTGTGCTCAGCTACCAACCAAAAGGTCGGAGGTTCAAATCCGCCCAGCAGTGCCACAGGAGAAATTCATGCCAGGTGACTGACTGGCTTTTGTAAGCTCACAGCCACTGAAAACAGTACACTCTGACATGCCCAGGGTTGCCAGCGTCCAGATTGCCTGGTTGCCAATGGGCTAAAATTCAGAGACCTGTAACAAGAGATGAGGCCTGGTGGCATAGTGGTTTTGAGGCAGGCTGCTAATCACAAGGTCGGCAGTTCAAAACCACCAGCTGTTCTGCTGGATAGAGATGAGGCTTTCTACTCCTATAAAGAGTTACAGTATCAAAAAACAAAACAAGATAAAAAACAAATAAACTTGGCCAATGGTTACCATGGCCATTTTTGTACAACACTTCTTGATATGATTGAATTATTGAATTGTATGACATGTGACTGAAGTGCTAATAAAACTGTCACACACACACAAAAAGAGACCCAGTCTTAGAAACCCAGAGGGGCAGGTCTCCCCTACAGGGTCGCTATGAGTTGGAATCAACTCGATGTCAGTGAGCATTTTTGATCCCCCAAAGAGTTCTATGATAGTTCTATTGAGGATGCTTTCAGATGTTATTTCTTCCCTAGAACTCATGAGTTCCTCCAGCCTCCTGGGTAAGAAAGTGCATTCAGAAGCAGTGCAGACTCCTACAGGGAAGCCGGAATGGTTTTCACAGTTACACTTCCAGGACAAAGGCGCTTCAAGCGTGGCATGTCCATCCCACCAGTTTGCTAAACATGTCAACTTCTAAATTTCTGGCTGTCCACTTACCCCTCTGCTCACTCCTCACTACTTCTTCTCAACAACTGAAAAAGACGAGGGTGGAAAAGGGCTGGCCCAGGGTGGGAGGTGGGGGGCTGGGAGGGCGGCCGAATCAGCCCCGCAGTGCTCACACTCTTTCTGTTGGGTTGGGTCTGCAGGGGGCCCAAAAAGGCTGTGAACTTTTGAACAAAATCAGATGTCATTTCAAACGCTGGACTGCCAGGGCCTCTTAAAAAAGGAGAAGCTCCTGAGTGTGTGCCCCCTCAAAATACCAACCAGGTGGGGCTGAGCACTGCCGGCCTCCTTCAGAGCCTGCCGGCTCTGCCACCACCGCCCATCAGTGCACCCCCGGCAGGCCGGCACCTGCACGGCTTAGGCAGGGTGTGGGACACATGGGAAGACCCTCCAAACTCCCCTCAGAAGCAGCGATAGGGAAAAGGTACCATCTGGTCCCCTTTCTGTCCTCGGGCACCCTCCCTAGAGGGGAGATGGCAAATTCCTGCTGGGGAGACCTGGAAAAGGCCCCCTGGAGCCTGTGGGGGGTGGCGGGGTGCAGAACGCTGCGTGCTTCACCACCAGCTAAAAGTTCCGAGATGAGAACACCCTTCCCCCCTCCCCCAAGGCACTTGAGAGGCAGCTGGACGATGATCTGCTTCTCCCGGGGCCACCGTCCATCTCTGGGGCAGTCCCACTCGGCGTACTCGCAGGCCACATGGAACCAGAATCTACTCGGCGGCGACTAGCAGCAGCAAGCACCACCTATGAAGCCAGTTGGTTTCCAGCCTTTCTGTGGAGCCCAGGCTTCGGGGAGAGGCAGCACAGTGATACGTTAAGATAGCAAGAGACAATGGGGGAAAGGGCAGAGAACCCCAAAACCAAACCCACTGCCTTCAAACAGAGTCTGGTGCACAGCGACCCTGCAGGACACTGGTTCCATGGCTGTCGATCTTTGGGGAAGCAGACTGCCACCTATTTCTCCCACAGAGCGTCTGAGGGGTTGGACCATGGACCTGTGGATTGTCAGCCACCCACTCTAACCCCTGCACCAGCGGGCCTCCTGAAGGGAAGATAACTCAACTGCCATCGAGTCAATTCTAAGAGTGAGCTGTAGGACAGAAGAGAACTATTCCTTCCCGTGTTTGAGGCTGTGCGTTTTTATGGGGACAGAATACCTCATCTGTCTCCATTGGAGTGGCTGAGGGATTTGAACGGCTGACCTTGAGGTAAGCAGCCCAAGGAGGGTAACCGAGCCATTGAAATGGCGTTCACCTCCATCTCCTCTTCTCGGTGATTTCAGAGCCAGTGCGTTCCCCCCATTCTTCCTATCAGACCCAGTACTCATACCCCTCATTCTCACCCCTGGGCAACAAGGAAGGAGGGAGGGGCAGCACAGGCCGGCTCCTGAAGGTTTATCGACATTTGACAGTATAGTTTACCATCAGCCTTCGGGACTGGGACCTGCTCTGCCTTCTTACCCATCTCCACCAAAACTTACCACGCCTGTTGTGATATATCTTTGGGGTTTGGTTGTGAGTTTGCTCTCTGTCGCAGCAGTGGATTTCTCACACACGTGCTCCGCCGTCCCCGTTGGTGAACAGAGCTACCTGCCTTCACAACCAAACCAAACTCACTGCCATCGAGTCGATTCTGACTCAGAGCAACTCAACAGGATAGGGTAGAGCTGCCTATGTGCTAAGACTGTAACTGTTTCCGGGAGTAGAAAGCCTCGCCTTTCTCCACAGAGCGGCTGTGGTTTCGAACTGCTGACCTTGAAGTTAGCAGCGTATCATGTAACCCACTATACCACCAGAATTCCCCTACTGCCTGGAAAAGGAAAGAAGGGTGCACAGCTAATGGATGCATCACCACCCAGGGCATGTGTGTTAGT
This sequence comes from Tenrec ecaudatus, assembly GCF_050624435.1. NCBI lineage: Eukaryota > Metazoa > Chordata > Mammalia > Afrosoricida > Tenrecidae > Tenrec > Tenrec ecaudatus. Next base: position 47,070,052 of record NC_134539.1, on the reverse strand, counting down.
CGGGGTAGACTAGAGAAACAGATCCATAGACACTCATATGTGCATAAGAAAGAGCTTTATATACAAGAGCAGTTGAATATTGAGAAAACATCTCAGCCCAGACCAGATCAAGTCCTTAAGTCTGATATTAGCCCATATGTCCAATACCAATCTGTAAAGTCCTTTTCAGACTCAGGAAACACATGTGATGATGCTGAATGCATAAAGATCACAGGCCAGTGGGTGGGAAGTCTTGTGGATCCAGTGGCGTTGTAAGAATCCCAGAGCTGGCAGGGGCTCCACGTGGCTTCTCTAGCTCCCAGGGCTTCGGCTACATCAGGGTAGGTCCATGTGGTTTCTCCTCAGGGATGTCTCTCGGGGAGTGAGCAGAAAGAGGGTCTCTCCCGCCTCCAAGGAAGATTCCAAAATCCTCTGGAGAAGGCCATGCCCACACAGAGGTCTCATTGGCTATTACCTGTTTGACAGGTAAACTCCACCCCTTCACTCATAATCCGCTCCAATTAACAACAGATTATATAACTACCACAGCATGCTTTGCTGACTTCGGGGTGGCTGCATTCCCTTCCTTATCTGTCTTACAGTGTTTCTGGGAACAAGGCACTTTTCCAAAAACAAATTATCAGTCCAAGGTGACAAGTCAGGTTGACGAGACTCAGCAGTTACGGCAGACCAACAGGGAACTAAGGGGCAGCCCCTGTGGTGTGACCATCATGTCACCCTGCCCAGAGGCATCTGGCCTCTGTGCTAAGCCAGATGTGGGGAGCAGCCCCTGTCAAAGCGGCCCTAGTGCTGATGCCCTCTGTCGTACGGGTGAGACTTGAAATGACCACATTCGCTCTCCAACTCAAAGGAATCCCCTGCTGACCACCAAAAGGGCTTCAGTTTTCAACACACGTTCTTTGCTTAAGAGAAACACTTTTTGTAACCCTCAAAGTCTTAAGTTTCAGTCCTGGCTTTATAATTGAAGTGACTACTCCAGATGACTGGTTATAGTTTAGAAAGGGGATGGGGGAGGAGGAGGAATCCCACCCACCTAGATTCGTAAGTAAACCAGTATAACTCAGCGGGGGGGGGCAGGGAATGTAAGAGCAGGCTTTATAAAGGCCTTGAAGACTGTGATTCCTGCCACGTTTGGTCCTCCAGAGCCCCTCAGCCAGGGGGATGATGAAACTGGATGCTGTGCAGCAACGGATGGGCAGGGAAGGAGGGCTGTGTGGAGGCCTGGCCCACGGTCCTTTCCCATATCATGAACTGTTTGATCTTGGAGCCTCATGGCACTTTTCTGTCCCCTTTCAACTTATGCCAGGAGCCCTGGTGAGGGGTGGGCTCATGTTGGGTGGCTAACCACGAGGTCGAAAGTTCAAACCTACCAGCTGCCCTGCAGGAAAAAGAGGCAGCTTTCTGCTCCAGGTAGCACAGTGGCGACCCCGCTGGGTTGCTAAACGCAGGGTCAACAGTTTGAAACCACCAGCTGCTCCACTGGAGAAAGAGAGGGTTTTCTGCACCTGTAAAGAGCTACCGTCTCAGAATCTCACAGTTCTCCCCTGTCCAAGAGGATCACGGTGAGTCAGAATTAACTAGATGGCAAGGCGTTCTTAAATCCCCGTGTTATGTAAGGGAAGGGTACTAGATTCTCTGTGTGTTTGCTCTTAGTTAAACTCATGAGGTGTTGTAGTGGCAGTCATACTAGGGTCACAGACTAAACTCAGAGCATTTTTAATATATGCTCAAATATAATGTAAATAAGCTAGAGATCTTTCTCTCTCTCCCTGTATATTATACATATGTGTATATATAACGCATAAAATAGGAACACCATATTACATATATTTAAACAAGAGGGGACTTCAAAAGAATTCTTGTACCAATGGAATGAAAAGACAATGGAATTTTCCCATAAACTTTTGAAGTCTCCTGATATATTCACACATACATACCTAATAGTACTTTAAGTATCTTAGGATAATCTCTTTTTTTATTCTATTTATTGTGAATTAGGTGAAAATCTACAAAGCATATCAGTTTTACATTCAATAATCCTACACATTTTGTTTCGCGCCATTGATTGAGATCCTGACAAAGTAACATAATTTAGTCAGCTTCTCCTTTCTAATCCCTTCAGAACTTTATTCTTGGGTAAATGCTGCCTTTTTAATATAAAATGGTTGATTATTCTAAGGTGTGCATACCTCTCTAGTTCTAATGTTTCCCTTATGGGCTCATCTATTTGGCTGCAAACTGAGTCCCAGGGATGAGTTAGTTTCCAGACCTGAAGGGTGACTCTGGATCATAATCTCAAGAATTCCACAATCTCTCCTACCAGGGCCCCTGACTTTTATTTTATTACTATTATAAAAAGGACTTTAATTTCTGCTCCACATTTTTCTCCCACTCCATCCCAGTGTTTTAAATGCAATCCCTTTCTGAATCGGTCAGGGGTGGCTGGGCACCATCTAGTTCTCCTGGTCTCAGGGTCAGGAAGACTGATGTTTGCAGGCCCATTAATCCACTGGGCTCAATGCTCCCATGTGAAAGATAATTTCTGTTAGAACAATTTGATTCAACATGAAACCAAAGGAAAATACTGAGATAATAATTAACCACAGTCACATGTAGCTCCATCGTGCACTGCCCCCAGTAACCTCTGCTCCTGCAGGCATTTCCTGTCAGAAACAGATCTCAGCTGAAACCTTTCCTCTACAAAGCACCCCCATACTGTGCAGCCCAGCACCCGAAGCCAGAGGCTGTCCGCACTCTCGCCGAGTTTACCCAACACAGGGCAGAGCCTCTGGGCTTTTGAGTTTTAGGACGGAGAAGAGCCTGGTGAAGTTGATTCCGACAAACGAAGGGTTTGCTCACACCACGTATGTTACAAACAAGGGGAAGGGAAGCCTGTGGAACGCCCTTGCAAAAACAGACGTCCCTTTGATGTGCCAATGGCAAGTTGCTCTTGTGGACACACCATCTGGCTTAGGAGAATCTGATCATAACAGATTGAAAGGTCGCCTGGTCCTGTGCCATCGTTGAATCATGAAAGAAAGGAATCTCAGCTGCTGCCCATCCTGGCGTGCTACTAGAGTTGCCCACACAGAAGCAGCTGCACCGAGTCAGAGCCTGCGGGCGGGGCCTGGATCAGGACTTGATGGGCTTGGTTGCTATGGGCGTCTCCTCTACAGCACCATCATATGTGTGGTGAGCCTCTCTCGGAGGGCTTCCCACTGTCTGCTGCCTCATCTGCGACTGTATATTTTATTTTTAAGTGTGAAAACCCCTGACTGGCTTTTTACACGAGTGGTCTCATACAATATTTGTAGCATAATTTAAAAATCAACAATAGAAAAGAACAAATATTAGTGAGGGTGTGCGGCGACGAGGACCCTCAAGCCCTGTTGGTGGGATTTTAAAATGGTGCAACCACTGTGGAAAATGGTCTGGTGGTTCCTTAAAATACTGGGGAAAGAAGTGGATCACAATCCAGGCAAAAACAAGAAGCCACTGCCATAGAGTCAATTCTGACACGTAGCGACCCTGTGAAGCGTTCCCAAGGCTGTGTATTTGTACAGGACCAAACAGCCTCAGCTTCCTCCCACCGAGTGCCTTCTGGGTAACGGCCGTGGTTAGCAGTACAACATGCTTACCGACGGTTCCACCATGGTGCCCAAAGCAATCCCTGAACTCGGGATACAGCCTGGAGAAATAAGGGCACACTGAAGTGGCCCCTGAAGCCTCCCCAAGGGAAGTTTTTAACCTCTCCTTCTGGTCAGTCCATCCTAAGCATACCTTCCCGACTTGCACCACTAATTCTAAGCAAAATTTCTAGCTAGAGTCAAGTGACATAGACCAACGCAGCTGCTCTGGGGTGCAAGGGGAATACAACGGAGTCAATCCATTTCCAACTGGTTTCGGTTTTAGACTCTTGCTCATCCAGACTGAATTGGGTCTTTTGCATCGTTTCCTCTCTTCGAAGCAATCGAGTACACAAACTCCTGGAATTACACCAGGCAGGGGACACTTCTCAAGACCCAGGCTCTAGTTTCCTTCTCCTATGGGGCTTCTGCCACCACACCAGCAGGTCTCCAAGTGTGTCCCTGGGGCAGCAGCTGCAGCCCTTGCAGCGGGCGGTCACTGGGAGAACTGAACGTTCTCAGACCTATGGACGGCAACTTCCGGGCCGGGCCCAGCCACCTGTGCTGGAAGGCACCTCCTCCAGGTGATTCTGACGCACACCCGAGCTCGAGAAGCAGTGTTCTACACCATGGCTGGCAAAATGTCACCCTTAATCAGCTGTCTTATTATTAGCTCTTCTGAGCCCAGCTGGGTCTCCTTCCATTCTCAATCCCTTAAGGCTCCCCAAATAAGTCAGAACCCCTCCACACTTTCCCGTTGGCATGTGATGGATTCAGATTTGCATCCCTGATAGAGATGTCCCTCCAGAATCTTCTAGAATAGCGGGAATTCCCCACATCAAGGCGCCAACTTGTTTCTTAGATTTTTCTACTAATTTTGAGGGAGCAATATTCTGAGTGTCCTGTGGGGTCGCAGATGAGTCCAAATCGACTCATGGTCGCGAGCTTTCCAAAGATTCTGAGTTTCTCTCATGGAAGTGGTTATAAGGAACAACTTCATGTTGAAAGATGAAGCAAACAGGCGGTCATTTGAGCCAATGAGCCTATTATTTAGATACCAAACCCACAAAACCCTAGCAAGACGGGCAACCTGATTTTGCCACATCAGTGAGCTCTGGGAGGGTACCAGTAAGACTGCTTTAATGTCTTCATAAAATCCAAGAAAGTCAACACACAAGGAAAGCACCCATCATGTTCCAGGCTCAACCAGCCTGTCTCAGGAGGTCACAAAACGTTGACCAAGTGGGTAAAAGGAATTTACTTGTGTCCACATTGTTTTAAGCTGTTAAACTCGTTGTTGGTGGTTGTGTGCTGTTGAGTTGGCTTTTACTTTGTACACACTGACTGCGACTGCACCTGCGGGGTCCACACCCTTCCCACGCAGCCCCTGTCACTCACTCCTAGCACTGGAAGGTCTGGACGCTTTGTGCTGGCAAGGCTTGCCCACTACACCCAGTGTTCTCTGGCTCCCTCACTATCCTGTTTCACTGGCAACTTAGTAGTTACTTTAATTGCCTGAAATTGCCCAGTTGGGCACAATTCTCCAGGTGAATAGAATTCATCTTCTACCCTGGGCCCATGCTGTACCGGAAGACGCATGAAGAATGATTTGGTGATTCACTCTTCACTGTGGTGAGTGGGAAACATTTGCTGAGTGCTTACTCTATGGCTTCCCTGAGCACTTCCCTTCAAATCTCTCACCTAAGCATCACAACAACGCCGTGAGGCAGGGATGAGCAATAGCTCTATTGGAGAGCTGAGGACTAGGAGGTACAATGGGGCCATAGAGGCAGCAAGGGGAAAGCCAGGACTTACCCAAGGCCGTTTGACTGGAGAATTATGTTCATCATTCTGTCAGGCTGTCAAGGAGACCAGTGTCCACACGTCATGGCCCATTTACTCTCAGTCAATGTTACCAGATGACCTGGATAACTTTGAGTTATGTGATGACCAAGTGCCAAGCAAAGTGATTGGCGTACCCAAAAGGGATCAGGGTTGAAATGTGGGTATTTCAAAAGAACAAGGGCAGTGACCACAAAAGCCTTAGGCAGCGCCAGGAGAAATGAAGCAACACTTCTACAGAGCCCTGTTGTTTTTCTAAATATTAACAAATCATAACCCACATATCCCCTTATTTGGCTTTTTTCCCCCTTTAATGACGACTGTTATATTTCTCAGAGCACCTTAGAGTTTGCCAACATAGCTGTTCTTTGTCCCAAGAGGCCCAAACTTGAAATACTCAGGGGTACATGGCCAGAGAGGCAGGTGACCTTGACCATGCTTGTGTAAGGCTTGCCTTGGTACTACCAGACCCAAAAATGACCCTGAACAGACCTAGGAGTCACCTATTAGTTGGGCCACCTTAAAGGCCCAGCCAGGAGGACACTTTCCTAAGCACCACTGTCCCAGGCCAACAATGGTTTAGGCTTATCTGACTGTGTAACATGCAAGTGAAATAATTAACTTGAAATTTTAAAAGCAGGGTGTCATGTGTGTCTCTGAGATGGAAGGCAGTAGGCTGGGGATACGAGATGGTGTCGTGTGGGCATCGACTGTCCTTTAACTTCTCATGATCAACAGGATCAGCTGCCCAAGGCTGATTCCACTGAGCTGGAGGACAGGCACGCCTCCACTCCCTGACCTCCTTACCAATTCTGACACTAACTGTCCCTCGCACCACCCTGCCCACTTCTCCGCTGGGTTGAATAAGTGACTGCAACAGCCACACAATGACCTCACAGACCATAATCACAGTGGTGGGTTTCCTAGTGAAGTAGCAGGTTACAATTCAGGATCAGGAACAACATAGTATACAGTTCTTCCTTCAAGGCACCCTCTTCTCAGCTGTGCCTACAGGAAGGACTCTTTCTGGCCCCAGGCCTCTTAGCCCATGGCTTGGTCTCCAAGCTGCTTGAGCCAATGTTAAAGATCTCTTTTAGCGCTACAAATGAGGTGCCCCGAGGCACCCACTCTGACGTAAGCCTCAGTCCAAAGCGTGAGCTTTCTTGCTCCGTGGGTTCAGCGACCCACTGCACTATCTCCGGGTTCTGCAGCCTCTGCTTCCATCCTCACAGTCTCTGACGGCATAGTTCTCTGTTGCCTGGATTGAGGAGGATAAATACCGTGATCTCAAGTTCAAAATGCATGCTCTATTTTAGGCTCTTCTTTCCTGGTGGTGGTGAGGTTCCCCTTCCTGCCTCAGGGATGGCTCCTTGTAAGCCTAGCAGGATGGCAAAACTGACCAGTTCCCATTTTAGGGATTCCATATATCTTATTTGCCCAGGCCCACTATCCCAACAGTGCCATGCACCTTATTGAATTATTAGCAAGCTTCCCAATCCCCTCAATGGGGCATAAGTACCTCTTACTTGCGTAACCATACCCAGTCATTTGGTGGAAGTTACAAAGACTATAGCTAAAAAACACAAACAAACCAATAAAACCCACCTACTGGCATTGAGTCCATTCGGATACACAGGATCAAGTAGAACTGCCCCTATGCGTATCCAAGGCCATGAACCTTTACCAGACCAGAGTCCCATCTTTCTCCTGCAGGGCAGCTGACTGTTTTGAACTACGCAACTTGTGGTTGGCAGCCCAGTTATTAGCCTGCTGTGCTACAAGGGTTCCTTAGGACTACAAGGCCATATGAACTAACTCACTGCACCACACAGGTAAATGGCCAAGGTCTTCAAATCTCCCATCTTTTGCTAGTTGCCCAATACAATAATAAGTTTACAGAGGAATACACGCGGACAGTCCCACAGAAATCACAGTGGATCTTACTATCGGATTTGAATGTAGGCCTCTGGTCACGGAGTCATCCCTGATCTGATCTGAGAACCTGGTACCTGGTACTCAAGGGCATACTGTTCCAAGGTCAAAGTAGTCATAGAAAGATGAATCCAACAAGTATTACTGGGCAAGCTCAGGCACCGCCAGTCTAGGTGCTCTGCCTCCATGCAAGCCTGCTGAAGACAGAGAAGTGGACTATGGAGCTAGATCATGACTAAGGAAGATCCTGATGGTCTTCACCGACACCTTTGCATGATGGTGTTGGTGAAGACCATCAAGCACACCAGAGACTGCCAGAAGAACACGCCAGTCTATCTTGGAAGAGACACAACCAGAACGCTCCTTCAAAGGGAGGGCCCTGGGCCTTTATCTCACATATTTTAGACATGCGGTCAGGAGGGAGCAGTTCCATGGAGAAGGCCACCATGCTTGGAGAAGTAGAGGGCCAGTGAAAAGGAGCAAGCCTCTCAATGAGCAGGAGTGACACCGTGGCTGCAAAATGGATACACACAGAGCAACGGTTGCGAGGAAGTGTGGGGCTGGGTAGGGAGTGTTTCGTGCTGCTGCACGTGGGACAGCTAATTCAGAGTCAGAACTGACTCAGGTCCAGGTGCCCACTATCCACCCCACTGAACTAAGTTTCAAGAGTGAGAAAGCACATCTGGGCCCAAATTCCCCCACCCTAACCTCCCTTCTCCCAGCAAAGGACGCCAGCCCAGTATTAACCCAGTGGCAGTTCCAGATGCTATCAGAGCTTCCCCCCCCCCCCCACTTGAGCCTAGCGGTGCCACTAGCACATGTAATGAGGGGTCTGGAAAGATTAGGGATTAAGATCATGAGACCCTCCTTGTTTAGCTCAGAATGAAGGTAGCATGTGCGAAGCTTTTAAAAATCATGAATTACTATACAAATGTCAAAGAGGATTTTTATTATGCCAGCCAGGAGCACTTGTTAAATGACAAAATTCCCTCAAGAACAAATGCAGGTTGGATTAACAGTTCACTTCTCGGCACATATGAACCACTCCTGTGGATCTCAAGTGAGGGGCTGGCCCTCATGGCATGTCGGGTACGTGCTGGGCTGCCAGCCCTATAGTCACTGTTCCACTCCACCAGCTGCTCCTGTAAAGATCCACCACCTCAGGAGCCCTAGAAAGGACTGCTGTGGGTTGGAATCAACTCACTGGTAGTGGAAAGGAGTCTGTAATGTTTAATTATAGTCAGGCATTCCCAAGGATGAAAATCGTCCCTTTGGACACTCCCACTTAACAATCTCCCAGGTCCCAAGGCCCGTTCCCACTGAGGCACTGTGGCTGCTTCTCCCAGGGAATGCCGCCCATTCAGCTAATGCATGCCGGGAGCACTGCCATGCACTGAACCCGGGCTCGGAAGAGGGTGTGGGCCTCCTGTGTTATCACAGGCATCCCCAGTCCTTCAGAGTCCGGCGGCTTCTCGTGGGCTCGGGCTCAGCTGACGGAACCACTTCCCTAGTGTGCCCATGCAAAAAGAATGAGCTGCTGCCATTGTATTGGGTGGACGTTCAGAGCAGCAGGGTGAGTAGGGGTCCAATAGTCATCTGTAGGGGGTTCCAATCCTGGCCTTCACACACCCTATTTAATGACGGGCTAGTTATTAACTCTTAGTCAATAAAATGTGAATAAAATAAAGATTACTTACTGCAATACCTACCGCGTCAGGTGGTTTTAGGATTAAGTTAGATAAAGCACGTTAAAATGCACTTTGCACGGTGCCTCACTCTATACAAGATGCTCAATAAATGTCTATTCTTTTTCCATGGGCTTAGCCTTCACATTTATTCTGTTACAGAGGCATTTTACGGTCATCTAAAGTTCCAGCTATAGATGAAAAGAGGTGCCTGAGAGGAGAAAGAGTTATCAAAGAGGGGCTTGCTCGCCTCCTGTCCTGAAACCAGGTGGGTGGGATGTATCTTTCTAAGTGACTTACCTCTGGTCTCACTGAGAAAGTCAAGCCTCCATAATTTCGGAAAGATGATCATAAACCCTCCGGAGGAAATGCCCCCAGATGAACCCATGACAAATACCTTAGTTCATAGGACATCTGTCCTTTCAGAACTCTAAGTGTGCAAGGGAGGGTTGTCTTTCTCCTGGTGGTTGAAACTTGGAGACAAACACAAGCTGTGAGGTCAGGGTCTTCCAAAGTGGAGGTGCTCTGAAATACCCACTGAACGAAGGCCTGGATGAATCCCTGACCCTGCATCTGAGGGAGCTAGGGGAACTGCGTTTGGAACAGCTAGTGGTCAAGAGGCTAGAGTTGGGTCCAACTATTACAACAACCTCCTCCGGCTCTTTCCATTTCAGAGCTGAGCCTCGGATCCCCACGGGGCAAGGCAGAAGTGTTGACAGGTAGGCCTCAGCATTACATTAATGGCAGCTACCGGCCAGGCACTTCGCCCACATTCTACCTAAACCTTGCAATCCGGAGGTAGAATTTACGGGCCCGTTTTACTGGTGACAGCACTACCAACTGGGAACTCCAGTATCTCTGCTCGGCCCTCTCGGATAGGCGTAGACATCGGCGAAGCGGTGAGGAGTCACCCACCCCCACTCACCTAGCCAGAGAGCCATCACATGGGCAGGCTTCTGGGAGCAGACTTTCAACACCTCGGCAAAGTGGTGGGATGAGGCCGGGTTTGCTAAATTCAAAGAATGTGCAGCTAGGCCACCATGACACGGAGCTATTTACTGATGGGGGCCACAAGGTCTGGCCCTAAATCATTTAATCCCCACCTCCATAGATAGAAACACACATCACTGCTTGAAAATCTACACTAGTAACCTCCATATTCACTCGTGCATGCCTAATAACCAGCAGTGGGTACCAAGGCACCCAGGGCAAATTCAACCCCACACTGAATACACAGAAGCGAGTATTTGTGTTCAGTTTTCTCTTACAATGAAAGGCATTTTAAAATAATGGCTAGATCTTTCTTGAAAATCAACTTGGCCTTCTCTGGGATTCCTCAACCCCACTTGCACAGGGGCGGCCCCCGTGTGAGCAGCTACTGGCTCCACATTCAGAACGCAAGTCTTTTGCTGGGTGTCAGCTGCTGCCCTGGCATCCAGCAAAGCTGGTCAGGCAAAGGCAGCAAATGTGACAACTGTTGGAAATCCTGAGCCGCAGCCCCAGGGAGCGTGAGCAGCAGCCACTTGCACGGCAGCTAAAGCATCCTATTATTCGTGTACACAAAACCCCCACGGGCTTCATGGCACGGAGAACTGAATATCTCCTTTCTTAGCAAATTCATGACACCAACTTTAGAGACGATGAATGGCCCCATTAACCATGAAAGATGGAGGGCAACGGAGAAACAGCCTCCCCAGTGCAGAGGACCCCTCTCAAAGGTTGCCGGATCAGCACACCCTGGCATTTCAACACGTGCAGCAGACTGACTTCCATGGTCAAGGGTGCAGAGGTGGATTGCTCAATCTGCAAGGTAGACGGGGGCTTACTTGCCCTTACTGAGAATCGGCAGTGAACAACCGTGGCACATGTTTTTCACCAACGAGGTGAAACCCTTCATGAGGAGTAGTAAATGACCGCCCTGTAAGCCCATGCGGATCGAGTTCCTTGGCTAATCCAACAAGGAGAGCGCCCACGACCTTTCAGAATTGAAGAGTCTGGGGAGGAGGGTCTCAGAGCCACAGAGGCAACATCAAACACTTCTTCAAAGGGACTGTGTGCATCTCCCCCAAGGAAGTATCAGGCTGGAGGCTTTGGGAAACACCTCCCCACACACTGGGCTTCCAAAACACGGCACACCATTAATGTCTCCTCCACCAAGGGCGAGTTTCCGGGAAATCCTGGCCCCGCACTCACATACACCAAAGGCCTGGCTTAGAGGAAGAATGGCCAGCGAGCCTCTCAGCTCAACATGCCCACCGACCTTCTCTTTTCATTGTTAGTATTTCACACGGCAGCAGTAATCACTCCCTCGTCCACAAAGGAGGTCTATCATCCAGCGGGGGTGGCTCTCTGAAAAACACCACATCTGCGGGTCATTGGCGGCTGGGCCACAAGAATGCTGGAAACCAGGCGGTCTCCCGCCCAGAGCTCTGTTTTATACCCAAGATGCACATGGGCACACTGCTCCCAAAGTGCATCTAAACTTCGCCAAAACTGGTGGCTCTTTTTTCCAAGCTGAAAATAGCATTCCAGACTCTCCACGCCCATTCGAAAGAGCCTCCCCGGCGATCCTGTGCCCTGGGTTCCACCAGCCTCCCGGAAGGCGGCTTGCGCCCTTGCCCGCGCATCCTCCGGGCTCCAGGGAGGAGATCCTCGTGCGAAGCTGGCCGAGGCGACGCTGCACTGCTGGTTTTCCACTTAAGCAGGCAAACGGACGGCTTCCGCAGAGCGCATGACAGCCAGCGGCCCCGGCCCCGCCACCGTTCTCCAGTCCCTGAATTCAACGTGTCACTAGATGACCACGCTCGGGCAGCCGCCCCCGCGCCTCCCTTCCGTCTCCCCCCAAAGCCCGGCGGCCGGCCCCGCAGGTCCGAGCCAAGCCGGCACGTGTAAAGCGCGCCCTCGGGGTTTCCGTCTGGAGACGTGGGCCGAGGAGCGGAACCCGGACCGACTGCGCCTCCGGAGACGCACGCCCCGCGGCTACTGTGCTGGAATGCCGCTCCCCGGCCGCGAACGCCGGTCCCCGCCGGCCCACACAATAGCCCCGACCGTGGAATGAAAGCGCACTTACTGCGATGGCTTGCAGCCTTTCCCTGTGCAACTCCGCCTCTGCCATCCTGGAGAAGGGCACACGGGAGGGGCAGGAAGAAAGAGAAAAAGAAACACACGCTGTAGTCACCCGAGGAAACGGAGAGGCACCGGGGGTGGGGGGTGAGGGGGGGACTTGGCGAGGACCCCGGGAGCAGTGCGTGCTGCTGGCTCGCCCCGGCTCAGCCTCTGGCCCCCGCCCGCCCGGCCGTCTGGCTGCGCCCCTGCGCCACCGCCACTGGCCCGCTGCGGCCGCGCCCGCCCGCCACCGGGGACAGGGCCACAGGCAGCCCCCGGGAGTGCGCGCTCGCCCCGCGCTCATTCGCCGCCCTGACGTCTCGGCGCCTCGCCCCGCCCCTGGGGGGTGTGTGTTGGGGCGGGTGGGACGCTGCAGCCAGCTACCCCGCGGCGCCTGCATGCGGGCCCGGAGAAGCTGGGGTGGCCAGGCCGGGTGCCTGGGGAGAGACGCCCCGCCGCGGTGGGTCCCCAGGGCGTAGACCTGCGCGCTGGCCCGCAGGCACCTGGGGCACGGGCACGCGGTGGAACCGCTAGGGCTAGGGCGCACGGCTGCGGGGGTCCCCCACCCCACACCCGTGGTTTCACGCTTGCTGGCTACCAAGCTGGGTGAGGTGGCGTCTCCGCGGGGCAGTGGCCTGGAGCTGTTGTGGAGAAAGGGGCCTTGGGCAGAATGAGGAGCCCAAGTGGTGGGGGATTGCACGGGAGGTGCCAAAGAGTGTCCTGGGCGCCTTCCAACTCAAACCAGATCGTGAGTTCCACGTGAGTACATTGCCAGTGGGGAAGATCAGCCTGGCCCAAATGCCTTAGATACCCAGGTCCTCAAAGGTCAAGTTGGCCCAAAACAGGGGATAACTAAAAAAAAAAAAATCCAAACCATTTCCAAGTAACTAGACTACACTCTTGGTGAGGCCAAATGGAGCGAATTGTTGCACTCCTAGGAGCAGCTGAAGGAGCCCTGGCGGTATACCAGTTTAGAGCACTGATCCCCAGTTGTTTTGTGGGAGAAGGACTTGGCAGTCAAGATTTGCCTTCTTGGGCCCAGACTGACCCTGTGACACTGAGGCAAACCACTAAAAGCATGCAGCAGAGCAATTTTGGGAGCAGAGCAGGGAGCCCCCTAGGGAGTACAAAGGACAGACTCTGGGGCCAAAGCATGGTACCCCATTGGACCTGACTGAAGGACACGTCTAGAGATCAAAAATCAGACCTTGATCTATTTACAGGTTTTTCTTTCTTTAAATTTTTTGTTTTAATTAATTTATTCTTCTATGGATAATTGGTTTCCTTGTTTGTTGTCATAGCTGTGTTCTCACTCATGGCCTATCTTGCCATCACTTGATTTTGGGTGCATATTATTATCTCTACAGATCTATCTAGATAAGATAGACTGGATGAATAGTCTGGAGGAGAAAACAGCAGGACCAATGATTCCGGGGGGACGCGGGAGAGGGGGAGGAGGGGGCAAGGAAGTGGTGCTGACCAACCCAGGGACAGGGGAGCAATAAGTGATCCAAAATCAGTAGCAAGGAGGATGTGAGAAGCCCGGTAGGGATTCAGCAAGGGCAAGGTAACCGAGAGAAATTACTGAAACCCAAATGAAGGCTGAGCATGATAGTGGGACAAGAGGAAAGTAAAAGGAAATAGAGGAAAGAACTGAATGACAAAGGGTATTTATAGAGGTCCAAAGACTGGAATGTTCATATGTAAATATATTTATATGAGTGTAGGGAAACAGATCTTTGTGCATATATTTATAGGTTTAGTATTAAGGCAGCAGATGGACATTGGGCCTCCACTCAAGCACTTACTCAACACAAGAACACTTTGTTCTATTAAATTGGCATTCCAGGATGTACACCTTCCCGACACGATTGCTGAAGAAAAATGTGTGCATAAGCAAATGTGGTGAAGAAAGCTGACGGTGCCCGTCTATCAAAAGATATAGCGCCTGGGGTCTTAAAGGCTTGAAGATAAACAAGTGGCCATCCAGCTGAGAAGCATCAAAGTCCACATGGAAGAAGCACACCAGCTTGACTGAACACGAGATGTAGAAGGGACCAGTTATTAGACATCAAAGAACTAAAAATCACATCAGTGGGTGCCCACCTTCCTGATACGATCAATGAAGACAAATGTGTGCATAAGCAAATGTGGTGAAGAAAGCTGATGGTGCCCAGCTACCAAAAGATATAGCGTCTGGGGTCTTAAAGGCTCAAAGATAAACAAGTGGCCATCTAGCTCAGAAGCAACAAAGCCCACATGGAAGAAACATACCAGCCTGTGTGACCATGAGCTGTCGAAGGGATCAGGTGTCAAGCATCAAGGAACAAAAAATCATATCATTGAAAATGTGGGTGAGTGCAGAGTGGAGACTCAGCCCGTTGGTAGCCAACCGGACACTTCTTACTGAAGAGTTGTGCGGAGGAGGTGAACCAGTCAGGGCATGGGCCAGGCCCAAGTAATGAACAAGAAATGGTCCCTTTCTCCAGCTATATGAGTCTTTTGGAAATGGCCAGTTGGAAAGATCTGGATGCCAGGATAGAGGAATCAGGGCTGGGGGCATATACCTGCATGTTATCTGTTTTGAGAATAGCTGGGGCAAGGATAGAGTCCAGGAAGATTATGCAAAAAGAGGAGAGAGCCCAGCATAGGTAACTAAAGTCCCATCTGAGAATTTGAAGGAAAACCCAAAAGGGGATGTTTGTCCCCAAAGCCACATTAGGAGGACAGGGGTTTTCAACAGAGTCAAATGCTTCCAAGAGACCAAGGAAAATGCAAACCAAGGAAATGGGAAAACAAGAGGCAATTAGAAAGTGGCGCTGAGGGGGACATTTTGTGTGAGTCCGGAATGAGAGCCTGGAAGTAATCATGGAGAGATGGGAAACTAGTGAGAGCTGGGGAGGAAGAATCCATGAAGATAAACTCTTCCTTTCGGACGTTGGATATGAAAGATGGAGGAGGTTGGAACCGGACGTCAATCTGTGGAAAGCAGAGTGGAGATGAGGAGCTGTCCGGTAGGGTGAGACTTGAATGTTTCTGGGCCAAAGGGAATGGGACGACAAGGAAGTGGGACCAGAGACGCAGCCAGAAGGAAAGATGTGTGGTGCATAGTCACAGGATGGACGAGAGGGCATCCAGGTGAGTTTGGTGGCTTGGAATGAAGGGGAAATGGAGCAGGAAAGAAGGATGCAATGAGTGAGTCGAGTCAGGAAGAAATACTGAGTGTCAGGGAAGAGGCATTAAATGGGTCTCCATGAGATTGTCTGGTTTTCCCAGTGATGGAAGGTGATGGGAGCACAGTGAATGGAGAACTTCAGGAAAATGGAAATGGTTTGTAAAGGAACTTTGGAAAAAGGGTAAACTAAAGTATGAATCAGAATTCCCCGGGGGGACATTTCCCTGAATACATGTACAAAATCAATGTCTATGGCGGGGAGGTGGGTGTTAGGGATGGATTTGGAACACCAGTACTTAAGTGGGTTTACTAGGAATGGATTTCATGGGACTCTTGAGCAGTTGCGTGAATTCCCTCTGTATTTTTTTTTAATTGTCTGAAACCCACAAGGACCACTACCTGTATTTGTTCAATGTTAAGAATTACAAAACAGGGGGAAAGAGAGAAGACATTCTGAATGCTGTGTCATGGTGTTTCAGGCAGTTAGGAAGTATGGAGACTATTTCATATTGTGGGAATTCCCATACTAAGAGCCACAGTGAAAGGCAGACCTACCTCCGATGATTTACGCTAGAAAATGTGCGACACTGCCTTGCTCAGATCCCCTGGAAGTTACAGTCTGGCATACACTCTGGTTTCAGGTTGCATCTGCCAATGAGTTGGAAATAAACCCAAGGTTAGAGAATTCTTTCAGGCTGGTAACCCTGTGTTTGGTCCTGCCCATTGCCCAAGTCCCCTTCGCTAGCCTTTCTGGGTGTTTTTTGTTTTGTTTTTGAGCTGCCTAGTCTATTATTCTTTTTTTTTAAAAAAAATCTTCCTCTGCTTCCATCAACCACAATGTTTCTGTTGGTTTTAACAGAAAGAGGGAGCCACCTGAGATGAAAAGTCCCTATTTGGACAAAGAGCAGAGGGAAAGGGGGTTTTCCTCTTTCAATGCTTGCCACCTTAAGTCTCTAAATTTTAGCATTTTAAGCCATTGAACCCATCACAAATATACATATTAAAACTCAAAGCAGGCCACTTCTAAAATAAACTTTTACTGGGTACTGATTCTATACCAGAGGTTGTACCATGATATTACAGAGGAAACTTCAAGCGGGTCCAAAGTCTAGTGCCACAACTCTACTGGCAGCTACTTGCCTTCTGAACATTTAAAACCTTAAAAGATACAGTACGATGGTGCATCCCATGTACCAAATCACTGTTCTTACTGAGACACGTTAAAGTCTTGCTGAGCAGTGGTTACGGTTGTGAAATGTCTCAATCACCTCATCCACTCAGTCCTTCACAGAGCAATTTAGAGAGCGATACTGGCTCTCCCGTCATGCTTGCTTTTGCCTGGGATCTTTTGAGGGTATTTGGTCATTTAAAACACATGTGATGATGCCAGCGAAACAAGATGCCATAGGATAAAGGGGAGGGCAGGGCTTGGGGCCCATTGGCCCCTGGGGCTGTGAACTCACTGAGGCAGTTGATGGGGTTTCGAGTATATTCTGTTTTTGCTCTAAGTAGATACGCACTAGGAGTCCCCGTGAGACAGGAAGATGGAAAACAAAGGGCCCGGATGGGACATAAGCTTGGCTAGACATCACTTAAGGCCTATGTTGAATACAAACCTCTGCCTACCGACTCAATCAGCCCATGTAAATCTGACTAGAAATAAGTGTTTGTCTTTGGGTTTGATAACCCCCATTTTATCTTGATTCCCTTGGACATTGTGAGTCGCTACAAGAAACGAGAAGATCGAAGAAGAGTGTCCAGGAGCAGAGCTGGAGGGTTGGGACTAACTCGGCTGTTTGTGCTCATGGCGCAAATTGGTCAGCTTCAGCCTCTTCGTTTCAAGAGGAAAATTAAAATATGTGATGCTGAATCTCATCGGGTTGTCCTGTCCAGTGAATTTGGGGACAGTGCCATGTTGTGCAGATGGTGGCTCAGAATGCCTTACTATTGAAATAAAAATCTTAAAGGGAGATTAGGAAGCAGGAAGTGAATGTGAGCCAAAGAAAGGGCAAGTTCAAATGCCACTGCCCAGATTCCCCAGCCATGAGCACTTCCCTCAGTTTTCAAGGTGGACAATAATTCTAACCTAATGGTAAAGGGGATATTGTGTGGAACAATGAACACAGGCATAAGAATGGACACTGTAAGTGTTCTGGAAATGGCAGGTTCTAACCCCCGCCATTGCTTCATTAAAAGTACCATAAACCAAATTAAATAAATGCCATTGTCTTCCTGGCCCTTTTAGGCAGTGCTTTTTGGCTTGTTTGGTTGTTGTTGTTGTTTTTTAGAAACCAGGTCAACTCTATGAGTAGACCTTTAATTCTTCCTGAAGTATGAGTTTTCTGCTCCATATCACTTATTGTCTAGAATTTGCTAACCAGGCTTAGATTCATTGACTTCTCTACTCTTATCTTTTGGGGCCGGGCAATTTAATAACTGTAAATAAGAAGGCAGTAAAGGGAATTCTTTTTTTTTATTTATTTAAGCTCATTTTATTGGGGGTTCTTACAACTCTTGTTACAATCCATACATCAATTGTATCAGACATATTAGTACATATATTGCCATCATTCTTTTCTAGACATTTACTTTCTATTGAGCCCTTGGGATCAGCTCCTCTTCACCCCCCCCCCCCACCCTCGTGGCTGCTTAATAGAGTATAGTTTGTTATTATTTTCATACCTCACACCAACTGCTGTCTCCCTTCCCCTTTCTGTTGTTCTCCCCAAGAAGGGGGCGGTGTTGTTATGTGCCATTCTTTGCAATCGGTGCCCACCTCTCCTTACCGTTCCCCTACCCTTTTGATATTACTATTCCCATTCCTGTTCCTGGAGTCCGTGTATCATGAGCTTTATCTCTTGCCTATACCTATGTACATGCTCTGGTCCAGTCCAGAGTGGGAAGCAGCATTGGGGTCATGACAGTGGGGGGTGAGGAAGCCTCATGGAACCAGAGGTATTTTGTGTGATCCATCAGTGCTCTACTGCACCTTGATTGACTCATCCCTTCCCTGTGACCCCTCTCTAGGGAGATGTTCCATTGTCTACAGATGGGCTTTGGGTCTCTGCTCTGACCCCTGCCTCATTCTCACCAATGTGTTTTTATTTGTTTGTTGTTTGTTATGAATCTTCTGATGCCTGTTACACAGTCCCAGTGATACCTCATGTTCGCACCAGCTGGTGTGCTTCTTCCATGTGGGCTTGTTGCTTCACTGGTAGATGGTCACTTGTTTAGCTTCAAGCCTTTAAGACCCCAGATGCTATATCTCTTAACAGTGGGGCACCATCAGCTGTCTTTACCACATCTGCTTATGCACCCATTTTGTCTTCAACGATCGAATTGGGGTGGGGGGTTTGAGCATCACAAAATGCCACTTTGTTAGAACCAAGTATTCTTGTATTGAGGGAGGGTATGAGCTGAGGCTCAAGGCCGGTCCGCAGGAGTAGAGGGAATTCTCCCCCCACTACCATGACCCCAATGCTGCTTCTCAATTCAGACTAGACAGGAACATGTACACAGGTGTAGAAAGAGATGGGTGCTCACGACACACAGAATCCAGGAGTGGGAAAAGTGATACCAGAAGAGGAGCAGAGGAGGGGGAGAGGAAGGGAGAAAGGGGGGGCCTGATCACAATGATCAACACATAACCACACACCCTTCTACAGGGGGAAGAACAATAGAAAACATGGGGGAAGGGAGACAGTGGTCAGTGTGAGAAATGAAAATAATAGCAAGGTACAATCTATCAGGGGGCTCTGAGGGTGGGGAAGGACGGGGTGGGGAGCTGATCCCAAGGGCTCAATAGGGCTAAACGTCTAGAAAAGAATGAAGGCAACATACCTAAAACATGGATTGTGATAAGAGTTGTACAAGCCCCCAATAACATGATTTAAAAGGGGGAAAAAAAGACAATAGGAAATAATTTTTTTTTTAAAGAGGAGATCGATGGACCCTGGGAAAGATGGAGGGGAAGCTTACTTTTTGAGACCATGGGAAGAGAGCTGCTGGCGTCATATTAAGCAGGTTCTTGGCATATCTTTTCTGGTTCTTGCCTCTTGCTTATCCGTGCTCCTTCCATTCCATCCTCAGGCCCCTGCCTACACCCTTTAATGACAAACTGATAATAAGCATATTTTTATTTAAGTTATGTAAACAAATAGCTCAGAACTTGGAACTGTTTGTCTTCTGGCCAGATAAATCACTCATAATTTGTGTGGTGGAGGATAGTGTTGTTTTTAAGGTTGGGTGTGACTTGGCTACAAACTAGACGTGTTTTTGGAAAGATCAGGCTTTACCACAACCTGCTTATCTGATGCCAGTAGATACAACCGGATCGTGGGTTTTTCAGGGAGCCCCGGGACTGGCCTAGTTTGCCCAGCCCAAAGACCGCCATGTGCTACGTCAGCTTGTAACCCCATTTCGTAGTGTGGTCATTGACACTTTCATTGTCTGCTGGGATTCCATAACGCCTTAGACATTCAGTAAGTCAGCGGGGCTGACAGAGAGGGATTTCCTATGGGGCTGGGGATCCCGGGAAAGCAGTCCATCGGCTAAATCCCATCCATCCTGCCACCTGAAGAAGGAACATGGAGTTGGAGAAACCTTGCGTTGGCTTCTACCAGTTGTGGATGGAGAGCCCTTGGATGCTCTTTGTTGAGCCGCAGAGGGGTACGAAGTGTGCCTGCCCACACTGTCACCACCCTCCATACACTGGCAACACCAATCCAATCTGGGTCCTGTCCCCTCCAAGTCTACCTCACTGAGAAGCAACAGCTAGCCGGTGTCACAAATAGCTCTCACTAAAATGTAGCCCCTCCCAGCTGGAGCCTCCCGGACATACTGCACTTTTCTTGTTCATTTTTAATCATTTTATTGGGGGCTCATACAACTCTTATCACAATCCATCCATCCACTCATCCATGGTGTCAAGCACATTTGTACATTTGTGGCCGTTATCATTCTTAAAACATTTTCTTTCTACTTGAGCCCTTGGTATCAACTCCTCATTTTTTCCCTATCTCCCTCATGAATGCTTGATGATTTATAAATTATTATTATTATTTCATGTCTTATACTGACCGATGTCTCCCTTCACCCACTTTTCTATTGTCCATCCCCCTGGGAAGGGGTTATATGTAGATCATTGTGATCGGTTCCCCTTTTTTCCCCCACCTTCCCCTTCCCCTTCCCCTCCTGGTACGGCCACTCTCAATATTGGTCCCGAGGGGTTAATCAATCCTGGATTTCCTGTGTTTCCAGTCCTTATCTGTACCTATATACATGCTCTGGTCTAGCCGGATTTGTAAGGTAGAATTGGGGTCATGACAGTGGGGGGGGAGCCTTAAGGAACTAGAGGAAAGTTGTATGTTTCACTGGTGCTATACCGCACCCTGACTGGCTCGTCTCTTCCTTGTGACGCTTTTGTAAGGGGATGTCCAATTGTCTACAGATGGGCTTTGGGTCAAAGCAACGTATAAAGTTGCGTGGAAAGAAAACAGCAAACTCACAATCTTAGGACCGAATCCTCCCTCTGCCACTTACTGTGTGGCATCGTAGCTGCCACATAACTTCTCTGAGCTGAGGTTTTTCTATTCTGAAATGAGAAGAGGGATAGTTAACTATGCCACAAGGTTTTCCAGAGGATTAAAGTGGCTCCTGAAGGAGAACATGCTTTGAGAACTCTAAGTACCCTGTGAGTGTGAGGGACGAGAGTGAAAGGATAACACCCAGGCCAGGGATTTGGGAGCACGCTGGGCAGTCAGTGGGAAAATGCTTGCAGGACTGGCCGCCATCCCGGGCAGCATCCGCAGGCTCTCCAGAGAACACACTCCGCTAAGTCCCGAGACAAACAATGCGTCCACGTCTCTGGACTCTTGGGCTTCTTGACCTTCCTCCACACACAAGTCATCAGTGGTTCGTCTGGCCGAAAGACAAACAGCCCTATAGTATGAGCTATTTGTTTATGTAACTTCAATAACAGTATGTTTATTATCAGTTTGTCATGAAAATGTATAGGGCTCTCAGGATGGGATTGTTGACGGAGCACGGGTAAGCAAGTGGGCAGGAAGCAGGAAAACTGCGCATCTTTTGTGCCGATTGTGTGTTGTCAAACCATTATTTTAAAGTATTTGATTAAGGAGCCTGGGTGGCACTGTCCGATAAGCTAACTGCAAGGTCAGCAGTTCATTCTTACTCGCTGCTCTGTGGGCGGAAGTTGAGGACACACTACCTAGGGTCACTATGGGTCGGAATGGACTCAATGGCAGTGGCCCTTGGCTTAAGCCTAGCTTGGAAAGACATTTGATGTGTGTTTGCTTTAATATGTTCTACTTGCCACATTCATTCAGAGCTAAATTTATCCCAGGAGAAGGGAAGGGCTGGGGGCAGGGGTGGATGGCTGGGGGAGGAGGGTTGGGAGTGCATAAAGAGTAGACACAAAGACGGCCTCTTGACTGGGAGCCAGGAGAAGGGAGGGCGTTCCCTGGAAGAGAGCTGGCCGTGCGAGCCACCACGTGAAAAGTAGCCACTCTGGAAGATTATTGGACCCATCCTCGCTCAGTTGACAAAAGACAGTGTTTGCAAGGCACACACTCACTCTACTGAGAGGGAGATCAGTAGGAATCACTGCAGATCTTGTGCATCCCACACAGCCATTCTCTAGCTCCCGTGAGCTCCCCAATCTGGTCTGACCCTGCAGGACATGCAATCCCCTTAGTCCTGCAGGCCTCGTCAGTGACAACAGGAAGAGAAGGAAATGGCCATTTGTGACTCCAGTTTGCTCTCTACTGTGGTGCTACAGAGCCTTCTCGCTCTGCTGGGGCAGCCCCGCTGGAGGAGGGATGGGAGAGGTGGCCGCTTCCCACCCACCCTCTGAGTTGGGGTAAGTGCTGGACAACCCACGGCCAGATGCTGGGGCCCAGGTGCGTTCTGTACACCCTTCATGCTTCCTCCTCTTCCCATTCAATGAAAAAAAAAGTCCCTACAGGAGTCTCTTATTTCTCACTCCCCCCTAAGCCAAACCCTGGTGCACCATCTTTCGCGCGCGGACAAGTCATCCCGTTTAGCTGAAGAGGACATCGTATGCGAGTCTAGCTTTTCCTGTGGCCAGGGAGTTGGTTGAGAGAATGGTAGCTGGCCCAGCATTTCCATCAGGGGCTCTGCATCCCACCGCTATATGGAGTCGTCCTTTGTGGGTGCTGGGGCGGTCGTCCTGTGGGTGCTGGGACGACCCCCTTTGTTCAGGGCTCCGTTAAGTCACCACAGTAGCTTGTCAGATCGCTACTCTGTTTTTAGCCGCTAGTATCCTGCGCTACTCCCTAGAGAACTTGACACCTTCTTCATCTGCGTGTCCCGCTCCAAATTTGGTGCTTTCTCATACCATGAGCTATGCCTGGAATGCGGCCTCCCCCTCCCTGTCTAGCTTTCCAAGTCTCCTCTCCTTAGCTCTGCAGTGTTCCAGAAATCCCACCCCCTCGGGCTAAGTCTGTGGGTCTCTTTGGGCAAGAACATGGCTATTTCTCTCAATTCCTGGCATTGCAGAGTAATTGACTTGTCATTCGAAATACCATATCACAGCCCTGAAGAAAGTCTTGTGCGTTTACTGGTTGTTTGTCTCCTTAGCTACCATGATGACTGTCTGCACTGTACGCGTCAGAGCTACCTAAATGGGGAGGAAGTATGGACCGGGCAAACTTGACATCAAATCCCCGCATGCCACGTAATCAACTTGAGGAGTTTACTTGACTTCTCTGAGCCTAGGACACTCGATTGGGAAAATGGGGGAGCTAATAGTGTCTGTTTCCTAAGGTGCTTGTGAAGATCAAATGACGCGCGTGAATTCAAAGCTGCCAGCGGATTGTGGGAGCTGGAGGAAGACCATCTTACCATTCTGGCCATCATGGGTTTTGCGTGTTGGTATCTCTGCCGCTCTGGCTAGGTGACGTGGATGTTTGAATGGGAACTCCTCGGGGGCAGTAGTCCTCTGTGCCGTCTGCCCAGCCCAGTGGGTACAGCTGTGCCCAGCGTGGCCTCTCACACTAGATGATCACTTCCTCCTGAATGTTCTTGATTTGACTAAAGTGGCCACTGCTTCTAATCTGTATGGTTTACAAGTCAAGGTCTTTTGATGCTGTGCAAACCTTTGGGTAATATTTGGGCCGTGCCAAATTTTGCCCAAAGCACAAAGTGTTCTACTGTGTGATTTGGCTACCATCTAGAACAGTGACAGGAGCTCGGGAGGTGGGTGGGTCACAACATCCTTTTGAGAACCTGAGCCACGGCCACCCACACGGCATTTTGTGTAGAATTTTCTGAACATTCAGGAACCCTTCTTAGAAGACCAAGGCCGTCCGATCTGAAAGATTCTCAGCTTGGGACAAAAGCACATCAGAAGCATTGAAAGAGATGAGAGCACAGAGTGGGTTAACGTCCTCGTGCCAGGAACCTCGCTTGGGTTATTCGTGCAAGACCCTGGGATTGTGTGTAACTTCCATTCAGCCTCTGAGCTCCCCGACCTAGCCCTAAGGAGTTGGCAGCAAACACTTCTGAGAGTTGACTTTTCTTCATTTCCGCTTGCAGCTGCCGACTCAGAAATGCAATCCCCTCCCCGGACCAGTGCAACCGCCACTGTCCCTCACCCAGCAAAAAGCTTCCCCGGACAGTTCAGTCCCTCTAGAGTGGCCTGCCCACAGTCTGCTCCAGAAGGTATTTATCCGCCTTCTATTTATATCCAGTGGGGAACTATTCTATCTTTTATTGCCTTCCAAGATTAGCTTGAAACAATAAAGGCAAAACCAAACTATCTATCAGGACCCTATGCTTTCAATTCCTTCAAATGGAACACAGCCCTGTATTTAAACAAAAAAATTAAATGGTTTGTCCACAATATTAGGTTCTGCTTCGTTAGACACCATTATGAATATCCGCCAGCATTCAAAATCCGCTTCCCAAGGCTCACCAGGCATTCTCCCACCATGGCTGGATGAAGTCATGTTACTTTCAATTTGGAACTTCCAGCCAGAATCCAAGCTTGACTCAAAACCAGTGGGCTCCCTCACTTCCAAGGAAAACAGTCTGTCGCTGAATTAAAGGCACTGTTACATCGATTGGAGCCAAAACAAATGGAGCAGCGGTTTTTCTTAATAAGAGGGAAGCAGCCTTTCCAATAGGGTGATCTAATGAAGGAGGAAGGCAAGTGGGTTTCAGGTTGCAAACTCCGTACCAGGGTGAGGGGGTGGAGAATGAGGGGAAAGGATACTGTCTTTTAGGACCCAGGAGCTCTGCGGTGGGTTGGAACCAACTGGATGTTCGATGGGGGACAAGATGTGACAGTCTGCTTCTGGGAAGGGTTGCAGTCCCCCAGACCCCCCTGGAGCAGTTCGAGTGTGTCCTACAGACTCCCTTGGAGTTGGAATTGATTCGTGGCAGTGGGTTTGGTTTTCTGGGGTTTCAGCCAGACTTTGGAGTAGCCTCTAGATTTCACTCATGTCTTCTGGGTAAGTTCCAAATCAGATTATTCTATTATTCAAACAACAACAACAACAAAAAGCAGTGTAATATCCCAGACAATAGAGAAAACATTTGCATGTGTTTGGTGGGGAAAAAAAATCAATATAATGACATATATGGGGGTGGGGGATGAGAAAAGGCACACGTGTGGCATTTCACTTGAAAAAGAACACAAACCAGTATTTCCCTGAATTCTAGTGAACAGATTATACTCTTTATACTGATTGAAACAAAAGTTGAAAAATGTCAGTGGCTTTGTAAAGTAAATGATGGCTTAGAGTGAGTCTTAGTGGGAATAGTTTGAAATTTGAAGTGCAAAGAATTGTTTTCATTTTGAATGTACTAAACACTTACATGCTACTGACACTGTCCCCGGATCCCTTCTAAGTGCTGGGCAATGATGGCATGGTTAATGGTGCTCTTCATGACAGCCCTGTGAGGGTGGTGCTACTGTCACCCCCATTTTACACATAAGGGGCTGAAGTACAGAGAGCTTCCAGTTACGAAGCTGCTAAGTGGCAGATATGATAATACCAGGTGGTGAGCTGGTCTGAAGTGTGTGCAGTGAGGGCTGATGTGTCGTAAACATGCAAACGGCATTGTTGTATGAAACTGTACAATGTATAGACGCTGAAAGTGATTTCGTTATTGTCAAGTACATGTGTAAAAGTCTGTTTTTCCCTGTGGAGTATCATCCATTCTTAGAGAGAAGCCCTTGGATAACACGATAAAAAGGCCAGTCAACTTGCCTTCCTTCCTTCTGTCCTTTCTACACATGCTTTAGACACTTCATTCATGTTAGGAATTGTCAGGTTTTAGAGATCAGCTGAGACCAAGCCAAACAAAGAAGCTCCTTCTTGGCACTTATATCCAGGAGAAGAAGAAATCATCTTATTTATTTATTTATTTATCTTCCTTTCCTAACTCTCTGAACCTTGTCCTTGGGTGAATGCTGCCCTTCTTGTCTTAAATGATTGATTAACTCAGCAGTGAGTTCCATTCCAGACTTGAAGGGTGACCGGGGGCCATATTCATGGGGGTTCCACAGGCTCTATGCAACTGGTAAGGCTGTTTTCTTTGCTGATTTTGAGTTCTGTCCCATATTTTGCTCCCACGCTCTCCGGACCTTCTAATGGGATCCTTCTTAGAGCAGTGGGTAGTTGTAGCTGGGCACTATCTAGTTCTTCTGGTAACAGGCTTGTCGAAACTGGTGCATTGGCCCATTGGACTGGTTGAGACTGGTGCCTGCTGGGTCCGTTCCTCATTGGACTAGTTGTTTCCAAGGCCTTTCAATTTTCATCACTCTTCTTTCCTCCCAATGGGGAGAGACCACGAGTTGAAACTTGGATGGATATTCAGGAGCTTGAGACCCCAGTCCTATCAGCAAAGTAGGATGCAGACCATTGTCTTCGTGGACTGTGGTATGCCAATTGACCTTGGTGCCCCTGGGACTGTGGTCTGGTCCCCCAGGCCCAGCAACTCATTCTCTCGGGTTATTTGGTTATATTTAAGAAGCTTTCTCACTTTGTCTCCTGTATGCTCCACCGCATCCATAGGTCAGGACACATAGAACAATGTCCTCTATCAATGCTACCTGCATTCAGGGATCGACTCTCACCTCCCTTCCATCCCTGTTCAGCCTGCAGGGCTAGCGAAGCATCTACTCTTAGATCATTCTTACTGCAGAACAATGTACATAAGATGATTGGCCCCCGTTGCTTTCAACTCTTGCAGTCTCCCAGTATCTGCCTCTATCTCCATCATTTTTCTGCCCATTTCCCTTTTATGGTATATTGCCTTCCCCTTCACCCATGATCACACCTATATACTGTCTAGCCAGTGGCTTAATAGGCAAGAGGTTTGTAAAACCTGTCAATACAAAACATAACTCTAGATGTGTTATGACGATATCCTATGCACACTAACAAGCGATGATGACATGAGGCCTGGTATAGGTATGAGATGAGGAAGGGGCATCCCCCCAGAAATACCTACATGAAGCCAGTGATGGAGTCCGTCAGCACTGATAGAGCTGCAGTCTGCGGGGACAGCTTATGGAAGAGCTACTGCAGTGTGGCTGTACTCGGGTTAGGAGAGGAGGCCCAAAGAGAACAGGGTGGCTGGGGCAGAGGAGGGAGGCAACAAGCAGTGGGACATGAGGCCTGAGAGTGGTGGAACCAGATCACAGGCCAAAGTAATCTTTACAATATCTTTCAAGAGTATCCTACTTGCTATGGGAATTCATAAGCGGGTTTAAGGCAAAATGTAATGTGGTCTAATTGACTGGAAAACAAAGCACACCAAGCTGCCAGGAGATGAGTATGTGAACAAAGACACTTGAAGTAGGATCCTGCAGGAACAAGTAAAACGTGATGGAAATTCAGAGTTAGGTGCTGTGGGAGACGAAACAGTGGTTCCTTACCAGCCTGGTTCTGCCCGATCCTCACAATTGTTATGTTGGAGGCCAGGGTTTCAGGCACTGTGTCCGTCCATCTCCTTGAGAGTCTTTCTCTTTACTGCTGCCGTGCTGCTTTACCAAGGATGATGTCCTCCTCCAGGGACTGCCCCCTCCTGATAACGTGTCCAAAGCATGTGCGATAAAGTCTCGCCATCCTCCTCCTAAGGAGCATTCTGGCTGTACTTCCTCCAGACAGATATGTTTGTTTTCTGCCAATCTTCTTTGCCAACACCATAATTCGAATGCATAGATTGGAAATACCATGGTTTGGGCCAGGCCCGTGACAGTCGTTAAAGGGACACCTTTGTCCTTCAACATATTGAAGAGGTCTTGTGCAGCAGATTTGCCCAATGCGGCATCACATTTGATTTCTTGACTCTTGTTCCCATGAGTCAAATTAAATGCACTCCTTGACAACTTAATCTTTTCCTAAGGTTATCTACTGGACCAGTTGTGCGGTGTTTGTTTTCTTTACACTGAGTTGCAATCCATAGCGAAGGTGATATCTGTTAGCCTCTTTTAATCTTCCACTTGTTTTGCTCAGTTTCCCTGTAGACCATTAGGTTGCAACACCTGGACCTAGTAGTACTCAAAAACGTTGACATTTAGTGGTGTTTGGGAAACACTCACGTCATTTGTGGCCCAAACAGAGACAGCCCCCCAGTTCCCTCTTGACCGGGCCATGGACTCGGCAGTTGCAGTGCACAGGAACGGCTCTTTGTTATCACCCTGAACTCTAAAACCTGAAGAGCTAAAGTGCTCAGGATGTAGCATTTCCTTGAAGGTTTTCTCAAAGAACTCCCAGGACACTAACTTGATACATCTTATCAGTGAAGTGCAGAGAGCCTGCCTGTATCTCCTGACAGAGTTTCACCAAATGAGGGAAGCTCCTAGGCATAGGGCGGCAATAGGTGGACAACAGACCTGTGTATAAATAGGAGCCACCTGACCACTATCATAGGTGGTCCTTTGGTTGGAACAAAGTCCCCAAACTATTGGCTGTGTCTGCTTGGGCTCGGAGGCCTTTACTTCACCAGAATCCACCAAAGTCTTACTATTCAACATGTGTGTTCTCTGGCATCATAGCATCAGCCTGGCAACTTGTTAGAAATGCAGAGTCTCCCCACGGGGAGATTTATAATGTTTCCCAGTAAAATGATCATGGTGTCTCTAAAGTGAGCCAGGGATATCTATACACCATAGATAATGAATGGAATTAGACCTCGAACTTAATTGTAACCCTACTCTAAGAATAACTAGCTCTTGTAGCACACAGCCCTCCGTGATACCTGCTCTCATGGAGAGATCAATGAAGGTACTGTGCTACTGTAAAGTGTGGCGCAGAAATCAGATAGTGTCTGGGCATCGGAAAGAAAAGTGTCTAACGTCTTCAAAGCTTGTCTTAAAACAAGCAGTCATCTAAATTAAGTATTGACCTAAGTCTACATGGAAGAAGCACACATGCCTGTGTGGATCTGAGGATTGTAAACAATGAATCCAACCTGGAGGAGGGAACAGGATTAGCTTAAATTTGGAAAACCCAGGTTACAGAAGGCTATGGATGACAGTGAAAGCTCAAAATCCATTTGCGGGGTCCCCAAGTGCATTAAGCCTCTGGGGACTCCTCTCTCACCAAGACCAGCGATGTGGCTAGCCTGCCTATCAGAAAGAGCCAAAGTGTAAAGTGCATTATTGAAGATATAGTTAGATTACAATGCAGCACCTTATATCATCTGATCTCCCGTTTGACCCAGTTGCAGTCTCAGAAACCCCTAGGGGGTCATCATGAGTCAGCAGTTAAGTTTGGTTTGGGTTGGAAGTTGTTAGGAGTTCAACCACCATTAGAAATGGGGGATTGGGAGGAGATGAACCAGTCAGGGTGC
Organism: Tenrec ecaudatus; assembly: GCF_050624435.1. Classification (NCBI taxonomy): domain Eukaryota; kingdom Metazoa; phylum Chordata; class Mammalia; order Afrosoricida; family Tenrecidae; genus Tenrec; species Tenrec ecaudatus. The sequence goes on along the minus strand of NC_134539.1, from coordinate 47,040,839 downwards.
AGGGAAGCAACGATGAAACACATAACTTTCCTCTAGTTCTTAAATGTTTCCCTCCCCGCCCCATCCCCCACTATCATGATTCCAATTCTACCTTACAAATCTGGCTAGACCAGAGGATGTACATAGGTACAGAGAGCAACTGGAAACACAGGGAGTCCAGGACAGATGACTCCTTCAGGACCAGTGGTGAGAGTGGCGATGCCTGGAGGGTGGAGAGAAGGTGGGGGTATAAAGGGGGAACTGATTGCAAGAATCTACATATAGCCTCCTCCCTGGGGGAGGACCAGCAGAGAAGAAGGCTGGGGGAGACATCGGACAGTGTAATATATGACAAAATAATAATAATATATGAATGATGAAGGGTTCACAGGTGGGGGGGCAGTGTGGAGGGAGGGGGAAAATGAGCAGCAGATATTAGGGCTCAAGTAGAAGGCAAATGTTTTGAGAATGATGATGGCAACAAATGTACATATGTTCTTGACACAATGGATGGATGTATGGATTGTGATAAGAATTGTATGAGCCCCCAATAAGATGATTAAAGAAAAAAAAAAGAAACAGGGGATTGCCTGTACTTCACAAATGCTGATTCATTTAGCTCCCCCTAACAACTCCATAAAGTCATGCTCATTTCTGAGATGAGGGAACTGAGTCAGAGGGAGAAGTAATTTATTGGGGATGACAAATGAGTATGTGCTGGAGCTTAGGAGGAGACAGAGGCTGAGTGGAGATCTGGTAGAAGAGCCTGTGGCCTACAGTAGGAGAAACGGACAACAAAGGTCAGGCTGGAGTTATTCGTCTCTGTCAAGTTGGCTCTGGCTCCTCGCGACCCTATGTACACCAGCACAAACCACTGTCCAGTCTTGCACTATTCTGACAAGTTTTGTTATGTGTGAGCCCATTGTTGAAGCCACTATATCCATCCAGATTTCAGTAGGTGGGGAGAATTAGCAGGACTTCACCAGTTGCTGTTTCCCTCTCCAGCAGCCCCTGGAAGCTGCTAAGCCACCGTTGCCTGTAATCTTGGGTTTTTTACCTGCTTCTCTGGGAATCACCTTTGCTCTCCCCAAAGATCTGTTAAAAGTGGTCCTACCTCTTCAAGGTTCAGTGGACAGTGGTCTCACTGGGCCCATTGGTTCTCTTGTGTTCTCTGTCCAGTTAAGTGTGTCCAGCTCAGGCTATATAATATTAGAACTTTAATCTCTTGCCTTGGACGCAAGCTTCGCCTGCTCTGAGACTGATTCCTAATGCGCATTCTGGTTTCAGTTCTCAGCAGCTCTGCTCCTCTCCACCCTCCACCCTTGTCCCCCTTGAGAAGGAAAAGGGGGAGGAGAAGGAGGAGGAGGTGGAAGCGGATCCACATAAAGGGCTGGGAAGAAAACAATATCATTTCTGTGTTAGTGACAAAATAAGCACGTGAAGTGTGTTTTGGCCCTTGATGGGACTTGAGCTTTCTCTGGCCCCGTGGTAAGCGAGTGACGTTAGCCCAGGTTGTACCAAAAAGCACAGCGTCTGCGGTGTTACGGTCACATACATCTATGTGGACATAGCTGTTTCCAGACACTGCAGCTCCTGCAATCCCCTCTGTTGGCCGCTAGTGAGGAAAGTCGGTGGATTCATTGAATTACAAGGGCTTGCCTTCTACTGTCTAAGTTTCAGGATATTAAATAGACAAAGATTTAAAATTCAAATGGAAGTGTAGGCGTAAAATCCAGGTGCCACTACCTCTTTCTGACCAAAGCTCATTCCCCAAAGAGAAATCATTTCAGAGATGTAATGAGACGCTCACAGGGTTCAAAACCCTTAAATGCATAGGATGACATAATACAATACTTTTATTTTTTACTTTGTTTATTTTTGTTCTCAGATCAAAGCACCCCACTGCTGTTAAATTGATTCCAACTTATAAGACAGAGCATGAGGCAGACCCCAGCAGCCACCAAAATGGTGCCCGCACCGGTCCACAAAGTGTTTCAGAACTGAGAAGCGGCCATGCCACCGCCAACCGCACCCTGCATTGGAGCCCAGTTACCCACCCGATCTCCACAAATCATAACAACCTGGGGGCAAGTGGGCACATGGGAAAGACCCAAAAGACCCCAGAGAGCAGGGCAGCCAGCTCAAGGCGCAACACTCATTCAAGGGAACTTCTCAAAACCCCGCCGACACGGGGGTGTGCCGACCCAAGGCCCGGGCAGCAGAGGGACAGAGAGATACACCGCCTGAGCTGATAGTGGCCAATAGACCTGAGCGAAAGTCCCCAGAGAAGTGGAGGGAAGGCACCCGGAGCACTGACCACACTTTGGAAAGGAGAGAGAAGCTTGAGAGAAGAAGGGAGGCTCACCCCCATGCCCACCCCCGACTGGACCCCCGCAAAAGAGATGGCCCAAGTCTCTCCCTCAAGGATCTTGGACCAGAGATTTCCAGAGCGGAGGAAAGCAGGTTCACCCCAGAGGAGAGCAACATCCACACCCGGAGGCGAACCACGGCGCCTGAGAGAAGGAGAGAGCGGTCCCTGGAGGAAAGGAACGGGGAGGACAAGAGGCCAGTCAAAGCAGAATGCCAGCCGGCGTTCCAGACATGCCCCGGCGCAGAGATGGCGGCCTTACAAAGAATGTAGCACCGACCTCAGCATCGGAGACACCAAGTCACATTGCGACCTTGAGGAGTCACACTCCGACCTTGACGGTGTCAAAGGTTGTACGAGGAAGGTTACACACCTGAGATGATTTAGTTTCTTACCTGTTGAAGCATCTGACACCTGAGGAGCCTATGACTGGCACCAAACATGTAAACATTTGAGATCTTGTAAGAAAAATATATAGATGAAAAGTGTTGTGCTAAGGTGCTTGACACAATGGATGGATGTATAGATTGTGATGAGAGCTGCATGAGCCCCCAATAAAATGAATTTCAAGTGTTGTGCTGATGTATAATACTAAAGAAAGTATTAAATGCAACCCCCCCCCAAAAAAAAACCAACAACAAAAGGCAGAGCAAGGCTGCTCCACAGAGTTTCTGAGACTATAAAATCTTAGCAAGGCAGACTGCCTCAATCTTTCCTCTGGGGAGTGGTCGGTAGGTTCAAACCACTGACCTTATGGTCAGCAGCTCAACACTTCACACTGCGCTACGAGACCCATTCGCATTTTCATAGCAATCCCCAACCTGACAGATATTGCCATCATTTCCTGACACAGCCATCTACTTTTCAGCATTCAGGTTGTTCTTAGACACAAACTAATGCCATGGGGCGGGGGAGGGGGCGAATTTTGCATGTACTTTGTCTCTGACTAGAAATGCCATCCAATTCGTTTTTTCTTTAATTTCATTATGACTTTTAATATAGCCTGTTTTATGTTTAGATCAAAAGCAAAAAATATTCCGGTCATTTCTAGGTATTCATACTAAGTTTATTTTATTGTATGTTGATTCTTACCACCTTAGGATCCAGCTATGGAACAGAATAAGAAAAAGATAAGTTGATATTTCTTGGGTGTTCTTGATGGGATACAAACCCTATTATTGGTCCAAATGTTACATAACCCAAAAAAGGGGGACTTGGAACTCCCTCGGCCCCCTTCCATCCCTGGGACGGGATGGTGGAACCCTGACAAAATCACAGGGATTGAGAGGAAACTTGTGTTTCTTTTTTTAATTAAAAAAGGAGACTTAAAGAATGTAGCCCTCACAAAACTCCCAGTCGTCCATTGGGCAGAAAAATCAAGGGCATTTCTATGAGTATTAAAAGATTCAAAAGGATTGAAGGCTTTTATTCATTTGTTTAACAACCTGCTGATGATGGGAGAGCAGAGATGGTTCAATGATATAATGCTCACCTTCCTGACCATTCCCTTTCAATCTCCACGGCCAATCTGCTGACAGTGGGGCTTACCTGCGGCTGTGGAGTTGGACAGGTTTCAGCAGGGCGTTCAGACTAAGATGAACTCTGAAGAAAGAGCAGGGGGTCTACTTCTAGAATCTAGTCAATGAAAACATCGGAGTACCAAAGGTCCAGGCTCACTGTGCGTGGCGTTGGCAAGAATCAAGGGCAGGGACTGACTGAGAGGCAGCTAACATCAAGGAGAGCAAGACTGCATCTTACATACTTTGGCCAGATTGTCAGGAGACACCAGTCCCCGGAGAAGGACATCAAGCTTGGTGAAGTGGAGGGGCAGCGAACAAGAAGGCCCTCCACAAGCTGGACTGACACCCTGCGTGTAGTAACAGCTCCAGCATGGGAACAATTGAGAGGCTGGATGGCGCAGGGGTGTGCAGTGTTGCGTTCTGTTGTGCACAGGTTGCTGCATGTTGGAACTGACCCGGTGGAACCGAGCAACAACAACAACTCTGCAGTGGGCAGAGTACTCGTGTCCTGGGTTAGCGTCGGGAGTGAGACCAAAAGCTGCTTCTTCCGGCCCTCACAGTCTCCCCACCTCCCCTTCACAAACCTTGAAAACAAGGCACGGGCATCCCCAGGCTCTCCAGTTACTGACATTGTTTGGAGACAAGCCACTTAAGCAGTCTGAAGCTCAATGTCCTGATCTACACGATGGAGATGATCATTTTCAGGTGGTCAGGAAGATGACGTAAAATGCGGGCACACTGACAGGGCTCCCTCCATACACAGGGGAAATAAGAAAGCTCTTCATTAAGACATGGTGCACGTGGTTATATGTGGAGCTGGTAACCGCGAGGTACGCGGTTAAAAACCACCAACCACAAGGGCCAAAGATGAGGATTTCTGCCTCCATGAAAAGTTAGACCCTTGGAAACACCCACGGGGCATTCCACAGGCTCCTGTGGTGTTGCGATGAGTGAGAACTGGCTACGTGACGGGGAGCCTGGTTATTGAGAAGGAAGAAGCGTGAAGCAGATCAAAGACTCAAGGAAACATTAATCTAAAGCAGGGGGGTCAAACTGGCAGCCCACAGGCCGCATGCGGCCCCCAAGGTAATTTTTTGTGGCCCACGATGCTCTGGAATAAAATGTAACGAGGGAATTGTGTGTACGGTTTTGTCTCAATCTCTCCTAAGCGCTATTTTCTTCATAACAATTTTTTTCCATTTTCATTTTATTTCACAGCATCGTTGGCCACAAAAAATTACCTAGGGGTCGCATGCTGCCTGTGGGCCGCAAGTTTAACATCCCTGGTCTAAAGGACTAATGGACTATGAGAGAGGTGCCTTCTCCTAACCTGAGAGCAGGAGAATTCGATGGTGCCCAGCTACCACCACTGGCTGCTCTGATCAGGATCAGAATGGAAGGGGGAAAAAAATCTGAGAATAAAATTCAAAATCATAAAAAAGACTTCCTGAGCTAGTGGCAAATGATGGCACCCCCTTGACTTTGGACCTCAGACTCCCTTCAGACTTGGAAATGTACCCAGTCTCAGGGATCAGCTAAGCAATAGACATGTTATGAAATAAACAATAGCACCAGGGAGGAAATCCTCAGAACAATCCCCAGAGAGACCCAAAGGACAGACAGTATTTGCCTCAGACTCCGTCTCCCCCTCCGGTCCCCCTGTCCCCCTTTCCACTCCGCCTTCCAAAAGAAAAAAGCCAACGTAGACCATCGGAAGAGGAAGATGCATGGAAGAAGGATGAATAGAAATGGAGCATCCAGGGAAGACAGAGTAGGAAGAGTGCTGTTACATTGACGGGACTGAAACCCATATCATGAGACCAAATGTGTCTAAATGGTTGAATGGAAAGTGAATGTGCTCTGTAAATTTTCAGCAAACCACAATTTAAAAATTTGTTTAAAGATATACTGACAGTCACCAGGTGAACAGGCAGAACAATGTGCAGTCTGTTCAAGAAGGGATGGGGTAACGAGCTCAGTATAAAAAGTGGAAGTTGAGTGTCAGGATGGGGACAGGGTTTCTGGGCCTAAAAGCTGCAGGAGAGGTCCTAAAAGACCAAATTGATAAAACCGGCTAAAAACGAACCAAAATGTCTTCAAGGAAAATAACGACACAATCAAAATAGGAAGGCAAGTTAAATAGGCAAATATAATTCCAATGGCTAAATGGTTACAAGCCATTCCTACCTAAGGCAAAAGGCATGAAGTTTTGATCACTTCATGAATATACAACAAAACAAAGCATATGACTCCTATGTTGAATATCAACATGGGCAATATTTTCAAAGTAATTATACTCCATACAGCTGGAGCCGTGGTGGTTCTGAGTTGAGCTGTGATCCTCGTGGTCCGCAGTTCGAAACCACCAGCAGCTCTGTGGGAGATGCTTGGGTTTTCTACTCCAGTTTCAGTCTCAGAAACCCACAGGGGGTCCTATTGGTCAGCATTGACTCCGTGGCAGCAAGTTTGGTTTGTATACTCAATATTAGGGAGACTCCGAAGGATATTGTCATAAACTATTGATGTCCGTGTATGCTTTCAGGAAGTCCCTTTGGCGGTTATAATAACAACTTTCATAAATACATAGACCCATTCATCCACCCATTCATTCACTTCTAGTTTTTACTGTGAATTGGATGATATTTTACAGAGCAAATCAGTTTTCATTCAATAGTTCATACCCATTTTATGCCAGCTATTGATTGCAGTCCCTGTTACATAACATCACAGCCTCACTTCTTCCGGCATTTCCTGTTTCTATCCCTCCTGCCTTCTGAATTTGTTCTTGGGAAAATGCTGCTCTTTTGATCTTAATGATTGATTGTTCTAAGGAGCACAATGTCCCTACTAGTATTGTTCACCTTGTGGGTCTTCTTTTGTTTGGCTGAAAATTGAGTTCAGACCTAAGGGGAGGAAGGGCCATAGTCTTGGGGGTTCCACCAATCTCTAGTCCACCGGTCTGTTTTATAATCTTGAGTTTTGTTTCACAGTTCTCTCCCACTCTCTCCAGAACAGCGGTTCTCAACCTGTGGGTCGCGGCCCCTTTGGGGGTCGAACGACCCTTTCACAGGGGTCGCCAGATTCATAACAATAGCAAAATTACAGTGATGGAGTAGCAATGAAAGTAATTTTGTGGTTGGGGGCGGTCACCACAACATGAGGAACTGTATTAAAGAGTCGTGGCATTAGGAAGGTTGAGAACCACTGCTCTAGAACCTTCTAATGTGACCACTTGGACAACATGGGTAGTAGTAGCCAGATACCATCCAGCTTTTCTGCCTTCAGGGTCATGGAAGCTGAGGTGGTGTAGTGTTTATGAGTTGGGCTACGAACTGCCAGATTAGCAGTTTGAAATTACCATCTGCTCCAACAGAGAAAGATGGAACTCTCGACCTCTGTAAAAAAATTACATACTCAGAAACCCCACAGGGGCAATTCTATGCTGTCCTTATATGGTGTCTGTGAGTCAGAATCAACTCATGCCAATTAAGAGTATTAGTCATTTGGACTAATTGCACACATCTGTTATTTTCTTCATAATCCTTAACTCCGGATGGACAAAGACCAATTTTACATGGTCTCTCGCAGCTTTTAAGACCCACTCATGACTCACCAAAAGTTAGGTGTAGAATATTTTTTGTGTGGACTATGCTGTGCCAATTGTCCTTGATGTCCCCCAAAACTCAAGGCCCAGTAACTCATTCCCATGAAATGTTGGGTTATGACTAAGAAGTTTTCATAATTCTGCCTCCTGTATGCTCTACTCTATTCAAAGATATATTTTCAGCATTTATAAATACATATATAAATATCCTCTGTCACATCTCTATATAGCTACCCATGTGTATGGAACCAAGCTCCTTCCCACATTTGTTTAGCTTGCGTGGCTGTCTATGCATCCACTCATAAAACAAAAATATTCACTGTCCTCAAGGAATTCCCAACTCATTGAAACCCTATAGGACAAAGCGGAACTGCCCTGTGGATTTCAGGCTACTAAACATGGTCAGTGGTTCAAACCCATCAGTGATTCCATGGGATAAAGATGAGGCTGTCTACTCCTTTAAAGATTTTTTACTCTCTGAAACCCTAAAGAGCAGTTCTACTCTGTCTGATAGGGTCGTTATGAAGCAGACACACCGGACATCTATAGATGGATAGATTTATTGGCAGTGGGTTTAAAGGTCAATAATCACAAGCACTTTTTCGTGTGTTTGTTGACTTGAACATCTTCTGTTGTGGTGTCTATGTTTTCCACCCATTGTTTGACTGGAATGTTTTTGTTTTGTTGCTGAGGTAAAGTTTTTCTATAAGTTTTAGAGATTAGTCCCTTATCTAATATGCCATTGTCAATTTTTCCCCCAGTCTGCGGGTTTTCTTTTTATTCTTTTGATAAAATCTTGTGATGTGCATATAATTGTCTGATTTTTAGGAGGTTCCATTCATCTTGTTTGTATTCTGCTGTTTGTGCATTTTCAGTTAAGTTTAACAGTGTATTGATGCCCTATTGTAGGGTACCTAAGTTTGTCCCTAATTTTCTTTGATCTCCTGTAGAATGTTATATTTCACATTTAGGTCTTTGATCTATCATCATTTTTATGTGATGTGAGATATGGGTCCTGTTTCACATTTCTACAAATAGATAGTCTTGCCAGGACCATTGTTAAAGAGACTACCTCTTGCCCCCATTTAATCAGTTTTGGCCCTTTATCAAGATCAACTGTCCATAGGTGGGTGGATTTACTTCTGGGTTCTCAATTCTGTCCCTTTGGTCTGTGTCTGTTGAAGTACTCGTACCAGGCTGGGTGGTAGGTTTCAAAATCAGAAAATGTAAAGACTCCTACTCTCTTCTTCTTCAGATAGACCTATTGATTTAAATAATTCTATCTTTAGCAATAGTTAATACAAAAAGGTAGGCACAAATTTTATGCATCCGGAGACTCATGAAGATATCATTTGTAGTTTTGAAAATTCAACACAAATGCTCACCATGGTTATGACGGACAAAATAATGGCCTTTCTGCAGTGGTCCATGTTCTAATCCCCAATATTTGTGGATACAGTGTACAAAGAACATATTTGATAAGGTTAAGTTATAGATTTTGAGATGAGGCAATTATAGTGGATTATTGAGATAGAGCCAATGTCATCACTCGTGTCCTTATAAGAGGGAAGCAGAAGAGCCAGAATCCGAGAAGGTGATGCGTTGATGAAGACAGGGGTAGAGCAAGAGATATGAAAACAAATATAACAGCCAAAGAGATTGGAAGGTGCTAAATTTCTAACTTTGAAGATAAAGGATAGTACAATGAGCTAAGAAATGTGTCAGTCTGGGTACATTAGAGAAACAACTCCACAGAAACTCATATGTGTAAGAGAGAGTTTTATATAAAGGGTAAGTGCACATCAAGAAAACATCCCAAACCTGTGCTGCCCAAGCCCACAAGTCCAACATTAACCCATATATCCGAAACCAATCCACAAAGTCCTCCTCCTTCTCACAAAACACATGCAATGATGCTGACTGCAGGAGGAAAGCTGAGTCAGTGAAGGTGTAAACATCTCGGCACTGGCCGATGTCTCCAAACTGCTGCTCCAGCACCCAGGGCTGCATCTGGGTGGTCCATGTGGCTTCTCCTCAGGGATGTCTTGCAGGAAGTGAGCCTTTCCAGCTGAAGCAGGGAACTGGCTAAGGCAGCTGCACCCTGGTTCGACCATCAGAAAGCAAGAGACCTGAGAACTAGAAAGGTGAGGTTCACCAAGCCATTTCTCTCTACGCCCTTCAATTAACCCCATGTGTATTTATCAACCAGGTTGGCACAATAAACTTTAAGTATCTCAGAATACATGTAGCTTCTAGAACTTAGAAATGGCAAAAAAAAAAATTCTACCCTAGATGCTTCAGAGTGAACAAAGTGCCAACACTTTGCTTTTAGTCCACTGGAGCTGAATTTAGACTTTTGATCTCCAAGATTGTAGTAGAATAAATTTGCATCATTTAAGCCACTAAATTGGGGGGAATTTGTTACAGCAGCAATAGGAAATTAATACAATGGTTTCCCATTTAGTGAAATAGTGTGCTGCCACTTTTCATGATTTAGCAAATATGAACTGGATGGCACCCTATGCCAAAGTACAAAGTCCCTATCTTCATGAAGTTTCTAGTGGAAACTGTTACCCACAAAAATAAGTAGCCAATCAAGTGAATATTTGAGATCGGGTAGTTAGTTCCAGGACTATGGAGTAAAGCAAAGGTGGGTGGGGGGAGGAAGGGGAGGAAGGTGGGGGTAAGGCGCTCTTTTCAAGAGAGTTGTCCAGGAAGGCATCCGGAGCTTCAAATTGCAACGTGTCATTGGAACAGAGGCCTGAGTGGTATGAGGCGGTAATGTCAAGATCTGGACAAGGGATGTTAGGCAGAAGGATGGTGCCAGTTTGACCCCTTCAAAGAAAGCACAATGGCCTCTGTAGCCAGAACAATGTAAGGGGAGAGTGCTGAGAGGTGAAGGAAGACAGGTTGGAGAGACAAATGATAAAGAATTGGCCATGATAAGCAGTTTGGATTTATCTGCATGAGAAACCATTGGAGGCGTTTCAGAAGTGACTTTATCTAGTTTATTTTTAAAGTCACTTCTAGCTGTTGAGTCAGGGATGGTGGGTAAGAGAGGAAGCAGGGGGTGTCCTTAGGAGGGGTATGCATTGAATTATGTCTCCCCCAAATATGGGTTAAATTCTTGGCTCAATGTCTGTGGGTGTGATCATGTTTGGAAATAGGTATTTCCTTTGTTATGCTAATGAGCGCATGCCAGTATAAACTGGGTCCTAAACTTAATCACTTGTCAGTTATTAAAAACCAGTGTGTGTGTATGGGGGGGGGGGAGTGTTAGACACAGGGACAAGAAGATAAAGAAGCCTTCTCCTAAAAGTACTCCTTGAGTTTGGACTTGGAGCCTCCAGAACTGTGAGCAAGCACATTTCTCTTCTTTAATGTGAATTATTTAATGTTACTATGGTTATAGCAGCATCAAGTGAGCAAGACAGGGGCTACCCTATGTGAGCAGCTAAGAAAGGATGGTTGGCTTAGTTGGGATGCTTAAGGTGGGTGCTAGGGAACCACTGGTCTTGGCCGGAGGACCAGCAGGACTTGCGTTGACTTCCACTGTGGTGTGAGAAAGCTAAGAGTCAGGGATGGTGCCCAAGTGTGAGGTGAGAGCAACTGGCTGATAGGGGTGCCATTGATGAAGATGAAAGAAGGAACTCAGCGACGATTTCTAAGACTCATGATTTCAAAGATCAAGGGAAATGTTTAACAGAGAGGACATGAAGGAGCAGACTGTGGAGTACGATATCCGCTACTGAACATGGAAGGACATCTTAATCAAAAGATGTGAAGCGGACATGTGGAGACATTGGCCGTGATTGTGCTGGGCTGGTTCAATTCTGATTGGGCTTCCTTTTGCTCTAGTCTTTTCTTTTAGCCAAAATGTCCAAAATAAACCTGTGCTACTTTGGAAATAAGGGGGGAAAGTGCTATTTTAAAATATTTTAAAAAATAAATTAAGAGCAGGACTCATTTATTCGGCCAAATAGTGAAGAAGCCCACTGCTGTATGACTTAATCCTAGCTAAGCCTTTGTGTCATTTAATTAAAATGAATAAGAACCCCTTGATGAATGAACTGTAAATGACTGTGTAGGGCATGAACCACACTCTCCATGGTTTACAGAAAAGCATCGTTAAAAATTCATGCACATGTTTGCAAAGCGGCTTGAAACCTAGGAGAAATGGCCGATTGAGCGTGCCTCGGTCAGCTGAGTCAGCAGAAGCAGCTGTCTTCCGCATTCACAGAAAGCTCAATGAGGCAGAACGCTGTGTTTGGCCTTAAAGTTGCTGCTACTGAGTTACTCAGACTCCGCAACTCTCCGTCAGACAGAGTGGAACTGCTCTTTGGGGCTTCCCAGACTTAACTACACGGGAGTAGACAGCCTCACCTTCCTTCTTCCCCCCCCCCCCCATGAAGAGCGGCTTGGTGGGTTTGAACCTCTGACATTACAGGTAGCCGCCCTGTGCTTAACCCACCGCACCACCAGGAGACCTTTGTTTTGACCTACATTGTCCCCAGATAGATGTAGGTGACCCCCACTTTCCAGTTCTTATTATCCTGCATGCGAATGAAGATCAAGGCCACCACCTTCAGGCCAAGAGCTAGAGTTTACTGAGTCTTGCTGTCCTTTGCTTGGCCGTTGCGTCAGCGTCGTTTAGCAATATAAACTGTGGATCAGGTCACACTTTTGGAAAAGCCCCGAATGCCCTGGAAACCTTTGCTCTGCTCTATGGGATGCATGGAGGAGCCCTCGAGTTGGGCCAGCCTCTCAGATGGAGGGAGCAAGCGCTTTCTACTCCCGTAAACAGTTAGAAACACAGGGGCTTACAGAGTCGCTAGGAGACAGTATTGCCTCAATGGCAGTGAGATGGGGTGACCCGAACGGATTCAGTTTCTTTATTTGAGAGCTTTACCTACCTGTTGCTCAGCTTCAAGCCGAACCCCAACCACCCAGAGCAAAGGACCGCTGGGAAAAGCGCTGTTGCAGATGCACCCACGTGACTTCCAGGAGTGAAGTTAAAGGGATGCCAGCCAAAGCGCAGCAGGAGGGGGGCGGGGGTCCCCCCTCCGGAGGCTAGGCTCGCCACACGGATGGCAAAGAAAAGCAAACAAAAGAAACATTCTTTTGACTTGTGAGTGAAACAAAGAACCCAGTGAGCCAGCTGAAGTGAGCAGGCCCTGTAAGATCAACAGAACTGGGGCTGTCTGAGGAGGAGGCATCTGGTTTCAATGTAAACATCCTTTGAATGTTTCCAGAATGAACGGACATTTGAATAATTTATTCTTCAATGTTCTGATTCTTACCGTGGAGATCGAGGGCAGATTCTGAATGGAGGATCTCCTTGGACATGCCCAAATTAGCTAGCTATAATTCCCTACTCGGTTTAGACATCTTCCTAGTGGAATGCAGGGATGGGGCTTGGGGAGGTGGTGGCAAACATCTGGAAGAAAATGAAAGGGAATTGTCCAGGCAGGTCTAGAATGAGCTGACTGCACTCGGCTACGTTGTGAAAGGCTCGTATGAACACAGCACCTTAAACGGAGCGTGCAGTCTGCTCAGGAAGCCAGAAATGGTGGTGGCCCTAGGGCGTTCAAGGGTCTCCGCTGCCGCGGGTGTTGACTGGAGTTTTCCTTATTGGTAAAGGAACTTGTGCTGACTTGCGCTTTCTGCTTCAGATCCTGATAGAAGGCTGCAAAGTGAGGAAGATGCTCTAGAACAAAGCTTGTAAATTGATGGCCAAGGCATATTTTGCTTGGCCCATGTGTAAATTATTCAGAAGATCTTCAAGGCAACAGTTGGCTGAACCCAAGCAGCCACCATCCCTTCTTAGCCCAGTCTTTTTGTGTAGCCAAGGTCACTCCGCCAGTCTGAATCCAGCAGGCCTCTGAGGTTCACACAGCACACACCCTAGGGCAGCCTCCCCAGTGAGAAGGCACTGAGTTCTGTCTCAATTGTACAGTAAATCCTTTGTTCTAATTCAGGCATTTGGGGTTACATTTTTAAACATGGTAGCAGTCCTTTATTATTACTATGTTGCTATTTTTACATTATGTCCTATATATATATATACATACATACATACATACATACATATCCCTCTGATAATGAGGAACCCAAAACGGCCATCTCTGTCAACAGACTTTATCTCAAGTAAAGGAAGCTGTAAGTCTTTCTCTTTGGCAATCCTTATCCCATGCAGTTCCTTTGATCCCTTAAACTGAATCTCCAAACCCTCAACCCAAAAGGTCTTTCTAGCCTCTAGGAGTTTTCCTAAAATTTAGATTTTCTAGCTTGTCTTTGTAAATCAGAAAGTCAGGCAATATTGACAGTATTGAAATCACAGCACCTGGTATAAAGACACCCCAGCCTCATCTGCCAGCCTAGGGCAGTTGAGGCTGCAAATCCCACAGCTCATCCAGGGATTCAAGCCCATGGTCTCCAACATGCAGAGTGCTTCTGTGTGTTGCGGAAGGCCTGGCAACTGTGAGTAAAGAGCACCATGGCTCCTTCTGCGGAAGCTAGTAGGCAGACCAAGGGAGTGGAGACAGAAGACAAGTTTATGGTTCAGTCATTTTAGGGACCGTCCTAGGGAAGATGCTGCACTCCCGCATCAACGTATAATCCCCAAAGTCCAAAGAATAAATGTGCACCTGTAAGAGTCATGGTAGAACCTGATACATAACGAATGCAGCCAAGGGATTTATGAAATGCTACAACTCTGTTTCTAATGCTCTGTCATCGTCATCACACAGTAAATAACAGAGGTGGAAAAATAAACAATGATACTTGTACGGTCCCCTTCCCTCACTCTTTCTCGCTTTTCCTCCATCATGCAGGCTACTCACAGACCTACTCTCTGTCGACAATGAGGAGCCAAGATGTTGCTGGGTCCCAGCAACATGATTGTGAATGACATTGTATCAAATTCTACATGAACCTCAAGACATTATAAACATTGTTAGCCATCACTAGACATGGACTGGAATAAAATTTTTAAAAGGTCTCCAAAGTAAAGCATGCATTTAATCTTTTTTTTTTTAGTGTGGTAAAATACATGCATATCCCAGTTAGTTCATTTTAAGTGTTCCACTCAGTGGCATTAGTTCCATTCTCATGATTGTGTTATACTCTCACCACTATCTATCTTCAAATTTTTTCATCACCCCAACAAAATCTCTATACTCATTTAGCCATAAGTCAACAATCTGTGCTCGCCCCAGCCCCTGATAATCACACATTTCCATCTCTGTGAATCTACCCATTCTAAGTATTTACTGGTATAAATAGTTAATGCTCTCAGCTGCTAGCTAAAGGATTGGAGGCTGTAGTTCACAGGTGCCTTGGAAGAAAGGTCTGGTGATTGATCTACTTCCCCCCAAACAGCTATTGAATACTCCCTGGTGCACAGTTCTGTTCTGACACACATGGGATTTCCATGAGTTCGAGTGAACTTGATCACAACTGGTAGGTAAGTTCAGTGAGTGGGATCAAACCATGCCTGTTCCTTTGTGTCTGACCATTCACTCTGCCAAATGCTTCGAGATTTCTTCATGTAATGTGGGTCAGAGCTTCATTAGATTTTTGTGGTTGAAGAAGATTTCATTGTATGGTATACCCTGTTTCGTCGACCTCTTCCTTGCTTGATGGCATTTGGACTGCTTGTTCCTTTGAACTACATTTGAGAGGCATATTTAGAGCAGAAACTTGAATGACAGTGTGGTGGTGAGGAGGCAGCAGAGGTGGCTCCTAAAACCAAGGTTTAGAGAAACGAGGCAAGTGGATTTATAGCTGGTGAGCTTTTGTGGGGACATACAAGACAGAAACGAACGATTAATACAATGGACATCTGATACAATGAAAAAACTACCAAAATATCAGTTTTGGTTACCTGCAATAGTAATCATAGTGCACCAGCATCCGAGGCCCTCCCTCCACCGAAGAGGGTTCCCGGTGTGATTGCACACCACCCTCTTCCACGTGTCCTGGTCCCACAGGGCTTGTCCCTGTTCCTTCTTCTGTGAATTTGCTCACCGACTTCCCGCCATCTACAGCATGCTTCCTGTCCCGTGATCAGTGTTGAAACCTTCCTGGAGCCATTGCAGCCTGCCTCAAAATAGCGGTGTGACTTTGGGCCAGCTTCTGAAGCTCCCTTTGTGTACGGTCCTGATCTGCACAGCGAGAATTTAACAGTATTGATCTGCCGCACAAGACCACTTTAAATATCGACAAGCAAGGACATCCCTTTGAGGTGAGGTCCTCAAAGGGCACCTGACCCAAGCCATGGTACTTTTACTCACTTCATATATGCCTGTGGAAGTCAGACAGGGACCGAGGAAAAGCAAAGAAGAAGCAATGCATTTTAGTTGATGGAGATCAAAGATAATAGCCTTAGTGTGGATTATAATTCCATGTAAAGAAAACCCTTCTAGTAAGGGCTCAAGTAGAAGGCAAAGGTTTTGAGAATGATGATGGCAACAAATGTACATATGTGCTTGACAAAATGGATGTATGTATGGATTGTGATAAGAATTGTACGAGCCCCCAATAAAAATGATTTAAAAACAAAAAGAAACAATACAAAAAAAAAAAAAGAAAACCCAAATCGTCACAACTGGCCCAATAGTTTACTTCATGATAAAGGGAGAAACGATTGAAGTGGTCAAGGATTTTGTCTTGCTTGGATCCACAATCAATATCCATGGAAACAGTAATGGAAAGAGCAAATGACACCTTGTAGTATGTAAATCTGCTGCACAAGCCCTCTCTAAAGTGTTGAAAATAAAGATGTCACTCTCAGAACTAAGATGCACCTGACACCAGCCATGATATTTTCAATCACCTCAAAGATGCAGGTGAAAGTTGGATATTGAATAGAGAAGACTGAAGAAGAATCCATGCATTTGAATTATGGTGCTGGAGAAGAATATTGGAAATACTATGGACGACAAAAAAAGCACAAACAAATCTGTCTTGCAGAATGCTCCTGAGAGGCAAGGATGGCAACACATTGTGTCTCACACTTTGGACCTGTTGTCAGGAGAGACCCGTCCCTGGAGAAGGACAGCATGCTTGGTGAAGTAGAGAGGCAGCGAAAAGAGGAAGACCTTCGACAAGATGCTGCGACCCGGTGGCTGCAGCACTGCATTGCGAGGACAGCACAGCACTGGCCGTGTTTCATCCGGTGGGATTTCGGGTGCCTGTGAGTCCGACCTAACAACAGCAACCTCCCCGGGTTGCTGTGGTGATTAGCTGAGTTGCTAGTCTGAACGTCTCGGACCGTGGCTGCACCAGGTTGACATCATTCTCCCATCATCCTCCAGAGGATAGTTTGGAGGCACCTCTCTATGGGGCTAGCACACTGGGTGCACTCAGGACCCATCAAACCAGTTCTCTGCATAATAAACTTGTTTCTGTTAGTGCCACCTAAAGACTGGATTCAATTAATGATTGAACAACAAAGTATGGGATCAAATAGCCACATGGTAGCTGACATTGGCATCCATGTCTTTCATTTATTCAGCGTCTCTGCCAACTTAGGCTTATTAACTAATCTATCCAGCCAGGGGATTCACCTCACGGTGCTTTCTAAAATGAAATTAACTGGTGAGTTCTTCTAAAGGACTTCCATTTCCCTCCAAACCTGTTGGCATTCCCAAATTCTTTTATCAAAAAGCAGGCCCATTGAGCAACAGTGCAAGGCAGGACATGGCAGGATTAATAGCAGAGTGGAGTTCTTGCTGTTATCTGTTCCCTGCTGGCTGACACCCATAAGTGGTTGTCCTTCCCTTGTGCAGAAGGGAAAATACCATATAAGGCCAGGCCCAGGCAGACCATTAAGCAGACTGAAGTGCCCCCGGGGGCTGTGAACCCTGCCAGGGGAGCACAGCACAGCCCTGGCAAAGATTCCAGCACACTTTGTGGCAAGCTTGTAGAGTCACAAAACACATATTGTTACCTCTGAACTAGTAAAAAAAATATTGTTTCGACCTTTTTTAATGGGATGGGGGCAGTTGGCTTTGCTGACACCATTTGGATGGAGTCATAGCACAAAGAAACTATATTCTAGGGTCTGATTTATGAAGCTGCATGGTCACAGGTGGGGCAACGCAGACCATTGTGGGATGCAGCGCAGAAGCCAAGGAGTTCTGGCAGCTGGCCCTCCACACGCTCGTGGAAAGACTCCTTTGAAATGCTTCCCAGTGGCCTCGACTGCCTGCCACGATTTTTCTAAATGTGTTTATGGCTAATAAAGTTGATGGTTTCTGCCTGTTTTTATTTGTGCTAAAAATCTGGCAAATGAATAAAACTTTGGTTAACATTGGGTGCCACTTAGCGAGACAAGAGAGCACGTGTGGATTTTCTGACTGGGGTGTGTACTTCATGTCTACACCTTCTTGGGGCCAAGTACGTGCTACAAATACACACATGCACTCTCTACTCCTGTAAAGGGCAGAAAGTCCCTGAAGTGTCTCAGAAAGCCACAAAGCAGTTCCATTCTCTCCCATATGCTTAGAATCAACTCCATGGTATTGAGTTTGTTGTTGTTGGGTTGTTGGGGTAGCCCTGAAAACAGTGACGACATTAGACATTAGAAGATCCTCAGGCATGACAGAAAAGAACCTGAGCCTCAGAGCTTCACCCCAGGTCATGCAGCGAGACATCACCAGGGATTTGCAAGATATGTTTGGAAACTTGGGAATTCCAAAAGATGGTCTCTCATTTTATGGGGGATGTGACAAATTTTGTACTTTTGCTTTAAGACAGAAAATTGTGTTGTCAAGTTCTTCACTATTATCTCTAGTCCTGTGACTCTATGCCTCCCCCTACCTAGCAATATCTCTATCATTGTTTGCATGTTTCTCCTCTTTCCTCTGCATTCTGAGAGTTTACATGTACTCTCTGCAATGCGGGTTCAGGTTCAGTTCTATTATCTACTGCCTCTGCTATGCATTCTGATTCTGTTGCTGGGTTAGTTCTTAGCTCCCTGTCATATATTACCCATCTCCTAGTTCTATTTTCATTGCAGTTGCCCCAGACCTATCACCTTATAATTTTCTATTTCTATATTCTAAAGATCATAACCTTCTTATATCCTATTTTCAAATATATATATATATATATATATATATATATATATATATATATATATATATATATATATATATATAAAACTAGAGGAAGATGACACATCTGAAAAATACCTATGGCAAGAATCAGAAGAAAATGTTTTTAGATTGATGTTTCTTTTCCTGGGATCCATAGCTATTTCCTTTCCCCATGGTTCCAAGGAGTCTTATATTTTTATTTTTTCCATCTATACTTATTTCAATGAAGTGAGCTCTGTCCAGACTACATATGAAAGAGAGGCTGACCTTGTCAACAGCCTCCTTCATCTATACAAGACAACCTCACACCTGAACTGGGAAGCAAGTAGATGTGCTTCTACCTGAATTTCAGGTATGAATGCGCTCTTTTCTACTAAGGGGCACTTCCACCATTCCTGTTCTCTGAGTCTTTGAAACTGGCTCGGTGCATATGAAAAGATAGAGTCCTGGCATATGGACATAAGATTTTACTTCTGACATGCACCCAAGTGTTGAACGTATAGAACCACATTTCCTGGGGTGCAGTGAAATGGGCATCACGGGAGCAAAGACAGTACCTCCTCTTTTGAGAGTGGTTGAGGTTGAGCAAGTATAGAAAGGAGGAAAAAGAGAATGGGAAACAGCTGCCATAAAAGGAAGCAGCTTCTTGGAAGGAGAAGGAGGGGACCCAGCTTTGTCCGGAGGAGACAAAGGGGCTCCTTAAAAGGCAGACTCTGGGAGAGGAATCACAAGACTTTCTCCCCCTCTGCTCCCCCGATGTTTAGCGCCATCCCCACCCACAGCCCCGTCCCCTCAGGGAGACCACTCCTGGGTCTTGGCAGCAGGCTGTCTGACAAGTACGCTTTCGGAGTTTGTTGTGAGCATTTTCTCGTGTTCCAGATCTTTCTGGGCATTTTAGGGGGGAGTTAGGAGAGCGGCAACAGGGCTGCTGTCCAGATGCCATTTCTCTGTTGCCCACATGTGCTTTTTAGTCGACTCTACCCAAATATGACAAGGAGAAATACAAACACAATAGAAGCTAAGTTAACCCTGCAAGGGGCCAGCATAGGTTGATGTGGTATGGCTCCAAGAAATATGCGATCCTGCAGACATATTACAAATGTCCCTTGAACCTGAGACTAAGCACCATAAACAGAAGTGATCGCAGTCTGTGCGGGAGCCATAGAGAACACAGACCACGCAGGAGCATGTCCCCACGGCCAAGTATGGAAAACGTGAGCTAATTTTGCCATTCGTTGGAATTCATTCATTCATTCATTCATTCATAAAGTGCCTATGACATGGCAAACATTTAGCCAAGTGCTGTTGTTGGGGATGAAATTACAAGCAAAATATGACTCTTCTCTAAAAGCGTGCGTACGTGCATGCCTTTAAAAATGTACAAAGCAACTACAATGAAGGATAAAGTGCTGCCTGCCTTAAGAAAGGCTTAAAATTGTCCGGCAATTTTCTTCTTACTTTTGTGCAATTTTCTTCTTACTTTTGTTTTCTTCTTACTTGTAAACAAAAGTCTCTCCACCAGGGTAATTCAATGGAGAAATAAGTGTTTTTAACAAATGGTGCTGGAATTAGGTGTCTGCATCTTAACCATACACCGTAACTTAACTACCATAGCCAACACTTAACTCAAGGTGGATCCAGAACGAAAATTGAAACAACTCCATAAAGCTTGTAGAAGAAAATACTTGCATGATCTTGAGATAAGAAATATTTCTTATGTAGGACACAGAAAGTACTTATTTTAAAAGATTAAATTTTATCAATAAGATTTCACCCCAAGTAAAAACTTATGTCACCAAAAATACCACTAAAATGGAAATAAAAATAAAACAACCACTGTATGGTGCAGGGAGATGTTAGACAGTGTAAGATATGACAAAATAATGATAATTTATAAATTATCAAGGGTTCATGAGGGAGAAGTGCCAGGGAGGGAGGGGGAAAAACAAGGAGCTGATACCAAGGGCTCAAGTAGAAAGAAAATGTTTTGAGAATGATGATGGCAAAAATGTACAAATGTGCTTGACATGATGGATGGATAGATGGATGGATTGTGAGAGTTGTTGTATGAGCCCCCAATAAAATGATTTAAAAAGAAAAAGAACAACCATTGTATGTATATATGTACACATAATCTATAGACATAGATTAAATGATTTACATCCAGAATATACTCATGCATTTTGAAAACTCCAATGATAAAAATGATAAAAAATACAAGCCAACATTTAAAGAATGAGCAAACCACACAAATTGGCACTTCACACGCACACAGACATACACACCCAGGTATGCAGGTGACCAAAATGCTCATGACAATAACCGGAGCACCAATAGTCATCAGGAAAATGAAAACTAAAACCAGTGTGATAGATTTCAGATTGGCTAGAATGATTAAAGCAAACACACACACACACACACACACACACCTGACACTATCAAATGTTAGTGACCCTTTGTAGTGATTGGAACTCTCTTCGATATTGCTTGGCAAGAATGTACAATGGTTCACTCCTTGGGGAAACTGGCAGTTATACATACAGTTAAGCACACATATATCTACCTTATGACCCCATCATTCTATGCCTAGGTATGTTCCTCAGAGAAATGAAAACATATGCCTACGGAAAGTCTTCTATAAGAAAGTATATAGATTTATTCAAAAAAAAATTTTAATAACCTGAATGCTCATCAAGAGGAAAAGGGTAAACCAATGGTGAGATATTGAAACAATGGGCTTCTATTCAGCAATGTTACATGCAGTGACCTGCGTGAATCTCCAAACCATATTGAGTGAAAGAAACCAGATTAGAGCACATGCCTACTACATGGTGCCATTTTAATAAAGATCAGGAATGGATAAAGAAATCAGAGCACTGATTACCTCTGGAAGGTGGCAGGCGTGTGGGGGAAGTGACTGGAAAGTGTCACAAGAGTGTTCTGAAGGGACAGAAATGGTCTCTATCTGGTTTTTCATGTTGGTTACATGTTGTTGTTGCTAGGTGTCGTAGGGTCAGTTCCGAACAATAGTAGCCTTCTGCCACCCTGGCCCAGTCCTGTCCCCTCCTCACAATTATTCTTATGCCTGAGCCAATCCATCTCATCCAGGACCTTCTCTCTTGGTTGCCCTGTACAATACCAAGCATGATGTTCTTTTCAAAGGACCAGTCTCTCCTGACAACATGTCCAAAGTGTATGAAACACAGTCCGCCTTGCCTCTAAGGCAGCAGTTCTCAACCTGTGGGTCAAGACCCCTTTGGGGCTCGAGTGACCCTTTCACAGGGGTCACCCGATTCATAACAGTAGCAAAATGACAGTTATAAAGTATCAATGAAATAATTGTACAGTTGGGGGTCACCACAACATGAGGAACTGTATCAAAGGGTCGCGGCCTGAGGAAGGTTGAGACCCACTGCTCTAAGGCCTACTCTGGCCATACTTCTTTCAAGATTGGGTTGATTGTCCTTTTAGCAGGCCATGGTACTTTCAATATTTTCAGTCAACATCACAATTCAAATACATAAGTTTTTCTTCAGTCTCCGTAATTCAATATCCAACTTTTACATGCATATGAGGCAACTGGAAATACCACAGCTTGGGTCAGTGCACCTTAGTCCTCAAAGCACCATCTTTGCTTTTTGGTTCTCTAACGAGGTGTTTTTTTTTGGTTGTTTCTTTTTTTTTTGGCTGCCGTGTCCATGAGCATTGATTGTGGGTCAAGTCAGACAAAATCCTTGACAACTTCAATCTTTTCTCCATTTATCACGTTACTTATTGGTTTAGCTGTGAGGATGTTGGTCTTCTTGACATTGTGTTGTAATCCATACTGAAGGCTGCAGTCCTTGATCTTCATCAGCAAGTTCCTCAAATCCTCCTCCCTTTCAGCTTGCAAGGTTCGTTGCTTGTTGTTAAACAGGTACACACAATTGCCTGAACTCTGAAATGAAGACTTAATGCTGAATATTTTATTTTATGTAAATCTTAACTCAACTTTTAAAAAAATGTTATTTCAAAAAAGGAAGTCTTTCTATTATTGTATACGTCCCTACATGATCTCGACTCTGCTACCTCTCGGGCCTCAATCCCTATGTCTCGTTACCTCACTCATTCCGCTCCAAGCCTTGAACACACTAAGCAGTTTGCTATATCCCCAAGACTGGGTTCTCTACTTTTATCAGGTTCTGCACAAATGCCCCCTTAGCGGAGACACTGTCCTTAACCATCCTGTATAAAATAACAATCCCCACCACCACTTGCCCACATGATATTCCCATCTCCTCTTAGCCTGCTTCTTTGACATGGCATTCCTCAACATCTGAGATCTATCTATCTATCTAGTTTACCATACCTGCATTTCCTGCTGGCATGGCTCTCTCCCCTGGATGGAAAGCTTCATCACAGTCAGGATTTAAATTTTGTTCACTGCCATATCCCAAACAGCTCCTAGCCTGAAGGAAAGCCTCCTGGAGAATTAGTTACACACATGACTGAATGAACAAGTGAATAAATGGGTAGGAAATGATGGGCAATCCATGGGACAACTTTACATTGAGCTAGTGCATGGCTTTTCTGATGGGACTGCTCTTTGAAATTGCTGACCCAAACACTTGCAATTCAAAATATAAACAAGATGAATAGCAGATGTATTTCCGGAAAAACCAACAACTTACTTCAAAGAAAACAGCCAAAAATTCAAGGACCTATGAAGGCAGCTTGGACATGCCCTTGAAGATGAGACATTGTAGAGCAAGATGATACATGCATTCCGGATGGAAATCTCCCAGGGATGAGAACCCCAGGAGACACCCACATTCAGAAGCTTTGCCCTCATGGCCCCACAGAAGGTCAGCCAGGTAATTTCTAAGCTGCCAAACTGCCATCATTTGCATTTCAAAATCACCTTCCAACTTAAAGACCTAAAAGTTACTATTGACATTGTCCAATACAAACTAAAAACAGGGGGAAAAATCCCGAAGCTTAGAGTATCATACCACAGACCTGAACTGAGCCAATCTTCAGATTCTGAGACCAATTCTGACAGTAATCAGTGGTGTAGCCATAAGCAATGAGTTAAAATCTTAGCCCTTAGCTCGCTCAACTAGGAAAGATGGGCCTTAATTAGAAAGACTCTTAGATCCCTTTCCAACTCTGAATTTTTTTAAATCTGTGAGCAAAGTACCTATAAAGTAAGGAAAATTTGAACTTTTCACATGTGAATCCTTTTGTTGTGTGATCTATATTTCTTATCAAATAGGCTTATTCCAAATGGGTTTTCAATGTCTCTATATATCCTGTCTGAGTCAGAAGGGACTCATTGGCAGTGGAGGTTGTTTGTTTTTGTTTTTCAGGGGACTTGAGGGAGGAGGCAGGGAGGAGTATGCAACCTGGAACATTTTCTAAAACTTAAGGCCTAATGTCTCTCTCTCTCTCTCTCTCTCTCTCTTTACCCTTGTCCATTGTTGTTGTGTTAGTCTGGGTACTTAGAGAAGAAAATCCACAGAAACTCATGTATAAGAGAGAGTTTTATATAAAGATTAAGTGCACATCAAGGGAACATCCCAACCCAGTGCTGCCCAAGCCCACAAGTCCAACATTAATCCATTAACCCATATGTCCAACACCAATCCACAAAATCCTCCTCCATCTCACAAAACACACGCAATGACGCCAACTACAGGAGGAAAGCTGAGTCAGTGAGTGTGTAAGCGCTGGCAGGGGTCTCCACACATCTGCTCCAGCACCCAGGGCTGGATCGGGGTAGGTTCATGTGGCTTCTCCTTGGGGTGTCTTGCAGGAAGTCAGCCTTACAAGCTGAAGTTGGGAACTGCTAAGGCAGCTGCACCCTTGTCCGACCATCACAAAGCAAGAGACCCGAGAACTAGAAAGGTGAGGTTCACTGAGACATTTATCCCTCCGCTCTTCAATTAACCCCACATGTGTTTATCGGCCAGGTTGGCACAATAAACTAACTAACTCAGTTGTATTGATGAAAGTCAATGGCTATAAAAATTGCATTTAAAAATATATTCCAATGCTCAAACATTCTCTAAGTCACCTATTTGACTACTTGAATTCATGAGAACCACGTCAGGCAAGGCGTGTACACTCTGTGAATCAATTCTTCTAAAGGAGAGCTTCTGACCAATCCTAGCTCTCACATATAAGCAACCTCATCTGGATGGAGACAAAACCCAACCCAACTGTCATCTGTTTGGCTGTAAAATGGTCGCCATTTCGGCTTTTCCTTACCTACAAGTTAACAGGAGAATCAAATGAGGGAATGTAAGGACAAGGTTGGCGAATTATCCAAGGGGCATTCAAAGGTTTGTGGGAATATGAAATTAGAAGGTGCCAGCTTCGGGGAGCTCCTCAGGCAATATGAGTGCAAGTATTACAGGGGAACCTGGGAGAGCTGGAACTGCATGGGCCTGCCTTCTTTGCTGGATCTCACAAGTGTTTCCGACTTGGACAGGATGCGGTTGTCCACTTTTCTATCACTCCTTTGAGTTTTCCTTCTCTGACAGGTTTCCACCTTACATAGGCTCCAGCTTTCACACATGTTACTAGATTATAATGCCGGACTTTGAAAATCAACCTACAGCCAAGTGGAAATGCTTTGAACCCTTGAAATATGGAATATAGGAATTTCCCACCATTTAGAGTACGAATACTGATAAGTTAGTTAATTTGGCTGTTATTTCAGTTTTAAGTTAGTATAGTGAATTTTTTTTAAACAGAAATAAAATAAGAGCTCTGGGTCAGAGAGGCTAGAATTCAAAATCCAGGTTGGGGGTCTTTGAGCTGGATAACACTGGGCAGGCTACATTATAGATAGATGCCTCTCAGTCATGTAAAGGGCTTGTTTGAGGAGTCTCTACTCTGCAGATATGTAAATGCAGAACTGTTATACTTTCTCAGCCACTGTGCTCGGTTGAGTGAGCCAAGCATTGGGCTCCTAACTAAAAAATTGGGGGGCTCAAACCCACCAGGGGCTCCACTTCTGTAAAAATTTAGAAACCTGTAAAAGCCTTAGAACCTGATGGAGCAGTTCTGCCCTGCCCCATGTACAGGTTCACTAGGAGTGAGTCATAATTGACCTGTCAGTGGTGGGCAGTGCTCTTTTGTCTCCCTTTCCCACTGAACAGCAGACTCCCCTCAGGCTCCGGAAACTTTCCAAGCATTTGCGTTTCTGTAAATACTTTTCAACGTCATTTTTCTATGCTCATCTATAGAAACTCACTGGGTGTCTGTAAATGACTCTTTGATCCTGAGACCTTGCCAAATGCACGTCAGATTTCTGGTAGCTTTTTTGCAGATTTCAGATTTTTTTTTTCACTTAGTGTACAATCATTCTTCTGAATGTTTTCATTTCTGTGCCTTCTGCAAAAAGGCCCCCGCCGGCAGCCAGCCTCCGGGGGCAGCTGTTGGTTCACCAAACTGTAAGTTCTCAGCACTAGGCTCTGTGGACACTTGAAAAATTCTCTTGGCATTTTCCGCCGGTGTTTCTTTTTCTGGAAAACGGGAATTGTCACCCTACTTCCTAAGAATGCTATGAAGAAAATGGAAGGAATTGTAAAGGAGGTCAGGAAATGCATGGCAGGTGCAAACTGCTGGTGCTTCCAAAACAAGCAGACTCACTGCCATGGAGTCTATGCCAGTGGTCCCAGAGGGCAGAGCCGGCCTACACCTGTGAGTTCCTGAAACAGTAAAGCCTCCCTTTTCTCCCATGAAGCAGCTGGCGGTTTCAAACTGCTGACCTTGCCTCTAGCTAAGACTAGCCAGACCCTATTCTAGTCCCATTCATGTTTCCATCAACCTTCCGTTCTGAGGTGCCTGGTTCACTGCTTGTTGTCTGTGGCAGGGGCTGCTGCTATTGGCAATGTCTCATGTTCTTCTGTCTCTTTTCAGAGGGACACTTGGCAAAGTAAGTGACACTTCTTTGCCTCATCAAGCCAGACGGTACCCTTGGTCACGTGGCCAGGGAGTCATTGAGTTTCTCCGCCATTCCCTGCGGTCTCCACGGGCAAACTGTGGGCGGTGCTGTCCTGGGAGTCAGGGTTCCACGGGCACTTCTGTCCAGCTGGGAGGGTCAGACTCATCACTGCTCTTTATGACTCCATCCCAGCAACTGCATGTGGCTTTACTCTGATTGTGTGGCTCCCTAGGTCTCTTTGTTGTCTTCTGATCCTAAACTGTGATTTTTAGCATTTCTCCTAAACCTCAGGATTTGGGATAAAAATGATTGCTTTTGGAGCAAAGCCCGTCCCAGATGCTGTCTTACGAATGGTAAAAGGATCTTTTGCTATATGGTCTTCCTAAGCCATTTCCAAGTACAACAGGATGAAAAATTAAAAGGAATAAGCTCAACATGCAGAAGCGATGGCTAAACTACAGGCTCTTCAGTTCATTGAGACCACTCCGCTCTCCTGATGACCGTGTGTGATTTGCACCTTAGCACCAAAGTTGTAGCTATGGGCAAAGGAGGAGAGGCTGGCTTCAGCCTCTGGAAAACAGCAATCAGATCTTGTCACTTGTGAACGAGAAGCAGCTGTGAGCTACTGAAGGCGGCCTGGTGGCACTGGGGGATCAGTGGTGGGCTGCTAGCCACAAGGTTGGCCATTCAAACCCACTGCCATCCTGTGAAGATGACGACTCTGTCTTCTTCTGAAAAGAGTTACACTCTGGGAAGCCCTGTCTAGGACCACTATGAGCTGGAATCAATTCAGCCACGAACATCTGCTAAAAATCAAAAAAAGGAAATTCATCTTAATTCAACCGTTTTAGATGTTTAGTGGCTGATGGGCGATCTGAATTCACTCTCTGCGGAAAAGACTTTAGTCTTACCACACTCTTTGAACATACTTTCCAATACACGATCAGCTCCTTCTATTTAAATATAAACCACCAATAGCTCTCATACTTACAGTCACTAGAGGGGAAGAAAAGGCCTGGCCCTGACGTGTGCGTGTACACGTACATAGGTACAGTCACAGATGTTTATGTGTTTAGATCCTAAAGACATAAGCATCTGTGAATGTATCTACAGAACCATCCGTTGTGCACAGGAGTGGCCCCCTGAGATCCATTTTCCACGTAGGTACAGCAGGGCAGGACATAAAACACGGGATTTTCACGCGGTGTCTGCCCGTGGAAAGGAGGCCTCCGCACAGGAGGTGAAGCTGTTGCCCTGCTAATTAAAAGATGGGGGGTTGGAACCCACCATGTGCTCTTTGAAAGAAAGACGAGGCCGTCTGCTTCCACAGGGACTGCAGCTCCGGAAATGCTAGGGAGCCGTTCTCTCCCTCCTATAGGCTCGCTAAGAGTGGGGAGAAGTCTGCAACCGGGGAGTTTCCCGCCTGTGAAGCGTTCTGATGCTGGGTGCTGGGGTGGCTGGTGATTTGCCAGATTCCAGAAATCAGCGTGATTTGGGCCCACGGCTTCTGAACAGACAACTCTCTCACGGTGGGGCATGACCTCAGCTCGCACTAAAGATAACTGCCATGGGAGAAACGCCGACTTGACTTTTTTCTTCATACTTGGCCCCATTCCTTGAGATCCGAAAGCCAGAGAGATAGCCTGGCTTCCCAGGCTGCTGCACGCAAGCAGAGGCAAACCCGTGGTAGAGTCCTGCAGAGCTGGAAAGGGTGGCTCTTTCTTCTTCTCTCGCTTCCCACCATCACCATGATGACAAGGTGCATAAAAGAACACCTGCCGTTGCTGCTTTGAACAGAACCAACCAACACCCAGGGAAAGTCTATTAAACCCTCAGTATCGACTCCACCTTCCTCTCCCCCCTCACACACAGAACACGACTTTTAGGAGCGGAGCAGAATGAAGCGAAGGACATTCTTCTTGGTCATGCAGTAAGATTTCATTCAAAAGCATCCTTTCTTGATATCATAACTAACTTATTGTGTGACGACTGACATTTCATTTCACCTTTCTGTGTCCGATTCTACATTGAAACCATTGTACTCGGATCTCCCAGTAGCTGTGGGTCATGATTAGAGTGGGAATTCTGCACCATGAAGTTCTCTTCTATCCAGGCTCAGCAGGTGAAGGAAGCCTTTGGATCACAGACCCCTATAGCCGCTCAGAGATTGTGTTCAAATACGAGCCATGTGCAACAGTGCATTTTCCCCACCGCACTAGGAGAAAGGAGTCAAAGTCGACTGGAATCTAACTTTCTGGAGATTAATGTCACCTTGAACCACAGAAAGGCTCAGAGAAAGACCAAGGGTCTAGGGTCCAGAACAGTCACCAGGCTCTGATGAAAAACACGCTTTCAAACAGACCTGAAGAATAAACTTAAGTTCCCATTTGGCTCATTTGGCCCAAGATAATAGTTGAGAAGTAGACTTGGCTGCTTTTGTTATCTGTTCTTTAACTGAACCATTTAGCTCTTAAGACAGCCTCATACTTGGAAAGGTTTTCAAAGGCCTTTTCAGTCCCAGGTCAGTTAAGCAATGTAACATCTGAAAAGGTGGAAGTCAAGAAGCCTACTTCTCGGGGATAAAGAGGGCTGAGCTCATTGCAGTAGGGCCCTTGTGATTAATTAGCAGCTGGACCCTCTTTCCCACCAACGTGTTTGGCCACTTTGCAAACTAATCTGATACCAACACCCTGGAAAGGCTAGAAAAGCTAGCTTCACATTTCTTCCTCTGGGGTAACTATTTGGTTCCAACCCAAAGATCCAGTACTGAGGACAGCAGTGGCTATCACTTATGAAATTAAAATGCCATGGAAACTGGCGTTTTGGTACATTCTGAAGAACTCTTCTCTTGATTCCAACTATTAAATAGCTAATAGGCTATCTAATAGGATTTTGTGTGTGTGTGTGATG
This sequence comes from Tenrec ecaudatus, assembly GCF_050624435.1. Classification (NCBI taxonomy): domain Eukaryota; kingdom Metazoa; phylum Chordata; class Mammalia; order Afrosoricida; family Tenrecidae; genus Tenrec; species Tenrec ecaudatus. The sequence goes on along the minus strand of NC_134539.1, from coordinate 47,011,423 downwards.
AGGAAAAGTCTTGTATCGGTACCATCAATATGGCAGCTACTGACCACATGTGTTGGTGGAGCCTTGAAAATGAGGTTAGTCTAACTGAAACAAACAAATACACACTGCCATCCAGGTGGTTCAGATTCATAGCTACCCTATAGGGACACCTTTTGGGTTTCTGAGATTAACTCCTTATGGGACTAAAAAGCCTCATCATTCTCTGAGTAGGACTGAATTTAAATATCATCTCATTAATCTAAATGGAAATAGGCACATGTGGCTAGTTGATAACATACTTGATGGTGTCGCTCTATGTTCAGACGGACTAGATGGCACAAATGGTTAAGTACTCAATAAGCTGATGGAGGTTGGGTGTTCAAACCTACCCAGATGTGCCTCGGGAGAGAGGTCTCATGATTTGCTTCTGACAAACCCTCAGGAGCATGCCTACCTATGGTATTGCCATTGACAGCAACTTCCAGCAGTAGTCAGTTCTATGTTGGGTTAACTCTTCGATTCCTCATTTATCCTCTCTAGATTAGCTGCAACGCGCCAGTTATGATGCATGATTTGTTCCTAGGTGATAGTTTAGCTGAATTTCCCAGGACACAGCCAAGAGAAAAAATATATGACAGAAATATTCTTAAAATATTCACTGCTGAGGAACCAGACTTCAACCCAGTGCTCCGAGATGTGAATGTAATATGCCGTTGTGGATTAGGGAACCAGTGTAGAGGTCTGAAGGGCCGACCCCAGTCCCAACTATGTGGACACCTGCCCTTCCCCCAAGAAGAATTTATTTCAGAGGACAGCATTGAATCTGCAGCTCTCGGAGAAGGACATATCTGATCAGAGCACACAGGAGCAGGTAAAGGGTGAGGAAGAGAGAGTAGAGCGCATCCTGGCCCACTAGGCCTTGAGGACAATGTTCCCGCTAAGAGCAGCCAGTCCAAAGAGAAGACTACATGGTCGGCCCCACTGTGAGACACTACGTCCCTCACTGACCCATAGCCCTACAGGGGACAACACTGGAGACACAGTGTGGAAATTGCGCCCGATCTAATCCCACCACACTGAGGCAAAACACTAAGGGGTGCAACAGCAAGGGAACAGAGCAGTGAGGTCCCCAGGGAATGCTGAAGGTGGACTTTGAGGCCAGGACGTGGTGCCCCAGCCCCAACAGACTGGACTGGAAAACACTCCTAAAGGCCAACAAACAGTCCTTGAACTAACTACAAGCTTAACTTTCTTGTGTTTTGGTTTGGTTTTATGTCATTGGTTTGTTGTTGTTTTGTTGTATATTGTTGCTTGGTTTTGCTCTGTCTTGTTTTTGTGCATGTTATTATCTCTGCAGGTCTGTCTAAATAAGATAGGCTGGATGAACACTCTGGAGGAGAAAACAACGGGACCAACAGTTCCAGGGGGACATGGAAGAGGGGGAGGTGGGGGGAAAGGTAGTGGTGTTAAAAAAAAAAAAAACAGGGACAAGGGAACAACAAGTGATCCAAATCGGTTGTAAGGAGGGTGTAGGAAGCCTGGTAGGGCGTGATCAAGGGTAATGTAACCAAGAGGAATTACTGAAACCCAAATGAAGACTGAGCATGATAGTGGGACAGGAGGGAAGTCAAAGGAAATAGAGGAAAGAGCTAGGAGGCAAAGGGCATTTATAGAGGTACAAATAAAGGCATGTACATATGTAAATATATATGAGGATGGGGAATAGATCTATGTGCATATATTTATAGGTTTAGTATTAAGGTAGCAGATGGACATTGGGCCTCCACTCAAGTACTCCCTTAATGAAAAAATACTTTGTTCTATTAAACTGGTATTCCATGATGCTCACCTTCCTGACACAATCGCAGAAGACAATCCGGGTGCATAAGCAAATGTGGTGAAGAAAGCTGATGGTGCCTAGCTATCAAAAGAGATAGCGTCTGGGGTCTTAAAGGCTTGAAGGTAAACAAGCGGCCATCTAGCTCAGAAGCAACAAAGCCCACATGGAAGAAGCACACCAGCCTGTGCGATCAAGAGTTGCCAGAGGGATCAGTGATCAGGCATCAAAGAAAAAATATTCACTGCTACTGCAAAGAGGAGAAGGAGGTGATTCTTGATCTAAAAAGGAGATAATCTAAGAGAAGGAGAACTTTAGGGGGGGGGGGCTTAAAACAAAACAGACTCTAAATTCACCCCTAAGAAAAAACTGAGGAAAGTTAGGTATCATTATGGTTTCCCCCTGTGTTTACCCTAAGTCAAGGTTCAATCACCTAGAATCTGTTTTGTTTTTATTTTTTTACTATGAATATGTTCTTTATTACCACCCCCTAGAGGAAAATAGACATGAGAATCAAACTGCTTAAAGCTTCTCCTAGATCCCCCTTCATGACCTTGTGAGGGATTCTGTGCAGGCTAAGGAGCCCTTGTAGTGCAGTGGTTAAGCACTCGGCTGCTAGCCAGAAGGGGGGCAATCCCTAGCCGGCTGCCAGGGAATTGCACAGCCTTGGAACCCTCTGGGGCAGTTCGGCTCTGCCCTCTGGGGTCGCTGTGTGTCGGAATCACTCAGACGGTGATGAGTTCAGTTTGGTCTGGTTTTATATGAAGGTTGCCTCCCCTTTCTGCTTACGGAAGAAGTAAGGAAATTGCTTATGGTCGAAGAATTCAGAGTTGTTAAATATTTCATAAAGGCATGTGATGTGCAGTCATTTTCATTTTAGCTGTTTTTTAGCCAACTTTTGATATGTAGCCATGCTTCTCCTAGACTGTATTTTCCATGGGTCCATGGCTTGGTTACCAGGTATCATCTTCTAGTCGTTGAGAGCTTCTTTTTTTTTTTTTTTTTGCGGTGCAAAATAAATTCTGATTCTGGCCCAGTGGCTGACAGCAGCAACTTTCCATTTCCTGCCATTGCAACATCAAACGCAACGCTTCCCTGACTCAGCTGCAGAATCGCTATCAGCGGTAGCAGCAAAAAGGGAGAAAGAATCCCTGATGATTTCCAGATTCATCCCCAAATGATGATGGTAAGTGCTGGGATGAAAATGAAGGGCAATTTAACAGTTTGTTCCCTTCTCTGGGAGATACAGCCCCAAAGTTTTAAAACATTAGCCTTGGAAGAGACGCAGCTGGTTACATGGCATCACACAAATGCCTAGTCCTATACAGGATGGAAACAAAGCTGGCATTGGAGGAGCAGAAAGACAGGCATACAATGAGTTTCTGCTTGGAATATGCATGCAGCCCATCGGTCACAGCTTTGCTTCTCACCATGCTCAGTCATACGCTGGATATGACACTGCACCCCACTTCCCATTCAGGATCCACTCTCCTAAAGCACTGTTACCAGTGCCGAACTGCCTGATGGCTCTATAGGTGAGATGGAGGGCCGATTTCACTGCACACCGTACTCAGAACTAATAAATGCCACCCGACTAGTTGTCTTCTCTCCATTGTCCCTCTTGGCCGAGACAGAGGGAGGATTGAGTAGAGGGTATGGTTCCCCCAATCCTCTTCCCTGGGTGCAACAGAATCTTGCTCTCCTGGTCTCTGGCACCAATCCTTCCCCTCCAGCCTTAGACATCTTCTGCCTGTCTCAAGCATGGCACCAACAGGGATGGTCTTTTCATAACTCACCAAACAAGGGGAGTGTGTTCGTTTGAAAATGTCCCACCATATGTAAAATAGAATCCCAATGCCTAGTCCAAGCCTTTCCGCCACCTTTGAGATCGCTCCTCCTACCGGGCACTCACACCCGTTCCCACCCCGGGTACCCTCACCTGCTTGGAAAGGTATCAAACACCTCGCTCCTTCCTTCGCATCACAGGATCTTTGCACTTCCGTGCCCTCGAACAGAAACACTCTTGAAACACACTTTGCACGGCTGGCTCCTCTAACTCAAAGAGAGACTTTCTCTAGGTGTCCTAAGATGATTACCTTCCTCGGATTCCCCTTTCCACACGCGTCATTCTACAACTTTCTTTGCTTTAGTTTTTGCCCTAACACTCATCATTATGCACACGATAATTTTTTTCGATGCCTATGATCTACTCTTCCCAGTGAGCTTTGGGGATCATTCCGTATTGACTGAATGAAAGGGATGCCATTTACCTCTGATGTAGCTCTTTCACACTTGCATCCAGACCACTCATTACTCCGATGTGCAAACAAAAATTTCTCCAAATAGTATTATCTACCCTCCTTTGATGACAATAATCATTATAAATACAAACTTCCACCTCCACCCCCAGGGCCATCTCCGTGATCACCACATAAGCCTTGTCAGGGAGATGTTCGTGTATGCCCTGAGCATGTGAGGATTGGCATGGGGAGGACATGGGGAGGTTGAGCTGCTCAGAGTCGGAAAGCTGAGCTTTCTAGTTTTTTTGGCTCCAAAGCTTGAGCTGTTTCCATCAAACCAGACAAACTCCCAGGCTTCCAAGGGAATGCACGTGAGAGCTCTGGGGAAGCCAGAGAATAGGGACATACGAAAAGGACTGTTATTCATATGTGTACTGGGTTTCACTGCCATCGATTTGTACATGGGTCTTTACACAACTTACAGTACCCTTGAACTTGCTTAAAGGCAACTAGTTTTAAAGGCGACTAGTAAAGGTGTCTTAAAGGCGTCTTCCTGTCTCACAGTCTTTTGTGTTCCTGCTAGACACATCACAGACCAGGCTGGACATCTGACTAGGAGGACATTTTTGCCACCATCCACAACCCCGATCTAGTCCTAAGGCTGGCTGGTGCAAGACTCAAATCCAAGCCAACTACACCTTAGCACCTAAGTCCCCCACACGGTAGAGAGTTCCCTCTCATTTCCCCTTTCTATGTGTTATCTCTATTATCCTGCACCATAGTTGTTAACTGCGTCTTTTCCTCTCTCAAGAACAGGCCGAAGGGGATAAGTGAAATTAATATGATTAAATTCTCCCTAAGTTATACTATAAAATTGTTTGTAATCTTCACTATTTAATTACCAGAAATAAACAGATGCAGCATATCTCCCACCTGAAGTCTGTTGGGAGAAAGACAGTGAAGGAAAGAAAATCAAGTCCTGATCTCTAATTTACCTTTAAGCACTGGACTTCCTTATTCTGTATACTGAACACTAAAAGATAATTGCATCAGGGTAGTTGAGCCATGATTACTGTGCTCCCTAAATTCATTTTTCTCCACTTTATCAAGTTTTAAATAGCGATGCACTATTTTTGACATTTTTTATTGGGAGAATAAGATTAGAGAGAGAAGATAAAGGTTAGCCTGCTAACCTTTAAAGTTAAGCTACTTCAAGATGTTTGAGAACCGTTTTATTTGACACAGAACAGAGAGGAAACATGCCTGTCTGTATAAGTTGGTTCATTAATGCAGTCTTATTGATTCCATTACTCATTAGCATAGTAGTACAGATGGGACCATTAAGGAGGAAAAATATCAAGATTTAAGACACAATTTCCTCTTAGGTTACTTTAAATAGTTCAGTATAGACAGTGCGTCATGTGCAAATAAGTTCACTATAGTATACAGCCTGTGGGGAGTTAGTTCACTTCTGCAGTACCAACTCAGAAATATTGCTACACAGTCCAGCATCCAGAGTGATGGCACAACGTGAAGAATGTAGCCAGAGTCACTGAGTGAGACACATAGAGGTTGATGACTTGGTGTATGAGAGGCTGCAAAAAATTTGCGTAAAGATGGAATTAAAAGATGACGTATTTGTTCCATGAATTTTTGAAGCCCTGCTGAATGTTTAGCTGGATAGATCTTCACCCAAAGAAAAGAAATCCACATTCCAAGATAATTGGTTATCATTTGACAGCCCCTAACCAAACCAAACTTACTGTTATTAAAGTCGATTACAATTCATAGGTGTCCTGCACGACAGAGTAGAACCAACCACTACGGAGAGTTTCCAAGACTGCCCATCTACATGGGAGCAAACAGCCTCACCTTCTCTAGGAGAATTGCTGGTAGGTTCAAATTACCAAACTTGAGGTTTGCAGCCAATGTTTAACCCACCGGGCCACCAATACGCCTTCATTGGAAAGCGGAGGCAAATAATTCAAGAATCTAAATCTATAAATCTGCATCACATGGCTTGTTAATCAGCATCGAAAGTTACAGTGCCTCATTGCCATTGGCAAACTAAATTCCATTAAAGATTGTAATCACTCCCATCCTTGTAGGTTCTGTTCTTGTTGTTGGGTGCCACCAAGTTGGTTCTGCCTTGTCACCACCCTGCTAGTGGACAGAAGGAAACACTGCCCCGTCCTGCACCATCCTCTCAACTGTTGCTACCATTGAGGGTGTCCTTGTCCAGGGGCTGGTCTTCCCTGTCATGTCATTGTCCAAAAATACATGCAATGAAGCCTTGTCATCCGGATTCTAAGGGACATTTGGCTTGTACTTCTTCCAAGACAAATCTGTTAATTCTGTTGGAAGTTCATGGTATATGCGATGACCTTTGCTAACATCATAATTCACATGTATCTGAGTACATATTCTATGAGCTCAGTAAGCAAACACCTTTGAAGGTCATGGATTTCCATGCTCCTTCGGATGGGCAAAGAAAAGGGTCATGATTTCACTGATACTTCCTTTGTATGGACCAACTCTGAAAAGTAGATAAATGTGCTTAAAGATTTTTAAAAATCATCTTCCATCTTTCAAATCACATCCAAACTCAATGCCTCAGAGTATAATACTGGAAAAAAAGATGGCAGTAGCTAAAAACCAGTTGTGGAAGAAGTTCCAACTTTATCAAATTCAGGTTGGTGTATTTTTCTCTCCAGTATCTGATTCATTAGTACTCCTGGTGATACAGCCCCAGGAAACATTTACAATAACTTGACATCATGCAATAGCCGTATATAACTAGCAGGGGAAAGAGCCACCTATTCTAGAAAAGGTTCATCACTTCGCAGGAGTAATTGGCCCAATCAAATGCTTATGTTCGAGCCAAAGTCTAACTTCTGGTCAATGTCCGCCACGGGACATTTATGCATTTTTGTTTGCACTTTAATTGTGAAGGTTTGTTATCTATTTCATTTCGTAAGATTTTGCTTGTGGATCCTAGCTGTGCATTTTTAGGCACTTAAAATCCCTGTCTCCATCCCTTCGTGCCAGTAATGCCCATCCTTCTGCCCTTTCGCCTTCATTTGCATAAAGACTCCTACAGTCTTCAACACCCAGCGCCAAAAGCCTCTCCTGCCACATATTTTTCTGTCTCCTCCAGGCATTTGCACCCTACTGGGGTCCTTTTATTCATTCAAGAGGGAGTCAGTCCCCCGAGGGTGCCAATGGGTAACACACTTAGCTGCAAAGCAGACTGCTGGTGGTTTGAGTCCACTCACAGGCACCTCAGAAGAAATGCCTGGCTATCTGCTTCTGGAAAACCAGTGATTGGAAGCCTCTTGAAGCACAGTTCTACCTGACACACGGTGCTTGGGGGAGGGGATGCTCTGAGTTGGACTCAACTTGAAGACAATTGCTTTTGTTTTCATTCATTTAAAGGAACCATCATTGGATATACTATTTGGTCATTGTAGTGGATTCGAGGAACTCTGTAGGGAGCTAGCAAGCAACACAAACAAACCAAACCAAACTCACTGGCGTGAAGTCAATTGCGACTCACAGAGACAGGGCAGAGTAGGTGGGCTCCGAATGATTTCCGAGACTGTCAATCTTGACTGGAGTCAACCACCTCTGTGGGTTTGAAGGGACGTGGGTGTAGTTAGCAGCCAAGTAGTTAAACCTTTGTACCTCAAGGGCTCTAGGTAGTTGATTGGGCCAACCTGGTCGAGAAACACATGTGGGGTTAATTGAAGGGCGTGGAAAGAAATGACTCGGTGAGCCTCAACTTTCTAGTTCTCCGGTCTCTTGCTTTCTGATGGTCGGACCAGGGTGCAGTGGCCTTAGCCAGTTCCCTGCTTCAGCTGGAAAGGCTCACTTCCTGCAAGTCATCCCCAAGGAGAAGCCACATGGACCTACCCTGATGCAGTCCTGGGAGCTGAAGCAGCCGTGTGGAGACCCTGCCAGTGCTGAGATGCTTACCCATTCACTGACTCGACTTTCCTCCTGCAGTCGGCATCATTGCGTGTATTTTGTGAGATGGAGGAGGACTTTGTGGATTGGTGGCGGATATATGGGCTAAAATTGGATTTGTGGGCTTGGGCAGCACTGGGTTTGGATGTTTTCTTGATATGCACTTACCCTTTATATAAAACTCTCTCTTAGACATATGAGTTTCTGTGGATTTGTTTCTCTAATGTCCCCAGACTCACACAGGCTCCTTCCTGCAGAGAGAAAAATGTGTGTTCTTCTATCAAAGGGGAAGGAAATCAGGAATGACATCATTTAGGTCCAAACGATCGCATTCTCTGCAGAAAACTCCTACACTGCCAATTCCTCTTTTGAAGAAATCGAGTCCTCTGGGAAAGAACTGTAGTACCCAGCAGCCTAATTGCACAGAAAGCTAGCCGCACCTCCAGAGACGCCAAACCCACGCCTTGCATTCTGGAAGAATCTGCCTCGGTGGTTTTGGCAGAAAAGTCCACATGCAGGTGCCTTTAATTAATCCCCAGTTTAAGCTGCACCGTCTATCATGCTCCACTGACAGCAGAATCACTTTCAGTCTCCTTTGCTGAAGGGCTGAGCCAGAAGATGGGATCGATCACAAGGCCCTCCTCAGTCAGAAACTGCCTGTGGAACATAGCCAGTCTCCACAACACCTTTGACTATACTGGCCTGAGCCCGTGCCTGGTCACCTGTACTTAGAAGTTTTAAAGAAGTAAGCAGCAGTTTTAAATGTTGGGGGACACGGGTGACCATTGGAAGTACTGAGTCCTATGTTTGGAGCATGGTAAGTTTGAGCTGCCCTCGCTGGGTGTGCAAACAGTTCAGGTGCCATTTATCCATAAAGATCGAAGGTGAGAATCCACCCAGAGGGACTGTAGAAAAAGGATTCACCATGGAGTTCTGAAAAGTCAGGCACTGAAGACCCAATGAAACACAGTTCTACTCTTAACACGTGGGAGGTCAACATACATTGTGGTTGATGGGGACTGGCTTAGAGGTGGTCTAAGGGCCAACAGCATGTCCACAGTATCTGGCATGGAGCATTTGTGGAGGCTAGACCTGATCAGGAACCATTCTCTGAGGAGTTTATCAACTGACTGTGTCACCTTTGATAAAAGGACAATCTAATTGGATAAAACACATTGCAGTAAAAAAATCTTGCAAGTGTTCTCATAGAAACTTAAACATTCCAACAGGATTTGAAGAGTAGCAGCCAAGGAAGACCAAAATAAATCCTATCAGGCCTATCCCAGTTTAGCACTTTGTTAAAATATTCCAAGACCTTTCTCGGCATGTATCCTATTCAAAGGTCAAAAAATTCCCTGTGCAAATACCTAAAATATCTGCAAGATGTTTCAGCTAAATACTACATTAACTTATTTCTCCAGTGCAGTTCAGAAGCTTGGTTCCCGGAATGAGGACTTAGGGGTGAGCAGGACGTGTAAACTGCCACTTCTGCTCAGCAATGAGAATCAAAACCAAACTCACTGGCATCAAGTTGATGCCAACGCAGCGAGTAGAATTTCCCCTGTGAGTTTTCGCTCTTTATGAGACCAGAAAGCCTCATCTTTCTCCTGCACAGCGACTGGTGTTTCTGAACTGCTGACCTTGCAATTAGCAGCCCAATGTATAACCACTACCCCACCAGGACTCCCAGCTGCTGCCAACAGGACAGATCTTTCTCGGCTCACTCCCTTCCCGCTTCCTCCTGGGTGCGGCAATCATTTTCCATTGGTGTGTGGTAGCAAGCTGGCTGCAGCAGCCCGGGAATCAACCCCTCCCGACTTCACACTGTCTATCCGCTATGAGACAGAGGGCAAGGTGAGTCACCAGTCTCTCCGAAGCCCTGTCTTCACCTGTGAACCAGAGATGCCAATGGCTACCCCATGGGGCTAGAGTAGTAAATGTGATCATCTACACAAAATGCTTAAGGTAAAAATTTCTCAATCAATGTGAGTCACCATTTATGATGTTGCTGTTGGCATTATACTTCAGTTCCCTGTTTCATTCTAATTTTTTCTGATAGAATTTCTGGAAAAAAAATCAATAAACCAATTCCGAACCAAATCTGCCAAGGTTTACTATTCTCTCATTTAGAATACCTTTGCATCCTTGGACTAAGGTTTAAATCTGGCTTCAGAAGATTTGGGGGCAAGAGACTCAACAAAGCTGGGTTCATATGTTGAGAGCTGGAACTCCTGAATAGAAATCCCTCTGTAGTAACTCACCCAGTCTTTCTCTGGCATGGACCAGGTGGCTGGCCTAAAAGAGTATCGTTGAGAGATGTGTTGATATTTTGAAGAGAACATACAGTGAATTCTTTGGAATAATTTCATCGTTTTTGGGTAGACCATGTTCCCATAGCAAGGAATGAGCTGCCAAGCATGAATCTGGGCCACCCAAGAAAGAATGCAGATTTGAAGCTTTGCTTATTTGCAAATTGGCTTCTGAACTTTTAAACATTAACTACAGTGCCCTAAAAAGGTGACCACGAGATCATTTCAAAAACAAGCAGGCTTTATGATGCTTTTCACCTCATTATTCTGTCTTCTACATGCTAAGTGCTGTCACCTGTAAGGTGGGACTAATGCCCGCAACACCTTGAATAAAGCCAAAGTACTTACTTGACTCATTACAATTTCTACTTCTCAGACCGTTGCCTCCCAGAGCCTCAAAACCCTACCCTCAACCCCTTGCAGAAGTTACCTGAAGTCATTGGATTTCATATGGAACGACAGAATTTTTTCTTTCTAATGTTAATCATGGAAGAGGACCGAGAAAGGCTTCCATGAGTTTCAGTTGACTGGTGAGGAAAGTGGAGTCCACGAAAGTTGAGTGATTTGCTTAAAATGATATGTCTAGAATCACAGAATCATCAAATCTTCCAGTTCATTCCAAGCCAACCATAAATATGATATCTTAATCCTCCTTTGAATTGTAGTAGTATCCTCAGAGCTACCCAGAGGGTTGGCAGAGCTACTGTCATGAAAGGGGAATCATAGCGCATATCCAAAATCAATGATGTGCATTCACGAACGTGGTCTTGCCAGAAAGAGAGGGGGGGATGGGACGTTAGAAGGGGGAACGCAAACCAGAAAGAACACTTTAAATGGTACAATGATTGCATCCCCAATCCACCCAATGACTGTGTGTAAGCACTGCATGGAAAATACGATTTTGCTGCTCCCTGGTCCAGCTCAGTGTCTGCAAGCCTGGAATGACACAATCATCTCCCAAAGCTGAGAAAAGCAAATGCCTAATGATACAGGGTCTAGGATATAATATGATTTCTAAATGCAACCCAACTCTTTATGGAAAATCATGTATTCTATTTTATTATCAATGTAAGGCACGTCTAAAGCAAATCTTAATTACAGAGATTTCTGCCACACACACCTTTATAATAAATAAAAATTGCCAAAACTAAATTCTAAATTCAATTAAAATTAGGTGAAAGAATTTTCCTAAGGTCACATGTCCTCTAATAGCAGATGAGGTCTTGGAATCCTGGTTCTTGGTCTTTTCGCTTTTTCTAAGCTTTTGTCTCAGCTTCACATAGGTGGATGACTATGCTGGCTATGCGAAAGTTAGACGAAGATAGCACAATGATATAATGACACGTATCTGAGCACTACTTTGCATTAGGCTCTGGAAATTCTCAGACATTACTAGAAACAACCATTAATATAACCTTGGATGATCATATTTTGAAAACACATGGAAATAAGTACAAGATCTCTATGCTGATAACGATAAAACACTGAGGAAAGAAAGAAGACCTAGATACATGTAGATAAATATAATGTTTATGGTTTCGGGGGTGGGGGTTAAACATTATTAAGATGTTGTTTTTCCCCAAGCTGATCTATAAAATCGAAAACCATAGCCAATTCATAGTGACCCTATTTAGGGTTTCCAAATCTTTGCAGGGGCAGTTAACCTCATCTTTCTCTTTCAGAGCAGCTGGTGGGTTTGATCCACTGACCCTTGTTAGCAGCCCAGTTCCTAACCCACATGCTTTCAACACAATTCCCATAGAAATGCCAATTAAGCCAACAGATGCTTTGCCATCAAGTGGATGCTGAGTCATAGTGACCCGATAGGGCAGGGTGGAACCACCCCTGTGGGTTTCTGAGACGAACTCTTTTCAGGAGTAGAAAGCCTAGTTTTTCTGCCATGGAGAAGCTGATCATTTCGAACAGCTGACTTTGCTGTTAACAGCCCAACGTGTAACCCCTACACCACCAGGGCTCCTAAAAGTCCCACTAGGAACATTACCTCTAAATCAAGGAGTTGATTCTAAAATTTCATGAGAAGACAAAGAACCTAGAATTGTTATTGTTGTTAGATGCCATCAAATCAGTTCCCTCTAATCTATATCATAAATCCATTCTCACCAACAGAATTTTGCAAATAAAAATTAATGAAGTTGGAAGACCCAAACTACCAGATCCCATAACTTACTTGAAAGCTACTACGATCAAGGCAGTGTGGTGCGGATGAAAGGGCAGACACACGTGTCAATGGAATGAAATAAAGAATCCCCAAATAAACTAATATGTATATGGAAGATTGTTATATTGTTAACAAAGCATATTCAGCATTTTAATTTCTATTTTCAGGCTATTACTCAAAAAGGAGTAACAATTTTTCCACCCAGTGCTGGCAATAGGACAAGGTAAATAAGGCAGAATTTAGAGAAGCTTCGAAAAACTCAGTAACCAATTCAAAATATTTTAATGCACTGTTTTAAAATAACTAACTTAAGAACATCCACAATGAAAAGAATCTACAATTTTAGTATAAGTCGGGACCAGTATTCCCGAGTTTCCTTTTATATCATTCCTCATTGCATTGTCCCCGCCTACATGTTCTGACCAATAAGCACATAAATCTTTTTACACTTTACCGTTCTGATAGGAGAAACAATTATACCTCATTTGCTTTACTTCGTTATTGAGAGCGGGCATCTTACCATATGTTTATTGGTTATTTGTATTTCTTGCACTATGAACGATATGTAAGAACTACTGTAAATGGGGAACTTTCTTGGACAGCACCTGAAAGGACAGCCTGAGACCAGCCACTTACTCCAGGGCACTCAGGCTATATTGAATTTAATAATTCATTTGATGGGTCACAGAGAGCTCATGAAAATAACCCAACTATAATAACAACTTTAGTTACAGAGAAGAATATAAACAAAGACTATGCATAGAAATATAGATATGCCAAGGGCCAGGTTAAGGGGCAGTCCTAGTCAAGGGCCTCAAGGTCTAAAATGAGACCTTCTGGCAACCCAAAGGGGCCTCACTTCCTCTCCCCTCCCCTTCCCAGAAGCCAGGATTCCGTCATGCCCATCCTAAAACTTTCAAGCAGGAAATCCAAAGACATAACTTGCCAGGCTTGGCTATTGGTCTCTCCTTGGGGTTCGGTTTTCTACTCTGCTGTCGCGTTGTGGGACTGCTCAATGTCTCCCTCTGAGCCCTCCACTTCTGATTGGCCCTAGGGTGTCTAATTCTAGTACTGTGGTCGTCCACTAAGTCTGGGCCAAGGCACAGGTCCTGAAGGTCCAAAGGACCTGCCCCTCTCCTGCCTCTTTTCCTATTTGATAATCAGGAAGATGCATCTGAGTCAGTGGGTTTACATCAGTCATGAGGTGGGGTCGGTCCCCTGATCAATCCATATCAAGGTCAGCTACAGGGAGGAGGTATCCCAGCCAATTCTAGTAAATATCAGGCTAGCGGGGCTCACCAGCCAATCCCAGGAAATGTCGTCTATTGAGCGGGGCTTTGGAGCTAGGACTAAAAGGCCAAATTGCTTTTTAAATAAAGCAATTTTCAAGTTAAGCAACGAATTATAGCTAAAGGATAATAACCCTTTGCTGTCATATAGTCTGCCAGTATTCTCCTAAGTTTTAAATTCCCCTTTAAACAATGCTTTTCAGGAGAGACAAGTTTTATTTTTATATAGTCAGATGTGTCAGTCTCTTAGGGATCATAACATAGTCTCCCATGTTTTCTTCTGGAAACTGAAATACATATTTTTGAAAAGGTAGGTGGTAAGCCAACTTTTTGTTCTTGGCTTTTGTTTGTTTTTCCTTTAACAGTGGTCTTTGCACAGCGACTTGGATAATACATCGTTTTCCTATTGAGTCACTGTGATTGAGATGAGGGCTTTAGCGCGAGGCAGCTTGAAGTGTCACCTGCTAGCGATGTGACCATAGGCATGCAGCTGAACTTAGATGTGCTGTCTGATCGTCCTATCTAAAACGGGACAACACTATAATGGCAGCCCCATAGTGCTTTCTGAGAGCTAAATGAATAACACCAAATACTAGAACAGTTCAGGCACATAGTAAGTATTCAATGTCGATTACTAGCACACGCTAATTACAGACGCACACATAAGTCTGTTTCTGGATACTTTATTCTGTTTCATTTTTATGTGTGCTCCTGCTCCAGTGCCATGCTGCTTTAATTACTGCCCATTTATACAGTGCCTTTTGATCTGACTAAGCAAGCTCTCTTCCCATTTTTCTTGGTTTTCTGAATTTTACTTGGCTATCCTCATTTGTACATACAGATGAGTTTTAGAAACTATTTGTCGAATACCATAAAATCCCACTAGGATTTTAATTGAAACTGTATTAAGCCTATATATTAATTTAGGGAAGCATGACATCTTTATAATATGACTCCTGGCCAAGAACATGGTATTTTTCTTTCTTCAGCCAAGTCTTCCTCTCCTGCCAAGTTCTATAGTTTCTTAGTGTAGGTCTTACATGCTTTAATTTGAGTGTGTGGTTTTTCATTTATACTGCTATTTGTTTCATTACTAGAAATTGCATCTATGTAAAGTGAATGATGTTTTATGTTTATTTTGTATCTCAACTTTGTATTGAGCCCCTTTATTACTTTTTATTAGTATTTCAGTTGATAGGGTGCTTCTCCAAAATGAATGTGTTCTCATGTTAACCTCCTGCTAAAATCCCCCAGGAATTTAGTATTGCTACTTTCTGGGTCTGATGTACATCTCATCATGTATTTACAACCTTCATTTCTTCACAGACAACAAACATTGAGTGTCTCTTGCGTGTCCTGCATCAAAAAACAGATAGACATCCTTGCTTTCCAGGGGAAGTCCACAGTTTGGTTGAACTCATGTCTAGGACTCCGTTCCCGTGGCCTTTGTTTCCTTACAGCCACGGTGTACTTTAGCTCAATGGCATTAGCTCTAATTCCCTGGAATGACTCTACCCCCCTTTTTCTCACTTGACCCCCCTGAAATTCTCCTTTGTCAAGTACAGTCTCCCCTCCACAGTGGTCTCTCACACCCCATGTGGAGTTAGGGTCTTTCTTCTTATCTTAAAAGTATAACTGTTGGGTTTTTTTGTTTGTTTGTTTGTTTAGTATAACTTGTTTTCTTGGGCCATGAGTCCCTTGAGGGGGACTGGGGTCTTGATTGTCATTAGTGACGTGGTAGTAAGGTGGTTCTCGACAAATACCTGTTCCTGCATCAGTGTATTGAGCTGGAGGGCATGGCATTTCACACATGCCAGGGCAAGTGGCGGTCCCCGCGTCAGCACCGTGCAGTGTCATGGGGAGTGACCGTCCATTTGCAGGAGCTCAGGAGAGGGAAACACGACACTGAGCAAGTGGTCTGCTATGAGGTCAGTGACTGAGCTCTACCGTGCATGGGAGAAGCCCTCTCAAGAGGGGAATCAGTAAGTCCAGGTGGGAAACCACGGTCCCTGTTCTTTCAGGCTCCTCCTCCTCATGAGGTCTGTATAATCGGGACAGCTCTCTGGCCGCTGTGGGCTTCCAGGTGGTAGGAGGTAAAGGTTTCCTTCCGTCAACCAAGGGTCGCATCATGTACATGCTGCGCTCCGTGAACAGTCTGGTTCACCTAAGTTCTACTTTGGGGTTCAGGTCAAATTGTGTTCACCATCTCAGTCTCCCCGCAGAGAGGCTGTGAAGCTGAGTGGTCCAGTGCCTGGGCTGGGGGTGCAGATGCTTTAGTTCCAAAGGCAGTTCTTAGCCACTGAGACCTCGGGCAGTAGGTCCTCTGGAAAGGGGAGTGGCCTAAAAGGGGGGCTCTTTGGTGGAGACAGAAAAGGGCATTCCAAGAAAATGGCTGCATTGTTAACAGTTTTCAAAGCACTTGAGAGAATGTTTCAAGGCTTGAGAGAGAGAGTCTCATTGCCGCGGAATCAGTTCTGACTCATCACAAACCTATCGGAGAGAGACTCCATGAGTTCAAATCCAGGCTGCTCCACATCGGACCTGTGTGGCCTTGGGTAAGTGGCTTAACCTCTATGGACTTCAGTTTTTGTTTCTGTAAAATCGAGGTGCTGACAAGGTCGTCGTTGAAGGGACAGTGGGAAGATTGAACAAGCGAATGCATGTTGAGTGCTTGGACCAGTGTGTGACAGAACGTGAGCACTTCTCTATTTGTGAGCTATCGTTTTATAATAGCGATGATCACTACCAGCATCATACTGTAAATCAAGGTTTCCCTTTTCAGGGCAAGCCCTGTGTGGGGGGCATGAGGATCCTGCATTAGGAAACTCTCTTGGAGCCCAGACCTTACACAACGAACACCACTGCTGATCTGATTTACAGCCCAGGATAATAACTGGGGGAAAGGGTTCAGTTATGGTCAAGAGGACATCACACCACAAGAACCGCATCTTCGGGCCTCTGAGCAACCCCTCACCTGGAGGCTCGGGAGCTGGCATGTCAGACATTACAGGGATTTCTTTCTGGAGAATAAGGAGTCTCATCCTGAGACGCAACAGCCTCCATCCACATGGAGGGTGTGCTAGGAGGAAAGTGGCTCTGGCCTCTAGTCAGTAGGGATCTTGCCAGGAATTCAGTTCACAGTCGGTAAGTTCACAGTCAGGTAGGAAAAGCTGCCGTGGGGGAGCTGTGGATTGATCGAGCCACCCCCTACAGCACAAGCTTTGTGGTTACGGCTCATCTGTCTCCTTCAAGTCAGGTCCTGCTGCCTTGGGAAGGGAAGGGTGGGAAGGATCTTGTCCTAACAAAAGTTCCCCATGGAACCCAAACACCACGGAAAGGCTCAGAGAAGATCAGCACATGGCAGAAGGCACATGACTTTTCACTGCGGCTCAGAGGATATGGGATCTAGATAGATGTCGGTTCGTCTCAAGAAAAACAAAAAGAAAACTGACTGCCATCTAGTCATCTCCGACTCAACGTGACCCCATCTACATCCCTTCAAAGGCAAATTTCCAGTTCTACTGCCACCAAGCCCACATAGAACCACAGAGCCCTTATGGCAGGCACAGTAGCCTACATGTTGAGCGGGTCATCACAAGGTTTTGTAGTTCGAAAGCCCCAGCAGCTCCATGGGCAAAAGATGAGGATTTACAGTCTCAGCAACCCACATGGGCAGTGCCACGCCACCCTATAGGGCAGCGGTTCTCAACCTTTGGTTTGCCACCCCGTTAGGGGTTGAATGACCCTTTTACATGGATCACCTAAGACCATCAGAAAACACGCATTTCCAAGGGTTCCTAGGAATAGAGACACCGCTCCTCTATGTCTCCAGGCGGTCTGCCCACATGCAGATACGCTGATCTGGTGAGAAAGAAGCTATCTCAACCTCCACACTGATGTTGGCTTTTTATGCAAACTCACAAAACATAGCAATGTAGTTTACTGATGTTATATTAAAACTGTTACCCATGCTACACCATGCTTCAAGACAAAATTTCATTTATTTGTAATTAGAAATAAATATTTCACAATATATAATTACATATTGTTTTTGTGATGAATCGCTATGCTTTAATTATGTTCAATTTGTAACAATGAAAATACATCCTGCATATCAGCTATTTACATGACGATTCATAACAGTAGCAAAATGACAGTTATGAAGTAGCAATGAAAAACTTTTATGGTTGGGGTCACCACAGAGTGAGGCTCTGTACGAAAGGGTCGCGGCATGAGGAAGGGTGAGGACCACTGCTCTCGGGTCTCTAGGAGTCAGAATCAACTCGCTGGCAGTGAGTTCGGTTGGAGCTGGAACTACATATGAGATTCTCGGGGCGCAGAGGGGTCTGTGTGTCTGGAGCAGAGGATTGTCCAGCAGTAAAGACAGTGTTTGAGGGACCTCAAGTGTCAAAAGATTTTTAAAACTTTAAAGTGTATTTATTTAGTGTACTTCATATGGCCCAATGTCAGAAGGTACCAAAATGCATTATAGTGGAAAGCATCCCTCCCGCGCCTATCATTGCCCCACTCCAGTGGGAACTTATTTAGTTCCATGTGTATGCTACCAGGAACACTGAATGCATGGACAAGAAAGCACATACATGTGTGCCTGTACATGTCTAAGTGTCCTTTGTCACTGAGGTCTACTCTTCAAAGTATAGTTTAGCGATCGTTACCATCAATAGATTAATTTTTCTCTTTGCTTAACATCTGTATAGTAATCCATTGTGTGGCTAAATCACAATTTATTTGATGAATCCCTAACTAATAGACCAGGAGCCCGGGTGGTGCCATTCATTTCAGATCATCTGCTGATCTAAAAGTTGGAGGCTTACACCCACCCACTGGCTCTGTGGAAGAAAGGGCTGGCAAACTGCTTCTGTAAAGATCACAGCCAAAGAAACCCCACGGAACAGTTTTCTTCCATACCATGTGGGCTCACTATGAGTTGCAGTTAACTCAGTGGCAGCAACATGATTAATATACATTTAGGTTAGTTCCAATGTTTTGTCATTATACACTCCAATAAATACGGTCCTTTTGCATGTGTCTGTGACTGTATTTGTAAAACAAATCCCTGAGCGTGGCATTCATTGTTGTCTGACGGATTTGGATTTCAATCTGTCCTATGAATTTACACTTCCTATGTAATTACTTCAACACAAGAGGGAATGGATATTATAAGTTCATTAATAAAATGGACGGGGCACCTAACGCTCTGGCATAAACCTTACTTTCTCCTTCCTTTGCACCACAACCATACTAGGCTTTCAACAAAGCCTCAGCCCAACAATGGACAAAAAACAAGGGGCGTGGAGAGCATCCTGAATGGGAGTGACTTACTAGGACCCGGTTACATTAGAGACGTTGTTGCTGTTGGGTTTCATGGAGTCCACTCTGACCCGTGGCGACCCTGTATGACTGCACGGGACTTAGCCATAGGCTTTCCTCCGCTGAAATCTTTATCAGAGCAGATTGCCGGGGTTTTTCTTCCCTGAGCTGCTGCAAGTTTGAACTGCCAGCCGTTTGGTTAGCAGCTTCGCCAAGGCCACACCTTGGTTTTGATAGAAAGAGAATCCTAGAAATGAGTTTGCTTTACTGGCTGATTGAGACCCCAAACATATGGACAGAAAATAGAAAAGACCTCTGATCTTCTAATTATCTAAGAAAATATCCCCCAAATCTAAAGGGTTCCTAAAAGTGGAAAGATATAGGGTGGATGTGCCCCCGCTTCTCCTAGCATTGGAAGACATGGAGTTAAAATATCCCGACAATGGAATAAAATGAAATAATTTCCAATAGAAAACGATCCCTGCAGGCTTGGTCTTCAGAACCTGCCATTTCAGATTGAACCGTGACCTCCACTGTTTCCCTGTCATACAGCAGCGACAGTGCCGAGTGCGATCAAGAGCCTGCCGATGCCTCTGCAGAATGAGCTCAGCCTGCAGATGCCCAGCTCCTGAGTAATGTAGGACAAATGCCAGAGCAGCTCCGTTTACTGCTTAGCTGGGGACTTCTTTAAGAGGAGCATGCTTTGGCTAGAATCTTGTATTCAACCATCCAGTAAACCATTTAAGTGAATAAAAAAAACACACAAATAATAACAGGGCCCAAACAAGGTATTAAGAAGATAAGAGATCCTGCCCCCTAAACACAGTACTGTCTACATTCTGCTCTACCTCTTAGGGACCAACTCTAAATATTGAGTTTGAGTGTGTGTATGTTAGACCAGGTTGCCTATAGAAACAAATCCAGGGACATTTATTTATAAGAAAGAGCTTTATATCAAGAAGTAATTAGATATGGAGAAGGCAGCCCAGCCCCGTTCAGCTCAAGTGCATAACCCCATACTTGTCCACAAATCCCTTTTCCAACACACACAGCTGCAGGCCTGTGACCCCGAAAAATGAAGAAGGAAGCAAGATGGTCACAGGCGGTTTCAGAGTCAAGCAGCTCCAAGATCGGTGGAAACACGGCAAGGCGCAACAGCTCTCAGGACTGGGTGGCCCACGTGGGTGGGACCACCTCTTGAGACAGACCTGTTAGAATCCGAACCC
This sequence comes from Tenrec ecaudatus, assembly GCF_050624435.1. Lineage (NCBI taxonomy): Eukaryota > Metazoa > Chordata > Mammalia > Afrosoricida > Tenrecidae > Tenrec > Tenrec ecaudatus. The sequence goes on along the minus strand of NC_134539.1, from coordinate 46,991,067 downwards.
AGGAAGGCAATGTGGCAGAGGGAAAGATCCTCCCTGTTCTTCTCGCTCTTATACAGGAGGTTTATGACATCTGGCTGAGATTCAATTGACAAGTTTGACTCCACCCCTAGTAAGGAGTGTCAAGTTGACATAATCCCCAACTGCCACTGTATGTGTGTGTGTGTGTGTGTGTGTGTGTGTGTGTGTGTGTTACAATGAAACTCTACTAATAGGAGTCTTGGTGGTGGTGTGGTTCCGAGCTGTGTTGCGATCTGCAAGGTGAGTAGTTCAAACCCACCAGTCAGCTCCATAGGAGTAAGAAGAGGCTTTTTACTTCCAAGAAGAATTACAATCTCAGAAACTTGTAGGGGCAGGTCTGCCCTGTTGTGTAGGGTCTTTATGAGTTGGCATCAACTCGATGGCAATGAATTTTTTTAGTGAGCGAAAGCAGTTGCCTGTTTTTCTCACTGTTCAATAGCCAATAGCTACCATAATCCAGAAGAATAGCAAACACTCCGTAAAAACGGGTTGAAAAAGTGAATGTGTTCTCTGTGAATGAATGGATGGACACATTCCTTCAAGGCAACTGCTCTTGCCTGTGCTTGTGTCATAACATAACTCCAGTCATGTTTACCGTAGACATAAATTTTCTTATGTGTTTCGCCACTGAAATGACATGAAAGCACTTTGTAAGGGACTCCAAATACACTTTACGTATTCCTCGGGCTCCTTAACTTGGCCTACCCTTGAAATATTAGTGTCCCCGTTCTCTCGGGAATATCATCTCATCCGCACTGCAAACACTCAAACCAGACTTCCTTCCCTCCTGACCTCCAGAGCTGGGTTTCTGCCCAGCCTCTCCATAGCTGCACTCAGAGGGCTCAGAGGAACCTCACGCTCACGTGCCACCTGCGGAATTACACCATTCACCCTTCAAATCTGTTCCTTCTCAGGCACTCTGCCCTGGGTTGCCACCCTCACTGTTGGTGTCTTTGACAGGCCATGGTTACGGCCACTGTTAGTCCATCTCATGGAGACCATTCTCTTTTCAGTTGACCCTCTACCTCTTCCTCCATGTCCTGATCACATGTCCAAACTATGTGAGGCAAAGGTCCCTCATCTGGTTTGTAAGGAGCATTCTGGCTGACCTTCCAAGGGAGATTGGTTTGTTCTTCTGTCGGCTCATGGAACGTTCAATATTCTTCGATGGGGACCACACTTCAGATGCATCCAGTCTTCCTTATTCATTGTCCAACTTTAACACACACATGCATGTGTGTGTGTTTAAAAAAAGTAAAGAACAATAATGAAAATATTGTTTTTAGTAGCTACTATGCTTAGTGAATAAGATGCCACTCTCTCTTCAACGGTAAACTGTTTTCTAGTTCAGTGCCTCTCGACTAAGGTGCCAGGACATACCATGACTGGCTTAGAGGGTGGCCTACCTCCATACCAATCCTCTCTGCCCTGAGGAGTCCAGGGACCAAGGTCAAGGGCTCTTAGACTTGAGTATGCTCATCTGTTTACCCCCACTCTTCCATGCATGCCCTGGAAAGGGTCCAGAAGAACTGTTGTTGTCTTCAGTGCCCCAAGTCTCATGAGTTCTCCCCACATTTAATCACCACCGCAGTTAACATTCACCCAGGTGACCCTAATGTACAGCAAGATCCTAAATGAATCACTGGCTTTCATTCAATTAAACATCTTAGTGTTTAGGGAATTAGATAGGTTTTGTTGTGGAGCCAGAATCTAGAATGTTGTGGTGAAATGTAACTGTCTCCCTAATCCTTTCATTTACAGGTGATACTTCGGTTGACGCAGCATGAATGCTGGAAATAGACTCTCAGTTCAATGCTCTTGTGCCCTCGGCATGACATCTTTATGATCTTCTTTGAAAAGAGAACTTTTATTTAGACAGAATGTATATTGATTAGGGAGCCCTGTAGATCTGTCGGGTAAGGGCTGAACTACTAACTACAAGGCTGGTGATTCCAATCCACTGGCTGCTCTTTGGGAGGAAGATGAGAGTGTCTGCTCCATAAAGATTTACAGCCTCAGAAACCCTATACAGAGGCCACTGTGAATCAGAATCAACCTGATGGCAGTGGGCGTGGTACATGGATTGTCCATTAACAAAACTAAATGCAACATGCTTGGACTCTTTCACACTAGTTAATAGAGCTTTGTTGTCTTTGCTTCTTGATATCTACTTTCCAGACTGAATCTGTCATCAATTAACTAATTCTTAAATGGTTTATTTTTAAATTCAAGCAATTATTAAATTCACGTTTGGCCTTGAATTGAGAAAATAAATGTTTTCATTTTATCCCCATTAGTATGTTTTTCTTTGGCAGAACAATGCATTTTTGGCCTTTGTTTCAACTCTCAAAGCGTGAACCATCATTTTGAAATAGAAATAGTTTATTTTACATTTAAGGATGTAAATGGAGCTATGGTGAACACAAAAGGCAAATCTGTGGAAGGAAAAGGCCACTAGAACAGGGACCACATGTTGGCGGGGGGCGGGGGGGGATGCGGGGTCAGGGGTGTGGGTGTGGAGGATAGTTTAGGCTCAAGGGTTTAGGGGAAAACACTGGCCTGTGGAGAGCATTGCTCACCTTTGGACAGCTTGGGCCTTTCGAAGTCAGACCAAGCACAGGTCCAACACTGTCCATCGACATTCAATGAACTTTTTAACATTTTAATATAAATCCGCTTAGTCAAAAGTGACACTAGTAAGGAATGCTTTATAGAAGCTGATCATTGAAATATTTTTGTGTACAGTCTAACTTAGGTTTAATAATACATATGATAACCACATAGCTAGTGAGCACTAACTTTCTGAATGTTGTCAGACTGCACAAATAGGTAGGACTCAAGTCAAAATATACCCACCTGTTTATGGAACCTCTCTTAGTCCATATTCATCACTTTCTCTCTTTTAATTTCCCATTCACCTCTCACCCCACCCCCTTCCATTAAATTCTTTGTTAGCTTGGGCCTCCCCAGTGGATCTATTTCTATGACCTTGCACAAGGGCAACTACCTTAAATGCAATCAATTTGCACTTCAGACCTAATGGAAACCTCTGTAGCAGGGGGTGGGGGTGGGGGATAGGCTGCTCAACCTGAAAGCTCTCCACAGTGAACACTTTTTTAGGACAGCCTCCTGCTGGGCAAGGGAGCTGAGCCGGAGATCACACACAACCTACAAAAGCGGATGCCCACTTTTTTATAATTGTTTCTGCTTTTGAAAGAAAGAAGACCTTTCATGGTTTCTAGTGCTATCTTTATATGATGACTCACATGCCTTTTTTGGCCTGTACTTTCCTTTGTCAATCAGTCCTGCTTCTCCAACTGTTTCTGCTGCTTCGCCAAATGGCGTCTGGTATGCAGCTTGTTCCTGGCATAAATGAAGGTGATCTAGTGGTGGTTATGCCAGGATCCCTTGCATTATTCAGGTTTGGGCTCAATGTTGGGCTTCCTGGGCCTAGGCCCTCTTAGACCCTGAGACATCCTGACCAAAGCAGACAGGTGAGCTAATTCAGCTCTACTTCTTGCCTACGCCACAATCACGCAGGTTATCTTGGCAGGATGTTTAGAGTGTCAGGAGTTGAACTAAACTTCCATTAGCTGCCACTTCGCTGTCCTCTAGTTTCTTCCACCAGTGCCCCTGACTGTTGACCCAACTCTCTCTTGTCAGCCATCTCTTCAGGAAGGTTGGGCTCTCTCCCATTGACTGGTCTGCCACATTCAGCTTAGATTTCAATGCCATCTGAAAGGAAGGCCAACATTGCCATGCTATCCCATCAGGAACACCAGGTATCCCATCAGGAATTAGTCCCTAAGCCAAGTCAACTCTGAAATCCAGACTCCCCGTGGCTGCTGCTTCTTTCCTTCCCCAGCACATTGCTAAAGTTCCCACAACTGGTGGCCAAATATTGGCCATTCTATTGTCTAGATGTGGACCGTTGTCTCATTCTTTACTCTTCCCAGCCCCTACTTCTACTGACATTGTTGTAATCATTGCCTTCTCAAAGAGAGAAAGGCTTTTGATGAGGCAGCATTTATTTCTTTTCTTTCTTATTAGAAGATCATCTTATTGGGCCTCTTACAACTCTTATGACAATCCGCACATCCGTTGTATCAGGCATAGTTGTATATATGTTGCCATCATCATTTTCTAGACATTTACTTTCTATTGAGCCCTTGGGATCAGCTCCTCTCTTTTCTCTCCCTCAGCAGTTGGTATAAGATATAAAATAATAATAATCTATAATTTATCAAAGCTTTCATTACTTTGAACTTCTTAGCAATTGCTAAAAATGTCCTCCTTCCCCCTTGCCCGGATTAAAAGTTCACCATGACCTGGCTTTCTCCTTGGAGGGAGGAGTCTTCTCAGGTTCCCACCTGCCCAGAGGTGTCAGATACAGCAAATAAAAATACAAGATGCTCATTTACATATGAATTTCAGATAAATTATAAGTGCTTTTTAGTATAAGTATGGTCCATGCAATATTTGAGGCATACCGTATATACTTGAGTATAAGCCGACCCAAATATCAGCCGAGGCACCTAATTTTACCACAAAAATTGCATTTAAAATGTTCTGAAAGACCCGACTTATACACGAGTATATACTATATATATTAAAACATCATTCATTATGTAAAATTAGATGAAAAATAGGCATCGTATAGGACATATTTATATGAATCTGTTATCTATTATTTCTCTGAAATGCAATTTAAGTAAGTGTCGTGTATTTAATCGGGGTATCCTATGCCAGTCTAATGAATGTAATCCAAACAATAAATAATTAACGTTTCCTCATTGGTCCTTGACATTGAATTCATTTTTCCCATGGAGGACTGGAAATGTGGATCATATTCAAATTATGGCTACCTTTGAGAAGAATGGGAATTCCAGAACACTTCATTATGCTCATGTGGAATCTCTACATGAACCGGGAGGCAGTCATGCAAACAGAACAAGGGAGTACTGCATAGTTTGAAATTAAGAACGGTGTGGGTCAGGGTATATCCTTTCACCATACGTCCTCAGTCTGTTTGCTGAGCAGATACCCAAGAAGCTGGACTATATGGAGACGGATGTGCCGTCAGGACTGGAGGCTGGCTTACTAACCTGTCATACGCAGGTGAGGCTGAAAGTGAGAACTGGAAGGCCTGCTGATGGAAGTCAAAGAATGTGGCTCTCATGGATTACAATTCATTGTAAAGAAAACGAACACTTCACAACGACAGTAATAGACCACATGATAGACAACGAAGATAATGAAGTTTGCAAGAATTTATTTTTGCTTGGATCCACAGGCAATGCCCACGGGAGCAACAGCCAAGAAATTAAACAATGCATTGCGTTTGGGAAAGTCTGCTGCAAAACACCTCTTCAACGTGTCCGAAAACAAAGGTGTCATTTTGAGGACTGAGGAGCACCTGATGCAAATCATGGAATTTTCTGTTTCCTCGTGTGTATGCAATGAATAAGGAAGACCAAAGAATCACCGATGCGCTTGAGCTGTGAAGTTGGCAGAGACCATTGACTAGACCGTGCACTCCCAGAGGGGCAGATCTGTCTTGGAAGTGCAGTAGCATGTTCTCTAGAGGAAAGGACGGCGAGACTTCATCTCACGTATTTTGGACGTGGATGTATTATCAAGAGAGATTGATCCATGGCAAAGAACATCATGCTGGCTGACATACAGGGTCAATACTCAAGAGGAAGACCTGTATCCAAATGGATGGCCCCTGGCTGCAACAAGAGGCCCAATCATGTCAATTGTGAGGACCGGGCAGTGTTTCCTTCAGCTCTACATCAAGCTGCTCTGAGTCGGAACTGACAAGAGGTCACCTAACGCCAACAACCAACAAGATGGGGCATTGGAAGAGCTCTGGTGGCCCGATGGGTTAAGCATTAGACCTTGTCCATAGGTTGTGGCTTGAACCCACCAGCTTCTCCCCAAGAGAAAGAAGAGGCAATCAATCTGCTGCTGTAAAGATTTCCAGCCTTGGAGATCCCATGGAGCAGCCATCCTCTAGTCTATCCCATGGAGTCATTGACTCAACAACAGGGAGTTATGGGGGACTGGAAGGTCAACAGGTTTCATGTGCAGGCATGGCTTGATTCGTGTGGTTTTTCAAATCCTCGATAGTGAGATGTAAGAAGACATGAGACTAAAGACATGAAATAAAGAGCAGAGCGTTCTGACAAGCAAGGATCCAAAATAAAAATCCTCTCCTTTTCCATATGTTTCCACGATGCTCACTCCTAAAATGACATCATGGAACAGCTTTGGCTTCTTTAGAATCTTACTTCTGTCTTGGCTGACAGAAGAATCACTCACATAGGAAACGATCCAGACAGTTCTTCAGTATTTCCCAGCTCCAGATGCTGAACCGTTTTAGTCATTCAAGTCAACCTGGCAGGAAAACTCAGGCCCAGCTGTCTACTTAAAACACTTAAAAATCACCTGGGCACCATACACGTGGTAATAAATAGAGAAAAGCGCATTCACTTAACAAAGTTGGCTAAAATGGGCATTCTGTGACCTATTATTCTGAGAAGGGTCGGCACTGCATAAAAGTGGTCTGTAGTGATCTCACCCTGGAGACATTTCCAATCTTCTAGGCCGCACAGGCAAAGGACACAGAAGAAGGGAGGCGGGAGTACGCTGTCCTCAAGAGTTCAGGGTAAGAGTTGGGCCTCTTGTCCTAGTGGGGACCTAGAGAGAACCCGTTCGAATCATCGGAATCCACATCTACTGAGGAGTGGGCTGGGGATCATTTTACCCCACTCCTCAGATTTTTCCCTTTCCTGCCCAGGTTGTCAAATTCCCATCCCCCCACCCCTCCCCCCTCTTTGCCCTGCTTGCTTCCCTGCCTGACTGCGGAGGCTTGTCTTCTTGCTCCTTTGTGGACTTGCCAGAACACAAACAGTGCCCGGGTCTCCCCTGCTACGATCCGTTGCGATAACCTGAGTTAGGCCTCAGGGTCTAGAATTTGGGGGGGAATTATAAGACAGTATATCCTCCTTTACACCGGTCTCCAGAAACTGTCATTTTTAGGATAAGAAATGTAGTACTGTATTTACTGACTTTGTGTGCCTTGTCGAGCTTCACTAACCCACGGGAGTGTAGAGCCTCCATCCCAGCCAAACCTTCAGAAGCACGTACTACCTCTGAGGGTAACCTTCTATAATATAGATGAGAAGGAGACAAAGGCAACTGCAGGGATTATTTAAGCACTAGGGACATGGATTCTTTGTCTGAAGGTAGCATTAAGCAAGTCCTTCTGAAAGGGATGTGGTGGCTCTGAGCTGAGGATGGGCATTTCTGAAGAAAGACAGAAGGCAGGTGGGGGACTGGGGTACATTTATTGAAGAGGGTCCATGTGTAGAAGTACGAATAGTGACGAGGCGCCCTTGGGAATGGACGCGGGATGGGCTGGATGCGTGTGCTGATGTCCATCCCTCCCAGCCAACATTTCGCCTCTAACAGTGGCACCCATATTGTCCTTTGTCAGACAGGCGGAAATGAATCGGAGAGGAATTGATGTCAGATCACTTTTGTTCCAAGCCTCTTTCTTTTGACCATGCTGTCTGATCACTCCCTGATGTCTGAGTCCTGAGCTAAGTTTCCTGTAAGGTTTTCCTTAGCTGCCTAGCTGTCATGTGTCTTCCCAGGGCCTGGACGCTTAGCATGAACGCCAGCCCCTGACTACATCATTGCCATTGTGATAGTTTTCTGCAAGATCCTGCTTTGAGGCAAGGAGAGGAGCATCAGTCGTTGAAGGTGGTCTGATCCTGGGAGGTGGCTGTCTTCAAGTGAGAATGATTCCTAGAGACTCTGCTGAGAGCTGCCAGCCTCCAGAATTCCCAGTAAGGAAGGTGGGAAGAGGAGTTGGGAGGAATGGGAGCTTGGGAAGGTGCGTAATAAATGGTTGTCATTCTCTTTGCTAGTAAATCATTCTTGTTAAATCAGCTAGTGACTTCTCTTCCTCCAAAGTCCTGTCCTCCTCAGTGCACACATGTAACACCATCCAGCCATAAATACCCATTGGGATGGTTAGGGAAACAGATGTGGAAATGCTCGAGCAAAGGGAGACTGATGAAATTGGCATGAGAACATTATTTTAAGAGGTGTTAGTGGATAATTTTAGGATGGAGGAGATAGTAAAATCATAAAATAAAATAAAAAGATCGATTGTACCGATCTGCTGGAGATTGCAAGAACTCCCAAACTACAGCCCTTAGAGACCCTTCAGTCCAGGAACGGAACCCACACTGGTGTCAAATCTCAGTCTATAAGGTGACCAGTAGCACCAGAGAGATACGCACTCTTTAGATCAACCATGCAGGATCAAAAGAGCAGCATTTGGCCAGAAATCAAGTGCAGACGGCAAGAAGGACTGGGCGAGAAGGACAAATGGAAGGAGTCCACACTGGTAGGCCGGAGAAAGCGTGGTGTCCCATTGTGCAGATGGTGATCAGCGTCCCAAAGCACCATGTGTGCGAGTAGCTGAATGGAGACCTGATTTGCCCTGTAAACTGTCACCCAAATCACAACAAAAAGTTGTGTGTTTTTATTTTTTTAAAGAAAGAAAGGAACAGGGGAGAGATTCAAGGTGAGAAGACCAGAGGCTTTCAGAGTAACCTTGGCTTGTAATAAAGAGCGCTCCCAGACCATGGCTGTGAAAATGGAGCAGGCCTGACACGTTCTAGGGCGAGAGTGAGGGGTTGCTAATGAACAGCCTGCGGCAAGGAAAGGAGGGGGCGAAGCACAATATCCGCCGCACTTCGGAGCCGCGGGGCCTCGGCGCTCGGCAATCAGTGTTAGCTGGACACTAATAACCTTTTGTGGGGAGAGGTCACTAAATCCGTCTTGGACGTGAAACATCCTCCGGACACGTGGAGATAGGATCATGAAGAAACAGATTGGCAATTTGCCTAGTTAATAAGAGCAACAGTTTTATGTCTAAAAACCCTTGATTTTAAATACGATAAAGACCAGATCTCTTTAATACTTCATTTGCAATTATTCTTAAATAAACTTATTTTTAGAGCAAACTTTTTATCATGACCATACATGGAAATTCAATGCAGGCCATAGTAGAAGACAACTATAGCATATATTTCATATGTTTATAAAGTAAAGCATGTATTCAGTGTGGCATAAATAACTTAAATCTCAATATAACATACTAAATAGATAATGATCAATCATATACTGCCCAAAAATAATATTCCCCACCATCTGATAACAACTATACTTTAGAAAACACTGGCTTAGATAGTTCTCACCCCTTGTCCCATCTCCTCCCACCCCAACCTCCACTTTCAACTCCATCTCTTTGATCTGCAGAGCAATCCCTGGGAAAGGGAAGGCCAAAAGGAAGCAGCCATGCTGCCTTCAAGTGTTTGAAGAGCTGCCAAGGAGAGGAGGAGGGGTACATTCCATCAATGCCCGCTGTGTATGTTTGGCACTGTGGCAGTTGGTTAAAATACATTATTTTGTTCAAACCCCACAATAACCCAGATGATAGGAATTCTTATCTTCACATCAAGGACCCAAGGTTCTGAGAGATTCTGAACCATCCGGCTCATCCAGTAGCAGAATGAAGTCAAGACCGAGACCTCTGTCCAGTTGTTTACACCTCCTGGCCCACCTGAGAGGGAAGAGGTCTAGTCTTTGTTGCCTTAGAAAGCAGAATTACGGCACTGCGTTCCTTTAAAAAAATCACTTATATGAGACCAAATGGTCAATAGGTGCTTTCATGTAAAGATGAGAATGTAGGGGACAGGGAAACTAGATTGATGGAAAGAGAACAACCAGAATAGAAATCTTGAGAATGTTCATTCAGGTACCTAGGCTCAGGATCACCTAGAGAGGAAGCCACAGAGGGTAATCCCACTGAATGAGAGGTAGGCATGAGACCGCTAAGCCCCTTAGGCCTTAATGTTCCATAACTCTTACGTTTGGGTGGTTCACTGTGTTAAAAACATCCAAATGAAAAGTTGTTGGTTTGTTTGAATGTCGTCAGGACATTCAACAATATGTTGGGACACCTCAATCTTTCTGCAAACCACATTCTTTTTGGCGGCCTTTATTTATTTATTAGGGATCACACAAAAGACAAGAGGCATCAAAACAATCATTTCCAGGTGGACTTGAAATCTGAGCTGTTTGAAAATATGTATGTCACTGAAGGCTGACAAGCCTCTGGTGATCAGGAGAACGTATTCCATAAGTCTACCAATACCACCTGAATAGAGAGAAAACTGCCTTATTATAAAGAACTACATTGAGGTGTGACTGTACATCAGCTCAATGTTTAACAAGAGGCTTTCAGATTAGCCTTCTCTTTTGCTGTATGTACTACCACTGTCTGTGAGCTAACACATGGATAATGTCTTAGCGAATTGTTTAGCAACTTTATTTTAACTACTGTTTAAGCAAGGAGCTTGTATGGGCAGTGGATTATTTAATGTGGTTCTTCTAGGCCAAAACTCTTAACTCCCACCCAAGGATTTAATCATGCATGGGTTTGGTAAGAAGGTTGGGGAAAATACTGATAGGATTCACCTGTGGGTAATTGTGAACAGGATTGCCTGGAGCGCCATTATGCTGCCTATAAAATGAGCACTCTGAGAAAGCAGGCGGAGAGGTCTCATTACATTAAGAGTCAGGCATGGGACACACCCTCTAGACCTGAGAGTGTTATGCAGCAAATCTCCTGGATTCCGAGCACAGCTAGGACAGAACAGGAGCAGCAACAGGACCAGGATCCAGAAGATGAAATGGAGTGGTGGACTTCCCAGGCCATAGAACAAATAAAGCTAAGTGCTTGTTTTTGCGGGAGGCTGGCTTGTGGAGAAGGGAGCCTGTGGGCACGTAATTGGGGAAGCTGACTCATAGAAGTGGAGCTAAGTGTCCTCAGATTGAGGTTTACAGAGGAATGGTATGCCCTTTACGGCAGTTATTAGCAGACGTGGTAGAACATTGTAACCTGTCCTGATAAACAGCTATCCTGAGCATTTATCATGGCTATGACAAGCTGCTAGTTTCCTTAATATGTGTTTTAATTGTGAATTTAGTGTGTGGGTTCTTTATAGCCATTCCAATGTATATTAAAAACTAGAGAGATAATATAGAGAATATTACTTACAACTGCACACAGAACTTCCTAGTAATTCTGAGATGAGGCAGGGTAGCAACAATGAAACATAAAACTTTCCTCTAGTTCTTAAATACTTCCTCCCCTGCCCCCCACTATCATGATCCCAATTCTACCTTACAAATCTGGCTAGACCAGAGGATGTACATAGGTACAGACAGCAACTGGAAACACAGGGAATCCAGGACAGATGACTCCTCCAGAACCAGTGGTGAGAGTGGCAATGCCTGGAGGGTGGAGAGAATGTGGGGTGGAAAGGGGGAACTGATTACAGGAATCTACGTATAGCCTCCTCCCTGGGGGAGGGACAGCAGAGAAGAGGGCAGGGGGAGATGTCAGACAGTGTAAGATATGACAAAATAATAATAATATATGAATGATGAAGGGTTCATGAGGTAGGGGGGAGTGGGGAGTGGGGCGAAATGAGCAGCAGATATTAAGGGCTCAAGTAAAAGGCAAATGTTTTGAGAATGATGATGGCAACAAATGTACATATGTTCTTGACACAATGGATGTATTCATGGATTGTGATAAGAATTGTACGAGCCCCCAATAAAATGATTAAATAAATATATATATATATATAATTAATCATATATATATATGAAACTCTTTTCTTATCTATTTTACTGGGTAAACAAGTTCAAATTTTCCATGTTCAGGCATTTTCAGTTCTGAGGCAGAAAGAACCCTTTAAAGGCACCGGTTTTATGTGAGTTTCACACACAAGCATGAATACACAAGGGTGTATCTGTGCATGCACACCACAGGGATAGCTCAGAAAATCAACACTCGTTTGAAATAAAGCATTAATAAAAAGCAAAGGTAATAAGATGCCATTATGTTGCTCTCTCCTGCTCTGAGAGACTGCTGAGGTCCCAGCTATTGGTCAGGCTACCATGAGCTCACTAAAAACCCTGATAATTCCCACAGAAGCAACCTGGGTGTTCTTGGGCTCCGCTGCATCACTCCAGTCTCTGCTTCCATCTTCCCACAACTCTGTGGTTTTCTCATTAGAATCTTAGTCATTAGAGTTAAGGTTCACCTAAATAACACATGATAACACCTCGATATCCTTAACTGGGTCACAGTGGTAGAGATTCTTTTTCCAACGATGATCACATTGGCATGCATTGGAGATGAGGTTATGGGCATGTTTGGGGGCGGGGTGGGGCCGAGCCCTGGTGGCGTAGTGGGTTGCCCATTGGGCTCCTAACAGCAAGGTCAACAACAGCTCGCTCCACAGAAGGAAGATGAGCTTGTCAAGAGTTACAGTCTTAGAGACCAACAGGAACTGTTCTACTCTATCTTATAAGGTCACTAGAAGGCTGAATCAACTCTATGGCAGTGAGTTTTGAGTGTGAGGGGCAGCGCTAGCAGCAAGAGTTAAACCCAGGATGGGTTATAGCTACCTGGAGGATTTTTCTTGTTTTATCCAAATGGGATGTGTTTTTCTACTTAGCACAGAGGTACCTATGAATCAGTAGACACACACCATGACCATTTTGGCAAAAATCCTTAAGACCCTTTGTTCATATGTCCAAGTTCTGTTAGCTTTTTGAGGCTATCAGAGGCTTTAGCCTATACCTAGGCCCCTGACAGCCTTCTATGCTCCTGATATCTCCTGAGAAGTAGATAGCAGGTGGCCAAGGTTTGAAATAAGGCTGGTCTACTGAGTCTGGCTGAACTCAGGCATAGGAACAATTGTGAGGATGATGTAGGACTGGGTGGTGCTTTGTTCTGTTGTGCATAGGGCTGGTGTGGGTCAGAACCATCCCCATGGCACCTAACAAAAACAACTGGGTCAGGAGAGGGGAAGACAGGTCGTGAGGGGATGGGCTTTGCTTGGCCAGGGGCAGTAGTAGACGGCACTGAGGGAAAGTCGTGGGTAGCCCTAAGCCATCCTAAGCAGTGACCCAGGTGAGAAAGCAGTCCTGGGAAGAGTCACCCAATGGACTCAAATCAATGGCAGCAATAATGCAATGACAGCTGTCTTGGGAAGGGCATGTGGGATGCAGAAGAACACATAAGGTAAGAAGGGGCTGGTATCAAAGCAAGATACTATTCAAGCAAAGCCTCATTCAGGCTCTAACATCAGGGCCAGATCCACAGTGAAAGGAACCAGCTATAAGGCCCTGGAATGTGGCTTCAGAACTTCCTTCCATGTTGTCACTGTTGTTAGTTACCTGACTCATAACAACTCTCTCTCTCTCTCTCTCTCTCTCTCTCTCTCTCTCTCTATTATATATATATATATATATATATATATATATATATATAATCTCAAAATTAAGCATTGTCTGGTTTAGTTCCATCTTCTTAATCACTGGTATATGAAGGGGCTTCAAAAAGTTCGTGAAAATCATCATCTTCTAGTTCATTTTTCCGTGAACTCTTTGAAACCTCTGCATGGTTGGGTCCATTGTTTTGGTTATTGGGTCAACCCATCTCATTGTGGGTTCCCCTCATTTTCCAAAGCATGATAACCTTTTCTAGTTACATTGGTCTAGTCTGATCATGTGTCCAAAGTAAGCAAGTCTAAGTCTTACTCTTCTCAGTTCTAAGGAGCACTCTGGTTGGAGTTCTTCTAACTTGAGTGTATAAGATTGATTTGTTCATTCTTTGGGCAGCCCACAGGATATTCAGTCATCATAGACAAAGTCAATGTCTCCTCCATTCATCCTAATGCTTACAGGTCCAGTTGTAACGATTTTCATTTTCTTCATGTTCAGGTGTAATTAATAGTGGTAAATAACTCTTACTAATATCAGGATGTCTTTGGGGATGCAAGCAGCTCCGTCTGGAGCGAAATAATAAAGGATTGGACAGCATGCGTCAGGTAGAGGCTATTTAGCCGACCCCTTGTTGTAATCAAGTACACAGAATGGGTGGTCTTGTCATTCGTGACCAATCTTCTGTCTGTCCAAGTTCATCCATGCCAAGATATTGTCCAGCCCTCTGTATTACCCTGCCCAACTTCCTCATCTCCTTTTGGTTGGTACCATCTCCTACCTTGCCCCAAATCTAGACTTCAACTGCCTATTGCTAGCAATGAGAGAGTCACGGGAGACGTTACAAAGCACACAAGCCTTTCCTGGAGGATTTCCAGTATAACTAAAGTAGGAAACAATCAGTAACCTGTGGTGATCATATTTTTGGACACTCTGCCACGGGTATAAGGAGTAAGAATAGATATTCAATGACTCTCTAAGAATGTTCATGTGTAAAAGGGCTTGCCCAGATTGATTTCAGAAAGCAAACCCCAATTCCATTCCAGGAATTGTATGGCCATGCAAATTCCTTGACAGCTAAATAAAAACTTCTGGGAACCTAATAATAGAGTCTTGATGTTGCACATGTTTTACAGTGTTTATATTTAGGAAGCATTTTCCACTCCAAATGATCGTCTGCCAAGACTAGCACATTCCGATAGATTTTGTCTTATGATGCTTGATGCTTATTTGATCGTTCCCCAAATTATCATTGCCATAGAATTTAGGTTCTACAATAAAAATATGAGGAGTGAACTCAATATTTGGTCTTTAGTCTGTCTGCATGTGAAGGAGATTTATTGAAGGCCTACTGTCTGCAGTAAGTAAAGCCAGACTTTGAGGAAAACAGGCTTGTGCTTGTGATATATGACAGACTTGTTTAGAATTAGTAAGCTATATGGCCAGAGAGGACAGAGGCAAGAGAAAAGGCTTTTCTGATATGTAATAGTGTTGACAATAGGAAGTAGATAGACCCATCCACTCACTGCCATCCAGTCTATTCTCACTCGTGGCAACATTGGGGGGTCAGGGGGGAGGCAAATGGTTCATGTACTTGATGACTAACCAAAAGATTGGGGTGTTTGAGTCTACCCAGAGACATTTCCAAAAAAAAGATGAGAAGGTTTAGTTGTGAGAAAACACTCCATGAACCCCCTAGGGAGCATAGTTCTACTCTAGTAGACATAGGATGTCCATGTGAATTGCAGTTAGCTCAAGGGGAACTGGTTTATAGGCTCTTGCACAGAGGGAAAAAAACGAAGCTACTATGAAGAGATTGGGCAATGATACAGCAATTTAAAGAAGGAAGCAAATCGAGTAAGGGAGAAAGTTGGAATCTTCTCTTCAGTGGGTCATGGGCAAAGAGTTATGGCAGTAAAATGAAAGGAAGGGCACTGGTGTGTGTGTGGGGGGGGGTGATTCTACATATTATTAATCAGTGGTCATGTCTCTCATCTGTGTAAGGGACACCAGTCTATCTAGTTCACTAAGCTAGGATGAACTTTGAATGAGATCATAAATGACACAAGTAGTCACTTCCTAAATGCCTACAGGATCAAGAGAGATGGATCTTGGAGATCTTTGGGGATGAAAATCACCTTGCCTTGCTGACTGTATCAAACAAGATTCATAGTTGCAAGTAGAGAAATTGATTGTGGAAGAAAATGAATTGGTTACAAAGGTCTTCATTTGTTCACCCAGTTTCTGGGGAAATTGGAGAATAGGCTTGGAAGAGAAATGCGAGCAGGAGATGTGGCCGCATCCAGGGTCAGGGCCAAAATAAAGTTCCACATGTGTCCCACAAGAACACCACCACAGCTAAGCACTGCAGAGCCGTGCTTGGCACTGCTTCTATTACCTGGATACAGACACTGTCCCTGGATTTCAGATCGGACACTGCCGCCACTCCCATCTGCCATCACAGTGGATGATTCACTGTCCCTGTTGCTTTGCTTGCATCCCTAGTGCCTGACTCAAACTCTGGGTCAAGTTGGCCAAGTCTAGTGACATACCTATAACCCACTTGTAATGTAAGTAAATATCTGATGCCTCCTATAATGAGGGGTGGCTGTGAATAATGGACTCATTTAATCCAATTCTATACAATAAGTGCTATTATTATTTTCTTATTATAGATGAGAAAGTAGTCACAGAGAGATTTTGGAATGCATCAGAGTTAGATTATGCAATTAAAGATGCACAGTAAAGGGTAGAGCCAAGATTTAAACCCGGGTCATCTGTGCTCTTAACTACTATGATGCATTTGAGAGAGAAAAAAGAGAGAGAAATATCATTGTATTTAAATGGACACTTCTGTCTCCTCTTGGTAAGTCATAGAAAGGTGTCGAGCATTAGATGTTGTTGACACGTCTCAGAATATGGGTTCTTATAAGACATTGTTCCACTCCACAATGAACAAGTAGGTACAGAAGGGAAGAACAAATTGTTAAGTAAATGATTGTGAAAAGTGACCCAGAAAGATGAGTACCCTTGAAGGGTGGGCAGGATTCCTCAAAGTAATAGAATCTAAAAAGGGACCATTTTCAATAAGTTTGCTCAAAAGTGTCAAATTTGCTGAGAAGCCAAAGAAAATCCCAGAAAATATGGGAATAGTCCTGGGACATAAACAATCACATTCAAAAACACAGGCTTAGAAGTAAAAAGGTGACTACCTGGAAATAGAGATATGTGAAATCATCGTTGAGTTGACAGCTATGCCAGGTGGTCTTCATTTTCCAGGTAAACAAGAAGTGAGGTCAAAGGACGGATACCCACAATCACAGATGGGGTCTGCAGACCCAGTCATCGTTTGCTCCACTTTTCATATATTATCACTTTGACTCACAAAATTCTAAAAGGGAAAGTTCCATTTATGACCATTTTTATTTTTTACGTTTAAAATGTTGGGAAGGTCTCAAACCTGTTAGATGCTGAGCTCTATTTGAGGCCCACACCCATGTGTTCAATGAGCTTATTGACTCTCAGCAGGTGGACACTGGGGCTAAGGAGAGAGGAATAATTTAAATCAGCCCCTTGAAGACCTGCCAGGAAAAAGGAAAGAGCAGGCTAGTCAGGTCCTCATGAGAGCCAGTAGGAGAGGGAAGGCTAAGCCTAGAGATCTGACCTGCGATGAATGGAGACCGAGAGGTGTGAAGACCTGAGTTGTTAGAAAAGGCCTTCGTAGGCAGGCACTTAGGCACCTCACCACCAAGTTTCCTGTGGCTCTATTGGCCTCCTTCAAGAGTAGAGGTGGTGCATGTATTTAAATATCTGAAGATGTCTCTCACACACACACAAGAATGCACTTCAGAGGACAGCACTAAAGCTACAGCTCAGGGAGAGGGGCACGTCTGATCAGAGCAAGCAGGAGCAAATGAAGAGGGAAGGAGACAGAGTGGAACACATCATGGCCCACCAAACCCCAAGGACGATATTCCTGCTCAGAGCAATCAATACACAGAGAGGATCATAGGGTCAGCTCCACCACAGAACATCCCTCACTGACCCATAGCACTGTGGGGAACAACAGTGTAGGCACAGTGTGGGAATTGTGCCCGATCTGACCCCACCACACCAAGGGAAAACACTAAGGGCATGAAACAGAGCAGCAAGGGAAGCAAAGCAATGAAGTCCCCAAGGAATACCAGAAATAGACTTTGCGGCCAGGGTGTGGCACCCCATCAGACTCAACCAGAAAACACTTCTAAAGGTCAACAAACAAACTATGTATAGGCTTTTCTTTTATTGTCATTTTCTTGTTTTGTTTTGCTCTGTCTTGTTTTTGTGCCTATTATTGACTCTGCATGTCTATCTAGATAAGACAGGTGGGATAAAGAATCTTGAGGAGAAAACAATGGGACTGACAGTTCTGCGGGGGGGGGGGCATGAGAGAGAGGGAGGCAGGGGAAAGGAAGAAGGGTGTCAACAAACCCAGGGACAAGGGAACAACAAGTGATCTAAAATCGATGGTGAGGAGGGCATAGGATGCCTCGTAGAACTTGATCAAGGGCAATGTAACCAAGGGGAATTAGTGAAACCCAAATGAAGGCTGAACATGATAGTGGGACAAGAGGAAAGTAAAATGAAATCGAGGAAAGAACTAGGAAGCAAAGGACATTTATAGAGGTCTAAATACAGGCATGTATATATGTATATATATTTATATATAATGATAGGGAAATAGATCTACGTACATATAATTATATGTTAAGTATTAAGGTAGCAGATGGACATTGGGCTCAAGTACTCCCTCAATGCAAGAACGCTTTGTTCTAATAACCTGGCATTCTGTGATGCTCAGCTTCCCAACATGATAATGGAAGACAAAATGAGTGCATATGCAAATGTGGTGAAGAAAGCGGATCATGCCTGGCTATCAAAAGATATAGCATCTGGGGTCTGAAAAGCTTGAAGATAAACAAGCAGCCATTTAGCTGAGAAGCAACAAAGCCCATATGGAGGAAGCACACCAGCCTGTGTGATCATGAGGTGTCGATGGGATCAGGGATCAGGCATCAATGACCCAGGACAAAAAATCATATCCATGTGAATGAGGGGGAGTGCAGAGTGGAGACCCAAAGCCCATCTGTAGACAATTGGACATCCCCTACAGAAGGGTCACAAGGAAGAGATGAGTCAGTCATGGTGCAGTATAGCACCAATGAAACATACAACTTTCCTCTAGTTCTTTAATGCTTCCTCCCCTCCACTATCATGATCCCAATTCTACCTTACAAATCCAGCTAGACCAGAGCATGTACACTGGGACAAATAAGAGCTGGAAACACAGGGAATCCAGGACAGATAAACTCGTCAGGACCAATAAATAGAGTAGCCATACCAGGAGGGTAAAGGGAAATGGGGTAGGGGGGAGAAAGAGGGAACCAATCATAAGGATCTACATATAACCCCCTCCCAGGAGGGATGGACAACAGAAAAATGGGTGAAGGGAGACAGCAGTCAGTGTAAGACATGAAAAAATAGTAATAATTTATAAATTATCAAGGGTTCATGAGGGAGAGAGGTAGGGAAAGGAGTGGGCATGAGGAACTGATTTAGGGCTCAAGTAGAAAGAATATGTTTTGAAAATGAAGATGGCAAAATATGTACAAATGTTCTTGACACATGGATGGATGGATGGATTTTGATAAGAGCTATATAAACCCCAAATAAAATGATTTTTTTTAAAGATGGGTTCTGTCAGAACCTCCATTTTGCAATAAACATTCTCTGGATGTTTATCATACACACACACACACACACACACACACAGTGAAATGTCTTTTCGTGATGAATTCCATGATCTTTGTTCTCCTAAATATGGTGGCTCTTACCCATTCAAATGGTTACATGTCAATAATGTATACAATTCTATCCATGAATTCACAACCAGGGATCATCTGATTTCAATCATCTGCACATCATACATGTAGATGTAACTCAGAGACCTGGACTGGTTTTAATATGACTTCAGGGGCTAAAGAGTAGGGGCATTTGGAAAACCATGAATTTGAAGTCTTTATAGGTATGCCTACAACCTACTGTGTCTGAGAATCAACTTTCCATTCCAACCTGTACATGCCCCACCCCTTCACCCCCCACCCACAGTAAGCCTACTCCCTAAGAAGTCTTGCCTCCCAGGTGCCAAGAAATGATTCATTCTCATAAAGTTCTCCCCGTGTCATCCTCTCGTGACTAGAAGTTTCCACATGGTTGGTACAAGATATGAAGGCCTGGCCAAGTTGCTTTTCAGAAGTGACCACAATGACCTGAGGATGAGAGTCCTTCGCCAGTGGAGTGGATTCTGTAAAGCACGTCCATTTTACTGGGACTCCCAGTCAGGGCGAGTGTAGAGTGCCCACAAAGCCTACTGATTGAATTTCCTCCCTGACATCAACGTAGAAGCTCAGAGCGGATTAATACACTTTTAGGAAATAAAAGAATATGAGTTTTCTTGTATCCTAAGATTGCATAGTCAAACTAATGCCCTCAGTAGACTAATTAAGCAAAGCATTTTCAAGCTATTATCCAAGTAAGGGATTTCTTTTGCTTCTGGAATTATTATAAAAGGTGTTTATTGCTTACTTGGAATCATTTATGAGTATTAAATGTATGTATCTAAGGTTTCTGTTCATGTAACACAATCATGCTACATTTTCATGCCAACATCATCCCCCTTTCTCTCTGATAATGTTTTTTTAATTTTCATAAATATGTACAATTATTCCTAAAAAATACCTAGCTCACTGCCACAGTGCCAATTCTGACTCATAGTGACCCTCCCTATAGGACAGCATAGAACTGTCCCTTTGGGTTTTTGAGGCTGTAAACATTTGGGGGAACAGAAAGCCTCTTCTTTCTCTCAGGGAGTGGATATAGGTTTGAACTGCTGACCTTGTGGTTAACAAGTCATCTTGTAATCCACTAAACCACCAGGACTCCTTCGTAAGGATATTACATTAGTCATTAACATTCACAAGATGATTGGTCCAATGCTTCCCTTTTTGGTATAGAAAACTGACGCTTCATTGGCCAAAATAACCATTTTAAGACCTGTTCCAAATCTAATGGCAATATTAGAAAAACATATTGCATAAATACATCAGTATGCAATAAAATGTTGAATATATGACAACTGCTCTATATTGAAATTTTCAACAATCAGAAAAATCCTGAAGTTACTAAATGAAACAACCCTAAACTGAAACCCTGGAGCTGTTCCTGATAGACTGGCCCAGGAAAGTATGTTTATGCAAAGTTATAAAATTCTGAATGCATTTTCTGGGAAGGCTGATCTAGATCCCGGCAGCATTGTAAAAGGGAGCTAAAAGAAATGGATAAATGAAAACAGTGTTTTGAATAAATGTTTTTAAAAAAACATGATCATGTCCAAGGATTTATTTTACAGTCATAAAATGTTGTCAATGGTTTTTGCCATCTCCAACTATAATTTTTATGTCCCGGGCTTATATTTATCTCTTAAATTTTTAATACTTCATGCAAGCCTTCCTTAAGACGCTCCATCTTTTCCACTTACAATAAGCCTTATACTAAGCCTTAAACTACGGCTGAGAGTGTATTTCAGCCACAGTTTCCATGCCTACCATATATAATATGCCACAACTAACCCTTAATGTAATTCTAGTCATGTGATTGACTAGAATATGAACAAATATCCCTCTAATATAAATACTAGTGCATATTTGCTAAACATGCTCATAGTTTTGATTTTCCAATGAAAGCCTTCTTTTATTTGGTGTTGAAATGCCAAGTTTGAAAGAGTAAGATGTGGGACAGATAAAATGGAGAAAGGGACATAATAATACATCTGTTTTCTTGGAATAAAAGAGCCTAACCTTCCCCCAAACCCCTGGTGTGATAAGAGTGCATTCTAAAAAGTAGCCCAAGATTTCCAGTGGGGCGTGGAGCCATCACTGTGGACACTGAACTACATTCCAGAGGAATTTTGAGGTCACCGGACAGTGGTATTCAGAAGGCCAGCAGGACCATTCAAAGTGTTTCAATGATAATTTGAAATGTATTTACCTGTCACTATCTGGATTGCATCTATAGGAAATGCTTACATGTCTTCCTTTCCATCTGGTATAATTTTGGGGGGGGCTTAAAAATATTAGAGATCTAGATTTTATCAGATCCATACACAAAACAAATTTAAAAAGCAGTCATATAAAATAGCAGCTCCAAGTCACTTCCTCAAGTTTCATCTTCCCAAAAGCTGGCTCGAATCAGTTGGCCTCATTCTTGGATGCCTCATCAAAGTTCTCCACAAGATCTGGAACCTCATCATCATCATCATCTTCTCCTGTAGCGAGTGGGGCCTTTCCATCCATAGATTGTTTTAGCAGTGCTTCAGCCAGTCTCCTTAAGCTAGTCAGGCTGTCTGCGCCCAGCTGGTTCAAGATGCTGGGGAGCATCTCTGTCAGCTGCTTGGTCTCAGCCTGGCCGGTGATGGTGATGGTGTTCCCAGCCAGTGATGCTTGGACTTTGGGGTTGTTAAAGTGGATCACTGTTCCCTGGTTTGTAAACATATTCACCTCTTCAATACCAGAGATATTGTTGACCCCGAGCTTCTTTAAGGAGCACTGCAGTTTTTGGTCATCTGCCGTGGCTGTTCTGGGAACCACCTTCTTCTTTCTGCGGGCAGTTCCTGTCCCACCAATGCGCACTCGTGCCTCCAGTTTGGCGAGTTTCTCTTGATTCATGATCATCTCTTTCATCTTGTTGGAGCGGACGGGGGGCTAGGGCTGGCGCTCAGGGGGTCTTTGGCAGACCAGCTGAGATTAGGTGCACACACTTGGGGATGCCTCTGGTATAATTTTTAAATGTATAATAATTGTTCACAGTTGAGATTAGAAGAAACCGGGAGACATCAGATGGAAGTAAAAATCCTCCCTGATCCCATGATTGGAAAGAGTCCTCAGAATATTTTGAAAGACTCCTTGAGCTTTGAAGATCTGGCTGCCAGGCTCTCCAGATGGCCCACCACTGGGGCACCTGGCTACCAAGGGCATGGCTGGCAGCTGGAACCCAGCAAGAGGCACCTCGGGCGACGGGCCTGGCGCTCTGCTCTGACCGTCCTGTGGACAGCTCAATGCGCCACACCTGAGGCCGCGGACCCAACAGCAAGAACCCATTTGGGCTCCTCCGGGGCTCCTGCTTTCCTCACTTAACATGTTTCAGTCTTTCCCTCTACGCTTAGTCTTTGAAAATAAGCATTTTAAGTCAGCCTCTGAGTTCTCTAGTAAATGTAATTATCCAATTTTGGAACAGATTGTACTTTTCCATGGTCATAAATAATACTACAGTGAACATCCTTGTGTAAAATTACCTGTACCTCTGAATTTTCAAAATTCTAAAAGGTGAAGTGGCAGGGGTCAGTGGCATGAATTGCAGTCAGCTTTTATCCCGCTTTTGAAGTACCCGCCGGACGGAGGTGCCACTGATGCCCCTGAGAACTATGTGTGAGTTTTTGCGATCACCCCCTTGCCCCATGTGGTTCTACAGTGAAAACATGTTGCCAGACCAGAGGTGTGAATAGTAACTTGTTGGTTGAATTCGGCTGTTCAGATAGTTAAAAAGTGGCCTGTCCACCGAACGACTGCATCTCATCTTTGGGAAATCATCTCTCTGTTCTACACTCAAGCTGCCTGCTTTGGCTTCTCCATCTTGTGTGGGCTGTTTCTAGTCGCAGAATTTTAAAAATAACATAGGAAGTCCAACTTCATAGATAACAGTCATTTTGTAAACAACATTTCATACTTTTTCTAAATACTGTCTGTGTATGAGGGGACTCCAAAAAGTTTGTGGAAAAATGGAATTAAAAGATAATGGATTTTCCCACAACTTGTTGAAGGCCCCTCTTTTCTGTACATGAAGTAGTCCTCTCTTTTTTGTACATTAAAAGAACACTTGCTCAATATCTGATTCTCCAGATTAAACCTAAACTGCTTTAGGAAACAGTTGCCATCCAATTAATTCTGACTCACGGTGACTGCGCATGTGTCAGAATACAATTCTGCTCCGTGTAATTTTTGTGTCTCGTGTTTTAGAAATCGACCACCAGGCCTTTCTTCTGGGTGTCTCCGCCTGAATCCTCCCCTCCCACCTTTCGGTTAGCAGCCACACCCATTAATCATTTGCACGACAGACTCCAAATGTCTTGTATACACCCCTGTGTGGCCACTCTGCCTGCCCCCTAGTGTGTGGTACATGCTCATTAAATGAACAAATGCCCACTCCTAGAAGAGGCACTCCTACTAACCTTCCTATGTGTGTTTGCCTGGTCTCTGCGTGGACGTGCAGATGGGGCAGGAGGAGAGAGGACGAGGAGAGGTGATAGGCTGAGACTGGAAGAGCATTTTGCCTGTGTCGAAAAGTAGCCCCCCACACAGCTGAAGGTAGGGCTCTGGTTGCTGACCACTCTGGTCACAGAGTAAAGGAAAGGGCAATGGGTGAAAGAGGAATGATCTTCTACCGTGATTCCGCCGCAACAACAAAAATAGCTTCTTCATAGTCATGACCTCTGTCTTAAGAGACAGCGAATAGGGGGGGTCTCAGATTTCAGGGTTGTGAAGTGCCATCATTTTCTGTCACATACCTCCTAAACCCAGCATGTGTGAGCCTTCATTCTATGTACAAACGATAGCAGACATGCCTGTATAATTTGCAAGCAAAGGCCAAATGCCACTCATAATGGTGTGATGCCCATGCAGCCACAGCTGTGAAGGAGCCAGGAAATCTCTCTCAATCAATATAGTAGAATGAATGATATTGGAGTCCAAGTTCAGCAAAAGCACCTTTATTTCAGTGGACGTATTTTGGAAAGGGTCAAGATGGAAGCTCCCACGGCCTTCCCCATTAGGTTAACTGTTTACTAAGTAAATGAACAAAATTGCAGAGAAAACACTTAAGAAATGGACAATCAGATAATTTTCCAGCACTCCCCAGGGACTTTAGGAAAATACATTTCAATTTACAGAGCTGACATGCTAATTTTTAATGTGATCTATTCGTGAGAACAAGTAATATTTTTTAAGTACTATTTTCTTATGCCAAAGGGGCAGTTCTACTCTGTCCTATATGGTCACTATGAGTCAGAATCAATTCAATGGCAGTGAGTTTGGTTTCAATGGCAGTGAGTGTGGTTTAGTTTTAAGTGTAAGTTAGTTGATAGTATTAAATGTATATGCTTTAAAACTGTTGAAATAATTCGACTAGAATAGATCATTAATTCACATGGTGAAGTATATAAAAAGCAGACAAGATTATAAAATGCAAAGTAACCCTGGCTTCTCCCCCCACACCCCAACCCCATCCCCAAGTGAAGATTCCCTTTGAACCAGGTGAACGCTGTTTCCATTTCTTGGTTAAACTTCCTGAGATAGTCCATTGCTTTCCATGTCAACATAAATGATGGTGTCTTATACACACTTGAACATTTAAAAAAGCATTAAAACATTAAAGAAGTCTCTAATTTATATTAGAGACCATCCTCCATCAGTATGTATAAAGCTGTTTATCTCCTCTGACTATATACTATAACTGATTTACCTAGTCTTCTGTGGATGGAGATTTTCGACTGGATTCTTTACAAGTAGAGACTGTTGTGAGGATTTTTTTTGCAAAGGATTTCTTGAGAAGTGCTTTCAAGGAACACTGTGGTAGTTACATCATCTGGTGTCAATTTGAGAGAATCACAAGTGAAGGAGTGGAGTCTGGCCTGTCAATCAAGATATAACCAATGAGGCCTCTATGTGGGCATGACCTTCTCCTGAGAGTTCTGGGAACTCCGGCATTTTCCTCCTTGGAGGCGGAAAAAATTTTTCCCTCTCTGCTTACTCTCTACTGACAAGGTAGACTCCCTGCGAAACATCCCTGAGGAGAAGCCACACGGACCTACCCTGATGCAGCCCTGGGAACAGTAGAAGCCACGTGGAGATTCCTGCCAGCGCTGAGATGCTTACAACGCCACTGGATCCACAAGACTTCCTACCCACTGGCCTGTGATCGTCCTGCATTCAGCGTCATTGCATGTATTTATTTCGTGAGTCGGAAGAGGGCTTTATAGATCAGTATTGGACTTATGGCTTGGACTGGACTGGGTTGGGATGCTTTCTTAATGTCCAATTACCTTTCATATAAAACTCTCTCTCATACACATATGAGTGTCTATGAATTCGTTTCTCTAGTCTACCCAGAAGAACACAGAAATCTTTAAAAATGCAAAAGAGACTAAGATAGGGACTAGGAAAGAAGTCAGGAAGCTGTGGTTACAATTTAAGTCTCACCTGAACCTGATCCCATGGGGAAGTTCTGGAAGATACCAAACACCAAGCCAAGGGTGGAAGATGGCATGGGACAGGACAATGTTTCATTCTGTGATATACAATGTTACCATGAGCCAGAACCAACTTGTTACCAACTGATTAACAACATGAACAACCTACAGCTACAATGTAGCTAGCTGTACATTGAACTTTCCCCATCTTCCCCTGCTATCAAGAGCTTCCAGACCCCTGCCTCCCACCAAGGCACTTAAAAGCTCTTTTTATAGCCTCGATTCTGATATATATGCATGCCTCCCACGTGGTCAGTGTGCCTGTGCTGAAATCGAAGGAATAAGCACAGTGAATGCAATTGCTATTGCAGACACTGGCTTTTAGTGCAAAACTAAAGAAGCTCTGCTTCAACTCCTAACGATATGGGAAGGAATCAGACCTCTGTTATATGTGTTGGGAGAGGTCACCCCAAAGAAGAGGGTCTTTATTATTAACACAATTGTAAGTGAGATCTAGAATATTTCATCCAGTTCTCCCCAAACCCCATGTTAATTTTATCTTGGATTTAGTTTGGAAAAAGAAAATCTTAGTGTTTACATGAAATCAATTACAATTGCAGATTGATTGCTATTGTTTTCTTTTTTGGATTACTTTTAAATCTATTACAAATTAACTGTTCTTTCTAATAAAGCAACAGTAAGTTATAATAAATGAAAGAAAAATAGAAGAGCATTTCAAAATTATGAGTAGTTTTAAAGCCAATTGGATTCTTGAAGATTTTGAGACATAAATCTGGAGCAGAGATCAGATGAACCATTGGTGTGTGTATGTGAGATAGAGAGAGCAAGTGGCGGGGGGTGGGGGAGAGAGATAGTTTTCAAGATCGCTTGCTAGTCAAGCACAGTTTTATTTAATTTCCCATTTCTAAATTGTAAACTAAATTAAAATGACGATCTTAAACATGAATCAAGGAAGAAGATTCCCGGGAAGCAATGGCTGGGGTGGTGCACAGCCTCCTGCAGACAGGACCAGGACTGTCCTATTGAGGCTAATCCCCCTTCCATAGAGGGGGGGGGGAGTCCTTGCCTGGCTGACCATAGGCATAATGGTTAGGCCCACTGGGTTCTGATAACAGAAAGCGTATTCCATGCTCCTGCTGCTTCTTTCCATGTGGAGAAAGTCTCTTTCCCTGACCAAGTCTCTTTCCTCGCTCCACCTCCCTTTCTCTCTTCCCCTGGGAGTGGCTCAGTTGCCTGGAGAATTTGGTAGCAGGTCGTTGAGATGCACAACCCTGCCTCAGGTCTGGATCAGGTGACAGAAACCACACGGTTGACTCAGCTAAGGAGGCAGACTTGGTTCCCACGGCAGGGCCCAGCTCAGCCTGAGCCTGGAAGGGGAAGGGACTGCCTGCTCCGGAACGCAGTAGCCTCGGGTGTGTCTCATGGGAAGCTGTAGAGACTCAATGGTAGCTCGCATTAGTCAAGATGGTGTTATTTTGAGTTCCATCTGCAGCTTTTCTCTTTCAACTGCTTCAGGGTTAGGTGGGCAACAGGCATCCTATTCATCGTGCCCTCTTAGAGACACACCTCAGATCCAGCTCACGCTGGGACTGCAACAGAACTGAGAAAGGTATTGTTTTGTACAGAGAACAAAAGATAAGGCCAGGGGAGCTCAGGGACTCAGAGCCAACGGGTCACCCACTGAGCACATTTAGCCTCTAGAGAAGGATGCCATCGGGCAGGGCCAGTGTCCACCCTGAAGAGGGAGCATGGATCCCCCACCAACCAAGATTGAGGGAGTTGTGAAAGACAGTCTCAAACTCCCATGACCAATTACCAACGAAGGGTCTACTTGGTTCTTACAAAGGCCACCACAAATGTACCTCTTCTCTGAGCATGTCCACCTCTGATGAGCTTCGCCACAGTGCCTAATTTCTTGATAGCCTGGTGAATGGAACCCTTACGCAGGTGTCAGAAGTAATCGTTGATTTTCCTTGCATCCAAACCATAAACCTTTATTAACATCTAGTTTGCAAAGGAGCCCGGTGGCTATGGGTTACGACTTGGGCTGTCCCGTGGCAAATGCAGCCCTGTGAGAAAGAGGCCCTTCTTAAGCCCCATAAGATTTACATCCTCGGAAATCCATAGGGGTGGTTCCACCCTGTCCTATAAGATCACTATAGGTCAGCATCAACTCGATGGCAGTGAGTCTGGTTGGTTGGTTTGGTTTTTATTTTGAAACTTTGCATCAAATCCTAACCACTGGGGACATGTTGGGTTGAGAGCTGAGCTGCTAACCAGAAGGTCAGAAGTTTAAAACCCCCAGCCACTCATTGGGAGAAAGACGAGGCTTTCTATTCTGGTAAAGAGTTACAGTCTGGGAAAACCACCGGAGCAGTTCTCTGTTGCCTTACAAGGTTGCTATGAATTGGAATCAACTCCCTGGCAGTGAGTTTGGAAGGTTTTTGTTTAGTCTTAATCACTTCTACAGGCTTAGCCTGGCTGTCCATCCTTCAGAAGCTCAGGATTAACTCGCTTTCCCCAAACTGGGGTTCAATGGCCCCGTCATAACTGAAAGAGAGCTTGACTGTTTCTCCTTTGACCTCCTTTGTGGTCAATCAGACATGTCATGTGGTGTTTCCAAGGATGGACCTGCAGTGGATGTTTCCACCCTTTGCTGAAGTCTGAGACCAGGCTGTCTTGGTCCTTGGCCCCACATTCCTCCCAAGACCCTCCAAAGACACTGGTCCCACTGGATGCTGCAGGGCTCTGAATGCCAACCCACAGGGGCTCTGCCACCATCAATACCCCCTAAGTCAATGCTCCTCAGAGTACGGCCCCAGGCCAGGGCCGCTGTATAAGCTATTTGTTGCTCATCTGCCACAAGAACAAAACTAGAGAAGAACTCTGTAGAACATTGTATAGCAAATGTAAAAACCAGCTTTACTGAGATGTAACTGACATATCACAAAGTCCTTCCATTTTAAGGTTATAATTTAATGAGTTTTTGACAACTGCCTATGGCCATACAATGTCCACTGTAATCGGGATACAGAGCCTCTCCATCCCCCCCTCGGCCCTCTCCAGCCAGTCCCTACCTTCCACTGGTAACCCCTGTCTACTTTTTATCACAACTTGTCTGGAAAAAACATTTCATTGTGACGTGGTGTCTGCCATAGAATTTCATACAAATGGACGCATTCAGCATGTTGCCCTTTGGGTCTGCCTTTTCTACTTAGCACAGCGGTTCTCAACCTGTGGGCCATGACCCCTTTGGTGGTTGAATGACCTTTTCACAGGGGTGGCCCAAGACCATTGGAAAATACATATTTCCGATAGTCTTAGGACCCAAGAAACCACTCCTCTCTCCATCTCCAGGTGGGTCTGCCTAAATGCAGAGACACCCACAGACGAGTACCTGACGTGAAGACTGTTACTGATGCTACCCCATGCTTCAAGACTAAATTTCAATTATTTGTCATTAGAAATAAATATTTCACAATATTTAACTACATATTGTTTTGTGATTAATCACTATGCTTTAATGATGTGCAATTTTAACAATAATATATCTTGTATATCAGATATTTACATGATGATTCATAATCGTAGCAAAATGACAGTGATGAAGCAGCAATGAAAATAATTCGATGCTTGGAGGGTCACCACAACATGAGGAACTGTATGAAAGGGTCGTGGAAGGTTGAGAACCACTGCCGCAGCATGATGCTTTATCGTCCATTATATTGTGTGTATCAGCAATTAATTCCTTTGTATTGGTAAATGATATTCCATACTAGAGATGATCACAATTTATTTATCAGTTCACCCACTACTGGTAATGGACATTTGAGTTGTTTCCCGTTTCAGACTGTTGTAGATGGAAGATATTATGAAGACTCATGAGCAATTCTTTGTGTGGTTATATGTTTTCACGACTCTTAGGCAAATACCCAGGAGAGGAATTGCTAGCTCAGGAAGTCAGTAAGTGTATGTTTAACTGCTATTTAGTAATTTTACAAAATGGTTCTGTATTTTATCTAAATACAGATTTTTAGATATTTTATTCTGTATATATCTTCTTATTTCACTTTTCTAGGAGCATATTTTTGAGTCAGAAATTTTGTAACATTTGAGCAATTCATTTTTGTGTGTGTGTGATTATTTTACCCAAACACTGGCTGTGGTGGATTAGGAAAAAAACATGAAGTTGGTTATTACCACTGATCGTTTCAAAGCTCTGCCCCAGCTGATAACTCTCACTGCCTGACTTCTCTGCTGCATCCCTCTCTCAATTAGAAACACCTCTTGCTCAAAATAACCTAGCCCTTCTCACTGTCCACATGAAGCCTGTCCCCATAGATCAGAGTCTGAGTGATGTGCTCTGGGTTGTGGTCCAAGGAGCCCTGGTGGCATAGTGGTTGTGAGCCGGGGCTGCAGTCCCCAAGGTCAGCAGTTTGAACCCGCTGACAGCTCTGCAGGGGAAGACAGGGATTCCTCCTCCCATAAGGAGCTACAGTCTCAGAAATTCACAGGGGCAGGTCTACCTTGCCCTATAGGGTCGCTAGGAGTCGGTGTCCACTCGATAGAAGCTGAGGGTCTGGGATTGGGGTCCAGACGGCAACCCATTCAAAGGCTCACTACAGATTCCAAGATGCGGCCAGAGCAGAAAACCGCAGCCCTCCCTCGGTGTTGTAGGGGAGGTTTTCCTTGGGCAAGGCCCAGTGGTTCCAAAGGCTTGCTGGCGCTTCAGAACCTCCTGGCAGCTTAGAAGAAAGAGCCCAAGAGGCAGAGGCAGAGGCAGAGAAGGCTGTCTCCCTCGTGAACCTCTCTCCTCAGTCAGAGAGCAGCACACTCTTTTCCGGGTTTAGCACGCTCCCGGATCCCCGTGGGCACGAGCAGGAGAGCAAGGGAACGAGGCGGCGAGCATTTCAATATCAGTTCACAGGGATTACGCATTTGGTGTGCTTCTTATGCTTAGCAGCCCATACGCATCACTTCAGTTCATGTTCACGACAGGCAGTCATCCCATTTTGCACCCGGAAAACCCGAGTCATGGAGCAACGGCCCTCTAATCGGCGCTGGCACTTGAATGAGAGGTGCAGTTCTACAGCCTGTGTCCACCCCGAAGAGGTGACCTCAATCCTCCTACATGGTTGGTGAGGGGCAGTGAGATGGGCTGACACATGGCTGCAGCCAGGGGCTCACGCATGGGAACATCTGGCAGGGTGGCGCCAGACAGGCAGGCAGGCGGTGTGTCCTTCTGTTGTGCAATGGATCGGACCCCACTAGAAGGCACTGAACAACCACAACATGGCTGATCCGATGGGGTGTGTGAAAGACCTGGGGCTGTGAGGGGTGGTGGGAGCAAGGGGAGTCCAAAGCCAGCCGTGTGGGCACCAGAGTGTGGGCACGGGTCGGCTCTTCTGGGCATTCATAGACTTGGTGTCTATGGCACACAGTCCTCAGAGTGGCCCCAGGAGCAGGACCGGAAAAGGAAATTCAGACATGAAGGCAAAAGGTCAGAGGCGAGGCAAAGGGAGCCTTGCCCGTGCCATAATTTCTGCAAACTAGCACCTGGCAGAGGAAGCATGTGATTCTCCTGGGGAGGTGACTCCCAGCAAACGAAGGAGGAAGTGCTCAAAATACTCCCTACACCTGGCAGCCCCCTCAAGCATGGCCACTGCGCAGACCTGGGTTCTCACTAAGGTCTGAGGATGAACTTGATCCGTTGCCACAGAGTCACCTCCAGCTCATGACCATCGCACTTTCATCAGAGCAGAACTTGGCTTCCTGGGGGATTTTAACAGCTCGTGTTTTCAGGAGTAAATCACCAGGTCTTTCTTCCAAGGCATCTCTGGGGGACCCACACCTTTCTGTTAGCAGCCCAGCAAGCTAGTCCTTGCATCACCATTGACCCCCAGAGGACCTTAGGCAAGCCTTTCTTTCTCGTGTTTAAAATAACCCAGTTGGGCTAGAACACTCTCAAACCCCTTCTCAAGTAGTCTATAATTCTGTGTATTTATTGAATGGGGTCCATAAACAGATGGTGGCGTGGAAAACATTTTCAGTAGAATGACAACTCTTTGATTGCTTAGTCAACCGTGCACACAGCAACGGTTCCCCTACAGTAAGCACAACAACGGGGCCCGCAAACATCGAGACAGCATACTTTCTCGGAAATGGCTCCATTTATAGCAGTTTGAGAGATAACACTCTGGTCATTAGAGTTCACAAATTATGTTTGGAGTTCCACTGAAACTGTCAGCCTTGGTAAATCCGGATGCTTCTCATTAGGATAAACAGAGACAGTCAGCTGATGACGGCTGCTTAATTACTTAGGCTAGGTCAGGGTTGGATCCAATGATTACCTGTTGTTGTTGTTTTTTAATCATTTTATTAGGGACTCATACAACTCTTATCACAATCCATACATACATCAATTGTGTCAAGCACATTTGTACATTCATTGCCTTCATCATTCTCAAAACATTTGCTCTCCACTTAAGCCCCTGGCATCAGGTCCTCCTTTTTCCCTCCCCTCCCCGCTCCTCCCTCCCTCATGAACCCTTGATAATTTATAAATTATTATTTTGTCATATCTTGCCCTGTCCGACGTCTCCCTTCACCCACTTTTCTGTTGTCTGTCCCCCAGGGAGGAGGTTACATGTAGATCCTTGTAATTGGTTCCCTCTTTCCAACCCACTCTCCCTCTACCCTCCCAGTATCGCCAGTCACACCACTGGTCCTGAAGGGATCATCTGGCATGGATTCCCTGTGTTTCTGGTTCCTATCTGTACCAGTGTACATCCTCTGGTCTAGCCAGACTTGCAAGGTAGAATTCGGATCATGATGGGTGGAGGGTGGTGGGGGATGAAGCATTTAGGAACTAGAGGAGAGTTGTATTTTTCATCGGTGCTACATCACACCTTGACTGGTTTGTCTCCTCCCCTAGACCCCTCTGCAAGGGGATCTCCAGTGGCCGACAAATGGACTTTGGGTCTCCACTCTGAACTCCCCTCCTCATTCACTAGGGTAAGCTTTTTTTGTTCTTTGATGCCTGATCCCTTCGGCACCTCGTGATCACACAGGCTGGTGTGTTCTTCCATGTGTGCTTTGTTGCTTCTGAGCTAGATGGCCACTTGTTTACCACAGGGAAAGAGGGACCAGACTTCAACCCAGTGCCCCAAGGTGTGAATGCAACATTTCGGCATGGAGTAGGGAACCAGTTGAGAGGTATGGGGGGCTGGCCCCTCTACCAAATACTAAGTGGATGTCTGCCCCTCCCCCGAAAAGAATATATTTCAAAGGATGGCATTGAATTTGCAGCTCCAGAAGAGGGACATATCTGATCAGAGCACATGGGAGCAGATGAAGGGGGAGGAGGAGAGAATGGAGCACATCCTGACCCACCAGGCCGTGAGGACGATGACCCCAATTAGAGCAGCCAATCCACAGAGAGGACAACATAGCCAGCCCCACTATGAGGCATGACGCTCCTCACTAACCCATGACCCTGCGGGAGACAACACCAGAGACACAGTGTGGGAATTGTGCCCGATTTGATCCCGCCACACCGAGGCAAAGCACTGGGGGAGTGCAGCGGAACAGCAAGGGTATGGAACTTCAAGGTCCCCAGGGAATGCTGAAGGTGGACTTTGGGGCCAGGATATGGTGCCTCAACAGACTGGACTGGAAAGCGCTCCTAAAGGCCAACAAACGATCCTTGAACTAACTACAAGCTTTTCTTTCTTGTGTTTTGTTTTGTTCTTTGTCAGTAGTTTGTTGTTGTTGTTGTTCTGTTGTATATTGTTGTTTGGTTTTGCTCTGTCTTGTTTTTGTGCATGCTATTATCTCCGCAGGTCTGTCTAAATAAGATAGCCTGGATGAACAATCTGGAGGAGAAAACAATGTGACCGACAGTTCCGGGCAAGGGCACATGGGATAGGGGGAGGTGGGGGGTAAGGAAGTGATGTTAATAAACCCAGGGACAAGGAAAAACAAGTGATCCAAATCGGTGGTGAGGTGGGTATGGAAGGTCTGGTAGAGCATGATCAAGGGTAATGTAACCAAGAGGAATTGCTGAAACCCAGGTAGGGACTGAGCACGATAGTGGGACAGGAGGACAGTCAAGGAAAATAGGGGAAAGAGCTGGGAGGCAAAGGGCACTTATAGATGTCTAGATAAAGACATGTAAATATGCAAACATTTATATATGAGGATGGGGAAATAGTTCTATGTGCCTATACTTATAGGTTTAGTATTAAGGTAGCAAAAGGACATTGGGCCTCCACTCAAGTACTCCCTCAATGCAAGAATACTTTCTTCTATTAAGTTGTCATTCTATGATGTTCACCTTCCTGACACAACCACTGAAGACAAAGCGGGTGAATGAGAAAATGTGGTGAAGAAAGCTGATGGTGTCCGGCTATCAAAAGATAGGGCATCTGGGGTCTTAAAGCTTACCTGTTATTAATCCTCTGATATTTTTCCCTTAGGGAAAATCACTGGGAACCCCCACCGCAATGCTGAGTCGGAGTCCGTTGTCTGGTGCTGGAAGGCAGAGCGGTGCATCATTGTGGTGTTGTGAAGTGGCTCGCAAGTAGACGTTGCTCTTCCATCCAGAAGTCTGGAGCTTCCTGCCTTCTTCGTGCAATGCTTCCACTGCGGGTAGATTTATTCTGAAGAGCCAAGACATTGCAGTCTTCTGAGAGGCTCCAACACCACCCTGATCATCCGGGGTCAGCCCAGTGAGTGGGCTGGGGCAGAATGGATGTGCAGTGTGAATGCAGCAAGTTAAAATGGGATGATATGATATCTGTATTAACTCCTAATTAAAAAAAACCCAAAACTCACACATGGTAGATTTGATCTCTGTACATAATAAATCTAGAATCACGAGGTCCACAATCCAGATCTCATCTAAACTTTTCATCCTTCTCATCAGCTTCCTCCTTTCTTTTCCCCTCAAACAATCCTCTCAAGAAAGCTGATGGTGCCTGGCTTTCAAATGATATAGCATCTGGGGTTTTAAAGGCTTCTCACCGGCCACCTAGCTGAGAAGGAACTAAGTCCACATGGAAAAAACACACCACCCTGTGTGATCATGAGGAAGTGTCTATGGGATCAGGGATCAGACATCAAAAACCCCAAACAAAAAAAACTCATATCAATGTGAATGAGGGGGAGTGGGGAGTGGAGACCCAAAGCCCATGTGTAGACAATTGGACATCCCCTTACAGAAGGGTCACAAGGAAGAGATGAGCCAGTCAGGG
The DNA here is from genome assembly GCF_050624435.1 of Tenrec ecaudatus. Taxonomy (NCBI): domain Eukaryota; kingdom Metazoa; phylum Chordata; class Mammalia; order Afrosoricida; family Tenrecidae; genus Tenrec; species Tenrec ecaudatus. Next base: position 46,956,054 of record NC_134539.1, on the reverse strand, counting down.
TGCAGTGTAGCACCAATGAAACACACAACTTTCCTCTAGTTCTTTAATGCCTCCTCCCCACCCACTATCATGACCCCAATTCTACCTTACAAATCCGGCTAGACCAGAGCATGTACATGGGTACAGATAAGAGCTGGAAACACAGGGAATCCAGGACAGATAAACCCCTCAGGACCAATAATGTGAGTAGTGATACCAGGAGGGGAAGGGGAAGGTGGGGGGAGAAAGAGAAACTGATCACAATGATCTACATATAACCCCCTCCCAGGGGGACAGACAACAGAAAAAGTGGAGATATTGGTCAGTGTAAGACATGAAAAAAATTAATAAATTATCAAGGGTTCATGAGGGAGGGGAGGGGGGAAATGAGCTGATACAAAAGCTCAAGTAGAAAGAAAATATTTTGAGAATGAACACGGCAACAAATGTACTAATGTGCTTGACACAGTGGATGTATGCGTGGATTGTGATAAGAGGTGTACAAGCCTCCAATAAAATGATTTTAAAAAGAAAAAAGGAGAAAAGAAGCCACCATTCCCAGAACACACCCTTGTCAATGCCTCAGGGCTTGCTGTCCCGCTCATTCCTCAGCCTGCCTGCATGTACCTTGTCCCTTCATGGCATATAGCCTTGGTTTTCTTCTCTACTCACAGACCGGAATTGTGTCTTTTTCATCGTTTCCTCCCATTGTGTTGTGTGCTCAGTGCATCTGACAAAGCTTGCTACATGTCAGCCAATCTTCAACAATATCTTCATTGAAATGCTGATTAGGGATTATAGGTGTGTGTGTGTGTGTGTGTGTGTGTGTGTGTGTGTGTGTACAACTGCCCCCATAGGATTTCCAAAACTGCAGGATTTATGGAATCAGACTGCCAGGTAGCTTCAAACTTCAGACCTTGCAGTTTACAGCCAAGCGCTTAACCACTGCGCCAGTAGGGCTCCTGGAGGGATAATACACACCTGGCGAGTGTACTGCATGGAGTGACGTCATATCCTGGACATACCCTGTGCCCGCAGTAGGAGGGGGCTGTGGGATAGTGTTCTGCCACAAAGGAGAGACCTCTCACGGTACTGTTAGGACTATTGCACGGGTAAGCAGGTGACAGTGAAATGTTGTTCTGATATAATCCAGACATCATATCACCTTTTTTGTTGTCATTCAGCAAGCATTTGCTGGCTCTGTGTCACAGGGAGGCTGATGTGCCCCCTAAGAGTTCACAGTCTGGTGGAGAGTAAACACATCAATGGCAATGCAAAGCAATGTTTGGGTTAGTTTCCTCAAAAGATAATTAGTGAGAGACTATTGTGTAGAAAAAGCTATGTCAGTCTCTAACACATTCATAGCATTCTGATAACTGTCACATACATGACTGTGTGTATATAGGTGTGTGTGTATGTACACACATATAGTTCCAATTTTCCTAATATTTATATTTTGATCTGTTTTAACTATTGTCAAAAAAAAAAAGAAACCGATTGAGCTTTGATGTCGTGCTGCATTTCCCAATGGGGTAAGAAAAAGCCAAATATAATTAGTCTAGATCAGACTCAAGTGGCACCTGAAGCCCGGAAGCTCAATTACTTTCCAAAGGTCATATGATGTGTCCAAGTTTGCTAAAGTGAAGCTCAGGGACAGGGGCCCAAGGTGTATCCTAGGAAGAAAACAGCAATTTACTTCTTCCTGGTGATCGACAAGGTCTGATCAACAAGGTCTGTGTCCAGCGAACAGAGCAGCAAGGGGAGCAAAGCAATAAAGTCCCCGTGGAACACCAAAAATGGACTTTGGGACCAGGGCAAGGCACCCCATCAGACTCAACTGGAAACACGCCTAAAGATCAACAAACAGACCTTGAACTATTTATAGGCTTTTCTTTTTTTGTCTTTTTTCCCCTTGTGCTATTTGATTTTTCTCTGTCTTGTTTTTATGCTTATGATTGTCTCTGCATGTCTATCTAGATAAGATAGGTGGGATAAACAATCTGGGGGAGAAAACAAGGAGACTGATGGCTCCAGAGGGGAGCTCAGGAGATGGAGAGGCAGGGAAAATAAGTGAGTGATAACAAACCCAGTGTCAAGAGAAAAACAAGGCATCTAAAACCAATGGCAAGGAGGGCATAAGATGCCTGGTAGGGTTTGATCAAGGGCAATGTAAATGAGAGGAATAACTGAAACCCAAATGAAGGCTGAACATGAAAGTGGGACAAGAGGAAAGTAAAAGGAAATAGGAGAAAGAACTAGGAGGCAAGGGGCGTTTATAGAGGTCTAAATACAGGCATGTCCATATGTAAATATATTTTTATATAATGATAGGGAAATAGATCTATATACATTTATTTATATGTTATGTATTAAGGTAGCAGACGGACATTGGACCTCTACTCAAGTACTCCCTCAATGCAAGAACACTTTGTTCTAATAACCTGGCATTCCGTGATGCTCACCTTCCCAACATGATCACTAAAGAAAAAATGGGTGCATAAGCAAATGTGGGGAAGAAAGCTGATGGTGCCTGGCTATCAAAAGATATAGCACTTGGGGTCTGACAGGCTTGAAGATAAACAAGCAGACATCTAGCTGAGAAGCAACAAAGTTCACATGGAAGAAGCACACCATCCTGTGTGATCATGAGGTATCAAAGGGATCAGGCATCAAAGACTCAGAACAAAAAAATCATATCAATGTGAATGAGGGGGAGTATGGAGTGGAGACCTAAAGCCCATCTGTAGATAATTGGACATCCCCTTACAGAAGGGTCACAAGGAAAAGATGAGCCAGTCAGGGTGCAGTAAAGCACCGATGAAACATACAACTTTCCTTTAGTTCTTTAATGCTTCCTCCCCCACATTATCATAACCCAATTTTACCTTACAGATTTGGTTAGACCAGAGCAAGTACAGGGGTACGGATAAGAGCTGGAAACACAGGGAACCCAGGACAGATAAATCCCTCAGAGTAGTGATATTAGGAGGGGAAGGGGAAGGTGGGAGGAGAAAGGGAAACTGATCACAATGATCTACATACAACCCCTCCCAGGGGTCGGACAACAGAAAAAATGGTGAAGGGAGACAGCGGTCAGTGTAAAACATGAAAAAATAATGTATCAAGGGTTCATGTGGGAGGGAGGGAGGGAAAAATATGAGGAGCTGATACCAAGGGCTCAAGTAGAAAAAAAAATTTTGACAATGATCTTGGCAACAAATATACAAATGTGCTTGGCACAACGAATATATGTATGGATTGTGAGAAGGCCTGTAGGAACCCCCATTAGAATGATCTAAAAAAAAGAAACGTCTAGATGTGGGAAATGCATAAAGTTTACTAATGGTTCCAAGGGGAAGGAGGGAGGAAGGAAGAGGGGGGCCATTGCATCAAGGGTCCTTAGTCAATATTTAGACTGATGACAAATGTGAAAATGGAAGTGGGGATGGATGCACAAAGCCACTAAGGTCGCTGAATTGTATCTGTAAACGTCGCCACGTTTTATTACATAGATTTCACCACAATAAAATACGCTTCTTTAAATTTTAAAGCAAATACATCATGACTCACTTTAAAAAAAAATAAAGAGATTGATTTCCACTATCTATGACTCAGCGTCTATTACACTTATCAAGCCCAAACCATCAGGAGTATAATTAAATTTTAGTTTATTTCTGGCCAGAAATAAAACACTGTAACATTTGGGCCAATGATGATTTCCTGTCCCCAGAACTTTAATATCCTCTGTCTGTACCCGCTCTGTGCTGGATGTTAGCTGAGACCCGTAGATCATCTCGGGGATAAATATGTGGCTTGCGTAACTACATCTGTCTGAAGTCTTAATGCGTCTACAGGAGCCCTGACGCTGTTATCTGCTCCTTGTATCCAGTGCTCTCCTTCTCATACCTTGAGTATAAACCTTGCCAAACAATGAGAAAGGCAACAGAAAGAGAGGTCGTGTTTTTCCATCCATTTGAAATGAAGTAAGGTCATCTTTATTTCAGGGTTTGAAGGGCAGTGAAAATTAAGGGCAGGACAGTTGACATACGTTGTTCAAGAAACCATGCAGTGTCAGTACCAAGAGCCTAGGAGGTGATCAGAATCTTTTATATATATATAAAGCAAAACCAAAAAAATTTTACCATTGAGTTGATTTTGACTCACAGTGACCCTCCAGGACAGAGTAGAGCTGACCCGTTCTGTTTCCCCAGGTTAGAAATCATCAGAGAAGCCGACTGCTGCATCTTTTTCCTGGAGAGTGGCTAGTGGGTTTGAACTGCTGACCTTTCAGTTAGCAGGCAGGCACTGAATCGCCTACCAAGTGGTCCTCACCAATATGCTTCATTCTACAAAAGGTGAGGCCAGAGTCATTTTGCTCTCCACTTTCAGCGTGAGGCGCTGCAAGAACGGAACTATGAATCCTGCCCGTCCATTTACTGTGGACATGTAAAAATGTCACCCCTGAGGAAACTGTCCCTCAGCAGCGGTAGTAAGAAATGCTCTTCCCCTGCAATAATTGGTCTGTGTGTGGTGCATTCATGTTTGCAAGGCTTGGGTTTTGATTTTGTAACTTTGTAACCAGTGTATTTCCCTCTTTGCGCTGGCTGCTGCTAGAAAGTCCAATCTTAGCAACTGAACAGGAGGACATCCATTTGCTGCGCATTTTAATCCATATTCCCAAACTTCATCTTCCTTTTGTCTTGATCTTAACCTCCTTTTAAATACAATTGCATTATTTATTTTAATCATCGCAAAGCCTTTTACAAACAAGTCTATTCGGTGGTACTATGGATGTCGTTCATGCTGACGTAGGGGCTAGAAGTAACACATGGCAATCTAAGTCTGATCTTTCGGTGTAAGACAAAACCAAGCCCCTCCTCGGAATGACAAGAATTCTCTGGCCACGTAGATTTTCTTTTCAATCTTTCAATATTACCCAATATCAACATAATTTCATTTAAGAACTAAAGGATCTTAGCTAAACAAACAAACCCTGAACTCATTAACATTGAGTTAATTCTGACACATGGCAACCGTGTAAGACAGGATAGGTTTCAAGATTGTAACTCTTTATGGAACTAGAAGGCCTCATCTTTCAGCCATGGAGCAGCTGGTGGTTTTGAACTGCTGACCTTGTGGTCGGCAGTCCAACTCACACCCATTAAGTAACCAGGGCTCCTACAGATCCTTAATTTTATCCCCATGCACCACAGAATCATGGGTTTCTTTGCCAGTATATTTATCTAACCCTTCCTGATCTGGCCACTGGGAGCTTGCTTGGCTTTTCTCTCCCACATCAATTTCAGTTGATTTGCTTTTTCTAAGAAGATTAATGTATCCAAGTTTCTCATATGAACAAAGGAATTCTCGCTTGATCCTACGAAACCTTTTAGCTATTTGCTTTACTTTCCAAATAAAATTTGTAGAAAGACTTTTGTGGTCCTCTGGTTTGGCCCCTCTGCTTTACTGAGTCCATGGGAATGTGACCTTTGCTCTTGTCCCTCCTCTGAAGCTTTGCTCTTAAAAATATTCAGTTGTGACTTCTTACCCAATTCCAGCGATCGCTTCTCAGCACAAACCAAAAACAAACAAACCACTGTCATCGAGTCAATTCCAACTCATAATGACTATATATAGGGTTTCTGAAACAGTAAATATTTATGGGAACAGCCTCATTGTTCACCCACAGGGCAGTTCGTGGGTTTGAACTACTGACCTTGAGGTTAGTAGTTCAATGCTTACCCAACAGTGCCACCAGAGCTCCTTCTCCTCAGTGTATATTTTACTTAAACTGAAGCATTTGAAAGTATGGATTATTCCTTCTTCCCCCTCCCTTGGTGTGAAGGTTGAAGCTCTGTATTATTTTTGCCAGGCCATGATTTTCCGTGGCTGCAGATAATATGTAATAATCTTCCATTTTTTGATCTGATGTGAACAGCAAATCAGTTACAAAGAAAATTCCCTTAGGGGGTAGGGCCTGTTTCCAATATGCAGACAGACCTTGACGATATAACGGGTCCAGTTCCAGATCACCCCAATGAAGCAAATGTCACAATAAAGTGAGTTATGCAATTTTTGTTGTTTCCCATTGCATGTAAGTTATTCAACACACTTGTCATCTAGTAAGTGTGCAATATAATCATGGAAAAGTTTGAAATATTGTAAGAATTACCAAAACGTGACACAGGAACATGAAGGGGGCACAAGCTGGTGGAATTTTGGTGCCTACAAACTTGCTTGACCCAGGATGACCACAAATCTTCAATTTGTGAAAAACACAATTATCTGTGAAGTGCAAGAAAGCGGAGTACCACAAAACAAGATACATCTGTATTGAGACATTCTGACAGGACCCACCCTCTCTTCATCCTGCACCTACTCATCATTGCTAGCTGAGGGTCCGAGAGACGGGAGCCAGCAGCCTGCTCACTGACCCCAGGCTTGGGGTCCATCAGCCCTTGCAACTGATGAGTTAGGAGGCTGCAGCCTGGTCCCAGACCCACAGATTTAGGACTTATCCATCATTTCCTTGGAATAGAATTATAGATAGATTCATACATATCCACTTTGCTGGTTTTGCTTCTCCAGAGACACTAGCCTAAGACTCATAGGTTCTAAGACAGCACTCTGTCCATCACTTCTTTCCATGTTATGTCGGATCAAGAGAGGATTCTTTGGTTCATGTAAGAAACATGAATACACACATATTCTTAGAGACCGGAGTCAACCGAAAGAGCTTTGAAAGGAACAGGAGAAGCAAGTTCTCAGTCAATAGACCTATGGAGATGAACGACAACACTGGCAGAGACCACTGACTCTCTCTCCTCTGTGTCCCAGCAACGCTGCTGTGCCCTTTCCATTGGCCAGGGGTAAACTCCTGGTGTCCCAGAGCTCTTATTCCATGGCCTTTTCTTTCCTCCCACCCATCTGCCTGGCTTCAACTACTGTAGGTTTTCTAAAACCATACCACTTCTCAATTAAACATCCCTCACATGACAAAAGATCCACCAGTTATTTTCTTTGAAACTGTTTGAAAAAAAATCATAATAATGATACCAAAACCTAAAGGAAACTCAAATCTTATCTATAAATAAATAACACAGTCATCCCAAACTTCACATGTAGAAAATGGAACGGCTCCTCATCTCTCCCCTAAATCTGTTTTTTCTTGCTGTGATCCTACCCCACTGAAGGTACCACCATCCAATGATGATCTTGTCCTTATTATCCTGGACAACTTTTCTCCTTAGCTGCGCTCCCAGGATACAGGGGATGAGCAATAATCACTCCCTAGTTTCTTCTCTGTTTTCTGAACATGGTGGTCATGCAAGATTGGCCTTGAAATAAGCAGGAAGGGAAGGAAGCAAGGATAAAGACTCTTAAACTTATTGGGGGGGGGGGGGAATGAGGCTACTCTCTGCCCTGAGGCAAAGCTTAGGTAGCACTGCCTGCCTTCCTATTCCCAACTCTATTGCCTTTTAAAAAACCCAAACCAAACCCACTCCCCTCATGAGGGTGGATTGTCAATAGGAGCAGATCGCCCCATCGTTCTCTCACGGAGGGGCTGGTCGGCCAGCAGACTTGTGGTTAGTAGTCAGATGCTTGCCAGACACCACCACCAGGACCCCTTGCTAACGGAGATTCCTTCAAGAAGGTGGCAATAGGTCATTTGATTATTTGGGTGTTGAATGCCCCCCCTTTCAGTGTCTTGTAGATTTCCAATTTCAAAAAAGTGGTATGACAGACTGCCTCAGGAGCTGTCAGGCAGGTGTCAGTTAATGTGGGTGTCCTCTGTTGTCATTCTAAAAATTCCTACAGGCAAAGTAAAAGTCAAGCGAGTTCTGGTAGGGAGACAAGGGTGTTGAATAGTACGACCGTAGACGAGCCATGCAAAACACCCACGTGTTTCCAGATCAGAAAGTGTTGATTAAGCAAAGCTTAATGGCAACGTCTTCCTGCCAAAGAGGCATGACATTTGTGTTTTATATATTGTAATTAAGACAACAAGGATCAGAGTGTTAAAGTTGAACTACGCCTGGGATAATAGAGATGTGAACGTTGAACAGCTCTGAGCCTCTAATTGTAGGCAGAAGTCTGTTAACATGAGATCTTTTATTAACGTGTAGTGGAAAGGAAATAAGAAAAAAACAAAATAATACATACATATACCAACTATGGTCAAGCAAACTATGGGACCCCTTTGATTAGATGACTGAATTAGCCTCTCAATGAGTAGGCACCAAGATGAATGTTTAATTTGATGGCCACAGTTCTAAGTATGGGAGAAAGATATGGCTTTCCAACCCTGCAAAGGGTTAACAGTCTCTGAACCCCACAACGTGGTTCTACCTGCCCTTTGGGTCGCTATGAGCCAGAATTGGCTTGATGGCTGAGAGTTTGGGTTCTTCGTTATACCTGTCTCACTCAATGCTGACTTCGGGTAACCCTGTAGGACAGGGTAGGACTGCCCCTGAGGGATTCTGAGACTGCAACTCCTTATCGGAGTAGAAAGACCCACCTTGCTCATAGGTTCCAGCTATAACCACATGCTTTTCAAAGGGAAATTAAAATACCTATTTTATAATATATGCACATATCATCAAATACTATTTAAAAAGAAAGTATTTAAAAGATGCCTGGGTTTTCATTCATCGGTGAATTTCAAACTGTGAAAAACCAACCTGACATATCCTCACAGGACTAATGTAGATATTAATGGAGGCCGTTTTGAGAGAAAAATAAGTCTTCAACAAATGTTGGTTCCTCTTCCAAATGCTCTCTTTCCTCTTATAAAGGTTCTGAGCTTTACAAAGTTTTATAAAAACAGTCCTTCTTATCAATCTCTCTTGACCTCCTCTGTTAAAGAATAAATGTATCCATATGACATATATTAAAAACCTCCCTGTGAGTCATTTTCAGCTCATGGATGCCCTATCGGTCAGGATAGAACTGCACCTGCCAGTTCCCAAGACTGTAACTCTTCAAAGGAACGGACATTTTTCTCCCAGAGAGCGACTGGTGGTTTTGAACTGCTGACCTTTATGTTAGCAGCCCAACATGTAGCCACTACCAACAGAGCTCCTGTGAGATATAAATAATATAAACATATTCCAGGGGGAATTTACAAGTAATGGATGCAGCATATCAGCAGCCACTATAAGAAACCGTGAACAAGAAAAATTTTAAATATTATGAAAAACCTATAGTAAGCATGATATGAAATGGTCAGAGGTTAGAAATAGTACCTTCAGTTTCAAGAATAAGACAAATCTGCTGACATAATTTCAGCTCAACAATGAACTAAAAATACTAGCTAAGCATTAAAACAAGAAAAATAAATCAGAAGTATTGAATTTGAAGTAAGACATAAAGCTATTATTACTGACAGAAAAAATGCAAATGAATCTATGTTTATAACTCAACAACGTTGCTAATATAACATGAATACACAAAAATCAATTAATTCCTAACCTACCATAATAAATAAGTAGAAAACCCACAATGTTCACACCCCAAAATGTATCATTTCAATAGCAATAAAACCTGAAAAGTACTCACAAATAAATCTAACCAAAATATATGAAAAAGACTTGTGTGGAAGAAAAGTAAGTTTACTATATTTACAAATTAATCTTTAACTCCATGTATCACCACAGAAAATTCTCTTCTGAGAGTAAGCAAAGCAAAGGTTTCTCAGACAAACAGAAATATAATGAAAAAGATGTTAATGTCGCATCTCACACTTCACTCTATCCACCTCCAAACTCATACTTCAAACCCTAAATTTACTAAAATATGCCAGAATGGCATCTTAGGTCATGTGGGATTCTAGTGTGGTGTTTGCTTCAGAGAACAAGTTAAACTGAAGTAAGCAGAATTTCTCTGTGCCTCTAACATCTTGCAAAGACGTGAAGAAGCTCTAAGCAGACTCTCTATCCATCATTATAAAAGTCTGTACAGAGCATGTGCCTAGTTCATGGTCTTGCAGAAAGTCTTTTTTCCCTTTTTTTAAGTAAACTATTTCTATTGGGTAACATGTTTTCTAAACATGCTTTGACTTGTGAGTCAATCCAAAAACTATTTTGGAAGGAAATCAAATGCAAAGTCATCATTGTTTACTTATAGCTCAGCATTAATATTCATAAGACGGGTTCAAAGAACTCAAATTGTTATTACTATTTAGATTGTCCAACTTCCCTCCCTCAAGATTATGGTCTAGCATTTGCTTAACGTTAACCTTATTTCAAGGACCCCTGGTTAAGGTGCACACCACAAACCTGTCTATAGTAGAAAGACATGACCGATCAATCCCCATTCTCTCATGTCACAGAGTAGGGGGAGTGGCTATGGGTTGGTCGACTAACCTCCCCATCTGCAGTTTGACACCACCAGCTGCTCTGTGGGAAAGTCGGGCCTTTGCACTCCCGGCAGGAGTGACAGCCTTTGACCCCTGTCTGAGGTTCCAGTCTCAGAGCCCCACAGGGACAGTTCTACCCTGCCCTCTGGACTCCAGAGAAGTCCGAGTGGACTTGAAGACGGTGACTGTGGTTCTAGTTATAACCACACAGATTCTGTTCTAACGAAAAGTTCTATGGTTCCCTTGACATAACTTTTTATATGCGATTCAGACCAAATGCTCACATAAAGTTAATTGTTCATGAATCAAAGTTAAACATACACACTTAAAAGGACTTTAGAAAACAAACAAGGATTTAGAATACTGAGCTCATGGCAACATTGTTGCTAGTGACTTCTTGTGGCACAAATCCCAGCCCAGCATCCTTTTAGTGTGATTGGAGGTGTTTTGTGGCCCTTTCAATGGAGTCTTAATTTAGAAAAATAATTCCCAAATGCCCTCTATATCTCCCATGGGATAGAATGGTACAAGCCCACCTGAACGAATGGAAATGCTTACGCATTATCGTTTTACACAGAAAGCAGTAGCGGTATCACCATTAAGCTACCTTCACATTGATTGGTGATGGGACTCTTTACTTCTTTTATGCTCTTGGTTCTATGGGCAGACTCCACCCCTCACTTCTGAAGCGGGGCAGCCGGCATTTTCCCTTTGATTCCATCAGTCCAGGCTCATGCCTGGTATCTGTCACTCACAGGTGTCTGTTCCTCTGGGTGTCTGTCAAGGTCTCTTCTCACAGTCGATCAGAAGCATTGGCAGGGACAGCAGATTCCAAATCAATAGCCAGATCTGGTTCCCAGGAGACATGCAGCACAAACTGGACACTTGTGCTGACAGCACATACAAGAGGCGGCCACCCAGTAGCACAAGGGGGATGGGTCAATGGTGTAGGGCTCTCTGCGCACACGTTCCAGGTGCTGACGCTGACTAACCTGGGGAAAAACAAATGTTCTGGAAATAGGTTGGGTGTAGAGGAGCACAGAAAGAAGTGCTGAAGCACCAGTCCTTGGATGGACAGAAGACAGAGCAACTCCAGGTATCTAAGAACCAGGATCTGATGCACGTGTTCCAATTTTGGGTCACTTGATTCAAAAGCCATACAGCCTCCCCGGGAACCCGAGGGAGAGTGAAAGAGATGGGAATTAGACCAAAAAGAAATTAATGGGTTGTGTGGCCAGGGAAAGTGAGAGCGATGGTGGATTAATACAAGCAGTGCTGTTTCCAATAATCGACATAGCCACTGATCCTACAATAGAAACTGTTTTCTGTTGGGGGATCGGTAGTCAAAGGCAGAGGTTCAACACTTGATTAGTTTTATTAGAAAGGTTAGGCTATCAGCTGAATCTTGTCTCCATCCGTGCATATTGTTGTTAGGTTCAAAAGAACCACTACATAAGCAATCAATGTATAAGAAAACGCAACACTGCCTGGCCCTACACCATCCTCACCATTGTGATGTTTGAACCCACTGATGCGCCATGGGGTCAACCCATCTTGTTGGGGATCTTTCTCTTTACATTGACCCTGTACTTGACCAAGTTGAAGTTCTCTTCCAAGAACTGGTCTCTCTTGATAACACGAATCCACATGCAATCTCAAAGTGATCTCATTCATTCCCATGGCTTATATCTGAAAAGATGATTCCCTAATTTATATATGCAACTCTGAATCTTCCTAGACGCAATGTTCACAGAGCCACTTGTCTTTCCAATGTGTCCACTTGGATGTCTAATGAACCCCTCAACCTGGCATCGATCAAGTCTTACTCTTTCCTTTAACCAGAGTGTTCTAGCTAGCTAAAGCCAAAACACCAGGGCCCTTCCAAGACTCCTTTGGTCTGCCACAATCTATATATAGTCCACCCCAAACTCTGTGTGTCCAATCTTCAAATCCACACTGCCACACCCCAGTCTCGGTCATCATCATCTCTCCCTGGATCTCTAGAATCCCAAACAAGTTACTCAGAGCAGAAAGAGTTCAAGTTCTTACACTCCGTTACCCAGGCTTTTACCCACCAGCAACAGCATGTTCTTCACCTGCCCTACTCTGAGGACTAACTGCCCTAAAGCTACTTCCTCTGAGTACAGGTCTTTAACTACACCAACTCCACCCTAAGTCCAATCATCCCCTCTATCTCTCCCCTAGAGCCTCAGACACACTCCCTCACATCCACTTCTGCTTTTATCAACTGTGCAAAGTTAGCAAGCTAAACAGCTGGCTGATTTCTCACAGATTAAGCTTCCTCTCCCATCCCCAGATGTGCTGCTTAAAGCACTCAACCAATTTCTCTTTTCAAGAAACCATTCCATCATGATATTTCGGGGTCCATATGAGAAGTGAATAATCTTTCATTTCAAAGGACAAATGAATGGTTTCTCCTGAATCTGGAGCAGTGTCACAATGACTAAATTTTTCTTTTGGAAAAAAATGTATGCATAGATATCCTGACTTTTCCTGTCACACATTGCATCTCTTTGTACCATATTACCAAAATATTACTGACTTGCAATCATCCCTGATGCCATGGAGTCCATTCAGACTCGGTGCTGGTAGGACAGCATAGAGCTGCCTCTTAAGGGTGTCTAGGACAGCAATCTTCAGAGGAGCAGACAGCTTCCTTGTTCTCCCATGAAGGAGCTGCTAGGTTTGAACTATCAACCTTTTGATTAGCAGTTCCACACGTAACCTACTGTGCCACTAAGGGTCCTCTTGGCAGTCAAAGGAAGTTGTAAATAATGAGATCCATAACTAGTTATTTTTTAAATTAATAAATCACTAAGTTTTTTTAGGTTGTAATTATTTATGACTACATTTTTAAAATTCATGTTTTAAAAGATAAGAGCTGTCTGCCGGGCTCTGCTTTAAAGATAAGTAAACACAAATTGCTGCTATTCATGTGGATTTTTTATACCAACTAAAATGAAAACGCAGGTGGTCTGTAAGTTTACCTGCTTCACTCACGGATTGCTGAACTCCATCCAAATCAGGGAGCACTCTCTTATCATGAGGGAGAAAGGATAAAAGATGAGATGACAGCCCCCCCCCAACTCTTTGCATCATATACATTCTTATCTGTGTCTTAGAGGCCCTGGTAGCATTCATTGTAGGTACACATTGTGCTGTTAACTGCAAAGTCAGCAGTTCAAAACCACCAGCAGCTCCATGGGAGAAAGATGAGGTGTTCTACTTCCATAAACAGTTATGTTCTCAGAAACCCAGAGGAACAGCTCTACCCTGTCCAGTAGGGTTGCTCGGAGTCAGAATGACAGTGCGTTTGGTTTTGGCTTACACGGATATCTGTGTTTCATTGTCCACAGACCAGCAACTTCACAAGCATCACCTACTAGAAAGCTGGTGGAGGATGCAGAATCCCCAGATCCAACCCAGTCTTACAGAGTCAGGAACTGTCTTTTCACATGATCCCAAGGTAATCCCTGTACCCATTACAACATAAGAAGAATTGTCTTAGGAAATGAGACCTTATTTTTTATGTCCTTCACTCTAAATGCTGTGACATCTCTCTCTGTAGATCAGAAGGCCTGGTGGGAGATACTGGTTCTGAACTAGATTTGTGCTTCTCCAAATGGCTCATAGAGAGTTTGGGAGATTTGAATACTTTTAAATTTTTCTGGACTTTGGGGCATCATTTCAGTCAAGATAATCGAATCAAAGCAAATCTCTAAAAAAGGTTTAATAGTGCTCAGCAAATCCTCCTGTGTGTGTGTTGGTTTGTTCATTTTGGTTTGGGTTTCGTATTGCTTTCCTTTGGCTTTCCTGGAGATCCTGCTTTGCATGTCATCTGAGAAACCAAGTTTCCGGTGCCTCGAGAGGGCAGGCGTTCCCACGTTCGCAGCATAAAGAGCCAGCTGCAGGGGTAGCAATAGTCACTGGCTAATTAATGCAAACAAAAGTATTTGAAGGCTAAGTTAATTTCAACTTAGATTTACTATTGGGATTGGATTGGCTATTATTTTTAGAAAGTGGCTTAGTCTGTTATAAACCACTAGAAACAAAGTATTATCATCAGAAAGTCATCTCAGGGCCTAAGAATAGATTTTGATTTTGACAACCATTTTAAAAGCCCAGACCTCGTAAGAGTCATTTAGGTTTCTATCCGCCTCCCCTGTGCTTCCGACAGTATTCCGTTAGCCCTTCCCCCTAGCACATGAACTACATGCTGCTGCTGTTGTGAAATTCTGTGGGGTCAGTTCTCGCTCATAGTGACCTTACGCACACAGAAGCAAACATCCCTGCTCCGATGCCATTCTCACAATGGTGCTGGTGCAGCCACAATGTCAACCCCTTTCTTTGGAGGTTTCTTCCTTTTAGCTGAACCTCTATGTTACCAAGCACAATGTCCTTTTCCAGAGAATGGCCTCTCCTGGTAACATGTCCAAAGTGTGTGAGATAAACTTTTGCCATCCTCGCTTCTAAAGAATATTCTGGCTATATTTCATCTTCCTTTTCTTTTAAATCATTTTATTAGGGGCTCCTACAACTCTTATCACAACCCATACATACATCCATTGTGTCAAGCACATTTATACATTTGTTGCCATCACCATTCTCAAAACATTTTCTTTCTACTTGAGCCCTTGGTATCAGCTCCTCCTTTTTCCCCTCTCTCCCTGCTTCCCCCTCCCTTGTGAACCCTTGATAATTTATAAATTATTATTCTTTTGTCATGTCTTACACTGTCCAATGTCTCCCTTCTCCCACTTTTCTGTTGTCCATCCCCCAGGGAGGAGGTTATATTAAGATCCCTATCATCAGTTCCCCCTTTCTACCCCACTTTTCCTCCACCCTCCCAGTATCCCCACTCTCAGTACTGGTCCTGAAGGGATCATCTGTCCTGGATCCCCTGTGTTTCCAGTTCCTATCTATACCAGTGTACATCCTCTGGTCTAGCCAGATTTATAAGGTAGAATTGGTGTCATGATAGTGGGGGGTTGGGAGGAGAGGAAGCATTAAAGAACTAGAGGAAAGTTGTATGTTTCATCGTTGCTACACTACACCCTGACTGGCTTGTCTCCTCCCTAAGACCCTTCTGTAAGGGGATGTCCATTTGCCTACAGATTGACTTTGGGTCCCCACCCCGCACTCCCCTCATTCACAATGATATAATTTTTTGTTCTTTAATGTCTGATCCCTGATCCCACTGACACCTCAGGATCACACAGACTGGTTTATGTTGCTTCTCAGCTAGATGGCTGCTTGTTTATCTTCAAGCCTTTCAGACCCCAGATGCTATATCTTTTGATAGTCAGGCACCATCAGCTTTCTTCACCACATTTGTTTATGCACCTGCTTTGTCTTCAGTGATCGTGTTGGGAAGCCGAGTATCATGGAATCTTGTCAAATGATGATGGCAACATATGTACAAATGTGCTTGATACAATTGATATATGGATTGTTAAATGAGGTGTAAGAGCCCCCAATGAAATGATTTTTTTTTTAAAACAAAACAATGTGTTGGTTCTCTGGACTGTGCCTGGTACTTCCTATATTCTGGAAGTCTGTGGTACTTTCAGCATTCTTCACCAGCACCCTCGCTCGAATGCATCAATTCCTCTACAGTCTTCCTTAGTCATTGTCCAGCGTGGCTTGATGCTACCACCGTTTCATCCTTAAAGGGACAGATTTTCTCCTTAATATTTCAAAGAGGTCTTAGAAGCAGATTTGCTTGATGTCATACATCATTTGATTAACACCTAGAATACTTTACTATAACTACTTGTTGCTCATTAGACTGTGACCTTCATGAAAGCAAGGACTGTGTCTTACTCACATTGTATCACAGGTACTGAGCACAGTATCCCCCACTAAAACCTGGTGTCAGCCTGTTGACTCAGACTCAGGGTGAGCTCCTGGGCTGCAGAGTACAATTGCCCCAGTGGGGGCCCTGGGCTGGGCGCAGGTCTCTGGGTCTTTTCCCCACAGACCTTCTGAGTGGGTTCAAACCACCAGCCTTTAGGTTACCAGCTGATCAGAAATCACTGTCACTCCCCAGGGACCTTCTCCAGCACATAGTGAATACTTCCGGATTGTTCAGTGACGGAGTTAGTCAATAGGCTGTAACTAATTGGGAAGTAGAAGCACTGGAAGCCAGGTGAGCAGTCTCACCTACGACTCCCCTTTCCAGTTTAAGCATTGGAGAAGAATCAGTGGAGCAAAATCTCTTTACGTTAGAACCCATTTATTCGGAATTTATACCATCTGGGAAAAGGATGGAGCAAGATAAGGCAGAGGATAGTCAATTAACTAATCAACTTGGCAGCAATTGAAGGAGCATCCCTTTGCATATTACTGACAGGTTAAATGATCATATGTGTTTTATGATTAGTGATTAAACCAGCGGTTCTCAACCTGTGGGTCATGACCCCTTTGGGAGTCAAATGACCCTTTCACAGGGGTCGCCCAATTCATAACAGTAGCAAAATGACAGCTATGAAGTAGAAACAAAAATAATTTTATGGTGGGGATGGGGGGGTGTCACACAACATGAGGAACTGTATGAAAGAGTCTTGGCATTACCAAGGTTGAGAACCACTGGATTAAACCAACAGGGATGGCGAAGCATCAAAAATGAACAAACAAGCCAAAACCATACCCACCATGGAGTCTCTTCTAACTCCCATTGACTCCCACGTATTGCAGAGTAGAAATGGTCCATTGGATTTCCTTGGCTAAATTCTTTATAGTATTCACCTTTCTTCCCTGGCACCACTGGGTGATTTCAAACCATCAACCTTTAGGTTAGACAAAGAGTGTGTGGGCTGCCTTAGACAAGTGGGAGGGTAGCCATGGCCATACCCAGTCCCGAGGAGCAAGAGGGAAGCCTAGTTCCCAAGCCTGACTTCCTCTGGCTACACAAGTGGGAAGAGATTCCAACTCCACATCGGCCTATGAGGCAGAAGGCAGGCAGTCTCCACCCACCATCCTTGCTCACCCTACTCTGGCACCCATTACCCCTCCCATGGCACCGTGCATCTCTGCTAGGTCCAATGATCCATTGCAGTGGCCTCACACAACTCATAAAGAATACTCACAATGATGAGGTTTAGCAGTAAAGGTAACAGGTTCCCACAAGTCAGGATCAGAAAACAGAAGGACACACTTCTTTTGTCTGCAGTGCCCTTCTCATCATGACATCCCCCTCTCTGGTTCATTATATGTTTTACCCCATTTAACATTAATGTGTGCAAAGGCTTATACGTTTCAAACATCTTTATTAGCTACCTATAATATGTCAACTTTCACCGGAAAGTGGAACATTGAATAAGGAAGAACAAAGAAGAATGGATCCATTTGAATTATGTTGCTGACACAAATTATTATTGAAAGACCACGGACTGCGATAGGACAAACAAGCCTGTCTTGGAACAAGTGTAGTCAGGATGCTCCTTGCAGGCAAGAATGGGGAGACTTCGTCTCTCGTGCTTTGGATATGTAGTCAGCAAAGACCAGTCCCTAGACAAGAACACGCTTGGTAAAGTAGAGGAACCTTAAAAAAGAGGAAGGCCTTCAACGAGATGGACTGACAGGGTGGCCGCATCGATGGGCTCAAAAGAACAAGGGTCCAGGCCCAGGATGGCCCAGGCCCAGGCAGGGTTTCGTTCTGTTGTGCATACAATTGCTGTGCTATCCGTTGGAACTGACTGGACGGCTTGATAGTGGGATGCAGCAAACATGTGCACTATCACGCCTTGTGTCACAGGAAGGGAGGCTCAGAGAGGACAATGGTTCCAGCACACTTTGCCCCTCGGTCACAGACACACTATGCTGGGCACTCCTTGAAGAGAGGGTCTGTGCGGTATCACTGTCCTATGTCCTTATCACTGTACTTGGCACGGAGAAAATATGCACTAAGTACTTGCTGAATGAATGAATGAAGTCATCTACTAAGGGCCAGAGGCTATCAGTGACTCAGCACCCTTACTACGCTGTTTCTGAAGTTTCAATTGGTTCATTTGGAGACGACAAAGACTTGAGAGGTGTTTTGAACTTCTCTAGGCGATTGACACGCAACCCTTGGCTAAGTCTATGTGAAGAACAGACATATGATGATGGGTCATCGGTAATGCCACCTCTGTGCCATCAGACCATTCTGCGGCAGCCACAGCACTGCCAGAACCCCCGTGCCTGCAAGAATGGCAGGCACAAATGACCTAAGACTTCCCCAGCTGCATTCTTCGTGCCTCTTGTATCCCATGTTGCTTGATGACTATGTCCCAGGGGAGAGTGCACCAAGCTCAAGGTAGCGTACCCAACCAACACCCGCATGGTTCCGTGCATTGATCTCGTGCCCAAGCCACTGACAAGAGCAGCCACGTACTCGCCGTTTACTGGTATTTAGTGCACCCACGTCAAAATGCGACACCACACAGAACAGGACGACCGCCCGGCTTTCTGGTTTCCCCACAGTAGGGCTCCTATGTTCTGTGCACAGCACCTTAGTCAAGAAAATTAAACATCCACTCACTTAGCACTCTCCTAGCTCATTGATTATCTAGATTTTTTATCTTGCTTCACCTAAGGTGCTCTTATTGTATCCGAGGGAATGGAGCTCATGAATAAACGGTGACATGTTTTCATTTTCCCTCAAGTTTCGTTTTAAATTGGGAGCCTCGGCCTAGTCAGCAGTCTCCGATACTGGCACACAATAAACCCTCCGGCTTGGAGACAGGCTTGGAGATCACCTCTGCTGGCAGACATTTGCAGCTTGTTGGCACATTTCCTACGCCATCCTTGTAAATTGCTTCCAAAGGGAAAAAATGGTTTTGTTTTGTTTTTTTCTATTTCTAAGATGTGACGTTGTAATGCCAAGATAGGATAGCAAGCGCAAGATAAAACCCCAAGTCCTTGCGTGGCCTCAGCACTGTCCGTGATCCGCCCTGCTTCCCCGCTGACCCCCTTCGCTCACCCCCTCTCTTCCTTCTCGCACCTCGCCAAGGCCTCTCCTGCCCCAGGCCTGTGGCACAAATAGGGGGCAGGGGGGGGGGGCGCAGGACAGGAATTGGCCTCTGGGAAATAGTGTATGACAGCAAGCTGGGATGCAAAGACAAGGTGTTCTGAAAGAAAAAGAGTTAAAGAGCTAATTACGTTCCAGAAGCAAAGACAGTGGTAAATTGAACAGGTCAGTCAAAGAGTGAGGGGGATGTGGGAGAGTCACGTGGGAGTGGGCGAGCCTGGGCCAGGTTGACTGCGGGAGAAGAAAGCTTGTTGGGGCAGCAACTTGGATTCCATGGAAGAGGGGGAAGTGGTGAAGAAGAGTTTGTTCCCAAGGAGCCCCAGGAGGGACGGGAGCAAACCTGGGGCAAAACTTAAGCTGGAGGGCCAGAGAGGCACGGGGAAGAGGTCTGAAGAAGTCAAGTTACAGACCCTGTGCATTGTTTCAAGAAGCCCCGGCGGCCCCGTCAATTAAGTGTTGGATTGCAAACCACTAGCTCAGAGGATCAAACCTACCAACCACTTCGAGGGGAAAGACAAGCCCATGTGCTACTAGAAAGATCTCATCTCTGGAACATTAAGGAATGGTTGTATTGCGAAGGCGCTTGTCTGTGTGGATCATAGCAATCTGTGGGTAACAGGGAGAGAAAATGGAAATTCCAGCGCACCTGTGCATGGACCAACTGTAGACATCTGAACCGAGTGAATACTGCACGGTTCGAAATCAGGCAAAGTGTGTGTCAGGGTTGTATGCTTTCACCACACTTACTCAGTCTGTACCCCGAGCAAGTCATCTGAGAAACTGGACTCGATGAAGAAGAACGCAGCATCAGGATTAGAGGAAAGCTTATTAACAGCCTGTGATATGCAGATGACACGAGCTTGCTTGCTGAGAGTGAGCAGGGCTTGAAGCCCTTGCTGATGAAGATGAAGGACTGCAGCTTCAGTCTGGATGACAACTCAATGGAAAGAACACCCCCCAGGGAGGGGGTTATAGGTAGATCATTGTGATCACTTCCCCCTTTCTCCCTCACCTTCCCTTCCTCTCCTGGTATCTCTACTCTCATTATTGGTCCTGAGGGGTTTATCTGTCCTGGATTCCCTGTGTTTCCAGCTCTGAGCTGTACCAGTGTGCATGCTCTGGTCTAGCCAGATTTTTAAGGTAGAACTGGGATCATGATAGTGGGAGGCGGGGAGCTTTTAGGAACTAGAGGAAAGTTGTATGTTTCATCAGTGCTACACTGCACCCTGACTGGCCCGTCTCCTCCCCGTGATCCTTCTGTAAAGGGATGTCCAGTTGCCTACAGATGGGCTTTGGGTCTCCAATCCACACTCCCCCTCATTCACCATGATATGATTTTTGTTCCTTGATGCCTCAACCTGATCCCATCAACATCTCGTGATCACACAGGCTGGTGTGCTTCTTCCATGTGGGTTTCGTTGCTTCACAGCTAGAGGGCCACTTGTGAAACCCCAGCATTTTCACTCACTCTACATGCATGTGAAAGCTAGACGATGGATAAGGACACATGAAGAAGAACTGATGCATTTGAACTGTGGTGTTGGCAAAGAATATTGAAAATACTGAATACTGTGAACTATCAAAAGAACAAATGAATCTGTGGAGGAAGAAGATGAGCAAGCAGAATGCGCCTCAGAAGCAAGAATGGCAAGACTTTGTCTCACATACTTTGGACATGTTGCCAGGAGAGACCCATTCCTGGAAAAGGCTATAATCCAAGGTAGATTGGAGGGCCAGTGAAAAAGAGGAAGACCATCAAGGACACGGATTGGCACAGTGGCTGCAACAATAGACACAAACATCACAATTTTCGTGAGGATGGTGCGGGATCAGGTAGTTTTTCACTGTTTGCATGGGATCACTATAAATCACAACTAACTTATTAGTGCCTAACAACACAGACTTGCTTGGAGTTGGGATCAATTCAATGACACTATGTTTGGTTGAGTGGGTATACTATTATTACATGGTTATTACGTATCCAATCTGAGAGACTACAGTATACATTTGATTGTTAATGTGAGGTGATAAAATGAAAATTACTGCCCCAGCAAACAACCGGAGTATGCTACAATACTACACAGTGGGATTACTTAAATGGGACCAATATGCTTCTGAAGGACAGTGCCCACATCTAAGAAAATAGCAGTGAAAAAGAAGAGTGAGCCATACCAGAAACCAAGTTGCCAAGTTTCTGCTCTAGACACCCAAGCCTGGCCATGTCTCCCAGTTGGTTATTCATATCGACAATGGTATCTTGTAGTAAGTATCTTGTAGTTATGTTATTCCAAGGACTTGCCCTTGGAGCACTGTATTTTTAAAATTTATCGGAAGGCTGCAGGGAATAGCTTGATGCCAACCGGAGGCCCCACAGAATGTTCATAGAGAATGCCGAACCTATAAAAAACCAAAAATGTTGCACTCCAACTAATCCCAATGCATAGGGCCTTTGGGACTGAGTTGAACTGCTGTGTTGGCATCCACTCACTGACCACAGGCCTTGGCAAGCTTGGCTGAAGCAGCCTGCCACGTCTTACTCCCACAAGTGGCTGGTGAGGTCCACTGCCTATCTTTGAGTTTGCAGCTGAGCACTTAACCACTGCACCACCACGTCTCATTAGTAAGGACAAAAGACAGGAGATAAGATGTATAGATGACATGTATTGCACTCACTCTATGCCAGGCCAAAGAGCCATATATATAAAATCTTTTCAATCTTTATAGAAGTCATATGAAATAATTACTTAGGAAATATTGTACAGATGGGGGGATGAGGCACATAAAGATGAACATCAGTAAGCAAAGCGTCAAAGGATACAAGCCTAGACAATCTGACTCCAGAACTCAGTTCTGAACCTCAGCGCTGTTCCTTTCACTCCTCAGGATTGTATCTACCTTACAACGCACAAACCCCTGTAGAGGAGGCACAAGTATTATCTGATCCACACAACAGCATTCAAACGTGGATAAGGAATGTCTTCTCTCCTATCACTTGCTAACAGGGAGGCTGGGGCTCAGAGGCGTTCAGTTCCTGGTGTAGAAAATCAATAGCACTAGTATGAGGCAAGGCAGGGCCTGTCACCAGAGCTCCTCATTCCTAAAATGCCAGAACGGCCTCTCACGCTGCCTTGTTGGAGGGGATTAAATTGCATCTCCACCATCAGATACGCAGAGGAGAAAGGCTGCCTTTAGGGTGTATCAGGTCTGGCAGAATTTTCCTGGTTCCTGAAAACATGACATTATCTCCCGCTGAAATATGACTTCATAGGGTCACAATGCCATAGAGTATCCGTGGGAAAGAACAGGAGCAGGTAAGGCTGACCAGTCCAAAAATGACCCTCTCCCGCAGCAAGCGCCTAGCTGCCGCTTGTCAGACTGGCCCTCAGGGGCAGCTGCCTGAGTGTGTGACCAGAAAGCCAGGCAGGATGTGAACGCAGAGCCACGGAACCGCAGACCCAAGACCCGGGGCTCCTCATTGTGCCCTATTTGGTTAACTGATTCTCTGGCCTCCATTGCCCTCGTGCCCTCTCACCCACCCTCCCATGCCGGTACCCAAGGTACCAAACGCTGTCATTCAACTCCTGCTGGGCATTTCTGTCTCGTTTCTCAATTACCCAGCAGAACGTGGATTTGGGGGTACTCTGGCGGTTTCTAGTAGCTCTGGCTTGGCAGGCTGACTCATACTACCCACGAACTGAGCATCCTTGCATTACACTTCACACCGAACCACGTTTGCTTCCGATCTGCAGTGACACAGCCCCGTCTCGTCCCCTCACCCCCGCCCTTTTTTTTTTTTTTTTTTTGGTAACTGCAGTCCAATAATGCTGACATGGGTAGGCATGGGAAGCAATGGCCCTCGCGGCCAACTGCTGGAGAGGCGAACGCTTGGAGCAAGAATGGGAACGCCTGCAGGGTCCATCCTCCCTCCCCCAGGCCCTGCTGACCAAGGGGCGGCGGCCCCAAACTGCGCATTCCACGTCTCCTGCCCCTAGCCTCCCGGCCGCCCCGGCGACCCACTGCTATAGAAACGCCAGGCGTACACACACGCCTGAAACCAAATACCCATCCCGGACGGGGACCGAGCCGGCATCGGCCTGCTGCCTCGGTCACCATGGCAACCCGCGGAGAGGAGGGCCGCGAGCGGCGCGCGGCGCTGCGATACTCACTCCATCGCCGGCTGCAGGCCGCCGGGCGCGCTGCGGCGGGGCTCCCCTGCGCTGCTCGCCGCTCCCGGAGCCGAGCGCTCTGCCGCGCGGCGCGCGAGGTGGAGCCGGGAGCCTTCCCCCCTCCCCGCCCTCGCCGCCCCCCCCCTCCTCCTCCGGGGCTTGAAAGTGAACGCTCAGGCTCTCTCAGCTCCCAGCCTGCGAATAAAACAGGAAGCAATTGGATAATGTGGTTCACCGGGCGCTAGACGAGCCACTCCACTTGAGTGTTCCGGGGGAGGGAGCGTGCTGGCCCCACCAGCGCGCAGGGCCCGGGCGCGCGAGGCGCCAGGTGCGCTGGCGGGCCCCCGGGGACAGATGGCGCTGCCCTGAGACTGGGAGGGGGTGCTAGGAAGATGCGGAGACTGAGAGGAAGGGTAAGCAGAGGGGTGTCTGCCGTGGGTGCCACTGACCAAGCAGCGGAAGAAAACGTTTGAGCCATTGGCAAGGTTGCGGCTCTGGGCGCTTTGAAGTTGCAAGAGAAGGAAGCAAGCGTCCGGTCTCTGCAAATAGCCCGTCGGGGCTGGGCAGGGGGTTGGCAACGTCATTGTGGCCGCCTAGCTGGCCTCGGCCTGAGTTTCCCCAAGAAGACTCCAGCTGCGCGGCTGCGCGCTAATGCGGGGAGTGTGGCACTGCCTTGGCAGCCCCATCACCTTCTTATCGCTCCGCATCCTGCGCCTGCCTGCCTGCCAGGAAGGCCCTGTCCAATGGCACTTTCCCTAGTATGTCCTATGGAAACAATAGCTTTATTGCATGTGGTTGTCCAAATTACCATGGCCCCACCCCACAGTAACAAGCCCTTGGCCACATAGTCCCTCCCTATACACGCTCTGAGCTTCCCCTGCTCCTAACGGTTTCTAGAATAGAAACCTGGTTCCCATCCGGGTGCCTCTTGTAAAGAGCAGATGAGACGAGCCTTGGCTTCCTGTCCTGCTGGTCCCTCGGGGAGTAGGCGTGTGCACGGTGCTGAGGGCGCAGCATTAGGCACAGCCATCGCCACCGCAGGAGCACCTGTCGGCTAAGAGAACGATGGGCAGGCGAGGGAAGCAATGCTGTACAGTTACCTGGTAAAACGATACGGATGCTCTCAAGTTCGTGAGAATGGCGCACGGCTCTGTGCACAAAACTATTGTAGTGCACGCTATGGGTGAGTTTTTAGGGTACAGGATTCCATTGAGAGACCGATGTTTATAAAATGCTGTGGCGGAGAATCAAAAGGAAGTTGGGGTGCCTGGGAGTCCCTGGGTGGTGAAAATGGTTAGCTCAGCAGCTAGGTCAAAGTTGGGGCTTGGAGTCCCCCTTCCCCACCCCAGCAGCACCTCTGAAGAGGGACCTGCCAGTCCTCCCCACATCCTGAGGAGCGCAGTGCTATCCAGGCATACACAGAGTCCCCGTATGCTAGAAATGACTCAGTAGCAACTGGTGGGATTTGCTTAGGTAGAAAGTTCAGGAAAAGTCTCCTTGAGGCCACCCATCAGAAATGAGAGGGCTCAATGCACCAGCAGGGCGAAGGGGAAAGGGAGAGGACATCTTAGCCAGTGTGGTGGCTCTACAGGTGAGAAAGAGCGCTGCACCTTCAAAGAGAAGCAGGAAACCAGCACAAAGCTTTCTGGGTGGATTCACTGCTGCCCATTTTCCTCTAAAGGGTGAGCCACAAAGCCAAACCAAGGGAAGAGAAAGGGATTCCAGAGCACCTCTCAGCTTCCATTCACAGAACATCTACAGGACACTTGGGAACCATCAAACCCTTCCTCTGCCCTTGGCCTCTCCGGCTTCCATCTGTCTCCGACCTTCCCTTCTCTCTTGAAAATCAGTTGCTGACCAGAAAGCCAATGGCTGGAGCGTACCAGCGACTCCACGGGAGGAAGAAGTGGCCATGTGCTTTGGTAAAAATTACAGCCCCATGGGGTGAAGGGAGACGCCAGACAGGGCAAGAGATGATAAAATAATAATTTACAAATTATCAAGGGCTCATGAGAGAGGGGAGAGCGGGGAGGGAGGGGGTAAAAAGAGGACCTGATGCCAAGGGCTTAAGTGGAGAGCAAATGCTTTGAAACGGATGAGGGCAAAGAATGAACAGATGTGCTTTACACAATTGATGCATGAATGGATTGTGACAAGAGTTGTATGAGCCCCTAATAAAACGTTAAAAAAAAATTCAGCCCCATGAACACTAAGGGGCTCTTCGGAGCTCTGCAGGGTCACCGGAAATCAGAATTGTATTGCAATGAGTTTGGGTGTTTTTTTTTGTTTGGGGGAGGGTCGTTGTTTTGTTTGGCTTTTTCTTCTTAAAGCCTCTGGAAAGCCATCTCACCTTCTCTGTTTGCTCAATGTATTTATTTCCCGCAGCATATATGGTTAAGCTCGAGTGTCATAGTTAGGAGGTGTCAACAGGGAAGACGTTTGCTTCTCTGCTTGCTAAAAGTTGAAATAAACAGTCTCCACCCTGCTTAGCAGTCCTACTCCTCACAGATCTCAAAACCCAGTCTGTGTCCTTTGGGGGTCTCCCAAGATCACCTCACAGCACCGCAAATGGCCAATCCAACTACCTCTGTCAAGCAGTATTCCAGCCAGCAGGAAGGTGGGATGAGCATAGGAAACATTCCAGCTGCTGCCTAAGGCTCCCAGAAGTTGCCTCCTGACAACATACCTGCTTACATCTTGCTGGTCAGGAGTCAGTCACATGGCCATAGTCAGTTTCCACGGACACGGGGCAAAACCTATTGCCACTGCCAGGAGCCCAAATCACCAACTGTCTTCATTTGACAAAGCCATCAGCTAGGCAAAAAGTTACCTTCCATTGTCATCAGAAACTGAACCAAGCCTATAGCCAGGGCCAAGTCAGACTCAAAATGATCCTGTCTTTGGGGGTTTCTGAGGCTGTTGCTCTTTGCGGAAAAAGATAGCCTTTTATTTTGCCCGAGAGTGTTCCTGGTGAGTTTGAATGCCAATCTTGCTGCTGGCAGTTCAACACGTACTCAGCTAGCAATCTCTCTCTAGTATAGCGACACCAAATACCGAAGATAGTGATCTAGCGCTATCAATTAACTTCTCTTACATCCAGCTTTATTCGTCTTCAAAATGAGGACACTATTATCTATCATTAATGGCTATCTTCTATAAGGTACTGGGTTCCCACTTGTGTTTATCGGCCAGGCTGGCACAATAAACTATCTCAGGTACCAAGCACAGTGCTTAGTAAATACTCAGTAAATAGCAGCTATAATGTCTTTTATTAATATCAATATTCTTGTTGCAATTTTCTTGTAATGTTCCTCTTGAAGCATTTCAACAACCATATCATTATTTAATCTACATGGAAGTCCCTTGAAGAAGTGAATCCAATACAGAAAATAAATGTAAAAATAATGTGTTCATTCTTATTAATGAAATGATTACATTAGACTAAATGATGTATGTACATATTTATTTAAATTATATCAATATTGATAGATATCACGTAGCTACAAAAGAGCAGGTTGTGCCTATACCATGTGTCCATTTTCCAACAGTTTATTCATTTAGGGTGAGTGTGCCTATTAGTACCAAGAGCACATGCACGCTTCTCTAATTTGGAAGTCACTAAGTTAACAGTTCTAGCTCAGTGCTGGGAAATAAACAACAATGATGCCATGAGGTGTAACCCTTGTTCTTACGCTTTGTAGTGCCATAGCCGCTGGAGGATCTGATGAGAACTATGGACCTTCTTCCAGGACAAAACTCACAGGTGGCACAAGCCCACCATGTCCGGCTTAGAACACCGTGCAGTTTGCTGACACTAAGAATCCCATTGATTGTCCATGGCTAAGTTCTACTGGTCCAGGTGCATATACATTATTTTACTTTTCCCCTGCAATTGTACTGTAGGATGGTCTAGTCTAGTAGAGGAAAAACTACCCGAGTAATAAAATGACTTACTCAGGGAACAGTGTTAATACGAGTCAAATGCATCAATAGGACCAAACTCTTCAACGTCCTGGTCTGAAAAAGAACAAGCAAGCTCTGAGAGAAAGCTTGAGAGAATTTTAATACAGGCACATTCATACGCTATAAAATAGGAATTCTGAAACTGACACCATGGGTGAGTTTGAAGGCCTTGCCTGAAATTAGAGCCAGAATTGGGTGTGGGGGAAGGAAGAGTTGAAGGGGAAGAATGGGAGTCATTCCATATCTTTCACGTGGTTCTCAGTGGTCCTTAATTCAAAACAAACACACAAAACCCTAAATAGAGACATAACACTTAATAGATGTAGTTGAGCAGTTTTCTGATTCACTAGAAATAGAAATACACAATCTGAAAGGGTTGAAGAAGAACAGAAAAGTTGTTACATCAGGCAGTAGCAGCTAAATGTGAGGAAGAACATTTTGTAACTGGGCACAAGACAACAACAACACGGCAGTTTGGAATCCTTTGGTGCAGGAGCATCACAAGACTATCATGCTAACACCTGTGTTTACAAAGACTACGGAGGCTTCTCAAACTCTTCCATTCATATCGGGTTTGTCCTGTTTATATTTCGGCTACTCGAAAAGGAAATTATTTGGGGACTGCAACCAACGTTCGCATGGCACTCCCCCACCTTACCAGAGCTGCGGGGGTTGAGGTCTCAGTACAATTTAAAGGAACTCAAACCATCTATTTGGGGAAGAAGAGAATACAAACTCAAAACTCATTTGTCAGGCTCAAGGTACCATATATGATCAACACAAATGGCATATTAACAATATAAAAGAAAACCACCAATTGAGAAATCAAATCTTAAAAATGGCAGCTTGCTAATTTTACTAGCATGACTGAATTTCAATTCTGCCCCTCTAATGAGTATTTACGGCTTGTGGAATTTTATATACTTTTTATATTTTACAACCGGGACTGCTCAATCTCCTCGCGCAGCTCTGTACGTGTTTTCTTTAGAGGAACGGAGGAAGGAAGCGTCTCTCGAACAGCTGTGCAGTGACTGAGTCAGGGACTAAATAGGCCACTTTGCTGAGATGCAGATTTCACAACATGGTAGACCGCACAAAGGTGTAGATTTCCCACCTGCTTTTACAAAGCTTGCAAACATACCTGGAGTCTGAATGAGTCATCATGTCTCACTCTTCTTCCCCCACCATGAAGTTCTCTGAGAATATATCACCTCAGATAACTTCTTGTAATTCTACTGAAGTTGGGTAAAATGAGCCAATAGCTTCTGATGGGAGAGATCCTTTCTGAAACCAAGATGTTTTTTTCTTTAATAGGCATGGCATAAGGTATGCCATAGACTGTATGTATGTATGTATGTATGTATGTATGTATGTATGTATGTATGTATAAACAAGATACTAGTAGTACTGACTTCTGATTCATTGATGAATCTTAGATCCCTAGTGGTAGGGATCCAGGGAGCTCCTTGGGTCAACAGCCACCACAAACTTAACAGATGACCTGGGATCATCCCACTTGTTGGAGCACATTTATTGTTTTCTTTTAGCTCAAAAAGATGAAAAGGCCTATTTGTTTTTTGTTTTTCAATTCCTCTCAACCAGCCACAAGATGACGTATGTTTTCAGAACAGCCCATGATTATGCGTGTACAGATGTAGCGAGAACATCTATTTTACCACTGCCAAGTGTGACCTACCATGGAAGATGAACAATGACCTCTCAGAGACAACCAGTGACACCATGGACTCATTAAGGGGACTTTGCCAAGAGAAAGGGTGGCCCCTCACCCACGTGTTTGCGAGAAACCAGTCTGGTGTCACCCAGATATCCTTCCTCTTGGTTAAAGAACGTCAGAGACCTTGATGCCCTTTAATTGATATAAGGCAACGTGAAGCTGGCAGACACAACACTCCTCTGAGCCCTCTAATAACAAGACATCCACCATATACCTTAAACCATTTCTCTGAGTCCTTGAGAATTTTGAGAATTATACACTATCATATAGCAAATCAAATCATGTTTCATGACTAACAGAACTAATTTCATTTCCTATCATAATTTATACTCTATCACATTTGGTATGCACAGAATTGTGTCCCTCCCAAAATATGTGTCGATATTGCTGAGCCAGTGTTCTCAATATCTTGTAATTAACCTCTATTTTGTGAGCTGATGTGATTACCCATGTGCTGTTAATCCTAACTTCTATGTTAAGAAGCAAGAGTAGTGGCAGTTGATGGGGAAGGAAATAATCCACCAAATTAGGTGGTATCATACATCAATTTCTTTGGGAAATAAACAATCGAGCAGAGATAGAGAAGAACCAGTATTGGAGCCTGTCATTTGAACTCAGTGTCCTTGCACTGGGAATTTTCTGGAATCAGGATATACAGCAAGAAAAAAGTCTATTTCTTTTAGATAACCTGAATTTGGACTGTTAGCCTCCTAAGTTGTAGGATAATAAATTTCTATCTGTTAAAGTCACTTGCTTGTGGTACTTCTGTTATAGTACCATTAGATAACTAAAGTAACATGTCAAGAGAGTTAAAATGTTCTACCCCCTGGGATATCGGGCCCAGGGAGTGTATACTGGGATACAAAAACCAAACCAGACTCACTGTTCTCCAGTCGATGCTGACCCACGTGACCCCGTGTGACAGGGTCAAACTGCCCTGTGAGTCTTCAAGGCTGTAACTCTACAGGAGGGGAAAGCCCCATCTCCCTCCCATATTGTGATACAACTGTGTTATTGTCTGGAGGCCGGGTAATATAGCTCTCCCTAAGCCTGATGCCATTGCTTCCACATCAGGTTGGCAAAGTGGTTGCATTCAGTTAAAATGCCGATGCTGGATTTTAGGGTGAACAAAATGAGGAACAAGAAACCCATTGAGAAGCTTGCTACCACGGTTTAGAGAAAAGATGATGAGGTCCCGAATTAGGGCAGTGAAAGTTGGCATGAAACGGAGAGAGCCAAGAAAGCTGGCATAGACTAGAATATGGCAGGAATCTGAATATGCAGATAAGAGAAAGGCACTAGGCCTGATTCTCACGGCTCAAATGACTCAGTCCAAGATGATAACACCAACTGACCCAGAGCATTCGCGAGGAGCCCACGGATGCCGCTAGAGGATTCTAACTTCAACAAACAAAGAGTGTCTCCTCATTCCCCTCCAGAGTGGGACTACCTGGTGTTTTCCTAGGTGGTCTATATAAGCTGTGTTAAGTTGCTCGGAGTGGGGCAATATAGAAAGATCAGTACATGAGAAGTCATCCTGGAGGAATCATAATTGAGCTTACTTCTCTACAATCCCCTATTTTAGATATCTGTGAAACTGTAATATCAGAGTTGGTCCTGAGAAAACACTGGGAACACTCAAAGCTAGGGACCTTCTACCAAATAACCTACGCGCTTCAAAGGTGTGGTGGTCATGGAAGGCCAGGAACTGCTGGAGGCCAAGGGAACTAAGAGACATGGCTGTGCGCACACACACACCTTGTGCTTCTGAGCTGTGTTCTTTTCCTAAAATGGATAGTATTAGGAAACTTGAACAGCTTTTGATGGTTTGGGAGTGATATCAAGGTTAAGTTTCCATTTCTGGTGATTTTACTGTAGTTTTATGGAAGCGTGGCTCTGTTTGTAAGAAATCCACACTAAATTAATCAGGGAATCAGAACGTCAAATTACCCTCCAATGGTTCAGGAAATTAAAAGGTCTTCATATTGGATTTCCAACTGTTTTATATCTCTGATTGGTTGATCTATAAATTAGATAATATATAAACATGGGTAATTATATTGTATTTTTCCTCTTAATAAACTCCACAGTTCCCTTGATGAATACAGAAAGCACATCCATTATCTTATACGCATATTTTAACTGTTATACCCAGTACTTTTAAAATTCATTTTCATCTTTAATCAACGCAAGTGATATTTTTATTTTCTTGAGCACAGAAAATCTGACAGGAGGAAATCAATACTGTCTGTAAAGACATATTACACATCTCTCTTTATAAAGGACGATCTAACATAATTTAATTTAGTTGAACATATCATTTTATTAAACAAAGTGATGTAAGTTTATCTAACCAGAGAGAATTTAGAAAATTCAAATTAATTAGCATTTTCATGAAAAAAATATATCCAAAGCTGGCATTGACTCAAACATTATAGTAACACTTTACACTATCTTCTGGCTTCCTCTGGCTTCCCTATTGCCAAGAGGCAGAGGTCAAACATGCCTATGCCCACCCCACCCCCACCCCCCGCATCCTCCGTTACCTATTCTGGTTCTGACTGTTCTTCCCACAACAGTCGACCTCTCTGCTGAGTTCCATAGTCCATTGGAATGGCCACACAGAAATCTCAGACAATACTCATGACCATCGGGATTCATTGGGAAGTTAACAGGCCACCGCAGTCAGGATGATAAAGCATTGAGGATTCAGTCATTGGTCCGCCAATGCACCCCTTCTCAGCCAGAGGCAGGTCTGTCTCTTATCCTCAGCCTCTCAGCCAGGTAGTTTCTTGGCGCCTGCTTTGTGGGCCAAGAAGCCCTCCTGTCACTCTGTCTCACAGTCCTAAAGTCTCAGTGCTGCTCCTCTGTTCTGTCTCATGGCCTCCTTGTCTCGGCTTCTGGTCTCAGCCTGAATCCTTTACGCTGTCCTATGGTCCCCATGCTTCAGCCCCTGGTGCGTCTGCCACTTCAAAAAGAGACCTTGAAAATGCTGCACGCACTGGTGCTTCTTCTTCCGGTGATGCTGGGACTTCCCTCTGAGTGTCTCTCATTTATAAATAGAGACGTGGCTTTTGTCTTCCAGCAGACCATGCAAACCCTCAGGAAACAAAGGGTGATGCCCTGGATCATACTCTCTACTAAGGTGGAAACTTAACCCCACCTTAAGGCTTCCCCTTAGCATAGCAGAGAACTCTCTCCAAAATGAGATTATAGCTAAAGGCGTAGAGGCCAGAACTGATAAGATATACCATAAGGAAGCATGACAACAAGGGCCCTAGTAACTTACTAGCCTCATATGATGATAAAGATCAGAGGAGACAAGCAAACTTGATTTTGAATTCATATATCAGGAAAATTATTAAAATCATCTTGATCTTAATACTAAAGAGTGTTTTTTTCTATACCATTACATATCTTATATTAAAAACTGAACACATTTAAAATCTAAGCTTTTTCTGCACTACATTGTCTGTAATACAAATTTCTTATAGTCTCAATTTTTAACCATTTATGTTAATTCAAATTTATTTTGCTTCTCATTTATATATGCAATATGCTGAGATTATTTATAAAAGTTAATTAGAAAAGTCACTTGCTCCATTAGAAACTAAGATTCTATAAAAGATCTCTTCCTTCACTCCAGACCAAAAAGCATCCTTTTGTTTTTTTAGCATCCCATACATAAATTAAAAGAGTTTATTGTGATAAGCACTAGAATGTAGGTAGGAAAAGAGACACCAGTACTAAGGATATGTATCTGCTAAAAGAATAAAGGCATGTAGTTAATCATCATTTGTTCCTCCCCAAAAGATTCACTATTTAAAAAAATCTGGGTCATTCTGTAATTACATTCTAAATTTACCAAGATAGTCTCTTTCTCTTTTTTCCTAGGGTTCATGTTATTATTACTATTTTGTTTACAAACAATCTCCTTCCATTAGTCTTTATTTTATAAAACTAGCCATTGAATACTAAGGATTCAACAATTTCCTTTTATTTGGAGTATAGGAATTTTAATTTTGCAGATACTGACAGAACAAATACGCATGGAAAAAAAACAACAGTGTTTTGAACTAAAGGGGAAATTCTGAGTTTTAGAGTCAGAGAAACCCATATTGATAAAACCCCAAATTCATGGACTCAGTGAATTCTGTCATTAGTAAGAAGCACACCAAAAATGCTTTGACTCTGCTTTCTCAGAGGCTACGAGCCATCAGAATCCTCCAGCATGAGCAACAAGCATTAAGGAAAACCGATTGCAGATCTTCAATCAGTGCCACCAGGACTGCTTCTTAACGGTCCGGCCAGAACGTTAAAACCCAGTTTCCGCCGCAGCTGCCACTAGGGTGGCCGCCATCACTTCTATTCACCCAGAACCAAATCAGAAAGAGAAACAGGCTTGACCAAGGGTCAGGAGAAACAGGCTTGACCAAGGGTCAGGAGAAACAGGTTTGACCAAGGGTCAGATTAGCAGTGCGTGAACCAGAGAGCGTGATCGATCGCCACCCACAAAACTTCTTAGAAGAGCCAAGCGAAGCTGAACCCAGACCGATCGATCGACAGGGTTGTGGGTTGAACTGTGCCCCACCCCCAAAATCTGGGTTGAAGTCCTCACCCTGGACCTCTAAAGATGGCCCCTCTACATATGACCCCGGTGGGAAATAATGAGTTTCTTATGTTATACTAATAAGCTCATCCCAGAGTAGCGGAAGAGTGGATCCTAAACCTAAGCCCTTCTGAGTTATCCAAAGAGCTGAAGAGACATCCACAGGGCTTAACAGATGCCAAGGAATGCCCAGAGTCACCATCAAAACCCAGACAAACACATGCCAGAGAACTAACCGATTCTGACTCATAGTGACCCTGTCACTGTGTTCATGACTAGACATCTTTATCTTTCTCCCGAGCTGGTGGTTTCGTGCTGATGGTGCTGTTGGCAGCCCCACGCCTCACTGCCACGACGGACACCAGAAGTTAGGAGCAAGGCGTCTCTCAGGAGGAATGGCTCTATTTGGACTCCTAGCTTCCAGAAGTGTGAGAAAATGGATTTCTGTTCTCCAAAGCCACCCACTACTCGTACATAGGTTATAGCAGCACAAGGAGACGTGGGGTCATAGTGGATGCACGTTGGGTTGCAATCTACAAGGTCAACAGTTCAAAACCACCTGCCGCTCAGAGGGAGAAAGACGGGGCTTTCTCCTTCCATACAAAGTTACAGTCTCAGAAACTCACAGGGGTATATCTACCCTGCCCCATAGGGTCACTATGAGTCAGAATCGACTCTATGGCAGTGAGTTTGGTTTTGGGGGTTTTGAGCTCAAGGTAACTAAGGCAGTGCACTTTTGTCTATATGCTTCCCTGGTGCGCTGTGTCTCCATGGGCCCTCAAGGGATAACTGCACACACACACCCCCAAATAATCCAAAGGCATAAAATATAACGATTGATCCCCTATTGACACAGAGGAGAATGATAATGGATTGCTTTTATGCAATGAAGGTAAACACAGGATTTCAGTCTCAGAAAGAAGGTGAGAGGAAGGAAACCCATAGTCACTTTGAACAACAAACAGGGCTTGTCACGCCTTGGGCATGTGCTGATTAGCTTTCAGCCAGCAAAAGGCCTGTCAAGGCACTCCCCCCACCCTTGGGCAGCTGAATGATTTATCAAAGAAAGCCATTTCAGTTGTTGATGGATTCTCCGGAAGACCTCCGGGCCTTCACTGGGCTATAAACACAACAGCCGGCCGTCTCTGCTTTAGATCTAACGGTGTACCCTCTGTCGGCACCTCCACATCAGTTTAAGCAGGTTTGCACCATTTCCTTTTTGGATCATTTACTGGTGAGCAAAAACATAAATTAAAGGGAGCCCAAACCACCCAGATCCAGAATGATTTCCACTGCCGAAAGTGACAGGAGGTCTTGATGGGGCTTGCTTTCCCACATCAAGAGTGAGTCTCAGAAATCTAAAAGTTTGAGAGCTGAGCTGTAGGTCTACCTTGCCACATCACCCAATACCTCATCTTGATCTCCCCAGCTAGCAGCGACGCCACTCTATTGTCTCTCTTCTTCCAGGTGCGCCTTTGAGATGCTCTATAAGGCTGGAGGTGCAGGGGGGCTGGGGAGGCTGGAGAATGGAAAATTCAGACTCCTTAATGAAGCCTTAAGCAGGATACAAACAAGACAGAAACAAATCATCCAGGGAGGAACCAGCAGCGTGAGACACAAGGGGGCACAAGGAATCATCGCCATGGGGGTGAATTACAGACGATACAAAACAAAAGCATTGTTACCAAATCATGATTGGTGGCAGATCAATTCATCCCTGTGGAAGGTGGTCTTACAGAAGCTCGGGGTGGGAGGGTGCATGATTGGCATACAGACCCAGTTAAAAATCAACATAGTTGACAGGACTGGGGGGCCTTCAACCACCTGGCTACACATTGGTAAGAGGATGACGAGGATGACGTCTAACCACATGACCTAGTACTCTAACTTCCAGGAGAAAGTACAAGCAAATTCCCTGGGGGAAAGACCATCTCTCCCTGGCATGGGACAGTTTAATCTACTGTCATACACACATGCTGCCTGAAGAGGGAGCTGTTCACATTGCTGGTTAATTACTTTCACTCACTGCCATTGAGGCAGTTCCAATCCATGCAACTATAAAAGACAGAGTAGAACCTCCTCTTTGGGTCTTTGAGACGGTAATTCTTTACGGGAGTCAAAAAACTCCAGCTTCCTCCCCAGGGGTGGCTTGGTAGTTTCAAACTGCCAACCTTTCGATTAGCAGCTTCACCCATAACCCACTATGCCACCAGCACTCCCATTGTTGGTTAGCAGTCGGACTGAATGCACTCACACGGAGGCTGAGTTCATGTCAGGGCTCCAAGTTGAGTTGGGGCTCCCACTGTAAGCCGTAGCCTTCTATAAACAACGTGCTTTAGAATTAAGCTCCAACACAGCGGGTCCTTTGCCGGTAGCCAACACATCCCTGTCTTCCTGGGACAGTTTTAGTACCGATCATCTCGCCTCAGGCCTCACTGAATGACTGGGCTCCGTGCAATGTGCTTGCCTTTGAGTCTAGCTTTGTGGGTTCAGTGGAGTTTGTGGTGAATTAACTTGCCTTTGTGATTTGCTTCTGGAAGTTAGATACCTTTTTTTGAAATTATTTAAGTAAAAGAAAACTAAATAGATTTACAGTAAAATAAGTGAATAGTAGCCTAAGAATTATTAAGATGTTGACTGATTTTTAGGAGTAGATTGTCTGTCATAGTCTAGAAGCTCCCCTGAAACAGCCAGCATCCTATCAATAAGCAAACACCCCCAGACAGAAGGTTGGTGGCTGTGCGTGTACATTGGTTGGATCTCCTTCATGTAAGGTAAAAATTCTACCACTGAACCAGCATGACCTCTCATGGGCAGAACTGTACATAGGTATGTTTTCTGTAAACAAATGAATATTGCAATGATAAAAGGGAAGATTGATAATTCCCCATGACCGCAATCATCACATCCCTCTCCCGACTTCACACACACAATAACCACAATACAGAACAGAATTTATCTTACATTACTTTTCCTGGGGTCATGAAACTCTCCCAAACTTATATACACACATATTTCTATTTTATTCATATTTTTGCAGCATGATCGTTTATCCTTTAGTAGACCAAAGCCTCCACTCTCTGAGTCGTTGTCATTCCAAAGCTTTAGTGTATATTCTCCCAGGAAGAACGACGGCAGAGGGTATCGGAGTGTGATTTAGAGGCATAGATACAGAGAAGACTTTGTCTGGCTGTCCAGAGTGGGGCTAATTTGTGTAGCTGTGAGAGGCTGCTGACTTCATTCATAATTTACAGGTGACTACATTCTTGAATGGAAGAAAAGAAAAGAAGCAAATGAATGCCCTCGGATGGAGTACATTAATGATTGAATTAAAATGACTAGGTGTTTAATTTCATCAATAAGCATTGGTATACAACACCTCAAGTCAGAAATAAGAAGTAGATTTGGATATTTGTATTGTGTTTGTGATTCTATGTCTTAATAATTGAGGGGGAAATAAATAGCGAATAAATTACTTGGATTTGGGAGTAAGGACTATTTCCCTTCTTATGGTTTACATGTGATGTATTTTGCTAAAACCCCATTGTTACTGGAATGCTTTGTAGTCCACCAGCATTCAAATTGCGAAAAACATTCAAAGCAAATGTAGATTCTTAGACCATATTCAGACTCCCAGATCAAAATATCTAGAGGTAGAAATTTCACATTATATCAAAAGAACAACTCTCACAGTAATATCAACAGACACCACCCTGTTTGAGAATTACTTCTGGGCCTGTCCACAGACTCAAGAGATTAGTCTTACCTTTTAAAGATTCCAATCTCCTTCTCGTGTAGATTCAGACTCCTGGTGCCTCATACACATTCCGTAGGGTTCTGTAAAAATGTGCGGTGGCCCTGCCCTCTCCCTCTGAGGTCGAGGAGATGCGAGGTCATCAAATCATCAGCATCAGTCCGAGGCTGACCCCTATGAGGTGAAAG
The DNA here is from genome assembly GCF_050624435.1 of Tenrec ecaudatus. Lineage (NCBI taxonomy): Eukaryota > Metazoa > Chordata > Mammalia > Afrosoricida > Tenrecidae > Tenrec > Tenrec ecaudatus. The sequence goes on along the minus strand of NC_134539.1, from coordinate 46,918,272 downwards.
TCAAACACACCTCCTCCCCTCGACCTTTTTACCAGTCCTGACCCCTGTCCTCCTTCCCAAAGCACTGACCACTTGGCTGCTGGCTGCGTGGCAAAGGCTACAAGGAGCTCAAAGGCCATATTCTAGTTATGGGGTTTCTTAGGGAGGCAAGAGGATCAACAATGACTCCATGTCCACACAGCTTCTTCTCAGCCAGGAGGGGGCTCGTTTGAAGCCAACCAGACAGAAAAACAGAGCAGTCCTCTTGCGATGGCTGCTGTTGGTAGGTGCTGTTGAGTGGGTTCCTGCCCACCAACCCTCTGTCCAACAAAGGAAGCCCTGCCTGGTCTCTTCCATCTTCACAAGGGTTGCTTACATTCCACCCACCCTGGAGGCCACTGTGCCCATCTAGCTTGTTGCAGGTCTTCCTCTTTCCTTTAACAAGCAGGATGTCCTTCTCTGGGGACTTGTCTGTCCTGAGAACATGTCTGTGATGGTTAGAGTCCATACTAACCACACAGCAGACTATGGTTAAATTATGTCGATATGCTTGATCCACAGAAATGGTGAGATGATGCATACGTATTCTTGTAAGCGGTTCCATTGGCAGTCCTTTATATACAGTAGTTCATCCAGAATGCTCTTTGGAAGCAAGGAGGGCAAGACCTTGACTCACATACTTGGGACACAGTATCAGGAGGGACCAGGCCCCGGAGAAGAACACTGTGCTTGCTGAAGTACAGGGTCAGCGAAAAAGAGAAAACCACTCAAGGAGATGACTTGGCCCAGTGATTGCAACAACAGGCTCAAACACAGCAACGGCAAAAGACGCGGCAGTGTGTCTTTCTCGTGTACAGCGGTCACGACGAGTCAAAAGGGACTCACTGGTTTCTGACACCAACAGCAACAATAGGTAACTACAGCAAGCCGAACACAAGCTGAGATCCGCAGGAGGGATTTCTGGGTTTCACAGGTCTGAGCTTTTTGTTCACTGCCCTTGCCCCCGTGGAGTGAGTGAAACAAGACATAGCTTTCCAAGCTGCCAGTGTCCAGGACACAGAGGACAACTTGTTTAGCGGAGGGCAGACTTTGAGGTGCCAAATGGGGAAGGCTTCATTAAAACGATGAAAAGATATTTACCATATGTTACACAAATACTGCACAAACTTTAAGGGCGCTTCAAGAAGTTAGTGGAAAATGCTCATTATCTTTGAATTCCATTTTCCAGGATTTTGGAAGTCCTTCCGTAGATGTTTGTGTACCCCCCACTAGTCATTTTCACAAGTGCCCTGTACCAGTATTTTTTCACACACTGCTGACGTGACTCTTTTTTTCCCCAACGCCTACACGGTGGACTTCATTTGAAGCCACGGCTTTGGTGCCTGGTACCTGAGGATGTAGAAACTGGGTTCCCAGCAGCAGAGCCCCAACAGCCTCCCCTTCAATGTCTAAAGCAACCCTTCTGCCAGCCTGATTCCTTCCCTGCTCTGCAAACGGCTTTCTTCTACGTAGGGAGAACATGTTTTCCCATTCAGAAACAGCCACCTCCGGGAGATCGGGCCCCAGCCCGGATCTGTCCACCCAGGACAGAGAGGCTACTAAGACAAGTGACACAGCAGACCACAGCCATGCATATTTGACCCACTGTCTGGCTGTCCAGCTGCTGTGGTGAAGCCCATTAAACTAGCGTGTCATTTGAATAGCCTACCTATGTCAGCATGTGAGTGCTCACTGGGACAAACAAGCCAGACTGGGCACCCAGGAGCTTCACAGGGCCAGAGCACACACCTGCACCATCCAGCTCTTTGTGTTTTGTTTTTTTAATTGTTTACATTACTGTGGTTCTATCAAACTCAACCAGTGACTTCTTGAACGTGAGTTATGCTTTTACTATGCAAACATGACGGTGGAAGTTATATAATCTGTTGTCAATTTGTGAGGATTAAGAGTGAATGGGTAGAATCTAGTCTGTCAATCAGGTCACAGCCAATGAGGCCTCTGTGTGGGCATGGCTTTCTCCTGAGGATTCTGGGTAATCCTGTATTCCTCCTTGGAGGCGGGAGACTCTCTCTCTCTCTCTCTCTCTCTCTCTCTCTCTCTCTCTCTCTCTCTCTCTCTCTCTCTCTCTCTCTCTCTCTCACAGCTGACTCCCTGGGAGACATAGAAGCTTACAAGACACATGGAGCTAAACTAGTGCCCTGAGCTGGAGGAGCCACATGGAGACCCCTGTCAGCCCTGAGATGCTTACAACATCACTGGATCCACAAGGCTTCCCACCCACTGACCTGTGATCTCCCTGTCTTTGGCATCTTTGCATGTGTTCCATGAGTCTGAAGAGGACTTTATAGATTGCTATTGGACATATGGGCTAATATTGGACTTATGGACTTGATCTGCACTGGGCTGGGGTGTTCTTTATGTACAATTACTCTTTATATAAAGTTTTTTCTTATACACATTAGTGTCTATGAATTTGTTTCTCTAGTCAACCCAGACTAACACAATAACCAAAAGTAGCATTTTTAGACTACTGAACGAGGATAAATGAAGTGAAAATCCATTTCTGGAAATGCCACAAGACGTGCATCCAGGGGGATGCTATATCAGAGCTTTAAACAGCAGAGCACCCTTTCTGCCCACGGTATGTGTGTACACATGACGGACACACTGCCAAAAATATGGAACTGCTTTATCAAAATAGCAACCAACTGGGCTTGGCTTGTTTTCTGAAGAACCCTTTCAACCTCAGAGATGAAGATGATAAGTTGAGTATCACGTCATTCTTCTCAATGAAAGGCTTCAGCTGTGAGTAATTCCACATGCTGCTGCCCTCAGCCACATGCGAGGAGGTTGCCATAAGAAATAAGCCTTCATTGTGATAAGAGTTGTATGAGCCCCTAATAAAACAATTTATATATATTTGGCAAAAAAAGAAAGAAGCCTTCATCTCCTTGATGCCAAGATTTCTTATTATTTAAGATGAGGGCACACACACACACACACACACGCACGCGCACACACACACTCCCCAGGCTATCTTTCGGGAGGATGGTTCATCCAACTCGCTTTTCAATGGGCTCAACCTCTTTTACAAAGCAGTGATGGATGGATTCAATTAGACAGAAACACTACTTGGCACCAGCATAGAGTGTTAGTTCTTCCCACAGAGGTTGTCGAGTGCAGTCCCTAAAAACAAGGTGTTCCTTGCTGTAGCTCCAGCTTAGCCCTGACCAGAAAGCTTGGTGACCGTAGGGTGACATTGCTGTAAAAGAGAAGACAAACAGCCTAAAACGCTCTTTCATGGGACGGTGAGGTTCTTCATTCCTGTCTTACTTCTCAGATTTGGCTGACCAAGGGAATGTCCATGCTGGGTCGCCTGGGGTTCCCTCTTCCACAGATTTGTAAACCCTCTGTCCTACCTACCCAGGTTTCCCATTCCACTTGACACAGTGTCCCTTTCCACTAGGTCAGCAGTTCAAAACCACCAGCTGCTCTGTGGAAGGAAGATGGGGCTTTCTATTCCTGTAAAGAGTCACAGTCTCATCATCTCACAGGGGACATTCTACCCTGTCCTATAGGGTCGCTATGAGTGGGCACCAACTCAGGGGCAGTGAGTCCCCTTTTGGTTTGGAATCTTTTCTGTCCCTTGAGCACCAATTACCACCCAACTATTCAAATCATCACCATGCTAGTCCTAGATCAAGCCACCCCAAATTCTCACCTGCCTTACAGCAGCCCTCGTTGATCTCCTGTTCCCTACTCTGGCCACCTCACGGTCCAGGATCTACAAAGGATGAAACTGAATCCACCCCCTCTCTGTTCTGTAGGTGAATCCCTACCCCCAGCCCAGCCAAAGCAGCCCATTACACGTAGAAGAAAAGTAAAAAATTCTCATCTAGGCTTACCTCATCCCAACAAATACCTGCCCATCCCTCTTCCCGTTCGGCTCACATTACTCTCCTGCTGAACACTTGGCTCCTGCCTCCCTGGCGTCCTGTCCCTTCCTGAAACTCTCCGTGCTCCTTCCCACCCTCGGGCCTTTGCATTGCCTATTTCCTCTACATTGAACACAGCGGTTCACCTTCCCAAACCTCCTTCTTGTCACTCAGTTCATAGCCCAAGTGTCACTTACTAGTGTCCTGTTCCCTGGCTACTCAATTCAGAATCATCTTCCAGACATGCCCAAACGCCTCATGATTTCCTCATGACTTCACAATGATAACTCATGAATTTAACAACTTCTGTTGTTTCTGCTTGGTCGGTCTGTTTTCTGCTTCCCTCCATTGAAATGTAACTGCCATGCAAGGCAGCACCACTCTGCTTTCTATGTCCCTCCACTCCCAGGTCTGAGGAGCGCGCGTAGTAGGAGCTCCCTAGATATTTACTTGACACGCGTGTGCCCTTTTTTTGAAAAGTCGATTTGCAAGCGCTCTTGTATGGACTCATTTCTCAAAACCCCTACACGTTCACTGAGCACTGGAAGGCCAGGCAGAGGGAGGGCAGCATCGGCCACGACCTGTTCTCAAGGAGCTGACAGGGGTCGGGCACAGACTCTTGGAAGAGAGCAGAGGGCTGTCTCTGTGTCTACGACAGCATCTATCACAGATTTGGAAGTTCCTTTTAAAATGAATTAAGAAGAACTCTGCTAAAATGCTGTTAGAAAGGTAAAGGAGGGGGAAAGTTCTTGAGAATTAAGTGACCAGGGAGAATTTCCTATAGGATTTGTATTGATACGGAAGTAGTGCCCAGGAAAGGATAAAGTTCCTGTAGGTAAAAAGAACCCCAAGAGCCACAGTGGCTGCCAACAAAAGGTTGGGGATTCGAAGTCATCAGTCTCTCCGTGGGAGAGAGGTGTGGCAGGGGGCTTCCATACAGATTACAGCCTTGGTGACCCTTCGGGGCAGTTCTACTCTGTCCGATAGGGTTGTTGTGAGTAGAGTCAATTCAATGGCAATGGATGAGGGGCTTATTAGAAAAAACTTAAGGTATATTTGGTGATTCTAGGAAAGAAAGCAGGGAAGGTTCATTGGGATCCGAATGTATAGTCCTAAAATGAAAAGTCTAGGCAGTGTGAAACCATTGAAAGATTCTGAGCAGGAGCTTAGCAGGAGCTGCACCATGCTTTCAGAGAACTGAACTCAGGTAAGGACTGGCTTCCTGAGAGGTAGAGTGGGTTACATGTTGGGCTGCTAATCACAAGGTTAGCAGTTTGAAACCACAGTCACTCCAAGGGGGAAATCTAAGGCTTCCTATGCTGCAGGGTTGTTATGAATCAGAAATGGCTCAATGGCAGTGCGCTTGGTCTAGAGTTGGAGGGATGCTTTCAAACATGTGTGACCTGCAGTCACACCAAGCCTGTGCTCAGAAGGGACCTGCAGTCACACCAAGCCTGTGCTCAGAAGGGACCTGCAGTCACACCAAGCCTGTGCTCAGAAGGGACCTGCAGTCACACCAAGCCTGCGCTCAGAAGGGACCTGTACTTGGTTTGACATACTGCTGTAGCTACCTTAAAATAAAACTAGCCATTTTAATAAGGGGCCCTGCATTTCAATTTGCACAGAACCTTGCAAACGATGTGGCAAGTCCTGAACTCAGGAGACAGTGGTGTGAGTGCTTCCATGGGGGACAATCAGGAGGCTAGGGCATAAGAGAAGGCCAATGACAGCTAATGAGGACACAGGTGGGGTAACCTGCCTCATCTTAGCGAGTTCTCTAGGTGTATAGTAGTAATAAAAGAAATCACAGCCTCGGGAATAATCTTTAAATCTTTTAGCACAAAGCTGCACAGAATGATCCTTAAGTACTTAAGGAAAGAAGAAATGTCAGTAGGAAACCAATGAAATATGTGAGCAGGGATGTTACATAAGATTCCAGTAACAAATTTACTGAGCACCTAGCACGTGTCAGGATACGGGGCATTAGAAACATACTGGCAAACAAGGCCTTCATAATCCCTCTGTCGAGGGCTGCCACAACCAGGAGAACTTTGGAAGCAGGTCTTCTTTGATGATGAGCACCACATCATGGCATCACCATCTCAAGGAGCACAGTGGAAGAGGACGTAATGGTTTGAGGAGATAACGGATCAGGGCAGCCACCTGGTCTTGACTCAACCTAAGACATGCCAGGGAGAGCTTGCCTGGGGTGGTAGATGAAGAGGTGAAGAGTCGGCTCCCAAAGGCATTTACACCTCACGCCAAGCAATGTGCCACTTCGGCATGCAGCAGTGGCTGCTAGGGGTTTTCAAAGCAGAGCCACACAGCTTTAGAAACACAATCATCTTTGTATGTGGGTCCGCAGGTACCACTGGTCAAAAACACAGAGATGCCATTGCCTTTACTCCAGTCTAGAGAGGCTGTACACCAGAGCAGGAGCTAAGCCCAATAATAGAGCCTCTGCCCACCTGATCACCAGTGTTTCCTTACATGACACAGATTAACTGGTAGTTATCAATGACCAAATGCCTCCCTGGAGGATTCTAACCAGTGCTCTCTTTGATTTGATGTGTCTGTCACCAGTCAGCTCATAGCCATGGGCTTATATGACCTGGAAGGACAGAACAAATGGCATTAGGTTGGCATTAGGGGAGCGCTGGCTGCTTATGTTCTTGAACTTGCATCACAAGTCACAGGGCACACTTTTGTTTTCTTCTTCCCATAAAGAAAGGACATTCACAGAGATGGCAGTGAGCAGTGCCAACTTGAAGGCCTGGCTGCTCTCTGCGATTCTTATCTCCTCCTTATCGATTCTTATCCCCTCCTCGGAAAGTAAGATGAGCAGACATGGTTCTGCATGCTGGCCACCTGCTTTGTTCTCCACCCCATCCCTACCTGGTCCCTCACAGGAAGAAAGTCCTTTAGTCATTACAATGCATCGAAGTAAGCCTCCAGAAGTACATGGTATCAGCAAGAGAGAGATGGATTTGTCTTGTCTGGAGGTGCCTCCTTCTGCGGGATGTCAGTCCATTGTTATCCTCCCAAGAGACAGCCAAGAATGGCAACTCTTAGCCTTGAGAGTGGCAGCTCAAAGCGCCACAACCTTGGAAGAGGTGGCAGGTAGGAGATATTGAAGGGAGAAAAAACTGGGTAAAGGGTTTTCTGAACTCCAACCAAAAACTGTGTGGGTGTGTTTGAGAGAGAGAGAGAGAGAGTTATCACACACGCACACACAGTTGGAGCTCTGATGGCACAATTGGGTAAGCCTTGGGCTGCTTATGGCTAGGTTCAAACCCAACAGCCACACCCCAGGAGAAAGATGAAGTGATCTTCTTCTTGTAAAGATGTACAGTCTCACCCAGTGAGTAAGTTAAGGTTTATTGTGCCAACCTGGCCGATAAACACATGTGGGGTTAATTGAAGGGTAAAGAGATAAATGGCTTGGTGAGCCCTCGCCTTTCTAGTTCTCAAGTCTCTTGCTTTGTGATGGTCTGACCAGGGTGAAGCTGCCTTAGCCAGTTCCCTGCTTCTGCTGGCAAGGCTCACTTCCTGCAAAATATCACCAAGGAGAAGCCGCATGGACCTACCCCGATGCAGCCCTGGGTGCTGGAGCAACCATGTGGAGACCCCTGCCAGCACTAAGATGTTTACACGCTCAGTGACTCGGCTTTCTTCCTGCAGTTGGCATCATTGAGTCTGTTTTGTGAGATGGAGGAGGACTTTGTGGATTGGTGTCGGACATATGGGTTAATGTTGGACTTGTGGCTTGGACAGCAGTAGGCTGGGATGTCTTCTTGATGCGCACTTACCCTTTATATAAAACTCTCTCTTTTACATATGAGTTTCTATGGATTCTCGTATACATATGAGTTTCTGTGGATTTGTTTCTCTAAAGTACCCAGACTAACAGACTCAGAAACCCTGATAAGCAGTGATACTCCATCCTACAGGGTTGCTTTGAGTTGAAAGCTACTCCACAGCAGTGGGTTTGGTTTGGGAGCTTTGACTTCTGTTTTGTCTCCTCTGTCTCATAGCAACCAACCCTTATCATAAGGGACTCCATGGCCATAGGTCTGGATTGAGTTTTGTCTCCTCTTTGAAGCTTCCCCTGACCTCCAAGCTATGAAAGACTGCCATCCAAAGTTGGACATTTTAAGGAATTTCAGCAAGATAAGATGAAATTAAGGAAGGATAACAAGGGATGGCCAAGTGTTCCTTCTTCAGATAAATCAGGTTCATCACGGGCAGTAAATAAAGGACCACACTTGCTTTGAAGAGTGAGGCATGCAAGGGAAAGTCGTTCTTCACTTTCCTAGAGGCCAATCAGATTTGTGTAGGCAGGTACAAAAAACAGAAGCACACACTATTGACTTGGGGGAAAATGGCGACTTGATAGGACTCACCTGTCTGGAGCTCCTGCTGCCAGACCAGAAAATTGGGAGGTAAGGTAAAGGAAACGTGGAGGTGGTGTCCTGAAATTAGAACTGGGGTACTAGGGGCTCTCCTGAATCCCTTTTTAGTGTGTGATTTCCACTCACAAAGCAAACCAAGAACGCTCTAAAGCACTCTCGGATTAGCAAGCCTGCGGACGCCAGTTGGAAAGCTTCTCATGCCTTTGCCAGAAGCAGCTATTTCTCCAGGCAGATGCCCTAGAGGGAACATAATCACAGACACGAGGAGAACCCCACAGCGGAGCTCTCCACGCTGTTGGCTGCCCTGAGCTCACAGCCTGGGGAGTGGAGGGGGTGGGTAGCCATAATTTGGAGTAGGAGAAAAAGTAGATGTTTACCTGAGGCAGATCACTATGTGGGAGAAAATAGGCGGTTAGTACGAGTCCATGGAGCGAATTTAGTTCCAATTGACCAAAAAGGAAACAACTCCTCAGATAAGCTGGATCTCCCCCTCTGGGGGTCAGCGTGACAGCCCCCAAATCAGAGCACATCACAAGAATAACATTTAAAAGAGTGAAATACATATTATTGGTTAAAAACTCAAACCCCAGTCTTGTGGCTCAGCTCCAAGGAGCATATAGACGGGGGCCCTTAATATAAATCAGCAAAAGAAGAAGCCCAGCTACGGAATTCCAGAAGTCAGCTACAGGGCCTGGCGGCTTTTTGCATAACAAAGACTCACTGAAGCAAGTTTTAATTCTAACACAGCACTGAACTGCCGCCTGGAGAGTGAGGGAGACAATTCCATTTGATTCTATTCTAGCTGACCAGGAGGATAAAAAATTAAAAATAAAATCCTCTGATCTAGTAGAGCACCAGCAGTCTAGATAGGACAATAAGCCCAGCTTCCCTCTCAGTGATTCTACACACAGCTGGGGAGCTCCTGCCTGTCCTTGGGCTCTAGACAGGGCTGTGGGAACACCCCACCCCCCGCCCCTGCTGTAGCGCTATATATAGCACAAGGCAGGTATACCAGTGACTCCAGTGCTCAATACCACGGTGGGAACTGACGCCTGGCCACGGGTGCGATCTTGCAAAATCCCACACTGCATCTGCGGAACCCTACATCAAAAGGGCACACCACCCCTCTACCTTGAGGAAGGGTTGGAACTCCTCCAGCCTCACGGACAGGTGATGAAGTCTCAGTCATCTCCTTACTTCCCTCTCTATTTCTCCTCACTTTATTCACTCGCCCTTCTCTCTTTCCCACCGCAGTCAGCCTCAGTGAGCTCTGGTTTGTGTTGGGTTATTTTTGTTCTCCTTCTTTTCCCGTTTTTTTCTTTTTTTCTGTTTCCCTCTTTCTCCTCTTCTCTCCCACTCTTCCCTATCATACGCCACTTCTGTCTTCCAGGTCACTACCCTCCACCTAGGGAAAATCAACCCAAATAGTAGGGGGAACTCCAACCTGCCCTCCGTGGGAATGCTGTAAACCATACAAGGAGGCTGTGACAGCCATCTACATCACGCAGTGCTGCTGAGGAAACCTCCATCGGACCTCTAAGGCGATCTCATCAGCTAGGGCAATTCCGTCCAGCACCAATGGGTGCCTGCATTAAAAGGGCACACCGACCTGCCATTGTGGGGCAGGGTCTAAACCTCTCTGGCCCCACATTCAAGCAAACAGGGATCAGCTATCTCTTTAGTCTTAATTTCCTCCTTCTCCCTTTCTTCCCTCTTCACCATCACAGCCAATCTTAGTGAACACAGTTGAGTTTTTACCCTTCTTTCTCTTTCTTCTCCTTTTCTTACTTTCTTCTCTCTTTCTTTGTTCTCTTCGCTTCTTTCTCTGCTTGTATGATTCTCTCTTCTTCTCTTTCCTTTCATATGCCACTGCTGGTTCCCAGACCCCTACCCTCTGCCTAGGGCAACTCTTCCCGCACAGTGAGCAGCCTGCACCCTAAGACAGTGCTGCACACAGCATAGCATGGGGTCAGTTATCTTTTTATTTATTTCTTAAAATTCTCTCTCCTTCTCTTTCCTTTGTTCTTCTTTTTCGTTCTTTCTTTGTGCTCTTCTTTCACTTTTTCTTCTTTTGACCTCTTCTCCTAACTCTTCTCTCTTTCTTACTATAGCCTCAGCAGATTCAGTTTTCATTTTTGTTGTTTTCTTTTCTTTCTTTCTTTCATTTTTTTTTACTGTGTTCAGTTTTGTTTACTCTGTGCATTTTAGTTGTGTTTGTGAGAGTGGGCGTTACTTTGTTTGGCATTGTTGCTCCAGTCTTTGTCTTCTTCTTTCTCTCTTTTTCCTCTCCTTTCACTCTCTTTCCTGTCACAAGTCACTAGGGGCCTCAAGACCACTCGCCTCTGCCTAGGGCAACTCTGAAGGCGCAACTGGGGGTGCTTCCACCTGCATTTATTGGCTTTGCAAGTAGCTGGGGAAATCACGCCAGTCCTCTTCCATCCACCAAGCAGAGGGGTCTCCCCTGCAAACAGTGGGGGAATCTCCAGCCTAAACTCAATGACTCTACAAGTGACTGGGGGAAACATCCGACCACTGGTTGGGCTCCACACTACTGCGGGAACATCCACTAAATCTCCAAGGCGATCTCTCTGTCTACGGTAATCCCCCTGCCAGCTACAGAGCTCTACACCGAGGAGGGTATACCCACATGCCCTCCTCAGACCTCCAGTTGCAGAGGGAAGCACCACAGGCCATACGAGGTACTCCAAGAACCGTGAAGCCTACTTGGAGATCGGCCAAGGAAGCAACACCCTTGGGGGCCCACAACAACCCGACCAGGATCACATGAGAGGAATATCCAACACACATTCCAAATAACGGAATACTGAATGGCTAGAATAAGAGTGAAACCATGGGAAGATATAGCGATAGCCTGACCCCTCAGAACAGCTACCAACAGGTAGTACATAGAAGCATTCATACGAATCCCCCAAGAGAGAGCCCAGGGCTCTTAGACTCAGGAAGTTGGCTCCAGGCTCCTATAAAACAACACATAAACAGCAACCAGTTCTAAATGCTTCATTGATCTGCTGCCTCCAGGAGATTCATCTCAAGCTTGCAGATAAAAACAGTTTGAGAATTAAAGGCTGGAGAAAATATATACCAAGCAAACGGCAATGCAAAAAAAAAGCAGGGGTAGCGATCTTAATATCTGACCAAATTGACATCAAGGTACAGGCCATAGCAAGAGACAAGGAGGAGCCCTAGATAATGCTCAAGGGAACAACAGACCAAGAACCAGTGAGCATAATAAACATATATGCACCTAATGAGAAATCTGCAAAATTTGTGAATCAAACACTCCAAAAGATGAAAAAAGAGATCAGAGGCTCAATAATTATAGTTGGTGACTTTAATACACCACTCTCTGAAAAAGACAGATCATTGGAAAAGAAATTCAACAAGGAGGCTACACAATTGGACGACTTGACTTGATATTTTCTGAGCTTTATATCCACATGCAAATAAATTCACATTCTTTTCAAGCCCACATGGCACATATTCAAAAATAGACCATATTCTGGGACACAAGTTGAACTTGAGTAAATTCAAGCACATAGAGTTTATACAGACATCTCTTTCCGATCACTGTGCCATAAGGCTGGAAATTAACAGAAGAACAGTGAAGAAAACAAGGGCAAACATTTGAAGAATGAACAATTTTCTATTGCAAAAGTGGGTATTGACCCAGATCAGACATGAAATCAGGAAGTTTCTAGAAACTGATGAGAAAAAAAATGAAATACCAAAACCTGTGGGATATAGCAAAGGAATTTATCAGAGGAAGACTGATAGCAATAAATGCACACATTAAAAAAGAAGAGAGACTCATGGATAATATGCAGGCAAAAAACGTATGCCAATTAGAGCAGAGTCAACAGAACAACCCCACTAATAGCAAGAGGATAGATATAATAAAATCAGAGCCGAGATACAGGAGAGGGAAAACAAGAAAACTATGGGAAAAATTAATGCCACTAAAAGTTGGTTCTTTGAAAAAAATAACAGAACTGAGAGACCGCTGGCAACCCTAACCAAATAAAGGAAGGAACGAGCGGCATTTGCAAGGATGAGGGATGAAACAGGGGACATAACCACAAACCCTAATGAAATCAAAAGAATAATTACACAGTACTATGAAGGTCTATAAGCTAATGAATTCAACAATCTGGAAGACATGGACAAATATTTGGAAACACAATCCCTCCCTAGACTATCCCAGATGGATGTCAACAACCTCAACCCAACCATAAAAATGGAAGAAATAGATAAGGTAATTAAGGGATTACCAACAAAAATATTTCCCGGGTCAGATGGCTTCACAGGAAAATTCTACCAAGTATTTAGGGAAGAACTGACACCAATCCTATACAAACTCTTCCAGAACATAGAAAAAGATGGAAAACTCCCAAACTCATTCTATGAAGCTAGTATAACTCTGATAACTAAAGTGGGATAAGATACCACAAGAATCGAGAACTACAGACCAATATCCCTAATGAACATTGATGCAAAAAAATAAAAATACTGGTCAATAGAATACAAAAGCATATTAAAAAAATAATTCACCGTGACCAAGTGGGATTCATACTTGTGATGCAGGGATGGTTCAACATATGATAGACCATCAGCATTATTCACCACATTGGCAGGAAAAATGATAAGAACCACATAATAATATCGATATATGCCAAAAAAAAGCATTCGACATCCAACACGTATTCCTGTTTAAGACACTCAAGAAGATAGGAATAGAAGGAAAATTCCTCAATATTGTACAAGCCATATATGAAAAACCAACCGCCAACGTGGTAGTTAACGGAGAAAAGACTAAAATAATTCCACTGAAAAAGGGGACCAGACAAGGATGTCCCTTGTCCCCACTCCTATTTAACATAGTACTGGAGGTCCTAGCCAACACCATAAGACAAAGGAAAGATATTAAATATATTCATCTGGGGAAGGAAGAGGTGAAATTATCATTATTCACAGACAATATGATTCTATATATCAAAGACACCTTAAACTCCACAAGCAGAGTCTGGAAGCAATAGAGGAATATGCCAGAGTGGCAGGATACAAAATCAATAATCTGAAGTCTATTGGACTGCTCTGCATATCACACAAGATCACAGAAGAGACGATTAAAAAGGTAGTACCCTTTACAATAGCCAAGCACAAATTGAAATACCTAGGGATATACCTGACTAAAAAAACAAAAGATTTGTATGAGGAAAATTATAAAACACTACTACAAGAAATCCGTGACCGCAACAAATGGAAGAATATCCCATGCTCGTGGATTGGAAGACTCAATATAGTAAAGATGTCAGTTCTGCCCAAGGCACTATATAAATTCAATGCTATCCCGATATGAATACCATCATCCTTCTTCAAAGAATTGGACAAATTACCAACTTCATATGGAGGGGGAACAAGCCCAGACTTAGCAGAGAACTCCTCAAGAAGAAGGACAAAGTGGGAAGTGTGCTCGACCTGACGTTAGCACATACTATACGATCACAGTAATCAAAACTGTGGGGTACTGGTAATATGACAGATATGGAGACCAATGGAGAAGAGCTGAAGACCCAGAAATAAAAACATCATCATACAGGCAACTGATCTTTGATAAGGGCCCCAAATATTAAATGGGAAGCAGATGCCGTCTTCAATAAATGGTGCTGGGACCCTTACCTCACTCCATGCATAAGAATAAACTCAAGGTGGATCACAAACCTTGAGATAAAACCCCAAACAGTTAGGGCCATTAATGAGGGAATTGGGACAAACTTGAGAACCTTGGCACAGGGATTGCATAGGCTATCAGAAATAGGGAAGGATACAAATACAGAGGAGTCACAAATAGACAAGTGGGATATACTGGAGAGGAGACACCTGTGTACAACGAGAGAATTCACCAAGAGAGTAATAAGAGACCCCACCGACTGGGAAAACATCTTTAGCAATGACACATCAGACAAAGGCCTTATTACTAAAATCTACAATACTTTGCAAACTTACAATAAGAGAAAAAACTAATTGCCCACTGAGGAGGTGGGCAAAGGACCTGAACAGAAGTTTCAGAGAGTCTGAAATCCAAATGGCTAATAAGCATATGAGAAAATGTTCCCGATCATTAGCCATAAGAGAAATTTAAATTAAAACAACTATGAGATACCACCTAACACCCTCAAAGATAGCCCAATTCAAAAAATCAGAAAGCAACAAGTGTTGGAGGGGCTGTGGTGAGATAGGAATTCTCATCCACTGCTGGTGGACCTATAGGTATGAACAGCCACTATGGAAATCAATTTGGAGATATGTAAAACAAATGGAAATTGAGCTACCATACTACCCAGCCATCTGCCTACTGGGCATATATCCAGAAGAGACAGAAACAAACCACGGCCAGACATCTGTGCTCCAATGTTCACTGCGGCACAGTTCACAATTGCAACGATTTGCAAACAATCCAAATTTCCATCAACAGATGAATGGATTAAAAAACTGTGGTACATACATACAATGGAGTACTACGCATCGCTAAAAAGCAGTGATGAACACATGAAGCATATTGACGCATGGGAAGAACTGGAGGAAATTATGTTAAGTGAAGTAAGCCAAGCACAAAAGGACCAGTATAACATGAGTCCGCTGAGGTAAGTTTATATATATTTTAAAAAAAACAGAAAAGTAAATGCAAAAGGGGCACAGGGAAAAGCTACTGTACACAAACATTCCAGGGGTGAGATCCAGGTAGTATGGCAGGGGCCAGACCAAATCCAGGGGTACATATGATAGCCAACTAAAAAGTGGAGGGGAGGGAGGAAAGGGTGGGGGGGTAGGATGTGTGGCGGGAGAATCGGGCACTGACTCACCCAAGGGGAGGGTATTATTTTTGACTTCACAGGAAAAGAGGGAACAGACTTAAAGGCAGTGTTAGATGAATGCAGCGTGCCAGCAAGGAGTGGGGAGCCTGTGGAGGGGCTTGAGGGCTCAGACCCCATACCAGCTTTGTGGACCACGGCACCTTCCCCCAGAAGAATTTACTTTAGAGGACGGCACTGAAGCTGCAGCTAGGGGAGAGGGGCATGTCTGATCAGAGCACATGGAGCAAATGAAGGGGGAGGAAGAGAGAGTGGAGCACAACCTGGTCTGTCAGACCTGGAGGACAATATCCCCACTCTGAACAACCAATGGACAGAGTGGACCATATGGTTGATCCCACTATGAGACACGCCATCCCCTGCTGGCCCAGGACCCTCAGGGGGACAACACTGGAGACTCAGTGTCAGGACTGGCCTGGGCTGACCCCACGACACTGAGGCAAACCACTAAAGGCGTGTAGCAGAGCAACCGTGGGAGCAGAGGAGGGAGCCCCCGAGGGAGTACAAAGGACAGACGGGCCAGAGCATGGCAGCCCATCAGACCTGACTGATGAATGCCTAGAAATTAAAAAATCAACTTTGATCTATTTACAGGTTTTTATTTCTTTTTAAATTTTTTGTCTTTTAATTAATTTATTCTTTTATGGGTCATTGGCTTTCCTTTTTGTAGTCATGCTCTGTTCTCATTTGTCGCCTATCTTGCTATGGCTTGATTTTTGGTGCATATTATTATCTCTACAGGTCTATCTAGATAAGATAGACTGGATGAATAGTCTGGACGAGAAAACAATGGGACCAATGGTTCCGGGGGGACACGGGAGAGGGGGAGGCAGGGTAAGGAGGGGGTGCTGACCAACCCAGGGACAGGGGAGCACCAAAATCAGTGCCAGGAGCATGTGAGAGGCCGGGTAGGGATTCAGCAGGGGAAATGTAACCGAAAGAAATGACTGAAACCCAAATGAAGGCTGAGCAGGATAGTGGGACAAGAGGAAAGTAAAAGGAAATAGAGGAAAGAACTAGGTGACAAAGGGTATTTATAGAGGTCTAAGCACTGGCATGTACATATGTAAATATAACTATATAGGAGGATGGGGAAACTGAGCTATGTGCATATATTTATAGGTTTAGTATTTAGGCAGCAGATGGACATTGGGCCTCTACTCAAGCACTTACTCAATGCAAGAGCACGTTGTTCTATTAAATTGGCCTTCCACAATGCATACCTTCCTGACGTGATTGCTGCAGAAAAATGTGTGCATAAGCAAATGTGGTGAAGAAAGTTGATAGTGCCTGGCTATCAAAAGATATAGCGTCTGGGGTCTTAAAGGCTTGAAGATAAACAAGTGGCCATGTAGCTCAGAAGCATCAAAGCCCACATGGAAGAAGCACACCAGCCTGGCTGATCACGAGGTATAGAAGGGACCAGTTTTCAGGCATCAAAGAACAAAAAATCTTATCAGAGGGTGCCCACCTTCCTAATAGAATCACTGAAGACAAACGTGTGCAAAAGCAAATGTGGTGAAGAAAGCTGATGGTGCCCGGCTATCAAAAGATATAGTGTCTGGTGGCTTAAAGGCTTGAAGATAAATAAGCAGCCATCTAATTCAGAAGCAGGAAAGCCCACATGGAAGAAGCACACCAACTTGTGTTACCACGAGCTGTCGAAGGGATCAGGTATCAAGCATCAAAGAAGAACAACAACAAAACGTATCACTGTAAATGAGGGTGAGTGCAGAGAGGAGACTCAAAGTCCATCAGTAGGCAACTGGACACCCCCTTACTGATAGGTTGTGGGGAGGAGATGAGCCATTCTGGGTGCAGGGTAGCAACGATGAAACATGTAACTTTCCTCTAGTTCTTAAATGCTTCCTGTCCCCCCCACTATCATGATCCCAATTCTACCTTACAAATATGACTAGACCAGAGGATGTACATTGGTACAGATAGCAACTGGAAACACAGGGAATCCAGGACAGATGACTCCTTCAGGACCAGTGGGGAGAGTGGCGATGCCTGGAGGGTGGAGGGAATGTGGGGTGGAAAGGGGAAACCAATTACAAGAATCTACGAATAGCCTCCTCCCTGGGGTTTGTACAGCAGAGAAGAGGGCGGAGGGAGACGTCAGACAGTGTAACATATGACAAAATAATAATTTATGAATTATGAAGGGCTCATGAGTGAGGAGGCAGTGGGGAGGAAAGGGGAAAAAGGAGGAGCCGATATTAAGGGCTCAAGTAGAAGACAAATGTTTTGAGAATGATGATGGCAACAAATGTACATATGTGCTTGACACAGTGGATGTATGTATGGATTGTGATAAGAATTGTACGAGTCCCCAATAAAATGATTAAAAAACAAAAAGGTAAGCACACTATTAGCAGACCAACCACGGTGGTGTTTTAAAGCTGTACATGACAATGCAGGCGGATCGTTCCAGCAATGTGAGTGGGGTCACCGCTTTAGCCCATAACCAAAAAGAGAGAGTGAAAAGAAGTTTCTCAAAATACGCAGAAATGACAACATCTCACACTCACCTCACTCGAATTTAAAACTCTCAGAAACGAGAAACCAGAAGAAATGCCCAAGTCTTGCAGAGGGCGTGACCAAAGTCCAACAACTATTGATAAGAATTTTTTAAATTTCCCTTTAAAATCAGAACCAAAATAAAGATACCCATTATCACTATTTCTCTTCAATATTACATGAATTCCTAGGTAGCAAGATAAGAAAAATAAATAAATAAGATTTTGAAAGGGAAAAACAAGGGGTTATTTTTTAATATCTGACATGATGGCTACCTGAAAAATCCAAAAGAAATCTCAAGACTATTATAAGAAAGTTCAGCAAGGTGAACAGATACAAAATTGTATTATATAATTTTATAATATAATGTTATATTACATATATAATATGAAAATAAACTATTGCTAACAGCAACAAAAGATTAAGTAAGCATAATTCAGAAAAAGATTTAGCGAAAGGGAAAAAGTCTCAGATACTTTAGAATAAACCAAATAAAATATATGCAAAAGCTTTATCAAAGAAATATGCAAACTTTGTTGGAAAGCATTAAATAAGACAAATATTGTTCATGACTAGAAAAACTCACTATTATAAAGAGTTCTATAAATTATTGATCTATAAATTAAAGATAATTTGAATCAAACCCCTAAGTTTTTTTTTTCGCACCAACCCTAAGTATTTTAAGGGACTCTGACGACATCGATCAAACTATATAATAGAGCACAGAGTCAAGAATAGCTAAGACCTTTCAAGTAACTTGAATACAAGAGTGCCTTTTCCATCTCAAAATTGGGAAGGATTTCTTAAGCAAAATTCAAAAACTCCACAAAGTATGAAAGAGAAGTTTGACTATATTAAAATTACTAATTAATTTTAATTGAAAGATTCCATAATTAAAACAAAAAAATCAACCTAAAGAATTATTCTTAAGAACATATAAAGATTTCAAAGAATCAACACAAAGAGAAAACTAGGTATGGAAACTCAGCATATTTCACAGACAAAACATAGATAGCCAATAAAAACATGTGGGAATTCTGACTCTCATTAGTAATCAGGGAAATGAAAATTAAGAGCACAGTGAAGCCCAATTGCCCCTTACTGGATTAGCAAATATTAAGAGTCTTGTGCTAAGAGTTTGTGAGGATATGGAACAGATACTGGTGGGAGTGCAAATTGGCATCATTATTTTGGCAATATCTGCTTAAAGCAAACATAACCATCCTGCATCACCCAGAAATCTCACTCCCAACCATTCACATGGGAGGAATTCTTCATCATGTGTTCACAATATTCGTAACTGCATTGTTGACATACACACCCAAGGAAACACCCAGAATGATGTCTGCCATTAGGAAAATGGATGGATGTTCTCTGTGTCCACACAATATATTAAAGGATGAGTCAATATCTCATAAACTCACGTAATATATTAAAGGAATGTACTTGAGTTATGCTGTACAACACAGATACATCTTAGAAGGCTGAGTCATAAAAGCGAGTTGCCGAAAACTACTTAAGTACCTGTATTGTACTACCTACACAAAACTCAAACTGAGCATAGCAACGCAACATTTTGTGTAGAAATGCCTGCATGGTAAAATAATTTATAAAATTCAGAATGCTGATTATTTTGTGAAAGAAACAGGGATGAGTGTAGGAGCAGCCCCCAAACCAACCATGCTGGGTAAGCTCTAACTGCTAAATTAATATCTACTTTATGACTTTTCTATCTTGTCTAGTTATATTATTTGCAGGCATATATAAAACATTTTATAATTTAGTATTTTCATCCTTTAAAAAAACTTAATTTTCTACTTACCTTTTCCCATCTATGACCTGAACATTTTCTCCTTCTTCCAGATGAAACATATTAATGGGGATATTGCCCACCTTCTCAATCGATTATGCTCTCCAGATTTATATTGTTTTGGGAAAATGAGTGTCTTAGGAGTTGTGGTGAGGCATGCTGTGGCCTGCATGGTCTCTGGTCCAGAACGCACGGTTTTGCTCTCCGTCGCCGACACGCACTAAGCGCACCCTGGCAGAGCAAATGAGCTCATCTCCAGGTGCAGGCGATGGGTGCAGTGACTCAGAGAACTACGGGCTGAATCTGATGTACTTTTGAACAGGTGACATACAGAGCCACCTGTATTCCAACCAGCTTTCATATGGTCTACCTGTGGAAAACCCCTAAAGCAAAACGTGATGCGTGAAGCAGAAACATATTTGACAGATTGCTGTTGGCATTTAAATCACCAAAGAACGCCATAACCATAGAAGTGACGCCACGTGAAATGTTACCTTATTCATAGTCTGGGTGAAAGATTGTCAGAGAAAAGCAGCACATTTATACAGATATCATATCATTTATACAGATATCATATCACATTTATACAGATATCAGCACATTTATAGATACCACGCCACGGGAGTCGGGGAGGGAATGTATAGTGGGAAGTATCCGGTAAAGGACATACAAAGAACTTGAAATCAGAAAACCAGAAGGCAAACTCTGCCTTCCCTATGTAGCAGGCTGAGCTACCTGGACTACAATTTTTGTTAAAGCTCTGGTTCTTGATTAGTGGAGATGATAATTAATAATATTAATCATGCCTGCTATTGAGCACTGCTATCAAGATAAAACAAGGTCATATGTGTGCGGAAGCACAAAGTGAATTACAAAATCCTGATCTAAACCATGATGATTTACACTGGGCAGAAGTGAAAGCTGTGAAGTCTTTTCTTCATGTGGCTGGCAAATATTTGTCGAATAATCAGAAGGAAGGAAAGGGGGGAGGAAAGAGAGAAACAATCCTCATGTTGCTGATTGGGCTCACACGCATTGGCCAGTTCTTCTCCGATAGAAATAATCGTTTGGTTACAAATGCATTTACTACTTCACCCCAGAAAGGAGTAAAAAGGAGCTTATATAAAGAAAACTAAAATTCCTCGATAGAGCACACGTTTTAAATGGCACAGAAGAAAAAAAGGCTACAAGGATGTAGAAAAGAATGAGCTTTTGAAAAGGGGGCAGATCTCAGGCTCCCTATGCTGTTTTAGGGGCCCTTGAGCTCGTTCCAACCCATAGCAACCTTCCCACAGCAGAACGGAACTCTGCCCGGCCCAGCGCCATCGGCGCAATTGCCCCTATGCTTCATCCCATTGTTGCAACCAGTGTCAGCCCACCTCATCAAGGGCCTTCCTTGTGAGTCACAGCCCCTACGCTTTATCAAACATTACGTCCTTCTCCAGGGGCTGGTCTCTCCTGACGACATGCCCAAATGATGTAAGGTGAAGTCTCACCATCCTTGCCTCTAAAGAATACTCTGGCCACACTTCTTCCAAGACAGATTGGTTTGGCCTGTTAGCAGCCATGGTACTGTCAGTATTCTTCTCCAGCACCGTGTTTCAAATGCATCCATTCTTCCTCCATCTTCCTTATTCAATGTTCAATTTTCACACGCATGTGAGGCAGTTGAAACTATCATGGCATAGGTCAGGGCGCACCTTTTAACCCACTTTCAACTTGTTCTTGTTTCTATTACACTTTACTATCTTTTCTTTTGAGATGTTTTTTTTTAAACCGTTATATTGACATATAAATCACACCCTACGCTGGTCAATGGTTCAAACATAATAAAAAGAGTGTGCAATCGTTACCACAATCCACTTTAGGACATCTTCATTCTTGTACCATTATCATTAGTCCCCATTTAATTTAAGAAAGTAATGAGGATTGGACACCAGGCAAAATATTTTTAATCATTTTATTGGGGGCTCGTACAGCTCACAATCCATCCATCCATCCATCCATTGTGTCAAGCACATTTGTACATATGTTGCTATCAACGTTTTGGAGAAATTTTCTTTCTATTTGAAGGAAAAATGTTTTTTTAAGTAAATACTTTTATTGGGGGCTCTTACATATCTTATCACAATCCATACATTCATCCATTGTGTCGAGCACCTTTGTACATATGTTGCCATCATCATTTCAAAACATTTTCTTTCTACTTGAGCCTTTGATATCAGCTCCTCATTTTCCCCCTCCCTTATCCACCCTTCCCCTCTCATGGACCTTTGATAAGTTATAGATTATTATGTTCATATCTTACATCATCCTCTGTTGCCCCTCAACCACTTTTCCATTGTTCGTCCCCCTGGGAGGGGGTTATACATTGATATTTGGGATTAATTCCCCTTTTATTCCCCCACCCTCCCCTAATCCTCCTGGTATCTCTACTCTCATTTTTGGTCCTGAGGGGTTTATCTCTCCTGGATTCCCTGTGTTGCAGGCTCTTATCTGTAGCAGTGTGCATGCTCTGGTCTAATTCAATTTGTAAGGTAGAATTGAGGTCATGATAGTGGTGAGAGGGTGGGGAAGCATTAAAGAATTAGAGGAAAGTTGTATGTTTCATTGATGCTATACTGCACCCTGACTAGCTCGTCTATTTGTGAAGGCAAAATATTTCAATAATGCTCACTCACTCATTAAGGGAAAACTTGCGTCTTCAGGACTAAAACACGTAACAAAATCTGCTATCTTTTGCCTTGGGACTCTTTGGGGTTTCATTCTGTTGTAGTTGATAGGGGGTGGTTTCTTTCTGTTTTATGGTTTCTTTTTTCTAGTTGAGTTATTTTCTTTATATGAAACTCAGGAAAGATAAATCTCTAGATCAATAGTTTCTTAGAGAACAGGGGAAGTTGGAGTAAATGGAGAGCTAATAATAATGGATATAAGAATGAAGAAATGTTCTGAAATTGATTGGGGTGATGAATACGCAACTCCTTTTGCTATACATAAATATTGAGTTGCATGATTCATGAATTATATGTCAATAAAACTGTTTCCAAAAAGGAATTCAATTTGTAGAATAAACTGTGTTGCTAGAGAAAAACTGCCAACAGGATTTGGGAATGAATGAATTAGATACAGAATATAAAGGCAAAGTTCAAAATCAATTGTTATAGTATATATTTGTAATAAACAATTAGAAAATACAGATTAAAAAGAGAGAAGAAAATACAGATGTTATTAAAATACTTTTTATTGTAGTATAAACATAAAATGCTTACAGATAAATTTTTTAATGCATGAAAGGTTTTTTACTTTGAAAACAATAAAACATTGTTCAAGATTTTTTTTCCAACAGGGTTATTGGAATATAATTCAGATACCATACAACTTAAAAGTTCAATCACATCAAGAAGAGTTATATGATCATCACCATCATCAGTTTTAGAACATTTTCTTCATTCTTGTACTCGTTGTTATTAGCTACCCATCTCCCAATCCAATTATGATCTCTATAGATTTACATATCCTGAACTTCATATACAGGAAATCATTTAAAAACAACAAATAAGAATAACAAAGCAAAACAGATTAAAACTTCAATTGAAAAGAATGCAGAAAATATTAAAAACTGGAACAAACTTAAATGGGCATAAATCCACACCCATGAATCTTATTTGCATTGTCAGTAAAGGCTGATAATCGTCCAAGCCCACACGCATCACATTGTTAGTTTCATATACCTTATTTACATGGTCCTACACCCACACCCATGAAGCTTATTTGCATTGTCAGCTAATGCCAATAATGGTCCAAGCCCACAAGCATGTCACTTGCACCATCTCAGCATTTATTTGTTGGGAGTGACCGGGACAAGATAGAGCAAGAAGGGCCACAACAAATAATTTACTGCACTACCCCGAATCTAGATATTGGTCTTTCTAGGAAAACATGATGCTGGTCAATAATGTGTTTCTGAGCACTCGTGTCTACATTTTGTGTGCGTGTGAGACAGAAATTTTATTTCTATCCATTGGTCAAATTGTCCATCCCTGCACTTATTCCACATTTTATATAAATATTTAGATTTTAAATTTTTTCATATTTGCACAACCACAACAAAAGAAAAGCCTGCTGGGATGTTGATAAGGATTGCACTGAGAGTCTAGTTGACTGTGAGGGTAGTGGACATCTCAACAGTTGATACTTCTGACTGGTGAACGTGACCTACCTTTATTTTCAGTCACAATAATGTTAAGAATTCTCCAAGAAGATTTGCAGGCTCAGAGACTCACAGGGGCAATTCTATTCTGCCTTGCAGGGTCGTGAAGAGTCAGCATTGACTTGATGGGAATGGAAGTACTGCCCAGGGAAGATGATTTATAATATTCTTTAACACAGGATGCCAATGATGTCTCAAAGGTGAACTAGAGACATATATAAACCACTGAAGAACAATGAGTTTTTAATGACACACCCTGCTGATGCGCTACCTCATGCAAAGATCACTGAAGCGATGGGTGTGATAGCAAAGTGTGGTGAAGACATCAGATGGTCCCTGACTACCAGAAAGACTAGCATCTGGGGGGCTTAAGGTTTGTTTTCAAACAAACAGACACCTAAGTGAGGTGTCCAGTAAGTCCACATAGAAGAAGCACACCAGCCACCTTGGAGACCTCATGAGGTGCTTCTACTCTGTCATTTAGGCTCCGAAGTGTAGGAGCACTAGGAGTCAGAGCAGGAGCCCTGGTGCCATTGTAGTTACAAGATGGGCTGTTCACTGCAAGGTCATCAGTTTAAAATCACCAGCCACTCCGAAGAAAACACAGACCAGGTGTTCTATTCCCATAAAGGGTCAGAGTCTCAGAAATCCACTGGGGAACTTATACCCTGTCCTTTAGGGTCACTATGAGTTAGCATCGACTCGATGGCATGAGAGGTGTCAGAAGAGACATTTTCAACAACATGCTTGGTTTGGACTTAGATACTTTCCATTCATTCGAGTAAATACCTGAGCATGATTGTACAGTAAGCTTATATTTAGTTTTGTATGAATCTGTCTGTTTGTCTGGGAAATTGACAGGAACTGCTTAGCAGGTAGTGCCCGCCAGAGGTCTCTAGGGAGCTCCCAAAAAAACAGGGAACCCTGCATATTTAATGTGTTCATTTAAACCTACCAATACTTTACAGTGAACCACAGTGAATGGGATGATGCTCCAGGCATGACTCACCCACTTCTATTGTAGTAGCATTTTCTTATCGTGACTCCTCTGGAATCTTTCCTTTTTAACAGAAGTGCCTCCCAATGGGTGTGTGTGATTAGAGGGACAGAATGTCCATATATGACTTTCCCTTTCATCGCAGTCTGAACTGAGAACGACAGGGCGAGACCACCCACGTAGAACACGTTAAGCCACGAGAGGCAATTTGGGGTTCTTGCCTCATCACATCGGAAGGGCCTGGAGGCGGTGTCGCAGAGATTGGGAGGTGGGGAGATCTTTGGTAAGAGACTTCTTGTGCAGTGGCATTTCTCCCCGCAACCCCCCTTCCCACCGGATGTCGAGGTGCTTTGTTCTCACCTTAAACCACACAAAGATGGGCTTCTGGTCTCATAGAGCTTGGACGTATGCCCTGGAGATTACAGAGCCTGGAGCTGACCTATACCGGAAATTGTCAAAATGTGAGAAGCCGGTGGCTATCAGTGACCGAGGGCAGAATGCTGTGTCCAATTGGATGAAAGAGTTGAGTTTTCTATTCACCTGCACTAGATTGATTAATGCCTACAAAATTAAACAATACACTAACCCCTACAAGTTATTTGAAAATCCATGGAAACTTCCCGAGGTTCCAGGTGGGGTGAGGATGGGACAGAGAAGTTTAAAGGGACAATAGTGAGAGTCAAATCTAATCTACTCAATATGTTGGTCATGTGACCAGCCACAAAAATTTCTTCCAGAATAGTCATGGGGAGCTCACTGCCCTTCAAAATCATCGTCCCCTCCTCTAGACAATGCTGCCCTGGTGTCTCTCGCCATCAGTCCTGGTTCTACACCATTCGTTCATATAGTGTGAGTATTACGTTTTCAACATGCAACTTTTGTGCTCTTTCAAAACCATTTTCTTCTCTAAATTAGCATTTATTCATTCTTGGCAAATTCTATTGATCACCTTATTTTCTAAATGCTTTCATTCAGAATTATTGAATATTATTCTTTTTTCTTTCAAAGAGTCAATCACATGTCCCCTGTCTCTGTTTTCTGTAATCCCCCTAAAACCAGAGCCACAGTGCCACATTCAAGGAGGCATCAGACACAGGGTGGATGCTATGATTGAATATTTACTATTAAAAAGGCTCCAGCAGATGGAGATGAAATGTCCTGTTCCTTTAAAAAAAATCAATATATTAATGATAATTTTCCAGCAGGTAGAATCCCAAGTAGCTTAAAGAACGGGGTGCTTTTTTTAATTCACAGAAAGACAATAGAAGGGTTAATGGTGGCTCTACTGAAATGTTCGTTCACCTGCAACCTGCCGCTCAGTGCCAAGCCGCTACAGTGTCTCAGGATTGACAACAGCTTAGTCTGGGTCCAGTTCCTTTCATCCATGGGCAGAATTCATTCCAGTCTGGTTCGATTTCCTAAACTATGCTGGGCTGCAACTCCCCTCTTACATCCCCTTTGTCCCACCATTCCCCGTTCCAGGACCAGATCCTCGAGAGAGACGAGGGAAAGACAGATTGGAATGATTCTACCTTCTTTGGTAACCCCTGGGCCGAGCTGTAGACATGCCTCTCTTCCTCTTGTATTCATGCTGGGGTCCCTTCCGCCCTTGTTTCCGGCCTCCGCCTCCCTCCCAAGCACAGGCCAGTGTCCTCTCCCCATTGTGCAGTGTCCTCTGCCCATTGTCCTCTGGGATCTCACTTCACTGATAACCGCCATTGATTTGCTTCCAATCGCACACCCGCTTCACAGCTACGTGTCCTTGTCAACTTAATATGATTATCAAGCTCTTCCGCTGGCTTTGAATCAGAGGCCTCCTTCCTGGGGTTCACTTTCCTTTTCCTGCGATGTTGTTCTGTGATTGTGCGGGTCACTGGGTCAATTTGGACTCATGATGATGTTACAGGACAGAAACAAACGCCCTGCAGGACTGTGATCTTTAAAGAATGGAGAGGGTGCGATCTCTTGCTTAGCAACTAAGCACACAACGACTGCACCAACAGGGCTCCTTTTGACTTCGATATCTACCTATGATTTTTTTTAATTCCGTTTTTGAAAACTTACCATGCAGACTGGCAGGCCTGCGCCCCAGCTGGCTGGTGTGTTGCTCCTTAGTAAAGGTGCCCGTCTCCGGTCACTCATGCCAAGGTTCCCCCAGATGCAAAGCCACCACTTACCCCTGGCAGAGAGCATGGGCTGAAACCCCACATTTCCTCTCTTTGCACTCTAAAATCCTCACTGGTCTCTCTCCACAGAGACAAGGCAGTCTTTCTACCAGGAAAGCATCGGTGCCTTTCCCTTTTCATTGGTTTTCTAAGTCCCGGCCCATTTGTTACTCTGGAAGAAATGATTTCTCTGGCACTTCCATTGTCTTGGTTTTATGGTTTACATTTGTCTCTGCCATTATTGATCATGAATATAATTTGGGGCTGATGGTCATTGGAGTTGTCTGATAATTATGGATAAAATAAATGATAAGATTCTGGCCTCAGTACACCCACTGATGGGGGTGGATAATAGACATAACCAAAGACTTTAAGGGGACGAGTTCATGGATGTGAGTGATCAGGACCATAGTCTAGGGGGACAGCAGGGTCAATTGGCATAACATATTTCACAAAGACAAATGTTCTGTGTCCTGATTTGGTAAGGAGCAACTGGGGTCTTAGATGTCCATGAGCAGCCATCTAAGGTGCAGCAATAGGTTTGCTTCCCCATCCAAATTCTATTGATCACCTTATTTTCTAAATGCTTGCATTCGGAATAACTGAATTTTTTTTCCAAAGACTCAATCGCATGCCCCTCTGTCTGGGAACAGAAGGTCCAGTCAGCTTACTGGACTGGTGCACAGTGTCACCAGCAGTCACAACCCTGAGCCCAGAAGAGCTCGATGGTGCCCAGCTACCCCTACCAGCCGCTCTAAAAACATTAGCCAGTTCTGGTTTGGGCAGGAAAAAATGTGAACAGAGATCAAAGTCCAAAGAGACCAGGTTTACTGGTCAGATAAGAGACTGATGGGATTTCCAAGGTCTGGTGCCTTCAGGCCTGGTACTGAACTCACCTCCGTATAGATGGTAGAATAGTCAGCCAGTTAAAAATAAAAAGACAAAGCTCGTAGAGTTAGGGAAGAAGGGAGGATGGAGCAGGAAACACGGGTAGGAAGTAGGATACGTGACGGTTCTCTGGAGGGATCCCAGGGGATCAATAGAATGGAATGCACGCGTTGTGGAGAGTAAAACTCTGGTCTGCTCTGCAAACCTTCTCCTAATGCACAATGAAAAGTTAGAAAACAAGAGATTCTTGTCCTAGCAAATGGACAGACTGCATTCAGTCATGCATATATGTATCCCACTTGTACAAGCACCTATTCCATATGTATTAAGATGAGTAAATCCACAATCTCATAAATCTAAAGTCATAGTTCAAATATGACCAGAAACCTGTGTGATTCCAGTAGGTGCACAGAATTATATTCAAATAAACTATATTTGGACAAACAAAAGTAATTTTTAAAGATCATCAAATGATTATCTGTGGAAAGCAGACTGCATGTTAAGTGCCCAGAAAAGTATCTTAATGTTTTCTTTCCATTATTCTCATGTTCAGTCTCTCTCGACTCCTGTGAAAACCCCCTGGGTACTTTGGGTCACCGTGACCAACTGAAAATCACGAATGAATCTCCCACCCCCCCTTAGGTAGAAAGAAGCCTGTAGAAATCCAGAGATAAAAGACATGACAAGGGGAAATTGTATTTTCATAATCTTTTTATTGTGATTTGAATGGTTTACAGAGAAGACCATGGTTTGTGTATTCAACAATCCGTACACATTCTGATTCAACCCATCAAGCATGATTCCCTCAATGTCCAATTGCTTCTCCCACTTCCTCCTTAAGTGTTTTGTTTCCATCCCTCCCTTTCCTCATTCTCTGAACTTTGTCCTGAGGTAATTTCCTCATTCTCTGAACTTTGCCCTGAGGTAAATGCTCTCCTTTTAATCTTAAATAATTGATTCTTCAGAGGTGAGGGAGTGAAGTTTTTTTTAAATACACAGATTAATTCAAATTCAAGAAAGAAAATCACAGATACCAACAGTGAAGAAAGAAGGCAAACCTGAACTGTGGTACAAACCCCAAAGCCAATGGCTCCCAGAGGGATTAGAACTAGACCTGGACTTTAGGGTGGGATTTAGGGCCTCAAAAGACAATGCCTCAGATCCTTGCAAAAAGGAAAGAGAGTGAGCCCACACACCCGGCCATGGGCTGGAAGGGCTGCCAGGGGAGCCACACTAAGCAAAATAAAACTCTGCCTGCCACTCGGTCGATCCCAACTTTGGCCCCACCAAACCCACACCCTGACCAGTCAAAGGGAAAGAGTTGTCAGCACCTGGGATGTTGATTTGCTTTACTTTCTCCTGTGCCCCTGGGGTGTAACAGTTTCTCAATTTGTCATTCAAAGAATGAATGAGTAATGGAGAAGAGGAATACACACACACACATAATGATAATCAAGGAAAAAAGACCCAATAAAATACCAACTTTAATACATTCATACCCAAATGATGTATGAGTATATAAGAAGTGAAATTAATTTTAAAGGATTAATGAATATATCTACAATTATCGATGAGAATATATCAAAAGTTGTTACTACTAGTCTCTCAGCTCATACATGCCTGGGCTTATTCCAAACTAAACGCGTTTGCACATCCCTCTGACCAGCAGATGGCTGCAGAGAAGTTCTCTGAGTAATACACTTGTCATGGTCTCATGTAGAGCATCTTTGAATTTTAGGAAAGGCTACTTTTATGCCACGGAAGACAACAAGTTTGAGGTCAAGATTACTATCAAATTCTTAACAAAACAAAAGTGGGAAGCTTCGCAAATCATTGAAGCATTGCAACAAGTTTACGGGAACAGGCGTGACCCAAAACTAGTTTTCAGATAGATTGAGTGTTTGAAGAAAGCTTGGGAAGTCCTCAAAGTGGAACAAGAGAAGGATGACCATCAAGCATGACAAAATGAAGTGGCTGGTGTCAAGTGCAAGGAGACCATGATCACCATGGAGGTGACAGCTACTGAAATTGGGATCTCACATGGCTCCACATTTTCAATTTTAAGTGAACATCTTGGTCCTGGCAAGCTTTCAATTCAATGGGTGCCAAAAGCCTTGCTCCGAAACGACCTAGTTCAAAGAGCTGATCTTTCCATTACATCAGTCTTTTAATTGAAATTGATGCTAATGAAAGCCAGTCTACAGAGTAACTCATGATTCATAAATGGGCTTGAATTTACCAATATGACCCAAAGAATAAGGTCCAATAAAAAACGGTGACTTCCAAGGAGATCTGCTGGGCCAGTCAAATCCAAGGCAGAGGTCAACTCAGAACGTTGGGAGGTAGGGGTGCTGTTACCACCCCAATCCTACAAAGGAGGGTTCTCTCTTCTACTGACCAAGAAAGACCAGGAGAGGCACCGAGTTTCCATAGGTCAAAGGTTTACTAAAAGGAGGAAACTTGTTAGTGGAGATGAGGAGGACATGAGCCATGATAGGCCTGGCCTGCTGAGGAGAAGGAACTTACTTCATTTTCCTATGTGAAAGGCTTTATACATGTTCAGAAAATTCAGGGGGAAACCAGCTAGCTTGGCAGGGGAAGGATGAGGCTTTCTACTCCGATGAAGCTTTTCATGTCCAGAGACTCACGGGGCCAGTTCTACCCTGCCCTATAGGGTCACTAAGAGTCAGCATTGAGTTGACGACAGTGGAAGTAATCCCACAGAGGCATGATTGATAATGTTCTCTAACATAAAATGACAACGATGTCTTTAAGATGAACCAGACAGATACATAAACCAAGATGTATGAATGGATCTTAGGCTTGCACCTAATTCTAACCCTAATTGAAGAGCAATTAGTTCCCATGACATGATGCTGCTTGATGTTTCACCTCATGAAGAAATCATTGAAGATATGGGTGCTATAGCAAAGTGGGGTGAGGAAACTAGGGGTTTGGGGTGCTTGGCTATCAGAAAGACCAGAATCTGAGGCATTTAAGGCTTATTTTCAAACAAGTAGTCATCTAAGTGAGACATTAACTAAATCCATATGGAATAAGTACAACAGCCTGTGTGATCCAAGGATTATAAATAATATCTTCCAAATTGAAAGGAGGGCATGTCAGCAGAACTTAAATTGTGAACACTGATTCTCAGATGGCTCTGGGTGACAGTGGAAGCCCCAAATCCATTTCCAGGGTCCACTCATGGATTAAGCCTCCCTCCAGTGAATCAATCTCTGATCATTGTTGAAGGATGTGAATAGTCCTGTTATCATACAGAGAGCACTGTAAAGTTGATTATAGCATACATATATAGGTCACAATGTAATATATTCTCATTTGAATTCCCTTTTGAACCACTTTAAAGTTGTTTCAGTTTTTTAAAAAAAAGTGGGGGAAGCAGTGAGCAAACAACACCATAGACAGGGGAACAACTAGGGAATTAAAATCAAAAAGGAAGAGGTAGAGATCCTGGTGATGGAGTAACAGCAATCTAGGTGAGAGGAATTACTAAGAGGCAGAAAAAGGGTGAGCATGATGGTGGGGCAGGAGGAAGGTAAAAGGAAACAGAGGAAAGATATAGGAAGCAAAGCTATAGATAGAGGTATAAACATAGGTGTGCACTTATGTAAATATATTAATTCATAAAATAGAGGTATTGGTCTATTTACATATATTTATATGGCAATAGATTGAAGAAGTGGATGGACTTTGGGCCTCTGTTCAAGCCCTCCCTCAATGCAAGAACACTTTGTTTTAACAACCTGGCATTCTGTGATCCTTCCCCTCCCAACACAATTGCTGAAGACAAAATGAGTGCACAAGCAAATGTGATGAAGAAAGCTGATGGTGCCCAGCTATCAAAAGATATAGCATCTGGGATCTTAAAGGCTTGAAGCTAAACAAGCAACCATTTAACAAAGAAGCAACAAGTCCACATGGAAGAAGTACACCAGTCTGTGTGATCATGAGGTGTCAACAGGATCAGGTAACAGGTATCAGAAGACTCAAACCAAACAAACAAACAAAAAACATATTGTTAAGTATAAGGTGGGTTGGAGCAGAGACGCAAAACCCATCTATAGACAATAGGCTGTCTCCTCACATAATAGTCACAAGGAAGGGATGAGTCAACCAGGGTTTCTTCTGGTTTCTTGAGACTTCCTCAACACCCCCACCCCTCTACTATCAAGACCCCAGTCCTGTCTTTCAGTTCTAGATAGCCCAGAGCATGTCCACTGGTAGAGATAAGAGCTCACAACATACAGAATCCAGGTTAGATAAACCCCTCAGGAATAGAAATGGAAGTAGCAATACCAGGAGGATAGGAGGAAGGAGGGAGTGGGAGTGGGAGGGGAGGAAGGGGGAACTGATCACAATGATCAGTGCATAACCCACCCCCCAGGAGGATGACCAAGTAGTGAAGGGAACAGTAGTCAGTGTAAGATATGAAAATAGGCCCACCAGGCCCTGAGGATGATGACCCCAATTATAGCAGCCAGTCCACAGAGAGGACCACATGGCCAGCCCCACTATGAGATATAACACCCCTCACTGACCCATGGCCCTGCGGGGGACAGCACCAGAGACACAGTGTGGGAATTGCGCCTGACTTGATCCTACCACACCGAGGCAAAGCACTTGGGGAGTGCAGCAGAACAGCAAGGGAATGGAGCGGCAAGGTCCCCAGGGAATGCTGAAAGTGGACTTTGGGGTCAGGGCGTGGTGCCCCAACAGACTGAACTGAAAAACACTCCTAAAGGTCAACAAACGATCCTTGAACTAACTACAAGGTTTTCTTTCTTTAAAAAAAAGATATGAAAATAATAACAATTTATAATTTATCAAGAGGTTACCAGGGCGGGAGAGGAGGAGACAGGGAAAAACAGGAGCTGGTCCCAAGGGCTCAAACAGAAAGTAAATGTTTAGAAAATGGTGATGGCAACATGTGTACAAAAATACTTGATACCATTGATGTATGGATTGTTATATGAGCTGTAAGAGCCCCCAATAAAATGATATATGTTTTTAAAGTACACACACAAAAATAAGTAGTTAATAAAATGAACAGGTGGAGGAAAGGGAAATGCATCTGGAGTAAGACCCTGGAGCAGCCCCTCTGACCACGGGCCAGGGTTGTGAAGAGTTTGCTCACGTGCAGAACGCCTTGAAAAGTGGATTGATGCAGATACAGATATGACAACGTTTAGCACCCCACCAGCCGATTTTCCGTATAGTCATTTACATTTGTTCTACTTTTTAATATTTTCTGCTTTCTTTTCTGTTGAAGTTTTTATCGGTTTTAATTTGTTATTGTTGTTAGTTTTGTTTGCTAGTTTATTTGTTTAATATTTTTCTGTACATGAAATCCAAGATAGGTAAATCTACAGAGACGGGAACTGAATGAATGGGTCCTTAGGGATATGGCATGAGAGGTTGGGGGAAAATGAGGAGCTAATAATGAGGAAAATGTTCTAAAACTGGCTGTGGTGATGACTGTACAACTCTTCTTAATGTGACTCAACTACCAAATTGCAGGAGAGGGGAATTATAGGCCAATAAAACTGTTGACAATTTTAGGGGAAAGATGAGGTTTACCTTGAATACGCTTAATCGGGTGTGTGTGGTTGTTCTCCAAGAGGACTTCTACTGCGAGGGCTTCTGATATCCGAAGGCAGGACTTATTCTGGGATGTTGGCCTGCACACTCTAGCGGAGGTCATACTTTCCTGGTTTCAGGAAAACTGCTTTCAAGGAAAATTGTGCCTCCTTCATTTAGCCCCGCTGGTACTGAGACTAGTGGCATGGAAGAGGGCCGGTCTGTCTGTCTGGTGCATCTACTCTGAGAGGACCAGCTGGCCCTCTTAGGACAAACTCCTGGTGTTCCTCCACTACGTGAGGTCCTCTGCCCTCTTCCCTTTAGGTCCCTCAAGCTTTTTATGAGAACAACTTCTTTGAGGTCCAGAGACCCTCTGTTTCCCTGTCTCTAGAGCAGCGGTTCTCAACCTGTGGGTCACAACCCCTTTGGGGGGGGTCCAACCACCCTTTCACAGCGGTCGCCCATGCATAACAGTAGCAAAATTACAGTTATGAAGTAGCAACGAGAATAATGTTAGGGTTCCACGACGCGAGGAACTGTGTGAAAGGGTGGCGGCACAAGGAAGGTGGAGAAGCCCTGCTCTAGAGGATTATGGGAACCATTGTGGAGGAATCGAGAGAGTAGTCTTCATAGACCTTCTGGTCGACCTAGGATGATCATGGGACTTATTAAGAAGTTCTAAGAAAACTGAAAAGGTTTGGGAGGGCGGGGGGAAAGCCAGGAGCATAGCGCTGGGAGATTGGTTTCCATCAGCACAGTGAGCCTGTTCGTTCTTTGGGGGCAGCAAGGGTCGTCCACGAGGACAGCACTGGGCACCCTTGTCCTCTCCATATGGCCAGCCTGCCACACTCCAGATGGCTTTCATTCTAAGCACCAAGAACATTTACAAGGGCACGATTTGAGTCCTTCAAGGCTGCCCAGACTGCCGCTTGGACGTGCTAGCAATCCATATGCATACATATATGTATGTATTCATTGAAAACCTTTTGGAGTAAATTTTTTAAAAATCCACGAAGGGGTTATTTAGCTCTTCGTCAGGGAAGAGTTAAAAAGACGGAAACAGCGCCACTTGCAGAACTCTGTCACCCTAGCTTCACTTTTTGAAAAAGGAAGGTTTCTATGGTTTTATAGCAATACTTTGTCCCTTACCTGGTATCCTTTGATTCCCCCCTCTCCCTTTGTATATCTAGCTTTGCATTGTAAATCTTAAAAAAATAATTAGATAACTACTTAGATACTTAACAGATGTTCTATGCACCTCATCTCAATTTTGTGAAGCGTTTAAGTATGACAACTTACAGGAAAGGTGTTCTCTAATCTATAAATTCTATGCAAATGTGAATTTTAGTATAATAATTGTTTCTGTTAAAATGACAGGTGTGGTTTCTGTCTCAGCTGATCCTCAGTGGCATAGCAAGATAAGAAACCATGAGTTTCCCCGTGGGGTCAGGTGCTCCGGAGAACAAGCTACTCCCCTGCAGGCTGGACTGCCATGTCATCTGAGACACGGCACATCTGACCAACCTCTACGTTCTTGGGTAACTTTCATTTGTAACTAAAACATTACGATTAGGTACGTCAGGGGTCAGCAGGGGTGCTGAATACTAGGAGACCATCGCATCCCCAGAAGACCTCTAATTCCCAAACTCAATATTCCAATATAAGCCCCTGTTGGATGGGCTCTTAGTGAGATGCCGTCACTTCAAGCCAAATGACTGTTTCTCCTGCTGGAGTCACTTAGAGAAAAGTCTGTCTGTCCTGCAGTCTTCTTTCCTGGACACAAGAGAAATTCAATGGACATTTCTGCTCTGAAACCACCATTAACTAGACATATTTGGCCTTGCAATTGGGGTGGGGGACAAATATTTACTAAGCAGCCACAAAGCGACTGGCACCATTAAGTCTGTAAGTGAGGAGGTCTTGCGCCAGGCAAAGCAAATACCTTGTATATTCTCTCTCTTGAGACGAGAAAAGCAGACACTGTGACCAGGACAGAGCTACAATGGAGCCATCACTCGCTGTCATCTCAGTCTGTTTTTTCCTGCAGTCAAAGCACTCCGCAGGCGGGGCCTCCAGGCCTCAACAGGAATATGTCACTGGCCTGATGCCTGTGTGCTTGCGGCTGGCGGGCTCCGTGCCTTGCTGTTGGCTTGTGGCTGAGCCAGCCCTGCACATGGCTGCTTTGTAAATTAAGCCTAGCCTAAAAATTAGACCAGACACAAAGCACAGCACATTGTGCCACGCAGTGGGGTGACAACACCAGGTGGCACCCTGAGTTGGCTGCTTCGGCAACCTAGAGTGGGTGCTCACCGCATGCAAGGGTGGGGCTCCACTTGATGGGGTCTTTTGTGGACAAAGGACTTGGAGACAGCACTGAAGGTAGAAAAAGAGCTCTTGGGCAGAAAATTAAGAGGTTCTAAAAGGATCGGTCATTCCATAGGATGGGCCCTGGTACAACCAAGGAGAGCCTCGTGACCCTGCAGCTGAAGTCCAAAAAGGGTGTTCTGTAGAGGGGGAGCTAACTCCCAAAGACAGGTAGGGAACTTTACACTGAACCAGAGGTCTATGCAGGGAAACTGCCATCCATCTGTCCATTTGTGGCATGTGGCTGTCGTGCGGGAAGCCGTGCTGCTGGTATTTCCAATGCTAGCGAAGCCATTCATGATAGACAGGTTTCCATGGCCCCGAAGACAGACTAGGAACAAAGGCTTTGGAATCGACCAGAAATAAAAAACTTTTTTTTTAATTAGCCCGAATTAGCACAGAATACTGTGCAACATAATGTCAGAAGATCTCACACACACACACACACACACACACACACACACTCACACACACACTCACACACACTCACACACACACTCACGCACACACTCACGCACACACACGCACTCACACGCACTCACACACACTCACACACTCACTCACACACACTCACACTCACACACACACTCACACACACTCACACACACTCACGCACACACTCACGCACACTCACTCACGCACACACTCACGCACACACACGCACTCACACACACTCACACACTCACTCACACACACTCACACACACTCACACACACACTCACACACACACACACACACACGGCGGGAGGTCACTCAAAAGACACAGAGGCTACAACAAGGGACTCCAGCCTACCCAGGATCACAAAAATTGTGCAGCACCAGACACCATCCGTTGTGTCATGCAGAGGGTCACCGTGTAACCAAGCACACGGGATGATGAAGACCCACAACCACACAAGAACAAAGGAGGAGGGTTAGGGGACAACGTGTGCTCATCCTGGAGGACCTGATGGCACTGGAGCAAGCAAGGACAAGGCCCAAGCAGAAGCATCATCCTTTCATTTCACTTCATCCTCACTGGGTTTCATTTCGGTCATTTATTTGAACTCCTTTAGGAAACTAAGTCATCAGATCTCCAGCAGAGTCAAATGCCTCCATCCAGGGAAAGTAGGCAAGGCATCCTCTCTGGTAAGCCTGATGGCTTCATAGCATCACCTGATAGGCACGATACCACGATAGCATCCTCAGCTAGGCATTAAACAGATCAGTCAGCAGAAAGACAGAGTGACCAGCAGACACCTCCTCAGAGAGAACGAGAAAGCTGATTTCTCAGCTTCACTATCCACCCAACATCTCAGAGTCCCCTTACCAGGAATAAAGAGAACGGGCCGGTTACCTGAGTCACTCCCACTCCGTGTCCTGGGTGGATTCTCTTCAGCATTTAGTTTCTTACAGGAAAAATTGTGTAAATCAAAGTTTCCCTAGAATTATGCTTACAATCAGTCCGTGTTTATTTCAATATGTGCTGAGGGAAAAGCCAAGCTCCCCTCTCCGTGCAAACGGCCCTCCCTGCCATGAGCGTGTGCGGCAGCAGAGGGATAGACAACCCCACTTGGAAACCTTAGTAATTACTAGGGGGATCTGCCGGATGCCACCAGGCTGGGAAGATGATTTAATTAAGTGCCATCACTGACAGTCCTGATTAGGAAATTAAGGACATGGTGTCGTCCAAGCAGCAGTGTGCTTTTTTTTTGTTCACACACAATGAGGGTCTCTTCTTTTGCCTACAACAAGCAGGAGAGCTGTAATTACCACCATGTCACACTCCAGCTGGGCATGCAATTTGGGATTTCATATTTTCCGGGAGAATTTTACAACCAAAAATGTGATGTGCCTCCCCACTTGACTGATGGCTCCATTTAAGGCACTTGACATACGGTGACACTCTACAGT
This sequence comes from Tenrec ecaudatus, assembly GCF_050624435.1. NCBI lineage: Eukaryota > Metazoa > Chordata > Mammalia > Afrosoricida > Tenrecidae > Tenrec > Tenrec ecaudatus. The sequence goes on along the minus strand of NC_134539.1, from coordinate 46,880,605 downwards.
CCTCATTCCACCTCTCCATGGTAAGGAGAGGGTAGCAGGCCCAAATCTGGTGGTTTGCAACCTTTGTGGCTGTGGAAGCATTGGTTCCGCTGAAGACTTATGTGGGAGCCCCCCGTGGGAAACTGACGCCTATGGACGAGAGCAGACATCCTCTGATGGACCTGGGGGTGTGGGGCACATGTGGAGTGCGTCCATCAATACTCTTAGCATCGCCCTCCTCCCTGCAGTCTCACAGAGATCTCTGCACAGGACAGTTCAACTTTCCCTGGAGTTGAAGCAACTAAACTAGAAAACAAGAGAACTGGATTTATCACCAGCTCCACCCCCCCACAAACACACACCCTTTTAAAATCAAATATTTCTTTAACTCTGCTATATGAGGGAACGAACTAGTAAGATGCTGTCACCAGTTCACAGAAACATTCAAAGAACACGCATACCAATACAAAGGTAATCGGGACTTTACAAATACATGTGACACTAATCAATGTTCCATAGTGCTTGAAATGCATCTGGACTTGTACGGACAAAAATTATTTGCATTACTGTCGAGTTCCTACAAGTTACTGGATTATAGAATAGTTCAAAGGCAATGAAAGGCACAGATTAACTAGGAAGGGTACTCTAGAGAGGGCACCCAGTAATCTCTTTGGCCCTTTTCCAGGTCTTTTTCTGACAGAATATATAGATCTATATCTACATGACCAATGGCTCCTTATAAAGGTGCTCATTTCCATGAGGGCGTTCTAGGGGGTTGTGAATGAGGAGGCACCGAGTCAGAGAGGATGCCATCTCTCCGTGTTCAGCATCTGTCAGACTGGTCTTGCTTCCATACCACACCTACTGCTGCTTCGTAGGCCCTGGCAGGGAGATCGGAGGCCCTGGCGGGGAGATAGGAATTCTTCAGTAATTACAAGTCTTCTCCTGAGAAGCCAGATTTCCTGGAATGTAGCCCAAGCTTCCCCCTTCCATCTTCTGCCCCTGCAGCCAAACGCTACCTGCATACGCCTCTTGTCTCCCTCCAGGCCACACTTCAACCCTCTGGCCTCAGTGCAGGACATCTTTGAAGAACAATCCCAGCTCTAGAGTTTTCCAAGAGTCTCAGCCCCAACTGCTTTACAATGAAACTTCTTCATCTGCCCGCTACCGCCTGGTTCACTCCCTGACACTAGGGACCCAAACCAAAGCCAAATCCACTGTTCTGGGTCAATCAATTTCCACTCACAGTGACCCTTGGGTTTCCAACACTGCATTCTTTACTGAAACACTGCCTCCGCCTCCTCCCTCAGAGGTGGGTCCAAATCGAGGGAATTCTGTAGAGCAGAGAAGTGGGTGACCAATGAGCAACCAGCATGCCTCCTTCCTGAATGTCTCACCACCGGCAAGCTCAGGGTCTCTTTCTTGGGGACGGGAGCATTGGTGGCACCGCGGGGTAAGCATTAGTCTGCTAATCTCCAGGGAGAACAACACAGTTATCTGTTTCTGTGAAGACTGACAGCCTAATGTAAGGTCCCTCTGCGTCTGAATCCACTGGACGGCAGCGGGTTGGAGTTTTATTGCTTGGGAAATCCAATCCTCCCATAGTAACGCCCTACTGAACATATCATCTGAGCATGAGGTGAACTCGCTGCCACCGGCAGATTTCAACTCGTGGTTGATTTCTACTCACGGGAAGTTTTAGGATGGAGCAGAACTGTCCGTTTGAGTTTCCGATGCTGTAAATCTTTACGGGCGCACAAAAAGCCTCTTCTTTCCCTCAGGGAGCGGTTGGTGGATTTGAACAACTGATCTTGTAGTTATCCCTTATGCCTTCAGGGTTCATAGGTGCCACCAGCACGTTATATGTTATCCCCGGAGTCACTTCTCTCTGACCTCTGTTTTTTGATCCCTAAAATGAGAGGGTGCATCAGCCACCATGTTTCTTTTGAATACTCACATTGGTACAGCTTCTGAATCTAGAGTACAGCGAGGGGGGTACGCTTTGGGGTGACGTCACGCACTCCCTTGCCGAGCATCCCAAGCACGACGTGGCTTCCATGCCATGCACTGACCAGCCAGAGGCGGCCCCGCTGGGTGGCTTGGCTGAAGATGAAGAGGTGGGGCTGGAGGGGGCAGGGAGGTGGCTGGTTTTGGTTTTTGACTGGTTTTGGTTTTAACCCCTGTCTGGATGGTTTTGGTGGCTGGTTTTGGTTTTAACCCCTGTCTGGATGTGAGGTGGGGGAGGAGCGGGATACAGGGAGCTGCCCCAAGGGAGGTGCCATGGCCTGAGATTGTTTTCCTTCCACGTCCTGCCAAACGGCTGAAACAGATAGCCCTGGGAACGGCCTTGCCGGTGCAGAGCTGCCTTCTCCCCTAAGCCTGCCCACGTCATCGGGGCCAGGCCCTCCACCTCCAGATAAGAGGTGGGATCTTGTCAGCCAGCGGCCGGGAAGTCAGTAGTGTAGCCCTCAATTGCTTGACTCAGACAGAACGGAGTCCCTGAAATGTGCGAGGCTCAGGGTTTGCTTGAGGTTGAGAGCAATCGGGGACCTCCGGGAGCCCCTCAACACTGGCGGCAGGAGCTGCAATCTCGCGCATGAGAGTTTGAATTAGAATGCAGGTGGCTGCCCACCAGCTTCATGACTGAGACTCTTGCCATGTCATTCCCAAGGAAATACAAACAATGCGAACTGACATTGTTTTTACAAGCTGGAGAGTCGGTCAGTCTGACTTAATGCTCTCCTGTGTGCACAGCAGAAGGGAAATGCAGAGTTCTGCTCCGTGAAGATTGTTCAGATGCCTGACCTCCGGGTTGTGGCTCTTAAGTCAATCTCTCTCATTGTCATTGCCCTCCTCCCGCAGCACAGCGTGCATATAGTGACAGACAGAAGATCTGTCTTTTCCTCTCTAAAAGGGTGATGGTATTAGTTTGGGTACCACACGCTACTATAATAGGTCAATGTAGCCCAATAACAGCTTATTTTCCTATTCTCATGAAATCCAAAATGAGTGTTAGCTAGCCCATGACGGCTGTCCTTCAAGGTGTCCTTGGGAAACTAGATCCTTTCCAGCTTGCTGCTTCCAGCATCACCTGCCTCACTGTCAAAAGATGGAGGTGGAGGATTGTTTAGGTCAGTCCTTTCATTCAAGTCCTATTGGCTAAAGCTTAATCTTCTATCCCTGTCTATAACTGCAAAGGAGTCTGGGAAATGTAGTCTGGTTGTGTTCCCAGCATGAGGAAAGCGGTTCAGTGAGAAGCCAGCCAACAGGTTGAGAACCTCCTAGGCTTGTTGTAGTGTTACGGGGTGGTGTCAATAGTGAATGCTTTCAGCTGCTAACTGAAAGGTTGAGGGTTTTGTTTGTTTGCTACAATGTTTTTTATCAATAAATCATTTTATTGGGGGCTCCTACATATAACAATCCATACATCCAGTATATTAAGCGGATATGTACAGATATTGCCATCAACAATTTCAAAATATTACATTTCTTCTTAAGCCCCTTGATATCAGTTCCTCTTTTTTCCCTCCCTCCCCCTCTGTCACCCCTAATATATTATGTATTGCTATTTATACATATCTTACACCTTCCCCTTCTATCCCTTCACCGACAATCCTGGTATTCATCCCCCTCAAGGGGGGTATTTAGCCATTATTGTTATCAGTTCCCCCACTTTCCTTCCCCTACCCTCCTGAAGTAATTTACTCCCATTACTACTTCTGAGGGGGTTGTCTGTCCTTAATTCCATAAATTGAAAGCTCTCATCTATACCAAGTATGTATAATGTACTAGCTGGATTTGAGAGGTAGGACTGAGATCATAATAGTGGGGTGGGGGAGGGGAAGGATTAAGGATGTAGATAAGTGTTGTCTTTCATCGGTGAGATACTGCCCACTGTATGTACCTTCTCTTCTGTGTGGCCCCTCTGTGCTGGAATGTCCAATTATCCCCAATGGGCTCTGGGTTTTTGTTCCCATCAACACCTCATGATTACACAGGCCAGTGTGCTTCTTCCATTTAGGCTTTGTTGATTCCCCACTAGATGGATGCTTTTTTGGCTTCAAGCTTTTAAGACCCTAAATGCTATACCTTTTAATAGCCAAGCACCATCTTTTTTCTTCACCACATTTTCTTATGCACCCAGTTTGTCTTCGGTGATCATCAGGAAAGTGGGCATCACCACTGCTAGATTGTTAGAACCAAGTGTTCTTGTGTTGAGGGAAAACTGGAGTAGAGGCCCAAAGTCCATCCACACCCTCAATGTATTGCCTTATAAATATATGTACATAGGCCAATACTCCAGTTTTATGTATTAATGTTTACATATGTTGCACATATGTTTGTACCTGAAAGGGAGAAGGTTTGAATCTTTTCAGAAGCACTTCAGAAGAGAGGCCTAGAATTCAACATCTAAAAATCAGTCATTGAAAACCCTTTAGTGCACAGTTCTACTCTGCTATACAGGAGGTCATGCTGAGTCAGGGTCAACTTGGCAGTTATTGGTTTTGTTTGCTTGTTTGGCAGAGTTAAATAAGATAATAAACATAGCAGATGCATTGTGGGTGTGCAGTATGTGTTCATTGTTTCTGATATGACCAGGGAGGCAGCTCCACAGGCCCCTGAGAACTGGCTGCAGTGCTACCGCAGACATGAGCCTCTGACCAGAGAGGCAGCTGCCCATCCACACAGCATCCTGACAGGCTAACTCAGGATGACCAACTCAAGTGCACCCGTTTGCTGCCTCTCCTTGGATAATGTTAGGGGAGGGTGAATACAGGATCGCTGGGAGCTAGAATGAACGAGAGGCCTGTGCTGAGGAGAGAAGCTGTGGGGGTGAGTTCTCAGGAGGGAGAAGGCAAGGGTTTGCAAACTCTCCACCTACCAGCTGTGACCAGCCTTCTTCCTTTCGTGCCAGCATGACTGGCAGTAAGAAGAATGAATGACCCTTCCGAGGACTTCCAGTTAGGCTACAAGAAGGATGTATGGTCCCCTGCTGATTTCATGTTGGCCCCACTCCTAAAAAGAAATGACTTAATGCGCTTGATACAATTGAGGTACGGATTGTTAGAAGAGCTAGAAGAGCCCCCAATAAAAATGATGTATTTATAAAAATAAGAAGGCTGGCCTGGTTTTGCTAGAGGTACATTGGCCTCTTTCCTGCCTACTATCTTTATTACCAAAAGTCTCCCTCACCACCCCAAATGTCTCTGCCTAAAATATTTGAGACAAAGGCCCCAGGCTCACATTACTCCTCTCTAACATCCAAGTTTTTATTTTATTTTTTAAAATAGTAGAGCAGAGGGAAGGATTTGTATTAATGCCAGCACAAAAACAGCACTTCTTTGAAATCCTCTAGCCCTGCTCTCTGCACACACATGCACGCACACACACCTCACTGTGACCAACAGCAACATCTCTTAGCGACTCTTGCCATTTCGGCTTGGCAGCATGGGAATGGGAAGGGGGAAGGGAAATTGGAGAAAGGAACAATGAGGAAAGGGAAAATAATCAGAAGCGAAAAGTAAGAGATGATTCTTGGAGCTATATGTATTGTGAATTGTGGCCTCATGCCCAAACTACTTCAATAGTCATGATCTAGGTTCATGATGAAATAAACATATTACAGTCAATGATACTTTAGAGCGGAAAAATAAAGAAAAACAGAAAATGCTATGATGTTGTAACAAAATGCATCAGTCATTTGAAAAGCAGTGGTCCACTTCCAAGTGGAAACTCCTTTTATTGTGCAAGAGCAACAACAACATAAACCCATTTGTCAACATTACTACAGATCTTAGCAAGAAAGTCCTAACGTACTGAGAAATGGTCAAGCTCCTGTTTTCTAAAATTCTCATGTTTGCTTAAATAATTCATATTTAACCCTGGTAGCAAATACCATCAGGTATTTTCCTTGAAACGGCAAGCTCATTTAATTTTTCCCCAGGGGAAATATGTATGCCAAATATACTAGGTCTAATAACCGCAGTTCACCTGTCAGTCACACTTTCAAATAACAATGGTGCTCCATGGGCCAGGTGAATTGTTGACTAAGTGAACTCGCAACTCAAACACACAGATGCCCAAGACGAGCAGGCTACCTCGGGGTGGAGCAAGGGTGCTTTATGCTTACATCATCACCTATAATATTAAAGGGGAAAAAATTAAGCATAAATGAAGCAAAGGTTTAATAAAATTTTTAACACTTTTTGGCACTTCCTCAAGGTCATTCTTGAGGAAAACCAGCAGGTTTCTTTTTACTTGGAATGACTGGCAATGAGGAACACAATGACAACTAGTGGCACAGGTGCCACCACCTTGCTTTATGCAAAGGCCCCTGCAGTGTTGTGAACCACGGAGCCAGCGGGGCAGATGCCAGCATCGGAGAGATGGCCCATAGCATCGTAATGGTGCACGGAAGACTATTTAGACTTTGAAGGACCTCTGACAGGGTCATGGGAATTTCCTGGGTCTGTGTTGTTGAAACCATCTCATAACGGTCTGATGAACAGCAGAACAAACTCTGCTTGGCTCCGCACCATCCTCATGACTGCTCGTACATTTGAGCAACCACTGTGTCCATCCATCTTATTGAAGGCCTTCCTCTTTTTGCTGCCCCTCAATTTGACCAAGCAGGATGTCCTTCTTCAGAGACTGGTCTCTGCTGACAACATGCCCAAAGTGTAAGTCCCAAAGAGTCTCCATCTTTGCCTCTAAGAAGCATTCTGACTGTGCTTCTTCCAAGACAGATTTATTTGTTCTTGTGGCAGCTCATGCTACTTTCAATATTCTTTGCTAGGACCATCATTCAAATGCATTGATTCTTCCGCCGTCTTCCTTATTCAATATCCAACTTTCATATGCATATGAGACAATTGCAAATACCATGGCTTGGGTCAAGTGCACCTTACTCTTCAAGTAACATCCTTGTTTTTCAACACTTTAAAGAAATCTTGTGCAGAAGATCGGCCCAATATAATATGCCCTTTGATCTCTCGACTGCTGCTTCCATGAACATTGATTGTGGGTCCAAGCAAGAGGAACTAATTGATAACTTCAAGCTTTTCTCCATTTATCACGATGTTACCTATTGGTCCAGTTGTGAGGACTTTGGCCATCTTTACACTGAACTGTAACCAATACAGATTACACAGCCGCAGGTCTTGATCTTTATCAGCAAGTGCTTCAAGTCCTCCTCACTTTCAGCAAGTAAGGTTGTGTCATCTGCTTCGCGGGTTGTTAATAAATCTTCCTCCAATCCTGGTACCTGGGCCCCATAGAGCCCATCTTTTGAACAGCTTCTAGAGATACAACTGAGTCTCCTCACTATTCCCAGGTCCTCCTCCACCCCCCCTCCCAGCTGCCAATGTAACCACAATCAGAGGATTGCTGTGTACCCTGTCTTGGCCTCGCGGCGCTACCGTACTGAAAAAGCACAAGAATGTGCTTAAATAACAGGCATGGACTCTTTCACCGTCTGGGGTCGAAATGTCCAGGTCCGGGTCTCAATCACGTTTCCTTCTGGAGGCTCTTGCCTGGCTTCCAGTAACTGCCAGGCGTCCTTGATGTTCCTTTGCTGGTGGGAGATGCATCTGGGGCAGCGTCTCCTGTGCAACTCTGTCTTTGTGCCTCGTCTGCTCCTTTCAGAGGACACCACTCAGAAATGATGGTTAGGGTCCCCTGTACTCGACTATGGTCTCATGAGGATAAGAAAAGAACACCTCTATGTCCCTACCACATTTCCTCTTGGGAGACGCAAGTCAACCCAGTACATACCCTTAATACACACTTGTCCATATGACTATAGCCTTACAAAATCTATTGTTTTAAAAATATTTTTTACATTTATGTCAATGTCCTGCTGAGTGCTGTTTTGAAACATGCTATTCCGTTTTCACCCAGCAATGTATTTTTCAGTTTGACCAAAACTGATTGAAATGGATCTAGCTCTCTCTTTCAAATGTCCTCCAGTCAATATCAACTCCTTGCCACCCTGGCGGGCAGGTTGGAACTGCCCCTGTGGTTTCCAACACTGCAGCTCTTTACGAGGGTAGGAACTGCCCCCCTTGTGGTTAGCAGCCCAAACACAATCGCTGCACTACCAGGGCTCTCGATCACACCCCACAAACTCTATTACCCAATCTTCATATTCATTCGTCTTGCTAGAGGCAATTTGAGTTCCGCCCCAGCCCCCTTTGTTTCCCCCTTTGAAAATCTTGGTCTTCATTTTGCTATTTGCATTGCTAAGCTGTGTACTTTCAATGTATTGTGAAATGTCCCACACATAGAAAGGATTATGCATCACACATCTGTGAGATGAAGTATAGCATGCACTGCGGCCCTCAAGAGAAGTGTGTACTCACAGCCCTGAATGAACCTCACACTTGGCAGGTGAGGTCAAGACTCTGATTTCTCCCTCGTGGATTTTGGCAGGGGTTCAGGTAATCCATGAAGACATGAAAAGACATCGTTCTTGAAAGCTGAGATGAAGCTTGCTCTTTGACTCAGGGACAAGGCCCCCCTTTTCTGGGACTGAGAGATACACAAAGTTCCCTTGTTCCCCTAAAGCAGGGATCAGGTGGGTAACAGGTCGTTTTCCACAATTCTGCCTCAGTACAAGAAAGCACAATGATATAAAAATAAAATGTTTTAAAGCCTTCAGCATTTTTTAGGTCCCAAATGAGCACTGTGACCAAGTGACTGCCTTCTTTGGCAGTTATGTGAACTCCTAGTATTTTATTTTTAAAGGGGGCAGTAGGGGGAGGTTACTTGGCACTAGATCAGGACACATTTTTTAATTTCTTTCTCAGGCACTTTAAAGAAGAGGGAGGAGGGATTTTGGAGGTGGGAGTTGGAGTCCAAAGGGAAGAACATGGGTGAGTCAGATATGCCACTTCCAACTCTTCATTAACTAGATACACGACATTGATCAGGTCATTTAGGGCCATGAAAAGTTGGTGTCTACGATCCACATATAACTCCCTGTCTGGGGGACAGACAACAGAAAAGTGGGTGAAGGGAGACCTTGGACAGTGTAAGACATGACAAAATAATAATAATTTATAAATTATCAAGGGTTCATGAAGTGGGGGGAATGAGGAGCTGATATTAAGAGCTCAAGTAGAAAGCAAATATTTTGAGAATGATGATGGCAACAAATGTACAAATGTGCTTGATACAGTGGATGTATGTATGGATTGTGATAAGAGTTGTACGCACCTCCAATAAAATGATTTTTTTAAGTTGGTATCTACATGTGTCAAAGGGGTGAATTTCTAATTAGATGACATGTGTCAAGTCCAATGTATGTCCACCCTAAGTACTTGCTCTTGGTGCTTACTGTCAACCGCAAATTATATTTTCTAAACTTTATTTATCTTGTTGTTGGGAATATACAGCAAAATATATACCCGCACAGCAGTTTTGACACGTACAGTTCAGGGACATTGATGATCTCCTTTAATGTGTGCAGTCATTTCGTCCTCCTTTTTGAATTGTCGCTCCCCCCCGGAACATCACCTCACTGCCCACGAAGGTTCTGGTCCAACCTTTCTGGTTGCTGCTGCCCATTCGATCTCACCTAGGTAGTCCTTCCAAGGGTCTAATGCCCAAGGTAGACCGTTTTACAAGGATGCTAAACGAATGTTTGGTTTTAGGATGTGATCGTTGCTATAGGAAACAGTGTGGCGGCTCTCTTAGGAAACTGGGGAATTAGGGAATATCTTTCATTTAAAATCCAAAGCTTATGTCAGAGCAATCGTTCAGGGTTCATCCAACCTCCGTGTTTCCAGAAATCTGGAATCCATGAACATTTGAAATTCCGCTTTGCATTTCCCCACTTCAATCAGGATGTTCTGTAGATTTTTAAAATCAAAATACGCAGTGATAATATACCGGCAGCATGCAATTCTAGTCCCGTGGCAAAGGAGGTCGCTGTTCATGGAGGAAATTAGATGCACAATCCAAATCTTCTGCCTGATCCTGGTTCTCTTTCTTCCTCTTAGGCTCCTGGCAAGCAAAGACCCATTGTTGTCCCTGGGTTGACAGCTTGCAAAATTTTAAGACTCAAAGCACCACACAATGACCTAGGAGGTAGAACAGAAGCCCTGGACATACGATTGGGCTAATTAACTGGAAGGGCCTCCTAGTCATGACACTGGACTTCCAAATCAAGGAAGCAACTGCCGTGAGGTGCTGTGTTGTGCATGAGCCGCCTCAAGAGCTGCTCTTTCTTGTTGCGCTGGGTGGAAATACATCTATAAACCAACTGCCACTGCAATGGATTGACAGCAATCAGAGGATCCGCTGTGCATCCCTGTGCTCAAGCAATGCAATCCTCCATCACAGGTAGCCCCTTGGCTCCCCTTCTCCTCTTCCACTAATACACTTTGGTCTTCTCTTACCTTTTTAGATAGGTGAGACCATACATCCTGTCCTTTTGAGATTGGCTTATTTCACGCAACAGAAGGCCGTCCAGCTCCCACCCTATCGCAGCATGTACCGACACTCCATTCCTCCCGCTGCCTCCGTAGCACTCCACTGTATGTGTGTACCACATGTGCTTTATCCAGTGGGATTCTGGTTATTTCTACCCTCTGGGTATTATGGGCATGGGCTGCAGTGAGCGTCGTGTACAAGTCTCTTTGTGAATCTCTTCTCTCGGTCCCTTGGGTGTATATCTAGGAGTGAAACCGTTGTGTCCTGTGATAGTTCTTTCCCCACATCTAGAACCACCAAACTCTGCTATAATAACTGTACCGCTTCCATCAGCAAATTCCCTACATCCTGACCAAGGGTTTTGATTTTCTGTTTGTTTTTCATCTTAGCTTCCTGTTGCTAGGTGATGTCCAGAGACCTTGTGTACAACAATGAGCTACCACCCAGTCCTGTGTCCTCCTCATAGCGGTTCCTATGTTTGAGCCCATTGTCGCATCTACTGTGCAAATCCACCGTATCGGAGGCCTTCCTTTCTGTGATGCCCCACCACTTTACCGCGAGCATCATGGGATTGTCTAGGGACTGGTCTCTCCTGACAACATGTCCAAAGTACGTGCAACTAAGTCTCGCCATCCTTGCCTCTAAGGAGCACTCTGTAGTTCTTCCAAGATGATCTGTCGGTTCTTCTGGCAGCTCATGGTACTTCCATAGCACTCACCAACGCTGTAGTTCAAATGCACTGATCTGTCACCGCATGCCGGTCAGTGTGTCCTGCTCTGATGACTGTGGTGTTGCTGTGGGTCTGGACGCTTCATCGCTAGTAGTATTTCTCATACCAGAAGGAACCCCCATAGTGAACAGATTTGAGCCCAGCTTCCAGACTAGGAACAGGCTACAATAAAGGACTAGGCTGTCCACTGCAAAAGAATGAACCATTCCGCAGTGACGCCATAGCATTGAAACATTAGCCATTCTAGTAGGAACAAAAATGGTATCTCATTCATTGTGGTTTTGAATTGCCACTTTCTGATCCCTAGTGATGGGGAGCATCTTTTTATGAGGCCATTCCAATGTTCTCTCAAAATGTCTATTCAAGGCCTCTCCCCATGTTGTGAGTGGATTGTCCTTTTGTTCTAAGTTGTTGAAGATTTATATATTTCGTTTACAAGATTCATTTCAGATATTTGACTTCAAATTAGTCTCCCTGTCGGTAGCTCATCTTTGCATTTTTTGATAACATCTTTTGAGAAACAGAAGTTTCTAGTTTGTTTCCTCTCCCTGCCATCAAGTCCGTTCCAACTCATAGCAGGACCCACGGCTCACACCATACTAAAAAAACCCAAATACACAATGGCGTGAAGGTCCAAAACGTGCAAACCGCAACTGTAAGCTTCTTAGACAAACAAGGAGGAACATCACCAGACTGTTCAGCAATGAAGCTTTTATAGTAAAAGCAAATGACAAAATACACGAATGAGCCCTCATAAAAATTATCGTAGTGACCCCAGCATGCTATAATAATTTTATGAGGTCCTATTTATTTATTTTGTCTTTTGCTGTTTGTTACTTTGCTATTATCTTAGAAACTCCACTGTTGAAAGTCAAGTCTGAAAATGTTGCCCCTACTTATTTGTCTAAATTTTTTATAGCTTTCTTTTACACATTTGGAACCTTAATCCATTTTGTACTTTTTTTTTAGTATGGTGTAAACCATGGGTCCTGTTTCACTTCTTTGCAGGTGGAAATCCAATTATCCCAGCACTATCATTGACGACTAAAGCGCACCTGACCAAAGCCACGGTATTTTCCATGACCTCATCACATGCATGTGAAAGTTGGACATTGAAAAAGGAAGGCCAGAGAAGAATTGATCCATTTGAATTATGGTGTTGGCCGAGTGTTGAAAGTACCACGGAGTGTGAAAAGAATAGATAAATCTGCTCTGGAAGAAGTACAGCAAGAATGCTCTGTGAGCATTCTGCAAACGATATGTAAGAGACCTTATCACTGCACCTATGGATGTGAGCCTGTTTGGAACTAGGGTCTTTAAAGACGCTACGAGGTAGGTTCACATGAGGTCACATTGGAGAAGAATGGATCCCAATCCTACTTGACTGGTGAGTCGACACAGAGAGACAGAGGGGAAGGTCGTGTGACACTGCAGAGGCAAGCCCAAGAAGACCTGAAAGCACTGGAAGCTTTCATTGAGAGGCAGGGAACAGATTCTGCCTTAAAGTCTCAGGAGGCATGAACACAGACAACATCCTGATCTGGACTCTGAGCCTTCAGATCTAGGAGGCAACAGCTCTCTGCTGTTGAAAGTCACCCAGTTTGTAGTATTTTGTCATAGCAGTTCACAGAACCCAATACACTCACCCGTAAGATCTCTTCCTGAAGCTGTGCTACCTTTTGTAGGTCCCATTTGGAGAATTTTCCTAGCACTTACTTGGCCCTCTCCCAAATCCTAACATAATTTTGATGCAAATTCCTTTAAAAAATATTTTTTCTCCAGGTAGTACCTACCTGCCTGATGCAGACTTTTTGTAACTGATTTGTCTCTAGTCTGTTGTTTTGTGCTTTCTGGTTGATGCTGACTCACGTGAGTATACTCGGTCAGAGTCAGCCGCTCCATCAGGCTGTCTAGGCTGAAACCCATGTAGAAGCAGATCTCCAGGCCTTTCCTCCTGCGAAGCGACTGCGGCTTAGCCTTGCAGTTAGCAGCTGAGAGCTTAGCCATTGTGCCGCCAGTACTCCTGTTTCTAGTCTCCTGGCCTTGAAGTCAATTTCCCAACGTGTACCAGGATGGTCTTTCTAAAACACTCAAGCATACCTAAAGGGGCAGTCAGGTTTGACCACATGACTTACCAGCCCAGCCAAGACACCCCTGATAGTGAAAATAATGCAATGAATAATTACAATGGAAACCCGCATGCCAGGAATTGTTCATGGATTTGCAGATGAAGGGGGGGGGGGAGTCATCGCACATCGGTATTATTATTTTCCATTTACAGATGAAAAAGAGAAGTGAGTCTCTATGAACATACAGCTCATAAATGGCCCCGAGGGGTAGAACCCAGTACCTTCTGATTCTAGAGCTCATGCTCTTCAAAACAGTTCAAGTTGAACTTCAATACAGTTCTAAACCACCTCCAGCCATCGATGTTAATATCCTCCTCTTAATGAAAAAGAAAATTACTTGATGCATCCTCCCCCCCGCCCCGTTCCACAGCAAAGCTGACAAGTACCCAGGCTTCTCCCAGCTACGATGCGGGCGTCCCACCGAGGCGCCAGAGGGAGGCATGCGCGTGGGACTCGGAAAGCTGTCTGCTGTTCTAGACCACACTCCACCCCAGCACCAGCACCCCAGCACCCCAAAGTCCAGGTGCTAGGGGCCATGCTGTGTGTAGTTGAATAAAAGAAGATTCTTGCATGACTTTCTTGTCACCGAAGCCTCATCCGGTTAAAAACAAGTCAATTAGAACCCAACTTGATTTACCTTTAAGTTTGACTTAGCACGCCCTTGGCCCCGGCCGTTCAACAAGATGAGGTGGCTTGTGGGGTGGAAAGAAACGAGAGCCTTGGAAAGGGTCCACACATGGGAGATGCACTCTCATGTCTGCGTCATTAACTTCACGGTGCCTGGTCCCCGGCCATTGTTAATTTGTGGAAGTGCTTTCTCATGCCTTGATGACCTTGAGCTTTGTGACAGGACCACCGGAGAAGCTGGCCTGGTTGATTATTCCAGATCCACAGCTGCGGCTCGTGCTGAAGGGCTAGATGACGATGCGGGGTCCCGTAGCTGGTTAGTGACAGAGAAGCCCCAGTCAGTGGTCTTTCACAGCACCGTGCAGAAGCTCACACTTGTCATTTCTGAACAGTGAAAGAGAATCACACTTAAACTCTCCCCGCCCCCCGCTCGATTTGGTGAATTCTCCTTCAACTGCTTTGACCTCTCAAGTGTAAGAGAAATCAGTAACGAGTGTTGGCCAGGGAACACGGGAGCACATGAACACTGCTAGTGGGAACGTAAATGGCGTGGCTGCTCGGGAAAACAGTCGGACAACTCTTCCAAACGTTCAGTCCGGGCTTGCCATCCCACTCAGCAACTCCATGCCAAGGTCGAGAGCCAAGAGAAATTCTGAAACATGCTCCCACAGGAACCTGGGTTCCTAACACCACTGAAATAGCTAAAAATGAAAGCACCCTGAATATTCATCCATCGATAAAGGGATCCAAAAGGTGGCCATCGTGGTTAAATTACATGCTGTCCTAGTGGTTACACATTGGGCACAGAAGGACAAGGTTGGCAGTTCGACCAGCGGTTCGTGGGAGAGAGCTCGGGCTTTCTGTTCCTGTAAAGAGTTATCATCTCTACCCCGTCCTGTAGGGCTGCTATGCGTCAGAACCGGCTCCATTGCAGTGAAGAGCAGGGTCGTCACAAGTCAACCCAGACTACCACAGGAGGAAGAGGCAGACCAAGGGAAGGAGGTGTTGATTCATGCCACCACCTGAGAAACCTTTGAAAATAGTATATCCAATGAAAGAAGCCAGACACGAAAGGATCACATGTTGTATGACTCCATGTCTGTGACATGCCTCGAATGTGCAAATCCACAGAAATCATACATCAGTGGTTGCCCAGAGCTGGAGGGAAGAGACCATAGGAGGTGACTGCGAATGGCTATCGGTTTACTTTTGAGGGTGACGAAAATATTGGGGGTTAGATCGCAATGATAGTTTCCTAATCTTGTGAGAACACATTTTCAAAAGCCTCTTAGCTGTGCACTTTAAAGGAGTGAATTGTATAGGATGTTGAGCTATAACTCAATTTTTAAAGTGAGGTGGGGAGTATACAAAACCAGGAGTCATACACCACTGCTCTAAACCCCAATCGAAAACTCTCGGAAGGCAAGACCACACCTAGAAGAGTGTGGGCCTTGGATGGGTCATACTCAAGTTCTCCCCTCCCTCTTTTGGCTTCCTGCCCTTGGGCACTTATTTGATGTCTCTGAATCTCGGTTTACTTTCCTACAGAAACAAGCAGAGTATTACCTCTCTCATGGGTTTGTTGTGAGGATTAAATGAGACAATTCTATAGAATATCAACTATACTGTCACCTATCATATAACAGGCCTCGATAAATGACTTGTTCCCACTGTTCCTAGTATTGTCACCTCTTCACTCTTCTTACTCGACACCTAATCACAGAGAAAGGCGCCCTGACGGCACCATGGCAAAAAGCTTGGCTGCTGACTGAAACACTGGGGCTTCCCAACCCACCAGCAGCTTCTCGGGGGAACAAGTGGCAGTTTCTTGCATGCAGATTGCAGCCTTGCCAACCCCAAGGGGCAGGTCTATTCTGCCCTATAGAGATAAGAAATGCTTCCAGTTTCTGTGAGTATAATTTTAATGAATTTCTGACAAAAATACAGCTTAAATTAAATGCTATTTTTAGCAGACTGACACATGTGGGATGCTTTCTTAATGCAATAAATAACAATTAGCCAACTGCCTGCTGAGAAACCATGCAGCCACACACAAAATTATGAATCGTGGTAGAAATGCTTGCCTCTTGCACCCCCTTGTGGGGGCTCAAAGTAACTGTCTTTATTCTAGAAAGTACCAACATCACCTAAAAAAACGTGTTTAAAATTTAGATTTGGGGACCCACTCCATTCTCCAGAGGTTGAGAACTACTAGCTTAACATATCGGAGCGTACAGTAGGCATTCTTTGGGGGAAAGTATCAGTACCGGCAATGAAAGAAAAGTCAAGGTCAATTTCACAATGTCATTAAAGAATGAGTAGAAAATTTTATCATGTATGCCAATAAATTCAACATTTCAGATGAAATCGAAAACTACCTGGAGAGACACAAATGACCAAAAGTGACCCACGAAGAGATGGCAAACATGAGCATTTCTCTGTCCGTTACTTCCAAGGCAGCCCCATGTGGCCTTACAGCCACGTCTGGTAAGGAAAATAAACCTTAGTTGAGCATTTTCTGAGAAGAAATCTCCAGCCTAAGATAGCTTCCCAGATCGTTTGTGTCAAATATTTAAGAAAGAAATGATACCAATCCTACACAAAAAGAGCGCTGAAGGGAACCCGCCCCACCTCATCTTGTTAGATGCCAGAGGGACACTTCTGACCCAGAGCAGACCTCTGACCTCAGAGCAAACCACTACCCGGTCCTGCGCAGTCCTCACGGCTGTTCTTATGTCGGAGCCGCTGCTGCAGCCGCTGTGTCCGCCTCTCTCATGAGGGCCTTCCTCTTTTTCACCCTCCGTCCATGTTGCCAGACACGGAGGTCCTTCCCCAGGGACGGGTCTCTCCTGACAACATGCCCAAAGTCTGTGAAATGAAGTCTCGCCATCCGTGCCTCTCAGGAGCTTCCTGCTGTCCTTGTTCAAAGACAGACTTGTTTGTTCCCCTGGGAGTCCGGGGTGCTCTCAATGTTCTCCGCCAGCATCACCAACTCTTCTCTGTCTTCCTTATTCAGTGTCCAACGTTCACATTCATGGGAAGCATTGAAAATGCCACGGCTTTGGGTCAAGCACAATGAAATCGATATGAGTCCGAATATGGATCTGGCTTGATTTGATGGCGATCAGGACTGGTTTTATGAAACCAAAGTGAATGACCCCATTGCTCTAAGTCAACAAACACGTGATAAGAAATGAAAAGTAGAAACCAATATCTTTCCTGACATACATGCAAAAATATATGACAGAATTTCAGCAAATCAAGCCAGCAATATAGCAATAAGATAACACATCAGAGATCAAATGGTTGAATATTTAACATTCAAAACGCAGTTACTGTAGTTCACTGTGTTAAAAAAACACTAATGAAAATCCATGATTTTCTTCAATGATATAGAAAAAACTTGACAAAACGTAACATCTTTCTTAATTTTTAAAACTCCCCAAAATAGCTAAGAATTCTGCTAAGAATAGATCAAACATTTTCACCTTGATAAAGGGTGTCTAAGGAAGACCTAAAAGACCTCTGGTGGCATTGACTTGTTAACCTCAAGGTTGGCAGTTCCATCCCACCAGGCACTCCACAGGAGGAAGACGAGGCTATCTACTCCTGTAAAGAGATTCTCAGAAACCGAAACGGGCAATTCTGACTTGTAGCCACCCTAAAGGACAGAGTAGAACAGCCCCCCTGGACTCTTTACTAAAGTAGAAAACATCATCTTTCTTCCTTGGAATAGTGGCTGGTGATTTTGAACTGCTGACCCTGTGGTAAGCAGCCCAAAGTATAACCTCTACAGGACCAGGGCTCCTTGAGAGAAATAAGAGAATCCCTAAATTACTTGAGATCCTCATAAATCAATTCTGAATCAGAAGACAATATTGCTTAAGGGGAAAAAACACTCCTTCAATTATTTTAGATTCAATAAAATCCCAATAACATCTCAACAGGCATTTTTTATAGACATTACCCAGCTGATTCTAAAATGTATATGAAAGTAAAAAGGAAGCTCGGAATATCAAAAACAACCTTTAAAAGAAGAACAAAGTGCTTAATGATTACAAGACTTACTTACGATTAAGCTACTACGTAGCTATCTATTGCTATAGAGCAAATCATCCCCCAAAATACTGAAAAACATCCATTCTAGCTCACCTTTCAGTGTGTCAGGAGTTTGGACCAGCTCACATGGTCAGATGTGGGCTCTTGTGCAGAGGCCAAAGAGACAGTGCTGGGGCCATGGTGAGCCCAGGGCTCCTTCTCTCCCGGTCTCACCTGGACTAGGGCGACTTGAACAGCTAGAAGCTAGACGAGCAGGTGTTGCTCAGGCTTCTCTCCCTCTCCATGGCTTTTCCACTGGGACTCTGCAGGAGAGCAGGGTAGTCAAACGGTTACCTGTCGGCTATGCTCCTCAAGGTGTGTGCCTCAAGAGGCAGACTGACTAACAGAAGCAGTTTCACTTTTCAGGACCCCAGTAGTCACTCAGCACTGTTTCTGCAGGTCTCCTGTGAAGCAGTCACCAATTCCCATCCAAGTTCAAGTGAGCACATTAACTCCACCTCTTGATGGGAAAAGGTGGCCAGGTTCTGGGAGAGCACATGGAACATTCCAGGAATTAAGTTTGGCCATGTAACAGTAATCAGGCCAACGCAATCTTATGTAAGATCTATGGGAGAAGATGGAGAGTCTTGGAATAGACTCACATACGAAGGTAAGTCAAAACAGTGGTTTCCCGGAGGACCCCCCCCTGTGCTAGTTACATTCAAGGGCAAGTGGTCATCTAAGAAGGTTATGGTAACCGTTTTCTGGGGGTCCAAAGGTGGTAATCCTGGTAGATTTTCTTGAAGGACACAGAACAATCATAGGGGCTTCTTATGAAGAAATTTTAGGATAACTGAAACCTGTATTTGTAAGGAAAGGTCAAAAAAGTAATCCTGAGGAAATCCCCTCCCCACCCCCACTCCCACCCCCATCACAATGCACCTGCTCTGTCTTTGAAGCCTGCACAGACGCCTCTGAGAAATTCATTGGAAAACCTTGGCCCGTCCTCCCTACAGCCCTGGTCTTGCCCTTTCAGATTTCTGTTTTGCTCCTCAAACTCCAAGACTATTTCTAAAGAATATATTTGAGTCCTTCAAAAACGTCAAAACTGGGGTTTGGATGTGGTGTGAATTGAAGAACACAGATTTCTTCAGACAAAAGTAGGAGAGATGAAAGCATCACTTTCAGAAGTGTCTGCACCTAGGTGAAGAATCTGTATAGAAACAATCGCTTCACCTTTTGAAATGTTTGTTTCTTAAAGGTTTCTATAATTTTACAACAGTACTTTTAAACTTACCCTTACAGTCAGTTGATTTTTAACAAAGATGCCAAGATAAAGAATGATGCTGGAACAACTTGGATATTCAAATGGAAAAATAGTGTAAATCTCCACCTTACCTCAGAGCGCTACGGAAATTAAGTGAAAATGCTAAAACTATAAAACTTCTAGAGGAAAATCTTTGCAAATCTGGGCCGCCATCACAAGGATGAAGCATAAGCTGAAAAACTTGAGAAATTAGACTTCTGTCTTTTTTTAAGAACAATGTTCAAAATATATATATATTTGAAAAGGTCGTGTGTGTGCTCATAATACAAGTATTTATATATATAAAACTTTTATAACTCAAAAATACAAAAAGAGAAGAAACCAGTAAGAAATGGGCAAACGGTTTAAATAATTCACAAAAGAGCAGGATAAGTATTGGTCTACGAACCACAAATCAGCATTTCAAACCCATGAGCTGCTCCGTGGGAGAAGAATAAGACTTCCGCTTTCATGAAGATTTATCACCTTGGAAACCACATATTGTTGTGAGTCAGAATCAACCCAATGGCAGTGGGTTTGCTTTGATTTTGAAAAAGAAGAAATAAAGATGCTCAACATCTTTAGTCATTTTAAACCCTGTTGCATCCCGGCTACTACACTATATGATCTGCTTCCTATCTACTGCAATAGATGGTCTGCATCCGGCTACTGCACTATATGATCTTCTTCCTATCTACTGCACTATATGGTCTGCATCCCGGCTACTGCACTATATGGTCTGCTTCCTATCTACTGCACTATATGATCTGCATCCCGGCTACTGCACTATATGATCTGCTTCCTATCTACTGCACTATATGATCCGCATCCCGGCTACTGCACTAAATGGTCAGGCCAAACCTTCATCATCCTGAGCCATCATCCTGAAAGAAGATTCAAACCAGCAACTGATCATAAACCATTCAAAGTCCTCGTTAATCATTATGGAAAGTGCAAATTAAACCTACTCTCTGCCCCCAGAAAATGGCTAAAATTAAAAAGACAGACAGTTCCAAGTGATGGCAAGGACATAGAGCAACTAAAACTGCCTTCATTGTGGGAGGGAATTTTAAGTGGTGCAACACTTTGGAAAACAGTTTAGCAACTTCTTATAAAATTAACCAGCACGTGTGGCATGTCTAAGCAATTTTGGTTTTTTTTTTACAATTTCGCTTCTAAGTATTACACAAGAGGAGTAAAAACTATTTTTAAAAAAAGTAAAACAAAGACTTGCTCATGAAAGCTTTATTAAAAACTGACTGCCATCTCATCAATCTCAGCTCATAGTGACCCTACAGGACAGAGTAGAACTGCCCGCTTGGGGTGTCTGGGCCTGTCCATCTTTACAGGAGCAGAGAGCTTCCTCTTCCTCCTGCGGTGGGACTGATGGTTGCAAACTGCTGACCTTGTGTGTGTGCTGGCAAGAAGATGGCTGAATCTCAGCATCCTGAGTGGAAGGAGCCAGATGTAAGAGAGTGGACGATTTCATTTACACAAAACTCTGGAAAATAAAAGTTAACCCCTAGGGTCAGAAAGCAGATAGCGGATGGGTGGGAGCTTCTGGGAGGGTGGCAAGTTCGGCCTTTTCATCGCAATAGTGGTTCTGCAGACATAAAAATATGTAGAACACAGAGGTACTCAGAAAAGGGGTGTCTTCACATGTAAATCGTGTCTCAGGAAAGTGGTTTGGGTTTTCTTTCTCCAGCTTCATTCCTGAAGGTTGTTGTTGGGGAGAAATTGCCCTTAGAGGTCACACATGTTTCAGCTGGATGCAGAATGCTATGACATCGCCAGTGACTGCAAAGAAGCTGCTGGAGGTCTGCTGACACTCGGGGTCCTCCGAGCCCACAGTGTAGCAGCGGGCACGGAGCAGAGCTGCTGCTGCTGACCCAGTGAAAGTGTGGAGCTCTCCAGCACTGGAGGGGCTTTGATTAACACCTTGTACTTGAGTTATTCAAACCAATTCCCAGAAGCACGACTGCCTGGTGCAAGCCAACAATTGGTGTCTGGCGGCCTGCAGCCTGCCTATACTGGCATAGTTCCCTTTCCTTGACAGTCTTTGTGCATTGTCAGTGCCGACTCAGAGTGACCCTGTGGAACAGGGTAGAACTGCCCCTGTGGGGTTCCAAGAGTGTAACCCTTTACGGGAGTCTCATCTTTCTTGTGAGGAGAGACTGGTGGTTTCAAACTGCTGCCCTTGTGGTTAGCAGCCCAATGAGTAACCGCGACTCCACTAGTGCTCCTTTTTAAAATTCTGCACCTTTGACTCAATTAATGACACCAGCAATAGAATTGCCTCATGCCCCAGGGGGTGTTTTAGAATGTTCTCTATCGTAATTGACGTCTCCAATGACGTCTCTAGAGCGAACCAGAGACATCTATAGACCATAGATCTATGAATGGATTGGGGGCTCGCATTTCATTCTACACGTAATTCTAATTCGTCATGGTGTGGGTGAAGATTGTTGAATATGCCATAGATTTCCAGACAAATGAGCAAATGGTATCTTGGAAGAAATACAGCCAAATTTCTCCATAGAAGCAAGGATGGTAAGGCCTCAACTTTGGACATATTATCAAGAAGGAGAAGTTCAAGGAGAGGAACAGCATGTTTGGTGAAATAGAGGGGAAGCAAAAAAGAGGAAGACCTTTAACAAGAGGGAAGGATCCAGTGACTGCAAGAGTGGACACAAACATCCACAGCAACAACCCTAAGAAGAAACACACTGGACAAAGTTTCACTGTGTTATACATAGGGCCATGTGAGTCCTGACACACTGGGCACCACTTTGCCATACAACAAGTACTACAGTATTCTCTTTAAAAAATTCTAATTAGTTCTTAAGACTTGGCCCTGCTCTATGTTCCCCTTCATGAAGTGATCACTGAAGATATGGGTGCTACAGCACAATGTGGTGAAGAAAATAGGCCGTGCTGAGCTAGCAGAAAGAATTGTGTCTGGGCTCTTAAAATCTTCGAACATGTAAGGTGTCAACTAAGTCCACATGGAAGAAGCACATTGGCCTGTGTGAGCCCAGGATTATAAATCCTAAAATCTAAATCCAAAAGAGGGAATGGTGTCAGAAGTTAAATTGTGAATGCCCGGCTTATAGAAGGTCATAGATGATAGTATGCAAATACACACATACTTGTCCATATTAACTAGGGAGTCCCTGGAGAAGGACAGCATGTTTGGTAAAGTGAGGTGGCAGAGAAAAAGAGGATGAGTCAATGAGTCATTGGGATGACTAAAGAGTCAGTCAATGAGATGGACTGACACCGTAGCTGCAACCGTGGGCCCAACGTAGCAACAATTATGAGGACGGGGGACCGTGCAGCATTTAGTTCTGTCAGGCACAGGGTCACTCTGGGTCAGAACAGACTTGATGGCACAGAACAACAGAAGCATTCATGACAGGAGAAGCTGAAATGCACTTGAAAACACCCTAGATGGATTAAGCCTTCAGGTCAGCCCCTCTGACCGCAGACAAGACACGGGAATAACCTTGCCATCAGAGAGTTTGGTAAAGATAATTATGGCAGATATAAATTAGGTTACAATGTAATAACTTTATCATTTGTATCTCCCTTTTGACCTATCTAAAGTTGTTTCCGTTTTAAAAATTGTCTGCTTTCTGTTTTGATTGAGATTTTTCTATGTTTTGTCTAATCATTGTTGTTAAGGTTTCTGTTGTTGTTGTTAGTTTGTTTGCTGGCTGTCTGTCTGTGTTTCGTACGATGCTCTGTGTATGAAATCCGAGACAGATCTATATCAACAGTAACTGGATTGATTGGCCTAGGGGGCCTGTCAGGAGGGGGTCAGGGGAAATAAGGAGCTGACAGCAATGAGCATGAGAAGAAAATGTTCTGGAATCGACTGTGGTGATGGCCGCACAAATCTTCCTTATATGATTGAATGAGTAAAGTGTGTGATATCAGAAGCATCTGCCAATAAACCTTTCTTCGAAAGCCTGCCTGGCTGCGTGGAAAAAGAGGCCGGGTCTTCGGTTCCTTTTCCAGGAACTGACCAGTGCTGGTGCTGGCACGGCGTGCAAAGGAGAGAGAGGAGAAACATCTAGAAAGAAGGGGCCATGCCCCTTTCAGAGCTGAGGGTCCTTGTCTTGTGGCCCAAAGAGAGCTAGCCAAGCCAAGTGTCTCCAAGGAAGGAAGCAAGTCCGTGGTGAGGGGGAAAGAGGGCAAGTCACCATGGAGGGCAGAGTCTTGAAGGTCCTGCCAATGGGATGCAAATGGCCTGAGGACCACAGACCGAGAGCTGCCAACCCCTACCTCCCCAAAGCACACACCTTTCGCTAGGATACACTGCGTACATTTTACTCCAACCACAGAGCTGCTGCTTCATCAAACAGAGGTCTTTCCAGTACTTTCCCATTGTCCAGTACTTGATCGCTACCTGTGGCCATTGGGGGTTCGAAAGGATGACCTTAAAATCATCCTTTGCACACCACCAATTTACTGAGAAGGGGTGTGAAACCCAGCACGTAAATTAGACAAGTAAGAGCTTCCAGTCTAAGCAGAACCTCCTTTTACCTTATCTATAAAATAGGCCCTGACCCTTAGGTCCGGGGATTAGCACAGGATTACATAGAACAACGTACAAAGTTTGCCTGCCAGTCATTTTCCACAGAGTAGGTCATCCGGATGGTCTTAGGGCGGGTGGTTACCGATTGAACTTGTTTCTTTGCCTTCTTTGACCTGAAGTCCTGAATGAAAGACGTGGTTTCTCCTAGTCTCTCAGTACTCTTTAGTCTTCTTTTTCCTTCTTTGATCTAACTAGAGGAATCTGAGCAGGTTTCTGATCCAACCAAGACCCTTTCCAGCTTTGTAACTGACTGTGGTCACAACAGCCACGGCAACAGTGCTGCTGACGCCCTATAGCAGTCGGCAGGGCAGGGACTGCCGTAAGCCAGCCGCCTGCCACGCGCTTTCCTCAAGCCAGCTCCCAGAAGCCACAGAAGGGATGACTGCACCATTTCGTCACTAAAGTGTCTGGGCGCTGTTGTCTGGAGGAACAGGAGGGACTAAGCGATGAGGTCTCTCTTCAGTCTCAGCTAGGCCTCCAGGGTAACTGGTGTTTTGTTTTGTGGTTTGGTTTGGTTTGGTTCGGTTCGGTTCGGTTTGGTTTCAGCCATGCGTAAAAGAGAAATTACAGGCAGAGACGCATGCAAGGAAGGGGTGGTGCCCCAAATGGTTAATGTGCTAGACTGCTAAAGTCCACATACTTCCATCCTGGAAGAAAGGCAGGGTCATTTTCTTCTGGAAAATCAGTAGCTGAAATCCCTGTGGGGCATAGTTCTACTCAGACACCTGGGCTTGCCACTCAAAGGCAACTGGACGGGTTGTCTACCAAAGAGGCTTTCCAACGCTGAGCCATGGTGTCCCTTCATGGAGAACACACATGCTTCCCCATGGGCTCTCAGGAACGGCCCTTCCCACCTCCATCCTCCAGGTGGGGCTCATGAACCACACAGTGCTCCACCTCCGTGACTGCTTCCTTCTTCGCCTTCCATGCAGTCAGCATAAATAAAGACGCAACTTGAAACTCCCGCTGCAGCAGAGTTCTGGCGTTGTTGGTTAAGCTGAGGCTGGAAGTTCAACCATGCCAGCTGCTGGGAGGAAGGTGAGCTTATCTGCTCTTGTCAAGCTGTCTTGCCACACAGGGTCCCTACGAGTTGGGACTGGATTGCTGGCAGTGGGTTTGCTTCCTGGTTGGTTTTCAACCAAGCCCTCTGTTTCCCCAGGTCAGATACCACGCATGCCCTTGCCTCTCTTCACTCTGTAGTCGCGAGAACGACAAAACCCCGTAGCTTGCTAGCCATGTAAACATCAGACCTGTATTTTTGATCCTATTTATTTATCTTCTGACTAACACTACTCTTCCCTAGCAACAAGAACCGCTAACACTTAGCATGCAACGCCTATGTCCCAGGAACTATGTTAAGTATTTGAAATGCAGAACTCCGCTTGGTCCTCGCAGCACGCCGTCACGTGGATGCCACCGCGACACCTATTGTAATGACTAAAATGGGGTTCCAAATCCATCTAGACCAGCTGCCTCCTAGCGTCTCATCAGAGTTTGCCAGTCTTCTGGGCCACACAACAGGGGGTCCTAGAGCAAAGGAGAGGAGTCTCCCAGAATTGAGCACCCTGGGCTGTTGAGGGTGCTCAGGCACCAGTTAGGTGCCATCAAGTGGGTCTGACACGTGGCTGCCCTACAAGCAGCAGAAGGACGCGCTGCCGAGTCCTGCGCCATCCTCACAGGTAATACGTAGACGCCACTGTTGCAGCCGCTGTCCTTTCCAGGGGCTGATCTCTCCTGGTAACTCGCCCAAAGCAACTCTCTCCATCCTTATTGCTGGGAGTATTCTGGCTGAACTTCTTCCCAAACAGATTAGTTTGTTCTTCTGTCAGTCCGCAGCACCTTCAATGTGCTTTGTCAACACTTTAGTTCAAGTGCATCAATTCTTCTGTGCTCATCCATCATCCTTGCCCAGCTTTCTCATACATGGGGGGCAAATGAAAATGTCACAGTGTGGGTCAGGTGCACCATTGGCTCAGAGTGACATTTTGGCCCTTCGACACGTTAAAGGGGTCTCCTGCAGCAGATCTGCTCAGTGTCATGTAGCGTTGGACTTCTTGACCTGGGATGGTGGATTCAAGCAAAACGAAATCCTTCACAACGTCAGCCTTTTCTGTTTATCATGATGTTATGAATCTGGTTGTGAGGATCTTGGTTTCCTTTACATTGCCTTGGGATCCACAGAAAGTCTACAGTCCCTGATGTTCACCAGCAAATCCTTCACGTCCTCCTCGCTTTCAGCAAGCAAACATGTGTCGTCGTCATGTTGCATATTGTTAAAAAGCCTTTCTCCAGCCCTGATGTTGTGTTCTTCATCATATGATCCAGCTCCTTGACGGACTCGCTCGGTATACAGATGGAGCAAGTACAGTGAGAGGCGACATCCACCAGAAGAATCTCGTTGACTTAGATCAGTCCAAAGAGGAGCAAATGTCCTTCCTTCCCAGCTCTGATCTACCTACTCCTGCAGACTGGACTTCCCAGCAGCAACGTGTCGAAGTTGGTTGCAAGTTCCCTGGGCTATGATGAGATGATTTAAGCCACCTACATTTCGTTGATCTGAATATGTACAAGTCTCTATGAATAGCAGTCCATCTTCCTTCTGCCTGACCGTCTACCTGGTTTCCCAGGAGGGGTGTCACCTAACACTCCCAACAAGGACAAGAGATTAGCACCATTACCCAGTTTAGATAAGCAGAAACTAGCTGGGAAAGGAGGGAACCAAGATTCCCTGTCTTACTCTAGAGCCCACACCCCTGACCCCAATGCTGTTAACCTGGCACTGCCCAATACAATAACTACTAGCCACTTTAGTTGCTATTTTTCATATGTGAATAACCTTCCTTTGTTTAACTCTCCATTTATTTGGTCCCCCCACTCCCTGCTCCCCCCTCTCCCTTTCCTCATCCCGTGCCCTTCTCTAGTCATCAGTCTTGTCGACTGGGATATAAACCACATTTCTTCTTTGTCTTTGCTTACAACCATGGTGATATCGAACATTTATGTTGTAAGGTTGCTGGGTATACTGTCCTCTAGTTTTGCCCATGCCGTTCAGTGTTTAAGAGAGTTGGCATTCTTTATTGATGCATAAATTGCCGTTGTATGAACACATGAGGGCTTGCTACTCCGTTCCTCTGGAGTTGGGGTTTGGGCTTTTTTACTTGGTTCTGCTCTTGTGGAAACTGCTTCAATAAACACAGGTGTGTGTGTGTGTGTGTGTGTGTGTGTGTCTGTTTGTGTTGTATTCTTAATTTGCTTAGGGTTGATTCCCAGCAGAGAGATTGCTGGATTTGCATCTAATTTTACATTAATTAAAATGTACTTCTTCTGTTGTCAGACTCGCATGGTAAGTTGGCAACAGTCACCCATGTGGTGGCCACTATTAAAAGCAGACAGCCATCCAGATGGCGTCGATTCCAATTCCCGGAGACTCCGCATTTCGGAGGAGAACTGAGCTCCAAGGGCTTCCCTGGCTGTAGTCTTGCAGAGGTAGATTTCTAGGCTTTTGCTCCATCATGTCACTGAGTAGGTTTGAACGGCCAACCTTTGGGTTAGCAAATTAGCCCTATTTGCACAACCCCGGAGCCACTATCAGAGCACAAATAGAGAATGTTTCCATGATCATATCCGATGCTACTTGAAAGCATTGTAGCCGGTTGCCTCTCTTGCCTCCTGGGCAAGGAGGAGAGTTGGTCTAACTTCCCTCACCCTGATCTGACCCATTCTCCACAATTGGCTTCTTTGGGGCGATGTGACCCTGGCTTCCATCTCCAGTGGTATAATCTGGACCCTCACCACTGAGACCAAGTAAGGTAGGGGCTTGGAGTGTGAAGAATGCACTGAGGAAGCCCCTGGACACAGACACACACACACACGCGCGCGCGCGCGCGCACCTGCCTGTCCCAGGGAGCTGCAATGAGTGGACCCTCAGCCCCATGCCAGGCTGAGGAATAGGCCCACTCCTCAGGTTCAGCCTTGGACACAGGAGACAGTTTTCAGTAACAGAGTGACCTCCTGACCCCAAGCTCCATTTGGTCTCTTGTCCCTAGAAACATGAGGGATGTGTTGTGTTGTGTAGTGTTTTTACTAGTTTCTGGGCCTGAGTGTCCGAAGAAGTTCAAGTCTTTAGAAGCTCCTGGGTTGATCTTAGCTTATCTATACTAAAAACTTTAATTTGGAAAGGAAATTACATCTTCCTACTTGCCGCCAGTTAGGGTTTTCTACAAACACTGCCAAAGGAATTTTCCCAGCACGTTGAGACTGGAGCATCCTCTACTGTCGAAAACCAGAGCCACATCCCCCAAGGCTGTGTTCCTCCTCTCATCACCCAACGCAGAGGCCTGCCTCTGTCTCAGCAACCTCAGCCCATTTCCCTCGGGGTCCACATGCATCCTCCGAATGCCATCATCTTTTCCTGCTGGCTATGAGGCTGTTCAGCCTTTTTTCCCGTGCTCCCTCCCCCCGGGGTACAGAGGGAATGGGCAATCTCTGATTCCTACACTTAATACATTTGTTAAATATGTGATCCCATACTTGGAAATATTTTTCAAATTCATCTGTTTGGATGACTGACAGCACATCCCTCGTTTTGGTGGGTTTTTTTTCTTCTCCTTTTTTTACGTCATCAAATAACTGTCCTTTCAGGTCCGTCTGCATCCCAGAAACCAAAAGAAGTCTCAAGGAGTAAGATCAGGTGTGTAAGGTGTGTGAGGCAAGGGAAGCTTGCTGATTTTTGCCAAAAATGAGTGCACTTAGATGGCTGTGTGAGCAGGTGCATTATGGTGGTGGCAAAACCAATCGCCCATCTGCCACAAATCAGGCCTTTTTAGTCACACGCTGTTATGCAATCTTTTCATGGCCTCTAAATAGAAAGCATGATAACAGTCTGACCTGGTGGAATGAACTCCAAATGCATTTTTCCCCCTCACATTAAAAACAAAATAAAACAAATAAGCATCATCCTGATCTCTGATTTCACTTTCCATGCTTTTTGGGGGTGAGGTGATGGTGTCACTTCCACTGGCTTGATTGATGTTTGTTTTGGGGGTCGTAAGAACAGCACCATGTCTCGTGACCAGTTTTGACCCTGGGGAAAAGTTCGGTTCTTTCAAAGCACTGCATGTTTCCACTCAATGCTTTTTTCCTGGCCAGTCAAAATCTGAGGCACAAATTTCACATTCCCAAATCTTCCATTACAATTCACTGCACCAAGCTCCCAGGTCATCCAGATAACTCCCCCATCTCTTCAGTGGTCTGTCATTTGTCTTTGAACACAAGTGCACACATTTTGTTGACATTTTCATCCATTTGGGAAGTTGACAGATGTCCAGAATGAGGTTTGTCATCAATCGACCATTCACCTTTTTTGAAATGAGAAAACCACTCACACACTTGAGTTTTTCCCATAGTGCTGTCCTTGAAAGCTGTGTTCGACATCACAACAGCTTCTGTGGTGCTTTTTCCAAGCAGGAAACAAAATTCCACAGCTGCATGCAGTTCTCTTAAATCAGCCATCACCAAAAAATGAAGTTTATGCAAAACTACTTTTATGAAAAAATTCACTGTGACCAGAGAGAACTGTCCCAGGTAATGCCACTGAGTGCACTACCTCAAAGCAAGTTGTTCACCTAGGACGTAAAAATGTGTACTATGAAACACAGCCTTTTTCTAGGGTTGATTTTTTTGTTTATTTGTTTGATTGTTTGTTTGGGGGGGTAACACACTAGTCGATGTGATTATTGTGTATTGCAAAATTCTATCATATGATCTCCAACTTTGTTTCTATCGTCATGGCCTTATGTCCCAACTACTGTGCCTTCCTCTTTGCAGCGTCCATATTCCAATTGCTAATAATTACCAATGTATCT
Organism: Tenrec ecaudatus; assembly: GCF_050624435.1. Classification (NCBI taxonomy): domain Eukaryota; kingdom Metazoa; phylum Chordata; class Mammalia; order Afrosoricida; family Tenrecidae; genus Tenrec; species Tenrec ecaudatus. The sequence goes on along the minus strand of NC_134539.1, from coordinate 46,850,898 downwards.
GGAGTGCATGTTTGATCGGTTTCAGACTGAAGAACTTGGGAGAATTCTTTCATTTCTTGGCCACTAGATTTGGTGGTTGGAACATAAATATGAATTGTATTAACTGGACTTCCCTGTATGTATTGATAGTATCCTATCACAGACAGCAATGAACTTCAAGATAGACCTTGAAATGTTCGTTTTGACAATGAATGGAACACCATTCCTCTTGAATTCCTGGTATAGTAAGCCATATGGCTGTCTGATTCGAAATGGCCAACACCTGTCCATTTCAGCTCACTAGGTTGTCAATCTTCATCTGTTCCATTTCATTGTTGATGACTGCCCATTGTCCTAGGTTCACGTTCTGGACAGTCTGTGTTCTGATTATGATTGGCTGTTGGCAGCTGCTTCGTCTCATTTGAGTCGTGCACCGTCAGCAAATGAGTGGCTCTTCTTCTAGCTCTCTCTGACAAGGTGTTGCTGCTAATCATAAGATTTTGATCAGCTAATTCCTCCTTCTTTGTAGTCGGTTCTTAGTCTGGAAGCTCCAGTGAACCCTGTTGACCTTGGGGGACCCTGCTGGTATTAAAAATACCAGGGACAGAGCCTCCAGCAACACACAAACTTTAACAATATGACAAGCTGACAGACAAGTGGCAATATCCTGCCCATGGAAAAAAACATGCATCAACAAATAAAAACATTTTATTGGGCACTGAGATGTATTTATTTACTCATTAAAAAACCTATTACATGGCTGCCAGGCACCATGCTTATCTCTACGGATATGGCAGCAGGAGGTACTCTTGACCTCATGGGGTTTGCTCTCTAGTGCAGGAGCTGGACAAGGAATGATAGTACAAAAGCAATGGCTAAGGAAACAGCAGGTGGAGATCAGTACTATGATGAAAAATGATGTAAGACAAGGACCAGTAAGCTGGAGGTTGCTGAATTAAACAAGGTGACCAGGAGGCCTCTCTAGAGACGCAACACCAAACCCGAATAAAGGAGGGACACAGATCGCAGGCCTTCCCTTCTCCTGGGTCTCGTGTCTTCGGGCTCTCAACCCCTCACTCCAGTTTGCTTCTGACCTCCTGGAGATGCCCGGTGTGGAGAGCCCAAAGTCAAACACAGAACTCCCTTCGGGGCTCGCGCACATGGGAAGCGGAGAATGCACGCCCACAGTCCTTCTGGAAACAGACACCATTTTGATGTCGAGTCAAATGTCCCCGAGGCAGGTTGGTGTTTTGGTGAAAGGTATGGACTCTGACGTGAAGGCTATGGATTCAACCCCTGGTTTTTCTACTTAGTAGCTGCATGAACTTGAACAAGGTATTTGACATCTCTGTGAACTTCTCCATAGAATGAGAGATCATGCTATCTAGACGCCTGCAGATAATGAGCTTTCAAGACATAAGCAGTGCCCAGCAAATAATAAGAGCTAAAATTAAATAGCACTTATTTTCTTGACTGCTATTGCTTCTAAGTTAAGAGTCAACCCTCTTGACATGTTGACTCACATTGAACTTGAGGGCCTCGTTAAAGCTTGCAAATTGTAACTCCGATTCTCTTACACCTCACCTTCTCTTACCATCAAGGACAGGAAAGGCAGGGAAGGCAGTAATGAGCTCTGCTAATTTGACTCAACCATGCAGAGCTGGCCTCTCAGAGGAGGCAAGATTTGAGTTCAATGAAGCAGGCAGACAAATAAAACCTTTCATCCTTAAAGAAATGAAGCAAGTTGTACGTAACTCTTCATAACTTCACCAATCTCAATGTAAAATGAAAGATAATGTTCTACATCCAGAATATTTATCACATAAGGCTCAACACTATCTGAAAGGGCAAGGAATGATTTGTGTATTCCAGTAGTTATTTGTGCTATCTCTTTCAAAGCTAGAAGGATATCTATTAGCGTTTATTTCATGCTGATGCTTATTATTTTAAATCCTTTGGCAAGGATTTATGCTGCATGCAGTCCACAGAACAAGGAACTACTTTGGGGTTTTCAATAAGGAAAGGTGTGTATCAGGGTTGTACCTTCCACCATATTTATTCAATCTGTGGCTGAACAAATAACCCAGGAAACTGTCTATGTGAAGAAGAACAAGAACTCAGAATCAGGGTAGAGAAAGGCTCATCACCAACCTGCAATATTCAGATTACTCACTTTTGCTGAAATCAAAGAGGACTTGAAGCACTTACTTATGAAAATCAAAGACTACATCCTTCAACATTAAAAAAGCTTAAAATAAATAACTATAAATACGTTTTTTAAAATCTTCACAAGTAAATCAATAGATGACAGCATCAAGATAAACAGAGAAGAGATTGATGTTGTAAAGGATCTCATTTTACCTGGACCCACAGTCAAAACACATACAAGCAACAGCCAAGGAATCAAATGATATGATGCCCTGGGCAATGGCACTGCATAAGAGCTCTTTAACGTGTTCAAGAGCAAAGATGGCCCTTGGAGGACTAAGGTGAGCCTGAGCCAAGCCATGGGATTCTCAATTGCCTCATACGCACGGCAAATCTGAACAATATGTGGTGGAGGGAAATTTCTTAATATGCCTCTTCTACCCAAGTCTGTGTGACTCCACCAAACGATTGAGTGGGATTATGCCAACAGCACTGCTAGAGGGGATTGGTCAGTTTTTGGTACACCCCCATCTCCTCTCTCATCCCCCATCCACCTGACGACCCCTGTTATAAAGATGAGCCATCTTTGAAGAGAGAAAGCCCAGGACCGCGGAGACAGCTCGTCCAAGATCTCTGTCAGAAGCGGTGGGAAAATGTATGCATCGGAACCACGGTGCTGGCCAAAATATTAACTACGCATGGACTGCCAGAAGAATGAACACATCCGACTTGGAGGCAGTATAGTGAGAATGCTCCTTAAAAGTAAGGTTGGTGAGACTTCACCTTTTGTATTTTGAGCGTGTTATCAGGAGAGGCCAGGCCCTTTGAGGGGGGTGGGGTGGACGCCAGGAAAAGGAGAATGGCCATCACTGAACACACGGACGGCGACGATGCCCTCAGACAGCCACGATTCTGCGGACGCGCAGGACCGGGCAGTGCTTTATTCGGCTGTTCACAGGGTCACCATCAGTTGGAACCAACTTGACAGCACCTGGCAACAACACTGACATGTAGACTCTCATCACAACATGTTGATTCACAAGAATAACGCACTTGGCAATTAAAATTGTCAGCTTTTAGATTTTGCTTTGTTTCACAAAGTCTGAACCTTCTGAAATAACTATGTCACAGAAAAATAATTCCTTGTTTATTAGGCTTCTCATGAAACTATTATATAAAAACAAGGAAATACAGTGTCCTGCATTTTTTCTTGTTTAATTTTTGAAAATAATAACTTGTGATTTGAAGAATTCCCAATGTTTCCAAGAAATCCCCACCGTTTTATTCCCCAATCTCAATGACAACTACTTATAAGGAATTTTCATTTGATCCCTTGGTATCAGCTTTATTTGCTAGTGAAAGACATTATTTTCCAGTGAGGAGAAACAGACAAACATGTAAAAACATATGAAAAAGGTGCTTAAGAAAATGTTGGTCTTGCCCCTCCCTCCAGACCCCATATTGGCACACCAAGCCCTGAGAACGACGTCCCTGCACGGAGCTGCTAAGGCACAGGGAGGACTGTGGGGTCGACAACAGCTCCTGACACGATGTCCCCTCACTGGAGCACACTGTGACAGAGGACAAAACTGGGGACACACGGTGGGGAGTGAGTCCGGTCTGATCCCCCACACAGCAGGGTGAACCAAGAAGGGAACATAACAGATCAGCAACGGGAGCAAAGCCAAACCACAAAGCCCTGGAGGAGCCCCCAAAATAGACTTCACACTATGAGGGGCAGTTCCTGGAACCACTCAGGACTGGGGGGAGATAGGCATAAGGGTCAGTGGAATTAGCTATGCTTTTTCTTTTCTTTTTTTGATAGTTATTATTAATTTTTATCTCCATATATTTTCTTCTTTTTCTTTTTTCACTCTTTTTATTCGCTCTTTTGCTTTCTTTTTGTGTTGCCTACATTGTTGTTGTTTGCCTACCTGTATAAGATAGGCATGGGAAGCAAGTCCGAGGAGAAAGCAATGGAACCAGAGGTTCCAGAGGGCCTTAGCGGGAGAAGGAGGCAGGGGAAGGGAGTGGTGAGCAAAGAGTGCCATAGACAGGGGAACAATGTGGGAATTAAAATCAACAACCAGGAGGACATAGAGATCCCGGTGGTGGTGGACAATAGCAATCTAGCTGAGAGGAATTATTAAAAGGCAGAAGTAGAGTGAGCGTGATGGTGGGGCAGGAGGAAGATAAAAGGAAACAGAGCAAAGATCTAGAAAACAAAGCTATGGATAGAAGTATAAATATAGGTGTTCACTTATGCAAATATATCAATTTATAAAATAGAGGTATTGGCCTGTGTACAGATCTTTATAAGGCAATACATTAAGGAAGTGGATGGACTTTGGGTCTCTGCTCAAACCCTCCCTCAACACAAGAACACTTTGTTCTAACAACCTGGCATTCTGTGATGCTCACCCTCCCACATGATCACTGAAGACAAAGCAGGTGCATAAGCAAATATGATGAAGAAAGCTGATGGTGCCCAGCTATCAAAAGATATCGCATCTGGGGTCTTAAGGGCTTGAAGTTAAGCAAGCTGCCATCTAGCCAAGAACAAGCCCACATGGAAGAAGCACACCAGCCTGTGTGATCATGAGGTGTTGATGGGACCAGGTAACAGGCATCAGAAGACAAACAAACATATTGTTGAGAATGAGGGGGACCAGAGCAGAGACCCAAAACCCATTATTGCAGATTAGGAAGGTTTACAGGATTGGTTCTGAGACTCTTTGACCATCATGACTGGTACATGGCGCATAACCTTGTCACCCCAGCACCCCAATTTCCACCAAGGGCATGCCCAAGCAAGTTCCTAAAGGTGAGTTTGTTCCTCCCTGAGTTGGCCAGGGTAGTCCCAGGAAACACAGTCCAACTAAGGGCAAAACTTTTTACATTGCTGGTCAGTGGTCAGAAAGAACTCGCTGGAGGCCGTAATCTATGTAGACTCAAGATGAGTCGGGCTCCCACTGTAAAGCACAGCCTTCCACAAACAGAGTGCTCAGAATTTAGGCTCTGATGCATGAAACCCCCTTCAGGGCTACAACTAAGCAAACCCCCGTGGCTCGGATTTCAGAAAAAAAAATAGACAACTCTATATGGGGAGCAATGACGTTAGTGATGTACACATACCCTAGAATGGCTAACCTGTGAGACCAAGTGTGCAGTATTTGAAGGAGGACAAGGCTCAGGAAAGCTAGAGAACAGGCGTGGAGACAGGAAGTACAGGAAAGACGTGGGAGACGTGGTATGGCATTCGGGGATGGACGTGAATGAAATGGAGTGAAATGTGTATAAATTGGGGAATGTAAAACCTAAGGGTCTGCTCTGTAATCTGCACCATAAACAGTTTGTAAATGATCAGGTGGTGTTCAGTGCTATAAAGAAACTAAATCGAGACAAGCATCTAGAGAGATGGCTTTTCCTGTTTGAAACAGCATGATCAGCAATGAGGAAACCGTGCCGATAGAAGAGGATACTAAAATATGGGAGACTGAAGGAAGGCTTCTAGCAATCCCCCAGGAGAGACTGGTGGGCCGAGGCTTCATGGAGGGGCAGTGATGAGTGGGGCTTGAATACACAGTGGTGGGGACTTTTCCAGACAGGGAGGGAAGGAAAGTGCATTCCAGGTGTCAATTGCTGGGGGCTCACAGGGAGGTACTGACAGGGCTGGGCCTGAGTGCCTGAGAAAGGCCAGGCAGTGGGGCGTGGCTGGAGCGGAGGAGAGCTGCAGAGAAGGTGGAACTGGGACAGGTGCAGATACCTGGCATGCCAGACTGGGGAGTTGATTGTGCCGGAAACTGAGTGATATCACGCCGGGGAAGGCACCTCTGGCAGCAGGATACGTCCTGATGTTCATGCCTCTGCCTTCACACTGGATATAGGTCCTCCTTTGCATTCCTCACTGCCTGGACAGGGATCCTGGTGGCCTATCCCAATCATCATTTGCACACTAACAGGACTCCTCGCTCTTACCAGGAAACAAAGTTGGTTGGAATGAAGATCCTATTTTTCAGCTTCCCTCATAGCTAGAACCAGCCAAGAGTTCCCACCATGAGATCTCAATGGAAGTGTTGTGGCCGATTTCTTTTAAGTCCTTAAAGGACTTTCTTCTTTTATCCTTTCCTCCATCCTCTTGGAAAGGATGCTGACATCATGGTTGGAAATGACTCCATCACAGTGGCTGATGGAGGAGCAAGAAGGAGCAAACCTGTGTTCCCAGATATTGTAGTTGCCTTATCAGCCTGCATTTTGCACCTCTACACTTTTTAATTAATAAACAATCTACCATATTTGTTGTCATTGCTAGCTGCTGTACTGTCACCTCTGACTCACGACGACCTTAGGGGTATGAGCAGATGTTACCCGATCCTGTGCCATCTTCGAGATCATTGCTGTGGCTAATGTTGTGCCTGCCAACCTAGAGGACTGGCCTTGCAGGACGTCATGCATGTCTTAGTCACCTAGTGCTGCTCTAACAGAAATAAATAACCACAGTGCGTTCGCTCACCGTCTAGGAGTCTGGACGTCCAAATTCAGGGCTCCAGCCCTAGGACTAGGCTTTCTGTCCCTGTTAGCTCTCGGGAACCTCTGGGATTCACCTTCCTTCAGCATCTTCAGGCTTGACATCCCGTGGAGATTTTCATGTCTCTTGGCATGTCTCTTGGCATGTCCCCTGGAGCACAGCACAGGGACCCTAATTCCAAATGTGTGCTCCACTTCCACCTTGTGTGTGTGTGTGTGTGTGTGTGTGTGTGTGTGATGATAATGACATTCCTCTGATCTCTACCCATTTTTAACCTCCTTTTTAGCTTGAGAGAGATTGGCTCAAAGCTCACCTAATCCTCTAAATTACATCTGCCTCATTAACATGACTGCCACTCATTCTGCCCCCTTGACGTTACATGGTCACACTTTACAACACAGGATCATCACATGGGACCCCAAATGGAAGACAGCCACATAACGTCGAGGAGCATAGCCTAGCAACATGGATGCCCAGTGCATTGCTTTAGCTTTTATTTTTGCAGATCTCTGCGTGTCTTCGTGCTCTACCGTTGGGAGAAGAATAGTTCACGTCTATGACTTGAAGGTGGAGAGGAGGACAGAGCCCTCCCTGGATGGAGTCCTCACAGGCACAGCTGGGGAGGCTTACCAGCTGCAGTCTTTTCCTCCCACGGCCTCTCACAGCACTTCCACGTTCACACCTGCCTGGTGCAGATGTCTCCTTTGTTGTATCTTGCTAATCTCACAGGGGCTGCCTTGTCTGCCTTTGGGGAAATAACCCTTAGGCAGGATTGACTTGAGAATTTCATTTGTTCCTTCATCCATCCCCCATTTCTTGGGCACCTACTATGTGCCTGGTGCTGTGATGGGAAAATTCACCACAAAGGAAGCCATGAGTCTGCTCAATTCTGTGCAGCCCAGACCAGTGGCAGAACAGCAGGTTCCATTCAGGGAGGAAGTCTCATGAGTAAGATATTGATAAACTTTGATAAACTTGAGGCTAACTAGGATGGTAACAGGCTAGGCCTCACCCCAGTCCCCAAAAGGCATTCAGGCAAGGGGAATTCCGACTGTTATGATGTCCTATTTGGGCCTAACCCAAATTCATTGCCTCCCTATTCTGATAGCCTACACCTGCTCAGGGAACACCCGCTCCTCCCCATTCCTTGCGATCCCAGTGAAACTCTCCACTGCAGTACTCTGACCTCTGACCACAGGGACAGACACGTGACCAGGCAGACCTCTGCCCTGGGATTTGGATCTCTTCCCCTCAGACTGTGAGTTAAAGGTTGCGATTGCTAGTCCAGTCATGTCTGAGAGCTCGAAGTGGTGACGTCAACACGCACACAGCACAAACGCTGAGAGATGGAGCACGGAGGTTCTGTGAAACATGCAGTAGCTCTCCTCTTGTTGTTGCAGGAGGGAATGGGTGTCCTTTTAGATGGGTTGCCTGTCACTTGCAGCAGTTTAAGACCAAGCAGGCCATGATCCTCTGTGCTAAACTTTACCCTGTGAAAGAGGGACAAGGCCAAAACTGGACCCAAGGGGCAAGTCTCAGGGAAGCAGACGTGGGCTCAACACTGTTAGAATGGCACTGATGTGATCAAAAGGCAGAGATGACTGGAAATGTGAAGGGTCTGAAGGCCTGGAACAGGTCCTAGTGTTTCCTCTGTAGCCCACTGAGTTCACTATTTCAAGGGGAGACGTGGTTAATCTTGTTTTCCATCTGCTACTGAAGAAAGTTAATTATTTTCTTACTGGAGAAAAGAGAGGAAGAGGAGGAAATGCACTTTAACTGATGAGGGAGCTGGTTTTGAAGTGACAATGTGAAGTTCACTATTGTTACATCCACCAAAAGGAGGTCTGATGGCAAGATGATTAGTCACTCAATTGCTAACCAAAAGGTCAGTAGTTTGAATCCCCGAGCTACTCCGCAGATGAAAGATGTAGCAGTCCGCGTCTATACATATCACAGCTGTGTAAACCCTAGGGGACAGTTTCTACTCCACCCTAGAGAATCACCAAGGGTCAGAATTAACTCAATGTGGATGAGTTTGGCGTGTGTGTGTGTGTGTGTGTGTGTGTGTGTGTTAAAAAAATTGTATCCATATAACCATCCAACTGTCCACTCATGCACATCTATTGCTATGTGACTCTGTGTTGGGCATTGTGCTAGGAGTCCTGGTGGCAGAGTGGTTATGTGTTGGGTTGCAAGGTCAGTAGTTCAAAACTACCAGTCCACTCTGTGGGACAAAGGCTGGGCTTTCTACTCCCCTAAAAAGCTACAGTCTCAGAAACCCACAGGGGTAGATCTACTCTGTCCTGTACAGTCCTATAGGGTCACCTTATGGGTCGGAATCGCCTCCAACGCAGAGAGATTTTTGGTGGTGGTGAAGGGTATGGTGCTAAACACAAATTGGGCCCCATTTTTAACTTTAAGGAACAAAGAGATCTTCAAAATAGGGCAGATTTTTTTAAAGGCAACCAATATCACAAATGAGACCATGAAGGAGGTGGTGAGGGAAGAGGATGATGAGGTGTGACAAAAAAAAATAGCTCCAAATGAGACTCAATGCCTGAGCTGAATAGGAAGTGGGAGGCGGCAGGTGAGGTCGAAGTGCCTCCGAGGGTAAAGCGCCAGGGGTGGGCACTGCTACAGTGCAGGGTCAGAATGAGGCCGGGGGCTCAATGGCACCTCATGTAACTGGAGAAAGGACTACAATCGAAACTTGACGCGCCCCAGCAAAGGGCTTGAGAACTGACCTTTGATGGCTTTCATTAATGGTTTGCAAACCTCCCTGCTGGGGAGTCCACTCTAACTCTAACTCACGGTGGCCCTACGGCACACGGTCCAACCAGCGGGGTGGCTTTCTGAGACTGTAACTGCGCAGGTGTAGGAAACCTCGTTCTTCTCCAGTGGAGTGGCTGGGAGTTTCGAACTACGAAATCCATGGCTTGGAACCCAGCACAAAACCCACTATGCCACCCGGGCTCCTAGAGAACTTCTACGTGGGTTCGGATGGCCAGGCTTCCGTTGCAGATCAGCTGCCACCATGGGGGGACCCCGAAGGAAGGACAGGAAAGCAAAAGAGGAAACGGAAGGAGAAAGGGGGAAGGGAATCTGCTGCTGTGCAAGGAAAACCCTCCTTTCGTTCATCTATCAGAAGTTAAAGCCAGGAGGGTTTTCGGGATGCCCGCCTGAGGTTTCCCAGCATGCACTGGCTCCTGGAAGAGGCAGATGCCTGGCCTTGAGAGGCCACATGGGGAATAACCCTCTTTCCTGGCACTGAAGCTGGGAAGGGCCCGGGAGGACACAGATATAAAATTGCAATTGTGCTATGATTACATTTCCTCTGGCTTTCCACATGGATCTTAGACGCCTCTGAGAAATGTACAAGCTCTCCTGACACATCCTTCTGATCAGCCAGGACTCCTCTGCTGGCTTAGCCAATGCAGGTCTCTCTCAGCCTGCATCTCAAGTTAGGACAACACAGCTTCTCACTCTCTCTGGATTTTAAATTCCTTGAACAAGAGATCTTACCTGCATATCTCTATGTTCTCCATCTAGCAGAAAGTTTGGAACATGTTAGGCAAGTAAATTGGCATAATATTGGAATGAACTCTCTCTTGCTCAACCTCTTCCGCGCACACACACACATAAGCACTCACACGTACAGACACTTGGACATGTTGGAATGTTACCCTGTGACTCCTCCCCAGCCTAGACAGCCAGTCCATCCAAAGTAAACTCCAATAAGCAGTTGTACTCTGCCGCCTGGCATCACTGTGAGCCCACGGAGTAAAGGAAGCCTGTGCCCTTACTTGAAAAGATGGCGGGACTGGGCGTGGTTGCCCACCCCCATACATGGAAGGATTGAAGAGAGCAGCTTTCGCACTGGTTCATCAGAATCGGGTGTGACAAAGGCAGACGAAAACGGCCCAAGTTAGCCATACGCAACTCCCAGATTTCCTAAGCTCTTCAGAAGAGGTGCCAAGCATCTCCCTCAACCACAAAGGAGACAAAGGAGCCAGCTGAGAGAAGGAGGCAGCCATCCTGCAGATGCTAAAGATCAGGATAAAAATGTAACATGGGACCTTAGAATTTAGAAGCCATTGGGAGGCCAGCGGGGAATGCAGAGAGTGCTGAACAACAGAAAGCCTGGCACCTGAAATTCAGACTGGGCTAGGTGCTGAAGCCTTGTATTTCCAGAGTCGGGGTAGAAAGAAGACTACTGGAGATCAGATGCCCTGCTTCATGCACATCACACACACACACACACCCCACCCCACCCACACACAGGGCTTGTGATCTTATATACAGCCCACGGGAGACAAGGCAGTGAGGGAATCCCTGAGCTGGCTAAGAATACCTGGAACTGATGACGCTTCTGCCCCCCAGGAAGAATGAGGCCCCACGTGAAAACGGAACTGAAGTTAGACGCAGGGGAACGCTCCCTGGGTTTCCACAGCTCCGAGTGGCGAGCAGGAAAGTACATGCTCACTGCAAGTGTCTGTTGACTGATCGAATGGATGAAAAACCCCATGAGGTGGCAGCGGGGATTTCTGCTGCAGGAAACTCTGGGCTGCTCGACAAGGACAGTAATTACAGAACCGAGTATCTGCTTTCTAGACCTTTCAGGGCCACTCATTACCTGTGGTTTGTTGGGTAGATTGCAAGCGTCTTCAGACCTCAGTGTTCGTATCTGCAAAATGGTGTAATGGTACCTTCCCCGGCCTCCTGGCAATGTTATTGTGAGGATCAAGTGTGATGACCCGGTGAAGGTGCTTTATATGGGATTATATTGAAGACAGGTGGATCACCCGTGCCTCTGGCCCAAGAAGCCAGGGAAGAGAGACTGAAGGATCAAAGAAATCTGTGGTCCTCTTCTTCTCCATCAAAGGGCTTCTCTGGGACAAGCAAGGACCAGTGGCTAAAAGTGCCCTGCCGCCACTTCGGTGCCAACGAGAGGATAAGGAAGATCATACTCTGAGCCTCAGCCCAGCGCAGGGCATCGGGAGACATTGCCATCCAGGCACACGGCAGGTCTATGCATTGTGCAATCGTCTGTGCGCTCTGCAACAACAAATTAAGCCCAGGTGACTGTTCCCGTAAAACACGTCCTGGGCTCAGCACTGCCATTATGGGTGGACAGACACGGTACAGAATCCATTAAAACTCTGACACATGACACGGCGGTCGAAGACCTGTTTCACAGGTTTTCCCAGCAGAGACTCATTGTGTTCCATCACGCTCTGGAAGCCAATTGAGGCAGGATTTCTGAGACGAGTTCTGAAGTTAACAAGACAGACTCCAGCTTTTCTAAATCATCTTCAAAGTGTTCCTGAAAGGATCACAGTGGCCGGTCCATTAGCCCAACAGCAGCATGGTGGAGCAAGAGGGACTATCGCCATGCGGGCACCCTCTGGACAACTGTAAGTCCCCTTCGATGGGTATTTCAAGAAATTATTTGAAAATATTGCTTATTCCTCATTATGGCCATTTAAAAATATTTGCAAGTGAGAAGCAAGTAAAAGCTAGATGGTTATTTCAACTGCATTTCTTTTGTTGGCTTTTCTCCTTTAGTTTTAGGATAACACTTACCACCAAAGGGGCAGTCATGGTTTAAAATCGCTTTCAGAAGAACTTCTAGAATTTTAGATCAGCCTTACAAAAAAGTGAGTGAGAGAGTTAAGTGTAGACTGTGAATAAGTTTCGTGGGGTTTTTGCTGCTTAAACCGTGCTCCTTGACAGCCAATAGGAATGTTCATGATAAGAACAATGGGTACTTTGGCTAATTCATACATCTGTAAAACTATCTTTGGCTCTCCTTGCCGAAATAGCTTCTGCTTCTCAACCTGAACAAAATGAAGATATTTTAAGGTGAAGGCAATATGTTTCGGAAGTGTTGCCTACACATCAGCTTCAGTGGAAATAAAATATTGGAAAAGGACAAAGCAAGCCGAGCTTGGTCGGCAGCGATCACCGGCAAGGACACGTACGACTGGCAGACTCCATCCGAGGTCAGCTCGCTGAGAGACTCAGCCAACCCCAAATTTGGCAAGTAAACGTGAAGCAAAAACCAGAGAGAGGAAGCACTGCGAGAATGGAGTGCTGAAGCCTTGCTTTCAAGTCCTTTCCCCCAGAGAGACAGAAAGCACGAAGAAGAAGCCAGCCTGCAGGGACAAGACGAGGCCTGCCCCAGCAAGGGCTCCGCTTGAGAAAAGAGCAGGGCATTTTCCAAGGAAATGTTCTCATGGTGCAGGAATCTGTTCAGTTAGGGAGTAAAACTATTGGAGGCTAGGGACTCACTATCATGTTCCAAAACAAACCTTTTAAGTCTTTTCTGATTTAAATTGCTACCTAAATCCATTAAACAGAAAGAAAAAAATCCAAACCCTTTGAAATTGCCTTCCATTGCTTGAAGAATTTTGTATTTTTTTCTGCTTAATAATAGGCACCTGTGTCTGTGGATGCTTGGTTAATCTTTGTAGAACAGAGGCCTCTTGGGACTACCGAGGGGCTCCTAGACTGTGCCAGGAACTTGGGGACCAGTCGTGTTTCGGGTGCCAGGTCCTAGGGCATTGGGGAGGGAAAGGTGTCATTCCCAGCCTGTGTACCCTGCTGCCAACACCCCTACCAACTCTCTCCCCTCAAATGCACCCCACCACACTAGACTTTCTCTTGTCATTGCATATGGAAAAAAGATATCTACTGCTTTAAACCAACCAGAAATTCAATACCCCAACTTCTCGTTTGGCGTGTGTGTGTGTGTGTGTGTGTGTGTGTGTGTCCATGGCCACTGAGTCTCACTGAGTGCCCCTGCCATAGACAGGGTAGAGCAGAACTGCCCATAGGGTTTCCAAAGTTAGAAATCTCGATGGAACCAGATTGCCGAACTGTTTCTCCCACCCAGTACCTGGTGAGTTGGCACCATTCCCCCTTTGAGTTAGCAGCCAAGAACTTTGCCACCAGGGCATAAAGATGCAACCTGATACAATTTAATTTAAAGCATATTATAATTTTACTCTAATGGACACTTTTTGAATGTCCTAAGTTACTGATGCACAAAAGACAGGGAAGTGCAGGCCTCCAAAGAAGCTCTCAGACAGCCAGGAAATGAACCTGCAGGGACCACTGGGCATCACCCTCAGGAGATGTGTTTGCCCTGGGAGCCGTGGGCGAGCCTATAAGGGTTTTTAAGCAGGAGGATGCTTTCAGCAGATCCATGATTCAAATGGGCATGTTGAGTGGAGAATCAGTGGCAGAATGGAAGGTCTGGTCCCGTGGAAACAAGACAAGCAGGGTTTGTTGACCCCGGGAAGAGAGCGTGAAGAATGAACAGGATATAAAATATCTGCCTGCTTAGGTTTCAGTAAAGTGATTGTTATCATCTTGCTACTAAATTTGAACTCAGAAATATCGACTGGGATGGAAAATCGTTTTTTCTTAATGATCTTAAATTGGCCTGAACCAGTCATTTTGCACATCCCCCAGCTTTGTCATCCAACAGAGTGTTTAAAAGTAAAATTAACTTGCTGCTTGCTCTGAACATTACTCACCAAATTCTGTCTTTTAACAAATTCTTCACCAAGGGAGTAAGCTTGATTTTGAAAAGAAATCCAAAAATAGGTTCAGAAAAAGAGCCATGATGCAAACTGAATGAATTTCCTTTGTTTCCACTCAACTCTGAGCGCACAGAAGAGCCCTGTGGTGTCATGGTGACCAGCAGGGTTGCAGCGCCAACGGCAGAATGGAAGGTCAGGACCCGTGATAACGGGACAAGTAGAGTCTGGTGGTCCTGGGAAGAGAGCATGAAGAGTGGACCAGGATAGAAAACGCCTGGTTGTAGTAACGTAAATGTTATCTTCTCTCTACTAAATCTGAACCCATAACCATTGACTGGACCACAAACTGTACCGCTCCTTGGGGGAGAAAGGTGGGTTTGCTACTCTCGTGAAGAGTTTCAGTCTCGGAATCTCATGGTCAGTTCTACCCTGTCCTACAGGGTCTCCAGGAGTGAGCATTAGCTCGATGGCAGTGAGGTTCTTGTGTTTGTTTTATAGCATGTCAAGAAATACCACGTGCAGTTATTTCTCAAAGAATCCAATGGACTTCATTGGTAGAGAGAGTAATGTGGTGAATGAGACCAAAATGACAATCTAATCTGACCTGTCCTCATCAAAGCACCACATGCAATGTAACCTAGGAGAACCGTGCAGAACCGAGTAAGTGAAACTATAGAGGGAATTCCAGAGAGCTCTATCACCCGTCCTCCATCTCAGTGCAGGCAGCCCCTTCTGGTCTGTCTAGAGCAGAGGTCCTCAAACTTTTTAAACAGGGGGCCAGTTCACTGTCCCTCAGACCACTGGAGGGCCGGACTGTAGTTTTAAAAAGAACTGTGAACAAATTCCTATGCACACTGCACATATTTTATTTTGAAGTAAAACGGGGGTGGGGGGCAAAAACACCCAGCGGGCCGGATAAATGTCCTCGGCGGGCCGCATGTGGCCTGCGGGCCGTAGTTTGAGGACGCCTGGGAGAAGTCAGCCATCTGGTTTGCTTGGGACTGAGGAGTACCCCTGGCTTCCCGGGGCATGGCACCCTCGGTCCTAAATCTAGACCAGTTGGTCGCCCGTCTTTCCACCTCCACCAAAAGCCTTTCCCCTTTAATGCAGCATCAGCTTTGTTCAGGAAAATGAAAATGCCCACGGCAGAGAAAACGAGGGAGGAACACTGGGCATCACTTGGCATCCAAGATCGAGGGGGGCGGTAGGGGGGCACATATACCTTAAGAGCAAGAAGGAAAATGAGTTTCTCAGACTCACAGCTTCCCATCTGGGCACCATGGTGAGGTTGCGGCTCGCAGGCAGGCAGCGGGGCATTTTTATTCAGCATTTCCGAAGCATACATTTGACAAAAGCCTACGGAGGGCCCACCCTGTGTAGTGCTGAGGCTCCAGACTTGAAGGTGTGCCTACGGAGGGCCCACCCTGTGTAGTGCTGAGGCTCCAGACTTGAAGGTGTGCCTACGGAGGGCCCACCCTGTGTAGTGCTGAGGCTCCAGACTTGAAGGTGTGCCTACGGAGGGCCCACCCTGTGTAGTGCTGAAGCTCCAGACTTGAAGGTGTGGGCCCACCCTGTGTAGTGCTGAAGCTCCAGACTTGAAGGTGTGCCTATGGAGGGCCCACCCTGTGTAGTGCTGAGGCTCCAGACTTGAAGGTGTGCCTATGGAGGGCCCACCCTGTGTAGTGCTGAGGCTCCAGACTTGAAGGTGTGCCTACGGAGGACCCACCCTGTGTAGTGCTGAGGCTCCAGACTTGAAGGTGTGCCATGCTTGCCTCGGAGGCACTCCCCGGCTAGAGGCTCAGCAGAGGCGGGGCTCTGGGTGACCACCAAGCCCAACACAATGCAATTAGTAGTGAGAGTCTGACATTTACATAGATTATCTCCCATCCTCATAACGACACCTCCAGCTAGGTGTTATTAGCCCATTTTACAGATAACAGAAAGAAAACGCTGGCGATGGACCTTACCCACAGCCACCCAGTCAGTAATGGCAGCGACAACAGACCGAAAGCCAAGATTTAGAGAGAATTCCACTTGATTCCAAAAGTTCTGTCACTTCTACGACTCCCAGATCCCTTTCCATGTGATCAGGGCCAAGACTAAGATCATTCTGATTTCTGACCTTATTCAGAGTTCATGACCTCAGCCTCAGAGAGGGGCTGCGTCTCGCCTCTGACTCCCCACCACATGGTCAGACCGTAAGCACGGATGTGAGCTGCAGAGGCATGGCCAGGGCGGGAGGACCTGAACCATTGTGTGTAACGATCAGACATTGTTCTGAAAGGTGAAACCAAGATGGCATATGGAGCGCATGAACATAGTGACCTCAACTTTCTACCCCAATTATGTTTAATGACAGAAACGCAATGTTGTTATTTCTTCAGTCATTACAACACACTGGAAATCAAGCATGAGTCCTGTCTGAAAAATGCCTCTGTCGTCGTGGGTAGGTGCTACCAAGCTGGCTCTGACTCGATACAATGGAAAGAAACAGTGTCCAGTCCTCCGGCGTCCTCGCCGCCGCTGTTCTTGCGCTGCAGCCCCTGCTCGCAGTCCTTGTGTCATTCCTCCGGTCCGGCCTTTCTTTCTTTTTTTTTGCTTCCCTTCTGCTTTACCAGAGCCCTGGTACCACAGTGGTTACGAGTTACGCTGTAATAGCAAGATCTGCAGTTCGAAACCACCAGCCACTCCACGGGAGAAACACGAGGCTCTTAGAGAGCTACAGTCTTGCAAGCCCATGGGGACCGTTCTACCCTGTCCTATAGGGTCACCAGGAGTCGGAATGGATTTCATGGCAAAGAGTGTTTTTATTTATTTATTTTAGTTTGTTTTTCAGTCTGCTTTACCAAGCATGAGATCCCTTTTCAGGGGCTGATTGGTCTCTTCTGATAACATATTCAAAATCATCCATGTGAATTCAAATGGTTGACATTTACCCTCCAGCAGGGTGGAGGAGTTAGGGAGGGGCAGGAAATTAGAGTAATGGAAACAGAACAATGCATGGAAATAATGAGAATGCCGACACCTTGTCAAAAATGTAATCAATATCACTGGGCAGTCTTATAGATGTTGCTAAATAGGGACACCAGCCTCGTTTGTTATGTAAACTTTCACCCAAAATATAACATTATCAAAAAAGAAAAAGAATGAGTGCTATCAGCCTCCTAGAAACCATGAGGGATTTCTGACTGATAGGGATCAGATGGGATTGAACGGAAGAAACCTCCACTTGGAAGAATTGACACAAGTTGTGGCAAGAAGGAAGAGAGTGATTGTCCAGGGAAATTAACCTCAGGATGCTCAACTAATTTGTTTCTCAAATATTAGTGTGGGTCTGTATTGCCTGGAGGGCTTGTTGAACTATTGGGTTGCTGCCCGCCCCCGCCACCCCCCTTCCACCCCACCCCCCCCACCCCCCAACCCACCCCGCCTCTGAAAGTTTCAGGTTCAGGTTGGTCTAGGGTGGAACATAAGGCTTTGTATTTCTAATCATTTCAGGTGATGCTAATGTTTCTGGTTGGGGATCTCGCTTTCAGAACCAATCTGAGAAGCAGCTCGCCCCGTCAGCCCTTCCTTCTCCGTCACTCATGAGACATGGACAGCAGCATCTTTCCCAGAGGAAAGCACGGGGAATGGACATTGAGATAAGAAGTGGGGAAGGACTCGGCTTCCTAGAGAACTCAAGGGGAAAAGGGACAGGGATGAGGACAAGGACCAGCCCTGAGAGTGAAGGAAGGCTCCCTGGTTCCTACCTACAATGATCCATACATTTAATAGTGAGTTCTAATGCCAAGATGAGCAGAAAAGAAGAGCTGTCAAATGCTTGGAGAAAGCCAGTCCCAGTGAGGAAACCCACTGGTGGCAAAAATGATGATTCATACCCAGGAAGTAGAATTAATAAAAATTGCCAAAGTGTTTATAACTAACATGGGCAGGGAGATTATAGACCAGTGGGGTCTCAACCTTCCTAATGCCGTGACCCTTTCATACAGTTCCTCATGTTGTGGTGACCCCCATCCATAACATCATTTTGTTGCTACTTCATAACTGTCATTTTGCTACTGTTCTGAATCATAATGTATATCATAATGTGTTTTCCGATGGTGTTAGGTGACCCTGTGAAAGGGTTGTGACCCACAGGTTGAGAACCTCTGTTCTAGACTATATTGGAAACGCATTGACAAGTTTTATAAAAGGAAGAATAAACCAAATAAAGGGAGTAGGAAGAAGAGACAGAAAAGATAAGAAAAAATATAGAGTTGAATTTTATAGGTCTAGCATAAATAGGCCAAAAACCAAACTCATTGCCATCGAGTTGATGCCAACTCATAGTGACCCAGTAGGTCAAGGTAAAACGACCCCTCTAAGTTTCTGAGATGGTGACTCTTTACAGGACTAGAAAGCCCAGTCCTTCTCCTCAGGAGAGCGTTGGTGGTTTCAAACTGCTGACCTTGTGGGTTGCAGCCCAGTGGGAAACCACTACACCACCAGGGCTCAATGCTTCAGCAGTAAGGGCACAGCTCAGTGGATCTTTGTAAATGCATGTCCTCTTGATATCACTGCCCAGAGCAAAATAGAGAAGACATTCAGCCCTCCCTAAGCTGCCTCCCCAGTTGGTAACCCCCATGATAATCACTCTTCTGTCTCTGTCACCCTAGATTTGTTCTTCCTAGTTTGTAGCTCATATCAATGGTACCAGCCACCAGGTACTCTTTAGCATGGGGCCTCTTGTACTCGACTTTGGATCTGTGAAATTCACCAGTATCATCATGTCCTTTCTATGTATATGTAGTAATCCACTGAGATGAAAGAATCACTCTCTATTTATGTACTTTACTGTTAATGAACATTTGGGAGGCTCTAATTTGACTATTCTAAATAATGCTGCTATTATAAAGAATTCTGCGGATTTTGCACGTGTTTTTCAAGGAACAGACTCATTTTTCTTGGGTATTAACTCAAGCGCCATTTTTGGGGACATAAACAAGCAAGCTCGCTGCCATTTCTAGTCAATGCTGGCTCATAGTGACCCTACAGGCCAGGGCAGAACTGCCCCCTGGGTTTCAGAGACTGTCACTCTTTATGGGAGTAGAAAGGCTCATCTTTCTCCCATGGAGCGGGCTGGTGGTTTCAAACTCTGAACCTTGGGTTAGCAGCCCAACGCATAACCATTATGCAACCAGGTTTACATATATTTAAACTAAAGCCAAACAGTAGAACTGCCCTTGTGAGTTTCTAAGGCTATATCTGTTAACAGTTCACAAGAGTAGACAGCCCCATCCTTCTCCCGAGCGGGACTGCTGGTTTCAAACTGCTGACTTTGCAGTTGGTAGGTCTGCTTGTGACCACTAAGCCACAAAGGCTCCTTTTACACATACTTAGCTCTAACAAGTACTGTTAGCTTTCCAAAATAGCTGTATCAGTTTACACTCCCACCACCCATGGAATAAGAATCCAGTGGCTCCAGATCCTTGCTAACACCAGCTAACATCCGTCCTCTTAATTGCAGCAGGGAGTGCGGTGTGCCCTGCAGCTTTAACCTGCCTGGTAAATATGGCGTGGAACCTCTTCTCATATGCTTCTTGGCTGTTTGGGGCCTACTTTAAATAGTGCACAGTACAGCTTAATTGATTTCAAAGAGTTCTTGATCTATGATGGTGATGGGTCAGAAATATAGCCTGTGGATTGCCATTTACAGTCTGTCTTTTGACAAGGACAGTAATTCATTTCAACACATTTCGCTTTATTGTCTTTTATGAATATTACTTTTTGGTCCTATTTTTAAAAATCGATACTTCCTCCAGGATCACGAAGAGATTCTCTTGTTTCCTTTTACAATCTTTATTATTTTACCTTTCACAGTTATGCCCCATCACGAAATTGTGTGTATGGTCTGAAGTAAAAGGGCACCTCCTCTTCTCTTCTGACTGATATTCAATGGACACAGCACTGCTTATTTAAAAATTGAAGGTGTATTTGCTGACTTTCTGTAGACCATTGTTCATTTAATGTGTGTGTATTTAATGTCAAAAGAACATCACAGTTGTCAGCAAAAGAAATTAAAGGGGGAATGTCATCTATATCATTCTCGCATAGCAACTATTTTCATAGCTTGGACCACAAAAAGCCACATTTTTTTAAGAACTGTATCACAATAATGAAAATTTACTTTTGAAGCATGTAATGTAAGTGTTAACATTTTTTAATTGGGGACTCTTACAACTCTTGTTACAATCCATACATTTCTAGGCATTTGCTTTCTTTTGAGCTCTTGGTATCAGCTCCTCAGTTGTTTCCCTCCTTCCTGTCCCCACTCCCTCATACCCCCTGGTAGATTACAAATTATTATTTCATATCTTACACCAAGCGCTGTCTCCTTTCCCCTGTGTTTTCTTTTGTTTTCCCCCCTGGAGAGGGGAGGGGTGTATGGTTATGTGTCGATCATTGTGATCAGTTCCCCACTTCTCCCTTCCTCTCCCCAGCTTCCCCCTACCCTTCTGGTATCACTATTCCTACTCTGATTCCTGGATTCTGTGTGTCGTTAGCCCCCATCTCTTCTCTATACCTATGTACATGCTCTGGTCTAGTCTGAATTCGGAAGCAGTCCTGGGGTCATGATAGTGGGAGGTTAACTTTTTTAATTAGTATTTTTTAAAAACTTCTTGCTTGTATTCCAACATGGAGAGAGAGTACAGGATAATACATGGGCATTGACGTTAGACAAGCCTGAATTACAAAATCTAGAGTTCACCCCCACAAGCTGTGGATCTTTTAAAAATTCCTTAACATATCTGCAGGTATTCTAGCTATAAGACAGGAATGATGAACCTCCTCGCTTCTTTCTGAGGACTGATGTTTGAAAGCACACTTTAGGCATTCAATCAACAGTAGCTGCACACACCAGCCTGTGTGACATGACGTGTCAAAGGGATCAGGAAATAGTCACCTGAAGACCCAAAACCAACAAACAGAAAACATATTGTTGAGAACGAGGGAGCTTGGGAAAGAGAGCCAAAACCATCTGTAGACAGTGGGACATCCCTCACAGAAGGGTCACAAGGAAGGGATGAGTCAATCCGGGCACAGGATAGCACCATGGAACACACAATATTCCTCTGGTTCCTGAGGCGTCCTCACCCACTACTATCATGACCTGCCTTCCACTTTGGGCTATACAGGATCCATACAGTAGAAAGATAAGGGCGCCCAACACATGGAATCCAGGTCAGATAAACCTCTCAGGAACAGAAATGGGAGTAGAGATACCAGGAGGGTCAGGGTAAGGGGGAGGGGAAGGGAGGGGAAACTAATTGCAATGATCAACACATAACCACACACATGCACCCTGAGGGGGACAAACAACAGAAGCCATGGGGAAGGGAGATAGCAGTCGGTGTAAGATATGAAAATAATAATAAAATAATTTATCAAGGGGTCATGAGGGTGAGAGGGAGAGAGGGAGGGGGAAAGAAGCGCTTATACCAAGGGCTCAAATAGAAAGTAAATGTTTAGAAAATAACGATGACAAGATATGCATAAATCTGCTTGATACAATTGATGTACAGATTGTTATAGGACCTGTAGGGACCCCCAATAAAATGATCTTTTAAAAAAAGTAGCTGTGATTATCGCTAGAATGAGATGGGGTTAGCTCTGGAAAGGAATGGCATCTGGGTCAATACATGTAACCAGACTAAAGGAGATGGAGAGGAAGAAAGGCCCCTCATTGATGCTCAGCTACGAGGGCTCGGGTGTCCTGGGGGAGCGTCACTAGAGAAAACATGCAGAGTCTAGAACTGTATGGGGTGGAGTTCCCACGGCAAGCTGAGTTCTGAGGCAGGAGGACTACAGATGGCTGCTGGTAATGCAATGGCCACGTGGTGGCAGCTGCCACGGCTATCCGGAGGCGATAAAGGCACAGGTCAATGGAGCATGTGCTCTGGCCTCTCTCCTGGAGGCTGGAAAACCAGGCTGACGCCTTAAACAAAGGGATCATCCCTGGTGGCATTAGGTTTATCCCAGAAAAGGAGAAGCAGTCTTGTGGCAGGTGGAGCAAGGAGTGTCATGCTAGTTACGTTTAAAAGGGAAAGGTGGGCAGCCATGGTTCAACAACTGGAGCGGCAGAGGAAGGAAGGGAGTCAGGCCCAGGAGGAAGAGATGGAATGTCAGGTTCATTGCCTTCCTGAACAACTGCCTCCTCTTGCACAAGACCAGAAGGACTGGGTAGTGCCCAGCTACTGATGCAGAAGATTTTGAGCAAAAGTCCCGTAGAGCAGCGGTTCTCAACCTGTGTGTTTCGACCTCTTTGGGGGTCAAACGACCCTTTCACAGGGGTCATGTGATTCCTAACAGTAGTAAAATGACAGTGATAAAGTAGCAATGAAAATAATTGTATGGTTGAGGGGTCACCGTAACATGAGGCACTGTATGAAAGGGACACGGCATGAGGAAGGTTGAGAGCCACTGCTAGAGAAACCTGACCAGAAAAGAGAAGCTACAGAATCTAATTTCAAATTCTCTTGGCCACCAGATGATCTGGAACGATGGAGGCTGTATGAACTCCGGAAAGCATTGCCCTCAGATGATCTTCAAAGCTTAAACCAAAAATATTCCCTAAAGTCTTCTTAAAATTAAGCAATCATTTACTTGCTGTCATTAGGGGCCATCAAGGTGGTTCCGACTCAGAGGCCCCTGTGCACAACAGAATGATACACTGCTTGGTCCTGAGCCGTCCTCACACTTGTTCTTATGTTTGAGCCCATGACTGCACCCACCGTGTCAGGCTATCTCGTCAAGGGCCTTCCTCTTTTTTGCTGCCCCCCCCCCACTTAAGCAAGCAAGATGTCCTTCTCCAGGGTCTGGTCTTGCCTGACAACATGTCCAAAGCATGTGAGACAAAGTCTCGCCAGCCTTGCCTCTAGGTGCATTCTGGCTGCAGGTCTTCCAAGTTGGTTCTTTTGGCCGTCCACGGTCCTTTCAATAGTCTTCGCCAACACCACAGTGCTAAGGCAGCAATTTTTCTTCCATCTTCTTATTCAGTGGTCAGGTGATTGAAAATGCCATGGCTCGGGTCAGACCCCCCCTTAGTCCTCAAGGTCATACTTTATAGGATTGTCGTGCGGCAGATCTACCCAATCCAATCAGTCCTTTCCTCTCAACTGCTGCATTGATTGTGGGTCCAAGCAAGATTAAATCCTTGACAGCTTCTAACTCTTCTCCATCTGCCTTGAGCTGTGCTCTCTGAAGAACTACCTACACGGGATCAAAGTGACAACAGCAATGCAACAGATGAGATAGGAATCTCCTGGCACAGTGAGTCTATGCTAATGAGGGAGTTTCTGCTCATGAATAGTTCAGAAAAGGAGGGCAAGAAGGGTGGCGCCAGTCAAAGCATGTACCAGTGTCACTGAATCATGCGTGCTGAAATTGGTAAATGGCTGTATGCTTGGCTGTGTGTTTTCTCAACAACAAAAGTAAGTAAAACATGTTTCGAAAGACAGAATATGAAAAAAGAAATCATTTTAAATACAGAATGCTTAGCATATGTCAGCCATGACGAACTATGAGGGGGTACTCCCCCTCAAAAAACAGACCCCCCCCCAAAGAGATGTATTTGAATATTTTTACAAAACAACCTTATCACCTTCAAAGTACTCCCCATTACACTTAATGCATTTGTCAAACGGGCGATTCCATTCTTGCAACACGCTTCAAGCTCATCTGTTTGGATGGCTGACAGCACCGCCCTCATTTTTCCCTTCACCTCTTTGACATCGTCAAATTGCCGTCCTTTCATGCCCCTCTTCAATCAAAGAAACAAAAAGAAGTCACAAGGAACAAGGTCAGGTGAGTCAGCTGTGTGGGGCTTGAGAGGCATGCTGGTTTTTGCCAAAAACTGGCACACTGAGGTGGCTGTGAGAGCAGGTGCATTGTCACGGTGGCAAAACCAGTCCCCCATCTGCCACAAATCAGGCCTTTTTTGACGTGCACAGTTACGCAATCTTTTCAGAACCTCTGGATAGAAAGCTTGATTAACAGCCTGGCCTGGTGAAATGAACTCCAAATGTGCTGTCCCCCCTCACATCAGCACAGCTTTTTTTATTTGGGGGGTTGCCCCCCATAATCTGAGCAGCCTAATTCACCTAGTTTAAGGAAATTCGCTCATGTAGTGCTCTCAGCAAGGACCTGAGTTGGGTAATGTTATTATCCCATTTCACAGATGAGGACACTGGCTTAGAGAGGTCACAGAGATGGGGCCCAGGTCACACAGGAAGTGGTCATCAGAACTAGAGACCATGCTTCCAACCACATTACACCCCAAGCAGATGACACAATAATGGAGCTATAATTGATTGATTGCGCTGTCATTGGTTCCAGCGGTTTCCATGAAGACGCCAGTTCATCATTTACTCGACCAGTCCCTTCCATTTGGTATCTCCCAGTTTTAGCTTAAACATCTTCCGGCAGATAGCGATTGACTTTGGTTGAATTCTCGCGTTAGGATGAGTGCCCACAAATGGCATTAGATGAGCCAATGGATTTTTTTCTTCTTCAGCTTGACGATCATCGCTGCATACTCTTGCAGTGCCTTCCAAACAGGCTGCCCGTCTGCTGTGGCAGGAGAGGAGGGCACCTCTTGCACCAGAACCTCAGACTCTTTTTGAAATAGACATCAGGGTTGTAAGCAGTGATCTATTTTTATTATTATTATGTAGTCACTACCCTCTTGAGCTGTTCGGCATGAGGCGGTGTGCTACTCAGAGGTCTCCCTTAGTCAAGGCCCCGCTTCTCCTCAACTGAGCTCAGGAGAGGCTGAGCCAGGTTAGACTCGGGAATTCCCAGCTAACTGGAATTTGGGGAGTTGAGGGACTCTCCATCAATAGCACTCACTGAACGCCACAAAACATTTCAATTATGTTTGTGCATCCGCTTTGCCAAGCAGCTTCCTTGCGTGGATCAGAGTGACCTGCAAGCCTGCCTAGCTGCGCTCCTTGCCACCAAAACCAGTGCTTCGCAGACTTGGGTGGGACTGCAAAAAATACAGAGCACCGGGGAGTCATTTTCCAATGGAGATTCTGATTCGGTGGGGCTGGTGCCGAGGCTGGGCGTCTAACTGGTTCTCAGATGACGCTAAAGCTGCTGGTCCCCACTTTGGAAACCTAAAAACACCTTTAAAAAAATCCTTGTATTTGGGGCTCTTATAACAATCCATACATCAATTGTATCAAGCACATTGATACATATGTTGCCATCATCAATTTCAAAATATTTTCTTTCTGTTTAAGCTCTTGATATCAGCTCCTCTTTGTTTCCCTCCCTCTCCTACCTTCCCACTCCCATAGATAAATTATAAATTACTTATTATTTTCACATCTTACACTGCTTGCTGTCTCCCTTTGTCAATGTTACTGGTTTTCGCTATACATCATTGTAGTCGGGTCCACCTTTCCCTACCCTCATGGTATTGCTACTCCCATTGCTTGTCCTGGGGGGCTGGGCGGTATCTGTCCTGGATTCTGTATGTCAAGAGCTCTTATCTGTACCAGTGTATATGCTCTGGTCTAGCCAGATTTGTAAGGCAGAACTGGGGTCATGACAGTGGGGCGGAGAAGCATTAAAAACTAGAGGGATGCTATATATCCCGTCGGTGCTGCGCTGCACCCTGGCTATTTCATCTTCTGTGAAGGAATATCCAACTGTCTATAGATGGGCTTTGGGTCTCCCCTCCTAACCCCATCATTTGCATTGATATATTTATTTGTGTGGAGTCTTCTGATACCTTATCCCATCAACACCTCATGATCACACAGGCTAGTGTGCTTCTTCCATGTGGGGTTTGTTGCTTCCCTGGTAGATGGCCACTTGTTTACCTGCAAGCCTTTAAGACCTCAGATACTATATCTTTTAATAGCTGGGTACCATCAGCTTACTTTACTACATTTGCTTATGCACCCATTTTGACTTCAGTGATGGTGTCAGGAAGGTGAGCATCACAGAATGCCAGGCTATTAGAATAAAGTGTTCTTCCATTGAGGGAGTACTTGAGTTGAGACCCAATGCCCAACTGCTACCTTACTGTTTAAAATTTAAATATATGTACAAAGACATATCCCTATCATTTTATGTTAATGTATTTACATATATGCATGCCTAAGTTTATGCCTCATAAGTGTCTTTTGCCTCTTAATTCTTTCCTGTTTCTCTTTACTTTCCTCCTGTCCCACGATCATGTTTAACCTTCATTCAACTCTCAGTACTTTCTCTCAGCTACATTGCACTTGAACAACGCCCCACCCCTCCCAGGCATTCTACGGCCTCCTTGCCATCAACTTTAGGTCTCTTATTGTTCCCTTGTCCCTGTGTTTGTTGGCTCTCCCCTCCCTTTCTCCCACCTCCTGTTCTTTCAAGTCTCCCCAGAGCCAAAGACCCCGTTGTTTATTCCTCATGTTCCGTTATCCTACCTAGCCTGTATGGATAGACATGAGAAAAAGAAATAAGAAAAGGGAAAAAGAGAAATAAAACAACACACACAAAAACAACCCTATAAATAGTTCCGGGTCTTAATAAGAGATCATAAAAGTCTGCTGACCCTTCTGAATGTTTCCAGACTGGTCTGATGCAGTGCCACGCCCTGCCCACTGATTCCAAGGTCTATTTTCAGGATTCCTCGGCTGCATCATTGTTTTGCTCCCCTTGTCCTGCTGTGCTCCCTTGTGTTTGCTCTGGTGGGATGGGGACGGGAATGGGGAGGGGGACAGACAGGGCACCATTTCCATTCTGTGTCTTCAGTGCTGTGGGTCAGGGGGCGGGGCGGGCACGTAGTATCTTACGGTGGTACCAGCCCTGTGGTCCTCTCTGTACATTGGCTGCTCTGAGCAGGAATGATACCCTCCAGGCTTGTTGGACCAGGTTCCGGTTCTCTTTCTTCTCCTCGCTTCTCCTCTCCTCTCCTCTCCTCTCCTCTCCTCTCCTCTCCTCTCTTGTCCTCTTCTCTCCTCTCCTCTCCTCTCCTCTCCTGTCCTCTTTTCTCTTCTCCTCATAGTTTGCTCCGTCGTGGTCTGGGCAGACCCGCCCCTCTCCCTGGACTGTCTCTTCAATGCTGTCCTCTGCAGTGCAATCTCCTGGGGATGGAGTTGACCTAGCTGGGACTGGGGTCAACCCGTTAGTTCACTGCTTCATGCCGCTGGTATGTTGCCCTTGAGGCTGGCTGCCCCAGGTTGAGGTCTGGTCCCTTTCTCACTTTTAAAAACACCTTTATTCCTTAGACAAGGCAGATAGTTCATTAAGTCCAGACAATCCCTGTTAGGACTCTTTAATTCTAGCTCTATTTGGAGATAGGCTCCAGATGCTTGGTTTCATCAAGCTCCATCTGAGCCTTGGTTTCCCCATCTGTATAATCAGAATAGATGCTCTCTGAGTCCTTTCTGTGATTTCCACCCCCATCTTTAACTCTTCTGGCTCATTCATATTATGGCTACATAATACTCACCCCCAAATGCTTTCTGAGCTTAGCATATAAACATAAGCTCCTGTCTAGGTGTCGGGAATATAAGGAGGGATAAAATAGAGACTGTCCCTATGTTTGGGGAACCTCAAGTCTAATGGGAAATTAAAGCAGGTAAGAAAAGCTCAGGATGTTATGAGAACTGAGAGAAACGCCACTCCCCCAAACCAGTGGAGGCAGAGCCTTCCCAAAGGGAATCATTGTGAAGCTGATAGCTAAAGGATGAGCGGAGTTATCCAGGCGAACTTGGGCAGGAGTGGGGCTCTGTTCCAGGCACAGACCTGACAGACGCCAACAACAAGAATACGCATGGGGTTTTTCCAAGGAAACATTGTAGTTAGATGTAGCAGAACAAGGGGTGGGAGCTATTGAAAAGATGTATGAGGAGGGAGCCATCTAAGCAAGAGATGGTAAAAATTTGAAATAGGTCAACAGGCAATGTGATACTTGGTTGGAGCAAGACAGAGAGGGCGTAAGACTGGAAGTGCTGTGTAAGGAGAGAAGAAGATGGAAAAACACTCACAGAGAAGATGCAGTAGTTTACAATAACACTTATTTCCTGCTCATGGGTCTGTGGGTCCCCTGGGCTCAGACTAGCTCAGCTGGACTTGACTCCACACTAGGCTGTACATAGGTCACCTTCAGGTTTATCCCACCTTGTCTCCCTTTCAGGGATAAAAGGTAAAGGAGTGACAACAACCTGAGTCACGCTGGGAGCTAAGCCAAGGAGGAACAGAAACACAGATCCCGTCTCTCACGTGAACTTCAGAGCCTCCCTCCGGAACTGCAGCTAGATCATTTCCTCATCAACACAGGTCCCGTGGGCAAGCGCAGAAGCACATTCTACCCCAAGAGGGAAAGAGAGAGAGAGTCAATATTTGTTGAATGATAACACAGTCTGCCCCAGGAATTATGCCAACTCCCAGGTGCCGGTGAGGCCAGTCCCTGAAACAGGAACTGGGAAGGAGGAGTAAATGGAGTCCTTTCTGGGCTATGTTCAAGTAGAGATGGTGAAGAGGAGGCTGGAGAAATGGCCACAGCTCGGGAGAGAGGGGCGAGCTGGAGATACGCATGTACTTATGAGTCACCGGCACAGGGTTGGCCACTGGGGCCATAAGAGGGTGATATCATCCAAGGAGACATTGCAGTTAGAAATGGGGTAGGCCTAGCATGGAACACTCAGGAACTTGAAGGAATTGTTCTTGGAAGAGCCTTCAAAGAAGAATGGGTTGTAATCAAAGAACTAGAAACCAACAGAGCCAAGGGGTGGGCATTTCAGAAAGAGGGAGGGGCCAACATCATCCAACTCTGGCACAGCTCGTTGGACCTGGCCCCCAGGAGATGGAGTTTGGTAGAGCGGGAGACATCAAATATTCAATGATGAGACAGGAAATGGAGACTACTCTTTTAAAGGAAACATCACAGCCTGTCCTCTGCCTCCAACTCTGGAACCGATGCCCAGCTGCCGTGGGATTGATTCTGGCTCATGGCAAACCCATGTGTTTCCCACCAGGTTTGCCAGGGCTGATTTTTCAGAAGGAGCTCACCAGGCCTTTCTTCTGAGGCACTGCTGGGTAGGCTTGAACCTCCCACCTTTCTGTTAGGGGCTGAGGCCTGTTTGTACCATCCAGGGACTCCAGAGCACAAGAAGACTCCTAATAGCATCACCCCTCCCAAACTAGATTGGTTACGTAAACTTTATTGAAGTCCAACATGCATCCAGAAAGGCACACAGAGCATAAATGCACAACATGTACAGCCCATTGAATTTCATGACATGAAAGCCAGGCGTAACCCGTGCCCTGGGCATTGCTCCCAAGCCCTCCTTGTTTGTGCCCGCTCCCAACCCCTCGCCCCTCTCCCCCCAGATCCCAGTGTACCGTGAGCTCAGCAGGGAACGCTGCCGAGCCTTACATGCCATCATGCGAAAAGCTTCCTTTCCCCACTGGCTGCGCCTCCGCCCCCAACCTCTCTGCTTGTTCTCTCCTTTTGTCTCTCTCCACACACTCATCTACCCATTCACCCGCCATTCACTAAACTCCAGTTGAAGACTGCGTGTCATGCTTGCCGCCAGGGGGGACGGGAACTAGAAAAGTGCGTGAAGCCAGGCTCTGCGATTCCAAAGACAAGAGGAGCCAACAGGCAATTACCATACAATGGGATGACTAAAATGATGGAGAGGAGACTGTGCGCGGGCGCGAGTGTGGCCGCTGGAAGAAGCACTTAGGAGGAGAATAATGGAAACCGTGTGGGCAGGACCAACACACGCCGGTCTTTAGTGGGTGGGCACAGGGCTGCCTTGTGCTTGATGTCACTGTGCACCTCCCACGTGGCCGCGCTGAGCTGCTTAGCGCGTGTTGCAGGCACGGGCGGCCCGCATCGTTCTTGGCACGTGTTCTACCCTACGGGCAATACTGCCGCTGAGCAGTAGAGGGCGCGAGTAGGCTGTGTCTTCATCCCAAGGGCTGGCTTTTAGCAATCCCAGAAGGAATCCTGGGGCGGCGGGCTGGGTGGGGGAGGCGTGGGGACTTGCTAGGGTGTGCTGTGTGCTGTGTTGGTTGCTTTTCTTAAATAAGAGCTCTAGAAGAAAGGAAGCGCCCTGGTGCCGCAGGAGCTAAGGACCCGGCTGCCACCCCGAAAGGTCAGCGGTTTGAACGCATCGTGTGGAGGTTTGCTCCTGGGAGAAAGCTAGGCCAGTGGGCTTATGTGAAGATTTACAGCCTGGAGATCCTCTTGCAGTTCCTCCAGGCCCTAGAGGGTGCCGATGAGTCAGGGTCAACGCTAGGGTAGTGGGTTGGGGTTGAGGGTCTTGGAAGGCAAAGGTGAGGACACAGTTCAAACACAGAGAGCGCAGCCATTGCTAGAGGCCCATCATAGTGCCCCGGGAACCAGGAGTCCGTCTGCTCCTGTAAAGATTCCAAGACCGGGAAACGTCCTCCTCTGTCCTTGAGGGTAGCTTTGAGTCAGAACCCACTCAAAGGCAGTGAGGACAGTGCTGCATGCTGTCCAAAAGTCGCCATTTGTACAGTATAAGGTCCTTCTAGAACGTTTCGTGTTACTCTGATGTCGAGATGTACGTATTTGTGTCTGTACACCGCTGACAAACACAATCTTGGGTGACGCGTTCTCTTTCCTCCTCCATCTGAAATGGGTAGGGTGCTCCCTAGGGAGAGGGCACTAGGTTGGAAGCTGGGTTCTGGAACAAATCCCCTCTTCTTGCTGTGACTGTGGACATACTTCAGAATTGCTTCAAGCCCCTGGATCCTAATCTGTGAAGTTGGGTGGGTCAGACCCCAACTCACAGGCCCGCAGCAGAAGTCAGTGAGGGGGTGCTCGGGGTCCAGTGATAGGAATGGCTCCTGGCGAGGAGTTGCCTGCTCCCTCTCCTGGCTGCAGAGCATGGGTGAGCCCCTGGCTGTGCCAGAGGTGCCCCCCCTGCACTTGGAATCGCGGGGTGTATTTGGTCTTGAGTCTTCAGCAGCGCTATGCCCGCCAATGCCCGGGGCCGTGGTGTGGTTCCTCGTTCCTCACATAGGGCTAACACCGCCTGCTGTTATTATTTACATCCCATGGTCGTGAGGATTCCTTTTGCTTCCGTTCAAGAAATATGTTGTGGGGCTCTCCTGTGCACTGGGCCCAGTGCTGCGTTCTGAGGTGAGAAAGACCAGTCGGTCCTTATCCTACTTGGGAGAACCTAGCAGGGAAGTGGGCCAGGTAGGCCGGTGTCGTACAAACGATCGCAAACCAGGAGAAATACAAGAGCAGAAGACTCGGTGAGACCTCCTGAAGAAGGAGAAACATCCGCTGGCTTTTAAAAGACGCATGGGAGTTGGCCAGACTCATCTTCCTGTAAAGTCCATGGAGATAGCTTACTACACAAGGGCCAAACACTAAACTGGCTGCCAGCAAGTTGATGCTGGTGCATAGAGACCCTATATGACAGGGTAGGACTGGTCCCTTGGGAGTCGCTGAGACTGTAGCTCTTGATGGGAATAGAAAGCCCCGTCTTTCTCCTGAGAAGCCACTAGTACAGTGGTTCTCAACCTTCCTCATGCCGCGACCCTTTCATAGAGTTCCTCATGTGGTGATGACCCCCCAACCATAACATTATTTTTGTCGCTACTTCATCACTGTCATTTTGCTATGGTTATGAATCAGGCGATCCCTGTGAAAGGGACATTCGATCCCCAAAGGGGTCACAACCCACAGGCTGAGAACTGCTCCTCTAAGGCTTTAAACTGCAGGCTCAGCAGTTTGCAGCCCAACGTGCAGCCGTCGGGCCACGAGAGAGCATCGCTCTAAACTCTGCCCACGGGAAGATTCCACAGCTCCAGCTGGTGCACCCCTCCACCTCCAAGCAGAGGCCACGTGACGCTTCCAGCCTCTCGTCCACTTCGAAGCCAACCCCCCCCCCTCCCTGACATTGTTGTTCACAACCTAATTTTAACTCTGCCTGCATTGCTCCCATTTTGTTCTTGGCCCACCTGGATTCTATTTGTCACTTCTTAAGGGAAGCCTAGATTGCCTGCGACTCCAGACAGAGCTAGGGTACTCTGGTACTTCTAGTGGCCTCCCCAGTGTCACCCTGTATGATGGGGAACACGCCTCCCACGAGGCTGTACATTTTCTCCTGGCAAGCCTGTGTCCTCGTCACCTTCAGTTTGCCCAGACCTGGCAGAGCCGGGCACAAAGGCTCTTTGGCTCAGTAAATGTTTGCTGAATGGAATTAAACTGAACCCAGGAGTTTTCACTCTTTCTGGTCAATGTTAGGTTTGAGGTTTTGGGGGGGGGGGGTTGGTTTTGTTTTCCTTCTTCCCCTGTCCTGGCAGGAAGCTGACAGATTCAAAAGGGATAAACAGGACAGGTAATGAAGGAACAATTTAGAGAGTGTGAGCAGGGCTCCCAGGGGGCTAACCGCAGTGGAGAGCCCACCCTACACCAGAAGGGATGAAGGAAGGGAGCTGCTAGAGCTGCCAAGCTGTAGGAGAGGACCGCCTGGCAGAGCCCTGAGACTGCATGGCAGGGAGGAGCCCAGACAGTCAGGATCACTATCCCCACCTCTCATCTGCTCTGCCCTCGCGTTTAGGGAGAGCAAGTGGAAGCCAGAGGCCAAGGAAGTCCTGAGTGTGTGGGCCATGGAAGGCCGCCTGGCCCCGTGAGGCCAAGTAGCGAGCCAAGCTGCAAGGGTCAGTAGAGGACATCCTGCCCAAGTGGCTTTTCCCAGAATATGATCCACAGCCTATTCGCTTTGGTACCACTTCTATTATTATTAATAATAATAATCCATCCTCTTCGGAAGCATGTTCTTTCTTTTCTACACCTTCGGGAGCTTTTCCCAAAGCAACCCAGCCCTACTAAGCCAGACCATTATTGGGACTGAATAGCTGCATCATCAGGACGCTCCCTGAGATGATTCTACTGCGACAATGTTTCCAGAATCACTAACTTGAATGGGTGCTCTGGGTGGTGCGGTAGGGAAGTCTCTAGGTCTTGGACTTGGGGGCATTCTCATTTCAGGTGTTTGCATATGCAGAATTGCCCTCAAGGAAAGGAGCCTGAAGGAGTCCTGGTGGCACAGCAGGCTGAGGTTGGGCGACTAAGTTCAAGGTTGCTGGTTCAAACCCCTCAGCTTCTCTGAGGGAAAAAGATGAGCCCGTCTGCTCTCAGAAACCTTAGGGAGACATTTTACTCTGCCCCAGACATCAATTCAGAATGATTGGATGGCAGTGAGTTTAATGGGAAATGACCATTCCCATTAAGCCTCTTAGATTGCCAGGTTCCGCATCTTAGATTGCCAGGGGACCAAGGGACCCGGTTCATTCATTCAGTTATCCAGTATTGCAGCATGTGCATTAATCTGGATCCTGTGGAGGGCTCTAGGAACACATGGTGAATAAGAATGGTCCCGTTTTAGGAATTTCTAAGAGAACCCCGTAGCTGGCCTCTGGTTCTTCTGTGATTCTGATGCATTGTGTCAACTGCTGTCTACAAAGTCATGACAGCCAAATACATAGCCCTCCCAAGTTCCGGGGCTACAGCTGCTTAGGAGACTTAGCCTGGGGACAATGACGCCTTAGTCCCTGCTCATCTGCTGGATCCTAATTGAATTCTCCTTCCTATCTCCCAAGTTTCCCAATATCAAGTCAATCACATCGCCATCCATTCTGTAGCTTAAGTCGAAGCCTAGGGCTTGTCACTACCCTGGCCTACCCTCAATTGCCAGATCTATCAGTTCTGCCTCCTGACTCTCCATTTCCTAATTTTCCACCTGCATTCCAGGGACTCCGACTGTTCCTCCTTACTACTACAGTGACACGACAAGCTTCCTAGTTCTCCATCAAGTCAATGTTGCCGGAGAAGTATCCTAAGTATGCCCAATCTGAGCATACCACTTCCCTGATTAAAATTTTCAATGTTTCCCCATTGCCCTTGGGAGGGCATAAGGAGTCTGGCCAAATCTAGACTCCTTACACACAAAATGGCCTTTTTTTAAAAAAAAAAATCATTTTATTGGGGGCTCATACAACTCATCACAATCCATACATACATCCATTATGTCAAGCACATTTGTACATTTGTTGCTATCACCATTCTCAAATCATTTGCTTCCTACTTGAGCCCTTGGTATCAGCTCCTCAGTTTTTCCCTTCCCTCCCCACTACCCCTCCCTCGTGAACTCTTGATGATTTATAAATTATTATTATTTTGTCATATCTTACACTGTCTGACATCTCCCTTCACCCACTTTTCTGTTGTCCATCCCCCAGGGTGGAGGTTATATGTAGATCCTTGTAATGGTTTCCCCTTTCTACCCCACCTTCCCTCCACCCTCATGGTATCACCACTCTCACCACTGGTCCTGAAGCAATCATGGATTCCCTGTGTTGCCAGTTCCTATCTGTACCAGTGTACATCCTCAGGTCTAGCCAGATTTGTAAGGTAGAATTGGGATCATGATCATGGGGGAGGGGGGAGGAAGCATTAAAGAACTAGAGGAAACCTTTATGTTTCATCGTTGCTACACTGCACCCTGACTGACTCGTGTCCTCCCTGTGACCCTTCTGTAAGGGGATGTCCAGTCGCCTACAGATGGGCTTTGGGTCCCCACTCTGCACTCCCCCTCATTCACAATATGATTTGTTTGTTCTTTGATGCCTAATGCCTGATCCCTTCAGCACCTTGTGATCACACAGGCTGGTGTGCTTCTCCCATGTGGACTTTGTTGCATCTGAGCTAGATGGCTGCTTGTTTACCTTCAAGTCTTTAAGACCCCAGACTCTATATCTTTTGATAGCCGGGCACCATCAGCTTTCTTCACCACCTTTGCTTATACACACATTTGTCTTCAGAAATCGTGTCAGGAAGGTGAACATCAGGGAATGCCATTTTAATAGAACAAACTGTTCTTGAATTGAGGGAGTACCTGAGTGGAGGCCCAATGTCCATCTGCTACCTTAATATTAAACCTATAAATATATGCACATAGATCTATTTCCCCATCATCATATAAAATATATTTACATGTATACATTCCTATATTTAGGCCTCTATAAATAGCCTTTGCCTCCTAGATCTTTCCTCTATTTCCTTTTACTTTCCTCTCGTCCCACTATCATGCTCAGCCTTCATTTGGGCTTCAGTAATCCTTCTCAGTTACATTGCACTTGAACAATCCCTACCAGGTCTTTTACACCCTCCTTGCCACTGATTTTGGATCGCTTGTCCCTGGGTTGGTTAATACCACTTAATATCTGGCTCTGCCTGCATTTTTCATTCACTTCCTGCCACTTGTTGTGATCTCCCTTATCCCTTTTTCAAACCAAACCACTGCCATCTAGTTGATTTGACTCATAGCAACCCCATAGGACACGGAGAACTGCTGTTTGCCAGCCACGGTGTAAGTCTCTACAGAAGCAGACTGCCATGGCTACCTTCTGTAGAGTGGCTGGTGGATTTGAACTGCTAACCATTCCATAGTGTCCAATTGCTTAGTCACAGCGCCACCAGGGCACCGTAGGGCTTAAATTCACGTCCCTGGCTTCACCATCTCTCTGGAATACCTCATCAACTTCCCCTTGCCTAAATGCATTCCAAGTGTCAAAGTACCATGAGCGAAGTCTCACTCACTAACCCATCACACTGGATTTGTCTGGGCTCTCTCAGTATCTTACTGCTAATTCTCTGACAGATCGTATCTCACCATCCTGTATTAGTCACCTAACCTGTCTCTTCTACTGCTCTGTGTTCTATCGAAGGGCATGACCAGTCATGTCTTCTTTGGCTTTATGTATCAGTGGCTCTCAGAGTGCCTTCTAGTCACCCTGAGTGCATGGTGGGTAGAAGTGCTAGTGACCCAGTGATTAAGGCTTAGTGCCTCACCCAAAAGTCAGTGGTTCAAACTCACCAGCCACTCTATGGGATAAAGCTGTGGCAGTCTGCTTCTGTAAAGATTTACTTCCTGAGAAATTCTGTGGGACAGTTCTATAGATTATGAGTCTTGGAGGTAGATGGATGGATGAACTGAATTAATAATATTCTCTTTCCTGGAAAGGGATCTTTGAGAGAGGTGCTAGGACAGATTGCTACTTAAATTAGCTAATTTTGACAGAAGCTTCATTTGGGATTCAGAACAGGTGGAGTGCACCGGGTCCAGGGACAGTATAATAATCAAGACTAACCCTTGGAAGGACTTGGTGACAGACAAGGGAACATCCTCTTAGACACATTCAGGTTGCAAGGAAAAGACATATTCAAGGTTCTTAGGTGCTGGGGTTTAGCATTAGAAAGTAAGGGCTTTTGAGACCCCCTTCCGAACAGCAACCCAGCCCCTCTAGAACAGCGTCTCCATTCGAGGCATCACCAGTGGATCTCACAGAGGATGGAATTTAAAGCTCCTTGTACCAGCCCTCGCCCCAGTCATGATGCACAATAGGAACAAACCGCACCTGAACTGGACGTCTTCAAGCCACCACCAGCTAGTTTGGTTTTGCTTCACATCTTTCTAGAACCCAAAGTCTCCCTGGGGCTTGTGGCAGACTCAAAAGTCCAAGAGGGGCAAGTCTAACCCCACACGCATATTTCAACCTCTGAGCATAACACATGGGTTCCCATTGCACTGGCCCAAACAAGTCACAAGGCCAAGTCCAAAGTCAAGTGGGGGAAGTATATTTCTATTTCTAGATGAGAGGAACTGCCGGGTCACATGACCAAGAGCAGCTCTATAGGGAGGCGGGAAGGGTGTGGGCTGAAAACACAGGCTATGGTTCTCATTATTCGGGACAGAGAAGTAGTGATCTGCTCACCTTAGAAGCAGCTTTCGGTGGCTTTCCGCTTCTCACACTCATGTTCCTCAGAGATATGGCATCCTTGTTTCCCCAGCACCTAGAATCGTGCATCATAGAGAAGTAGAGTTGGGATTAGTCAGTATTTGCTGAATGAACCAAGGCCCTTCACTGCCGCCTCCTCCCCTTCTGGCTGGCTACGAAACTGCCTCTCACTGGGTAAATGTGGTCATTGAAAGGAGGCGCAGATCAAGCCTGTGGCTGTATCCAGCAGGTGGGTCATGGGAGCCATTGCAAGCTGTCATGCAGAGTACCTTTTTCAGATCTGTGCAAGATTACCATGATACAGATATTCCAATTTTTTTTTAATGTGACAAGCTGGGAGGCACTTTTCAAGTGCCCTGGGAAGTCAGAGCAAGGTCCAGCAGGGGAGGAGCGAGCCTGGGTAGGAGGTGAGGGATGTTGTGGAGGCAGAATGGAGAGAACTTGTCCATTTTGATGACTACTAAGAAAGGGGGCCACCTGGGGGCTGGAGGAAGGGGCTTAGAGCCAGGGCAAGTGGATGAGGAGGTTTGTAGGATGAAACTCATCTGTTCGTATGAGACTGGTTGAGTTTAACTTCCTTGTGGAACATCCAGGTGGGCAGGGACCAGGAATTCAGAACTGGCCCTCCCTCAGTAGAATCTAGCTATTTACACAATCACTGCATTTCTACCACATGTGCACTGGTAGGGCTCAGATAAAGCCCCTGTGCTCAGCGAGAGCGGGCTCCATGGGAAAGAGGAGGGAACTGCAGTACTTAAGTAAGGGCACACAAGTGACACAGCGGCCTGGATAAACACCTAGTCTGGGGCAAAACAGGCGTGGTTAATTATTGATGACCTGTAGGTGGGAGACACCAAGCTCCTTAAAGGTCAGGTCGAGGAAGGATCCAGGTGGCTAGAATGGGCAAAACTAATGAACATTTCCAAAGAGCATGTGCCGCTCAAGCAAGAACTAGCGACCCACGGAGAGGAACCAGCACGCTGCACCAGCTCTAGAGCTGGAAGTGATTGGGCAGCGCTCACACTGCAGGGGGAGAGGAGAGTGCGGAGGAGAGGCCTGGGTCCAGGAGCGCAGGACCTGCTCATGCAGGCTTCTTTGCCAGGCAGAGCAGCAGGGGAAGATGCTGGCTTGCATCCCTGAGGCAGTTTGCATAGAGAACCTCAAATACCTAAACCACCCTCCCTCAGAGAGCAAGAAAACGCTAAATAAATCCTGATTACCTAAAAATACAGAAAATATCTTCATCCCCGGCATGACTTAGGTATGAATCATCTGAATCCTCAAGAAGCCTGGGCACGGTGCTTTCCAAGTGCTCTCACCCACTTTGCCTCCTAGAGTTCTGGCAACATTAGGAAGGCAGGTGTCAGCAGCGACTCTGACAAGCGAGAAAATACCAACTTAAAAGCAGTCCCTAACGAATACAACTTGCCGTAATCATGAAAACCATTCTTCTAAAAGCCGGGCGGATTAGCATCCTCATGTTGAACGAAGGGGATGTGTGTGCTCTCTGTTCTGGGGAGTGAGAAGGTGTGTTTGCCTGTGAAATGACTTTCGGAGAATTGTGTTCATTGGGCCAGTGGTTTTCAAAGGCCCTCCAGTCTGTGGATCAGCCATGAGCTCATTTATAATACAGATTGCAAGGCTCCACACTTGGAGATTTTCAGATTCAGTTGAATAAGGGTGAGGATCAGGACTGCTAGGGTTAACAAGTTTCCCCAGGTGATTCTAATGCACAGCCCGCTAGAAAAATATTCCACCAAACTGCATTGAAAGGGTAATTTAAGACCCACTGGTGAAAATGTATCACAGAGATGGCTTAACACCCATGTCGTTTCCCGGACCCCACCCAGACTTATAAAAACAGCATCCCCAGTGATGGGGACCTGGCATCTGTATTTTAAATATGCCCCCAGGCGGTTTGCTCATTTATTCAGCTAATATTTATTAAAGTCATGCTGTGTGCCTTGGCATTATTCCAGATATAGGGGATGGGACCGTGAAAATGACCCATGATGTCCTCACCAAAGACAGTTGTGTTGTGCTTGCTCTCTGTCTGTCTGTCTGTTGTTCTTTGGCTGATGGCACAATTCTTTCAATCCTGGGGTTTGAAAACCATTGCCTTGAAATAATGTGAGGTCACTATCGGTCAATATAGAATTCCACAACACATACTCAGCTGGGCTCATGAGCTAGGAATAAAGAACTCAAGACAGGGACCTCAGCACCATGACTACCTGTTGTGACTACCTCAGTTGTATCTTGCTAGTCAAAAGTCGTGCCCAAAACATAATGCGCACAGACAATGACTTTTTTCTTTCCTCATGACTCAATGAGTGGATTAGGTTGTTCTTCTACGGGTCTTCTCTGGGTTCAGCCGAGACAAACCTGGCATGGTTTGACCCCTCTCCATGGAGTTGTTCATGCTAGGCTCCTTAGCAGGAGGGTGATCTCAGACTTCCACCAGGTGGGATTCAGCTGGTTTGCACCAGTTCAGCAGACCCAATATCTAATTTTTTTTTGTTGAGTTTGGTGAACCAGTTGTTAAAATGACACTAGTAACCAGGGTTCTCTCAAAGGTGGTGTGGCAGTTACATAATCTCCTGTCAACTTGAGCAAAGGGGTGGAGTCTAACCTATCAATCAGGTCACAGCTTGATGACCTCATTTGGAGGCATGATGGAGATAAATAACTCACTAGGGGACAGACCCAGTCTAACTTCCTTTTCCTGCTGTTGAGACACTGAGAGAGCTGGAGGATACATGTGGAGACACACACCAGTTCTGAGATGTTTCCACCGCCACTGGATCCCCAAGACCTTCTACCCACTGGCCTGTGATCTTCCTGCATTCAGTGTCATTGTATGTGCTGCTTAAGTCTGAAAGAGGAATTTATCGACTAGTATCGGACATATGGACTAATACTGGACTTATGGACTTGACCTGGACTGGTCTGGGATGCTTTCTCAATATACAATTGCTCTTTTATATAAAGCTTTCTTATACACATGAGTGTCCATGAATTTGTTTCTCTAGTCAACCTGAACCAACAACAGGTGGGAATATGGGAAATCACAAATTTACATTCCTTACTCTTAATTTTCATCTGGGCAACAGTGGTGTTCTGCTATCATGTTGAAATTATAAAGTACTCTCTGGTATCTATGTGTGTATTGATTGATTGATACATACTTAAAACAGTTGTTAAGGGCAGCAAACCAGTTGTTAAATTATTTGAATCCCACCACTGGCCAGCCCCAGTGTGTACATAGCGATCAATCCTCTGCCTGGAACGTTCACTGAGGTTCCACTGGTCAAATCAAGTCCCACGGTCAAGCTCAGTGTCAGTGTCGAAGAGGAATTCCCAAAAGGGGCAGATACCAGTACAGTACGGGCGATTCCTTGAAGGCTGTTACGGTTAACATTCTGCCGTAGTGACACTCGTTGACGCTTGATCTTGCTATCTCTTTGTATACATCTTCTCAATGATTCTCTCCCTGTCTCCCCCAGCTTACATTTCTGCATGAAAAACTCAATTGCTCTTACTAATCACCTCCACAGCTCGTGAGCCTCATGGCTCAGGAAGATGCTAGAACTACTTCATTCAGCTGGACCATGAGCAGGGGAGTCTTGCTGAGCGGTGACTGTGGCTAGCGTACACATCATGGTTGAAGGTCCCAGAGAAGAGTTACGGCCCCCGTGGTTAGTGGTGTCCTCACTCTGATGCACAGATATGCTCCAGTGCCCAAAGGGAAGATTTAATGTTGCTGCTGGTTACGTCGGTTTCTTTTTCTAGGTTCCTTTCTGGTTTTCAAAGTACTACATGGTTGTTATAGGAGTTTGGAATATTGTAAAGGAGAACATCCAAATCACCAGTCATAACAGGATGTAGAAATGGGAGAAGGCTTCCGTCATTTCAGGGAAAATTTCTATTATCATTTCATTCCTCCCCTCCGCCACAAAATTTTTGCGGTCCCCTCGTATCTGCTCTTCGTGTTGCATGCATCTGCCTCAGACTTGTGATGTGCAGAGGACACCGTGTTGTTCTTCACAGAGTTGTGCTGTGGCCGCAGCACTAGGTCTGACAGCCGTCTTCTCCGCTCTGTCATCAGCATTCTCCCAGGCCACCACAAGCGCTTTGTAGGATGAGTGGCAGGACTTACCATCCACCAGCTTGGGTCTTCACCAGCGCCTTCCTTCACATTTGTCATGGTCAACAGTCATAGGTGACCCATTTCCATTCAAAACTCAACTGCCTTGTGGGATTTTCTGTTGAATACCTTTGTTCCAAACACATATAGAGCTCTGCTTACACAGCGCAGTTTTGTTTCTATGTTTTACTTACTTTTAGATTGCACAGTTGCGGTCATTACTGTAGTGTGTCCTAATACACACTGAAAGGACCCGACACGTTGCTCTGCTCCATAGGCCAGGGGCCGCCTTGCAGAATGGGTCTCTTTGCTCCATTCCCTCTGGCCTGCCGACTCTGCCTACCCAGCTTTCCGTGTGGGCGCACAGGAAAGCCAGCCTGGGTTGGCTTTTCCATCAGCAAGTTCACCAGCGCTGGAGAGAGACCTGCACATGTTCCCACGGTCACTTCTGTCCTAATCATTTCCCCCCAGAACTGGCACGAGCTCTGTTTGGGTCAGGATCCCAACATACTACAAAGCTGACCTCCTGGTCTCTAACAGCCCAGAGCACTGGAGAAGAATCGAGATAACATGGGTGGGGAATCATTTCCTCATGTCAGTTGACATTTTGAAATATTTATTAGTATTATGTACATTGTATGTGTGTGTGTGTTTTTAATACCACTGAACCAAGTGTCATGGAAAATACACTGGCCTTACTTAGGTCAGAGAATTTAGCTTGGCATACAGAACGATAAGGCCATCTTATTTCACCGGAATCGCTCACTCATCACACCCTGGTTGCTGTTTTTAAACCAACACCAAACTCACTGCCCTCAAGTTGATGCCGACTCACAGAGACCCTGTAGGATAGGGCTAAACGGCCCTCGTGGGCTTCTGGGATTGAAACTTTGTGTGGGAGTAGAATGCATGGGCGTTGACACATAGCCATTCCATGGGATGCAGCTGAATTCCCCATAGCATTTTCTAGACAGTCATCCCTCAAAGAGCACAGCATCGGGCCTGCTTTCCTGGGTCTGAACCACCAACCTTCCAGTTAGTAACCAATGGAACACATAACTGTTGAACTACCCAGGTTCCTATCCCCCTCTCAAGAGATGCCAATTCACAGTTGGTGGGGGAGGGAGGAAGCCAACTTATTCAATTGCCTGTACCGTAAAAGCCAGAAACCATATAAGGCAGAAATCTGTCAGAGGAGGAAACCTAAAATGGTTTTCCCTAAAATGAGTCATAGGAAAGTGGCAAGATTGCAACCTGTCAAAGGTGGAAAATCCGTGCCACCCAGAAAAAACAAGGCGATTTCATGGCGTCCGGCTTCCGAAGGTGTCATGGCACTATGTTCAATGGGACTCTAGTGGCTCTCAATGGGAGGGCAGGAGCCCTGAGTCTGTGAGGATCAAGCAGTCATAGGGCTTGACAAAACGGGGCCATCTCCCCCTGGCTGAAACTGCTTATGACTCGAGATTACAATGAAACTGCAGCCATGAGACCCAAAGTGTGGGAGGTTGGTTGGAGGTGACAGCCTCCCTTTAGCCCACAGCAGTCACACCCTGTGTGCCCTTCCATGGCTGAAACGGGGCTCATTCCCGTTTGTTCCCCTGCTGAAATTCTGCATTCCCACCCCCAAGATTCTGAACCAGAACCTGCATTTTAACCAGGTGGTTCTGGGGACCTGATTGAAATGCAGAGCCT
Organism: Tenrec ecaudatus; assembly: GCF_050624435.1. Lineage (NCBI taxonomy): Eukaryota > Metazoa > Chordata > Mammalia > Afrosoricida > Tenrecidae > Tenrec > Tenrec ecaudatus. Next base: position 46,808,027 of record NC_134539.1, on the reverse strand, counting down.
GATCAGGCATGTCTGGGGTGGAAATGCAAATTCTCAGCATGGGGGTGAACTGGAATGACCTGGTTCAAAGCCTTGTTCCTTATTCCATTTCTAGGATTGATTTTACTCACCCAAAGGTTCCCTGAATGTGGTGGTCACCTAATCCGGTGTCAGTTTAAGGATTAAGAGTGTAGGGGTGTAGTCTAGGCTGTCAATCTGGAGATAGCCAATGAGACTTCTGTGTGGACATGGCTTTCTCCTGAGAATTCTGGGAAATCTGGTACTACCTCCTCGGAGGCAGAAGACACTGCTCACTCTCTGCCACTTCCTGGGAAACATTGCAGAAGACAAACCACATGGATGCAGGCAGACCTCCGAAGCCGGAGAAGTCACAGAGAGACCCTGCCAGTGCTGAGATGCTTATAATGCCACTGGATCCAAAGACTTTCTATCCACTGGCTTGTGATCGTCCTGCATTTGGCTTCATTGCATGTGTTTTGTGAGTCTGAAGAGGACTTTATAGATTGGTGTTGGACATATGGGCTTATGTTGGACATATGGTGTTGGACTTATGGACTTGATCTGGACTGGGCTGGGCTGTTTTCTCAATGTTCAATTGCTCTTGTATATAAAACTCTTCCTTATACACATATGTGTGTCCATGGATTTGTTTCTCTAGTCTACCCAGACTAACCCACTGAAGAAAAAAACTGATGAGCTCTAGAGCTGGTTTGGAATCAGCTCCCTCAGCAAGGTGTGTAGACAACACAGAGGTGTGACCTATTAGAGGGCTTCTGCCAGCACTACGAGATGGATCTCAGGTGTGCAGAGTGATGAAGGAATGCCCTAACTCCTCTAATTGTTTCACCCAGGTGAGAATCGAGATTGCATAGTGACAGCCAATCATAGATGAATGACTGCCTTATTGGGGACACTGTTGGCCATGGTTATCCCTTCTCCACCTGTCGACATCTGTGTCTCTTTGTCTAGCTAGCATAAGTCCAGTAGGCCTGTTGACCAACCTCTGAATAGAACAGACTCTTCTTGCTCACAGCAGAGTGGCAAGGAATCTTGTGGAAGAGACTCATGGGTCTCTGTGTAGTTTGCTTCGAAATAATAGGCAGAGCTCATGCGGCATGAAGAGGACTTCAGGTCCCGCTCGGGCGACTTCCAAGAGCCTTCCAAAAGGAGCACATACATTAGTTATGTGAGTCACAAGGCAATGGTGCCATGAAAGGCCAGATTCAATACCGGAGGGGCAAGTATCAAAGACCTCATAACCATTGGGCTAATCAGAAAGGAGGCAAGCTTCTACGATGGACCTCAAAGGAGGAGCAAACAGCTAACTAGCTCAGCTGCTAAATGAAAAGTCAGAAGTTGGAGTTCACCCAGAAGCGCCTCAGAAGCAAAGCCTGGTGATCGGCTACTGACGATGAGCTACTGCAAACTCTACGGGGACACAGGGTGGCCAAGGCAGCATAGATGGGATGGATGGCAACTGGCAGGGTTTCAACAGGTAGAGATCACAGAGCGATTTGTTTCAGGGGCTCATCTGATTGGCTTCCATTCTGTAAGGGGAGCCAAGGAAGAGGCTTGGGCTTGGGCTTGGCCTTGGACTGGGCTGACCAAGGCTGAAGAAGGTGGTGCCATCAGGCCAAGAGAAGCCCAAGAAGGTTTCGTGTTTCCCATGAGCGAAGCAGTAACCCTGCTTTTACAACAACTGGAGAGTGGACCTGCAAGGGGAATGGCGCGGAAAGGAAGCGCAGTGTCGCTGGAGGATGAGTGATTGCTACACACGGTCAGGCATCTGAGCCAGAGACCATCTAGGTGTCAGCAGCCCACACCCACTGTGTGACTGTGTGAAGATGCTCTGCCTTAGGAACTCTGCAATCCCTGAGAAAACCTGGATCCCTTGAACTGCCCAAGTGCCTGTGTTCACAGAGGTGTCCCTGCACAGTCAGTTGGGCTGTGATGGAGTGGCTGTGTGTGCTGTGGAAAAAATGAGAGATCCCAGCAGGACGCCAAGGTCCAGCTGAGGAAATCCTGTGGTGTGTCATCCATGTGACACCAGAAGGTCACCAGAGCACTGGGCAGGCAGGACTGCATCCCCCACCTCCCATTCTTGAAATGTCCCCCGAGGTGGGGAGCAGTCTTCTCCTGGGTGCAGATCAGGTTCCCAGCTCCTCAGGGATGGAATGGTCAGCAGAACCAGAGCAAGCTTCCAGATGCGCATCGTTTCACGGATGTGAGGAAGCCCGGCAGAGGCGTGGCTCGCTGAAACCCTCATTCCCACTCCATCTCCGCGCATTGGCCGTGTCCACTGCTGATCCCGGGGTCACTGGAATTCTTTTGCCTTCTCTCTTATGCTCATCTAAAAGTTCTTTGTTTTGCCCTGCTCCCTTCTTCAGCCACATGAATTTCCAGCCCAGCATGAGTTTTTCATATGTGGCTGTTTCTTTTGAGCATATGAATATTGGGTGTCCTGGTCACAGCACTGTGATTGGACTCAAACAACCCGGGCTTTGATCGACAAACATTTAATGTAAAATAAGAGGCAGGTAAACAATAAGAAGCAAAATGTTTTCTTTTTCAATCAATAGTTTACCTACTTATTTTTTATTTCCGGAGAGACAAAAGTAGCAAAGGACTTATGGCCCAAGCACACTTCTGTCCCTCCCCTGTGTCCACCTGTCCAGTTCCTCTTCAGGAGGCCATGGCTGTTCCAGTTTCAGGTTCCTGGGTTTCCTACGTATGTTGCTGCGTGCCTTTTAACATCCACTGCCATTAGCAAACATCACGGCCACTACTATTCCACCTGGACCGTCTCTCTGCTAGCTCTTCTGGCTAGCTTGCTCTGAACCTAGGGTAGCAGGGAGAGGGGAGGGAGCCAAGGACCTGAAATCAATGGCAAGCCCAAGATCAACGGCAAGGTCTAGCCTGAGTAGGGGTGTCTCTTGTTTCCTGTAGAAAATAATCTCTTCTCTTTCCCCTCTCCCACTCACCCACTCATATATGCACCTTCTTTAAGAAGTTGATGCTCTAGTCCTCAGGCCCATTTATTCGAGAAGCCTACAGGATGGTAAGACTTGGTCTTCTTGGTTTATGACTCAGACTACATTCTTGGAGGCTTCAGTACAGAAGTTCCAAAACTTCCATGTGCAGAAGATCCTTAATTGTGAGTTATTAAACGTAGGTGCCTGAGCACTGTGCCCAGAAAGTCAGATGGTCTGGGTGGAGCCAAGGAGTACATTTTGTTTTGTTTTGTTTTGAAACAAAAACTCCATCCTCCAAGACAATCAGAATAGACATGACTTCGTCATACTTACAGAAAGACTGCCTCCGGTACGCGGCTTGCTCCTGCCCGAGGTCTCCTCTCCAGAGTCTTCTATTAGAAATTACTGCGTGCTCGCTTCAATGTTACTGACTCAGAAGTCACCGCCACCGTCTGATGAGTGTGTATTGCCATGCTATTTTTCTCTCTCCCGTTCTGTTTTCAGTATGTGAACGCTGTAGACATGGTTGGGAGACCCCTGACAGGCCCACTCTCCCCTGCTTTTATCAGACTACACCACTCCTTTCAGGAAACCCACTGTTTACCTGCAGTCAGTCCCAGTCCGGGACACCAATGGCCATTTTTTAAATTATTTTTTAAACAATTTATTGGGGTTCATACAATTCTTATCACAGTTCATACATATACATACATCAATTGTATAAAGCACATCCATACATTCCCTGCCCCAATCATTCTCAAGGCATTTGCTCTCCACTTAAGCCCCTTGCATCAGGTCCTCTTTTTTTTTCCCCTCCCTCCCCATTTCCCCCTCCCTCATGTGCTCTTGGTAATTTATACATCGTTATTTTGTCATATCTTGCCCTATCCGGAGTCTCCCTTCCCCCCTTCTCTGCTGTCCCTCTCCCAGGGAAGAGGTCACATGTGGATCCTTGTAATCAGTTCCCCCTTTCCAACCCACTCACCCTCCACTCTCCCAGCATCGTCCCTCACACCCTTGGTCCTGAAGGTATCATCCACCCTGGATTCCCTGTACCTCCAGCCCTCATATGTACCAGTGTACAGCCTCTGTCCTATCCAGGCCTGCAAGGTAGAATTCGGATCATGGTAGTTGGGGGGAGGAAGCATCCAGGATATGGGGGAAAGCTGTGTTCTTCCCAATGGCCATTCTTGTCAGTGTCCAGTTCATCATTTCTGCTTACACGGCCTTCAGTTGATAGAAGCGTCCCCGTTGTTTTGAGTTTCTGGAGCAGGATCTCACACTCTCCAGACTTACATTTCCCTCTTCTCCGGCAGCAGCAAAGGATGCAGTGGGCCACAGGCTTCTTGGCTCTGTTAGCTTTACAGTGGGCACGCATCAGAAGAGGATTGAGAGCCACATGTTCCCTCTCTAAGATAGTATTTCTAAGATAATATTTTAAAATATATGTAGACTCTGGATCATCTGGCTGACCCTCTTATAACAGGACGGCGACGAGATTTCAATTCTGTTATTTGTATCTGTGTTTATCGTCAGGTAGATCATCTGCAGGGGCAGTATTTACCTTTTGTCAGTCTTTTAGGTGGCATGGCTTTCTGTCCCACATGGTGTGAGGGGCTGAGTCCATGTAGGAGCCTATGAGGATGCTCAGGTTCTGGTCCCTTGACCTCCCTGGCTTCATCTCCTCTCTCCTTCCAGCTTGCTCCACCAGCCTTCTTCCCTCTTCCCTGAGGGCCACTGTCCTGGCTTGTCCCTCTGCCCGGAAGATTCTCCCTTTAGGAATAACTCCATCGTCTCCTTCTGGTCTTTGTTTAAAGTGTCACCTTCTCAATCCTATTACTCTCCCCAACAGCTGTACACTGATTGCTTAACATACAAGCACTGTCTGATTCACTTATTTAAATTGTTCATTGCTCACTATCTGGGTCTGCCCCGTTAGACTGCAGCTTCCCCCAAGGCATTGATTTTGTCTGTGTTTTGTTCATGGACACTTGTCAATCACCTGGAACAGTGCTTGCTTTGCTGAACCTCAGATCAAACCCATTGCCGTGACGATGGCAGTGCTGCCCAGTAGTTTCCAAGGCCGTCGATCTTTGCCGATGCAGACCGTTGTATCTTTCCCTAGTGGGGCAGTTGGTAGGTTCCAACCACAAAGATGTTGGTGAGCAGTTGAGCACTTAGTCACAACACCACAAGAGCTCCTTGCCTGGCACACAATAGGTACTTAAATGCTTGATGAATGAATTCCCTAATGCCTAACTGGAGGCTGTCACCTCATATCCACTCTTATATTCCTGCTGAATGAGTTTATTCACTTTAAAGGCAAAGCTCCTCTTGTTCAAAGATGACTTGCACTTTGGAAGAGTTTTGTCAGGACACAGAACTTTAGTCCTAGAAGTGTGTGTTTCTCAGAGAGCCATGAATCGCAGTCGTTCTGAGGACATAAGGCATGTGAGAGTCTGTAATTGGGTGAGCTTTTCCAGCAGGCTTCGGACTGGCCACTGGCCACTGAGCACTTCTTCCTCTCTGACCCTGCTCGCCAGCAACTGACCTTGCTCTGCCCTGGGAGTCATTGACTAAAGGTGAATTGAGCTGCATCTAACCATGTTTGTGTAATTCTAGAGCTGACTTCACCCCTGCTCACTTTATACCAGTGGTTCTCAACCTTCCTAATGCCGTGGCCCTTTAATATATTTTCTCATGTTGTGGTGACCTCCGAACCATAAAATTAGTTTTGTTGCTACTTCATAACTGTCAATTTGCTACTGTTATCGGGCGAACCCTGTGAAAGGGTCGTTTGACCCCCAAATGGGTCACGTCCCGCAGGTTGAGACCCACGGCTTTATAGCTTTTTCCTTGACTTGCCAGGTCTGATGTGGATTATGTTTATCCTCGTTACAAAAGAAACACATGCTGATTGTACAGGAAAACATAAAGAACCAGAAACACAAAAGAGTAGCTGTTCAAAGGCTTGACATCCTCCTGATCTGTACAAAATGCCTTCTGTCTTGCTCGTGTGTCCACAGAGCCAGTCATCAGATACAGCCTCCAGGAGCATTTTCTTCCTTGCGCTGTTCTTTCTTGCCTTTTCTCACGAGCGCACATTAAGTTGAAATCTAGGGAGCTGCTGAGAGCGAACCATTTTCATCTCCCACAATGGCGAGGTGATAGGTTGGCTTTAGTAAACTGCACAGATGAAGCCAATTTTTTTTTCATTTTTTTTCCTTCTTTTCTTCTTTTACATTTTATTAGGGACTCATACAACTCTTACCACAATCCATACATATACATACATCTATTGTATAAAGCACATCCATACATTCCCTGCCCCAATCATTCTCAAGGCATTTGCTCTCCACTTAAGCCCCTTGCATCAGGTCCTCTTTTTTTTCCCCCCTCCCTCCCCATTCCCCCCTCCCTCATATGCCCTTGGTAATTTATACATCGTTGTTTTGTCATATCTTGCCCTATCCGGAGTCTCCCTTCCCCCCTTCTCTGCTGTCCCTCTCCCAGGGAAGAGGTCACATGTGGATCCTTGTAATCAGTTCCCCCTTTCCAACCCACTCACCCTCCACTCTCCCAGCATCGTCCCTCACACCCTTGGTCCTGAAGGTATCATCCACCCTGGATTCTCTGTACCTCCAGCCCTCATATGTACCAGTGTACAGCCTCTGTCCTATCCAGGCCTGCAAGGTAGAATTCGGATCATGGTAGTTGGGGGGAGGAAGCATCCAGGATCCGGGGGAAAGCTGTGTTCTTCATCGATACTACCTCACACCCTAATTAACCCATCTCCTCTCCTACACCCCCAGATGAAGCCAAATTTTGCATATCCTCTCACTTGGCCTTCGTTTCACTTCCCATTCTCACAGCACTTCTTGCCCATGATGTTTTGGGGCCTAAGGCCCTTTGTCAAGCTTGCACTAACAGTACAAATCATTGATGAGGATCAGGGGAAGCGTATTAGGCTCTCAGCTGAGACACCTGCCCTGTAACTCACTGAAACCGTTCTCGTGGCGTCCAGACTGCCTGACTCTCGAGGTGAATGACAGTCCCGGGTGCTTCCTCCAGGAAGGAAACCCGTCCTATAAATGCTGCCAGCCAACTGCCTTCACGCAGCGCCTGGCACCCGGGTGCCGCCTGAGAGGCAGCTTCTGGGAATGCTCCTAATAACTGTGTTCACTTGCTCCTCTATTCTAAATGCGTCTAAATCTGGTTCATTACCAGTGATCTCGATTCAGTTTCTGTCCTATCTTCCTCCCCAACGGAACAAGCCTTGTCAGTTTTTATGTTGTTTCTGGAGGCCTGGCCCAGATTCCATCTACCGGCACTAGTAAAAGGAAAAATGACTATTTTTTGAGCTGACTCACAGTAGGTGAGCTGCTCTGAGTGCCCTGCCTTTCTCTGGGCAAACAGCATGGAAAAGATCCATGCGACGTCTTTTCATCATGAGGTCCCATTATGCTGTGACGCTACCAAACACCAAATGTACTGCCATTGAGTCGATTCCAGCACATGGGAACCTCAGAGGAGGGAATAGAATGGTCCCTTTGGGCTTCTGAGACTTTAAATTGTTATGGGCGCAGACAGACGTCTTGCTCCCAGGAAGCCACCCGTGGGTTCAGACTGTTGCCTTTGTGGCTAGCTGCTGAATGCACACCCCACCATGCCACCAGGGGCCCCTTCTGTTGTGACAAGGTCCCCCAACTCTGTGTGGGTCCTCTCTGCAGCAGCTCAAGGGGGGGCTCGACTCCTGGTTTGGCCAGGGACAAGCTAGGCTAAGAAGATTATGTGTCCTTCCAAAAGCCCCATTCGCATAAGATTTGGGAGCTTTATGAAAGAAGGGCAAGTGTCATTGTTGATAAAAAGATCAGGCCACTCCAGGTGCAGCAGCTTAAAAGGATGGACTTTAACATCTTGGCCTCAAAAATAAAACAGTAACAGGAGACGGGGACATTTATAGGTAATCTGTGGCCTACACACACATCAAAGGATAGAGGGAAGAAAGCCAAAAAAAAAAAAAAGGCAAAATGAAATGATACCTGGCTTCTCTTATCATCAATACATTGTAAGAGAATGCACAAAGAGGTCTGTCATAAAACGTAACCCTCCAGCCCTGAGGTCAGACCACTCTCATTCAGATCCTGACCCTGCCTTAGCAGCTGTGTGGACAGCTCCTAGATTGTCTCCGCAGACACCCCCATTGTGGAGTGGTTTTAGAGACTGGAGAGAAAATAGTTGTAAACCATGGATCCCACTGCCAGGAAGCCTGCTCATCAGTATCAGTCATTATCTTTAATAGATTTACAAAGAATTTCCGGAATGTTTCCTTAGATTTTTAAAATGTCATTGCTAAAACGGCACTGTGGCATTAACAGATAAAACAAATCTTAGGTGGTGGTGGGAGACCCACCTTCGATTTCACTAACAAAAATTAGACCTGTCTTCTAATCTAAATCAATGTATAGTCCTAACCTTACAGCAACTCATGGCACAGAAGTAGTCAGTTTTCCACCTACTGGATGGTACACGGTTCCTCTTAGAAACATGGTAAACTAGTTCATGATTATTTCAGTAAGTAGACCCTCATGGGATTAAGGAAGCCGAGTGGCACGGTGGATTAAGCATTGGGCGGTCAGTGGGTGTGAACAAGCAGCTGCTCTGGGAGAAGTGAGGCAGCCTGCCTCCAAAGATTTAGTCTTGTGGAAGCCCTAGGGAGAAGTGCTACTCTGTCCTACAGGGTCACTGTGGGTCAGAATTAACTCCAGGGCAGTGGGTTGGGTTTGTTTTGTTGTTGTTAACCTGATTAAATTTATCACTATTGTTGGGCCTTTAGCTTGTTTCTGATCTAAGCAGTACTCATTCATTTTGTTTCTGTTAAGTTCCTCTGAAAGGAACGCTTTAGAAAAGATTGCGGTTTGAGACTATTTCTAGCTGACTGGAAGCGAATGCTTGCGGCAGTGGTCTCAGTCCAGTTTGGGGTAGCTAGCTAATTGGGGCAATGTCAGTAACTCGCATGACACAGCCTGTTTCTTCCTCTCAGGCACCTGAGGATGAGGGGTAACTAACTGGTGCAGACACAGGAAACTTGGCTTTGGAGCGGGCCAAACAAGTTCGTGTTCTCGATTCATGTCATCTGCACACACAGCCCAGATGGAAGCGGAAGGTATTGGACAGTACATGAGGCACAGAGAGGGTGTCTGCTTGCCCCAGATCACACAGCATCCAGGAATGGATAGAGAATGACTTCCACAGACTGGAAAATCTCAGCTGTCCACAGTAGTTTAAGGGGCAAAAAGGCTCCCCGGTCTCCCTTAAAGGGGATGAAGAGCCTGATCAGGAGGCAGAGGGTCACTCAATGCTCTGCAGGGGCGTAGCCATCCCCACCCAGCAGGGGGCTCCTCCTACCAGGCCCTCAGCTCTGAGCATGCCCAGTGCGCTGCGCACCCGTTCAACTTGTGTAGGGCCCGCTCTTGGACTCCAGGCTTACAGATGAACCAATGCCAGGTCGGAGGCAGGCCGCGGGGCAGGGCCTGCCCGTGGGAGTCCTGAGCTCCCAAGGAACTCCCCTGACAGGAGGACCTGCCCTGGACTGCGGGTCAGCGGGCGCCGTTATGGTGGTGCTACTCAGGAAGGTGAGGTGGAGGCAAGGCACCAAGATTGTTCCAGCCATCACTCCGAGCCTTGCTTCACATATTCATTCGACAAATAGTTTATGAGCACGCCCCCCACACACACACACATACTGTATGTATGCCTGGCACTGTTGGGGCTGGGTTCTGAGGTCTCCCAGGCCTGGACCAGCCTGTAACGTCTTCCAGGTTATCATGGGGCAGTGAAGCCCGGAACGGTTCCCGCATAAAACACCATCATAAACAAATTCGGGGAAAACCAAAAAGTTATCGTCCTTACCTCCCTACTTTTTGCTTTCCTCCTGGCTGAAAGGATCCCTGGTGGTGTGGCGGGTTATACGTTGAACTGCTAACAGCCAAATCAGAAGTTCGAACCCAACAAAAGCTCTGGGGAGAAAGTTTGAGGCTGCCGCGGAAAGGCACAGGGGCAGCTCTACTCTGTCGCATAGGGTCCCTCTGAGTCAGAATTACCTCCTGGGCAGTGAGTTTGCTCTTTTTGGTTTTCTAACTTTATCTTCAGCCGTAGGTCTTTTGCACAGAGGATTCCTTCGGTCAGCAATGCCTTCCTCACAGAACTGGGAGTAAGGGTACCTTCACATCAGTGTCAGCGCTCAAGAACCATCTCTGAGCACCTCACAGGAAACGCTGCTCCCTCCTCTTCCAAGACCCTTCCTCTAATTTTTACCTGGGCCTTTGTCACAGGTTTAATTGTGTGCGCCCCCCCCCCAAAAAAAAATCAAAACATGCCAACTTGGCTAAGCCATGCGTCTCAGTGGTTTAGCAATTATATCATGGAGTCAGCATCCCCTCTGATGGGATCTACTGCAATCAGCCAATCAGTTGTAAGGACTAGGGTGGGATGCAATATTCGATTCAGGTAATAGCCCTCGGGGGCGTGGCCTGCATCTCCTTTTATCTTCTAAGCCAAACCAAACTCCTGCCGTTGGGTGGATTCCCACTCACAGCCCCTCAATAGGAAAGCCACGTGGCTTTCTGACACTGTACATCCTTAGGAAAGTAGAGAGCCTGTCGGTCCCCCCCGCAGAGCAGCTGGTGGTTTCACACTACTTACCTGTGGTTAGCAGCCCAAGTGGCAAGTCACTCGGAACAGATGCCATCAGGACCCTTGGGCAGAGGGACCTCAGTACAACCAAGAAAGCAGAAGAGGGACCTGCAACACACATCCTGTGGATCCGGGATCCGTACCCTGAGAATCTCCTAGAGCCCTAGGACAAAGCAGATGCAGAGACACATGGGGGCCACAGATGAAGGGCGGAAAAGGCCTTCCCCCAGAAAACTTTCTCCAAGACCTAACACTTGAATTTGTTAAAGACGTCCTCTGGTGGCATTTGTTATCACAGCCCTATGTGAGCAGGACCACCTCGGACAGGGAGACGTGGGTTTATTTGGTGTTATGTTATCTGCTGTTTGCCCCTTCCCCCAAACTCTACCAGGGGTAGGGTTGTTGTCTGTCCCCCAACGTGGCTCGTATGTGTAGAACCAAACTAGGTGCTCAATAATTACTTGTTGAATGAATGAATGAATGATGGTAAACGCTATGAGGAAATGAAGTCGGGTAAGGACATGGAGGACCATGGCCAGGCACAGAGGGCTAATTTAGGAAGGTGGTGGGTTTCTAAGGCTATAAATCTTTATGGAAGCAAATCCCCACATCGCGGCCAAGTGGTTGTTGGGTTCAGACCACCGAGTGCTTAACCCCTGTGCCAGCAGCGCTCCTGAGGAGCCAGCCAGGTAAAACGCTGTGTAAAGACGTCCCACGCAGCAGGACAGGCATGTGCAAACGCCCTAGGCTGACCAGGCGCTGTGGGTTGCTCGGAAATGCCTTCCTCAGGGGGGCGGGGCAGCGCGGCCTGCACTGGGGCAGGAGCCCAGGTGGAAGAGGCAGCGCGAGCACGGATCAGGTAGGGGGCCCCACAAGCCACGGAAAGAAAGTTTCACCTGGGCAGCTTCCCGGTACTAAGGAATGAGCACTGGGCTGGGAGACAGCAGCACCCCAGTTTAACCCCCGAGCCAGCCGCTGTGCAAAACTCGCTTTCCTGTCCAAGATTCGGCCGGCGCCAACTGCCTCCCCTACCTGGGCATGCATTCACCCAGGGCCTGGCACACAGTAGGTGTCCAAGAAGTGGCTGTGGATCGCATGCGTGCTTGCACGCGCGAGCTCGGCAGCGAGAGCCTCCGGTGGCTTTTAGGGGCGCGCCTTCCCCGGGCGAGGGCGGGGGCGCCCCACAGGACAGCCCGGGCGCCCGCCCCCCGCCCGGCGCGCGGGCCCGTCGCGGCCAGCCCGGCCGGCGGGAGCCGCCCGCGGGCGGCACTGGGCATGCTCAGACGGCGGCCAGGTCGCGCCGCGAGCGAGCTTCCGTGCCGCCCGCACGCGCGACCTACCTGGGCGCCCGGCGCCCCCCGGATGCTGCAGGTACGGGCCGGCGCGACCCCCGCGAGCCGGGGGACAGGACGCGGGACGGCCGGGGGGCCGGGGTGGCGTGCGGTGCGGCCCTGCCCCCACCCGTGCCCCGGGCGCTCGGCGGACGCGCGGGCGGCCCCGGGGTCCCCGCGCCACGTCGGGGAGGGGAGGAGGGGGCGCCCGGGCGGCGCTCACCTGGCGAGGCCTGGGCGGAAGGGCGCGGGCTCGACCGGGTGGGGCCAGGGCCGGGGCGGGCGGCCGGGACGCGGCGGCGGCGGCAGGGCGTGGGCGTGCGCGCTGGCTCCGGTGGTGGCGGGCGCGACCCGCCGAGCCCGCCGGTCCCGTGTCCCTAGAGGGCCCGGCGATGCCGCGACCCCGGCTCCGGGCGCCGAGGGGGCGCGCAGCCTGGGACGAGCGAGCCAACCCCGGTGTCAGACCTGGGCTCCCAGGGCGAATCCGCCTCTCCGCGTTCAAAGATGGCATTTCCTGGGCCTGGCACAAACTCCAGCGCCAACAAACCCTTCCCAGTTCCGCGGGTGATAGGGAATGATTTATCAGATACCTGCGGTGAGACAGCTGCAGTGGGGGAGTACGTGTGAGCTTTACCAGCCCCCCGGAAATTGCCATTTTCAGCAACCTAAACTTACTGAGAAGTTGCGGCCGCCTTAAAAATTCATGGGAAGTTAGGACAACTTGACACCTGGGTTTTCTGAGGTGGTAGAAATGTCACGTGACTCGGAAACAGGAGACCTCCATTGGAGAGTTGGGTTCCCTGCTGGCCACCTGGTGACCTTGGGCGAGTTGTTTAACCTCGCTGATCCCCAGTTTCCTCCTCTGCAAGCAGGCGGCAATAATGCCTCACCCCCTCCCCAGGCTGTTGGGTGGATTAAGTGGGATAAATTATGTGGAGGTGTTTGGCCCAGTGCCCGGCACAAAGCAAGCGAGCAGTTGGCGTGATGTGAATTTAATTCGTTTAGAGACCCTCGTGGCTCTCATTTCACCAGGAAATTAGAATTACGAAAGCATCTTCAGGATCTAGCGCTGGAGTGACAGACCCTGCCTTGCACCCAGGAGAACTCCTGAAGTCAGGGCTGTATAAAACCAACTAGCGGAGTTGTAATCAGGGAGCATCTTCTTTACAAACTAGTTTTATGTATTCAGAAACTCCCGAAGTTGGCAGGCAGCTTTACCTACAAAAGAGCTGTTTTGCAGGATGATCCATTTTGCAAATGTATGGTGAACGATATGAGAAAATAAAGCCTGATGAGGAAAAAATGTCTGTTCTAAAAAGCTTCCAAGCCCAACTTTAAGTATCATTTCGAGGATTTCTTATCCTGGCCATACTCGATACTTTGGGGGCAATCCATTATTGTCTGTGGGAGGTCGGTAGGGCTGGAGGGGGCTGTCCTGGGCATTATAAGATATTTAGTAGTGTCACTGCTCTGTACCCAGTAGTTATCAGTAGCCATCCCTCCTCCCTGTTTGTGCCTACCCAAAATGCCCCCAGATACTGGCCAGGAGGGGCGGGGGTGCAAAATTACCCCCTGCTTTCTGAAAGAGCAATTTGGGTGAGTCCTGCTTTCTGTCCCTGACCTGAGTTGTTTGAGAATTTCATCTTGTGGTTTTTATTATCATAACTGACAATCGTCTTGGTGGTGTGGAGTAAGTGTTGGACTGCTGATGACAGGCCAGTGGTCCAAACCTGCTAGCCATTCCGAGGGCGAGAGATGAGCCTCTTTGTGCCTGGAAGACTTCCCAAACCTCTGGAACTCTATTTAGGGTCACTCTGAGTCAGAACCGATTCCATGGCAGGAAGATGGAAGTCTCGGGGGCCCTGGTGGTGCAGTGGTTACATGCTTGACCACTAGCCAAAAAGTCAATAGTCTGAGCCTCCCAACCAGTCCATGGGAGAAAGATGAGGCAGTCGGTGCCTGTAAACATGACGGCCTTGTAAAACCCTATGGGCTCTGTCCTGTGGGGTCACTGTGAGCTGCAGTTGATTGGATGGGCCATGGGCTAGGTTTGGTTCAGTCTACAGATGTCTACAGAGGGCATCTATATGTAACATCTCACTTACTAGTTACAGCTGCCTCTGAGGCTGATGTTATTGCCATTGTGCAGTTAGGAGATTGGGACTTGGAGGATCCAATTAAGGCATGCGTGACATAGCTAGGATGCCACCCAAGTCTTGCAGTTCCACAGGCAGGTCTCTTTCTTTGGAATCAAGCTGCTGTCTTGTACAGATGCTTTCAAATAGATGACTTTCCTGGTGGTTGAGTCAAGATGTAAAGTAAAATTGAGCTAGAAACCATCCTGAGATTGATGAGTTGAAAATTAACAAGAGTGAGCTATGATCTGACTATAGCTATGATCTCTAACTAGATCCTTCTGGTTAAATATTCTAGTTTATAGCAAGCTCCCATAAATTCCATATACAGTTCATGGAATACCAATTTGCAAAGAATTAGAGTAGAATAAAACGGACCTAATACTCAAGCTGTATTGATTCTGAGTTGTCTCTGGTGATTTGCTGTCTTCTAAAAAGGACTTGTACATGCAAATTAGACATTAGCCCGGGAAAGGAGAAGGTCAAGTTGCTGAAGGCATTTGGGAATGGCTAAGGGATTCTATTCGGCCAGAGCTGCTTCTATATGGCAGATGCAGTACCGGGAAAGGATGGGGGTAGGGGGGTGGGGGAGGGTCCTCAGTGCCTGAGAAATCCCAGTCCTGATCAGGCCAGACACAAGGTTGGGTGATAGATAGAGCCCGAACCAAACCAAAAGCCAAACCTGTTGTCTTTGAGACATTCTCTACTCATCTTTAACATAGAGCCAAATTCATGATCCCTCCACGTTAACTTGTTATTCCAAGACCAGACGTGAGCACAGGTTGATCTTCCACCTGTGTCCTGTGACAAGCTACTGCCTTCCCCTGAATCTTTCCACATTTTACTGAAGAGATGGTATTCTGGTAGCTTTTAACATTCTCATTCAAGTCTTAGGGACCTAGTTAGGGAGGGGCGGTCAGAGACAAATCATATAACCAAGAGAAGTTGAGGTTTCAGCCGGATGATATAGGGCAGGGGCCTGCATACTGCGGATTGTGGGCTGTGATATCGAGCTCTTTCAGTATGTACATGTGGCTCTGACGTAAAATTTTAAAAAGTAGATATTATTCAGATAATGGTGATTTCATTTGCACAAGTATATTTATCGCTCTCAAATCATTTTTCAATCATGACGGGCAATCTTGGCTTTTCGAGCTCAGAAATGTGCTGATCCCTGGTCTAACGGATCAATACCAATTCCTTGACCCTGACCTTGGAGGTTTTGCTTGCATTTTTAATTGCTGTGTTGCCCCCTCTTCAGATGAGAAAGTGAGCTAGCCACGAAAGAGAGGGGCCAGGAGAAAGAACAACTAATTGCCACCCTAGGAACTGTGGGCCTGAGCACTCAAGGGACCTGGTTTTCTGGGTTGAGACATAAGCTCCATTGGGGTCAGCTTTGGGGATTGGATGGGAGCAAGAAGACATGGCATGTGTTCTTCTTACCTGCCAACCCAATGCCCCACCCCCACCCCCCCACCTCATCTCTCCCATGAGTTCCTAGAAGGCAGAGCCAGCCTGTCTCCATCTCCTCCCGGGATCTGTTTAAATGGCCAAGGCATTCAGCACATGCCATTGTCTCCGAAGGGTGGGGATGGGGCACTCTGTTGCTGTTGCTTCCCAAGCAATGACTCTTGGACCAGGTCATGTCCACACTAGTCTCCTCCTTGGGTCCAGGCACCCTCGGGTTCCGATCTAACAGGCATCTCTTTTTGGTCCAGCAGAGACACTCAAGGGAGTACTTGACAGGCCTGTGGCTGAAATCTGATCTGGTTGTGAGCCCCAAGACCCCAGAGATCTTGTATTGATAGAACTGCTGTTTGTACACGCCTCCTTCTGTCTCTAGATTAACCTGTTATTTCAAGACCATCTGCGAGCCAGATTTAATGGCAAATTCAAACATCTAGAGTCTGTATTATGTACCAGGCTCCAGAGCTATAGACATGGAAATGTGGAACCCCTGCCTTGGAAGCAAGTGATAGAGTAGGGAAGATGGTGTGCATGTGTTAGAGAGAAAGAAGGAGGAGGGAGGGAAAAGAGGAATGAGAGAGAGAGAGAGAGACGGGCATCAGGGAAGGCGGCCTCTGTGAGTCGCTGGCATTTGAATCAAGCCTTGAAGATGGAAAAAGGTGGTGTTGTTGCTGGCACACAGAATGGTAGGAGCAAGCGTGTGACGGCATGAAGGAACCATCTCTAAGTCCTACTTTCTGGCTTCTGCTAGAGCCCTGGGCCCACCTTCTTTGGTTAGAGCACTCCATTTGGGGGCAAGCCTGGCTCAGCCCAGAGGGTACACCCACTTCTGCTTTTCCTGAGCATGAGAATGATGGCGCAGAGTTGCCTTTGAGGTCTGAGCATCTTCTGCTAGGGATTCTTCAGGTTTCGTAGATTACTGGCTGCCTGCTGTGCACTGTTCTGATTTTTCCAAATGGTAACTCATTCATTTAATCCTCGCAGCATCCCACTGCCATGCTGCCTCCCCAAGTCCCAGCCTCGGTACCAGCAGGTAGGTGGGGGTAGCATCTCACTGGCCCAGCCTGTGTCCCTGGGTGAGTGAGGCTCTGGGTGCAGCATCCTCCTTCGACTTGGTCCAGCATCCCGGTTTGTGGTTTGCATCGATCCGCCGGGACGCAGCCCAGCCTGAGAGTGAGTTATAATGGAGTGCTGACCACCACAGATTTTTCTCCCTGACCCTATTTCCTTCAGGGGCCCATGGGGCTCTGCTGACTCCATTTTTTAAGATCTGTCAGCTGAAAAAGAATGTTTGCACTACTGCTGGATGCAGGAGGAGGCCTGGGAGGTGTTGTTTGGATACTGAGCGGGTGGAATTTTTGAGACATCCTGGTGGTTTCTGTGGAAAGTCAGGGCAGAAGATTTGAAATGAGGATAGCCTGGAAAATTCAGGTCCCATGGTTTACCGTCAGGATACACAAGCTTTTAGTAAATGTTTGGGTGATGTTTTATTTGGCATGACTTTGCTGCCGTGAGGCCGCTGGGGCTGTGAGAGGGAACAAATGGTGCCTTTGAATCCCGGGAGTATTGCTAATTCCAACCAGTCCCATTTTACAGATAGATGTGGGAAAAGCAGGCTCTGAGAGATGGCGTGACCATTCATAGGTAGGACAGCCAAGCTTTAAACCCAGCTGTCCCTCCAAACCTTTGTGTTTCTATGAGGCTGCTGAAAAGCTGAGCAGACCATTTATTTACAAATTATCTGTAAAACGAAGATAATAGAATCTCCTTTCTTTAAATACACCATTTAAAATGTGCAAATGACTTGGAACCCACTCAGGCAAAACTTGGCACTGAAAAGACCCTCTGCCTTTCCAGTTGAGCCCCTGACCCTTTAACACCAATGCTGTGTTCAGCATTGGGGCATCACTATGGGTAAGCCACAGCCCGCTCCCAGGAGAGGGTCAGATGTTCGGTCTCTCAGGGATAAAAAAAAAAAAAAAGTGTCCCCAGAGGATGCCGTATTGGTGAGAAGCTCACAGCCTTACTTTGGGAATGGACGGTGGAGACCTGCCCCCTGCATCCTGACCCCATCAAAGTCAGTCAACATCAAGATGTAGCTTCCCGGTTCGTTCCATCAACTGTCCCTTAACCACTAACTCATGGTAGGCCTGGAGAGTGAATGGTGGCATGCTGCGCTGGGGTCTTAAAATCACTCTTGGTTATTGGAGAAAAGTAAAGTGTCAGGGTGCAGAGGGAAATCATTCATGATCCACCCCATGGAGCCACCTACTGCCACCATCCCAATGCAGCCGGCTCTCTGCCCTTTCACTCCTTCCAAGCCTTTCTCTGTTGTGGAGACTTCCAGAACACGTCTTACTGCTCTTAGATAGAAACAAGAGGAATCTCCTTGGCATCTCCAGCAGGCCCAATGGCGGGCACCTCTTGCCTCAGTGTACCTCTTCCTGCTTTGGGAGCTCTGAGAGCCAGGAACAGTCAGTCTTCCATCGGTGACTTCTCCTCCTTTGGAGTGTAGCTCTTGTATCCCAAAGGTCCTCCTCTCCTGATTTGGGTGGACAGCCTTCCATTCATGCTCGCGGCACCACGGTTGGTGTCATCATTTGTACTGCTCCCTGTTACAATTGGGTCTTGTGTTCAGCTTGGCTGAGTCAGGGTTCTCAGTGGTTTGGTAGCTAGCACTGAGTAATCCTCTGTGATAGGACCTCGCACAACGTAAGCAACTCTGTAATGGGATGAGCTGTGTGCTGGGGACACGTTTTAAGAAGATTAGGGTGAGATGGAACCCCTTTACTTGGAGTCACAGCTCCGATGCAATCGAAAGGAAGTTTCTGCCAGGGTGTTGCCTGCTTCCTATATAAGTGGACACCGTGGAGATGCTTGATTCCCTTTTGCTCTGGCCGGATCTGATTCACCGACTTCCGGTTCTTTGGACCCAAGTCAATAGCCTGCCATATTGTCCGCCAATCCTGGGAGTCATCAGTGACCTACCATCTGCAACCACAAGCCTGACCTTAGATTTATTTTGCCTCAGCAGCTGGCACCTGTGGCCTTCTTGTCAATCTTGGGTCTATTAATGTAGCTGTGTGAGTCAGAGGAAGCCTCCAGCCTAATACCTGACCCCCAGGCTTAGAACCCTCCTAGGCTTGGACTTGTCTGATTGTACAACTGTGTGAGCCATTTTCTTTATATAAATTTATATACATGCACATATATGCATATATGTGGTAGTGTGATTACTTGTTGGGCTACTAACCAAAAGGGCAGCAGTCCAAAGCCACCAGCATCTCTGCAGCAGAAAGATGGGGTTTTCTGCCCCCTGTATTGAGTTGCAGCCTCAAAAGCTCACAGGGTCAGTTCTGTCTTGTCCTGTAGGGTCACTGTGAGTTAATATCGACTAGATGGTGAGATTTTTAAAATATATGTATACTGTAAGTGTCACTGGATTTACTTCTCTAGACAACCCAGCCTAAGACAATACCAGTCTCCTCCACTAGACCCTAAAATCTGAAAGAGTAAGGCTTGTCTGAGGTTTTTTTGTGTGTTTTTGACTCTTAACTTTTAGCTTTATTTTTCTCTCTTAATTTTCACCTTTTTTTAAAACTTGCTGGTTAGTTGAAGTATAGAACAAAGAACTTCCTTATAACCCTTATTCTTATTCCCCAAGAGCTACCTACCACAATGATTCTCTCACTTCCCTACTCTCTCCCCGCCCACTGTTGTACCAGGACATTATGTGAAATCACATTATGCAAAAGATGTTTTTCCTTTGTGTGTAATGTTTTCAGACCACTTGTCTAATTTCTTTAATTTAGAAAATGTGGTCATACCAATCAATTAAGAGTTACCGAATTGCTATTCCCTGCTATAAAAACCCAAACCACACCAGACACCCTCTCTTCAAGTTGGCTCCAGCTCGGGGTGACCCGATGAGCAGACCTGCGCCATCGGTTTCCAGGACGGTGAATCTTTCCGGGAACGGATGGCCTCAGCTTCTTTCCTGGGGAGTGCCTGGTGAATTTGAACCGCCGATCTTGTGGTGAGCAGCCCAGTGTGCTGCCAGGGTTCCTGCTAACAAGGCCAGTTCTGGATTATTCCTCTGTGGAGGGGGAGGCTTGGAGGAAGCAACGCTGCATAAAGCCCACTTTGCTTAACCTTGTCACCTTCTGCCTAGGCTGGGTCAGGCTTCCCTCGGGGTGCCCCCCAGGGCTCCTTGCCTGACACTGAAAACCCAGAGGGCACAGTACTAGCCTGGCTTCCTGGTAGGCGGAGACTTCGGGCCCAGTTGAATGGCTTTGGAACTTCAGTCAACTCTTCCCAGTACTTCTACACACCCACTCTGACACCTCTTTTTTGCTCCTTCCTCCTTTCACTCCCCACAGCAATTTTGAGCTGAAGGGGGGAGCTCCTAGGACTTGGGAACCCAGACAGGCACCTCGTGGCTCAGTGCTGCCCACAGCTCTGCCCACACACCGTGGCGGCAGAGGTGGCAGTGCGCTGGACTGAGCGTCCTCATGGATAGGGTTCTGGAGACCCCGCCTTGAGGGAAGAGTGCTCTGTCCTGAGCAGATGTCCTTGAGGGCCTCTCTTCAGGTCTCAGGTCCCAGTGTCACCCTCTCGCTGCCATTGAGTTGCTGCTGACTACTGTGGTCCTGGAGGACAGGGCTGAGCTCCCCCGCGAGTTTCCAAGATGGTAACTCTTTACGGGAGTAGAAAGCATCGTCTTTCTCTAAAATAAGGCCACTGACCCAAACTAGAATGTTTTGAGGATTAAATTAATGAGGTGCTACTAATAAGGTGACCACCTTTTTCACAAGTAGCATGCCAGTTCACATAACATGCCCGTATGGCAATGATGAAGTGATATTCAAAATGCTGGCAGAGGGCACCCATGCTTAACACCACGCAGGCCACGTGGCATTTCCAGACATGAACTTCGGCCTCATTTGCCTTCACTCACCAGTCCAAAATTGTTACTCTTGATCATATTCGTACAGTAAAGCTATAGAGTACAGGTTGTGAGTCGAGTTTGCTCGTAACCTGGTAGTGGGACTCAGCAACTGTGGAAACGTACCCTTGAGCCAGGCCTGAGAGCAGCGAAGTCCCTTAGAGCCGTTTTCTGACATCAGGAGACGGGCAGAGGATTGCACTTGGCCTGACAGCGCCTAAGCAGAGGGCCGTTGCTGTAAGCACAACTGGGTCCCTCAGTGTCACCCTCATGTAAAGCTAGGTGTACATGTGGTGTACACTGCCCTGTCCCTACAGGGCCCTGATGACCAGCTGGACCCATCCAATCCAAGTGAGGGTCGCACCCATGGCTCCCCTGTCCCCTACTCCCCAGGGATCCGTGAGGGCAGGAGATGTAAACAGCTCCAACTTAGCGGCCAGATGGCAGGGGTGGCTGAATATGAACAGCTGCAGCATGCTGGCCCTGCTCACCCGAGCAGCCTCTCTCTCCACTCTGGACAGGGTCACCCACCCAGTCAGGGCCGTTTCCAGGGTTACGAAGGTGATTTGCAGAGGGTTTGCACTAGGAATCCAACAGGCTCCTTCTCAACAGGTACCAAATGAAACTTAGCATTAAATCCATTGGAAAGCACAGGGAAACTAAAGTCAGCAACATGTAAAAATATTTACATAATACGCTTATGATATCTTACAGGGGTTATGCCATATGAAAGAAAACAACCGTGTAAGGGGCATTATTTGAAGCACAGCTAAGTAATCCTATAACAAAGCGCTACACTGGCCTATAGGGTCACTATGAGCTGGAATCACGTTGTGGCATAAACCACCACCATTATAATGATACCTTACCAACCGCCCTCAGCTGGCACTGCCCCCAGCAAATCAGGAGGTTTGGTCAGCTACCCAGTGCGGCTCTCAAGTTGTGGACCAGGGCCAGAATGGGTAGCCTGAAGACCCCGCCCCCACTAGACATGCTCTCGCTGGAGAAAGAGAAACCATCTCTTGGCATCACCTGCAGGCCTTGACGATCCTGCTCTGGTCCCCGCCCTCCCCTGTGTGTGCAGCCTGCCCGGTGCAGCCCTGATGCAGTGGTTTTGAGTGAGGTGGCAGCAGGCTGGCATCTCCTAGACTTTCCTTTCCCTGTTCCCCTTGTGCTTGCCCGAACACACACTGTCCTCTTCCAGCCCTCCTTCTGAGGATGGAGATCAAGTCACCAGCTTTGGGCAGCTGCAGGGAGGCAGGTGGTGTCTGTCGGGGACCCAGGCACATGAGGATGGGCACTGGATGACCAGTCGGTGGAGACAGGGACTTGGATGCAGAGAAACCCGACTGGAAACCAGAGTCCAGGGATCCCACCAAGGAGTCTAATACAGGGCCCCTTGTCAGGAAGTGCAGGCTGGTAAAATCCAGTGCCCAGATGCTCCTATCCACAGGGGCGGGCACAGGGATCCGCTCCGTCTGGATTCTAACTCCCACCAGCCCCACCTCCTGGGACTAAGAAGTGTTGCGGGATGAAGATGTGAATGTGTGCAGATCATTTCCGCCGCCGCCATGAGGACTTCGGGGATGTGACTTTGTTACCCCAGCCCCAGCCGTCTCCATGGGGAAACCCAGTGAAAGGGTGCCCTCTTTCTCAGAATGCAGGTTGCTTACTGTCGGCACTCGGACCAGGCACAGGGAGTTCTAGTCACCTGTCCTGTTAGGTTGTTGTTGTTGTTTTGATAATAGCCTCAACTCGGTTCCCAGTCAGAGAGACCGTATGTTCAACAGGACGAAACGCCGCCGGCACCAGCCTCCCGATCGCGGCAGACCAGCTGGTCAAGGGGCTTCCTGTTGGGGGCCTCGCCCGTGCACTCTGCTGGTTACGTATCTGCTGACTCGTGAGAGCACGCACATCGGGAGTCACTGGTGACAGGCCCCACACAGGCACAGGGTGTAAGCGTTGGGAGGAGCCTTAGAACTTTTCCAGCTCCATCTTTGACCGATGGAGAAATGGAGGCCGGAAGGGGTGCAGAGTGCCCACAAGCACAACAATAGCCACTGTACAGGGACTGCTCCCAGGTCTTAGAATGTCTCAGCCTCCAGATATGGACGCGTGGGACATGTCTCACTCAGGGCCTCCGCCCATAGCCTATGCGTTTCTTCTGTTCACATCATCTGGCATTGCTCTGGGGGTAGAAATGGACCAGCAGGGTAGCAGGTGTGCATGTCTTGTCCTTTTATGTGGAAATTCCTGGGCTGGCTTCTTCCCCATCATATTCATGCTTTAAAAGGGATGCACACCTTCCGTTGAATTTCTGTCTCTCTAGACTAGTGTTATTCAAGCCTGTGGGCATCAGGATCTCTTGTAGAACTTATTTAAAACACAGACACTGGGCCCCGCCCGCCCCCAGAGTTGCTGATTCAGGTTCGGTAGGTCTGAGTTGAACAGCCCCCCACTCCCACCCCCGACCTAAGGAGGAGCTGAGCTTTTGTTTGCCTTTCTAACACGCTCCCTGGTGATGGTCCTTCCCCTTGGCAGATCACTGCTCTAGGCTTCCGGAGCTCAGGTGGCAGTGTGACCCACTGTGGCCACACAAACCCAACCCACTGAGCCCGTCTGCCCCTGCAAACGTGTGCAGACTCGGAAACCCTGTGGAGTCGTTCTAGTCTGTGCTACAGGGCGACAGGACCTGTCAGCCAGCGTGCTCCCCTCAGTGGCACTGGGGTTTGCTCTCGGTGTACAAGCACTGTGGTTGCCTCCAAGTCAATTCTGACTCACGATGACCTCACGCAGGTAGAGTAACTGCTCACCTGCTAGTACGGTTTTCAGATGGGCCTCTTAGAAACACATCACCGCGTCTTACTTCCAAGGTGCCTCTGGTTGGGTTTGAACCACAAACCTTTGGGGCGTAGCCCTTTGCTTAGTTACTTGCATCCTTCAGGCACTCTTGAGGGCTCTGCTTGCTTTGCCGCCTCCCAGGTACTCTCTCTTCCCTTGTAGGTCTGCAACCGGCTAACCGGGCTTTCTGCTCTCCTCCTGCCTCAGTTACAGTATCAGAAACCCACAGGGCCAGGTCCACTCCTACCTCACTTCTCTCTGGGACCCTGCCCCCCTGTTGGCTGAGGCTTCAGGTGGAGCCTCCTCACTGTCACCCCTCCTCTTAGTTCCTTTACTCCGCTGAAGAAGAGTGGGTACTCTGACTCAGCCTCACTTCTCTACTTACAGGTTAACTGCTCTCCCTTCACCTAGGGGGACAAACTCCCCCCCACCTCCCTGCCTCCCTCCCCCCCCTCCGTCTCTGAGCCTTGCTTCACCTGTAGGCCCTCACCACACCCGTCTCCTACCCACCCACACACTGCCAGTTCTCCTGGACTAATAGTCCACATACAACCAAAGAGGATTCATTCTCATCTCTCCACACAGACAGTCCATGTCAGCCAGGAATGTGGGGTTCCTGCACTTGCGATGAATGCTTCCCAGGAAGCCAGGGCTCCCCAGCCTTCCACAAGCCCCAGATGACAGGGAACTTGGCTACCGTGCAGAGGCTGATTCCGCAGGTCTCCGATGGGCAGTGCTGACATGTTCCTATCAGCACCTACTAGGATAAGCACGTCTCACAAAGGAGTTTCTGGTAGAATTTCCGCCTGTGAGTAATGCAAGGATTTTTAGGTTTTGTGCTGTTGTTTTAATACTTTGATTGTTAGTTCCCCATTTTGGTGATTATTTACCATTGAAGGAGATCTTCCATGATTAAGAAAGGCTTAAGGAGCCCTGCTGGGCTTGTCAGGTAAGCATTGCCCTGCTAAATGGAGAGTGGGTGCTTCAAACTCACCGGCTGCTCCACGGAAGACAGATGAGTCTGTTGGTTCCCTGCCTCTCCCCCCAATAAAGGTTGACAGCCCCCACAACCCTGTGTGCGGTCTTGGAGTTGGAATCAACTCGGTGGCATTGGGTCTGGGTTGAGGAAAGCCTTCAGTTTATCAAGACTTCCTAAATAGGTCCGGGGCACAGTGTGTGCCTGAGGAGTTGGACACGTGGGCACCCCAGGAGATTATCTTCCCTTTCATGGGGTACAAACTGAGCCAGGGCCCCCTCTTGTGAGCATCTCAAAGGCAGAAGCTGGCTCATAGTCAGTTTCCTGACCCCAGGGCCCCTGCTGGGCTTCACAGAGTGCCAGGGAAGGACCAGAGACACCTTCTTCCTTCAGTGGGAAGCCAGCATGGGCCCTGATGTTGCTAGGTTGGAAGACTGACCTTGAAAGAGGAGCCCAAAGGGGAGGGAGGGGGAAAAAAAAAGAGGACTTGATTTAAGGGGCTTAAGTGGAGAGCAAATGCCTTGAGAATGATTGGGGCAGGGAATGTATGGATGTGCTTTATACAATTGATGTATGTATATGTATGGATGGTGATAGGAGTTGTATGAGTCCCTAATAAAATGTAAAAAAAGAAAAGAGGAGAAAAAATGATTAGGGCAAAGACTGTACAGATGTGCTTTATACAATTGATGTATGTATATGTATGAACTGTGATAAGAATTGTATGAGCCCCTAATAAATTGTTAAAATTAAAAAAAAAAAGAAAGAGGAGCCCATGTCTCATGCCCCTCCAGAAGTCACAGGAGAGGGAGGTAGGGTTCCCCCACCATTGGACCCTGCTGAGGGCCCAGCAGATATTTTTTAAGGAGGGAAACCACCGGTGGGGGGTGCCTGGGGTTTTCCATGCAGAGAAGGGAGGAAGCAGATTGAGGAGGACTGTGAGGGGGGGGGGGGGGGGGAGGATGTTGCCATTTTCCATCAGCCTCCTCCAGACAGGGCCTTCCTGTCTCAGAATGTCCAAGGTGCTGCCGTGGATGGTTTTACACTCTGGCCTCCGACTTCTGACGCTATTCCTCCCCACTAGACGTCCCAACCAAGTGACTGTCCTCACAAGAGGCACACTCCTCCTTCCCCGAGAGCCTCCTCTGCATGGGCTTCCCCAGCCCTCCCTCGCTGACCCACCCAGCTCAGCTTAATTTCCTGGTCGCCACAGAGGCAGCAGCAGCAGTGCCTCCACCTCCTCCCGGGGGGTGACGAAGACTCCACAGTGACCCAAGCAGGGGGCTCAGCTGGTGGCACACGATGGTCAGCTCGTCAGCCCCGGTCTCCCGGTTCTCTTCTGCAGCTTGAAAGGGCGACTGGGGTCCCTATCCCCTGTCCATATGCTACCAGTCCTAGTTAGTTCTTGGGAGAGAGTTGTGGTTTGCACGTGGCCTCCCCAGCAGGTGGGACTTGACTGGCTGCAGCTGCAGGAGGGAAGGAGAAGGGAGGGGTGAAGGTGAGGGATGGTGAGGATGTGGCCCCTCTGGGGACCTACGCCATCAGAGTGGACGTTGAAGACACTGACAGACGTCAGCTGGCAGAGGAGAAAGAGGGAGCCAGGACTGCGGTGCAGAGCACAGCGTCGGAATGTTTGTTCACGCACAGGAGAGGATCCCAGTGCAGTAGGTCTGGCCTGAGACCTCGGCTATATTTCTCTGTATTTCTTAGCAGCCCCCAGTGATTACACTCAGGGCTGCTAATTTCAAGGACGGCAGTTCGAAACCACGTGCCACTCTGTGGACGGAAGATGAGACTTTGTTCCTGTCAAGAGTTAGTCTCAGAAGCCCCCAGGGGCAGTTCTACCCGGAGCTATAGAGTTGCCAGGAGTTGGCATCAAGTTGTGAGTTTGGTTTGGTTTACCTGATGCTGAGGCTCATGGCACTAACACGGGGCCATACTTGGAGCGGCCTTGGCCCAGAATGTGACGTATGGTAAGAAGTCTTGCAAAAAGATGT
Source organism: Tenrec ecaudatus (assembly GCF_050624435.1). Lineage (NCBI taxonomy): Eukaryota > Metazoa > Chordata > Mammalia > Afrosoricida > Tenrecidae > Tenrec > Tenrec ecaudatus. Next base: position 46,781,668 of record NC_134539.1, on the reverse strand, counting down.
TTTCGTTTTAAAATGGAGATGGGGTGTGGGGAGGGACAAAATCAGCAGTATACTTCCTAGATTCTTTGGGGAGACTGCAGCCTGACAGGTGTGCCCAGGTGTCTTGAGTGTGGCAGTTCGCTTAGAATCAGCTTGTGGATGATGGTGGAGCAGGTGCAGGGAGAGTGAGGGGGACAGCCCCTGAAGGCATTTGGAACACATGGTTTGATCCTTCAGGACCCCCTGCACAGCGAGGTTCCCGTAGGACATCTTCCTTTGACCCAAGCCAAGCTGGGCAGTGCCGTTGCAGCCAGTGGCACACACCGCTGTGCACACAGAACAAAAAAATGACGGCCTCTGCATCTCTCTCCAGGCCTACAGCAGCCTTGCACTCCGTGCCCACACTGGGCTCACTGAATGCCGCAGGGCTCACAGGAGGAGGACCACAGGAAGCCTGCCCCGGAAAGCCAGGAGCATCCTGCACCCAGCCCAGGGGCTGTGTGAGGGGCAGGAGGGGAAGCTGGGCAACGGGCTCAGTGGGAGCCTGTGGGGTGTGTGTGTGCGGGGAGGGGAGGGGTTGTCCATTGGCTCACCGAGCCCGCAGGACGCAGTGAGGGAGCACCAGCATCATTGTCCTGAGGAGGAAGTGGAGTGTCATAAAGAGGTTTAATAACGAGTCCAAAGCCAAGGAGCCAGGAAGTCGGGGGTGGGGCCGGGCCGGGCACAGGTGTGTGGGTCAGGAGTGCTGGAGTGGAGCCACCCAGCTGGTGTGGGGTTTCCCAGGGAGGATGGTTGGGATTGGGTGTGGATTACAGGTTGGGGGGGAGTGGGGGCGGGTGCTGGGAACAATCCTGGGGAGAAGGAAGCACAAAGGGAAAGGGGGGGGGTTAAGTAGTTAATCACTCAGGGCCCCAGTTAGGCACCAGGTGATAGCTGTTCTTGTTCATTTCTGTCAGTGAGTGCGCCCTACAGAAACATTTAAAGAGCCCTGGTGGTGGTATGCTTATGAGTTGGGCTGCTAACCTCAAGGTCAGCAGTTTGAAACCACCAGCCAGCCCATGTTTTGGGAGAAAGACGAGGTTGTCTACACCCATAAAGTGCTACAGCCTTTGGAACTCTGAGGAGCAATTTTACTCTGCCCCGTAGGGTTGCTGTAGGTCCATATCTACCTGATGGCCGTGCGTTTGGGGTGAGGTGGTTTGGTTTTGTTTGGTTTTGGGATGGCCGAGTTGGGCAAGCACTGGACTGCTGCTCACCCTGGTGGTGGTGTGGTTACGAGTGAGGCTGCGAACTTCAAGGTCAGAAGTGGAACCTACCAGCTGCTCCGCGGGAGGAAGCCTGTCAACACATACAGGCCCAGGAAGCAGGAGGAACAGCGCTCCTCTGCCCTCCAAGCTTGCTGAGTCAGAATAGACTTCATGGCAGTGAGTACAGAAAGTTGAGAAAGTACAAAGAGTGGAAAGGATAGAAGCATCTATCCTTATATATTTTCATTGTCTTTTGGATTCTTTGATGTTCGTTTTAATAGTAGAGGCCATACAATAGAATAGATCGAACGTCACATTCCATCTTGGTTTTGGTTTTGGTTTACTTAATATGACATCCCAATCGCCTTCCTTATGTCTTTCCAAGATCTCTGTGGTCATGCTGTGGGTACTTGGTGGCTTACTTCACCGGCCCACCCAGGTTGGAAACTGGCCTTCTTACTTGTCGTTTCCACGGTCGTCTCACTGGGAGGAAACTGCGAACAAAACATCTTTCATGGCTTAAGAAGAGACGAGAATTCTGACAGCCAGGTTCCTGGAAGTGGGGTTCCTCAGTGAGACTGTCTCAGCATCATTTGAAAGATAAGCTGCGCCTGGGGACCTCTGACGAGAGCCTTTGGACCGGGCAGGTATATGCCCTCCATCTGTCCTTCCTTCCTGCATTTTCACAAGCACTTATTTAGGACCAGTGGAGAGACTGCCTTTTCTGCGGCCAGGGCAGCGGAGAAGCAGCTGATTGCACTTGAACTTGACCCATAGGTGTAAGAAAGTTTGATTACACATGATGTCCCTGGGCTGCTGAGCCTAGAGCAGCCCATAGGTCCAGAAATGAACTGTGTGCCCACATCATGCAGGGTGCCACCAGTGCCCGCCTGTGGTATTGGAGCCACGTGTCTTACCCTCTGTGTGGTCAAGACTTTATGCATCAAGTTTAGCGGCGATGTGGTGGCTACTGGACCTGGCTCTCTGTGTTTTAGCCATTCACTCATTCACTTCCCATAGGACAGTGGGAGCATAACCCACTCCACCACCAGGGTGGGGACCTTCTAATTACTTTGTCACTGTTCAGGTGTGCTACTTTGCTCTTGAGCCACTTTAGCAAGACCCCCCCCCCCAAAAAAAAAAAGTCAATGCTGAAATGCTGACTCATAGCGACCGCCTGTGGGTTTCCAAGACTGTAACTGATTATAGGGAGTAGAAAGCCCAGCATTCTCTTGAGGAGCTGCTAGTGGTTTTGATCTGTCGACATAGCGGATCACAGCCTAATTCAAAAGCAGGCCCCCTACTGCTGTTTAGTAATAGGAGCACATAAATACAGTTTTGTAGATAGCTACAATGGACTGCTAACTGCAAGGTCAATCCCACTAGCCATTCCATTGGAGAATGATGAGGCTTTGTGCTTCCATAAAAATGCCCAGCCTTGGAAATCCTGCATGGGGTCTCCATGATTTGAATCAAATTAATGCCTAGGGTGTTTGTTCGTTTTTTTAGTTTTCTTAAGACACTAGCCTGCCAGATTTGCTTTTCCTTTGCTAGGAAAGTCAGCCAGCTGTGGGTGGTGTTGCAGCACCTGCCGTGGTTTTGTAGGTGATGAGAAGCAGGTGGGGGAATGAGGTGTGCCTCAGTTGCTTTCACACTCCCCAATGTGTCTTACACATTCCCCAAGAGCTACCCTACCCACCCTGGTATACCCAACCCCAATGATTTACCCACCCCAATTAGTGGACCTATTACACAGTAATTTACTCAGCCAGCCCTCCCTCCCCCCATTCATCCCACAGTTAATGACAGTTATGTGCTATTGAATGCCCATGATATTGTAGGACTTTATGTGACTGTGAACAGCATATTACATATGGGCAGTCCCCAGTTTACAAAGAAGTTCATTCCCAAATCTATCTTTAAGTCAGATTGGCACATGAAGGCAGAACCATTAGGCGTGTCACTTAGCAGCCTAGCACTGAGCCCCAGCTCCTTGGAACCATTCCGTATGGTTGGTATCTAACATGAGCCAGGTGTTTGTCTCATGTATGTGTACCTTTCTATGCAGGAAAGGCACTTCTAAAATTCACTTGGGTAACTTTGAAACCAGTGTTTCACATGGTAATACAGTAGTGATCGTGTTTTGGTGTGCACTGTAACGTGGTACCTATTTGTGATTACAAAACCAATGTATGTACCTCAAATGTTCAGAACGGAGAGTCGGTGGGGAGCACTTCAGACAGCTCCTGGAGAATTTCCTCATTGCATTTTTCCACGAACTCCTCATGGGGTCAGACGTTGCCTGAAGGGACGTTGTGCACGTATGACTATGTTTGACACCTCCTGGGTGCTGGGCTCTGAGCCGGCTGCCGAGGTCACGGTGGTGCATCTGGAAAGGCCAGGCCCTGTGCGTGATCTAGTGCAGTGGTGTTCACTTGGCAGGGGTCACAGTGGCTTGGATTCCACGCTGCCCCTGGATACACACCACATCACCTCAGGCCTGTTCTTTGCCGTATGTGTAGGGCTGGGCTCCTTGCTGCCTGTGAACTGCTGTGGAATGACAGGTGTAGGATGTCTCAGCTGGGCCACGTGGGCAGCCTCCCTTCCCCTTCAGTACCATGCTTCTCATTGAGAGAGATTCCTTTGCCTGGTGGAGAAAGCAGACACAGTATATTCAATGGTTTTGTCCAAATAGTTTATTACCTGGTCATGTTTTGTGCCTTTTCCCTCTTAATAGGTGGGCCAGCCCCTTCTGGCCTTTTGCCCCCACAGCTTTGCTGATTCTGCCCTAAGGCTTGGCTCATCTGAACACCCCCCACCCCCGACCCACCCACAGCATTTGTGCCCGCTCTGGGAGTCATGATCCTCCTATCCTCCCTGGGTTTCCTGTGGATTCTTTATGAAAACAGAGATCTGCAAAATTAACCAGAAGTCATCCAACACCAGCCCTACTTACACATTGCCCTCTAAGTAATGCTTATCTGTTGCACTGGGTGGAGTCTCATAAAACCATAATGCACGATGTCTGTGCTGTGGATGGAGATACTTGGACAGTGTGAGAGTGTAGAACACATGCGTGTATAGGCATTAAGGAGCACACAGCTGGATTTAAAAGTGCACCCCAAAGACATAACACTGCTGACTGTTGTGCTGGATAGGCGAGGGCCCTTCATAGCCCCTGGCCCCTTGAGCTATTCCTTGTTCCCCACCAGGATTGGCCACCTTTGGGTGATCAGAGTCTCATCTTTCCCCACTCATCCACCCCCCAACACACAGCTGTAGGTTCTGAGCACCTCCCATGCTTGTCAAGAACTCCAGGGTGAGAAGCAGTGAGTCTGTCCCCAGTCCTCCTGGAGACCCCGGTCTCTGCTACCTCCTTATAGAGGCCAGTCTGGCCCCTGCTCCAGGCCTTCTTAGAGCTGGGCTGAATGCCCCTGGTGGACAGCGGACCAGGGTCTGGTGGAGCTCTTCCCTGGGAAGCTGGCCAGCGATCATCGGGAGGCCTCCCAGTCTGAGACGGGCACCACAGGAGGCAGGTGCACACAGCGGGAGACTCTCCCAGCCACCACACAGGAGTAAGCCAGGCCCAAGGCCAAACCCAGGGCCAGGCTGCAGGAAGTGAGGTGGCCCGCCCCCACTCCCAGCGGCTAATAATTAACCCAGGCCTGGCGGGCTGGCAGGGCCTTTAGACATAGGGCATATGCGCCGTCCAGCCCACGGGCTCTTGTAAAAGCGAAGAAAGTGACTGTGTTTCCTCCATTCTGAGTGAAGGCGAGTTTTCCACATCTTAACCTTTCTGAAATTCACATGACTCTTCCCCTCCCAGGGTACTTTGGATGTACTGTTCCTTTAAAATCTTTCTTCTGCAAGTCCGAGTAAATCAATTATGTCATCTTTGAATGGAGGGAATACTACTGAGTCATTCCTGAGGTTTCTGGCGTTGCAGAATTAATGAGGGGGGAAAGGTTTTCAGGGTCATTTGGGTGAGTTCCTCCTTAAGAGGAAATTTACCAAAATGTGAGCAGTGGGGAGTTTCTCTGAAGATTATCTGCAAGGGCAAGAGCAAAGCTTACTAAGTAAATTACAAAGGCAATGGTAATTAAGTGCAACCTCCCCCTCCGCAGTGATTCAGCTGTAGTTCACCTTCCGCCCAGTCACATGGATCGGTGGACTCACAGTGAGGTGTGTGACACCCAAGCTGAGCTGGGGACCATCAGCCAGTGTGGAACCTGCCTGTGTGACATGAGCATGGTTCTTTACCAGCATGGTTCTGTGACATGGGCACAGCAGTGCTTCCGGCCAGGCTGCGCCCGGAAGAACGGATGGGAAAGCACCTTTGGAAGCCCTGTGGAATTCGGAGTGCATCCGCAGGCCCAGTCTGGTGGTGGGTGAGGATCCAGGTGGTGGATGGGAAGGGCAGTAACTTGGAGATAATACTTGCAGTGATTATCATTGAGCATAAATCTGTGGGGGATTGGGGGCCCCAGTGGGGTAGGTCTAAGCTCAGCAGTTTGAAACCACCAGCCGCTCTATGGGAGACAGTCAAGACTCCTGCAGAGTTCTAATTTTGGAAACCCACGCGGGCAGTTCTACCCTGCCCTGTAGGGTCACTATGAGTTAGCATCTATTCGGTGGCAGTGAGTTTGGTGTGTGTGTGGGGGGGGGGTGTTGTTTAGGAGTGGGCGGGACAGACTTGTTCTCAGAATTGCCCACCAATGGGAAAAATCAAGACTGACCATGTAATTTGACCACGGTCTACCAGGTTGGCAGTGGCAGAGCCATGACCTGAACCACAACAGGTGTGAAGGGCGCAGAACCACCGAGCAGAAATGGTTCTGGTCCAAGGTGCCTGCAGGGCATGGGCTGCGGTTCCACGCTCCAAGCGGTGTAGGTGTGCCCAGGCCCGCAGCAAAATCTATTCGTTTCCTTCCACTGCCCCTAAATACTGTTATTCTGATCAGCATTTTGGCGCGCATGTGTGCCTTTGAAGAGTGAGTCCGGATTTGGCGTTCCATCATTTCCTGACTCCGTCCCACCATGTCAACAAAGCCCCAGAAATCTGAATAGGTTGCATGAAACTACGTTTACCTTGGTGCCTCGAGGCTCCGGCCAGCAGTAAGGACGCTGTCCCTAATATAACCCGAGCCGGCCCGAGGATTAAAACCTTAGGCATAGGATTTGAGAGCTGGACGGGGCTTTAGAGGGCTCCGAACTAGGGAGCTGAGCCAGAGGGAGATGGAAGAACAACTTGGGCAAGATTCTCCATGGCACATGATAGCCAGGGATAAAAATGGGGTGTCGCTTCCTTCTCCGTCTCCCTTTTAAAAGTATTTGGGGCTTCTTCCCCCTGCATTTCCTTGAGGTAAAATTAAGGCGGGGCACCTGGTGGCGAGGGTTGTGTTTCTCCGGCTGGGGTGCCATCGGCCTCGCACTGCTGGCTGGACCCAGGACTGGAGATGGTCCGGTTGTGAGATTCCAGCGTCTTGGCTGGGATGCGCTCTGATTAACACATCTCCAAGCTTTCAAAGTGACTTTTGCTGTTTTCTTTTCCACAGGCTTCTGCTGCTTTGGGCTGTAAAGGGGCAGGGGTGGAGAGAGAAATATGGCAGGGTGACCCCCAAATGAGTGTGCTTGCACCCCCAGGGCAAATATCAGCACAGTAGTTTTTGTAACGTTTATGCAAGTTGATTCATGTCCCCAGAGAGTAAATCTCTGTCATCCTGTTTTCCAGCCTGCTTGGACGCCAGTGGAGCTCTTCAGAGGGAGCGTTTTATTTTGATTTTATTTTGTTTAAGAGGTAGACTTGAGGTAGAAATGGATTAAATGTAAGTTTTTACTCCATTGTCTATTTATTTGTATAAATTGGCTTCTTGTCTCATATTCTTTCTCCTCCTGTTTTGTAGTACCATGGTCCATTTTCCTCCCCACCCCCTTGCCCCCAAAGGCGAGGATTTATTGGAATTATTTTCTGCGAGAAATCCTGATTTGAATGATGCCACTCCAGTGGGCCTTGCCATTTCAGAAATGTAACCCGAGCACTGTTGAAACAGAACCTCAAAGGTCCTGTGTCAGGCTCCTGCAGCGCTGGCCTGCCCTCTGGCAACTTCATGTTTGATCACCACCAGGGTTGGGAAGCCCACTCCTTTCCAGGGCGGTTCCCGTAAGGTGTGTACAGCCATGAAGATGGCAAAGCCCTACCTGCAGTTGACTGACAATGCCTCTTTCATCTCCTCGCCCCCCCTGTTGAAAACTTGGGACCTGAAAAAAAATTAGTCTCACGATACATTATCTCCACTGCTTTAAACAAAATTTGGAAAACTGAAATGCCCACCCCTCTGGTGGATGAGGAAACGGGATCTCAGAGAAGTTAAACAACGTCTTTCAAGTCACACAGCCGTTCCAGCCCACACTTGCCTGATTCTAGAGCTGCTGACCCTCCCGAGGCCCCTTACAAAGCCTCCTCCCTTTTATGTGGGAAGGGCCCCTTAGATCCTTGAAGGATGTAATCTTACCTTTGGGAAGATCTCTCTTTGTAAAATTTCAGTTATTCCCATAGGACACCCCTGCTCACTATTTCCGTGGGGTCCCTAAAACGTGCCTGCGTTTTCCTCTCCTTGCCCCGGTACACAGGGCAGTGGTGGTTCCGTGGCAGAAATCCTGTCTTCCGTGTGAGAAACCTGGGTTCAATTCCCGGTCAGTGCACCTCACTTGTCTCAGTGGAGGCCTGCATGTTGCTCTGATGTGGGACTGAACTCAACAGAGTCTAATTTCAGAGGGACTCGGAAGGAAGGCCTGGCAATCTGCAGACAACCCTGTGGATCACCACTGTCCAGTCTACCACTGATCCTGGGGATGGTGCAGGACTGGCCAGTGTCCTGCTTCACAGGCCTTGTGGTCACCATGAATCAAGCGTGCAGGATGGCATTTCCAACAGACTTTGCTTAAGCAGACCTCAGGGCCTAGAGGCCACTGCCTAACCCAGCCAGTTTCCCTGTGTCCATGGCTGCCCGTAAAGCCTTTGGGAAGGGCCCCGCCATGCGGCCCTCCCATGTTCTTCTAGCACCTGGCCTTGCTTCGCCTCTAAAAAGCACTGGTGGCAGTGGGTAGTGGGTTACCAGTTGGACTGTTAACCACAAGGTCAACAATTTGGGGTGAGGGGGGTGTTGGGAGTGGGGTGGGGGGGATGAGGCTTTCTGCACCTGTGAGGAATTACAGCCCTAGAAACCTGCCGGAGCCTCCTGCTCTGTCTTACAGTCGCAGGAGCCTCCTGCTCTGTCTTACAATCTCAGAAACCTGCAGGAACCTCCTGCTCTGTCTTACAGTCTCAGAAACCTGCCGGAGCCTCCTGCTCTGTCTTACAGTCTCAGAAACCTGCCGGAGCCTCCTGCTCTGTCTTACAGTCTCAGAAACCTGCCGGAGCCTCCTGCTCTGTCTTACAGTCTCAGAAACCTGCCGGAGCCTCCTGCTCTGTCTTACAGTCTCAGAAACCTGCCGGAGCCTCCTGCTCTGTCTTACAGTCTCAGAAACCTGCCGGAGCCTCCTGCTCTGTCTTACAGGGTTGCTATGAGTCAGAATCTGCTCCCTGAGATTGGTTTGGCTTTTGAGAACTCCCAACTCTAGGCCCGTCTGCTTCTCCCCACCCCCATCCCACTCCCGGGGTTTGTGCTTAGCAAATGGACATTGGATAAGGAAATGGTCTTGCACTAACTGAGGAGGCTGGGGGTAATTATAAACAAGAAAGACCGGTCTGTAAAACTGTAGTCTGAGGTTGGAAGTTGGCTGGTTGCTTGCTTCGAAGCTGATGGGGCAGCTTGTTTAGTGGTGAAGCCCTGGAAGTCATTTTCCTCCGGACCATTTGAGTTAAACCCCTCTTGGCTTGGCATTTGTCCCCTTGTCCCCCCAGGAGGCAGCCTTGCTGGCCTCTGATGTTTCTGGGTTCCAGGAACTAGCATGAAGTGATGAAAGCCCATCTGAAGTGCACAGGGGGAGGGTCATATCCCACCCTCCTCATTTCTGTGTGGCCCCACCATGCAAACCACCCAAAGCTCCCATGTATGCAGTGAGAAATGCCCACAAGAGGTGAGTCTGGCGGGAATGCCCATTCTAGCATTGGGGTGGGGAATAGGGAGGGTGGCACAGAATTCCCATCTTCCCTGAGGTTGATCCAGGTTTGGCTCCTGGTCAGTGAACCGCATGCACAGCCCCAGCCCTCTGTCAGTAGGGGCACGGATGGTAGGTTTCAGCGGAGCTTCTAGAAGAGCTCAGACTGGGAAGTTAGGCCTGGCGACCTCCCAACAATTCGCCCCCGTGAAAACTTTCTGGATCACTATAATCCACCTCCATTGTGTAGGGGGTCCCCGCAAGTCAGGAGCCAATCAAAAAGCAGCAACTACAGCACCAAAGCACATCTTAAACACACCTACGCATACCTGTGAATACAGTGTGTAAACACATTCTTTTTTTTTTTTTTTGCCAATTTAAATGTGTAAACACATTCTTAAAGTGTAAAGTTTTAAAAACTGGTTCCCTCGGGAGGGGAGACCTGATGGAATAGAGCATAAGGCTGGAAATAATTATCTTTATTTTTTAATAAATCATTTTATTGGGTGCTCTTATGGCTCATAACAATCTGTACATCAATTATATCAAGCATGTTTGCATATATGTTGCCATCATCATTTTCAAAACATTTTCTTTCTACTTGAGCCCTGGGTATCAGCTCTTCGTTTTCTCTCTTCCCTCCCCCACCCTCATGAACCCTTGATAAATTATTATTTTCATGTCATAAACCAAATACTGTCTCTCTTCACCCATATTTCTGTTGTTCATCCCATGGGGGGAGGGTGGTGTTTAATACATCAATCAGGTCATCACAACATGAGGAACTGTATTGAAGGATCCTGGCATTAGGAAGGTTGAGAACCACTGGACTAGAGGAATGCTGTGTGTTTCGTTGGTGCTACACTGCACCCTGCCTGGCTTGTCCCTTCCTTGTGACCCTTCTGTGAGGGGATGTCCTATTGGCTACAGATGGGCTCTGGGTCTCCACTTTGACTTCCCTCGTTTGCATCAATATGGTTGTTTGCTTTGGGTCTTCTGATACCTGATCCTTTCAACACCTCGTGATCGCACAGGCTGGTGTGCTTCTTCCATGTGGGCTTTGTTGCTTCTGAGCTAGATGGGCCTTTGCGTAACTTCAAGCCTTTAATACTCCAGACGCTATATCTTGATAGTCGGGCACCATCAGCTTTCTTCACCACATTTGCTTATGCATCCATTTGTCTTCAGCAATCATGTCGGGAAGGTGAGCATCACAGCATGCCAGGTTATTCGAACATGTTCTTGCAATGAGGGAGGACTTGAGTACAGGCCCAGAATCTGTCTGCTACCTTGATACTAACATATAAATATGTACATAGACCTATATCCCTATCATTATATATTAACATATTTACATATGTACTTCATTAGGCTCTCAGTAATTCCTCTTGGCTACATTGCATTTATCAAACCCCACCAAGCGCTCTACACCCTCCTCACCATCACTTTTATATCGCTTGTTGTTTGATAATTACATTTCTTGAGGATTGATCTACCATCGCTGCCTTTTTTGTTTGTGCTGCTAAATAAAAACATGTTTATATAAGAGAAAACATGGCTGACAGAATTCCACGGCTTGATTTAATATGCCCACCACTGTAGTACGCGCTGCCAGTTGGTTTAGGAGCAAGTTTATGTGTTTGCCTAAGTTAGCTTGCTTCCCTCTCCAGCCCAGAAAGCCCGGCTCATGGAACATCCGAGGCTTGTTTCTCTTTATAGCAACATTACAGCCTCTTCCCCGAGACTGGCCCTCGCTCCCCAAGCATTCTTTATCTTGCCCTTCAGGGGAGCTTAAAACGACTTCTCCTGACCCTCCCAGTATCAAGTATAACTTGTTTTATTTTGTTAGTTTTGCAAGTGTCATGGTGTCGAACCTATAAATAAACCCCAGACACCATAATAAGAAAACTATTTGACATTTTGAAGTTCTTTGAGAACAAGGGTGCTAATGACGGGGCTCCCCTGGAGCACCACTAACCCCACGAGTGACTCCACTCCCAGTGGCTGCAGGCCGGAATCCACGCCCTGAACAGGTCACAGGCTTTGTGTGTGAGGTGGGGCGGGGAGGGTTTGCCCCCACCCGCAATGGTGTTTTTTCTGGATTAGGGATGATAACTGCAGGGTGGCGGGACTGAGTGCCACGGTGCGCCTGGCAGGGTGGCGTGTGTGAGGCCACTGTGACATCCAAGTGTTAGAGATCTCTTTGTTGCTGTGTCCAGGGCAATATTTTTCCTAAGTAAAAGGTACGCAATATTTTAAGATACCCAAATTAAAAATAAAATTAAGATTTTCTGTATTATGCTCACGAACAGGCGTTATGCTTTAACGATGTAATTTAGAGATTAATTTTGTCGACATGTGGGCCCTGGACAGAGTAATTGACAGGCTCTAACGTTGCATTGGCAATATGAAGACGCCTCCTTTCAGGAATAGATTCCCCACCCCACCCCCAGGTTTAGCAAATAGTAGTAATTATGTTCTCATTAAGAGCCAGGGTTGTTTTTTTAAATAAGCCAGCATATTCATCTTTCCATTGCAATGCACTGTTGTGCTTGGAAATTAAAAATCCAAGAAAGCGGAAAACGTGGCAGGAGGCGCGCTGATAGAATTAGGGAAATTATAACGTCCCGAGGGCAAGGAGTGCATTTCGTGTGCCAGTTGTCTGGTGATTCTGTGACCAGTTAACCTGGATAAAGCGAAATAATATGCACGGAGGTGCTTTCTCAGCGAGGAGGACCTTTCGCCGATGAAAAGGAAAGTCGCCAGTTTTCATTATTTGGGTTGAATTTCATGAGTCGCAGTCGCAAGACCTAATCCACCCCATGGATGCCCTGCTGTTTCCTCGCCTCTCTTTGCCTCCAGACAGCGGCCGCTGGCCTTCTCAGTCTTTGCTGACCGAGAGGTGGCATAACAGAAGGCCCTGTGATCTTTTCTAGAACTCGAGCATCACGAGCTACTAAGCCCTGGTGGCCGTGGAAGATGGGAACGGATTTCTCCTAACGAGCCAAGCCATGTGGCTGTGTGATAGCCAGTGACAGGATCCTTTTTGCGCGAACTTAATTCCACGCTGCTTTCTTCTTCTTTACTTTGACGACATTGCTAATCCCGGTGTGGACACCCCGGCGGGGGAGCCTGTGACTGTCCACGGTGACTTAGGAAGCGTGTCTCCCAGCTAAGCAGTGGGACAGCTGTTAAGCTACAGAAGTTTACTGTTAGCTCGCACGTGGGGCTTGCGGCGTGGACAGGAAAACTGGCACATGAGCGCACCCGCCTAGCCTGGCTTGGGGCGCAGACCTTCAGGAACCAACACGCAGCTGTCAAGTCGATTCTGACCTGCCATGACTCTACAGGACAGGGCCGAATTGGCCGTGTGAATTTCTGAGGCTGTAACTCTTTACAAGAGTCAGAAGCCGTAGCTTTCTTCCGAGGACTGGCTGCTGGTTTTGAACCGCTGACCTATGGTGGGCAGCTCCGTCATGACCCAGCATGCCATGAGAGCTCCTTCCAAAACCCAAACCGAAATATAAAAAGTACTGCCATCAAGCCAGTGTGGGTTTCGGAGACTCTGTTTCCAGGAGTAGAAAGCCCAGTCTGTCTCCTGACGTCACGGTGAGAGCATGCGTGATCCTGGAGTGGGCTCTCCCGGGAGGGGAAGTGTGGGAAAGGACTCTGGGGAACACACACAGTGAAACGTTCAGATGAGCCATCTGCTCGGTCAGAAGGCTCTATGCCGTCGATGTTCAATGGCCTCCGTGTAGTGACGGAGGACTTGGTGGGTTCAGAAGGCAGCCAGGCTTCTGTGCATTTTCAGTGAAAGAAGTGAGCAGTATCATTGTTCTGCAGTGGCTGCTGCCGCCGCCGATGGAGACCCGTGTGGCAGAGCAGTGCTGCCCCGGGGTGGGGTGGGCGGTTTCTAGGGTATAATGTTTAGGGGAACAGACTGCTCCCCAGGATCCATGGGATGGGTTCAAACCTTCGCCCTTTCGGTTACCAGTGGGGTGCCTAACCACTGTGCACCCAGCCCCAACGGTTCATATCTTACTGAAGAACAAAACCTAATATTTAATAAGTATGCAGAGAGCTAAACCTAAATACAGTAAATAATAGCGTTTCGTGATACGCTGGCTTAATTTGACATGTCATCCGCCCAGCAGGGCTGACTGAACATGATGAGCATATATTACTTTTCCTGCCCAGAAATGACCAGCAGACCCAGGCATCTGTGTGGTCTCATCAACAGCTGCAACAACAACAACAACGAGAGAGGGAGAGGAGAAAGAATTTCCCCAATTCCATCAGGGGAAAGAGTGAGAGAAATGAAATGGAGCTACAGAAAAGGCTTTATACACTCTGGAGAAAAATAAGTGCTCTGAACTCTAATAAAAAAGATGAGGTGTTTTCCTCTGGTAGCCACTAGGTGGTAGCATTGGCCTAGGCCCACTGCATGATTACTCAAGTGGATTTCTGTAGTGACCCCTCCCACCCCCCACCCCATGGCTAACTTACATAACCCAGAGCTGCTGAGCCCATGCTTTGGTGGTGTAGTGATTACAAATTCGGCTGCTAACCCCAAGATCAGCCATCTGAAGCCACCAACCTCTCCACAGGAGAAAGAGTAGCCTTCTACTCCCGTAAAGAGTTACCATTTCAGAAACCCAGTTGTACCCTTCTTTGTAGGGACCCTGCGTCCGCATTGACTCGATAGCAGGAGAGAGGGCTGTTGAGTTAATTCAACTGATAGGGACCCAAAAGAACAGGCTAGAACTGGCTGGCCTGCCGGGTTTCCAAGACTAAATCTGTCCCGAAGCAACACTGCCCCATCCTTCGCCCAGAAGTAGCCAGCCTTTTGGTTAGGAGCCGGCATCCATGTAGAACTGGCCACAGACACTGCTTCATGGGGGCTTCCAGGCTGTGACCTTTCAGAAGCAAGTAGATCACCAAGCCTGTCTTCAAAGGCCCTTCTAGGTGGATTCTGATCCACCGACCTTCCACTGGGGGCTAAACCATCTGTGGCCCCGGGAACCCCTACTCAGGGGTTGGTACATCAAAACTATACCTTAAAAATTCTTTAAGTAAAAAATTGCATTCTTGTATCGCAGATTTAAGTTGCTTTCTTATTTTTAAAAATAGGTCTATGAGGGGTTCAATTCAAAGTTCCAGATCGAATGGGAGAAAAATGTGTGTGTGGGGGGGGGGGATCTTTAAAATTCCTAAAATGACAGACCTACTGAGACTAGTGGCTTCCAGATACCGCTTGAACTTGGGATTGGAGCTGTATCCGCATGTCACCTGTCATCCAAATAATGGATTGGTTATAAGAGAAGTAATGTCACAATTAATTTTCTGGGATGAAGGCAGTCAGCAGTTACCTAAAAGCAAGAATGAGACCAGCAGGAGGGAAGGCGGGAAGGGGCTGGACGTGAAATGGACACTGACACAGTGTAAGCAGAGTGTAACCAACAGCACAGACCAATTTGTCTAAAAGCAGATAAAAGGGAGCCAAGTTTGCCATGCACGCTTTCACTAAGTAACAATGAAAATAGCATTTAAAGGATACATATGAAATCTCTACACCTTCTTCCCCTCACCCTCCACCCCCCAAGACAAAATTGAGTTCAGGTACTTTATGACCTGGGCGTGCTCCTCTCTCTTCGGTCTGCAGTTCATTGGCTTGGAAAAGGGTCAGCACATAGACCCATAGGGAACGAAGCAGCTGCATTACTCCCCCCCCCCCCGCCCCACTTGCTCTTGGGCCCCGAGACAGTCAAGGGATGCAGCACAGGGCCAGGCATGTCACCCACACTTGACCGCCAAGGCTCCAGGACCTGCAGGCCCGAGGCTTGACGATTCGTAGCACTTGCTGTTGATTCTGTGGGGTTTGTAGAGCAGGGCAGGGGTGTGTGGCACGCCTCTAAGTCACCCTTTGAGCTTTAGCGGGCTGCCTGCCTGAGACTGAAGCAGGTTTGCAGAAGAAAGGGAACACATGCATCCGCCTGCACTGCATTAAAATCGGAATTGCAGGACGAACTCCTGGGCCAGCAGTCCCCTTTGGTGGTTTTAGAAGCTTTGCCTTGTTCGTGACCTTTATTGGCATAGAGTCCCGGGGCCATCGTGGATGGCATATTGGGCTGGTCACCACCAGTGTGGAACACTTCCCTGCCCCCAGTCAGAGTGAGGAAAATGAAGCTCTCTATTCCCAGAAAGAATTAGCTTTGGAAAATCACAAGGCGTTCTACTCTGTCCTGCGCGGTTGCTAAGAGTTGGACTCACCCTTAAGGCAAAGATATAGTCCCAGGACCTCTGTCGCTACTGTGCAGAACAGATTTCAAAGTCAGTGGCCGAGGGGGCCTTTTCTTCTCCATCCCCCCACCCCACGTCAGGTGTGCAGAGAGCAAGCTTGGCTTCCGTACTGTAACACACATCCGCTGCTGTGGTGGTTGGAGAGGCCAGTTGTCCCCAGTGGGTTGTGGCTCTGTGGAGAGTTAAGAGGGCTATAAAGGAAGCCGTAGAAACCCAGAGTTCCCCCATCGCTGCAGGACAGGAAGCAAGGCAGTTAGTCAGCATCCATTGTCCTGGACAATGGCTTAAGATGTAATCTCAAGGTGGTCTAAAAACACCACATGGCACAATTATGTGGCTATTCAACTTCAGGCGTGCTCTCATTAAGGTTTACATTTAGGAGTAATTGTAGGAGGAACATTTTGGCAACTTGCATGAAATTACTACTTACTCTGTTGTCCTTAGGTCCCAAGTGCTTTCTGTAGCAGTCAGAGATTGACTGAGAAGGAGACAGTGTCAGATCTGGGCTGTCAGTCTGTCTTGTCAGCTGATGGGTGACTCTGCAGTGAGCGTCATTAACTGAGATTAAGCTAATAAGCCCCCACCACTACCCACACAGGAGTCCTGGGTGGACTGCTGACCACAAAGCCAGCAGTTTGAACCCCCATCCATTCCACCAGAAGACAAAGCGTGCTGCTCCCATAAACACCTACAGCTTCAGAATCCCCGTATGGAAGGCTCTCCGGGAGAAGAGCCAGTCAGGATGCAGTGGAGACCCCCTCCCAGAGGGGCCTAGGGGAGGAGATGAGTCAGTCAGGATGCAGTGGAGACCCCTCCCAGAGGGGCCTAGGGGAGGAGAAGAGCCAGTCAGGATGCAGTGGAGACCCCCTCCCAGAGGGGCCTAGGGGAGGAGATGAGTCAGTCAGGATGCAGTGGAGACCCCTCCCAGAGGGGCCTAGGGGAGGAGAAGAGCCAGTCAGGATGCAGTGGAGACCCCCTCCCAGAGGGGCCTAGGGGAGGAGATGAGTCAGTCAGGATGCAGTGGAGACCCCCTCCCAGAGGGGCCTAGGGGAGGAGAAGAGCCAGTCAGGATGCAGTGGAGACCCCCTCCCAGAGGGGCCTAGGGGAGGAGAAGAGCCAGTCAGGATGCAGTGTAGACCCCCTCCCAGAGGGGCCTAGGGGAGGAGAAGAGCCAGTCAGGATGCAGTGGGGACCCCTCCCAGAGGGGCCTAGGGGAGGAGATGAGCCAGTCAGGATGCAGTGTAGACCCCCTCCCAGAGGGGCCTAGGGGAGGAGAAGAGCCAGTCAGGATGCAGTGTAGACCCCCTCCCAGAGGGGCCTAGGGGAGGAGAAGAGCCAGTCAGGATGCAGTGGAGACCCCCTCCCAGAGGGGCCTAGGGGAGGAGAAGAGCCAGTCAGGATGCAGTGGAGACCCCCTCCCAGAGGGGCCTAGGGGAGGAGAAGAGCCAGTCAGGATGCAGTGGAGACCCCCTCCCAGAGGGGCCTAGGGGAGGAGATGAGTCAGTCAGGATGCAGTGTAGACCCCCTCCCAGAGGGGCCTAGGGGAGGAGAAGAGCCAGTCAGGATGCAGTGGAGACCCCCTCACAGAGGGGCCTAGGGGAGGAGATAAGTCAGTCAGGGTGCAGTGTAGACCCCCTCACAGAGGGGCCTAGGGGAGGAGATAAGTCAGTCAGGGTGCAGTGTAGACCCCCTCACAGAGGGGCCTAGGGGAGGAGAAGAGCCAGTCAGGATGCAGTGGAGACCCCCTCCCAGAGGGGCCTAGGGGAGGAGAAGAGCCAGTCAGGATGCAGTGGAGACCCCCTCCCAGAGGGGCCTAGGGGAGGAGAAGAGCCAGTCAGGATGCAGTGTAGACCCCCTCCCAGAGGGGCCTAGGGGAGGAGAAGAGCCAGTCAGGATGCAGTGGAGACCCCCTCCCAGAGGGGTCTAGGGGAGGAGATAAGTCAGTCAGGATGCAGTGGAGACCCCCTCACAGAGGGGCCTAGGGGAGGAGATAAGTCAGTCAGGATGCAGTGTAGACCCCCTCCCAGAGGGGCCTAGGGGAGGAGAAGAGCCAGTCAGGATGCAGTGTAGACCCCCTCACAGAGGGGCCTAGGGGAGGAGATAAGTCAGTCAGGGTGCGATATAGCACCGATGAAGAGCACAGCTTTCCTCCTAAATACTCCCCCCCCCCCACCATGATCCGAATTCTACCTTGCAAGTCTGGATAGAGCAGAGGTTGTACACTGGTGCATATAGGAGCTGGAGGCACAGGGAATCCAGGGCAGATGATATCTTCAGGACCAGGGGTGTGAGTGGCGATACTGGAAGAGTAGAGGGTGAGTGGGTTGGAAAGGGAGAACCGATTACAAGGATCTACATGCGACTTCCTCCCTGGGGGACAGACAACAGAAAAGGGGGTGAAGGGAGACGCCGGAGAGGGCAAGATATGATAAAACAATAATTTATAAATTATAAAGTTTTCATGAGGGAGGGGAAGTGGAGAGGGAAGGGGGGAAAGTGACAAGCTGATGCCAGGGGCTTAAGTGAAGAGCAAATGTTTTGAGAATGATGAGGGCAATGAATGTACAAATGTTCTTTACACAATTGATGTATGTTTGGATTGTCATAAGAGTTGTATGAGCCCCCAATAAAATGATTTTTTTTAAATAGTTAAAAAGCAAGCAAAAAAAAAAAAAAAAACCCTTTGCGGGCAGTTTTACTCTGTCGCCAGCAATCAGAATGTCCTCAATGACTGTGAGTTTGGAAGAGGGATGGGGTGGGGTGGTGGTGGTGGTGGTGGTGGTGGTGGTGGTGGTGGTGGGTGGTGTGTGTGTGTGTGTGTGTGTGTGTGTGTGTGTGTGTGTGTGAGTGACAATAGCCGCACAGGTGCTAGTTACTTCGAAATCAGAGTATGCAGTTGGGATTACCAGCCTGCCTCTTTTTCCTCCAGAGGCTCTGGTTAGAATTCACTGTCTAGATCAGTGGTTCTCAACTTCCTAATGCCTCAACCCTTCCATACAGCTCATGTTGTGGTGACCCCCCCCCAACCATAAAATTATTTTCGTTGCTACTTCATCTCTGTCATTTTGCTTCTGTGAAGAATCGGGCAGCCCCTGTGAAAGGGTCG
This sequence comes from Tenrec ecaudatus, assembly GCF_050624435.1. Classification (NCBI taxonomy): domain Eukaryota; kingdom Metazoa; phylum Chordata; class Mammalia; order Afrosoricida; family Tenrecidae; genus Tenrec; species Tenrec ecaudatus. The sequence continues at coordinate 46,762,936 of NC_134539.1, read as the reverse complement.
TTTGACCCCCAAAAGGGTCGCAACCCACAGGTTGAGAACCGCTGTGCTAGGCCTGTGGTGAGTTGGGCAGTGCCCAGTTTCAGTTGCACTGGGAAATGACAGTGTCCCCACAGTGAATGAGCTGGCACCTCCAGGGGGGTCCTAATGGAACTGTATGCAGGGGATGAATTCATAGAAAAAATACTCACTGCCATCGAGTGAGCCCATCAGAGACACAGTGACCAAAGGAGACCATCCCAAATACAGGCTAGCAACGGGCTGCCTACCTTTTGAGGGCTCCTGGAAGGGAGTGTCGCTCTGGGGTGACACCCAGCTGCAGTCTCACAGTCTGGGGGTGGGGCCAGGCCATATTTTTAAAAAGCTACCCAGGTAATTCTGAAGTGTACCTCCCACAAAGAACCACACGTGTAATGATTCTGTCATAAGTAGGCCACCTCAGAGTCTTTGGCAAGGACTGAACAGTAAATCTGACACTTAAATTAGAGCGGCGGAAGCATCACTGAATGCACTTGTTGTCTTCGGCTAACTTTCGTATTGCTCAGAAAGGCAGCCCAGTTTTGAATGTCGTTTTCTTTCAAAAGGGCAGGATGGGGGTGGTGGGTGGGTGGAATTTTATAAAAGGACTGAACACATTTCCTTCCAATGCCGATGTCTTTATTAGTAATTGATACTTCTGCCCTGCCTATGAAGGAGCCCTGGTGGCACCATGGCTAAGTGTTGGGCTGCTCACCATAAGGTCGATGGTTCGAACCCAGCACCTACTCCAAAGCAGAGAGATGAGGCAATCTGCATCCGTCAAGGTACAGCTTTGAAAATCCTACCCGGTGATCCCGCTCTGTCCCGAAGGGCCTTGGAGTCATGCTGGACTCCTTGACTTGGTTTGGATCCTTATGTACAAAAGAATGGAGGCTTACCTGCAGCTCTGTACATATAAGCGAGGACTATAAAGGTAAGAGGCCAGGGACAGAAAGTACATTGATGTGAAAGCACCGTCTTCCTCCCGGTCTACACAGCCTTCACCATCTCCGGGTTTCCTCCTTTTACACCTTGGCCTCTGCGGTTCCCTGGGACATGGGTCTTGGGGCTCCATCCAATCTGCCTTCCGTGCCCTCGTCTTTCCCAGAGCTGCCAGGCTCCACGTGCCCCAACCTGTGACAACCCCTTATGTGTCAGCGTAGAACTGTGCTCTGCCGGCCTGGAAGGACTGAGTTTTGCAAGTAGCTCACCACATCGTTCTTTCAACCCTCCATTCGTTCAGCAGCCAAGAATATTAGTCATTTGCAGGTTTTTTTTGTTTGTTTTTCTTTCTCCTCTGGGCTTGGCCCCTAACCTGACACCTGATCTCCATTCCACTCACCTGTGGTTTGCTACTCGGTGTGGACTGCCTACAACACGTGGGATCAGTGAGGACCAGAGACCCCTGAGCTCATCCCAGGTCTGTGAATCAGAGTCTGCATTTTACTGGCATGCCCACGTGAATCCGGCTGCAGTGGAGAAGCACTGTCTACCCCGTTCTCCATGAGAGCCCTCACTCGACCCTCCTCTCTTGCCTTCTCTCTTGTGTCTGCCAGCTGGACTGTTCTTTTTCCACACTGTGAATCTTCATTTTGTATCTCCTTCTTCCTCTCATCGCCGGTCCCTTCAGATAGATGATGCCCAGACCTGGGTGCTCCAGCTGTGGGATCTCCATGCTCTGTGGGAAAAGCAGATGGCAATCACATCACCAACTGTAGTTATGATGCCCTTAGAGAGCCGTCTGTACAAATAAATGACTAGTTAGGAAGGCCAGGGAGGAGCCCCTGGGTAGCACTAATGACCTCGTGCTGAACCACGAGCCCAAAGGGTGAGGTTCAAACAGAAGACGGACTGGCACTCTGCTCCGGATCTGTCCCGGCCTTGCAAACCCTCTGCAGCAGCTCTGCACCGCGCCCCTGGGCGCCAGAAACAGCCTAGCCTCCAGGGCCATCAGTGACTTTGTTGGGGCTTGCTAGCATTCCAAAGGGAAGCCTGGAGGGTGTCCTTGAGGGAGCTGTGTTGGGGCTGAGGGTGACTAGGAGTTAGCCAGGGGAGAGGCACTGGGAGAGCTTGCCAGACGGAAGGGAAGGCCCAGCTCTTCTTGGGAACCCCCATCCCCAGTGTCAGCTCTCCCACCCAGCCCTCCAGGCTCCGGCTCCTCCCTGCCCTGACCGAGGGGCTGCTCTAGCACCTGAGCTCCTTCCACTTGCCCACAGTTGGGTGCTCACCACCGAACCAAATCAGTGCCCTTTGAGTCCGTGCGGACTTAGAACAATCCTGTAGCACTGACGAGTTTCCAAGACTGGTTTTTCGACTCTAGTAGAAAGCCCGTCTTTCTCTGCCGAGTGGCTGGTGGCTTCGAACTGCTGTCCTTGCATTTAGCAATCCAACACATAACCACTATGCCACCAGGGCTCTGGTATTCACGACTCAACCTTGTCGATCATTCCGTCCATTTTCCCACAATTGAATTCACTAGGAAAACCGATTTCTTTATACTCTTCTGTGGGGAACAGACCAGGGGCAGATTTTAAACTACCCTCTAATTCCCTTTTTGAAATGTAATCTTCATTTTTTTTTCAAGTAAGCTTGATATTGAAATAGAACATACAGACCAAAAAGTGCACAACGCATCCGTGTAGCCCTTGGTGAATCTCCCCAGTGAATTCACCTGGGGCTATTGCAGCCCAATGAAGAAATAGGATATTAGGTGAACTTCAAGAAGTTCATGGGAAAATTCCATTAGCATTGAACTACGGAAGTCCCCGGGTCCTCTAGGGCCTAGTCACTGCACCCACAGGTAACCACTGTCCTTTCGTTCGAGTTGGCTAGCTTTGCCTGGGGTTTGAACTCGGCATAAATGAGTGGATTTGTGCCGTAGATAATGTCTTGCATCGGGCTCCTTCTGCTCAACATTACGTTAGAGTAGAATCCATTCATGCTATTGCCTGTCTCTGTAGTTCATTTATGTCCTCTACTGTGTAACTAAACCACTCTGTGACATGCTGCAGGGTATTTGCTCTGTTGAGAGACATTTGAGTCTTTGCCAATTTGGTACGATCTTGAATTTTCTTTTGTATGTCTTCTAGTGAAAAACTGTACATTTTTCTCTTTTGAGTATTCCTAGGAGCAGAATAGTTATGTCACAGACACCCACACATTCAGGTATTCAGGTGAGTGTGTGTGGCTTTAGTCACACTACGCAAGTTTTCCAAAGTAGTTGTACTCATTTCCATTCTCACCCGCAGTACCGGAGCCTGCGTTTGCCTCATAGCCGGGTCAGCCCTGGGTTTCTCAGTCTGCCACTCCTGCTGGGGTGTTCATTTGCCTTGCTTAGCCAACCAATGTGGCTGAGTGTCTTTGAGCTGTTGCCCCTTTTCTGCCAGGGTGTTTGTTTTTTCAGTTGTTTGTAGGAGTTCTTTAGATGAGGGGAGCTTCAAGAAGTTCATGGGAACATGTAATGAAATATTTTCCCCCCAGTGGCATCCACTTTATGAAAGATACTTTTCACAATCATGGTATTCCGACAGGACATGGGCAGATGATCGCTAACAGTGTACAACAACTTTCGAGCTCCCTTCCGCAGGGGACTACCAAATCAGAAAGCCACTGTAAAACCCACTGAAGTCTTCAGCGGACTCTCTGAACGGGGAAGGTCGAGAGTGAGAGTTGACGTTTCCCATTTAGCATGTTATTTTAACAACTTTTCACAAGCCGACCCTGACTTGGAGAAAATGAACACGGTAGAATTACCCATCTGAAGATCCACCATCTCCACATAGGGACCGCTGCTCTCTCAAGGGATGCTGTGAGGATGGTGTCCCTGGAAAGTCCAGGTCGCCCTGTAGACTCACAACCAGTGATCGGAGGTCAGCTCCCAACAGGCCTCTGGGTTTGGGGGAGTCAGGTATATGCTGAAGGCAGAGGGAGAAAAGGGTATGAGGCTGGAAAAACAACTCGTACCTTTTCCCTCTCACAGGGTGTTTGTGCCAAGGGGACTAATGTGTGTCAGCATCAGGAATCCCACCTCCTGGGAACCCAGAGGGGTCTCCCCAACTGTCAGGGCAAGGAGTTGCCTTCCACATCAATACAGCTTCGGAGAGAGCCTATCAGTGGGATTTGCCTCTTCACCACAATACAGCAATAAAGCGTTTCACATGCTAACTACATAGCTCAAAAAAGTAAATCAAAATTCCGCAGTTTTATGATACTTGATAACACATTGCATTTCAAACTGTATGGTCACCAGAAGTACGGTTAATAAAAATGTGCATGCTTCCCTTGGCATCTCCAGCACCTTCAGCTTTCTGTGCCTGGTCTGTGTTGGCATCTCCATTTCTGAAGGGCTGTTCCCATCCTTGCCAGCATCCCCTTGCCTGTTTCCCTTCGGGCACCTTCTCTCCCTTCTTGGCAGGAGCCTTTCCCGGCTTCAGCTCTGATTTTGGAGGAGAGGGCTTAGCAGATAACCTTGCTGATCTCTTCTGAGGTTCTTTCACCTTGACCTCATCGCCCTTCGCCTTCAGCCCTCAGTCTTTGGGCGTGGTAGTGCAGGCACTGGACACGGGGATTTGGTGGCGCACAGACTTTAGTCGATCCAGGGGTCATTCTGGCCTCTTCTTCACACTGCTTTAAAATAGTAAGATTGTTTTTTCTTTTTTTTTTTTTTTAACAATTTATTAGGGGCTCACACAACTCTTATCACAGTCCATACATATACATACATCAATTGTATAAAGCACATCTGTACATTCTTTGCCCTAATCATTTTCTTTTCTTTCTTTCTTTTCCCTTTTCTTTTTTTACATTTTATTAGGGACTCATACAACTCTTATCACAATCCATACATATACATACATCAATTGTATAAAGCACATCCATACATTCCCCGCCCCAATCATTCTCAAAGCATTTGCTCTCCACTTAAGCCCTTTGCATCAGGTCCTCTTTTTTTCCCCCCTCCCTCCCCGCTCCCCCCTCCCTCATGTGCCCTTTGTAATTTATACATCATTATTTTGTCATATCTTGCTCTATCCGGAGTCTCCCTCCCCCCCCCTCTTCTCTGTCGTCCCTCTCCCAGGGAGGAGATCACAAGTGGATCCCTGTAATCAGTTCCCCCTTTCCAACCCACTCACCCTACGCTCTCCCAGCATCGCCCCTCACACCCTTGGTCCCGAAGGTATCGTCCACCCTGGATTCCCTGTGTCTCCAGCCCTCATATGTACCAGTGTACAACCTCTGCCCTATCCAGCCCTGCAAGGTAGAATTCAGATCATGGTAGTTGGGGGGAGGAAGCATCCAGGATCTGGGGGAAAGCTGTGCTCTTCGTCGGTACTACCTTGCACCCTGACTGACTCATCTCCTCTCCTGAGCCCCTCTATGAGGGGATTTCCAGTGGCCGACACTTGGGCCTTGGGTCTCCACTCTGCACCTCCCCCTTCATTCAATGTGGTATATATATAAATATATATATACATATATATATATATACACATACACATTCTTTTTTTTTTTTTTTTTTGCATGATGCCTTATACCTGGTCCCTTTGACACCTCGTGATCGCACTGGCTGGTGAAGATTGTTTTTTCATGAACATTTTGAAGCCCTATCATATACTCTTTGTGGAATGGGCATGGCAAACATGGTCCTCCTCTATGGATGCTATTTGTTGCTTTTCTTATGGTTTCTCTTATGGGTCAGAAAGGAGCCCTGGTGGCATCATGGTGATGCGCTAGGCTGCTAACTACAAGGTCAGCGGTTCGAACCACCAACCGCTGCAAGGAAGAAAGCCGAGACTCTCTAATCCCATGAAGAGTTACAATCTCAGAAACCCACAGGGGCAGTTGTACCCTGTCCTGTAAGCTGCTGAGGACTTGATGGTTTTAATGTCTTTTCATCACCAGAAGGTCTTAGCTTTTCCTTCCACGCAATTTTCTAGGACCTCTTTTCATGCGGGTATCGCGTTTAGGTCTGTAAAGCCTTAAAGACAAAAACCAGTTACTGTTGAGCCAATTCCACCTCACAGCAATGGGACGGACAGACTTTGCAGTCATCTGAAGGGATCGGAGGCCCAGGACACCCTCTGGGGGCAGTTCTCCTCTGTCAGATGGCGTTGCTGGCTATCAGACATGACGACAGGTGCTAGCGTGGTGGCATGGCATTTATTGCGTCAGATGACTGTCACTGGAGCTGGTGGCCACATCTGTGTCTCCTGAAACTGCTGGGGGCTCGAAACACCTGCCTTTCAGCTAGTGGCCACACCCTTTGGACCACTGTGTGCTTAGGGACAGAATAAAGAAATCTGTAAAATACAAAACAGAAGTAAGAGCCTAGACTAGAAGAGGAGCTTTAAAAAGCTAGTGGGAGAAAGGAATGGAATTCAAAAACAGTGGAATTTTTCCATTCGGTCTTTGAAAATTCCGCTCAATAAATTAGAAGAGATTTTGACCCGCATCTATGTAATTCTCTGTTATATTTCAGCAGTACCTTTTGTCTAGCGATTGTTACAGGTTCTAGGCAAAAGATGAGGCTTTCTGCTCCTGTAGAGATTTCCCACCACCTGCGGTCACTGTGGGGCAAAACTGACTCCATGACAGCAGATTCTTTGGGTGGGTGGTTGCCTTACGAGTCAAAGTCCAAATGGAAACACGGTCTGTGACTGTTAGCTGTGATGTTCCCCAGACAGGCTTGGGCAGATCAAATCAGACATGTGGGAAGGGTGTTCGTTGGCTGTGCGGTCCATTCACGTGTTCATGGTAATTTGCACCGAAAAGGACTAACATGTATATCTATCTTCCATTGCAGGTTATTCACCGATCGTTATGACCTCCCGGTTACGTGCGTTGGGTGGAAGAATTAATAACATACGCGCCTCTGAACTTCCCAAAGAAAAGGCTCGAGCCGAAGTCGTCTGCAGCATCTGCTTTTTAGATGGCTTGGTACAGACCTTTAAAGTTAACGTAAGTGTCTCCGTGTTCAGTTCGTTTTAACCCAATGAATACTCCGAAGAAAGAGCTTTGGGTTGTTTTCTGGTTTTGTGTTTTAAAAGTCCTTACATGGCTTACAAAATGAGGAAAAGAGTATTTCAAAACAAGCTAGGTCATCTCAGTTACCTCTTAGAGCTTGGATGTTGAGATTAGACTGGAAATGACTAAAACGTGGCTCATTTTCTGGACGCACCTGGAGTGTCTCTCTCTCTCCCCCCTCTTCTCTTTGAGTGACCTGGATAATCCTCAGACGCTCACCTCCTCCTGTGAAGTCCAAGTTGACTTCCAGAAGCAGAGCTTTGGCTCTAGTAATGGCCTTCTGCATATGTCCATGTCACAGTGGCATGATACTTAGGTGACAGGCCTCTCAGTAGATAGTGAGCTCTTTGAGCGCAATAGTGGTATCCTGTCCCCTGGTGGCCCAAGGAAGGACTGATTCACACCAGGTACTCATCAGTCCTGGGTGAGTCTGGTCTGGAGGGTCCTGGAGTCAACTTCCCAGATGACAGAGAGCCAGCAGTGCTGCACTGTTTCCCACCTCAAGCCCAGGCCTAGAGAGCAGGCCTCCAGGCTCCCAGGCAGCAGTCAGATTCTCCAGCGGTAACAGTGGTTTGTCAGGATGGGAGCTAAAAGAAAGCAGGTCTGGAACGATTTTAAAGTTGGAGCTGGTGGGGTTTGCTGATCAAGAGGATTCGGATTGCGAAAGAGAATCCTCAAGGGGCCTGCAAGATTTGTGACCACACAACTGGGGTTACCGTCTCTATGGGGTGCGAAGGGGTGCAGGAGGAATAGGTTTGGGGCAGAGGCAGCCAGTCCTTGGGGGCATGTGATGTGTGAGCTGCTTCTTCCCCTGGTAGCCCTGGCTGGTGCAAACATTCATGAGCTCGGGTACTAACCACAGGGCTGACGGGTGGGGGCCACCCACAGGCCACTGGACAGAGAAACCTGGCAACCTTCTTGCCAAAAAGTAGCCATGAGAACCCCGCTAGAGCCCAGGTCCCCTCAGATACATGCGAGTTGGCATGAACTTGACCGTAACCAGTTTCTGGATGTATCCATCTTGGCGGCAATGCAGAAACGATACCCAAGTCAGAAATTCCAGGCCTGAATGGAAGCTGGAGATACAAGTGTGGATGGTACCAGGCTGGAGAGGCTGTTTCAATCCCTGAAACTGGGCCAGATCACCTGGTTTGTTAGTGTGGGTATACCAGAGAAACAAAGTCAGACACTCATGTGTGTGTGTATAAGAAAGAGTTTTAGGGAGACGTCGGACAGGGCAAGATATGTCAAAGTAATAATTTATAAATTATCAAGGGTTCATGAGGGAAGGGGGAGCAGAGAGGGAGGGGAAAAATGAGGAGCTGATGCCAGGGGCTTAGGTGGAGAGCAAAAGTTTTGAGAATGATGAGGGCAGTGAATGTACAAATGTGCTTTACACAATTGATGTATGTATGGATTGTGATAAGAGTTGTATGAGCCACTAATAAAACAATTAAAAAGAAATAGTTTTATATACAAAAGCAACTGAATATTGAGAAAACATCCTAGCCCAGTCCTGATCAAGTCCATCAGACCAATATTAGCCCATATGTCCGACACCAATCTATAAATTCCTCTTCAGACTCATGCAGAACATGCAATGATGCCGAATGCTGAAAAATCACAGGCCAGTGGGTGGAAAGTCTTGTGGATCGAGTGGCGGTGGAAGCATCTCAGCATTGGCAGGGGTCTCCACATTGTTCCTCCAGTTCCAGGCCGCACCAGCGTAGCTCCATGTGGCTTGTCAGCAGGAAGACGAAGCAGAGAATATCTCCCGCCATAGGGAGGAAGACAGGAGTTCCCAGAATCCTCAGGAGAAGGCCATGCCCACACAGAGGCCTCATTGGCTGTGGCCTGATGGACAGGCTAGACTCCACCCCTTTGCAAGTTGACAGGAGATGATGTAACTGCCATACCTGGGAAATGCACATAGACAGGAGTTGTGGGGTTGCTTAGCTGTAGCTTATGGCTGGGGAGACAAGGAACAGAGCTTGGCCCCGACCAGCCCTGCGGAGCTTGCTGGCTGAGCAGTCATTCTTGGTGGCCCAGCCCAAGGAGCAGGCTGGCACTGGTGTTGGCACAGTGGCTTCTTGTGCACTGGAGGCAAGGCTGAGAAGCCAGCTCCGACTAGAAACGTGCCCTTTATTGTTTTGTGTTTCTTTAACAAAGTGTATTTTGTTGCCGCGGTTGAAAAATGCACACAGCACATCGCTGATGATGGTTTCACATCGTGCAGACGTCTCACCCGCTCTTGGTGGGTTGGCCTTCCACCCGCCCTGTGAACTCACTGCCCCGAGTTTCTCCTCTAAAGCGTCCAAGTTGCTCTTGTCGGCTTGAGCCCACAGAGGCGGTCCTGGAGCACAGTGCTTACGGCAGACTTGCTGTACGAGTTAAACCCAGCTGCCCTTTCTAGAAGACGTCAGGGGATATTTGGGGGCTTTAAGGATTATTTCCCAGGGGTCAGCCAGCCTCTCTGAGATTTGGATTCCATGAGAATATGTATTTCACTTGCTTTTGAGAACTGGCTCAGTCCGGCAGAGTCAATACCCAAGTGAACAAATGTGTGGGCACTTTGGAGAAGAGAGGTATAGCATAATGGTGTCAAGAAGACCTGGGTCAGACAGGCGGTCCGCCCATCAGCTGAGCGCAAGGCAGGGGGCTTGAAGGTGACTCTGGTTGTACATCTGCAAAACTGGGAAGGCAATCGTCCCCTTTAAATAAAAGATCAGAAGTCATCTGCAAAAAAAAAAAGGCACTTATTTTATGTCTGGCTCCTTGCAGAGAGTGGATGAATTATCATTTTTTATGAAGATGTAGTAAATGCTCTATAAAATGATAGACTCATAATGGGAGCTTGGCCATGGATATCCGATAGTGCGCATGATTAATGTAGTGCCTGTCGCTCAGTGAGGCTCCTGAAAACATTGGATCAGCACATGCTGTGTTATGTGTCTGTTTTACAGCAGTTAGTAAGAAAGGAGAAAGCCCTGGACACTTCCACACAGCCGTGTGTCGAGTGAATCAACCTACAGCAGAGTTGATCGTTGAGATGTCATCGAAATCATGTTATTTCAGCAAGGGAGCAGATCGCTCTTTGAGGCCTCAAGAGAACATCCATCATGGTCATTAGGGACGGGGACAGGGGCTGGGATCTGTGATCCTGGCCATTGCACCTGCATCACGGTTGCCTGCGCAGGAGATGTACTGGGCAGAAGCACCAGGTGCAAGACCCTCAGGTAGGAAGAAGAGGGTGTTCAGGAAGTGAGTTATTTCCCGTTTCCACACTTCACATGTTAGTGAGACTGCCCCAGAGAAGTCGCCATGCAGGAAGGGGGCTGAGAGTTATCCAACTGTCCTCATTCCCATCTCTGTGACCTACTTTCCAGGTACATGATCAGTTTGCAGACTCTCAGAGAAAACGCTGCCTGTGCAGCGTTCTAGACAGGATTTATTTCTGACTCACAGTGCCCTTCAGTTAAATGGCTAGGGTCAAAGGGTTCCTGAGAAGGCTGCTTGTGAAAGTAGATCTTGCAATTTCCCAAATTAGCCCTGGCCATTCCTACCCCTGTGCCTTTGCGTGTCCTGTCTGCTCACCGTGCCTTTCCTGTGCTGGCCCACCTGCAGGGGCAGAGCCAGGGTGCTTTCCTTCTCCAGAGGTGGAGTTGGCTGTGCTGCCATCCTGGCTGGTGATAGTTGCCAGGCTCTTGAGGGGGACAGGAGAGGGGGTGTATTATATCTCCAAGAAAGACAGGAGAGAGGGGAGGTATTACAGGTTGGTCCCTGGTGCTTCCTGCATAACTCCTTCACCTCTTGTCAGAAGCCTGCATCCCGGTCTGGAAGTGATGTGTGGTTGAAGCGGCTTCTCACTTCAGATGTGAGTGAGGCACATATCTGAACCCCACAGAGGTAACCCCACAGAGTGGGGCATACGCGGGGTGTTTGGTATTTTTAACCATCTGCAGATAGGCTGTTAACAGAGTTCTCCTGCCCCGAGCACTCTGCCGTGGCTCCTTGGGTGGAGGAGACAGCAGAACGTGGGCTGGGCTTAGCATTTTGCTGTGGATAATCCATGGGTAATCCTCTAAGAGCTTGCTGTGGGCATGATCCGAGTGTCCCCATGTGGACAGCAGCCCTGGGGAATCCAGCTAAGAGGGAGGAAGACATCGTGGGATCTTAAGCTAATGGCCCTTGATCCTCATGAGGCAGTTTGTCTGAGCCTTAGCTCCTGTGTATCGTGCGGCCTCTCCAGATTCATTCAAGATGTTCTGATTGTGGAAAAGGGGTGTGCAGAAAATCTCCCTGTGGGCAACGAATGCTTTACACAATTGATGTATGTGTGGATTGTGAAAGAGTTGTATGAGCCCCTAATAAAAGGATTTAAATAAATAAATAGAAATCAAACAAACATTTTGAGGTAAATTAAAAACACATTACATTTTCCAACATTATCTTTTTAAATAAATATTTAAAAGTTCAAGAGATTGTTAAAAAAAAATCTCCCTGTATATTTTCATTCCTTTTTGCCTACAGCAAAGATTTCTTTGCGACCAGTTCTTAATTCATTCTGGGAAATGTGTGACCCCTCTTTGTTCTTCCCTAGAAGCAGGAGAGCGGCCAGGTTCTTCTGGACATGGCGTACAGCCACCTGGGGGTAACAGAAAAGGAATATTTCGGCCTGCAGCATGGCGACGTGTCCCTGGACTCTGCTGTAAGTGCCATCCATTATGGACCCCAGGGCTCCCTGGAGGCTGGTCGGTTTTATACTTTCTTGTTTTCTTACTCCACAGAGATGGCTGGAATCAAGCAAACCCATCAGGAAACAATTAAAAGGTTGGTGTGTTCTTTGCATTCCCGTTTCCCTTCCGTTGTTACTGTAGCGGGGCCTGGTGTTCTCTTCTGAACACCAGCTTGTGTGGGAATGGGTACCTGTACCCCACATGGTCCAGGACTCCTGTGTGAGCAGCTTTGCCAGGCTCTGACTTTTCAGGTAGCTTAGCTGTCTCCAGCACGCCCCTCAAGGATCCTTCGTAGCTGAAAGGAAAGGGAGAGGTGAGGCAGCTAAGAATGAGGGCTCCCAAAGTTACACGGGAGCTGCAAAAAGTCTGTGGGGGAAATTCCATTACCTCTGAATTCAGTTTTTCCATGAGCTTTTTGAAGCACCCCACATCTTTACATTGAAGTGATGGAAGAAGTTGTGGTACAGCATTGGGGTGTTTTTAGCCATCTTTAGCCTGGCCAGAGTGGCAAATGCCCAACACACACCCAACCCCCTCTCCTAAGTACTCGCCAACAGCATAATTACATTCACTGGAAGCTAAGCCATAGTTATACAATGTTGCGAGTATTCTCCTTATTGAATCTGTGGTGTTTACTCTGTATTACAATGTTGCCACACATACTGCATTAGCACCTAGGGAACCTCGCTCCTAGAGGCAATACAGCGGTGTGGATTCCTGCAAGCCTTACGCTCACAACGTTTTCCTCCGCCCACCCACACATGATCTCCTGCTCTTTGTGTCTCTGTTTATAGAGACCTCACTTCGCAGGTTTTGTTGGTCCTTTGACATTGGTCAGCGGCATCGTGACTCGCATGGTGACTCATGCCTAAGGGAAGCTCACCTCGCACACTGGTATTTCCCCTGGAAGGCCCGTCACAACCTTCTGCCACTTAGCGCACGGGATAGCGCTGTGCCAATTCAAACAGAAAAATCACCAACAGGAAACCTGATGTGCAGAAGACCGTAGAGAGCCCACGTGTTTGTAGGCTGAGCCCGCACAGCAGAAGGCAGGGAGCGTCCCCAGTTCAGTGGGGAATGCGGAGGTCAAGCAACTCAGAAGTCTTTCTACATTGCATATGTCCACAGACGACCTCAAACATGCCAATAAGATTTCCATTCATTAGTAGTGACAAATAAATACTTGCTAATGGGGCACATTCTCAAAACAACCCGCACTGCTGCAGGCTTCTTCCCCAGTTTGGTTCACATTCAGGCCGCACCTCACCCACCATCCACCATCCACCATCCACCATGACCTGATCTTAGCCTGCTTCTCCTACCTGGCTTTCACGCTCCCCTTCTTCCTCTTGGGCCCCAGATGAGTCAGGTTCAGCTGCAGGGCCACACACACTCAGCCCTGCCCCGACGCCGGCTGTCTCTCAGCTTCCCCTCCTTTCTCTCCATCTGGAGGAGCTCTGGGAGCAGAGTGGGTAAGTACGTGAGGCTAAGCAGAAGGTCAGCTGTTGGAGCCCTCCAGCAGCTCCGGGGGAGAACGTGGTGGCAGTCTATTCTGCACAGATTTCCAGCCTCGGGAACCCGAGGGAGCGCGTCCACTCCATCCTGCAGGTTGCTGCACACCGGAATCTGCCTCCTTCCATGGCTTCTGTTATTGCCCCACGACTCTTCTGCCCCTGCACCCCAGCACACTCATCAGTGTCTGCTTGATGGCCCTGAGTACTCTCACTCATTTCATACTTGTTGCCTTTGACTCTTTCACGGTCCTTGCTGGTAAAGCCTTGGTGTCATTCTTCTCCCTGTCTGTCACCATGCCTGACACATGAGCGAGTGGTAGGTGGATTTTCACACGCAAATTTACATTTGCATAATACCACATTCTCTCACCGGCTCAGCCCCTAAGTGGAAAGAAACAGGATAGAAACAGGCAGCCCAGCCCTTGCTTTGATCCTGGGGGTGATGCTTTGGTCCTGGGAGTAACATCTGACTCTCCTGCCACTGTCCTTACTTGCCTCAGGACCTCAGAGTTCTTGCCTCCTATCCGAAGGTGTGTCATTCACAGTCAGAAATAGTCCCAGGAGTGTTTGAGCTGTGTGGAGATCCATACCTGCATGTACTCGAATGACAGAGGATGAATGAATGCAGGCAGGCAAGACAGGCACCATCATTCCTTCATTTAACTCACTCATTCAACACATGCACAGACTTTGGAAAGGTCCAGGCCTCAGCGTGGGAATCCAGGAGCTCACAGGCAAGGGAGGAGACACAGACAAGGAGAGAGGCAGTTCTCTGATAGGACTAGGCATGTGACGGAATGTTCTGGGTCAGCGGTTCTCAATCTGGGCGTCACATCCCCTTTGGGGATTGAACGACCCTTTCACAGGGGTCGCCCGATTCATAACAGTGGCAAAATGACAGTGATGGAGTAGCAACGAAAATACTGGTATGGTTGGGGGGTCAGCACAACATGAGGAACTGTATGAAAGGGCCGCGGCATTCGAAAGGTTGAGAACCCCTGCTCTGGGTGCACAGAGAAGAGCGCCTCCTTGGAAAAGGCCAGGCCCTGGACCCAGAGATGAGGCCTCCCCGGGGGAGGCCACTGGAAGATGGAGGCCAGTCCAAGGTGGAGGAGGGGGAGCTGTCCCCGGGTGTGCAGGTGGTCTTCCTACTCACCCGGTGGTAGTGCCCCCTCCAGCCTCCAGCCTCGTGCCTGGAGGCCCGTTCCTAGGTGCATCAGTGCCTGAAGTGGCTCTCCGAGCACAGGCCGAGAGGAAGGCTCTCAAGAGATGAGGGTGATGCCCAGGTGAACAGGGCAGAGGAGGAGTGACATCACAAGCCAGGCCCGTGGAGGGGCGTCTGGCGATGAAGGACAGCTTTCGAGAGCACCAGCCATACACACCGACTGCCTGTGAGCGTCGGCTTAGTGGGCCAGGGCCTGAGAGTAACATGAAGAGCCTGGCATGTTAGCAACACAATCCGATGTTCCCCTGTTGCCATGTCGAGCGAGAGAAACAGCCTAATTTTATCTCCACCAGCGAAGCGGCTCCTGGTATTGATGCCGTAGTATGACTATGTCAACCTTGTGTTACTCCCTAGTTTATTAATCATTGGAGGGGCTTGCATGAATCACTTGCTAGTATAAAAAAATAAAGGAGTCTTCAGGATGTCTTAGCAGAATCAGAAGCCTTGGGGTCATGTACTTCAGATGTGGTCATTAGCCACGTGGCCTATAGAAGGCAAGTCACTTGCATCTCTAACCAAGCCCTGTGTTTGCTCATGGGTCAGGCCATGTGATCAGTGACTGCTTAGCCTACTCACAGAGTCACGGTGGTGTTCAAATTCAAGAATGTACACAAAGCTATTTGGAAAGTATAAATCAGTATATAATAAACACAAGCTATTCTTTTTTGGTCGACTTTGTGCAATATGCTCACTTAAAGGGTTTTTTTCTATCTCAGTTTCTGATGCAGATCACGATGTGCACTGTGTGAACGCCAGCCCCAAGCTGGACACGTGATCGTTGATGTTGCATGAACATGTTACTTTCTGTAGACTTGGCGATGCCCAGAACGGTCATCGCACGCATGCGCGCCTGCTCTGAAAGGAGCCTGTTGGTGATGGGGTGGGGGAGCTCTGTGGGAGAGTGGCAACTTACATACCTTTATTTTTTTTAAGGGAAATTTTCATTTGTTTTTGAAAAATGTTGTAGGTGGTTTCCCCTGTACCCTGCATTTCCGAGTAAGATTTTTTATACCTGATCCCAACACACTGCAGCAAGAACAAACCAGGTAATAACATTCATTGTTTTCTTTTAAACCTTTCTGTTTGATATATACAAACGAGTAGCCACTGAATGCCCTCTTCATTGGCTAGCTGGGGCCGAATACATTTGGGTGCAATTGCCCACTAGTTAGGACCCAAGTCAAAGTTGTGGTCGCACTGACATTTTGAAGGGCCAATTCCTTTGCACCATCAGGCCTACTTCCCGCCTCCTGGTTTGGTACAGTTCCCAGCACACCTGCTACCCTCCCCAGCCCCGCCCGCTTCCACCCATCTCCCTGCAATTACTGCAAAAGGTGCTTTTGCCCAGTGCAGCCATTTCTTAGGACTGCAAACAGGTTGGAAGGCGAGTCATGTAAGACAGGCACCCACGGGTCACCAGAGACAGTCGCTGGGCTCAAGTTGAGGTTGTTTGGGAAAACACAAGTCCCCGCTAACCGTGTCCCCACCACACGCCCACCTTGTTAGAGCTAGGGAGGAAAGTAGGCTCTCTTGGCCCAGCTCCTCTCCCAGGTGACTCAGCAGGTGGCAGGAAACCAGGTGAACCAGATAAGGGCAGAAGGCTTTGATAAGAGCTGTTATCCCGAGGGCCAGGAGTCCGCCCGGCCGGTGTGGTACTGGCACGTGGGTTTGGGAGGTGGGGAACAGATGGGTTGGAGTGGACGGACCGGGGAGGACCCAACGCCATTGCTGTTTAAGTACAGACGGTGCCAACTCAGCGGCAACTCCTTTCTCTCCCCACCCACAGCAGGAAGCCCTCTTATGTGCATGCCTTTCGTTTTCTTAGAGGAAAACCATCTCACAGCAAAATCTGGAGAAGGGAAAAAAGCCAGGCTGGTGAGGGCGGTTGGCCCCTCTGCTGTGCTTCCTTCCGCCATAAGCCTGGCTCCGAGCAAGCCCTCACTTCGTCCTTCCTCCTCCGTTTCTTAGAACACGCTCCGCACACAATCACAGCATCATGTGTTCAGGAGCCAAATATGAATCCCTGACTCTGTTTTGGCCTCGGCGTACACCTCTCCCCTCTAAAATAGCGGACACTGGAGACGCGCTGTGTTTACTATCAAGTGACATGTTAAGCCAGCAGAAGGAATGTCTCTGATGACTCAGTGGGCAGCCACATGGAAATGCACGCGGTGCCTTTGTTTTCTCCAGCGGCAGCTTGTGTACATCCCATGGGACATGGGGGTGGCATAGGAATGTCCAGCTCCGTAGGTCAGTTGAGAGACACAAAGCTGGTGGCTTACTTTTTAAAGAAGACATGTTTTGTACACCCCTGGAAGGGTTTTCCCCCAGGGCATTACTAAAGATTGAGTTCTCTTTAAAAGATCCTTAAGCAATGGCCTGGTGGGATATCTCTATCGGGGGGCTGGTATGTGTGTGTGTGTACGAGTACGTGTGTGTACTAAACCCAAACCCATGGCTGTCAAGTTGGTTCCAACACATAGGGCCTAAAGGGCAGAGTAGAACCGTCCCATAGGGTTTCCAAGGCTATAAATCTTCACTGCGACAGACTGCCACATCATTCCTCCTGGTGGGTTCAAACCACTTACCTCTTCACCACTGTGCCGCCAGGGAAAGTCAGCAGTTGGGCCAGCCAGCGGTTGCACCTCTGTCCTATGGGATCACTATAGAATTGCTGAGTTGAAATAGACTTGACAACCATGGGTTAGATTTTGGTTACATACATCTCTGTATACATGTGCACACACCTACACATTGCTCTTTCACAGAAATGCGTGGTATTATCTGTATCCCAGGCCCAGAGAATTTTATTAAGCCCCAGCTGTCTGGCCCAGCCCACGGTGAGTTCCTTTCTCATGGAATTGAGCTCTGAGGAGTCAAAGAGGAAGTAGAAAGGAAGTCATTGCCATGGCTGCTTTTTGGCTGCTTTTTTAGGATCTAGGCAGGGAGACACAGAGCTTTTTTTCCCTGGAATTGAGATCATGGATGGGGGGCGGGGGGGGCTCACTCTAAGGTGATTGTTACATTTCCAAAGGAAGGCTTGCCAACGGGTGGTTGAATGCATGTCTCAGTGTCAATATCCAAGCCAGCCCCCCAGTGGCTGCTGTTGGGAAGTCTGTCCAGACTCTGCTGAGTCGGCGCTTCGCGTACCTGGCAACCTCAGGTTGAAACCTTAGAGATGGCCAGGATGTCTCCTAAGTTTGGGTGACACCCACTCCTCTGGTTTCTCTTTTATGACCTTGTGGGGTTGCCACAGAAACTAGTGGCTAGACTGGCAAGGTAGGTGGCATTTGGTAGAAGGTGATGTCCAGGTTCACTTGCTCAGGTCTATCTCTGGGAAGATACAGGCTCGACAGTTTTCTGTCAGATGAACTGTAACTCCCACATTCATTCTGGCTGAGGGCGAGCTGGGGGCACATAAAAACAAGCCGAGGGAGAGTGAATAGATTCTGAGTAGGTGCGACTCAGCCAGCAGGAGGGGCTTCAGGAAGTTGGTGGGATCATGGAAGGAAAGATCATGGAGCTTCCCCTTGGGCTCTGTGAGGCCCCTTTGTGTGTGTCACATGGTGTCTCAATACTGAGTGGGTCCCTCGAGGGGGTTCCCCCTCCTAGCGACCCTGCAGGTCAGGGTACGACTGGTATTGTGGGTGTCCAGAATGAGTCTTTACAGGAGTTGAAAACGTCATCAGCCCCTCCCACATTGGGAGTAGCCGAAGATAATTCTAACCAAAGTCGTGCTCTCAGGGATGCTAAATCAGTCCTAAGCGTTTCAGTCGCAGAGGAGCCTGAGAAATCTGTGACTTAAGACTTTTGCTGAGCACCAGTGTCCAGCTGTTCCCATGTCACCTGCCTGAGCTTGACCAGCCACAGGGGCACCTACCCAGTCAGAGGGATGGGCGGGAGGGGGGGATGGGGGGTTCTGAGATGAAAGAGGTGATATGTTAGAAACTGCCCAGACGTGGGCACACAGGAAGAGGAGCTACCATGAGAAGCAGTCCTATTTCCAAGGCCAGCACCTTGGCCTTTACATGTGTAAATAAGAGGGATAATGAGACTGGCTTGCCCAAATTGCCAACCTGGCCGCTTCCTTGCCCCTGCAGCCCTTCTGCCATGTCTGTCTGATGTGTCAGCAGCCAGACAGGGAAGTATTTGCCCTATGGGAATGTGGGCTTTTAAAAAGAGTGGGTGCTCATGGCCAAGTGTCACATGTGTGCCGCCGCCCTAAATATAACCGTCTCCGGGGGGGCCCTGGCCAGTACTGCCGTGCTGTGAGCCTGCGGGTCCTCGCTGCCCACACACCAGGGGACTGTGCCGATCCGCCCCCCATAACTCAAGTCCCAGCATTGAAGCTGCATCTGCTGGCACCCAGAGAGGACCTGGCCACATTCCTGGCTCAATGAGCCTGTTTCGTTGTGTTTAACACACATGGTTCCTGGGACGGCTGCGGGTGGGTGAAGCCCAGCTGCATGTTGCACCCGAGCCAAGGAGATGTCTTGGCAGACCCTCCTCCTCAGCAGCTTCACACAGAGGGCCCGTGGGTGTGTGAATGCTGGCATTTTGTTCCCAACAGCGCCTGGGCAGTGGAGGTGGGCTGTCTGTGGAGAAGGCATGTGGGGCCGGCTGCTCACAGTTCCCAAGTTCGATGAGGATGGCCCAGGCTGAGGGGGGGCAGCTTCCCTGCCAAAGCAGCAGCCCATCCACCGTGGGTTGCTCCCTTCACCCCCTCTCCCCCACTCCCGACACACATACACACACACCTGCCCAGCACCTATGCACATAGATTTCAGCAGTCCCACAGAGCACGTGCTAGGCTGAGGCTGGCTAGAAGTGATTCCTGCCCTTCAATGGAGGTAGGCATCGCTACCCAGAGGGGACTCTAGTTCCAAAGAGAGCCTGAGGCCTCACACAGGCATGCGCTTCTTGGCGTGTGTATTTCCCAGGTGCAGGGCCTAGCTCCTCTTAGCAAACTGTGTCTAGTTGTCTCCGTTTGAATGCAAAATAATGGAAACCATTTTTTTGTAGGCATTTGTATTTCTTGCAACTGAAGATGGACATTTGTGACGGAAGGTAATGAGAAATTTGAACTTTTCTTTTCCTGTTGGTTGCCAGATGGGCAAAATTTCCGGTTTAGTCAAGTGAACATGCATTTCCGGTGGCGATGTTAAATGTGCCCGGAATGGGTGCTGGATGCGCAGCGTGAGGCTGCGGGCAGCTGCTTTTCCCTCGGACTGGGTTTGGAGAGGCTCGGGGCTGATGAAGTTCATTTCTAGTTATTTCGGTTTCAAGGCAGAAGGTGTCTTCATCTTTCTGTAAAGACCCGAGAAGCTTAAAGGGAAGGAGGGAGGGGCCCAGAATATGAAACGGACTTCATTTGCAGGAAGGCAGTTCAGGTCATGTTTAGATTCACTCAGACCCTGGGGATGATTTCTTTTCTCTCCGGGAAGCTTTTTGCTGGAAGATACAAGCATCTGCTCATGATTCAGCACTTCTGTAGATCAGGACCATCTCAATGGTGGAACGAATGCCAGGGGAGCCCAGAGAGCACTAGGGAATTCCAAGCCAGGGGGCCTTGGTTTTGCTTGACCTGTGGGAAAAAAAGTCAGCTAGTCACCTGGTGGGATTTGGCCACGACATACTGCCACTGCACGGACCCCCCTCTGCTCCTGCCACATCAGTTCTTCAGAGGACCACACCTCCAAAGTTAGCATCAGAGGGCAGAAGCGGGTCCTGGAGGTGCGGTGGTCCTTGCCTAAGCTCCGTGGACAGCCGAGCTAGCGACAGAGGCATGACAGCGAGCGTGGCGGTGTGAGGAACAGGAGACGTCCCGAAGAGAAGGTCATCAGAACCTGATTGTTTAGCAGCTCCGAAGGGAGGCATTTTGTTGTTGTTACTTGGCTGATCCTGCATTAGGGAGATATTATTTCCTCCTACGGTGTAATGTGCTAGCCTCTGCACCGCTGCCAGGCCACTCCCGGTGATGGGGAGCTTTCTGTTCAGAAGCAGCCTTGCTACATTTTTGGATCCCTCTAGGGTGACGTGACTGGCCCTCGCTTTGGTCCAGGCCACTCACTGAAGCAGTTGAAACATTCATTTGCTTTCCCCACAAGTATTCTTCAGGCATCTGTTATGTGACAGGTACTGAGCGAGCCGAAGAAGGCCTGACTCCTGCCCTCTGGGAGCTTTCTCTCTAGCCCCCCAAATATTAGAAATGGCTTCCTTTCATGCTTATCTTCCCCAGGGGAAATATCCACGGTTCTTTCTGTGTGAATCAATAGAAACCTACTGAGGCCATGCCCTAGCTTAGATCCCTGGCCTCTCCTGTTAAGTCTGTGGGTGGTTTGGTACTTTTTCAGGACGGCCACCTTCTAACGACAGTCTCCACACCGTTCATCGGAAGTGTTTCTTCCTCCCTCTTCCTCATAGGATCGCTCCTCCCGGCTGGTCTCACCTCTCCTGGGCTCTCTCCCTAGTTCCCCTGCTCGCCTCGAGAAGACACACTGGCTTGAGTTTCACTAGTGTCCATGTGGTAGGAGAACAAATGGCCGCTCCTCTTCAAGTCTCTGCCTGCTGTCCCCAAGCACGCTGGGTTTCCTCATGCACTCACCGGTGGTGAGGACCCCAGGGACAAACCTGTAGACTTGAATAGATCAGGTAGAAGTTGGAGCTGGCACATACAGTTACACAGGGAATGACAGGGTCCCCTAACTTAGGAAAAGCTGCCTGTGTATGTCACTTCAGGACCTGCAGACAGGAAAGGTAGAACCCCTGGCCAGCTGTGGACTAGTCACAGAGGTGGGGAGGTGACTCGCATCTTAGGAACTTAATGGACTGTCGTGGAAACAGCACATGGTCCCCTCTTGCCCCTGGGTTGTTAGGAAGAATGCTTTAAAAGTCTCCAGGTGTGGAGAGGAGGGCGCTCCCCCCTCCCCCTAAGAATCTGCTTTCAGCCTCCCCCACACACACACCCCACCCCTGCAGGTCCTCCCCTCCTGCTGCTTCCGATCTGATTTCCCCTTGGCATTCCTCCATGGAGCAGTGGGCTTTGCTTCAGGTCTACTGGCAGAGCCCCTGGGGAGACCAGGTGACAGATAGCTGAATGGAGGCGGGGGGGGGGGGTATTGGAAGGATTTGAACCCTAACAAGACTGAGGGCACCACTGGCAGAGAGGGGTTTGGAAGGAGCTGAAGAGGAAAGGAGAATGTATCTGGCCTGGAGCTGTCTGTTGCTGAGGAATGGGTGCTGGGAAGGAAGACAGAGAGCAGACAGACCATTGGACTCAATGGTGCCAATAGAGCCCAGGCGTTTACTGAGAGATCCGACACCATCTCGCGTCTTTACTAGAAAGAGAAGGTGCCGCCGGTTGATCTCAGAGGACAATTACCTCATTTTCCTTGGGGGTGGAAGGTAAAGACCTTTCCTGACCGGGCAGAGCTAGCCAAATGGACCTTCACCCCGTGGCTATCTATACTAAACCATGTATTTTAAACACGAAGAGCTATCATGTTAAAACAAACCTTGGTGAGGTTATTTACACTGCTCTCTGCTAGACTGAGAACGGTCATGAAACGGACCTGGTCGTGTGCAGTCTGTGTTGCTGGTGTCCTTTCGATGGCTAAGCCAGGGGGGAGGCACCTGCCTTACCTGTGATCTGGGGGTGTTCCGGGTTCTTGCTATTTGTTATGACGTCCCTAAGGTGTTTTTCTCCTCACAGGTTAGCCTGCCCTCTGAACTCGGCCGTGGTCCTAGCCTCCTATGCTGTGCAATGTAAGTCACCGTGGGGAAGCTGCTCTGACGCAGGTGGTAAGGTCACTGGCCCTCTCCTGTTTGTCCGAGTCTTGGCACCTCTTTCCCAAGAGTCCTGCTGGGCAGAAGTGTTGCTCTTACCTTGACTTACACGCTCCTAGGGCAAAGGAGGGCCATGCTGGAGGTGGTTTCTCCCTGCAGAACCCACGACACAGCAGGCGCATCCGCACAGGGCATCCGTTGTCCATAGCCTCTGCCAGCCTCATCGGATTCCGTTGCCTTAAGAACCCCAGGGCGGCAGACGTCTCTGCCAGTCACTGCTGAGAGGCATGGCGAGGCAGCAGCCTCAGAGGACCAGCTGGAGCGGGGTGAACATCAGGCAAAAGAGGCTTTCTCAAAGCTTACAAGGTCAGGCCTTTGGAGACTTGGACATTCTCTGGCTTTGCTGCAAAACGAAGCCGATTATTAGCTAGAGGAATGTGTAGAATTTAAAAGGCGCACTATTCCCTCCTCCCCTTAAGACACACTTGCTGCCATCTAAACCAGTGGTTCTCAACCTGTGGGTCGCGACCCCTTTGGGGGTTGAACGACCCTTTCACAGGGGCTGCCCGATTCTTCACAGTAACAAAATGACAGTGACGAAGTAGCAATGAAAATAATGTTATGGTTTGGGGTCACCACAACATGAACTGTATGAAAGGGTCGCGACATGAGGAAGGTTGAGAACCTTCTAGACAGTTCTGACTCAGCAACCCTTTATCGGGTGCCAGGGCTGTGAATCTTTACAGGAGCATAGGCAGACAGCCTCGTCTTTGTCCCTATGAGCAGCTGGTAGGTTTGAACCTGCCGACCTTATAACTAGCAGTGCTTACTTGACAGCACCACCAGGCCTCCTCGTCCCTCATGGAAGCACGAGGGTTTCCGCCTGCCATGCTTGCCAGCCTCCCCACAAATAGGAACGCAGTGTAAGTGGAGGAGTTGGGGGCACAGCTCACAAGAATGTGGACTCTGGGATCAGAATCATGGCAGCAAATAACCATCCATGCAACATGGGCAAGCCCCTTCTTCGAGGCTCCATGTTCGTATCTGTCTAATGGGCTAAAAGGAATGCCCGCCGCTGGGTGACAAGCGTCAAATGGGATGACGTAATTGGATCACACGGAAGCCACCCCTGCTTTGAAAATGGTGGGTCTATTGTAACTTTGTTTCCCTCTAGTGGTTGGCACAGGGCACTGCACAGTAAATGGCTTAGGCAGCTTACAGGAAGTCCCCCCTGTGGGGAGGAAGATCTAAGCTGCTCTTCCTGTGTGCAGCATGGCATCGGCAGCTGTGGACTCTTCATTACCCCGGTAGCCATGGCGGTCCACGTCAAGTCTCTGTGAGCACATAACTCCAGCAGAGTGAAATTTAACGGCACTGCCCGGGAACTCAGGAAAGCCACTTGCCATGTTGGGTTGCCCTTTGGGGGCCATGGCCACTGTCACCATCAACTGGCCGGTGCAGCTTGAGGGCCCCTTCCCTGCAAGGAGTCTGGTGGGGGGTGGGGAGGAATACCACTGGGCCTCTGAACTCTGATGAGAAATGCTTGTGCAGTAAGCCACATCTCTCTGAAACACCCCCGAAAATGAGGGGTTTGGACAAGGTGATGCTAAAACGTTCTCAGGCTTCCCTTGCTTAGGGCCCTGTTGTCAAGCACCCAGAGTGTTTTCTGCAAACGCCCTACTAGCAGCCCTAATGGCAGAGTGCTTAAGCATTCAGCTCCCAGCCATCAGGTCAGCAGTCGGAAACCACCCAGCAGCTCTGTCGGAGACAAGACTTGTCTGTCCATCCAATAAGGACATCCAATTATAACCTAGGAAACCCATTGGGACAGTTTTACGCAGCCAAATGGAGTCACCAATGAGCTGCATTCGACTCGACATCCAACAATAATAACGGACACAGTATTGTCACGTCGTGTGACACATATAGACTCATCTGCCACACTGTGTTTCATCACACAGCTGTTTACTTCTGTGGCGTGACCAGGCCACCTTGGACTCGCCCTCAGGGTCTTCCCTTGACCGGGGCTACCTAGATCACTTGGCTTTCTGCTCTTCCCCAAACTTCTCTCCCGAACTGACCCTTGACCTCCTCCATCCAGAGAATACCATTTCCCCAAGGGCCCTCTGATTGCCTTTTGAGGTTTTGCTTTGTTTTGTTTTTGCATGTAGTTCACATATCATAAAATTAATTAATCGGGTGCAATCATCACAATCATCTTCAGAACCTTTTCTTCCCTCCTGTAGGCATCGTTAGCTTCCCATTTCCTCCTAACTCCCCTGCCATGTCCCCGTGTATCAGCCCACCAGTTACTGTCTCTCAAGATTCACCTAGCGCGCATTTCATAGACAGAACAAAGCCAAAAACAAACAAGCACAGCAAACAACCACAGCAAAATGAGACCGAAAAACCTCAGTTTAAAAGAACACAGAAATACTGAAAATGGGGACAAACTTAAAATGGGTCGTAAGGAAAAATCAGGTGGTGTTACATTTCATCCCAACGGCATCTCCCATCACCGACTTTGCCAAGGTGTCTGATAACGAGGCTATTCACGCCCTTGGAAGGTGGTTAGAAGGGATTCGCGGAGGCTTAATCCTCGTGGGGACCTGCACGTGCACGTTGGGCTTTCACTGTCATCCTGGAGCATGAGCACAAACTGTCAGCTAACCAGAGTACGGAAGAGGAGTTGGCTTGGAATATGGCCTCGGTTGAAACCCTGTTTGCCCCTTCCTGCCCTGTGTGGCCTTGCGCAAGGTGAGAATTAGGTTGGTTCTGGGGCCGCCAGAGCCTATCCTGCAGCGAGGGTGCCCACAGTAAGTGTGGAATCTGGAGTTCATGCGAAGCTGAGATGCAGAAGGATTTTTCAATTAATGTTGTAAATTGATTTCAGTCCGTGTACAGAGGGCAGGTTCAATGAATGTTTCTCTTGTGGTGCTGTGGCTGCTCATCAATGCAGATCATGCTGAAAAGGCAAACCTAATTATGATTGCCCCTCCTCGTGTCTTAACAGCTCATTTGGGGGACTACAATTCTTCCATCCATCATTCAGGATATCTCTCTGATAGCCAGTTTATTCCAGACCAGAGTGATGAGTTTCTAGCCAAGGTGGAATCCCTCCATGAGCAGCACAGGTAAGGTCGGCTCTGGGAACTGCGGCCAGCTACCTACAGACCTTTTACCAGCAGGCGTTGGATGCGACCTCCTCTTCTGTTTGCTCACGAATCCTCTTTCAAGGTGACAGAGCCTCGGGTTCCCTGAGAGTGTAGGGTGATGGTGGCCGCATGCTACTTAAGAGTGCCGTGCCCCTCAAGTCCGTGAATTCCCAGAGGACACGCCCATGTTAAACCCAGTCGCTGCACTGCCCCTTGGCCCTCCTGTGCAGGACCCGTGAGCAGTTTGCTTTGCTTCATAGAACGGGCTGTTCTTTCAGCACTGCTGGAGAGATAACAAAACCTAATAGCAGTGGTTCTCAACCTGTGGGTCTTGACCCTTTTTGGGTCGCCGGTTCATAACAGTAGCAAAATGACAGTGATGAAGTAGCAATGAAAATAACAGTGACTGTATAAGCAAATGTTGTGAAGAAAGCTGATGGTGTCTGGCTTTCAAAAGATGCAGTGTCTGAGGTCTTAAAAGCTTGAAGGTAAACAAGCGGCCATCTAGCTCAGAAGCAACAAAGCCCACATGGAAGAAGCATGCCAGCCTGTACGATCATGAGGTGTCGAAGGGATCAGGTGTCAGGCATCATGAGAACAAAAAAATTTTACAATAGTGAATGGGGGGGATGTGCAGAATGGAGACCCAAAGCCCATTTGTAGGCCACTGGATATCCCCTTAAAGAAGGGTCTTGGGGAGGAGATGAGCCAGTCATGGTGCGATGTATCAACAATGAAAGATACAACTTTCCTCTAGTTCCTAAATGCTTCCTCCCCGCCCCCCCACTATCATGATCCCAATTCTACTTTGTAATTCTGGCTAGATCAGAGAATGTACACTGGTACAGATTGGAACTGGAAACACAGGGAATCCAGGGCAGATGATCCCTTCGGACCAGTGGTGCGAGTGGCGATACTGGGAGGGTAAAGGGAGGGTGGGTTGGAAAGGGGGAACCGATTACAGGGATCTACATGTGACCTCCTCCCTGGGGGACGGACAACAGAAAAGAGGGTGAAGGGAGATGTCGGACAGGGCAAGATATGACAAAATATTAATTTATAAATTATCAAGGCTTCATGAGGGAGGGGGAGCAGGGAGGGAGGGGAAAATGAGGACCTGATGCCAGGGGCTTAAGTGGAGAGCAAATGTTTTGAGAGTAATGAGGGCAATGAATGTACAAATGTGATTTACACAATTGGTGTAGTATGGATTGTGATAAGAGTTGTATGAGCCCCTAATAAAACGATTTTTTTAAAAGCATTTCCCCCCCCCCCAAAAAAAAAGAAGAAAATAACAGTAGCAAACTGACAGTGATGAAGTAGCAATGAAAGTAATGTTATGGTGCGGCAGAGTGGGGGGGGTGTCAGCACCACATGAGGAACTGAATGAAAGGGTTGTGGCTTCAGGAAGGTGGACAACCGCTGCCTAAAAGCACGTGGCCATCAGGTCAGTTCTGACTCGTGGCGACAAGGTAGAGATGCTCCACAGACGCACGGAATGGGGCGGGGGGGGGGGGGGGAGTGCCCAGCCTCCCTGGGCCTGTTTGTGAAAACTGCCACATTTGTGATCAGGTAGCGTCCCCCTGCAGCACATGCCTCCGGTAAGCCTCAACGACCATGGCCTCCTCTCTCTCCTCCTCATTTCGCTCAAAGCTCCAGGGGCTCCCGGGTTACATGAGGGCCAGTCAGCTGAGACACCCAGCTCTCAGGACCTGGCCCGGCTTGGGAAGGCCGTGAAAAACAAAAACCAGTCAAATAACGTACCTCCGTAGCTGCCTCACCCAATCAGCCCTCCTGCAGAAGTCTGTGTCCCGAATAGTCCCAGGCCAGTGACATTTGGAAATTGGAGGCCACCACTGAGAGGATGAACGCAGAAAGAAAATATTTCATTATTAGTTGAGCAACTTGGAATAAAAGGGTTGAGAACTTGGAAAGGGGGCAGCTTTCTCTAATTGGCTGTTGAAGCCCATTGAAGGGAGCAGGAGGTGGAGCAGGAGGGTCTGGGTGGGCAGCAGTGAAAGCCAGTTTGTTTACCCCCAATGACAGCATTTAATCAGCTGAGAGCAGGGCTGTGCACCTGGCACAGATGTTTATCCCCCTCCTCACTGGGGGAGCTCTGGTTTTCTCGTCTGCAGCGGCCTGAAGCAGTCTGAAGCCGAGTCGTGCTACATCAACATCGCTCGGACCCTGGACTTCTACGGGGTGGAGCTGCACAGCGGGCGGGTAGGTAATGCCTGTTGAGTCAGGGATCGAAATTTCCATCTGGACTTTCATTTCTGTAAGTTTGAAAACTTCCTGGTGACCATATTTCTTTACTGGGATAACCAACAAAAAGCCATTTTTAGCTATTTGAATGGTTTTGTGAAGTAATGCTGAATTTTGCTGGTTATTTATCTGATTGCTTTTATTTTTTAAAAAAAAAGTTTGTGTTTGTAGCTGAAGGCCACTTCCTTCTGTGGAGGATCCAGGGAGACTAAACACAACTGATTTCTCTGAGACTGTCTGTAGATCATGGCTGATGGGGCAAAATATGTTTGTAAATCTTTTCCCCCAAATGGCACCTTCATGAGCCCAGAGATTCTCCTACTTAATTTCGGTCTCTGCTCAACTGAACAGCTAGTTATCGAAATAAGGACTCAAAAATATATATATCGTGGTGTTGGTATGGTGAAGAAAAATACCCTCCAAACCAAACACGCTGCCATCAAGTCAATTCCGACTCCCAGTGACCCCCGAGGATGGAGCAGAACTGCTGCTGTGGGGTTCTGAGACTCACACTTCACAGAAGTCAGAATCCTTGTCGGAGGCGGGGGGTTCAAACCACCAACCTTGTGATTAGCAGTTCAACACGTCATCTCTACTCCCCCAGGACCAAATTGGTCGTCTCTGAAATAATAAATTGTGACTGGATTTACAATGAATGTAATGTAATGCAACTCATGAAATACAGCAAAACGATCCGCCATGTACTGCGGAGCTGGCATGCGCCAGGGGTAGTGGGTCATTCCCACCGTGATGCCCCAAAGTAGGCATTAGCATTCACCCCCATTTTATGGAGGGAGAAACTGAGACTCGGTCTGGAAGCCCATGGGGAGTGGCTGCAGCACACAACCCCAGGATCTGCTCTCCCAGCCACGACATTAACATTGTTACCTGTCATGGTCCACCTCTAAATACAATCAGTTGTGGGTTGAGCATCTCCTAGGTGCTGGCCGTTAGTTCTAAATGCTTTCATGTTCCGGATCTCACGTAAGGATGGTGGCACCCTGGTGAGGACAGTGCTCTAATCATCCCCTTTTGCAGAGGAGAAAGCTGGGCTTCAGAAATTGGCTGCTGGACCATCCTTTGTCCACTGGAGTAGCTGACAGTCTTCTTTTTCCATGTAGCTTCCCTGATGAGGGGAAGGCTCGCAGGATCCTCTTCATAGATGTTAAATGTTGTCCCCCTGACTAAAGCAAGAGCAAAACATATCCATCACCACCAGGTTGATTCCACTTCAGAGAGAGACCCTATAGGACAGAGTGGAACTTCCCCATAGGGCTTCTAAGATGGTGTGTTTTCCTCCCATGGAGTGGCTGGTGGGTCTGAACCATCAACCTTTAAGATGACTTATCAATTGCTTTAGCTACTAGCCACCAGGAACTCTAACTTGATTATGAATTCCCTGCTGTGTGGAGTTGATTTCAACTTGACAGAGTATGTAAGACACCTATAAGCCTTTACAGGGACAGATAGCCTGTCTTTCTCCCAATGAGTGTCTGGTTAATTTGAACCGCTGACTTTGCGGTTCGCAGCCCAGCACTTCACCCACTGCGCCATCGAAGCTCCTTAACTGGACTACCCAAATAGGCCAACCTCACTTGAATCGGCCCTGGATCAGCTAAATCTTGGTGGGGACAGACGGCCTCATCTTTCTCTCTCAGAGAAGCTGGGCAAGTAGTCCAGCGTGGAACCGATGATACCCCCAGGGCCCCCTTGTGTGGAGCCTCATGTCAGCAAACCTGTTTCTACTTCATGTAAATGCTTAACCTTCCCATGAGCCCAAAACGAATTTAATCAGTAGATTCTCCCAGGAATGGAGACGTAAGCTAGGCGTTCAAGACCTGGTTCAGCAATCCCCATTAAGCTCATCCATATTTGTTAAGAACTGGTTTGGGGTTTTATTTTCTCATTGACAATATTAAATGTGTGTATGGGCTCGTGTGTTCATGTGCACACTTAGGATTGCCAAATTTTCATTTTTAACAATACATTAAAAAATTTTAAATATATTAAATATTAACTAGCAATATTTCTTTCTCAACTGGGTTTACAGTCAGCAGGTCGATGTGGCTAAATTTTCATCCTCGCATGGTAAGCACCAACAGCCCTGGTGGAGTCGTGGTGATGCATTAGGCTGCTAACTCCAAGATCATCAGTTCAAAGCCACCTCCTGCTCCTTAGGAGAAAAGACATGCTTTCTACTCCTCTTCAGAGTTACCATCTTAGAAACTATCGGGCCGGTCCGCCGTGTCCTGTAGGGCCACTGTGTGTCAGTATTGGCTCCATGGCAGTGAGCTTTGTGGTAATAGCTCAAGGCCTTTCAGTGCTGGCTGTGCAGAGGTGTGTGAGGCTGAGTGGAGGGGAGGCCTGTGTGACTGCAATGCGGTCCTCTCACAGTAGGTCTTGAAATGCAGCACTCATGTCAGTGACTCTGAAATGAATGGGCTTCCGTGGGAAGTCTCGAAACCAGCTGTCAGGCTGCCTGTGTGGTCACTCGAGAAGAGTGTGGTGCTGAGTACTAGGACCTCAAGTATGGACAAAGCGGGGATTTTTGCCTGTTTTCAGTAATCGCCCCTCAAAGGCTTGGATGTACTGCTATGTATGCAAGCGTGGGCATGGGGAGCGACCACCTGACTGTTGTGGGGGTGCCTCCACACCCCTTTCTCTCGACAGGATCTGCACAACTTGGATCTGATGATCGGGGTTGCTTCGGCGGGCATCGCCGTGTACCGAAAATACATTTGCACGAGTTTCTACCCCTGGTAGGTGCGAACTAGCTCAAATGACTTTCTGAACCCTGCTTTAAAAGTATGCCCACCAAAAGTAATGTTTTGTTTTGGCTTGGTTTTTGCTTAAAGAAGTTGGGAGGGATTTTCCTCAAGGTTTTCTTCAGCATCCTCTACCCAAGAGCCATGTACAGTTCAAGGTGCTCGGTCGAGACGCGGTGGGTAGACTGGCACACGCACTTTTACCCTCTTGGAATTGCAGACTTTTCCCGGGCAGTGCCCAGGACAGAAATCAGAGAAGAGCTTCCTCCGCGCAGGGCCAGCATGGTCATTCCTGCGCCTCAGTCCTTCTTTGAACTTTTACCACGTCCGGCGCTGGGCGAACCTCACTCCCTCACCAACTGCCATCGAGTTGCTTGCGGCTCACAGGGAGCCTGTCGGAAAGAGTGGAACTGCCGCTGTGGGTTTCTGAGGCTGTAACTTTATGGGAGCAGAAAGCCTCCTCTTTCTCCCACAGAACGGCTGGTGGTTTAGAACTTCAGACCTAGAGGTTAACAGTCCAATATGTGAACTACCAGAGCGCTTTGTGCTAAACTCTAAGATGCCCCGAATGACACGTGCAGCAGGGTTTGCCCTGTAAGCTCCCGCGTCTGTGCCCTCGCAGTGACAGAAACAGCCCTGGTGTCACAGTAGGTTCAGCTCGGGCCTCCTAACCGCCGGCCTCCCTAAAGGAGAAAGTTGAGGCAGTCTGCTTCCAGTAACAAGTGATAGCCTTGGAAACCTTCTGGAGCAGATTCCCTCTGTCCGATGGGGTCACTAGACTCAGCACAGATTCAAGGGCAGTGGGCTTCTTTTTTAAAAGGCACGGCCATCAGGTGTGACTCAGTGAGTGGAGATAGCTCTTTAAGAGAGAAATTAGGGTTCAGTGTGCTAAGTGGTGGGGCCCTTGCTTCTGGGGGAGTCAGCGTGGGAGAAGCCCCATCCTTATGACTGACAGTGTGGTGGCTCACAACATGAGAGAGGGGCGGACTTGCCAGGCGAGCTGAGGCCAGCAGACAGCGCCATGATAGACACAGAGGCAAAGTGCGGAGTAGAAAGGGCCTGGGCTTTGGGTGAAATAGGGGCCGTAAGGATGGAATCGAGGGAAGTGGCATAGGAATATTTGGAGCCAGGGTGAGCCCAGGGCCACCCAGTTTGGTCCTTGAATCTAAATTGGCGCCGTCGTCTCATTAGCATAGCCTCCACCACCTGGGACACAAGGACGTCCGCCCAGCCTTAGTTCAAACAACAGCAATGAAAAGGAACACCGCGTCTAGAAGTTCCGTGATATCAGAGGCAGTAACAACAGTTGTCATATCTGTTGACGCCTTGTTGCTTATAGTAAGGTGGCGCCTTACTGGGTACTCAAGGTGAAGTACTGACCTAAGCCTGGGACCTCACTGCCGCTGTGCTCATTTTCCCAGCCGTAGAAATGGAGGCCCAGAGAAACAACGTGCTCGAGGCCCCACCGCCAGCAAGGGGTCTGCTTGGAATTCAAACCCAGATAGGTCTGGGCCCAAAGGCTGTACTTTGGTTGTGCTTCGTGCTGTTAAAAATTCTCTTCGTGAGAAAATGATGAGTAGGAATATATTGCATCTTCAATTCACCCTCTAATGTAAATTTTTCAAAAGCAAAACAAAAATTATTAATAGCTTTGCTCAGTTTAACCACACAACACGTGTAACTGGTAAACGGTCTCCTCACCACCCTTCTTTTCCCTCTGTTAAAAAATGCTCAGCTGTGAGCCAGGCAGCTCTCTGGCCTGCGCAGGACAGCGATTGGGCTAAGCAGAGGACCCAGTGGGGATGGGCAGCGGACTCCTTTCCTCTCACCTGGCCTCACCTATGCCCAGGGCTCCCCCAGATGCAGCAGGCCTGGAGCCTCTGGGCCCAGCTCTCTAGCTAAGCCTCCTATGGCCCTCCAGACAGGGTTTAGACTATCAAGTTTCGGGAGGATCTGAGTCCCCTCAAGACCCTGCAGGAGCATGTGTATGGCCCTATATCTATGTACTCTGCTCATTCTATAAGACACCACTTAAAAGTAATTAGGATTAAGACCTAATCCATGACCTCACTAGCACGAATCAAGGAATCTCTGTTCCCGAACAGCTGCGCATATAGGTTCAGGGGTTGTGACTCAGTGCATTGTAGAAGTGGCACAATCAATCCAGTATGAGGGAGGTGGGAAGAGCCCCCACCCAGGCTTACACATAGACCCAAAGTCACCCTCGCCCTTCAAAATCAAGATGCTCCTGTGGGGCCTGGCCCCTGCCTCAAGTGCAGCGCACAGCCTAGCAAGGAGGCAGGTCGCTCCAGACAGTGACCCCAAGGCCGTCAGCATGGTGCAGAGAGCCGCATCCCAGAGAAGGGCAGCACCCAGGCAAGGCCCCAAGCCCACCAAGGTGGAGGTGAACTCTTACCGTACAGGAAGACCCATGGACTTGAGCCCCAGGGAGTAAATTCTAGACAGAATGAGCAGCTTATGTGGAGGTCCTGGGACAAGTGAAAACACAGGAGAGTGGGTGAAGAGGAGGGGCAGGGTGCGGTGAGGGAGATGCAGGCCAGAGTCCGGGGGCGGGACAGGGAGAGGTCACATAGGTCTCCAGGGCAGTGGGAAGATAAACTCAATCTCTGGGACTCTAATGGTCTAATGATGTAGTCGTGTCCCTAATTACCTATTTGGTGCCTGCACCTCCCTACGTCATGAGCTTCGAGATGGCAGTGACTGAAGTCCTGTTCCATCTGTGTCCGCAGGCACATTCCTCGTACATTCTCAACACTCGTGCATTTTTTCCCTTGATGAGTCGATGGTAGGGATTAGACGTCCAGGAACAACACAGGTCTTCCCTGCACTTTGTCAGCTCTGCTCAAGGGGAGAACACTGCTGCCTAGTACAGAAACGGGGATCGGCGTGAGAAAGAGGGAGCGCTGAGCTAGAACACCCTCAGCCCCAGGAGGTGCAGCAGGGCCCCCCAGTGTGAAGAAAGCTAGCAGGGCCAGAGGTCCACAGATTCCCACCCATCCTACAAGGCAAGGGTGAGAACTCAAGAGCGACAGTGTTTCTTGGTTTCTTTTGCAGACAGGAGTCCCTGACAGGGAGACTGGTGTGGAGGCAATGCCTGACCCTGTCTAATTGTCCCAAGGTGGAGGAGAAGCAAAATCATAGCAACGGCCACCCCATGCCAACTCCCCAGGCGGCAGACTTTAGACTTGCCTCCACCCTTCAACCGGTTTACCAATTCTGACGTCCAGAGCACACTCCTCTTCTCTGCTGGGTTCACTGAGGTGTTGCAGTCATCACGCAGAATTGCAGAGAATACTCAGGCTTAGAGGGAAGTAACTGGTTACAATTCAGGATCAGGAAGGCTCAAGGTACAGTTCTTCAGTCAAGACAGCCTCTTCCCAGCCGTGTTCACAGGCACAGCTGGGTCCTGGACCTCATGACCTGCTTGGACAAATGTTACAAAGTTCTTTTAAATCTGCCGCTATATCCCAGAAGGGCACCCCACTCTGCCTAAGCCTCAGCCCCAAGGTGCTTAGCGGTAGCCTTGTGAGTTCGCAAACCTAGCTCCCCCGACAAAAGCCCATGCAGGCATCCACTGTGAAAGCAGGCCTGGGGCCACTGCTGGGTCGCCTAGCTCTGCTGTCCTCTCCCTCCACTTCTCATGTCTTGGCCCCTGCGGGTTGATGTGTCCTGGATGAAGGAAGAGGTTCAGAGCAGAGATCCTGGGTCTTCAAGACATGTCCAGCTCCTGGTTCTTCTTCCTTGTTTCTGAGATGGCTCATTTTAAACCTACGGGGGTGGCAAAACCAATCTTGGTTTCATATACCTTATTTATATGCTCCCACGCCAAGACTGCCGGGTACTTATTAGCCGGCTATCCAGTCACCTTGGTGGGCCACAAGCACCACATTGGCATAGCCATTTGGTGGGAATGGCAGACTATCGCTCCGAGGGCTAATCAGGTAATCCACTGAACCACAGGGACACCCCGACCTTCTCCCACAGTCAGTTTATGCCCACAGACCCCTTAACAGTCGCCCCAACAAGAACGGCCTGGCATATTCTTTATCTCCAGGCAGGGCAGAGAGGAAGAAGGGTCCCTACGGACCACACACTCACTCTGCCCTCAAAAGTGTAACTTCCCCTCTCCCGGAAGGGAAACGAAAAAGAGCAAGTCCCTCGACAAGACAGGTTAACACACTGGCTGCAGCAGTGGGCACAGACTTCACTTTGAGGCTGGCACCAGACCGGGCCCTGTTCCATCCGTATTCTCACGCAGGGCTGCTGTGAGTCAGAACCAACTCTCCATCAATCACCCATAGAATTCACTTGTCCAACAGGATGGCTGCCAGCGCATTTGTCAATCTAGACATCTTGGTAACTGCAGCTCCTCATCCAGTACCCAGTGTTCCTCTATTTCATCAGAAGTACAGGCTCTGGCTGTAGACGTGTGTCTTTCTTGTTAGATCAGTCCACAAGTTAGCCCTGTCACTGGTTTCAGCTGAGGAACTGAACCTGGAGGACCTACCGTCTACCGGGAACGCTCCATCCTCACCCCCCTGAGCCTTCTCTAGACAGAGTATGAGACTGGCAGTGATCACTCCGCTGTCCTGATGGTGCTATGACACTTATATGGCCACCATACAGGGCCAGAGCGTCACACCGTCTTAGTTAAATGGTCTTGGGCACTTAGTGGCTGTCTCTGAGTCTCAAAGTCCTTGTCTGAGAGCTGGCTATCATGGTGCTTTTCGGGATTGCTGCAAGGCTTCACAGGGGTGCTTGTAAAACTGGCAGTCGGGAGCCTGGCATATAAAAGATGTCCAGGACCGGGTAGCGGTCCAATTATTAACACAGCTGGGAAGTGACAGGGCCAGGATGGGAGCCCGGGGCTGTCAGCTGCAATGGCTGTCCTCAGCCACCTGCCCAGGTCCACACCAGCCCACACAGCATGCCAGCAACCCAGAAGCAGCTGACAGCAAGTGGAGGGTGGAGCTCCTGAGACGCTAGCTTCGAGTCCGCTGGCACCTAGCGGCAGCGAGCTTTATTGTGCTACTTGCTGTTGGGCTGAGGTGGTGAGGCCGCAATCATTCCGACATCCAAGGCTGGCAGCCCTGCCACCAGGACTGGACCCGAGGGTGCCGGTTGAGAAGCCACAGCTCCACCCTGGCTGGCCACTGATACGTTTTCTGCCTTTTGCCTTTTTACAGGGTGAACATTCTGAAGATTTCTTTCAAGAGGAAAAAGTTCTTTATACATCAGCGGCAAAAACAGGTGAGTGACAGCTGCTCCTCCTTTGTCCCTTGTGTTTTTGAGTCACTTTCTCTCCTCGTTCTTTAAAGGAACCTGGTGCCTAACTGCAAGGTCAGCAGCCGGACAAGGCTTTCTGCTCACTTAAGGACTTACAGCCTCAGAAACCCATAGGGCGGTCCTACCTGTCCTGACAGGTCCAAATTCTGTCTAGCCAGATCAGGAAATGCATCACCTAGAGAGCGCCAGGCACCAAAGTCCAGCTCTTTCTGCCGTAGCGTGCTCACTCTTCCCTGGCTTTGCGTCAGCTCCGACCCGTGGTGACCCCTGTGAATCAGGGCAGAACTGTGTCTGGTGGGCTTTTCAGCTGGGCTTCTTGCCTGATGTCCCCCGACTTCGAAGGATTATCTGATCCCTGCTGTCTGTAAACGAGCCCTGTGGTGTGGTGGAGTCGTCAGCAGTTCAAACCCACCAGCCACACCTGGGGAGAAAGATGAGGCTTTCTGCTCTCATGAAAATTTACAGCCATGGGAATCCCGTTCTGTTCTGTCGCTATGAGTCAGAATCAGCTTGGTGGCTGTGGATTTTTATTTGAGTTGACTGATGAGAAAAAGCTAAGTTCTTCAAGAGAGAGCTAAAACTTAAAAAAAAAGAAAAAGGATAGGCCTTTATCTGATGTTTTCAGATATAACCAACTTAGGAATTTAAGCAGACTTGAAATAAACTGGTTCACGAAGGACCACTGATGACATTAAAGAATTGATGTTGGCCATGTATCATCATGCCCATGCTGTGTGGGCTTCGAGGAGCCCTGGTGATGCAGTGGGTTAGCTGCAACCCAGAAGGTTGGTTGGTTGAGCCCACCCATTGTCTCCACGGGAAAAAGGGCCAGTGTCTCCTTCGGTGAAGGTTGTAACCAAGAGAACCCCATGGGGAAGTTCTGCTCCACCCCCTGGGGTGGCTAGGCGTGGGAATGTCGCCCAACAGCAGCCATGATGAACAGATGCCATGCTTGGCTTTGCTTAGAAAGTCAGTTTGGAGTCCACCGTCTTTGGGAGCCAGGGCCTTGTCTGCTGCATCTTCCCTCCATCCCCAGTGAGGGCACAAAGACTGGCAGGCAGGCAAGGCCTCGCCCCATACCCTCACAGATGATGTCGCGGTTGTGTTTCTCTCCCCAGATGGAATCCAGGGAGCACATCGTGTCCTTCAACATGTTAAATTACCGGTCTTGCAAAAACCTATGGAAATCCTGCGTGGAGCACCACACGTTCTTTCAGGCCAAGAAGCTACTACCTCAGGAAAAGAATATTCTGTCTCAGTACTGGACGCTGGGCTCTAGGAACTCCAAAAAGTGAGTATGTCGGAGGCATTGGCATGGCCAGTCTGAAGGGGCAGAGGCCGGCAGCTGGCCCGGCCCTGGTCACTGTCCAGACAGCCTGTGGCGACAGCTCACTGTCATCACAGGCAGGGCAACTTGGGCTTTCTGCACTGTGCCGCTGGGCCAGCCCCTCCCTATGTGTTTTACAGAAAATTATGTACTCAGCCACACACAAAAATGAAGCAGGCCAGGAATGGAAATAAAGATCTTGGTAGTCTAACGTACGACCCTGCTGGTGCAGTAGTTTAGTGCTCGGCTGCTAACCAAAGTTTAACTTCTCACACCTATTCAGTGGGCTTCGCCGGTGAAAACGTGACCATATGTCTCCATCGAAGCTGCAGCCAAGAACACCCAATGGGGCAATCCCCTCCGGTCACCTGGGGTGGCCATGACGCAAAATCAACCCAGTGACAGCTAACCACAGAGTCAGACGGCATTGGGGACAAACTCTCTTATCATCATGATGAAATAATTAGTGTGGGAGCCAGAGTGGCTGGTTTGAGCGTTTGCTTTGTGCCAGTCACATTCCTTATGTGATATTTCACTCATACAGTGATCCCGCAGAGATGGCATTCAAAGTAGGTAATGACCCGAACCGTGAGAGAAAGGGACAGAGAAGTGCTTGCATTTGATGGGAATGGAAATGTATTGAGGCTCTGCACCAGCTATGCGTGTGCTTTCTTTGTTGTTTTATTGACTGCAAGACAGCCTGCTAAGTTAGATAAGATGTAGCAGAAATTGTGTATCGAATTATTCTTCTAATGTCTAAATCATCCCTTACTTTTATTTTTTTTAATAAATGATTTTTGAAAAATGCAAGGGGAACTGTAGCGTGAACCCTTTGGCCATCCAGCTCGTTCCCCTTGCTCTGACCCTCTGCTCCCTGTGAGTGGTAGGTCGTCCCTGGGTGAGGCCATCGGTTTCTGCTGAACTGCTAATGCAAGGTGGGTGGGTGTGCCCCGGAGAAGAAAGCCGTGACAGTCTGTGTCGATAAACCACAGCCGAGCAAACCAACCGTATGAGGCATTCCTGCTCCGTGGTACGTGGGGCACCAGAAGTCAGAACCAATCCCGAAGCGTGTGGTGGTTTGGGGCTGGCTTCTGCGGTAGACCGGTCTCAGAGGACCCACTTGGTGATGCTGCCATGAGCATCCTCAGCATGAGGCGACAGTGTTTCGTCCTGCCAGTTAGTGCGCTGATCCCCCGGAGAGTGCGCTGTGCGATCCTGGGTGTCTTGCATTGTGTCTTTTTGTATGTTGGTTGGTTTGGGACCACAAGGCAACATGC
Source organism: Tenrec ecaudatus (assembly GCF_050624435.1). Classification (NCBI taxonomy): domain Eukaryota; kingdom Metazoa; phylum Chordata; class Mammalia; order Afrosoricida; family Tenrecidae; genus Tenrec; species Tenrec ecaudatus. Next base: position 46,724,542 of record NC_134539.1, on the reverse strand, counting down.
CAACTGTTTTCCTAAGATCCTGAAACATAGTTTAAAAGGGAGGAAATCCAGAATGGAAAGCGTTAACCCTGATCTGGCTTCAAATGCCGTTCTCCGAGAGAAGGCTCATCCTCTGGGTTTTCTAGCTCACTAAGATTGGAGTTCTCTAATTAGAAGATTCCAGAATAACCCTCCAAGTAGTACATTCAAAGCATGTAGCCTGAATAGAAACTTCTCCAATATCCAAACATATTCTTGGCTCCTTTCTCAGAGTCATCATTGGTTTGTAGCATAGGTCTGTGACAATGTATACTGGCAGGCCCAGCACCTAGACAGACAGCTGATGTTTATCCACTCGTGCCAGAGGGAGCAAGGGAGATTTCCCCGAAGTTGCTTGAATTATTTTCTTATTATTCCAAATGTCTTCTAATGCAGCACGGTTTGACTGCTTGCACGAGTGAGGACAAAAAAGAGATGACACACATATCGTGAATAAAAGCCAGGACAGAGAGGCATCGCCGTTGGCCTGCTTCTCTTTCCTCCCCCCACCTTGGTTGGTGTCGCCCAGGGCTAACTGCACGCTGGCCCTGGAAGGCGCCCGTGTAGATGGGTTCACACGTGCCACAGGGCCTTTCTGGTGGAACACGTCAAGGTGCAGAAAGTGAACCTGCCCCTGGTCTTTCAGGTCCCTCAGCAACCAGTATTGCAAAAAGGTGATTGGCGGCATGGTGTGGAACCCAGCCACGTGGAGCTCGCTCTCGGTGGAGCATTTGGAAACCAAAAGCCTGCCTTCCCGGTCCCCGCCCATCACCCCCAACTGGTACGTCCCCCTCCTCCTGCCCCGCTCACTGGCCAGCACTGCCGCTCCTGAGGTTGGGAATGCCTGCAGGCGGTCCGCACGCTGCGCTTACCTTTGCACTGTGGGCTGCTGCAGACGGAGGTGTTTCCATTCCGTCCACCCAAGCCTTTTCTGAGGTGTCATGTTGGACTCGATTGGGAACTGCAGTGTGGGGAGAACTGCCCTCTCGGGGCAGCGAGCACAGGAGTTTTGGAAAGGCCCCAGAAGTCCTGTGATCAGGAAGCACATGGGCTGCATTTCGTTTTATTCTCCCATTGACATCAGACCGGGCGGTGGGGTGGGGGGGCGGCGGGGGAGCTTCGGGACAAACTCAAAACGGCATGATGAAGGCCCACGAAGAGGGCGTGGACGCTCAGCGGCAGTAGCAGATGGACACTGGGCGGCCACCTGCCGGCTCGCAGGGGAATGTGGCAGTTCGGCAGAGTAGGGAGGACACCGGACTGCAGCAGAAACACCAGATTCAGATTTGGGCTCTCGCGTGAACTCCCCAGTTTCTCTCCGACCACTCGGGTCTCAGCCTCCCGCCTGTCAAAGGATGATAGAAATGACATAGGAATGTGCTAGGGTTTTCGTAAGCTGTGAGAAAGCTTCAGGTGGAAGAACTTCAAGTCGTTCTTTGACTATCCTACTCCCCATCGGCATGAGCCCTTTTTCCTGAGTGCCTCTGGGCAAGGCCAGGCCTCAGGAGACGGGGAAGTCATGCAGGAAACCTGGTCCCAGCTCCACGCACGCTGCAGGAAGAGCGGGGCATTTGGGTTGTCATGCTGTAGAAAGGCTGGGCCTGCAGGTCCCCAGGCAGCAGCTCCCTGGGACAAAGGGACACTGAGAACAGGAGAAGAGAGGAGACAGGAGCTCCGGACAGCGGTGCCCTGCTGGGGAAGATGGTGGTATTTATAGTGCTGAAACATCACAAGGCTGAATTGGCATGTGTCTTGGTTCCCAAGATTTAGACACCTTATCCTGAAGAGGTGACGTCATACTCTCAGACAGCAGCTTTGATCTTCTGGAAGTATCTTACACAGCTATGCCAGGAGCCCAAAGCGTAAGCCCCAGGACAGGAACCAGGAGGGCGGCGGCTGAGCTGGTGCCACGCTCTCAGCCTGGCGTGTGGCACTAATCATAGCCCCCCCCCCCCCCGGAGAACCAGCAGAGCCTCTCTTCGGCTGCTTTAGGCCCGGCGGGATTGATTGCCTGAGCCCAGGGGGAGTGATCGCAATTACTCAGGCCCAGAAGACAGATAACAAACAAGGGAAGCTAGAAACGGACAGGGGAAGGAGAATGTGGAGGAGCCGGCCCAAGTACTGCCCCAGGTGACCCCAGAGTCTTGCTTAATTTTCAGGAGCAGGTAGGGACAGCTGAGGCCCAGAGGAGGGACATGCTGTGTCTGAGGTCACGTGGCTACTGCTGCCATTGGCTTGTTCAAACCCAGCAGTCCATCCAAGGGAGGAAGATTTCCGGCCTTGGAAACCCTTTGGGGCAGCTCTCCTCTGTGCTTGGAGAGGGGTGGGGAGGGGGCTAGGAATCAGTATCACTTTGATTAAAGAGGGTCGTTTTGAAACACACAAACATTTTCTCTTGAGGTAGGGGAGATGAGCATGAAGAAAGAGCGGTGGTTGAAACACAGATGGGGTTTTGCCAGTGGCACCTGAGCCCTGTGTTTACACAGCGAGTGACTCAGAAGCACTGTCTGATCAGCAGTCAACAGGGTCCATCTGAGTCTTGAGAGCATGAGTCTTCCTGGAAGAACTCACTCCAGACGCACACGCTTCCACTTCCCCGAGGGCGCACACCCGTCCGCCCGGCCTGCCTGTCTCGCTGACACTGCCGTTCAGGGGAGGGGCCACCTCACCTGGCTGATGCATCGCCTTTCCTGAGCTCTGCTCCACATGACCAGGGCTTCACCAGCTTCTGACAGTGGCAGTCAGAGGTCAGCTCATTCTCAGGACATTGAAGTTGCACAGTTAGATGACTGATGTCTTCCCCCAAAGCCAAACCCACTACTTGAGTCAATGCTGACTCATAGCGACCCCTCTGTGGGTTTTCCAAGACCGGAACTGTTCACGGGAGTAGAAAGCCCAGCCTTTCTCCTGCGGAGTGGCTGGTGGTTTCGAACTGCCCGCAGTTGGGCAGATCGCAGCCCAACGCGTAACCACGACGCCCCCAGCAGATGTCTGAAGACATTTTACAGTTTCCATTCCACCTCCACCCCCACCCCCAGGCGAAGTCCCCGGCTCCGGCACGAGATTCGAAAGCCACGCCACTCTTCGGCAGACAACCTCGCCAACGAGATGACGTACATTACGGAGACAGAAGACGTCTTCTACACATACAAGGGCTCCCTGTCCCCGAAGGACAGCGACTCCGAGGTCTCTCAGAACCGAAGCCCACACCGAGAGTAAGGAGCTTGTGCAGTTGTCTGTCCTTGTGTCTGCTGCTTCAGCTCTGGGGGACTTTTGCAGACCCAGGTTCTGTTGAAGAGGCATCCAGGGCCCAGGCTTGCCTCTGGCTGGCCCCGTAGCTCTGCCAGGGTCAGCGCCCAGCCGGGCCCCACGTCCCTCCTGGAGAGAGCCCGTGCGCCGGTGTCCAGCGCGTGTACTTTTGTTTTTGTCCATAGACAAGAGCAGCTTCTTGCTACTCTCTCGGCGGCTCGGCTCTTCAGTCCGGGTCTCGTATCCGAGCGCGCTAGACTCGAGGGCCATGCTGCCTGTGTTGTTTCTCCCGGGTCTCAGGCATTCCAGATCTCGGCCCATCTCACCTCTGTCTCCTCAGCAAAGCCTCTCGGAATCAGTGCACCCACGTGGCTTTTTCTTTCTTTCTTCTTTTATTTTTTAAGTGGGAAGGCATTTCTTTTGCCAAGGACAGTGTGCATCCCATTCTTTAATGTCCTCCTCTTCCCGTATGACTCATGGCTCTTCTCAAGGCCGGGGGAACCTGTCTCTGTGACATGAGTGTTTTTGCTCTTCTCCTGCGGTAAGACGTATCTCATCTGCTGCTACTTTCTTTGGCCAGCATCACCAGGGGACCCGGAACTGCATGTCACACTCTCTGCGTCGGCTTCTCGTAGCCCTGCTCCTGACAGTCGCATCTCGTCTCTTTGTTTGCCTTTATTTTTCCTTATGGTTCACCAAATTCAGTTCTCCCCTACCTCAGAGCCCTTGAGTACCTTTTAGGGTGAGGTATCTCGAATTTCATCCAGAGCAGACAAGGTAGATCTCGTGAATATGTTGACAGTGTCAGCCAAAACGTGTTTTTAAGGAAGGTTGCCTCTAGTAGAGCTCCTTGTGTACCCAGTCTGTCAAGCCTCACACCTGGCCTCACACCTCGACGCATAATGCCTCCTAAGAGCAGAGGGCTAGTAAGAAGGGTGGCACGGTATTGCACCTGTCAGCGTCCGTCACTCCAGCTCCTGGGCGCAAAGCATTACATGCAGCTGCTCATCCCGGTGGCATTTACAGGTGAACTGCAAAGCTCCCTTCCCTTGGGCTGTGAGCTTCCTAGCCCCACTGTGTCCCCGGCCACCGCAACTGTGGCTTCCCGTGCCTCTGTGTTCTGAACGCCCCTGCTTCCACAGAGCAAGCGTTGAGACTAAAGCCGCTGTGTGTCTACAATGACAGCTCTGTCCAGCGGGGGCCGAAAGACCTCCCTCGCCCGTCTCCGATGACTGGCCTTCCCACTCTGGTCAGCACACACAGAGCGCAGTGGTAGAGTCTCAGGGCCAGTCTCCTCTAGCCAGGCCTGGCGATTCAAACTTTGATTCATTAGAGCTAGATGTTAAAATTCTGTTTCTCAATGGTGCTGGCCTCTACCTGTGGCCCATGGCTCGCCCCGTTCACAAGCATGGAATCAGACATTGCCCTCGTTGCAGGAAGTTTCCTGGACCGCATGTGTCTGGACTCAGTGCCCGGGATGCCTGCAAGTGAAAGGACAGTTCTTAAAAGGAAACGGCGGGGGGCGGGGGAGCATAAGCTAGTTTGCAGTATGGGCAGTTCCAGCCCCCCACCTCACCCCACCCCACCCCCAGTCTGGGCTGGCTGGCTTCAGAGACTCCTAATGCCCAGTAGAGGATAGATGTGTCTTTCCAGTGATGCATGGACATCCAGGAGTCCCTTGAGGGGGAACGGGAGGGGGGCTGCAAGCAGTTAGGCTCCGAGCTGCCAGTCAAAGGCTTGGTGGCTGCAGTTCAGCCACCGAAAAGCCATGTAGGGTATACTTCTACACTGACTCGCGTGGGGTCACCATGGCGCAGTCAGTTGATGGCCACTGGTTTTATGGGCTTATTATAGGAGACCTGGTGGTGTGGTGGTGACACATTGGGCTGCTAAGCACAAGGTCACCAGTTCAAAACTACCATCCGCTCCGATAGAGACAGATGATGCTTTCTCCTCCTGTAAAGTATGATATTCTCAGAAAACCCCCAGGCGGTTCTACTCTGCCTGTAGGCGCGCCGGAAGTCAGAATAGACTCCTTACAGCGAGTCCGGAGTCAAGGAGAGCCCCCCTCTGTGCACCCAGCAGCACACCCTTTCTACCCACACTGCTGGCCCGAGAGGGAGCATTGAAGGGAGTTTGAAGCCCAAGCCTCGTTCAAGCCACTAGGTCAGCTGGGCACGCAGTACCTGAGCCGCCCTTAGAGTGGCGCTGTCACAGCGTGAGGCTCAGGCTCTTTTGGAAGAAAGGTTAGGATGGAGGGTCTGAGAAGCCTAGTTACTTGCCTGTCTCCTACCTCTGGGGAACTCCCCCACCCTATGCTCTGCAGCTGCAGCAGGGGCTGACGGTGTTCCCGGACTTCCGCGCCTGAGCTTCCAGCCACGTGAGACTGTTTACATTGAGACGGGGTAAAATTAGATCACATTGAAAATGGACTTCTTCCTCAGTTCTCTGTAAGGGAGGTCTGGCCCGGCCTGACCCACCCAGCCCCTCCGCAGCAGCAAACATTGATTTCCATTTGGAACGCCTCTATGAAACCTTGTCAGCTGTCTCTCCCTGGAGTGCATTAGACTCTGCAGCTGAAATAGTCCTTAATGGAGATCTCTAGGCAGGCCCTTCCTTGCTATGGTTTCGCCAGGTGCATTGACAATAGACATCTCACAGTGTGGCCCAGCCCAGCCGGGGGACCCACAGCTGTGCTTTGCAAGTGGGGCGCACCGCTAGGCGGCTGGCATCCTGACCACGCCAGCTGGTGAGGCCTCTTCCTGCCTGCAGAGAAGCCTCCTCCTGCTGGGCCTTCCTAGGCAGGCCAGCCGCTCCCTGAGAGCCTGGGTACCCGCCACTGCCCGAGGCAGGAAAGGAGGAAGCCTTGTCTGTGCTCGGCGGGGAAGCCTGTGCTGGGTACTCAAGCGCATATTTGCAAAATGTTTAAGAAATGTTTGCCCTGTTTTCTACAGCAGATTTGTGTGAAGAGGCAAAAAGAAGTCTCGTGTCAGAGAAATCAGATGCTTAATCTGGAGACGGCAAGGAGGGTCCCTTTTAGAAGCACGAAGTGTAATGTTCTGTACCCATCTCTGAAAGAAGAGAGGAAGGAGAGCACAGGCTGGCTCTCAACCAGAGTGGCATTCTGAATAGGCTCGCAGTGGATGAGTCACTCGCCGGCGCGGCTCATATTTATAGCAGCACAGACACGTTTATGATTATAGTTAGGAGGCCTTAGCAGCTTGCTTTGTGCCCAAAGTAGGCCGTATTCTTGGGTGACTTCCACAGCTCTGGCATCCACTTTGTTCCTTTGCTTCCTTCAGACCCAAGACCAAATCCTACGGACACATAAGCTTCCTCCTTGGCAAGGCAGCCCCCACCATCCCCAGCCTAGGGAAAGCTGGGGGGCGGGAGTGGGGGCAGGGAGCCCTTTTAAGAAACAATAAAAATAAATAACTTGCAGAGCCAAAACTAGAGGAAGCAAATCCGAGGACAGATAAGGATTGTATCTGGAAGTCGCTTTTTGTCACGGTGTTGGTGGGTCCCCTCCGGGGGTAGTGTTGGGGTTTCAGATCATCCCGCCTAACAGCTCCTTGGTTGCTAATTCGTTTGCCCCTTAATTCAGAGCCTGCCTTGTTCCGTGAGATTGGGAGCAGCTGTCACTCTTTATTTCAAAGCATCTGTCCCTCAGAGGGCGTCTGGGGAACCCCTTCTTCAACCATGATGATGGGGGGTTTCCTTGGCATCCCCCTTATGCAATTATTATGCTGATAACCCAGGGCCCAGGAACACTGCCGGCGACAAAGGGCTCCCTTCCAGTGTAGCAGCCGATTCTGTTGTATCGCTCTCGGCTGTCCAGTGTTCTTCCCTCGCTGTGCCAAAGTCTCCTTAGGATGCTGGGCCAGCGTGCGCATCACCCATCCAAAACTCCCGGCTGCTGCGAGACCTACAACCTGTTTGCAGCCCTACCTGCCAACCTGGTCGTGCTGAAACGACCCCAGTGCCTCAGCCATCCCCTTCTCTTCTCATACGTAGTCACCATTCTCTGACTGTGCTCCAGTGGCTTGCTGAGCTGACTGTGGGAGAGCACGCCTCCGCCATCTGGGTCTCTCCCGCCGAGGCCAGCAGCCAGGGGAATTGCAATAGGAGTTATATGTGTTGTGTCTTTTAAACCTGTCTATATTTCTACTTGGTTTGGGCCCACAGGCATGTGAGCACCGGACAGATACTTTTAAACCCAAACGCAACCCAAGCGTGACCCAGCATCCATGTCCCTTCTTCGTGTCCAGCCTCGGCTCCTCCTCCGTCTCGGGAAGTGGGACCATCATTTGAATGCTATCCAGCTTGCACCTGTTGGGACACGTCAGCCATCCTTGGCTGCGTCCACCTCAGCCATTCTTGACTGACCTCGCTCATCTCCCGTGTCATCTTGCTAATTCCCTCTCGAAAGCATCTCTTCCTTAGCTCTCAGGTTCACCACCTTTGTCTCTTGCCCGACCACTGACAGTGACTTTGAACATCCCCCCTTGTCTTTGCCGCCTTCTTATTGCTCCTCTTTATTTGATGTCTTCCTCATTGGCCTGCCCGTCCACCACACTGAGCAGCAAGTTCCTGCAGCTGAGTGGATCAGCCACCACACAATAAATGCTCATCCCAAAGTAAACTTTATGTAGCAGGGATGTGTGGGCATTAAAGGGCCTGGTGTATAGATTTCCTTTACTACTGTGTGGGGGCTGTCTCACCTAGACATTGAGTTCTTTATTGACAAATTAAAAGACTTTAAAGCCTGAGATGATGAAACCCACAAATCCGAGGTACTGTGCACGGTTTTTTATTTTTACAATTGTATAATCAATCTACCCAGATTCTTTAATATTACAATTATAGTGAAATTGTATTTCACTATAATATAGTGAAGTCTATTTCCGTCTACTTTGTTCGCTTGCTTCTTTGTTTAAATGCCACTCACCCTTCCCTACACTGACACCCTTTGCTGTCTTCCAAGCGTTCCAAGGGACTGAGACTCCTTGCCCACAGGTAGCACCCCTGTCAGAGCCTGTAGGTACTATTTGCAACCTATGAAAGGTGCGGCCCCTCTGCCACAAGGGGGTGCTCTTGTAAACAACAAACCTTGCTCAAGTTGTACTTGGAGGACGTTTTGTAAAGTGTCCTTTTAAGTAAATTAAAGTCTTATTTCCCATCTGAAAATGTCCCACTAGCTCCAGAATACCCTCTCACGGAAACATCCTAAACACCCTCTCTGTTATATTTGGGCAGTGCATCCCTAAGCAACTTTCAGACCTTAAAGCCAAACTCTTCTTGCTCGTACATATGTGTCTTTCTCTGTTTACCACTAAGGTGTGTCCTTCAAATAAATGGCTAGTGGGTTCAAACTGGCAACATTGTGCTTGGCAGCCGAGCACAGAACCCGGCACCCCTCCAGGGCTCCATGGCAGTGAGATTGTCAACTTAGGGGCAAGGGGTTGGGGAGCAGACTTAGTGGGGCCCAAATGGGGCAGAGGTGTTCTGGAGCTACGTCCTTCTAGTTCCTCAGGTGTAAGATGAGGGAACTCAGGAATGATGGGTGTGAAGTGATCCTGGTGCTCGAACACACCCAGAATGCTTCCAGAGGCAGCGGAGCCAATAGAAGGGCACTGTCCACCCCGACTGTGACTGGCTGCTCTCACTTATAAGAGCAGAGGCCAGCCATACACTGCCGCCGACACGTGGGCCATGCCTGCCCTGCTCGCTCCCTGAGGCTGGGTGTTCTGGGCCTCACCAGCATAGACACAGCCCATGCTCGGGAGCTCATGCTTGCTGTCTACCATTTGCTTGCTCCTACCCATTCGGTGAAGGGGTCTGGGAACTTGAACATGCCTCAGTTTCCTCAGCTGTGAAATGGAGCTGGACCAGATGGCCGCAGAACTCTGCAGGGGTCTGATCGCCATGATGGTCTAAGACGGCTCCATACAGTAGAACTTTCTGGACTGATGGGAACATCCTGCCCCAACTGTCCAGTACATGGGCCACAAGCCACATGAGGCAACGGAGCATCTGAAATGTGGCGGATGAAGTCAGGGAACGAGCTGTGTGATCTGATTATTTAAACTGACTGGTAGCTCCTGTGTTGGGCAGTGTAGCCCTATGCCATAGCACGGCTCAGATGTCCCAAAGACAGTGAGGATGGCCAGGGACCGGGCCACTGTCCGGGGGTCCTTGTGCTTTGGAACCCACCCGAAGGCACCTAACGTGAGAACACCGTAGAGTCGAGTGGGGCTCCCTTGGAGGAACAAACAATTCATACACTGAGCTGCTAACCAAAAGAGCCCCAATCCAAGTCCACACAGAGGTTCCTGGGAGGAAAGAACTGAAGATCTCTGGGGGACTTCCCACAGTTCACAGAATGACTCCTTTATCTCACTGTCCCATATTCCCACAAACATTTTTGTTGGGTTTTCATAATCCCCCACCCCTGGTCTTTTGAAATACTGACTGTTCAACCCCTCTGGATCCCAGTTCTACTCCAACGGGGGTTGCCATGAGTCGGGATCAAATCCCCAGCCCCTGGTTGATGGCTTAGATGAAGGCAAAGATGGCATGGTCTCAGTGTGAGCAAGTGCCCATGGGCAGGCAGGAAAACCCAGAGGAGGAAAGCTACAGACGGTTCTGAGCAGTTACAGTAGCCACGTGTCCTTTGCGTAGCTGAGAGCCTAGACTGCAGAGCTATCAGCAGGAATGTGGGGGGGGAAGGTTCCAGAAGGAACAGCAACATGGGCATCTGATGGAACGTCCCTGGTAGAGCCCAGGTCAGTAGTTAAACCACCTGTCGCTGGACACACGCCTCTGCTGCCCCTCTGACGCAGCAGGAAAGGGAGATGAGCTTACAGCTGTGCTTTCGCCCCCTCCCCCAACAACAGGTGATGATGTGAGGCTGGGTGAGGGAAAGGAGGCCAATGTAGAGCCCTCGGATGAACTTTGGACCCTCTAAGTTTTTTATTTTGGGGGGGAGCGGGGCACTGGACAGCCCTTGAGATGCCAAACCCCAGCAGTCCGTAATGTTTGCTCTGATGAAAACTTAAGCCCATCATTGAAACATGTCCTCCTTCCCCTTGATGAAGGAGTCTGTCCGAGAGCAACCCAGCACAAAGCTGCCTGACCCAGAAGTCATCCAGTTCTGTGTCTCCATCTTCAAATGCTCCAGGCTCCTGCTCACCAGATGGCGTCGACCAGCAGTTCTTGGAGGACTACAACAGGGTGACCAAAGGGGGCTCCACGGAGGACTCCAGCCAGTACTACTTCGACAAGGTGAGCCTGCACATTGTGAGCACGGGGCTGGGGGGTGGGGGCTGAGGGGCTCAAAGAGGAAAACGTGGCCATCCCCGGCGGGAGAGACCAGTGTCGTAACTGACCACTTCCCGTGTTTTCCAGTATGATGACGACAACGGCTACTTACTCTTGATCCGTATCACACCGGACGAAGAGGGGAGGTTTGGTTTCAACCTTAAGGTACATTGATCGGGAATCCCCGTGCTTGGAAGCCGTCTTTAGATGACTTGTCAGTTTCCATTGGAAGTGGGCCACACATGCAGGCTACATAAGGCGGTGGGTGGGCTCACCCTTCTTAACGGGGGTTCGTTCTGTGGCCAAGGCAGCTGCCCCATCGCAGCGGGGTGGCTCAGTGCCTGGTCCCCTGTAGAGGTACTTGCTTTCTGTCTCCTGCCAACACCTTCTAATACACTATGATGTCAGTATTTGTAGGCCCATTTTCCAGATGAATACGGAGGCTTAGGGAGGTTAGGTACACCGTTAGCCAGCGGCCCGACAGACTTGAGAGCCCGCAACACAGCTAAGGCTGCTGTCCCAGGCACCTCCCTCCTTGCCATGCTCAGGGGCTCAGCGCTCTCTGTAGAATTCAGCCAGGTGTTCTCGGGACACGGCTGCCCCATCCGTTGACAGGTACTCTCACCACGGCTGCTCTTGCACCACAGGGGCCAAAGTGCTTGGCTCACAAGGCCTCTGACCTACAATACAGACTGACAGATGAGCTGGCCCGCTGCAGAAAAAGCGACGGACACCCCTGCTCACGGGCTGTTGGTCTGGGGTTGCCCATCCCCCAGCTGCCACTGCTCACAGTGCCCAGAAATCCCAGCGAAAGACCTTCCCTCGGAGGGGTGGGTGGGGAAACTTTCCCCGAGGACCTGCCCTCCCCAGGAACGCTCCTTGTCTGGCAGCACTTAGAAGGCACATCACTTGGGGGCCTTCCCTGGAGTGTTGGCATTTTAGCCAGGGGGGCTGGTGCTCTTGACTCGCACCCCTAGCACGGGGCATCTGAGGGTCAAGGGACAAGGCTTCAGAGCCAACTCCACACCGCTGCAGCCTGCCTGGCCGTGCTTCTGGCAGGTGGATCGAGTGATGATGAGGCAGAGGGCCAGGGTCGCCTGCGTGCATGCAGGGAGGGGCTACTCAGCTGGTGTCGGTGCTTATGTGTCGTTGTGAACTGCAGTGTTGTTCATTGTGCTATGCGTTCCCCAGGGAGGAGTGGATCAGAAGATGCCTCTCGTGGTGTCCAGGATAAACCCAGAGTCCCCTGTAAGTAGTCATGGTCGTTGTCACTGCCATTGCCTCCGCTCTCTCCCTGGATCCTGCCTCTGCTGCCAGCGGCAGACCGGGTAGAAGGGGCAGGATGCTGTTTCCTGGGACCTGCCTGGTGCTGCACCTGGCCTTGAAGCTTGTGACAAATGCAGACTCTTGAGCCCATCCCAGACCCACCCCCTCAGCTTCTCAACAAGCCCCCACCCCTCACCCCTGGGGTGAGCTGATCAAGAGAAGAAAGTTGGGGCCTGGAGATTGTTCTGGCCCGCCCACTCTGCGTGGGACATGAACCCTGTCTGTGGGCACCCCCACCATCCCACTCCTCCACCCTCACCGCTCTGTGTACATCTAAAGCATTCGCACTTTGAAGAGGCGCTGTGCCGCCTCAGAAGAGCCAGGTGACGAGCTGACGAGGCTCTCGGCTGCTAACCTAGAGAGAGCCTGGTGGCTGGAACCCAGCAGCTGCTCTGCGGAGCGAGCGGAGACAGTCTACTTCTGTGCAGCTTGACAGCCTTGCACACCCTCCTGGGGCAGTTCTACTCTGTCCTGTAGGCTCCTGAATCAACCCAATGGTTTCACTTGGGTGCAAAGCCTAGGAAACACTGTGGGGCAACTCTGCTCCACCCGGTCCGGTAGCCCAGTGTCAGCATCGACTTCCGGGCAGTGGGCTTGGGTGCCTCCTTGGGGTCTTCAGTAGCTCAAAGCAGGTGGTTCATCTTTATTACTGCCGAGGGCCTCTGTGAGTTAAGTAGGTAGAGGCTCTCACGGGCAGCTCGTGTCCCAAGGATACCTCAGAAACAAGTGGGGGAAGCCGACAGGCGTGACTGCCATGAGAACGACTCTGCACTGAGACCTGCCTGCTTGCGGCCCGAGCGGCTTCTCTGTAGGATCCCGCGGCCAGCTGCCCCCTCCACCGCATGGCAGCAATAAAAATAGCGGCAGCGAGCCCAAGGGAGAGCAGGGCCTTCCAGCGCAGTCTCCAGTGTCTGGGACCGGAGCGCTGCAGCGGGCTCCCCACAGGGATGGCGCTATGGTAACCGAGGCCACCCGCCCTGCCCTCCACACAGGCGGACACCTGCATTCCGAAGCTGAACGAAGGGGATCAGATCGTGCTGATCAATGGCCGGGACATCTCGGAACACACCCACGACCAGGTGGTGATGTTCATCAAGGCCAGCAGGGAGTCCCACACGAGGGAGCTGGCGCTGGTCATCAGGAGGAAAGGTAACAGCGGTGTGTGTGTGTGTGTGTGTGTGTGTGTGTGTGTGTGTGTGTGTGTGTGTGTGTGTGTGTGTAAAAGCTGGCTTTATTTATCTGGCTCTCATACCATGTTTTCAGCATGTTGGATCTGTCGCAAATACTTAAGATCAACAATTTCTACATAAACAACTTGCATGTCTGACTACTCACGTGCAATTGTAGAACTCTCTGCCAACTCGACCCCCGGCCTCCTGTGGCCAGCCCTGGGCTTGTCAGTACCTGCCACCTCACGGAACCAGCCTGGCCCAGCCACAGGATCAGAGCTGCCTGGCCCTGCAGATCAGGAGCTGTTCCGTTCACTCATGTCTGCTTTTGCCGGGGAAGACAGCAGGGCGGCCCCACCCGTCACCGCCTCGCTGCCTCTTACAGGATAAGGGAGTTCTGGAAAGTTCCGGCCAGGCTTCTAGTTCCTCAGGTGTAAGATGAGGGAACTCAGGAATGATGGGTGTGAAGTGATCCTGGTGCTCAAACACACCCAGAATGCTTCCGGAGGCAGCGGAGCCAATAGAAGGGCACTGTCCACCCTGACTGTGACTGGCTGCTCTCACTTATAAGAGCAGAGGCCAGCCGTACACTGCCGCCGACACGTGGGCCATGCCTGCCCTGCTCGCTCCCTGAGGCTGGGTGTTCTGGGCCTCACCAGCATAGACACAGCCCATGCCGGGAGCTCATGCTTGCTGTCTGTTGCCAGCAGAGTCAGCTCCGGGAGGCTCTGCCTGACCTGTGTGCATCCTGCCCCACGGCAATCCACCTCCCCATCGCTGCGAAGCCTGAACTCCGGGCTCAGCATGCAGCAGATGTCTGGGGGTGTCAGTGGCCCATCTTCAGGGGTTGACAGCGTCACGCACATGCCCTCTTCTGTTCTTCCCTAAAGGAACCCTGGCTGTACAGTGGGGTAAGGTGCTCACCGCACAGTTGGCGGTTCAAACCCTCCAGTCGCTACTTAGGAAAGAGATGAGTCTGTGTTCCTGCAAAGAGTGACAGCCCTGAAAACTCTCTGGGGCAGCTGTACGCTGTCCTGCAGTCACTGAATTGACCTGGGAGAAAACCTAGTCACGGAGGGGTTGAGGTGCCCCGCTGCTGAGTGACTGGCAAGGCCTCCGGTTTGTAAGACTGGGGGATTCTAACGTCTGGGAGGTACCAACTTCTTTTTTATTTTATTTTTTATTGGAACAATACCCTTTATTGCTATGTTCTGGCAAATTATCAAAATAAATAAATACAACTCGACAATGTCTATGAAGTGACAGTGGCCCTTTAAATGTCGCACCCTTGTGCAGCAATATACAACCTGCACAACTGTATGTGACAGCCTTAATCTTCTCACTTCCTACTGTTGAATGTGTCTGAAATCTCAAAGACGTTCTCTGGTACACATCTCTCTACTTTTTCAAAATACAAGGGTGTTTCCAAAGGTTCATGGAAAACTAGAATTACAGGACAATGGAGTTTGTCCACAAACTCATTGAAGCCCCCTAGTCTGGTGGAGTCTTAATATATATATATATTTGGGGGAGAAGATGGCTTTTGTTCAGTTAGGCCACAGGACAGTATGACCAATCTCTCCCCCTTGGCTAAATTTCTTTTTTTTAATATATATATATTTTATTAGGGACTCACACAACTCTCATCACAATCCACACATATACATACATCAACTGTATAAAGCACATCCGCACATTCCTTGCCCCAATCATTCTCTTTTTTTTTTTAACATTTTATTAGGGGCTCATACAACTCTTATCACAATCCATACATATACATACATCAATTGTATAAAGCACATCCATACATTCTTTGCCCTAATCATTTTCAAAGCATTTGTTCTCCCCTTAAGCCCTCTGCATCAGGTCCTCTTTTTTTTTCCCCTCCCTCCCCGCTCTGCCCTCCCTCATGAGCCCCTGACAATCTACAGACCGTTATTCTGTCACATCCTGCCCTATCCAGAGTCTCCCTCCCACCCCCTCCGCCATCCACCCCCCAGGGAGGAGGTCACATGTGGATCCCTACAATCAGTTCCCCCTTTCCAACCCACTCACCCTCCACTCTCCCAACATCGTCCCTCACACCCCTGGTCCTGAATGATACCATCCACCCTGGATTCCCTGTGCCTCCAGCTCCCATATGCACCAGTGCACAACCTCTGCCCCATCCAGTCCTACAAGGTAGCATTAAGACCATGGCAGCCGGGGGGAGGAAGCATCCAGGATCTGGGGGAAAGCTGTGTTCTTCATCGGTTCTACATCACACCCTGACTGACCCATCTCCTCTCCTAAACCCCTCTGTGAGGGGATCTCCAGTGGCCGACAAATGGGCCCTGGGTCTCCACCCTGCACTTCCCTCTCATTCACTATGGTGTGTATATATATATACACACACACATATACATATATATATATATATATACACACATATATATACATAGGTACCAACTTCTTAGACATGAACACACCCTGTGGCCACTGGGAGCCTCGTGAGTCTTCAGGACAGCACTGGCTGGGCAGAGTGGCCGTGGTGTTCATAGCTAGTAGAGCTAAAAGGATAACGGCTAGGGCAGGAATCACAGAGGTAGCCGCAGAAGAGCCCACGCTCGTCTGAGAACCATGGTGCTCTGGGAGGAGTGAGGCCCCGAGCTCCGTCCGACACAAGGGAAATCCCATGCCCCACCGTGACCAGCAAAGGCGGTCACTTTGGGCACACTGCCAGCCCTGAGAGTCACTTTCCTGAGGAAATTGAGTCAGGGTATGACGTGGATGTGAGGACAACCGGTTGAGAATGGCCAGCAGAAGTCCGCTCAGCTAGGGGCTCGTTTTCCTCCTTCCGTGGTGTCGTGACGGCAGTAGGGAGCCACTGAAGGCATGTGAGCAAGGGAGGGCCATCATCCCAGAAGTTCCCCTTGGGGAAGTTGGAAAGGGAAGGGACAGCCGACAGGCAGGCTCATGACATTGGGTAAGCGCCCTGGAGGGCGTGGCCACAGGGTGTCTGTGTTGGTCCTTGTCCTCACTGAGTTGCATATGAAGTTGGGTGCCTGTCCTTTGCAGATGTCTACTCGCTGGCTGATCTCAAGTCCGAAGACGAACTGAGTCAGCTGTTCCCCGAGACCATCCTCCCCATGTGCCCGGAGGGTGGGGACACTCTGGAGGGAGCCATGGAACAGCTGAGGAAAGGCCTGCAAAGCGGGACGCTGCTGATCCAGTTTGAGGTAAGACTCTCCTCCTCCAGGTGCCCCGGGAAGCCCTCCTCTGCCTGGCTGGGCCACGTCCACAAGGCCAGCGGGCACCTGATCACAGCTGCGCCGAAGGGAACCACAGACAGAGGGCCCGGAGGGAGCCAGACGCCGCTTTCCCTGGGGTCAAAGGGGTTGTCTGAGTGACAGACCTAAGAGCAGGGTGAGTCTGTCCCCTGAGGCCCCCTCGGGACCTGGGAAGCTGCGCAGTGAGTGACCTAAGGAAGCAGGATGGGGCAGCCGCCCGTCACTACTCTGCTTCCCCCTTGATTGCAGTCACACAATGTAGCCATGGAGAGACAGGTCAGGAACAGAGGAGAAGGGACTTAGAGGGCAGACTGCTGCCGACACAAACGCTCCAAGCCTGCGGGTCCCAGAAGATCATGGTCAGATGGCATCTGAGCAGCCGAGGGGTGGCAGTGGGGCCCGGCCTCCCACCCCACCGGCCACACCTGAGGATCTGAAGCAGTGGAGGCATCCGAGCAGAGCGTCTTGTGCCTCTCCTTCCTCCATCCCCGCGAACCTCTGTGCACGTGAACAGGAACCAGAATCAGGCCCTTCCTCCCAGGAGCTCCTGTACCCCACGGGGTGGAGGCCCCAGACAGGCGCGCGCGTGCGCACACACACGCACACACACACAGTTCTTTAATAGGCAAGGAAGAGGTCCAGAGGGGCCGGGGACTTGGCTTCAGTTTTCCTGATCACTAAGAATTCAAAGAGGATGTGTTTCTCTTCCCAAGTACATTAAGGTAAAACAGTCTTTTCACGCAATGAAAGACAATACAAGGAAAAGCACAAAGAAGCATAAAAATAAGCGATAAAAAGAAAACCGATTCCGGTTAGCAATCACACACACCCTCTGCATTCGTCAGTTAAGAAACGGAACCTTGGATCTGGTTCAGAACAACAAAAACCAGGCCTGCGCGGTTTGTGAGAAAGGCACAGGAAGGAACAAGACACGGCCGCAACATTTGTTCCATGCACTGGACTGCAGATTGATGCAGAAAAGCAGGAGCCACGTGTAGTACAATGCTTGACATAGAGCCGTGAGAGAGCGAAGTTTCCTCCGTAGCCATCTAAGGAAGAGAATGTAGACCGGGCCTGCTATTCGAACAACACTGGAAATCAAAAACTCACAAATGGAAGGTGCAGGTAATGATTGACAGGGCGGGAAATCAGTAGGGACTCTGATGTTTTTCATTATCTTCCTTGACAGATAAGACAGATAAAAAGTAAATTGGGGGGAAATGAGTCTCAAGGGCTCAGTGCTTAGGCACTTGACGGCTAACCCAAAGGTCTGGGGTTCAAACCCTCCAGTTGCTCCCATTTGAGCACCAGCCCCCATGAAGATGACACCTGGAAAACTGGGATCCCCCCCACATGGCCCGGTAGGCTGGCTGTGAGTCCGAATCAACCCAAGGGTGCACGACAACAACTGTGACATTTTGTGGAAATGAAATGGGGAGCGGTTGATAGTTACCTACTGAGAATGATATCCTACAAACAGGAAGGTCCCGTGTGAGTAGTCTGCCGAAAGGCTAGGCAAGCTTAACGTTTAAAGACTATGCAGAGGTCATGTTCGCTGGCCCGGCACTGCAAAACAAGTTCAACATCGAAATATACACTGTAAACAGTATAGCTCACGAAGCTTTTACAGGACTCTTCAAATTCATCAGAACAGTCAGCGCTGACTCAGAGTGACACCTGTAGGTTTCCAAGACTGGAACCCTTTGTTTACGAGCATAGAAAGCCCAGTCTTTCTCCCTTTGAACTGGGTATGGTTTCGAACTGCTGACCATGTGGATCACAGCCCAGCATGTAACCACTACACCAGCAGAGCTCCTAATTGAAACAACAGGAACGTAAAAATCAGCCACGGAATCACCCAATGCGAGCTCTTTGTGGTGTTGGCGGGGACTTGAGAGGTGAGCGGCACCGGGAGAAGAGTCATTCTCTATGCAGCAGGCCGGCACTCAGTGTCCGGTGTGTGTCTGGTGCTGAGCCAGGAGCAGGAGTGTGAGCAGGAAAGGGAGGTGGGGGGTTCTGCCCAAAGGAGCTTGTGCCTTGACTTCGTACATTTGGAAAGACGTCATGAGTCCCAGAAACAAGTGACTACCAGAGTACTGTAGGATTTTATTATGTGGAACGTCAGTGCGTCACACTGTGGTAGCTCGCATGTCTCTATGTCGGCCTACAGTGATTCCGTCAGCATTTTAAAGACCAGCAGGGTCATCCATGGTGAGTAAGTTTCAACAGAGCTTCCAGACTGAGAGACTAGAAAGAAAGGCCTGGTGGTCTATTTCTGAAATAACCAGTGGCCCTCGTGAATGACAATAGAATACTGCCTAGGAGAGGCCTGGCACGGGGACCCCAGGGTTGGAAGTCCCTCGTGCACAGTGCCCACGCAGGGCTGGAGCTGAATGGCACAGGAGAGGGCAGTGCCGCCTTCTTTTACACAGGTGGTCGCCATGTACTGGCACTGGCACCGTGGCGACCACCAGCATGTTCTGTAGAACGAGTTGGGGGAGCGGGAGAGAGGTTCGGGGGATCCTCTCGGGTGACATGTCGGATGGATAAGGACCAGCCAACTCATTCCTATCAAGTCAGCACCAACTCATAGCAACCCAAAGGGGCAGTGTCGAGATGCCCCGTCAGTTTCCGAGACTGCGTTTCGTGTGTGTGCTTTGATGGCTTTATGGGTGTAGAAAGCCCTGTCTTTCACCGGTGGTTTCAAACTGAGGACGTTGTAGTTAGCGGTCCCACACGTGTCCCGCACATAACCACTACTCTACCAGGGCTCCTTGGTAAAGGACTCACGCTCACTAGCTCCCTGCCGTCGAGTTGATGCTGACTCATAGCAACCCTAAAGGACTCGGTCCAACTGCCCCTCTGGGTTTCTGAGACGGTAACTGTTTATGGGAAGAGAATGCCCCGTCTTTCTCCCTGATAAAGGACAGGTGGGAAGGCCTCAGCCTGAACCTAAACTCATAAACTGACAAGTTGCCAAGGAAAGGGGCCCACCTGGATTGGAAATTGTGGAGGAAGTGTGTCCAGGTGATGAAAGGCAACCAGTTCTGTTTGACCAGAGTCCACCAGGAGGCGCTGTAGACTGTCAATGAGGCTAAGACTGCCCAAAGCCGAGACTTGGCGTAAACTCCTCCGGGCGAAGACGGCAGTTTGTTTGAGCTCACGGTCAGAATAGAGCCTTCCATAAAGTGTCCCTTAAACGGTATTCACGGGCTTTTTGAAAAGGATATCATTCTTCAGGGAGAAGGACCCGCCCCATCCCCCAGTTCTATTTGGGAGTAGTGCTTCTTGAAGGGTGACCCTCTGACTCTGTGTGGAAATCAGCTGAGGAACCTTTTAAAATGGGGCCCAGCCCACAGTGACCCCATCGGCAGCTGTGATCTGGGTCCCAGCCAGATGGCCACACGCTGACCCAGAGCATGATGGTGGAGCTCCCCACAGATCCATTGTCCCACGGCCCCTGGTCTTTAGTCTCGTCTTTGGAGGTACACGAAATGAAGAACGTACCAATTTCAGGGTCATCGTTTGGCATGCTACACAATCCCTTCATTCTGTGTCTTTGCTAGAAACAGAGTAACAAAACCCTCTCTTTAATTCAAGTCTTTCCCCAGGATTCCGAAATGTAGACCAGGTGAGCACG
Source organism: Tenrec ecaudatus (assembly GCF_050624435.1). Lineage (NCBI taxonomy): Eukaryota > Metazoa > Chordata > Mammalia > Afrosoricida > Tenrecidae > Tenrec > Tenrec ecaudatus. Next base: position 46,704,551 of record NC_134539.1, on the reverse strand, counting down.
GAGCTATTCCAGCGCTCGCAGCCCACTCTGCCCTCTGCCCAGGCTCACTCCCCTGCCGCTGTCATCTCAGGAACTTCTTTCAAACCAGACTTGGCATTTCTAACAAAAGACCAAATAACTGCAGCATTTTACCAATGGGGAGGGGGCAGACAACGATGAACCCAGCGCTGTTCGCTGATGGAGCTGGCGGGTGTGGAGTGCAGCCTCGCCAGTCTCCCCTGAATCATCCCCCAACCTCCTCCATCCTGGGGACAGAGGGAGTTGTCTTGCCCCGTTGCTAGAGGAGACGGAAATCAGATCAAGCAGGACCCAAAGCCAAAAGGTGGCCTCCATTGAGCACTTACTGTGCGTCCTCTGTTCATTCTTGCTACAGCCCCATGCAGACACTGTCATTCTCCCTGTCCCAAAGATCAGGCTTTCCCAAAGTGGGCACGCTGCGTCCCTGCAGTGGGGGCACGAGAATGATCCAGGGAGCTGCAAGCACAGAACCCGCGCCTTACCCTGGATTACGGGCTGGGGTACAAAAGCTTTCATTGCCGGGGGTGCAGATGATCTTTTATTTTTTCCTGAAAAGGGGACAGTAGGCCAGCCAAACTTGCCTGGGAAAATCTGATGTGGGTGGCTCAACAATCCTAACGAGGTTAAGTAGCCACTTCGAGGTATCGGTACAGGGCAGAGCCGGGCTTGAAGCCCAGACAGGTTAACTCAAAAACGCGTTCTCTTACGTTCTGAGCAGCAATGCGATGTTTGCCTGTGAGGGTCACGGTTAAACCGCACAGCCACAGAGCTGAGAAGGAACTATGAGCCTGTCTGGCCATCTGGGGCCAGACAGACACCCTTCAGCTCCTGGCCTCACCGCTGACTTCCTGTGTGACCTTGGGCGTGTTGCTTAACCTCTGTGGCCTCCATCGCCCATGCCCATCTTGAAATTGGGTCTCTCCAGGGTTGGTGGTAAGGATCAGATAAGATAAATACTAAAGGCATTGGCTGGCGCTGGGTAAGAGGACAATAAAAAGTCACAGCTGCTATTATTTATAAATAAACACGCTGGAGAATGTAGAGAATGTGCCCACGCTCCGCTCAAGAAGAGTTCCTCTCATGCGGGGTTTGGAAGCAGCGCTGACTCCGCGGCCTGGCAGCTCTGCCTTTCCATCTGCTGCGCCCAGTGCAGGGTTGGCTGGCGGGCACTGTGTTCCAGACTAGAGTGCCGCCCCATCGGGCACCCCATGGGTGCCCAGACCACCCACTCCAGAGCACACAGGTCCTACAGTAGAATCGCTGGGCCTTACCTACTTGTTTGGAAGCAATTTTGTCATTAAGGGAATTCCCCACCCCTCCTCTGGCTTTCAGTAGACAATTACAAATGTCAAGCAGTGGGTCCCCACTGTAATAAAAGTCACACTTGATAATCATTAGCATTTCTCCAGCATGTTGAGACCCACACATGTCGCCGTTGAGCCTCAGAGCAGAGCTGAGGGGTAGACAGGGCTGGGACTGGATGAGTCGCTCTTTTCTAGAGTGAGGAGATTCGTCTCCGAGAGGCCAAGAGGCCGGCTAATCAGATGGCGACCTGAAAGCCGAGTGGCTGTTAGCCACACAGATCTAGCAGTTCGCCAGGTGCACCCCGAATCCTCCCTCAGCCCCTGCGCAGCCACACCTTGCAGGAGAGTGGACAGCAGCGTGGACTCTGCTGCGAGGGCCCCCCGTGCTCCAGTCTGTCGGGGGAAGGTGGGCTTTTCCTCCTCAGGTGTAAAGGAGCAGACTTGGCATTTCTATTGGGATGCCCGCCTCCATGGCGCTGTTGGCCTTATGTGAGGAACGCGTACATTCAGCCACAGGTGGCTGAGAGCTGGCTGGGCCCCTGCTCTCATCGGTGTCTGGGAGGCAAGGAAGGGGCATGTGTGCCGTGTATACTCTGGCGACAGGGGGCTAAATGAACTCACTCATCCCGTGTGAGAGCACCGGCCTCCCCGCAGAGCAAGCTCCCTGTGTCCCCCTTGTGCGGCAGCCGGGTGACTCCCACTCTCCCTGCCTCCTCGCCCTCGGTGAGCCGATGTCCCTCTGGAGACTGGTGGGATGCGGCCACTCTACCACAAGGACCTGGACGGACGGGTCAGATCAGTGGTTCCACAGCATCACGAAGGCAAGGCCGCATGCGCCCCGGATCCCTGCCCCCACATGCCTGGCAGCGTCACCCGTCTGTCCCTGACCCGTTTGTCGTTGGACCCTCCCTGGTGTCTACCTCCTTATGGTCAGCATCCACTCGTGTCTGCACACGTGCCGCGGTGGCTCGCACGGTGGTTAGAAAAGTGGCATTTGGAAAGGCAAAGGGACCAGGTGCGCTCACAGCAGACTTAGGTTGGCAGATGTCGACCATCGGGAGGGTGAAGGTGCCTTCCAGATTACAGCCCGTCCCTAAAAAGGAGACATGAACAAGAATGATTTTCTGATTTCTTTTTTAAAGATGTGAAGCATTTTTAACATAGGATGTGGGCTGCAGGGGGGCGAGTGGTGGAGTGCTCACGTGTGTCCTCTTTACATGTCAAGAGCCAGGACCCCATTTGCATGGACCCACTGCCCAACCCACTGTCACAGACCTATTCCCAAGAGAGAATCTGGAAAAGCGCCTGTCTGCTGTGCGAGCTTCCAACCGCTGTCCAGTCACTTCTAAGCTGTAGTAACCCCACGCATGTTGCAGCAGAACTGGGCCCCCCAGGGCATGGGCAAGCGTGTCAGTAGACCTCTCTTTACAGGTGACGCTGGGTGGACTCACCCCACCAGCTTTTAGGTTGCCAGCCACACATGTCAATCCACCTTGGGACTCCAGGTACGCTGGCCACACCAAACCCAAACTCATTCCCATCACACCAAGTCTGGTTCCTGGTAGCCAATAGGACAGGTAGAACTGCCCCTGTCCGGCAGGTCCGCCATGAATTGGGATGCTGGCAAGAGGAGCTAAATCTGGACCTGCGTTTAAGCAGCCCCGCTTAGGATCCCCAAACAGCGAGCAACAACTTCCATTCACCTCTGCCGGCCGGTGCAGGGAAGTAGCCGGGTGCCCAGGCCCCTTGCTTTCTGGCTGGGTCAGATACAAAGGGAAAGGGGGTGTCCCCAACACAGATGAGCTACCCGTAAGCACGGAGTGGTCGTGGAAACTGTACTCGGAGCCTTTGGGAAGGGACCCCCATTCACTTTAATTGTATGCACACAGCGGCACCTCTCCTGCAAGCTGATTGTCACCTCTTGTGATTTCTTCCTGTGGGTAGCTCGCTTTTTCAAAGCAGATTCCAGTCATCCTTCACCCTACAGATTGTCGCTGAGAACCTCCTGTGGGCTGGGCACGATGCTGGCATGAAAGGCCTTTTGCTTCATTGCCCAGTCTCATTTCCTGCCCCCCCCCCACCACTTTGTTCCCTCTCTTTGGGGTTCTCCGAGTCCGTGGGTGATGTCAACAGATAATATGCCCGGGCAGTAACAGAGTGAGTGGAGGGCAGTGCCCATTGGAGGTGCCTCAGCAAGGAAGACCTGGCCATCGACTTCCAAAAAAATCACTCATCGGATCCCTGTGGAATGAGACAAGCTGTGCATGGACTATGAAGGCGAGGGGGGTGTCAATTTACTCCTCTAAACCTCACTAAAATCGCAGCAATAAGTTTTAAAAACAAACCTCAAGAAGCCCCCTGGGGTGCAGTTCTGCTCTGACTCAGCAGTAACTGGTACTGGTCTGGAGTTCTCAGCCCTCCAGAATTCCTTCGAGAATTCCGTTCTCCTCTATCCGCTGGGCTGGGCCTTGCCCACATCCACGGCTTGGAATCAGCTGGATGTCTGATGGCCTCATCCGAGGGGTGTTTTGAGATTCCACATCTGTGGCTGGTGCCCTGTGTTTATCAGATACCTTATTTTCATCATACACATGTAAGCTGGGAAGCCGTGTCTGCTTACCTATCGCACCAGACTGCTCCAGAGAAACCCAGCCCCTGCTGCTCCAGTATTTTGTCTGTGAAGGTCAGAGCTGGTGATACTGATGCTGTGATGTAAACACAACTGTTCCTGAGCAGCAACTCCTCCCAGCCAGCCTTTCTATCACTTCCCCTTCGTCCCAGAGCTGCTTAGGTAGGATGCTAACAAAGCATTTTAGGACGTGGGACTTGCTATTCAGCTGAGTGTCTTGTCCCATGAGCCTGCTTCACAGCCCCCTGATCACTCATTCTAGGGAGGCCCGTCTGCCTCACACACCTGCAGTCAGGGAACTAAGCCGAGCAAATCGTATCTTTCCAGAGAGTTCTATGGCTCACTGTCTGACCACTATAATAAAGCCTTCAACTCACTCTCCTCAGTCCCTTTGGCATTTCCAGAAAGACCTGTGTTCCCCCACCTCTCCTCTGAGCCCTCATTCTGAGTGGGATCCTCAGGCACAGCCTGCAGGCAGGCCCCCAGATTGCCAGCCAACTCTGAACCCTGATCCAGACGGGAAGGATGTGAGTAGGAAGCGAGCACTCCGCAGAAAGGGGCCCCGGGGCCAGACTTGGCAAGGCGTCCACAAATCCGAGGGGACTGTCAGACCTGCCAGAGGCCCAAAGGGAACACCTCTCTTTGATTTGTTCAACCAGCTTTTCATCACACCAATTTTTTCTCCTGATAATTTTCTAAACAGGCTGCCTGGGCTGTAGCTCTCCTTGTCTTTTCCGTTGTTGGGCTTTAAGAAATGGTGGTGATCATGATTCTGGTAATGAGGTCATTCAGAAATGACCCCGGTGGACATGTATCCTGACCTCCCAGCCCCTGCTGTTTCCTCCTTGTGATCGTTCACACATCTCCCGGGAGCGCGGGCCACCCCATACTTGCATGCACCTGTGCACGGATGCCCATGTGTGTATAAATGGGAACTCCCCTGTAGAGCCTATTTCTGTAACTTGCATTTTGCACTCGGAAATGGACGCATGAACATTCTTCCAGGCCTGTGCTTTCCGTCTGCTTGACCCCTTTGTTATTACTTGCACAGAGTTCTGTGGGACAACGGTGTCACCATGCAAGTCAACGCTTCTTTTTAGGAATGTGGACATGGCTTGCAGTTTGCTGCTAGCTTAAGCACAGTTTTCTGCAGGTCAACCTCGCGGACGTGGATCTTTAGACACACCTGTCTGTGAACATTGGGAAGGACATGTGTTCATTGCCATAGTACATTAGTTCAAAATGCATCTTAGTGCTGCCTAGTCCTGTCCCTGCTGACGTCACCGAGATACATTTTAAATCGTACCGGCATTAGAGAGTTAGATCTCCGCTTTTCTGCTCAATCATCTCACGTTGGTTGCATTTACATTTTTGTTGTTTAGAGAGAGAAATGTCTTTACTTCCAGATCAGCTTGACTGATGGGGTTCATGTCGTTGGATTCCATCTCTAGGCAGTTGATCAATTAGAACCGAGATGCCATTTAGGGAAGTTTGACTCGGACCCCCTCCTCCTGCTGGAGCCAAACCAAAACCCTCCAATAAATCATGAATTTGTTTCTAGAAGGAGTGTGGAGAGCCCATTAAAACCTGCAGCTGTTTACTTAAGCAGTTGTTTAGTGCTGCTCGATCATCGTAAAGTGAAATCCTAAAGACACTCAGCTGCTGAGCGCCTGTCGTTTGGACGTTCGCAGCGTTTGGTGAGTGACTGTAGGACTGTGTTGCCACGGGACTAGTCTCCAACTGAAGCTGACTTAGGAAACAAGACATCAGGTGGCCAGATTTTAACATTGGTAAAGTGGGACACCATTGATAAAACTCATATCCTGACAAAAGAGCCACATGGCAGCCGAAAACCGTGTACCCTAGCTTGTCGTGCATTCTTTCCAAAAATCGGGACTTTTTTAAAACGCCGCGGGATGCGGGAAAAGGTGTTAAAAATGGGGATGTCTGGTTACCTTATCAAGAGACAAGAATTGCAAAGATCCAGGGGGGCGGGCGGGTAATGTTCACATTTCAAAGACTCCTCAGTTGATTCTAACGGCCACGATTTGGTAAACAGATCACTCCTATCTACCCCCGTGAAGCATGTAATAAATGCCTTTCTGTAGACTCTGGTGGCCCAGTGGGCTGTCAGGCTGCTGATCGCAAGGTCAGAGGTTTAAACCCACCAGTTGCTCTGAAAGAGAAAAATGAGTTATTCTCCTGTAAAGGTTTACAGTCTTGGAAACCCTATGGAGCAGATCTACTCTGGTCTGTTCTGGAGGGTCCCTGCGAGTTGGCATCTACTCAGTGACAGTGAGTTTGGTTTTGATTTTGTAGGACAGCTTGGTTCTGTGTCACCGTCTTTTAAAATATGCTTTCATGTAGTCATGCCATGCCTAGGAATTTATAAAAGTAGAAAACTGAGGGGGGGGCCGATTGCAATAATCTACACATAACCCACCCCACCCCTAGGAGGGATGAGCAGCAGAAACGTGGGTGAAGGGAGACAGTAGTGAGTGTAAGATATGAAAACAATATTTATAACTTATCAAGGGGTCACGAGGGTGGGACGGTGGAGGCGGGGAGGGAGGTAAAAACGAGGAGCTGATACCAGGGCTCGAATAGGAAGTAAATGTTTAGAAAATGATGATGGCAACATGTACACATATACTTGATACATGTAATTAAATAATTTTTAACAAAAGTAAAAAACTGAAAGCAGCCTAACTTAAATGTAGGGTCAGAAGTCAAAATAAATCAGGGTAAACTGTAGATTATCATCAAACCTACAAAAATTGTGTGTCTAGAGACCGTTTAAAGACCTGAGGAAATATATATCATACAACACTGTTACAATAAGCAAGACAAAGTGGCTCCAAACGAGGGTGGTAGCTCACCGAGGACTTCTTCGAGATGCTAAGGGCCTCCAGGACCAGATTAACGTCAGACACTCAGCTACTCCGAACTGAACTGATCTGTGCGTCGAAGGACGTAATTTCTGTGGATCTCCCCAAAGTATAGCTTGTGATATTTCATGAAAAATAAGTCATGAAACTTTTTCTCTTTTCCAGGAAATATCTATTGGCTTTACTCAAGACACTGAGGTGCTTCTGAATATAATATGAGAACTGCTAACATATAAGTTAATGTAAAGTTGGCAGGAAACGGGATTGAAAGATAATGGAATTTGCTCACACCGGCAGGGCTCCATGTTTGGCCAACTGATGGGCAGCCCTTAGTGGGGATTGAGGGTGCTAAGGAGGGGATATGCCTGGGGCAATTGGCCACGTAGGATCAAGGGGGCATCATTTACCCAAGGACAAAGTTCAGAAGGATGAGGAAGAATGGAGGAATGAGGGACACGAGAGACCAGGAATAACTGGATTGGGGGGTGAGGGGTTGCTTGGAGGGCTGGCAATCAGTGACATGAAACAAGGTGTGTCTGGGTTATATGGAAGAGGGAATCGGGCTGCTCTGTAAATCTTTACTCAGTTCACAATAAGGTTTCTATAAAAGATGGTGGAATTCTTCCCACATACTTTTGGGAGTTCCCTCACATAGTTCAGTCTTGGTTTTTGTTTAAAACTGCATGTCTCTGTACAGTAAAACCTGCGAAAGCCAGACCCTGCATAAGCCAGAAACATGTCAGAGAAGGAAAACACAAATGTTTTCTACTAAAATAAGCAGGAGGAAAATGGCAAGGTGGCAACCCTGTCAAGGGTGAACCGCTCCAAGGCAGCCCCACGAAGTTACAGCTCTTACAGGTGTTGCTCACCATACGCGGGTCACCTGTGCTTTGCACATGCGCCTAGGCATATCAGTGCACACGTCTGCACAGAAAAAAAATAGACAAGAGAAAACATATGCAAAGTTCATAGGGTTATGAGATTACTGGTCTTTCCCTCATCTTTCTGCAGAAAACAGTAGATCACAGTTGATCACTTTCAACATTGGGGGGGCGGGAAAGGCGGGTAAAATAAAACCATGCATTCCTGTAGAGTTTACCAAAGGCCCGGGTGAATGCGCCCTAACTCTGTCATCCAAGTTGTGGGGCACAGTGTGTAGAAAGAAGTCCAACACTGGACCTCTTCCTCTCCGTTGCGATCTTCAGCGCTGGCCTTCGATTCTCCCAGTGGTCAACACTGCTCATGGGGCTCTCACATCAAGGGCTGTGCCCATGTGTCTGCCATGTGCCTGCAGACTCACAAGGAGTTTTTACAGGTTTCCATCGTGATGGCACATGCAGGGAAATGCCTCTTTCAGGGCCGCTCACGGCGTCTTGGGATGGATGTGTGTTCCCGTGGAATCACACTTCTGAAATCACAGCTGGGCTATTCCCGTTCTCCCACAAAGAGGATGGGTCTCCGTGGCGTCGGGGAAATCCGTGTGGGACTTAGAGTAGGCTATGTCCGTCGAATTTCGAGGCAGAATTCTTTGTGGTTGTTTTGATTTCTCTTTTTGCTTCTAGCGGTTGTCAAATAGCCCTCCATAAGACATGGCTGTACGTATCATGATCCATTATGTCAGTGACTCGTGCGCCCCTGTGACTCCCCGCCACCATCTTCATGTTAAAAATTAATCACTTTAGAATTTAGTCTGTTTCCCATAGAATTAAAAATTTTCTGTTGGGGAGGTTTCTTTTCGTATGCAACTAAAAATCAACTTTTAAATTTTAAGATTTGGTGGGGGTTGTGTTCTTGACTAGAGTCTGTACCACACCCCCTGCATAGTTGACTTTTTATTTTTAATCTTTCTCTGTTTATTATGTAGCAACTCTACAGAAAGAAGCCTGGCCTAGCCATCACGTTTGCAAAGCTGCCTCAAAACTTGGACAAAAACCGATACAAAGACGTGCTTCCTTGTGAGTATGCAGAGCAAATGCCTTATTCCCTCCCTACACTGTACACACACACACACCCAGAGAGAGAGAGAATGTTTCCCTCTTTAAAGCAGATTGTCTGGTGTTCTGGAAAGATCCTCAGTGTCTGTAAACACCAGTCTTTATTGCCGCCATTTCAGACCGGGAACAGTTGGGGAGCAGTGTTTATGCTAACGAGGCGGGCGCTGCAGATGGGGCTGGGAGAGAAACCCGTGTGCACTCCGTATGATAAAAATAACACTCCGAATAATTAGTAAAAATGCTCTCTCCCCCACAGATGATACCACCCGGGTATTGCTGCAGGGAAGCGAAGACTATATTAACGCCAGTTACGTGAACGTAAGTTGGGAACCGTATGCGATAGCCGCGTCTACAGGCGCGCACCGATTATGCACATGGAGAGAGTACCGTGATGGCCTGTGTTGTGTGTGATGGTGGCCACCGGCTGCCCTGGTGACAGACTCACTTCAGCCCTCACAGGAGGCCAGGCAGAGCGGATACTTTGGTTTTATCGAGGATAAAGCTAAGGTTCAGAGAGATGAAGTCATTTGCGAAAGCTCACAAGAGGTAGGATCCACACTGGGACTCTGGGCCGCATGCCCCTGGCTGATGGTCCTGTGCCACTCTCTCAGTGTGTTTTCCCGCCCCCTGCCGTGATAGACAGACACCCTGCCTTAAAAGAAGATTAAAGTCTCTCTTGCGTATGTTACCCAGACAGAGCAGGTAATCTTAGCCTGGAGTGAAGTGTCCCTTACCAAGTGGGAGTCTCAGATCCAGGTGATTCCTCATCCCGGGGCCTCTCTTACCTCGGTTTGTTCATCTAGCCCATTAGTGAACCGTGGTCTTTGCAGGCCGGGAAGCAAAGTGGAAGGTATTTGTGGTTACTTAAATGACCACTTCAATGTCCCTGGGCAATGCGAATGGTTAAGGAACTCAGCTGCTAACCACATAGGCTGGCCGTTCTAGCCCACCTGGAGGCACTCGGAGGAAAGACCTGGCCATTCCTTCCAAAAGCAACCATTTGACACCCGGTGGAGCCCAGGCTGACTGACTCACAGGACTCACCAAGAGTGCGGGTTAACTCAGTAGGCTGGTGTGGTTGTTTATAGTCGTTGAGAAAATGCAGGCATTTAAATATGTGCAGACCATCCTTAGCTCAGTAATTACTAAAGCAGCTTTGTCCCTCAAGCTGTAGCTTTTCCAGCTCCTGCTCTCAAAGGACAGGTGATATTTCTCGGTGTGAGGTCTCAAGGTGGCGCAGAGTATCATGGCCTGCCCTGGGAAATGTGGGTCTGATCAGCGGTCCAACTAACTCAGCAAGAATGGTAGTGTTCTCTGACCCTCGGCTGGATGCCCCCGCTGGTGTGAAAATGGTGTTGAGATGATGCAGGCAGCAAAACCAAACTGTCCCATCACCCATTGGGGCCTGAGACCAGGGCTGGGGACACCAGAGACCCAACCACTAACCAACCTTCAGTTTCCCAACCCCAGGGCAGGATAAGCGAACTGCACACCACTCCAGAGCTCAGCAAGTTCTGAGCTTTCCCTTGTAGAAAAGACTCCATTCAGAGAGCCAAAAGCACAAGCCGAGCAAGGCAGAACAGGGCCAGGAAGGTCCCTGTCAAGACTGGCCGCCGTAATGGTGGCAGCTCTGGAAGCCGTGCAGAAGGTAGCGTGCCCCCGTTGTTGACGGCACGTGCCTGCAAGCCTTATGCTTCAACGGGATGTAAGCAGATGTGGACAGAAGACCTGCATCGAGAAAGACCAGACATGGAGTTTGCTGTGCATTACTGAAAATACAGGAATGGCCTGTTAGATTTCAGAGCACTGGGAGGCATTTACAACCGCACCACCTGGGAGCTGCTTTCTGGCGACTGGCCGCTGCGGGGCATACGTACATTTTTGCTTCACAGGCTATTGCTGGAGCATTGTCCAGCTCTTTCAAGGGCGTTAAAATCCTGTTTGCCTTTATTTTTCTCATTTGCTGCCAACTGATACGGATCTTATTCTGGAGTGAATTGTCCCTTACCAAGTGGGAGTCTCAGATCCAGTTCCCTGCCCGCCTCGTGGTGGTAACAGATTTCTAATGCCTTGATCTCTTGCCAGATGGAAATTCCTGCTGCTAACCTTGTGAACAAGTACATTGCCACTCAGGGACCCCTGCCACATACCTGTGCACAATTTTGGCAAGTCGTTTGGGATCAGAAGTTATCACTCATCGTCATGTTGACAACACTCACCGAGCGAGGTCGGGTAAGTGGCTTGATTTCCAATTCAGATGTGTGTGGTGTCAGCTGGCATTTAGTGGAAGGTGAATCTCAGGGCTGGCAAGTGTCTTCAAGGTCTCCCAGTTCAACCCCTCCTCCGTAACCCATGGCCTCCTGCTCAGAGCCATTGATGGGCACCTCCAGGGGCTGGGAGCTCTGTGTCACCTCCCTCTTGCCCTCCTCCCAGCCTTCCCCACAAAGAATGATCAGACAGAACTCCCACTCCTGGCCCCAAGCCATTCCCCTTCCTCACCGTCCCTTCCTCAGAGGTGAGCTCTTTGCTTCTTTCCAAATTGGCATTTGAGACTCAGGAAATCTAAACTAGCCCTAAACCAGAGCAGTGTAGCTGCAGTGGCCTTGCTGACCCAGGCCAAGAACAAGACCTGGGAGGAACAGGATGAATGCCAGCTTACCTCTCCTTCAACCATAGAGAAGTTACCACCTCTGACAACGTCTGCATGTGTCCCAGCTAAGCCTGATGCACAAGAGGTCAGCGAGTGGCAGGTTCCACACGTGTGTAGCAGATGTGCGTTTGCCACAGGACCAAATCCCTGATCACACAAGGGAAGTCAGTGTGGTCACTGTGCCAGGGAGCCTTGTATCAGGAACCCCCTGACTTCTGGATACCACTAAATGCCGTCATCATTGCTGCTCCTGAAAGACATCCCAAAATGACATCTACATGACTCTTGAACCGCCTACTCTGAAGGGCTGAGAGCCGCTTTCCCTAGGCCCTCGCTGAGTCTCTAGTCTGGAATGTTGCAAGTCAGGATGCCTGGGATTGGCGTGGGCAGGGACTGAATTTGAGATCAACTGACCTTCTCACCCAAAGCCCCACAGTTAGAATCACCAGCTCTGCAGAGCCCCACAGATTACAAGGGCTGTGACATTACGGGGTCCCCCGAAGATGCCTCTCCCTCTGCTAGAGCACCTCCAGGGCCTCTTCTGGGGCTGCTCCCCTCAGAATCCCTAGTCGTTCCTCCAAAGCTGAAATCCATACCAAAGAAGCTCCCCTCTCCGCCTCACGATGCCCACAACTAGGTTACTTGGACACTGATGTGGAACTCGGGGAAACCTGGATCCTCTTTTCTCTGAAATCCTTGCTGCAGTCTCCTTCAATGGCACAGTAGCCAAGACGGCAGGGGGATGGGGGGGAGGGGCAGGCTACCAGGTTCAAAACCTGACTCTCTCACTTCCTAAATTCCTGACCGGTGCAAATGAAAACACCTCTCTGGGAAGCATGGGACTGTGATTGTCATGGGCTTGTGGGGGAGTTCGCCCAGGGAGCCAGGAGGAGTGCTTGGCACGAAACCAGCATTACAGAAGCAGCATCTAGGAGCAGTGGTAACACCAGCATCGGCAGCACTCACCCGAGTATGCACTGTGATTGCCGCGTCTGTACAAAGTGACTCAACCTTTCAGCTTTAATCACTTCTCTCTCAATAATACATCCTTACGTGGATATCTCATTCATATTACCTGCCATAGAGAAAAGCTAGATGTGAAGATTCAAAGGTGACCCAGAAAAAGGTGTTATTAAATTCTAAGCAAATGCTCTTGTCTATTAGAGTCAGCACATGACACCAGTTTATTCATAATGTCTCTCTCTCTCTCTCTCTCTCTCTCTCTCTCTCTCTCTCTCTCTCTCTCTCTCTCTCTCTCTCTCTCTCTCCCCTCTCCATCTCCCTCTCCCCCTCCCCCTCTCGCCCTCTCTCCCTCTCTCCCTCTCCATCCCTCCCTCCTCTGGATCTCTCTCTCTCTCTCTCTCTCCCTCCCCCTCTCCCCCTCCCTCTCCCCCTCCCCCTCTCCCTCTCGCCCTCTCTCCCTCCCCCCTCTCTCCCTCTCTCCCTCTCTCCCTCTCCATCCCTCCCTCCTCTGGATCTCTCTCTCTCTCTCTCTCTCTCTCTCTCTCTCCCCCTCTCCCTCTCCCTCTCCCCCTCCCCCTCCCCCTCTCCCCCTCTCTCCCTCCCCCCTCTCTCCCTCCCCCCTCTCTCCCTCCCCCCTCTCTCCCTCCCCCCTCTCTCCTTCTCCATCCCTCCCTCCTCTGGATCTCTCTCTCTCTCTCTCTCTCTCTCTCTCTCTCTCTCTCTCTCTCTCTCCCCCTCTCCCCCTCTCCCTCTCCCCCTCCCCCTCTCTCCCTCTCTCCCTCTCCCTCCCTCCCTCCCTCCCTCCCTCCCTCCCTCCCTCTCTCTCTCTCTCTCTCTCTCTCCCTCTCTCCCCCTCTCCATCCCTCCCTCCTCTGGATCTCTCTCTCTCTCTCTCTCTCTCTCTCTCTCTCTCTCTCTCTCTCTCTCCTGTGACTCCTTCCATGGCACCATCAGAAATATCGAAAGGAAAGCACCCTTTCCCCTTCTGAGGCTCAGCAGCATTCAGAGCTGGTGCACCCTCCTGACGTACCACCCACCGCCCCCGGGCTTTGCCGACCTTGATCTGGGCCACTCGGTATTGTCTCCCCAACAGACACCAAGTTCACTGCCTTGGTTTGCAGAAATCGACCCATCTCTTCCTCTGAAAGCCCTACTGCCCTTTTCTGCTTTGGGCCCTTGTTCTCCTGCTTCCGGGGTGCCCAGGTGTTTTCAGGAGTGGTTCCCGGGTGCCCACTCTCCGGTCTCAGAAGACCTTTACACGAAAAGGTAGTGCAGTGCCGCAGCGCTGACGCCCGGCTCCATTCAGGGCCGCTCAGGGCCGGCTCTGTAGTTCTCTTTCCCCTTTCCAGCTGGAAGGTGCTCCTTCCCCTCAGAGAAAAGGGCGCCTCAACAGGAGTGGATTGTTGTCCCAGGAGCAGGGACAGATGATCCCTTCTCGGTAGCAGCCCCTGCTCGGTACAGCTGGGCAGAAAAGGCCCTTTCTGTGCCTCCAGGCGCCTCACCTTCCTCTGGCTGCTCCCCGCCATCCTACCCCCATGACGTCCTCTCCTCCCTCTCCCTTACCTGAGCTCATCTGAGCTCTGCTTGGGAGTGACCCTGCGGGTGGCTTTGTCTCCCTGCCCTTCCATCCTAAGGGAGCCTGTCCTGGCTGGGCCCACCACCACCACCCGCTTCCTGCCCTGGAGATTTCCATCTCTGGGAGTCCGGCACTCCCCTTCCAATCTCTGACCCTGGAAACTTACCTCATCATTTGTGGGTGGTTAGGAGCCTGTGCTTGCACAACCAGGACCTGCTTCCTCTTTTCTACTACGAATCCTCAGGTGGCCTGGGGCCCTTGGTTGTTAGCTCCCCATCTCTTCCTCACCAGTACTGCCAGTCCTTCGGATGAGGACTCAGTCCAGGTGAGCAGCTCTGGCCTTTGCTGTTCCAAGCAGAGATTGCCTATCTCCCGAGTCCAGCCCCAGAGGTCCACAGCCACGTGGACCCTGCAAGGCACCTGCTGGGCTTGCCCTCCTTTATACTACCCCCCATGAACCACTCCCTCACCCCAAACTGTGGTTTGTCTCTCTTCTTACTTGACCGAGTCATACCCTCTCATCGTCCACTGAAGGCATTTGTTGGGATGGGGGAACGTGTTTGTTTGTTGTCCAACATGTATGGAGGAGCCCCGGGGTGCTGGGGGTGGTTAGTCCGCTCCCCAGAAGGAGGAAGCTGCAGTGCCTGTTAAGGTGCTGTTTCGGACGCTCACCGAGCCCTTCTGCTCCGTGCTGGGGGCTGCTCTGCGTGAGAACCGGCTCCGTAGCAGTGGCTTTGGGGCCTTTCCTCGCTGTCTGCCCATCATCAGGGGCACGGGCTTTGGGTTCACAGGAAACATTTGACTCTAGCACCTGCAAGTTGTACCTGCTTAACTCTGCAGGAGACGCCAAGGCGAGGTTTCCTCGTCCCTGGCCAGGGGGTGCTAATGCCCCACACCCCAAGGGTCAGGCATGAACACACACCCCACCCCCGCACACGAGGCCTGACACAGAGTAGGCATTCATTCAAGGCCCATCCTGCCGAGTCTCACGGGGCTCAGGGAACAGGCAGCTAAGGAATGGATGGATGGGTCATCAGAGCACCGAGAGGCCTGTCAGGTGTCTTCGTACCGGACGCTGTGCTTGGTCAGAAGGCCCCTGTGAGAGGTTAAGCAAGGGGCGCTAGGCTCGGACGCCTTCTCCCTCGACCCCACCCTCCGGCTCACCTACTTGAATGCCCTCACAGGCAGGCGCCCCAAGGGAGTCTTTTCCCCACCCGGCACGGCACACCCTCTCGCACACACACAGGGCCCCCTTCTCCTGGGCGTCCCCCTTTCGGTCCACACCATCTGCTTTCCAGTGCCCCAAGCCAGGACTCTGGAATCTGACTTTACAAGCCCCCTCCCTTTCTTCACCTTCCACATAGTCCTAGTTTTCCCCAAGTGGCTGCCTTCTTGGGCCGGGGGGCAGTAAGCCATGAGAGGACACTGTCTGATAAAACACCCGGCTCATCGGTTCCCTCACCCTCTGTGCGCACACCCCCACAGAGGGGGATCCTGAGGCGAGGGAGAACCCAGCTTCACCCAGTGGTTCCCTTACAGACCAAATGTCACCAGTACTGGCCTGACCCTCCGAGCGTCGTGGAGCACGGCGCCTTCCACATCCGGTGCCAGTCGGAGGACTGCACCATTGCCTACGTGTTCCGGGAAATGCTGGTCACCAACAGCGAGGTGAGCAGCACCCCGAGGGGAGGCTGGGGGTGGGATGAGGTGGAGGTGGGGGGGTGACACAGCTCAGTGACCCCTGCTTGTGCTCTGACGGTGGGTCTCTGCTCTGCATCCTCTCGGGCAAGCATTTCTGTAATACGACTGATCTCATCAAGGCCAGTACTGCAGGACCCAGCCAGCAGAGTTGCTGTGGGCAGACGTGGTCTGGGGTGCAGTCCTTTGGGGTGGGGAGTCGAGCAGGAGGCCCACAGCAGGGGCAGAGGCCACATCAGGACCGGGCACCGAGGGAAAAGAGGGTCAGGAGGCAGCCCGGGGGCCGCACACACTCCTGATTTGATTCACAAGTGTGTCTTCCCAGACAGGAGAAGAGCACACCGTCACTCATCTCCAGTACGTGGCCTGGCCGGACCACGGCGTTCCCGATGACTCCGCAGATTTTCTGGAATTTGTGAACTATATGCGGTCCCTGAGAGGAGACGGCGAACCTGTCTTGGTTCACTGCAGGTGCTGTGATCGGGTTTTGTTGTTTTTGCTTTTCAAATAGGTCTTCCTTAGGAAAGGCCTGGAGAAAGTGGGTGGGCACCAGACACACCCTCAACCCTGTAGGGCTGTGTGCCCTGTTTGGAATTTCATTGATCTCTTCAATGCGATGCAGAACAGAGGGCGAGACCCCCGTGCTCATCTTTGCCTTTGTCCTTGAGCTGGCTGAGCTGCACAGCAGATGGGACTAAGAAGGGGGAGGTGGGCTTTGCCCTTGGTGGTGGATCTCTTTCCATTGGTCTTTAAGGCCCTCGACCTCAGGACACATGAGGATAGGCTCGGGAGGACAGTTCTAGCAGAGTAATCGGGGGAACCTGTGGGGCTTCTGCTGGCCTGGGTGGAGGAGCTGTCTGGGCAAACGCTAAATCCCACCGTATCTCACCTCTCCAGTGCTGGGATAGGCCGAACTGGTGTGCTGGTCACAATGGAGACAGCCATGTGCTTAATAGAGAGGAAGCTGCCCGTGTGCCCCCTGGACATTGTCCGGAGAATGCGAGACCAGCGTGCCATGATGGTGCAGACATCAGTGAGTAGAACTTCAGTCCCAAATATAGTGGCCGTCACCTCTTGAGCGCTGACCCTGGACCAGCCTGTCCGGAGGGCTCTGCAGGGCAGAAACCTGGGGCTGGAGGGATTGAGCCCCTCGTCCAAAGTCACAGAGCTGGTGGCAGGCCGAGCCATTCCAGAGCCCACGCTGCAGTCTCCTCCTCGATCGGGGAGCAGCTCTGATTGTGTGCTGTGGAACTGAGCAACCTGAAGAAAGCAAAGGCCCACCAGGAGGATCGCACCTGCTTCCACACAGCCCTCTCCCTCCTGCTCTGGGCTCTCTCCCACTGCGAAGCACCTGAGATCTTGCTTCTGACAACGTCTATACGCTCCCCCCCCCAGATCTACTCGAGGGACAGTGTGGACAGATGGTAATTCAGGCCTCTCCCCATACTGGGCAGCCTTAGAATAGCCCCTTAACCTCTCTCCAAGCCTCAGACTCCTCATCTGAAAAATGGGGACCATGCCACGTCTTTCATCCGTCCATACATACATGCAGCCTTCCCCTGTCAGTCCGTCAGTGATGAGGGCCATCGTGGAGGTGTGAGGATTGGACCGAAGGTCACCTAGTGCAGACTTGAAGAGCTTAAGGAAGACTTCCTGAGGGTGTGATCTCGGGCACATCCCAGGGATGGACGAGAAGAAGTTAGTGTACCAGCCAGTTCTACGTCCTCCAGACTTCTGGGCAAAGGTTATCAGATTTCCCTAAGAGATTGTGAGTTCTCGTGGATTTCTGTGTATTTCTAAGTCTGATGAAAAGAAAAAAGGCTTGTTCTCTGCCCTGGTCTGTGATATGACAGAACCTATTGCTGGTTAGAAAAACCCAAAAAACTTAACAAAACACTACTCACTGCCATCAAGTCGATGCCTAACTCCTAGCAACCCTCTGAAGCAGGGTGGTCCTGCCCTGTTCTCATCTTTCTACCGCACAAGAGCTGGACCTTGGGAATAGTGGTCCAATAACCATGCTACCACCAGGCCTCCTCTGCTGACCTTGGTCAATTCTCAAGCTTATAAAGCTCAGTCGGAAACGCTTTCCTTTAGCCTGGACACATCCTTATCGTCGGTGTCTTGGATACCACGCCATGGTAAAGGCCTTATTTCGCATCACAGCTTTCATTGGCTGTGGTCCTCTGTAAGAGGCAACCCAAGCCCCTCGTCCAGCACAAGGGCCCTAGTGGCACAGAGGGTCAATCACTTGACTGCCGACCAGGTTGGCTGCCTCCTATAGGGGAAAGCTGAGGCCATCTCTGCTGGAAAGTTTACACTGGTGAAGCTTCCAAGGAGTAGTTCTACTCTGTCTGGGGCAGGGTTCCCCAGACCAGGTCTCCCACAACCAGGTGGCAGCCTACCTGTGCAGGCTCTGCCCCTCCCACACCAAGCCTTCAGGGCCAGGATGGCGAGCCCAGCCTGAGGGGCCTCGCACGGCAGTGGTTTTCACCACCGTGATCTATCCCGGCAGGAGACAGACAAGATCGGTCCAGGGAAGGGTGCCTGGGGTAAAGCCCAGAGGAAACTGGGTACAGGCTACTTAGAGCCCGCTCCCAGCAGAGTCACGGGGCGCCTCCATGCCAGCAGCAGTGAAACCAAGCCACCAGGGTGACCTGTCTACCCGGGAACCCCCGCAGAGCACCTCCACGTTCCTTACACAGCTCTCCCTGCCCAGCGTGGAATCCCCCTGCTGAGCAGCCTCCCCTGCGGCCCACAGGCAGCGAGTTTCCCCTCTCCTGCATTCCCCAGACCCATTACCCACCTTTCTCAGAGCACCCCAGTCTCAGCCGCTGGGACTTGCTTGTTCATGGGACTTGCTTGTACACTTCCCTGGCAGCCGTGTACCGCACCTCTGCCCCAGGCCGGCGCTGGCGCTGGGTGGGTTGGCGCGGTCCCGTGCATGGTTCGTGCCGCACTCTGGGGGCTGCCTGACCTGACAGCTTGCTGTATTTTCTTTCCAGAGCCAATACAAGTTTGTGTGTGAAGCGATTCTGCGTGTGTATGACGAAGGCTCCATCCAAATGCTGGATCCCAGCTAAGACACCCGTGAAAGCAATTCATTCCTCTTTCCCAAGGCCCCCTCCTCAAGGACGGACCTTCTCCCTGGCCGCAGCAAGAGGAAGCTACGTGGGCTGTGGGGAAGGAATGAGCGCGTTCGAACCCAGGCACTTTAGCTTGCTGTAGGAAAGTATCATGTGCATAGGAGCCGTGTAGATACTGCATGCTGTTCTCTATAGCATCACTTCGACCCCTGAGAGATAAGGGGTATCTCCGTTTGGGGCCTGTCCTACTGCCTTCTACCCAGACATGACCCTACCCCCAGAAGCCACCCTTGGGCGAAACAGAAAGCACACCAGGGGTGCTGCTGATCTGCCCGAAACACACTGTGTGGTTTAGGGTTGCACGGATGTGTGTGTGTGTGTGTGTGCGCGCGCGTGTGAGTGTGTGTGTGTGTGTGTGTGTGTGTGTGTGTGTGTGTACATGCAAGGGCCAGGCTTTGTGTGCTGCTTATTGGGGCTGGAAATTTGAGTGCGCAGCTCCGATGCTAAGGAGCCCTGATAAATGTCCTACAACAGCAGGGTGAGTTTCGGGCAGTGCTTTTTCCTGCCCCCTCCTCCCACCCACCCCCTTTGTCCCTCTTCTGGTGGTGGTTGTGCTTCTGAGAATCATCCTCAGACCCCCTTCTCCCCACCCCCTTGCCCGTTTCCCCTCTGCACTCGCCACCCTCTTCAGGTCCCTTCGCAGTGCCTGCACCGGAATAGCAACGCTACGTCCGGGCGACCTTCCAGCCGAGACTCCGAGAACTCGGCCTCCCGGCGTCTTGCCATTGTCCTGTTGGTCAGTTTGAGAACCAGGTGTCTCTGGCCTCTGCACCCGCTAACTGTCCACTCAGAACCCAGGACTGGAATCACTTACTACTGAATCTACTCCATGTATTGCTGCTGCTTCAAGCTATTACACTTGAAACATGATGATTCTTTGGGGGGGGGGGGACACACGGGGTGACATCATCTAAAAATTCAGAATCTGCGGCCCTTCCTGGAAAGAGCTCGTCGTTGATCCACGCTTCTGGAGGGCCTTGTGGGGGGGGGGGGTGTGCATGTGTGTGGGCGCTGCGCCCAGGGGTGAGTAGCTCTCAGGATTCCTCACGCGATTCACGCGGCAGTCGAGTTGAGGTAAAGAATGAGTCTCTGTATAGAAGAACAAACGTGTGCATTCACCCTGCGTTGCAATGGTCTCCATTTCATTTCAAAGGAGAAGATCAGGCTGTCTGAACATACACGCCATTTGATGTTAATTTATTCTAAGTACACCATGAGTTTGATTGTCCTTAAAGAAGTCTGCCTTTGTTAATACTGTGTTTAAATTTTTTTCTTTTTTTAATCTGTGACAGGATTGTAGCGCATTATTATTTAAGGAAAATAAATTACGTGAAAGTTTTAAGGTGGCATTTTTCAATAGCAGTTTCTGTGTACCCCGAGGAGGAAGCTAAGTCAGGCTGTGAACAATCTTTCTAGAAAAGGGGTGCTTTCATACCATGGAGCTCGGAAATGAAGCCAGTTTGCCATTCAGCAAATCTGGACCAATTGAGTAGCTTCCTGCTTGCAAGATGGATAGAGGCCCATCCAGCAGGGCCGGGTTTCTAAGGCCCCTTTATCTCCAGACCCTGCTTGCTTACTCGCAAACTCTCGGTCTTTTCCCCACCCAAACTGCAGTGCTCCATGGGAACAGTGACAGGGAGGTGTTTACTGGTGCTGCACCCCTGTACCGTGAAGGGGAAATGGCTAGCAGAGTGCAGCAGGAACACCAGGATGGAAGGAATAGATGTGGTCCTTGCCCCTACTCGGTCCCAGATAGTCACAGGAGGACTCTGCCTTGATCCCTCATCTGTAAGACAGGAGGGACAAGGCTCTCGCACTAGGTTGAGTCTGGGGATTGAAGAATATCATGTAATGAATGTAACTTTTCATCAGCAGGAACATAACCGGCATTATGATAGGTGGGTCCCTTGAAACAGCCAGCCCTCAAATATACCAAACTAACAGAATCGTCTGGGTTTTCTGTAGGAGATACTGCTCATCTAGGCCAAGCCAGAGCACAGCAGCCTGTTAAACCAGTGTCTTGCTTCCAATCAACCTTAGAGAAAATGTTATCAGCCAAGCACACACACACCCAAAAAGAAGTAAACATTTTTTAAACGGGTTTGAAGGGGAGCCACGTTGGCAGAACTGTAAAACATGCCATCGGGGTACTTTGCAAACGGGAGCTATGTGGCGGAAATGCACCGCCCCTGTGTGCTAGAAGCCTGAAAGGGTGATTGTGCCTGGGAGCCAGAACACTGCGGGGCTGCCCCCGGCCCATCCCACAAGTTCTCTGCCTCATTCTCGGTGCAGTCTTAACCACGCTCCTCAAAACCACTGGTTTCCATGGAAAATAGTTGAGTTTTTCTCCGACAGATTCCCGCCTTAAGCAGGTTTCTGCTTTGGCAGGTTCTGTATTTTTAAAAAATAAATAAGCTATTTAAAGGGCTGCAGATATGCTACTATTGTTACGTACATTTCTATGGAGCTTACGGAAGCCTGCAGCCAGCTTTCCCTGCCAGTGTGCTTTCCAACACTGCAGATGGCGCCGGTGTTGCCAGGAGCAGAACCCATGAAGTAATGGGAAAGTACCAGGCGAGTGATGCTTCCCAGGGTCAAACGATCAGGTAAACACTGCAGCGATTCCCCGTCAGGCCTGGAGCTCACCCTTCCTGTTTCACCACCCGGACACTTCGGCTCACGGAGGCTTTTCCAGCCCTCCTTGGAGAACTTCGTCAGAATCGGGATAAATATTTTGCCTGAGAAATCCGGCAGGGTGTGAACAGAGAAAGCATTTACAGCCTACGTGCTGGCGGGTAGAAGTGTAATGAGCTGGGTGGTTGGGCTGAGCTAATGAAGACGGGAGAGCGCAGCCAGCGTCCCTCTCAAGAGCCCGCTCTTGGGGTATGCCCCGCGGAAAGGTCACTGCAGTTGAGGTGGGGGTAGGATGTTTTCTCAGTGTTCAATTGCGTCATGGATCCTGCGGTCTCTGCCTTGCAAAGTGTAGATGCTGGGTTGCTGGTTCACATTTTCCTTCCTCAGAAATTGTCGTTGGAGGGCAAGCCACAGGCTGCTCCATCCTTTAGAGGCCATGAAGATTGGTGGGGATTGGAGTACACCACCTAGCCCAGGACAAATTTGTCAACCTTTGGCCCACATCTGTGGAAGAGGAAGATTGGGCTAGACTTGGTGAGCTCTTTGGTTCTTTCCGAAGTGGGGGAGTTTGAAATTCCAGGAAGCCGAACTAATCCTAAATCAAAGCTGTATAGCTGCTGTCACCCCGGATGGTCCCGCAGACCTGGGCACCACCAGATGCGGCGGTAAGCATGGCCACCCTCCAGTCCCTGTCTCATCCGAAGCTGAGAACAGTCTCAGCAGAGACAGCGGCACAACCAAATGCAGGTGTGCCTGATGGCCAGGTGGTCCCGCCATCTTTGTGATTCAGGTTCTGTTTGGAGCAACCAAAGGACTTGTATTATGTTGTATTAAAAAATAATTGATGGGCAATATGTTTTTCCTGTAAGTCTGGAGTGCTTTTTCATTCTGGAATGGTTTTTGTCAGTGACTGTGCTGAAAAGCGATATGATCCACATAAAAACAATGACACTCAGTAACCCTTATTGTCTGGTGACCTTTTCTTCTGACAGTGAGTCTGGCTTTCCTGGAGGGGGTGGTAGTCTGGTTAGACTAGAGAAACAAATTCATAAGCACGCATCTGTATATAAGAAAGAGGTTTATATACAAGAGCACCTGAACATTTAGAAAACATCCCAGCCCAGTCCAGATCAAGTCCATAAGTCCGATACCAGCCCACATGTCCAACACCAATCTATAAAGTCCTCTTCACACTCATGAAGCACATGCAGTGACGCTGAACGCAGGAAGATCACAGGCCAGTGGGTGGGAAGTCCTGTGGCTTCAGTGGCATTGTAAGCATCTCAGCGCTGGCAGAGGTCTCCACCTGGCTTCTCCAGGTCCGGGGTTCTGGCTGCATCAGGATAGGTCCATGTGGCTTCTCAGGGATGGTTTGCAGGGAGTGAGTCTTGAGTCTTTTCAGAAGAGGATCTCCAAGGGAGTGAGCCAAGAGGGAGAGAATCTCGCCCCCAGGGAGGAAAAAATACTGCAATTCCCAGAATCCTTAGAGGAAGGCCATGCCCACAAAGAGGTCTCATTGGCTATGACATGATTGACAGACCAGACTCCACCCCTTCACTCTTAATCCTCTCAAGTCCCAATTGACACTAGATTATATAATTGCCACGGAGGGTTTTCTTATTTGGCTTGCCTTTGTTTGTGTAAGAAACACTAACTCTTAACAGAGAGGCACTCCCCCCATCTCCACACTGTCCCACACTCGGTCCCTTCTCTGCCTTATTCTTGGGCTGCAAATTCAAGATGAGAACCGGGGTTTCCCTGCCGGTAATAACTTACACAAACTAGATTCTTTTAAAAAAAACAAAAAACACTTCTCCTTTGATTTAGAAAAATTATTAATTGGGAGTTAATACATGTATCATTCCATAGTTCAACAATCACATCAAGCAGAATTGTACAATTGCCATCACAGTCCATTTCCAAACATTTTTTTCTTTCTGGACTTTTTGACATTGCCTCCCTTTTACACACACACACACACACCACCACCACTACCACCACTGTACACCACCCCCCAAATCCTTATTCTACTTGCTGTCCTTATAGGTTCATCAATCCTGGGTGTCATATACTGAAACACAGGAAAACATACAACAAATCAAGAGGGTACCTTCCAAAGACTTAACACCTCTGAGCTACACCCTAATATGAGCAAAACAGAACATGCTGGAAACCAGGCCAGGTCCAACAT
This sequence comes from Tenrec ecaudatus, assembly GCF_050624435.1. Taxonomy (NCBI): domain Eukaryota; kingdom Metazoa; phylum Chordata; class Mammalia; order Afrosoricida; family Tenrecidae; genus Tenrec; species Tenrec ecaudatus. The sequence continues at coordinate 46,680,860 of NC_134539.1, read as the reverse complement.
GCATCGGCAGGGGCATCACCAATAAGGTTTTCGCTGTTCAAGTCAGGTGTATGCCTTCGATCTTCTATACTCGTCTCTCCAATGCACACTGTTTAGTAACCTCTGTCCTCCCATCCCTCAGTTGTGGACAGAGAGTGTTCAGTCCTCAGTCACCCTCTCGTGCAGGCTGCCGGATGGCTCTGATCATCAGGGCCCTCTGTGCTTTCTAAGTTGCTGCTTACCAACCCCGGTGAGCACTGTACCTTCTGCCTTGAGAACCAATCGCCTTCCTGTACTTGTTCCAGCCAGGAGGATGAAGAGGAGGTTGCAGGAAAGCCACCCCCTTGTGGACAAGTCCTGGTCAGGAGACACCTCTCTGCTCACCTCCCATTGATCAGAATTTGAGGCACGAGCCGTACCTACTCCCAGCAGTCTGGGAAAGGTCTTTTATTCCAAGAAGCCGCATGCCTCCCTAAAGCTCGGTGGTTCTATTTCTGAGCAGGAAAGAAAGGCTGGGGTTTGAGATAGTACTCATAGTCTCTGCTGTGATACAATCCTTCGGCTCCCTGTGAGGTGAGGCTCCCAGGCTGTGGTCCACGGGTAACTAGCAAGCTGTGAACTCATGCACACAGCAGCAGCAAAGAGTTCAGCCATGTATTTATTAAAGCATAGAGTCCCTTCAAAAGAGATTCACTGGGTCCCTTGAGTTGAAAAGAACAGTGTAAGCATAGATAAGATACGCTTGGCTCTGGAGGCAATGCAGGTCCCCCCTCGAGAGTTGAGGCGTGGGTGTCCCTTAGGGAAACACTTCTAGTTTTTTTATGTGGCACTTTCAAGGGGGAGAGTCTTGCTATTCTCCAGATGGTCAAGTGACTTTCTGATTACTCACTCCTCCTTGGGTCTTATCCGGGCTGCTGCTCTGGGTAAGCCCGTCTCAGCACTATCTTCCAGTCGCCCTGTGCCAGAAAGTGACTGGGGCCTGGCTTCAAGGTGAAGGTGTTGACCCAGCCAGCTCTCCCAGAGTCCTTTGTCCATCACTGGTTTCCCAGGACCCTCCGTTCATCCCATTAGCAGACAGAGCACAAGTCCTTGCAATGTCCCTAACACTACCCTTCTTTCACCCACATGAAGTCCTGGTCTTCGTGGGAGACAACTCAAGCCCCGCCCAGTTCATGACATTTAACTCAAGTTCCAGGCCTTCAGACAATCTTTGGGCAGCCGCCTTCTTCAGCTCTGAGTGGCTTCTTACAGTCAAATGACCTGTAAAGTAAAAGACCAGAGAGCTCGTGAACTGTAGTGAAACAGAAACACGAAGACGGCCACTGAAAACCCTATCCTCCCTGGGGGACGGACAACAGAAAAGGGGGTGAAGGGAGACATCGGACAGGGCAAGATATGACAAAATGATCATTTATAAATTATCAAGGACTCATGAGAGAAGGGGGTGTGGGGAGGGAGAGGGAAATAAAGACCTGATGCAAAGGGCTTAAGTAGAGAGCAAATGCTTCGAAAATGATGAGGGCAATGAATGTATAGATGTGCTTTACACAATTGATGTATGTATGGATTATGATAAGAGTTGTATGAGCCCCTAATAAAACGTTTTTTAAAAATATAAGGGAAAAGAAAGTTTTCAGTTGAGCTAAGTCTGATTAATCATGGCTCTACCTAGCTCCGGAGTACACCATAGGATTGTCTATGTTTTCTGGGAAACAAATCACCGGACGTTTCTTACTAGGCACCTCTGGGTAGACTCAAATCTCCAACCGTTCTGTTAGCAGATGAGTGCATAACTGTTTGCATCACCAAAGGATCCCCCTCCCCCCCCACCATCCCACAAGCCCACTGTCTTCCTGATGATCCTGATTCACAGTGACCCTACAGGACAGAGTAGAGCTGCCTATAGGCTTTCCAAGGCTGCCTATCTCAATAGGATCAGTCGGCCTCGTCTTTCTCCTGTGGAGGGGCTAGCGGTTCTAACTGAGCACTTAACCACTGCATCACTGGGTTCCTTACCAACCACCTCCCTGCCATCCGGCCTACTCGGACTCTTGGCGACCCTCTAGGACAGGAGAACAGCCCCTGTGGATTACTAGGGCTGGGAAGCCTCATCTTGCTCCTGCAGAGTAGCCGGCCTGGGCCTACTACAGCACCAGCTCCTGTCCCATAGGTGTTCATCCAAACCCACTGGTCAGGAAGAGTGACGAGGCCTGTTTGTGGGGGCACCATAGCTCTTGGTAGCCCTGCTCCTGGTCCACTGGCCTTCGGAGCCTCCTCAGAGGTGGGGCTGGCAGAAGACACCTCCTTCGGAATGACACACCTTGCCGAGCCTGCTTACCCCTGGAGCAGTTTAGTTCTGTGAACTCCCGTGTTGCCCACGTGTTCCTTGGGCCCAGGCTGGTGGTCTCTTGACAAATGAAAGTCCATCAAGTACTTTGGTAGATATATAATCGTTTGTCAATCTGAGGATTAAGAGTGTAGGGGTGGGGTCTAGCTTGTCAATCAGATCATAGCCAATGAAGCCTCTGTGTGGGCATGGCCTTCTCCTGAGAATTCTGGGAAATCCGGTACTTCCTCCTTGGAGGCGGGAGACACTTCTCTCTCTGTCACTCCCTGGGAAACATAGCAGCTGACAAGACACACGGACCCACCCTGATGCAGAGACCCCTGCCAGCGCTGAGATGTTTCCAATGCCACTGGATCCACAGACTTTCTACCCACTGGCCTGTGATCTTCTACATTCGGCGTCATTGCATGTGTTTCATGAGTCTGAAGAGGACTTTATAGATTGCTATTGGACATATGGGCTAGTATCGGACTTACGGACTTGATCTGGACTGGGCTGGGATGTTTTCTCAATGTTCAGTTGCTCTTGTATATAAACCTCTTTCTTCTACGCATATGTGTGTCCGTGGATTTGTTTCTCTAGTCCACCCAGACTAAAACATTGTTCACCCAGCCCGACCCCGGGTTTAGACTCGGGCAGTTTTGCTTACTGGCCCCTGCTCTGCCCTTGCCTTTTTCTCAAAGGTACTGCCTTGAGGCCACACTTGAAAGCGAGGTTGGGGGAACACTTAACCTGACCTCGGGAGCCACCAGTTTCCAATGTTCTGGCACAGTCTTAAAGACGGCTTGCTGCCCACTCATCTCCAGCCTCGGCTACCACCTCAGGCCTCCTGATTTTAACAGTCACGTCCGGATGGCAGAATTTTCAACTCTCCAAGACTAACCACCTTTGGTGCAGGCTGCCACCAGGGCCTCCCTAGTAAAGCTTGTCTCTTGGCTGACCCTAGCCCCATGTCATCGCCCTCTCATAGGACTTGGGTCTGAAAAACAACAAGGCCCAGACTCATACCTTTTGCCTCTTTCCCCCCATTTCCTCTCTCACGGTGGCCTCAGTCAGCATGTGGCCCATCGCACAAGTCACCACAGCTGACGGCATCCCCAGCTGTTCAGCCGTTGTGCAAAGCGGTTGCCCCTTGCCATCTGCTGGCCTCCCATGCCCCTTGGCCAACACCACGGTGTTGATGTTATGGGCAGCGTCCCCTTCCGGGTATCAAATGCCACATCCGAAAGCCAAAGTACAGGTGGCTCAGAGTCTCTGTAGTTCCCCCTTACAGAAGCACGGGCAGCCCAGAGCCGGAACAAGGGCGCGACAATCATCAGGGACTCAGGTTGCTCCAACCCGGTTGCATCTTTATCTTCAAACTACTGCTTCCATGACAGCCTCTCTCGTTCCACCCATCACGTCCACAGTCCAGCAGCCAAAAAAAAAAAAAATTAAAAGGGACTGAAAATAAAGGGAGAATGCCCCTCCCTTTAGGATAATTCCCCAAGCTTGCATACACTACTGTCTTTACCCACAATTAGTCAGAACTTGAGCAGAGAAGCACACCTCCTTCAGGGCAGGCGAGGAAATGGAGCCTTCATCCTGAGTGGCACTCTACCCAATCGAGATTCCATTATTGAAGAAGAAGCGGGGTACCCACTCGGGCACCCTTAGCCATGGCTTCGGATTCTTGGATATCAGATCTGCCAAAGAGCTGACCTATGCCCAAGACCCACCACAGAGAAGCAACTATAGTTCTGATCTTTAAGAAAGATGGCCTATCATCTGGACCTCTGATACTGACAGCTGCTGACGGATCAACGGCCCTTCATCAGACAAAGGATTCATCTGAATAGGAATGCACTGATAGCACAAACCTAAACCTCTTGTTCCAGAAGCCCCAGAGCCCTACCCACCCCCTACACCCAATGACACAGAGTAACTGTCATCTATGGCCATTCACAGGCCCTCGGCTGGTTTCTCTCTAAACCTGGACTCCTTACAGAGCCAAGGAAGGCCCAAGATTTTTTTTCCCCCGAGGCTGCTCCACAGCTTCCAAAACCTGTTACCCAAACCAGAGGGAGAGGCAGATAAGAGAATGCAGCGGGGGCTGGTGGAGGGGCCATGCGACTAGAGGTTTCCAGGGAAGGAGCTGCAGTGTGATAACTGGGTATGCAGAGGGAGGAGCCAAGGATGGGGCCAGTTTCTAGGTGGGGCAAGGGGGCGGGTGTCAGTGCCCAAACAAGGAGGACTGGGTGTGGGGCAAAATGATGAGATTGTTGGGCCTGAAGTCTACCACGTGTAACCAGTCTGAGAAGTCTCAAAGCAGCTGTGTCTGAACATGAAACTTCTTTCTTCTCGACGATGCACACATCTCTGAGCCCAGCTCTCATCCTGCCCCAGGAGGCTTCTTTTATGCCACGCCTGTTTAAATTTTACTCCAATCAAGTAATGTCTGTAATCAAGCCCAGTTATTAAAAGTAGCCGGAGGTGAATATACAGTCAAATCTCGATTTTACCATCAGACTAACTAGACATCCACATTCTCTCTGAACTTGCCCTGGCCACTCCTCCTCTGTCCATCAAAACCCCTGGGGCTTCACACTCCTCTAGAGTCTCAAAGGCAGGTACGGAGGGAAGAACCAACCACGTGTGCGCAGCTCTGCTGTTGGCCACTGCTGGCTGCGGTCCGGCCACGGCCACTCTGGTTTTCTGTGGCAGGGTCCAGCTTGGCCCCGGGCCACTGCTGCTCGGAGGAACCACACTTAGTGAGGACATGCCACCTTCAGCCCCGCAGCAGGACCCATGGCTACCTGGTCACAGAGTTATGCAGCCTGTCACGGTGCCGCCACATGTCTCCCTAGGTGTGTTCGTTTCCTAGGCGACTGTAACCGAATACTACCTGTAGGGTGGCTTACAAGAACAGAAACTTATTGTGCAACAGTTCTGGAGTCTAGTGGTTCGAATTTACAGGGCCCCGCCCTCCCCCAGGGCCCCAAGGGAAGATCCTTTCTTGTCTCTCGGGTGTCTGGTATTCCTGGGTGCAGACATGCACATTCACCTGGCCGTCTTCCCTCTTTCTCTTTCTTATAAAGACATCATGCAATGGGGTGAGGACCCATTCTCCTCTTGTACCATGTGCCTGTATGGCACAAGCAGTCAAATGACTGGCTATGTACCAACATGTTAGCAGTTTGAACCCACCCAGAGGCAGAGCTGGGCATCGGGAAGGTCATGACCTTGAAACCCCTATGATGCGTTCAATCCTGAACACCGGGGGTCACCATGACTCGGGGTCACGTAGACAACTAGCAACTTGACCTCTTTAGGATGTCTGTTCTTCAGTATGTGAACACGTGCACACTGCCCCTGGAGTTGTCTAAGGAAGGGACAATACTGCCCATGCTTCTCCACACAGAGCCATCGAAACCACTGGTCTATGACTGTCCTGGGTCCCGCAGAAAATTCACCTGTGATTACGTTTCTGGCCGCATCTCAAGTTCTTGGTCCCAAACGGACCTCCATCCACTTGTCACCTGTGGTTTGAGAAATGCGTACACCGTGTCTGTGTCTTTCAAAACTGTCAGACTGAACTAGCGTTTTCTGAAACCGAGCCTCGTGCCTCAGAGGCTTTCCCTCCATATGCAGAAGCTTTCAGAGCAGTCTAGCCAGTAGAACTCACACCTGAGAAGTGGCCCCTGAGGACTCCGCTGCTCTGAGCAGAGCGAACCACTGAGCCTAGACCATCCTGCCCTGCTTGCACACTGGATGAAGCCGGACCTGCCGCTGCTAATGCTCAGCAAACGGAACGTGCACAGTAGCTCTTCTTGGCACCCCTCGATTCCAGGTCAGAATTCAGGGCCGATGTTCGCCTTGCTTCTGCCTGTGTGTCCGGTTGCCTTTCCTAATCTTTCTGAACTTGGTCCTGGGCTAAATGCTGCCTTTGGTCTCACATTATTCTAAGGTGTGCATGCCACTTGTTTGGGGTACGTACAGTGACTCTCCTTCCACTTTTTTATGATGATGATCGTTTCTGCATTTTTCAGTATTTTGCCCATTGAATCTTCAGTATTTCAACTTGAAGCTTGGATTTTTTTTTTTTCAGCTTGAGACACGCTGGGTGTGTTCTTCCCTTTTGGTTTTCAAACTCTGTCTTTTCACATTTCCTGATCAAATTTTACTTGGCCTTCTCACGCTGTGCTTGAAACTGTGGTTCAGCTCTTTGTGCTTGATAGTTCTTCCATTCACTCTAAGCCATCTGCTCAAGAGGGACTTTCAGAGTCTCTTTTGATTTCCATTTGTGTCTTTCCTTTCTGTCTTCTGTTGGTGACATTTTGCATTTTTCTTGGATGAGATCCTAATGTCACCAGAAACCTGCCCAGTCTTAGATCATGAGTATTCAATGTGTAGAATCCATTATTGAGATGGTCTCTAAATTCAGCTGGGATATACTCCAGGTCATTCTGTGTCTCCATGGACTTGTTTTGATTTTCTTCATTTTCAACTTGAGTTTGCATACAAGCAATTAATGGTCTGTATTGCAGTTGACCCTGGCCTTGTTCTGATCGATAATATGAGCTTCTCCGTTGTCTCTTTCCTCAGATGTAGTTGGCTTGATTCCTGTGCATTCCCTCTGGTGAGGTCTACATGTGTAGTCTCCATTGATGTTGTTGAGAAAAGAAGCTATTTCCAAGAAATAAGTCATTGGTATTGCAAAATTCTGTCATGTCATCTCCAACGTAATTTCTATCACTCAGGCTATGTTTTCCAAATGCTGATCTTTCTTCTTTGTTCGTTTGCAATCTAATCGCCAGTAATTATCAATGCGTCTAGATTGCATGCCATTGATCAATTTCTGATTGAACAAAGTTAGTAAAAACCTTCAGTTTCTTCATCTTTGACATTAGTGGTTCGTGTATAAGAGATATTCATCTTTACCATCCTTCCTTGTAGCATGTAGACATTATCCTATCACTGACAATATTTATATTTGAGCGATATCATGATTTTTTCCTTTTAATCATGAATGCGGCACCCTTCTGCTCCGATTTGTCATCCCTGCCATAGTAGACTATATGATTGACCTATGCTGGCCAAGCCCAGTACATTTCAGCTCATTAATACCTAGAATATTTATCTGTATTCATTCTGCTTCATTTTTGACAACTTCTGTTTTTCCTGGATTTGTACCTCATGCACTCCACTATTTTTTTAAACGAATGGATTTTTGCAGCTGTTGTTTCTTCTCATTTTGAGTCATGTCATAGAAAAGTACGATATGCAGATGACGCACCCTCGCTTGCTGAAGCGAAGAAAACCTAAAGCGCTGACTGCTGAAGATCAAAAGCTCCGGTCTGGCTTCAAACCCAAAAGAAGAAAAGTGAAACTCAAGACAAGTGGACTAACAGCAACAGCATGATAAACGGACAAAAGACGGGATTTTTCAAGCATTTAAGTTTACTTGGATCCATAATCAATGTCCATGGAGGAAGCGGTCACAAAATCAAACAACATATTGCATTTGGGCAAACCTGCTGCAAAAGATCTTTTTAATGTGTGAAACGAAGGTATTGTTTACCAGGCTAACGTGTACTTATTCCAAGCCATGCCATTTTCAGTTACCTCTTACACAGGGCAAAGGTGGACAATGCATACCTCTTACACAGGGCAAAGGTGGACAATGCATACCTCTTACACAGGGCAAAGGTGGACAATGCATACCTCTTACACAGGGCAAAGGTGGACAATGCATAAAGAAGACTGAGGAGTACTTGATGCACTGAAGCAATGATGGCAAAGAATAGTAACTATACCATGGGCTGCCAGAAAAAAAAAATTCTTTTAGTTGTTTTGGAAAACGTTCAACCAGAATGTTCCTTAGAAGCGAGAACGACGAGACATTGTCCGGTCTTTAGACAAGTTCTTTGGAGGGGCCCCTCCCCGGAGAACACCGTCATGCTGGGAAAGGGAGCATGTCCGAGGTAAAGAGAAAGGCTCTCGACAAGACAGATGGGCACAGTGGCTGCAAACAAGAGTAAGGACGGTGCAGGACTGCTATACACAGGGTCGCTATGAGTGGGAATCAACCCAGCAGCCCTTGATTGCAGCAACAACCTCTAGAGACAAGATTATCTGGGAATTCCCTGTCTTCTTTTACTTATTGCTAAAGTTTAAGTGGCTTTGATGAGCATGTAATTTCTGTAAATTTTTGAAGGCTGGAATAGAGAGAGACAGACAGAGAGAGAGAGAGAGAGAGAGAGAGAGTCATAGTGGAGCAGTGGTTAAGCAATCAGCTGCTCACCAAATGTTGGTGATTCTAACGCACTAGCCATTTCACAGGGAAAGATGTGACCATCTGCTTCTATAAAGCTACAGCATTACAAGCCCTACAGGGAAGCTCTACTCCAGTGGTTCTCAACCTGTGGGTCTCGACCCCTTTGGGGGTCGAATGCCCTTTCCTAGGGGCCGCCTGATTCACAACAGTAGCAAAATGACAGTGATGAAGTAGCAACGAAAATAATTGTATGGTTGGAGGTCAACACAACATGAACTGTATTAAAGGGTCACGGCCTTAGAAAGGTTGAGAACCGCTGCTTCTACTCTGTCCTATGGGGTCAGTATGGTTCTGAATTGATTCAATAACAAGTTTATATTAAAAAAATACAAACCAGTGCCATTAAGTGCAGGAGCCCTGGTAGTATAATGGCTATGGGTTGGGCTGAGATTCACAAGGTTGGCCGTTCAAAACCACCAGCAGCTCCAAAAAAGAGGGGGCTTTCTACTCCCATAAAGAATGCAGACTTGGAAACTCTCAGGAGCAGATCCACTCTGCCCCAGAGGGATGCTATGGGCCTGTATTGACTCGATGGCTGTGAGTTTGGTTTTGGGTTCAGCCATGAAGTAGATTCCAACTCATGGCACCCCTCTGTAGGATTTCTAGATCTTCATGGGAGCAGACAGCCTCATCTTTCTCCAGTGAAGTGGTAAGTGGTTTTGAACTGCCAGCCAAATCTATCCCAAAGCACCTCTAAGAAAGGCCTGGTGATCCATTGCTACACAATCAGCCCTTGCAGACCCCAGAGAGTGCGGTTCCACTGTGACACACCTAGGGTCGCAATTAGTCGGAATCAACCCAAAACAACTGGTTTGGCTTAGTTTTTTATAGCTGAGGGGCGGCAAAAAGTTTGTAGAACATTTCCACTCTCTTTTCATTCCATTTTTCCACAAACTTTTTGAAGCCCTCATGTATGCAACAGTCCCTGACCAAAGCACTGAACACGCCTGCTTCAAGACACACAGCCCTGGAGCGTATGCAGGGGTCTCTTCCAGTCTCCAACGACCCATGACGCTCAGCTCAAACTCATATGTGCTCAAAGATCAGTCTTCAAAAAAAAAAAAAAAAACTCTTTCCACTGGCTTCCATTTTAACCAACAACTTTGTCACCAGAGGGTCTCTTCCTAGTTAGGGCAACAATCATGATGTTGAACAGATGAATAGACCTAGATACCATCTCAAACCTACATATAAAATATAAAGGTAACCTTTTCAACACAACCCTTTGTAGGTCCTTAGCAAGCCAGGGAGAGCCAGTTCATTCCAGGACGAGTTTGGTTAACCAAGTCCACCCCCCACTGTGTTCTTGCTCCCCTCCTGACAGAGTGTGACACCCTCTAGAAAGGTGAGCACTTCGATTCTCCCTTCCTCACACCCGCAGGCCCCGGGGCTTCCCAGTCGGCTGAGTCCAGTTCAGATACCCTATCCTCCGAGGTGTCTCTGTGCCTGCCCCTTCCTGCGCTGGACCTGGTTCCTCCCCTGGCCCTTCCTGAAGACTCAGAGTAAGTTCCCTCCTTTGTGTTGCCGTCCATGTTTACATCCCACCTAGCTCCTTCCCCAAGAGAGGCTCCCACCAGGGTCCTCTCTGTGCCCCTCCTCCTGCGCCCAGTGTCTAGCCCATAAGTAGACAGTGATAAATGCTGACTTACTGAGTGAGTGGATTCAGACTGGCACCCTTTCTCCTGCACAGTCCCAGAGGGGATCCTGCTGTCACCCACCTTCTCCCTTTCTACAAAATGGTCTTTAACAGCCCCCTCCTCCGCCAGGCATTTCTAAGAGGGAGGGGGGAGAAGGATTAAAGAAGGTCTGTCTCAGCCCCCATACAAATTCAGAACACCATCAGCACAATAATGAGGCCAACAACAAAGTGAGAAAAATATTTGCAGCAAATATGACAGATTTAAACGAGATGCCATTTTCAGCCTAAACTTGGCCCAAACTAAAATCACGTTTTGGATGCAAACGTAATGGCTATTTTCTGGGAAACATTTGAATAGAGACAAGCCTGAAAAGAAAATCAACAACATCTCTGTAGTGATCAGCCCACACTTAGAGGATGCTGGAGAAGCTTTATTTTCTTCTGAAAACTTTGGTCTTTTCAAAAAATTTTTATTATAAACAAACGTCACATGGCTATTCAGAAAAACTAAACAAAGATGCCACCTTTTGCTGACGTTCCTGCCTCGTCGGATAAGACTCCGCGTCTGAGGGGGAGCGGAGCCAGACTGTTGGTGCGTTGGCTAGAACAGCTCTGGAGGAGGAGACGGAGCAGTCTGCCAAAGCTCCCACTCCTGCTCGCAGGCGTGGATTCGAAGGAAATGACACACATTGGCATGATGATTTCGATAAAGCACAATTAACTGCAGAGGCTTCTAAAGTACAGGAAAAGGGGGTCCACAACTCAACAACCCTGAACAGCCCGATCTTTAAAAACGGGCTAAGAACTTGAACTGATATTTCACCAAAGAGGATACTCGGGTGGCTAACAAGTACCTGAAACGATGGTCTCCATCATTAGCCATGGAAACCAAAACCAAACCCACTGCCTCCAGGTTGGTTCCACCGCATAGCATCCCTGCGCCACCCCCTCCACCACCACCACCACCCCTGTGCTTTCCCAAGGCTGTCATTGTTTACAGGAGCAGACTGCTCTGTCTCTCCAGCAGGCAGGGCTGGTGACGTCACTTGGAAAACTGCAAAGTGTTTAAACCACTGCACCACCAGGACTTGATTAGCCATTAAACCCACCACCGTGAGGTCAATTCCAACTCATAATGACCTGATACATATTCTAAAACCCAAGTGGGATGAGTAACATCCGGGGTCTTGCAAGCTTGCCAGCAGCCATCTAAGAAACAACTACTGGTCTCTACTCACACGATGCTGAAGAGCGTGGAGGAACCCAAAGACACATAGAATAAACTAGGCCACGAGACCAATAGTGCACACAAAATCCAGCCTCTTCTAACCTGTGATGAGAGCTGTACAAGCCCTCCCTCAATAAAACAATTAAAAAAACAAAGAATCTCTATTAGCCATGATGCAATGCTCAGTGTAAAAGCTGGGTGCAAGGGCAGTGGCTGTGTGTATGCCAAAGGGGCTTCAAAGATCACATCCATTGATGAATAGTGGCTATCTCTCTATGTTTATGAATAATGGATAGCTTTTTTTTTTAAATCATCTTATTGGGGCTCATACAGCTCTTATCACAATCCATTCATAGATCTATTGTGTCAAGCACATTTGTAGATATGTTGCCATCATCATGTTCAAAATATTTTTGAATAATGGGTAGCTTTAATGTCCTTCCCATTACCATATGTTTTTAATAATCAGAGGGAAATAATAGAAATGAAAAAACATGATCTGAACTGCAGGAAGATTGCCTTACGATACAACCTCAGTAGGAGGCAGTATAGCAAAATGTTTTCAACATCACAATTCAGCCTTTAGGAATGTATTCCTTGTGTGTGTGTGAACTAGCCTGTGCATCCAGAGTATTCACTGCCAGAATGCATGTAATGGCTGAAGATGAAACTACTTGTAGGCCCATGGTAAGGGTTTGGTTTAATAGATTACAATACATATGTAGTTCCATGCATTAGCCTGCAGTCGCACACAAGAATGAGAAAGCTTTTAGGTACCAATAGTAAATGATCTCCACGAATGAATATTAAGTGAAAACAGCAAGGCGCCTAGAGAAGGTGGCTCGACACAGTGGTTGCAACAACGGGGCAAACAGAAGAGCCGCCGTGAGAAGGAGACAAGACCACCGAGTCCTGCATTCTGTTGCACACAGGGACGCTGTGAGTCCAAACCTACTCGATGGCACCGAACAGTAAACAATAATTCCTTAAAAAAAAAAAAGAAAAGAAAACAGCAAGGCACCGACAAATGTGTAGAGAAAGCCCCTAAGTTTGTCAATGAGAGAAACGGAATATCCGTCTGTGGACATAGGTTGACTTGTCTATTACTCTGTCTACAGACCCTTGCTAGGAAGGCATGACATAGCTCTGGAAGGCTGCACAAGAAGCTGGGAACAGCAACTGCCTTTGAGGGCAAAAAAGAGGTGGGAGAGAAATGTTGTACTTTGTCCCCTTGGGTCACTTTGAATCAGTGACTGTGTTAGCTCATTCAGTAACAAGTAATGCATGAAATTAAAGTCAAGGAGAACAGCCACTGGGCTCCTTGGCATTGGTGTCAAAAGCTTGGACCGTGCATTCAATTTGCCTCCATTTGCTTCCTAACTATTCTCCTTGGTGAAGATGTAGGCATCGGGGAAATGCCTCTGACCTTCAGTTATCTCATCCACAAAACAGACACCATCACAGCACCTGCCTAGAGGCGTCTTCAAGGTATCATGCATCTAAGACCCAGAACAAAAACACACCCAAGGTGAATGGTGGGGGTGCCCATCTGTAGACAATTGAACATCCCCTTACAGAGGGGTTACAGGGAAGAGATGAGCCAGTCAGGGTACAGTCTAGCATTGATGAAACACACAACTTTCCTCTACTTCTTTGGTGCTTCCTCCCCACACTATCATGATCTCAACTCTACCTAACAAATCTGGCTAGACCAGAGCACGCGCACTGCTACAGATAAGAGCCGGCAACACAGGGAATCCAGGACAGATAAACCCCTCAGGGCCAACAAGGAGAGTAGAGATATCATTAGAGGAGGATAGGGGGGGGGGGGGAGAAAGGGTGAATCGATCACCAGGATCAATCTAGAAACCCCTCCCAGTGGGACGAATAATGGAAAGGTGGGTGAAGGGAGACAGAGGACAATGTAAGATATGGAAATAATAATCTATAACTTATCAAGGGTTCATGAGGGAGGGTGGGCCAGAGAGGGAAGGGAAAGAAATGGGGAGCTGATATCAGGGGCTCAAGTGGGAAAAGAATGCTTTGAAAATGATGATGGCGGCATATGTGCAAATGTGCTTGACACACTGGATGAATGCATGGATTGGGATAAGAGATATAAGAGCCTCCAATAAAAGTTTTTTTTAAGGAGCTATCCTTGTAAAATGCTATCTTGTATACATTACCTCAGATGAAATACTGAATTTTGGCAGTTGGGGTTCCACCCTGAGGCACCTTAGATTAACAAGCGCCCTCAAACTACAGCCTGCGGGCCACATGCGGCCTGCCAAGGACATTCATCCAGCAAAATAAGATGTGTGCATAGGAATTTGTTCATAGTTTTTTTTTTAACTATAGTCCGGCCCTCCAACGGGTTTGAGGGACAGTGAACTGGCCCCCTGTTTAAAAAGTTTGAGGATCCCTGCAGAAGAACAATCTAGTGATCCACTTCTGAAAAAACAACCATAAATGTAGAGAGCTGCTCAAACAGGCTCCCTAGCATCTCAGTAACAATTGACGAAATACACATCGATCGTTACTCTCTAACTGTCCTGGGGTGACGGATGCACAGGTCCATTGGGGTGCTCCTTGCCTCTCCCATATGGAATAGCTCCTCAGACTTCCTCGAGCCAGGGTGCAGATTAAATAACCCACTACCATCCCCTTTAGGACAGAGTAAGACTACGCCACAGAGTAGACGTCTTTCTAAGAATAGCAATCTGAGGTGAGGTGAGGTATGAGTTCATACCATGAGTTTGGTATGGGAATTCCAACTGAAGACATTGTGTCCGTCTGGGTACTTTAGAGAAACAAATCCACAGAAACTCATGTATAAGAGAAATTTTGATATAAAGGGTAAGTGTACATCAAGAAAACATCCCAACCCAGTGTTGCCCAAGCCCACAAGTCCAACATTAGCCCATTTTTCTGACACCAATCCACAAAGTCCTCCTCCATCTCACAAAACAGATGCAAGGATGCTGACTGCAGGAGGAAAGCCAAATCAGTGAACGTGTAAGCATCTCAGCGCTGGCAGGGGTCTCCATAAGGCTGCTCCAGCGCCCAGGGCTGCATCGGGGCAGGTCCATGTGGCTTTTCCTCAGGGATGTCTTGCAGGAAATGAGCCTTGCCAGCTGAAGCAGAGAACTGGCTAAGGCAGCTGCACCCTGGTCCAACCATTACAAAGCAAGAGACCCGAGAACTAGAAAGGCGAGGCTCACCTAGCCAATTATCTCTCCACCCTTCAGTTAATCCCACATGTGTTTATTGGCCAGGTTGGCACAATTAACTTTAACTCAGACATGAATGTAAAACTTTTCCCAGAAGTGGTGAACTTTTAGGGACCAGTGAAAACATGAATTTATGGGTTCCCTTTATTTCTAAGACTGTACTGATTTTTCCTTAGAATTTCTCTATCAATATTTTTCAAACCCACCTGTCTTTTTCCCATAATGTTCTGTACTTGCCTTAAGGCTCAAAATATCTGAGGGGGGGGGGGTTCTTTAGCTTTTTTTTCTTTAGCTCTTAAAAACAAAATTAAAAACCTTTTGAACTTGCGTGTCTTTAAATTTTCTTTCAGATTGCTTTGCTCTCTGTGGTTCTGGGGGTGCAATACCTCTCTATATGTGGTTATTCCCATGTGTGGGTTTGCAAATGCATTACAAGCTCATCTTCATCATGGGTTACTATGGGCATCATGACTTAACTTTGGAAGTGCCCCTATTGTGTGGCTTCACGAATTCTCAGATCCTTCAAGTTTTTCTAGTTCTTGGCTGTTTTACATTAATTTTACCACTTGGAATCACCATGCTATTCAGACCCACATGGCCCAGGGTCAAGAAACAGTGCTTTCTATTTCTGGTTTTATTGTGGGAGAAGCTTCTCCTAAGCAAGGAATTCATTTTCCTCCCCCTGTGAGCATAGAACCTCTGGCCCTACCTGTGAAACCTCCAGACCCAAGCACCATTTTCTGTTTTGCCTCTTTTGGTTTATCCTTCCCAGGTTGGCTAGCTCTTCAGTCCCCATCATGGTGGAAGCCACTGCAGATGGGGGGAGGGGTGTCCACGGATTCTGAACTACACTGACCTCAAACAAAAGCAATGGGCCCAGATGCTTCAAGATGAGGCTGGGGAGAGAAAGCAGCACGATTCTGATTTCGTTAACTGGTACACTTTTTTAAATTAGCTTTCAAAAGCAAGTGACACATCCTGTGGGAAAACTCAAAACTTCAAGAGAAAGTGAGAGGAAAAATGCCAAAATGTTGACTGAGCTATTTTTCATTATTCAAGGCATGAATGGATCCTTCTATTCGTTGACTTTTCTCTCCTCCACATGTTCTTCTCCTTTTACCCTGGGGCGGGGAAATTCCGTATCTATTTCTGAAAGTGACACCAAGATCATCGCGCGTTCCTGTTTCAGAGCTTGGTGGCAACTCAAGGCCTCCCCAGGGAGGGACTGGAGCATGATTGTGCTGGGAGGGCAAAGGACCAAACTGTGGTCTCCGCACGCTGTCACATGCTTGCTGAGCCACACAGAGAAATCATTGGCCTCTCTGAATTTCACTTTCTTCCTCCCCCAATGAAGATTTACCATCCATCCATCCATTCAACAACTGTTTATTGAACACCTGCCATGTGCTCAGTACTGTCGCAGGACCTGAGGCTGCCACCAGGTCAGATTACCCAATAAGCAAGGTCAACATGGGCTTGCTTGTGCTAACTCATGAATTTGTAGTGAAAAGTTTCACTTTTTTTTCTCCCATCGCATCAAAGAGTTTGCTTCTAGCTATGGCTGGCATGTGCCTTTCTCCTCACCCGCCAGCATCTTCGGAGAGAACTAAAGCTATTTCAAATGTAGAATCGGTGACGAGGACAAAGCACTCAGTAATCAAGGTAAACACGGGCTTACTCGGCGTTTATTGATTCATCTGCTGTTGACAGTGCCCTATGTTGGTGAAATCCATGAGAAATTGTTCACTACAGATTAGTACATCAACACAAGTCAGTTTATACTGACCTTGCTTATTGGGTAATCCTTCCCTGGCTACTTAAAGAACAGGATGGACACAGAATTGTAGTTTAGCTTCTAAGGCACCAAAGAACTTTGGCAACTCGGTGTGTTACCCGTGGGACCGCTAACCTCAGGCTGGCTGTCGGAATCCACCATCTGGTCTACAAGAGCAAGGTGAGGCGGTCTGCTCTGAGACAGAGCAGTTCTCTTCTGACACATACACAGTCCTTATGAGCCAGAATGGCTGACAGGGGATTTGGTGTGTTTGGGGGGGGTCTCTAAGGCAAATCGATTCAACCAAACTGTCTACAATGATGCAAAGGTACTCTATCTGTACCATTCAACATAAGGCTATTGTGTTTGAAATGCGACTATTACCACGGAGGGACTGGTTTTGTTTTTGTTTTTAGGAACTGGTTTTTAATTGTCACTCGATTTAAATTGCTGCAGGAAATGAGCGGCCACGCTCTTGGACAACAGTATCTAACACTTACTGTAGCAGACGTCTCTTTTCCTGACTCTCACGCAACCTACAGGTGAGCCAAAGGCACTACGAACAGAAGTATGGGCAGCGCTCGGGCATGGGGCTGTTATCACGACAGGAAAGGCTGACGGAGGAAAACTGGGCTGTGGGGTCTGGCTGTGGTAGTGGGCAGGGCGAGGTGAAAGAAAGCTTTTGAACTGGCAGGTCACAGAAGCTGTGGGGCGAGATCCCTGGCATGTAATCTGAGGGCCCCATGGGCTGGGCACCAACGGAGAGCCCCCTGGGGAGGACAGCATGTACTGCAGGGCACAATAGAAGAGGGAATCCGGTCTCAGCGACACCTGACCATCAGCTCACTGTTCGCCTGATCCCTCCGCCCCTTCCTTTTCATGGCCCTTTTGTCCATGGATACGGGTCGTAGTTCCGCCTCCCTGCTTGCCTGAATGGGCGCTCTGATTCTTTCCTGTCCCGTTCACTCCGGAGATAAGTTAGAATGCACAGACTTCTTACCAACGCATCTGCCCAGCTCTCTAGCCTCACTGGGCTAGGCCCCCCAACCTCTTTCCCCACTCTCTGCCCTCCACAACTGCAGCTGATTGGATAGGAGCGAGCTTCCTAAATTAAAGTTCTTTCAGTTTACATTTTACTGAGCATGTTGCTCCTTCTTTTGGTTTTCTGACTCTGGATCTTGGCACATTTCATTAAAATACTTTACCTTGTCTTCTGGAGCTGCCCTTTGAAAATTTCTGTTCAGCTCTTTGACTTCATCATTCCTTCCCTTTTCCTTAGCTACACTACATATAAGAGCAAGTTTCTGAGCCTTTTCTTCTGACATCCACCTTGCTCTCTTTGCTGTCCTTTCAACGACCTTTTGCATTCTTCTTGTAGGATGTTCTTGATGTGCCCCCACTGCTCAGCAGGTCTCCAGTCATTAGGGTTCAATGCAGCAAATCTTCCTGACATGTTCTTGAAATTCAGATGGAATAGACTCAAGGTTGTATTTTGGCTCTCTGGGAGCTGTTTTCATATTTTTCAGCTTCAACCTGAACTTACATATGAGCAATTGATGGTCTGCTCCACGGTCAACTACTGGACTGGTTTTAGCTGTTGATATTGAGCTTCTCCATGGCCTCTTCCCACAGATAGAGACAGTTTTATTCCTGTGTGTCTCATCTGAAGAAGTCCGCATGTGTAGTCGCTGTGTGTTGTTGAAAAACGGTATTTGCAATGAAGAAGTTGTCGGCTTTACAAAGTTCTCTCCTGAGATCTCCAGCCTTATTTCTGCCATTGCCAAGGCCATATTTTCCAACTGCGTTTCCTTTCTCTTTGTTCCCCCCTTTTGGATCCCAACTGCCAATCACCACCAAAGCATCTTGATGGCATCTTTGACCATCTTCAGACTGAAGACGTTGGGAGAATTCTTCAATGTCTGTGTAGTGGATAGATAGGGTCGCTGCGAGTCAGAACCGCCTGGATGCCCCTGGCCACCGCCACCACCATAGCGCAAGTGGTTGAGGCATGCATTTGAGTAATCGCTGTATCAACTGGATTTCCTTGTCTACGGAGAGAGATTATCCTATCACAGACAGCATTGCACTTCAAGATAGATCTCGAAATGTCTTCTTTTATGATGAACGTGACACCATTCCTCTTGAATCTGTCGTTTCATTTAGCTCACTGCCACCTAGAATGTTGATTTCGATGCCTTCCATGATGCGAGTCAGCAGAGGGCAATAAAGTTGCAACAGCGGTCATGGTAAGGTCTTCAATTTATGAAGACGTACTCCGGCCGAGGAGTCCAGGTGGTACGGTGGTTGAAGCGTCTCCCCGCTAACAGAGAGGTCGATGGTTCAAACCCATCAGCCACTCCAAGGAGGAACAATGTGACGTCCTCTCCCTCAAAGATGGCAGCTTGAAAACCCTGAGGAGCCGTTCCCTCAGTCCCATCGGGTTCTTATGAGCTGGTATCTGTTGCACAGGTTCCATGGGTTTGGTTTTGTCGGATAAGAAATTAGGTCGGAAGAGAGGAGGAGAAGAAATTCAGAACAGCTTTGTCTAGAGCTGTCTCCCGGTGACTCCCTGGTCCAGCTCACAGCCCTCTTACCTCATAAGAAATATAAGAAATCGTTTGTGAAGAAACTTGTCCTATATTTTAGGTTGGGTTTCCTGGAGGTAGAAGACTGTGTGCTGAAGGTGTATTGGGATTCTACTCTTGAGAGATAGAGCTGTAAGAAAGACGGCAAGGAAGGAAAGACTGAGCTGGGAAAGAGATTCAATGCGCCTCCATCCGAGCTTCCGCGGACCCTTCCGGATCGCTGGAGCTGGACTAGAACTCCCAAGTTGTCCTGAAACCGAGGTAAGGAGGCTGGACTTCAGTATTCACCTATCAGTCTGTCGTTGCTCGTGAAGCCTGTGTAAGGGAAAGATTTCTTAACCAGAAGGCAAAATAGTAAACAAAAACAATAAAATGGTGACTTGACCAAAACAGAAAGGCATTGCACAACCCAAACAACAATCCACATTGTGGGAGGAAATGCTTGTGAAACTCTCTAGCTGGCAGTAGTGAAGTGATCTCCTTTGTGCCTTGCTTCTTTGGAAAAACACCTGAGAGATTTCCACCACCCGCCTGCCCCCCACCAAAAACCCCGAGGAGTTGCCTTCGCCTCGTTTCCTCCCCCGAAGGGTGGTTACTCTTGTCTAGGTTGATGGACTTCCCCTGAGCCAACTGTGAAACGACCTGGTGCAGCCAGCTCCGTGGCTGCTGTTCACTTTGCAGGGACTGGCGGTTGGTAGGTTATGCAAGGAAGGTGAACTGGAGCCCAGCAGCGCCGACTCTGCGATTGAAGGGTTGGTGGCCTTCTGAGAGGGGATCGGTCAGTTCCAATTCAGGACCCTGGTGGGAGTGTTATGCCTTGAAACGGACCAGGAGTTTGTGTGTTTAAGCAGCCATCCCCACAGAGGTTTGCAGAGAGAAAGAAGCCAGATACAGAAGCAACAGAGACAGAGAGGAGGTGGCGAGGACGCTCCTAAAATGGCTGTACCAGTGCCAAGCACTGTGATACCAAAGATGCGGGGCCTACAATGAGCCCAAGAGCAGGGCTGGCAGCAACAGATGGCACAGCCAAGAGGACGCTATTCTCTGGGCCCAGAGGAGTGCTCTCCCGCATAGAGGCTGCAGGAGCTGTCCGAAGATGGGAGACTTTTCCTGCATGCTTCCTCCCTCCGATCCTGACTGGTACCCCGTTCTGAATAAACACCGGTAAATATGGATTGTGAGCTCTGGGTGTCCATGGCAAGAGATTGTCAACCCCGGCAAAGGAAGGAAGGGCAGCTAGTGTCACACTAGTCTAAGGGCTGGAGACGGGGTATGTCTGATCTCTCCGTCACAGGGCTCAGTCTTGGGCTGCTCTTGAGTCACATCCACTCCCCGGAGGCGAGACAGGTTCAGATGACATCACTACCCCTGACACTTGACTCTGGCAAAGGGCTTGAATTCTGGAAATGTAATGAGCTCATATGGTTCAATAATAAAAAGAAAAACAATCCAACAACCCTCCTTTTTTTTTTAACCAAAGAAGATATACAAATAATGAATAAGCACATGGAAAGATGCTTCTTAAGGAAATGCAAATTAAAATTACAATGACATAGCTCTCTATCCACTAACTCAATGCCATTGAGTCAATTCTGGCTCATAGCAACTATAACAGGATCGGATAGAACTGTCCCTTTGGGTTTCTGAGACTAACCATCTTTACTGGAGTAGAAAGCCTCATCTTTTTCCCAAGAAGTGGCCAGTGGGTTTGAACAGCCACCTGACCTACATTGGACTTTGCATGAACAATAAAATAACTGTGTGTGTGTGTGTGTGTGTGTGTGTGATAAGCTATTGAGACTTGAGACTTTGGGGGCTTGATCCTTGCAGACGCTATCGCTAATTACCCTAGACACTTGCCTGGAGTAATTAATGATTTGAGGTCAGTAGCAGGTCTTCATCCTTAAAACTCTAGCACCAACCCCTCCTGGGACATGAAGAGTTTTCACAGCATGTGTGTTGAATGAATTGCAAGTGAATGAATCATCCCATCTGAAGTGACTACTTGCTAGAAACTCAGTTAACAGGGCTGGAAGTCGAACCCAGAATCTTTCCCCAAGCCAAGGGCTTCTTGCACATCACGTTGTGGGTGAATGAGGGGAACTGTGAATTAACTCCAGTGTGTGGCAAGTCAGCAGACAGGCAAGTCTGTGTATAGCTTTCTAGGACAATTATTCTGGAAAGTCTTTTCTGGGAAAGGGCCCAAGAATTTATACACAGCAGAAGAGAAAGACTCCTTTAACACTGACCGCTGCCGTTGCTCTGGTCATGAAATGGAAAACAAGCTTCCTTGGAGACAGAGGAGCATCTGTGCCTTCAGAAATTTCTACATGCCTGTTCAACAATTTCTCTGGAATTAACAAAGGGGATATTGAACAGGGGAATTCTTGAAATCCCACAATTAGACTCAAAAGCCAGTGCAAGTTTAGGGTGGGGAAAAGGATTTTAGGGACTGTCTGAAGTCTGTAATACCTGCAAACTCGGGTATAACAAAGAGCAATGAAACTTTGATGTTGCCAGTGGGATGAGTCCACTGTGATCAAGGTACAGAGCTAGACCTTATATACATGACCTTTCTTAGTCTCTGTAACATTGGGCAGGGTATATAATGTGATTCCCATTTCCCAAGAAAAGAAAACGGGTTCATAGTAGTTCTACAACTTGCTACATCACTAGTCCATGGTTCATATAGGAGTCAAACCCAGGTCTTTTGAACTCCAAAGCCTATGGCACGAGGCTTTCAAATATGGCCAATATGTTCCTTTTCTTTGAAAGTCTCCGAAGCCCATCTGGAACTGGGTCAGACAAAACTCACAATAGCCTAAAAACAAACCTGTTGCCCCTGAGGTGAGTGTGCTTCCTGAGGACCCCATTGCTGAGAGTAATGTCGTGGGCTTTCAGGGCTGGAATCCTCTGGGAAGCAGACTCCCAGCCGGAGCCCATTCAAAGGGCCCATCTCCAGGTTAGTGACTGAGTGCATATTGTTTACCTAACCAGCGTTAGACAAAGGGACTTTGTGGATTCCAGAATCCGAGAAGGACTGAAGGCCAATCCCATGGAAGAGCAGAAATAGGGCTGAGCTTTTGATGCCCCAATAACGAGCTGATGCAGCGCTGCCAGTGGTCTCCACCAACTATCTGCTTCTCTTGGGGGACACCAGCACTCTCACTTTTGCCCACCCTTTCCTCCACAGAGCAGGAAACAGGGCCCTGGCATGTTGCACGCCTCTCATTCCGGAGCTGCCCCTGAGAGAGAGGACGTCATGTGCTTCAAGGCCCAGGGGAGACCGATTCGATCAGGAACAGCTGTGGCCACTTGGGTCAAGTATCTTCTCACACCAATCAACGCCGGCCCTGGAGATGAATCAAAGGTGAGGGCAAGACTTGGTAAAAACATAAATTTCAAATGGAAAGATAAGGTTAGACTTTAGGTATGCTTCTACCTTTCAGGATCGATGAATCCTGAAAGCGTTTACAACGTATTTTCCTCACGTCTCTTTTCCCCCTTCACATCTACATTGACGGTTCAATGGCATTCATTAAACATTTTTCGTGTTGGACTGCTAGTTTATCAGGCTCCCCGGTGGTGTAGCAGTTAAATGTGAGGCTGCGATCTGAAATCTCAGCGGTTTGAAACCACCAGCCGATCTGAGGGAGAAAGCCAGAGCTGTCCATTCCCCTCGACATTGACCGTCTTCCCGTGGGTCACGATGAGTCGGCATCCACTCCATGACAGTGAGGTTTGGTGTGTGTTTTTTCGGGGGGTGGGGTGTGTGTTGGGGAGCATTATTATTATCACGATCCTTTTCCGAAAGATCCCACCACCATTAACACAAACGCAGCGCTTCTCAAACTACAACTCCCCTCCCCCTCGCCCTCCGACCACTAATGATCTTGTTGCGGTACATTTATTTATTCCACACACGTGAGATCACACCACGCCTGTCCGTGCCTGACTAGCTTATTTCGCTCAGCAGATGACTGCAAGATGTCCTCTCGCCGAACATTGCCTCACAGCCCACGGCATGTTCACACGGTGTTCCGGTTTCCCACCTGGGGCCCATTATGGAAACGGCGCCAAGGAACATGGGTTTACGACTTCTTTTACGTCGGGGGACCGATGTTTCTCAGACACCAGGTAGCTTCCATTCGCACGTCCAGGTCAACCCTGTGCCATTCTGCTCAGCTTTACAAGGCTGACTTGTGTGCGGCTGGTCTTGGAGTCCCTGACCTCTGACTTCCAGCTGGTTCTGCCGGCAAAGAATCCGAGGGGAGAAGCAAGCGACTCTGCCAGGTCCCGTGGGCTGGCTGTTCTCACAACTGAAGCTCTCCGGTCCTCTCAGTACAGCATGCTCTAGACACTTGCTTTTTCTCCACCCCGAGTTCTGCTCACACTCCCCCGGCCTCTTCTCTTGGACCGCTCTGTCCCCTGTGGGTCTCCTGGACCTCCCACCTGTGTCATTGAGCCCTGTGTAAGTCACTCTCTCTCAGACTTGATTTGAGTGTGCCATCTGTTTCCTATTGAGATTCTGACGGATAACTTTGTCCAGATTATGAATTCTATATTCTAATGCCATATTTCTATATGCTCAACTTGTGGTGTTAGACACAGACTCAAGGAGAAAATAGAACGATCCCTCCCTAGCGATAGCTAACATTACATTTTTCTCCGTGTTTCCCTGTACACATTGAATATGTTTTTTCCACAGTTTATATCTCCATATACATTTCATTAGCATAATCATATCATGAGCATTTCCCCATATCGTTAAAAAGACTTCAGAAACATCTTGTTTCAAAGTTATATTCTAAAATATAACCTGATTATTTTCCCATTGTCCTATTCAATGGTTTGTTTTTGCTATCCTAACAATCACTGTTACAATGATCATCATTCATAAATCCAGATTCCTAAAGATTTCTTTCCCAACCTACCACCATTGAGTCAATTCTGACTCATGAGTAAGTCAGATTCAAACTGCCCCTTTGGGTTTCTTAGACTTGAAACCTTTACAGGAGCAGAGAGCCCCATCT
Organism: Tenrec ecaudatus; assembly: GCF_050624435.1. Lineage (NCBI taxonomy): Eukaryota > Metazoa > Chordata > Mammalia > Afrosoricida > Tenrecidae > Tenrec > Tenrec ecaudatus. The sequence continues at coordinate 46,656,729 of NC_134539.1, read as the reverse complement.
TCTCCTGCTGAGCGCTGGGTTTGAACTGCTGACTTTGTGGTGCGAGCCCAGCACGTACCGACTACACCATCAGGGCTCCGGATGACTTCCTTGCTCTATAATCACTGCCATCAAGTTGATTCCCATGCACAGTGACCGTTCAGGACAGGGTAGAACTGGCCCTGTGCGTTTCTGAGACAGTCACTCTTCACAGGAGTAGAAAGCCTTGTCTTTCTCCCTTGGAGAGGTTTGAACAAATGACATTTATGGTGGTAGCAATTGCCCGATACTGCTTGATGTGATTGAACTATAGAGTGGTACAATGTCTGTATTAGCTCCCAGTAAAATGGTTTTGAAAAAACAAACAAAACATCACTGCCACCGAGTTGATTCCCAGTCAGGGTGACCTTGTAGGACAAGGTAGACCTGCCTCTCTAGTTTTTAGAGACAGCAAGGGTAGAAAGCCTCATTGTTTTCCCTTGAAGCTGCTGGTGGTTTTGAACTGCTCACAACCCAGCAGGTAACCACTAAGTCACCAGGGCTCTTAAGCCACCTTCCAAAACCAAACTCACTGCCATGGAGTAGATGGATTTTTGTTTCTTTGTTTGGGGGCTGAGGATATTAAGACTGTAAATGTTTATAGGAGTAGTAAGCCCTGTCTCCTGAGGTGCCTGGTGGTTTTGAACTGCTGACTTTGAGGATCTCAGCCCAATGAGAAGCCACTCTGCCACAGGCTCCATCTGAAGCCAGCAAAGGTGGCTTGGGAATGCTGACATGCATATGATAGATCACCTACACTAGAGGGAGCTTGGGAGTCCTCTGAAAGAGTAGCCTTCTGTGCGCCAGGGGAGAATGGAAATAACCCGCCAGGACTGGCAGAAATATTAAAGGCATTTGAGGGTTTTCCTTCATCCCTGGGAAAGCTATGCCTGATCTCATAATAAAACAATGTGGGCATTCTCTTCCCAGGCCTGGTCCCATCGTGGGTCGGGAGCTGAGTTGAGCTTGTTATTTTGGCCGATGACAAGTGCGGTCACGAATCCTTAGATCTGTGGGTGACCAATGGGATCATCCCAAAAGAGCTCTGTTTATGAAAAAAGTCGGTGTGTGTGAGAGGACTCGGAGAGGGGCCCCACCTCAGCCCTAGGGAACGCCGATGCTCAGCGAGTTCCCAGAGCCGCGGGTCAGACCTCGTTGGGAAACTCTGCTAGACCCGTTGTACAAGTTCTCTGGCTGCGGCAGCTGGGCTCCCTCCATGGCTTGGGAGACCATGGTGGCTTATTGTCCTCAACCCAGGCATGTGACCAGGACTCTTGCCTTGAGGAGGAAGAATAAGTAGGGCAACTCCCTGAGCTCCCGGGCTTTTATATCCCACTCCACACCCCGCTCCCAACTATCTTGAGATGGTTCTGAGAGCAGCAAATAGTGGCCCACAGAGAGCTTGCTAGAGGCAGCAATGGCTGGAGAAAACCAGCCAAGAACAGAAAAAGCCTTCAGCCAATGCTTCAGGTACCATATGTCAATATGCTTTGCCCATAGATTAAGAACTGGCAGTCAGGCCCCCTTAGACTAAAGACATTGCCTCTTCCACCTGAGCCCAAATCCTTGGGGGTTACGCTCTCCTGGCCCGCCATACTTGACCTACTCATTTGTCTAGGTGTTCCGTGAAGACACCCTTTTCTTAAAACCATAAACATATTCGGAAGAGTTTTGACAGGAAGTCAGAGGACCCAGTAACCCAGGAAGGCAGTAGGGTTTCCAAACAAAAATAAAAAACAAGCTCCCTGCCATCGAGAGGCCCTGCTATGGTGACCCCTAGTGACCCTATGGGACAGAGTAGAAGTGTCCCTGTGAGTTCCTCTCTATGGGTGTAGAAAGCCCCATCTTTCTCCCACAGAGTGGTGGGTGGTTTTGAACTGCTGACCTTGCAGTGAGCAGCCAAATGCGTGACCACTGAGCCAGAGTCGATAAAATGGCAAACCTCAGAAAAGCTACCTCTAGACAGACTTAGAAGTCACGCATTTGGATTCTTGAAGCGCCATAAAACCAGACCCACTGCCAGCAGGTCTCTCTGATTCATGGCGCCCTCATGTGCTACAGAGGAAACTGGGCTCCTGGGGGTTTTCTAGGCTGTAACCATTCGGCTCATTGCTAGGTGCCCAAGAGTCACTTCACCAAACACTGCCAAGTCCTGCCCCCTGCTCGCAACTGTTCTATGTTTGAGCCGACTGTGTCCATCCATCATGTTGAGAGACTTCCTCTTTTTCTCTGACCACTCTTGACTGAGACTAATGCTTTTCTCTAGGGACTGTTGCCTCTGAATGGCATGTCCAGAGCATATAAGACACAGTCTTTGTTTATAGGAGTGTTCTGGTTGTATTTCTTCTGAAACTGGTCAGTGTGTTCTTCTGTCAATCGCGGTGTATTTAATATTCTTTGCCAACACCATCAGTCAAAGGCACCGACTGTTCTCTGGTTTCCCCTCTTCGTTGCATCAGAACGATTGTGAGGATGGTACAGGACGGGGCAGTGTTTCTTGCCGTGGTTCACAGGGGCGCCAGGGCCAGGTGGGCTTGATAGCCCCCAGCGACAACTACAGGAACAGCAGTCCCCGTCCCCACTTCACATGCGCGTGAGGGGATTGAAAAACACCACACACCCTAGTTCTTAGAGTAACAGCTTTGCTCTTAAAATGCGGCTTTAAACTCTCTTGCTGCAGATTCGCCCCGTGCGAGACGTTGTTTGAGCTCCTGGCTGCTGTGAATCCAAGGTCAATGAAATCCTTGACAAGGTCAATCTTTTCTTCGTTCAGCCTGGTATTGTTATTGGTCCAGGTGTGTGTGTGTGTGTGTGTAGGTGTGTGTGTGGAGGGGGTGTCGCTTTCTTGATGTTGAGGTATGATCCGTATGAAAGGTGATGTCTTTGAGCTCCATCTTCACTTTTGGCAAGCAAGGCTGGGTCCTCTGTGCACCACAGGTTCTTGATGAGCCTTTCTCCAGTCTTGATGCTCTGGGTTTCTTCATCTGACAGGTAGAAATCACAGCTCCGGCTCTGAGGCATAAATCCTGCCACATAAATCCTGTTCTGATCGTAAATCCTGCCACATCTCCTTGCTCCCTCTGCAGAGCCACTGCCTCTTCACCTACGGGGCCCAAGCACAATGAAGTGCCCTGCGATTCGCATTCCTCTAAACGTTATCCCTCATTGTGTTCCGCAGAGTCCCATGCCTTGGCATGGTGGAAACACCGGTAAATACCCCCCTGGTATTCTCTGCTTTAAGCTAAGACCCATCTGCTAGCAGCAGCGATAACCCTGGCGCCATGTTTGTTTTTCCACCCAGTCTGAATTTCTTGCCATTCTCTGCCCATGTTCCACCACAGCAGGTTTTCCAATGACATACTTGCATGTAATCTTAATGATATAGTCTCATCATTTCTACTATCTGTTGGCTCACGGAAGTACCGTAAAATTGGTGCTGTCAAATCCCTTCTGACTCCTGGCCACTCCTGTGTCACACAGCAGTGGTTTGAGGCCAGTCATCTCTACAAAGATCCCCAGAGCCACTGCGTGAGTTCACCCTGACAACATTTAGGTTGGGAACCATAGCATCCCTCTTAGATGGTTCCTGAGGTGGAGATCTACATGAGCAAAAAGTCTCCTATTTCTCCTGCGGAGTGGCTGGAAGCTTTGAAGCGCCAACCTTCAGGTGAGCAGTTCACCTGGTCACCACCAGGGCTGCTCAGCAGCATCCGAAAACCAAACCAAGCCCACTGCCACTGAGGCGATTCCGACCCCTGACAACTCTGGGGTTTCCAAAGCTATAAGTCTTTCAAGGAACAAGGCAGCAGCATCTTTTGAGGTGTGGCTAGTGGGGTTGAATCAATGACCTTGTGGTTAGCAGGCCAACGGTCACCCAATAGCCACACCAATCCTCCTTGGAAGCATCATCAAATAAATAAGCAAACAAATTCATAAATACCCAACGCATCGCCATCGAGTTAATGCTGACTCACAGCAGCCCTGTGGGACAGGGTAGACCGGCCCCTGTGGGTTTGCGAGAGTGGAACTGACCCTTGACAGGAGTAGAAAGTCTCATTTTTCTCCCGAGGAGCGGGTGTTGGTTTTGAAGTGCTGATCTTGAGAATCAAAGTCAACACCCAACCACCATGTCACCAGACTCTTCACGGCGCCATAGGTGGTGTTAAAATGAAGCTTTTCCTTAAAAACACTTTCTCAGTGCGGGTGGGAGTGCTATTAAAATTATGAGCATCCAGAATAATCCTATCAAACTTCCTGGGGAAGGGTCCCCAACACAAAACTCACCATGGGCTCATAGCCACCCTATAGGACAAGAGAACTGCCCCTGCAGGTTCCCAAGGCTGGAACTCTTTATGGGAGTAGAAAGCCCCTTCTTTCTTTCATGGAGAGGCAGTGGTTTCAAACTACCAACACTAGGGATGGCTGCCCAGTGTGTAACCACTACCCCACCAGGGCTCTGCTGGGGAAGGGTGTCAGGCGCCACTCTTTCACAGCGCCCCCTAGGTGATTCGGATGTGTTGTCAAGGCTGAGCCATTTGCTTTCAAAGGATAATGAGAAGACTCTAAATGGCATGATAGATATGTAAATGTAATGGCTATAGTTCCCGTCAGTATTAGATATTTTATTTCTTTAAATCTTTCTTTATAATGCATTCTGGCCTTAACTTGCAAAGCTAATTTTGAGATCTCTAAATAAGTTATCATTTTAATAGGTTAAATTTCATGAGGGGAAAATAAAAGAGTATCAAAGGAAAACCTTCAAGATAGCAGACTGAAAAATGGACGGAAGATCAGATGTGTACCTGAAGGAAGAATTCTGCACTGCAAGAGCAGGATATAGTGGCTCCTGGGGCCGGCTGAAGGCACGTGGTCAGGAGCCTCCCTGGGCGAAGAGTAACACAGACTGGACTGTGGTGTGTGATGCAGACGGGCTCGGCAAGATGCATCAAACCTCAGAGTTTCGAAATTCAACCCCCTCGTGCCTGCATCCTCGTCACTTTTCAGCCTCAAGCAGCCTCTTCTCTGGTTTGCGAGGAGTTGTGTGGGAGGAGGAGCCTCCAGGCGGTGCGAGCAGGGAAACCCCTGGCTACTAGCTGGAAGGTTGGGGGTTACACCCCACCCAGTGGCACCTCAAGAGACAAGCCTGAGGATCTGCTTCCAAAGGGTTTGCTCAGCACACGTGGAATCTCCATGAATCAGAACTGACCACCTCTTTCCCCACTGTACCCTGTCAATGGGGGAGATCCTGGAGTCAGACAGATAGGAGTTGGTGACCTAGCTTCACCCCCTACCAGTTATATGACTTTCAGGAAGTTTTTACATAACTCATTTAATATTTGTCGTTTTGAGAGTAAACAGAGCAGGACATACAACCATGTAATAGTTTCTACGTATATAATATAGCGACACGGATTACATTCCAGTTGTTCAGCCATTATCACCACCTTTTCCAAATTGTTTTTCCCCATAAACTCACTGCCCCCCTAAATCTGTCATGTAATCGTTCAAGATGCTGTTGTCAATTTGACCCCAATTCAGATAGTTCCTGAAAGAACACAGTGCCCAAGGCTGTTAAGCTAGCCTATTGAGTGGAAGAAGACTTCAGGGAACAGTCTTGGATTAAAGATGGGCTCTCAGGCTCATCCAGCCTCCATGGACACACACGTTCTGGATTCCATGAGAATTTGAAATTCTGTTCTGCATATTTTCCCCTTCCTGATCAGGATTCATCTATAGCATCTTTGATCAAAATGATCAGTGATGGTCGCTGGTAAATCTTTTACAGGTTTGCCAAGGCCCCTCAGGTTTCCAGTTATCCTACATGAATTTTGATAATTCAATAGAAAACCTTTTGACTTGGGCATGTGGGGTCCTGCTCTGGTCTCCCTGATTTGGAGGGTGGTACTCCGGTGTTCCTTTGCCTACACTCTGGGTGAGTGGCTGAAGAGACCTGCTTCTGGATCCCACACACCACATCCTAGGACCTAAGATTCTCTGTCCCCGTCGACCTGACCTGGGACCTCTCCCGAGATTCTGCCTCTTGAGAGGAGACCACACTGCCAGTGCATACACTACTTCTAGATCGGAGGGAGACCAAGGGGCAGCTGTTAAGGTAAGAGGGGTGGATGGAACTAGCACATCTGGTTCCCACTAAAGAGAGTTGTGCCCACTCCTCAGGAGTGCTTGGACAAAGTCTGAGTTGAGAAGAGAGGGACAATTCTCTCGGCCTCACATTTTTATTTTATTTCTATTTATTTATTAAGATCATTTTATTGGGGGATTTTACAGCTCTTATCAAAATCCATACATCAATGGTATCAAGCATATTTGAACATATGTTGCCATCATTATTTTCTAAACAATTGCTTTCTATTTGAGCCCTTGGTATCAGCTCCTCTTTTTATCCTCCCTCCCCTCCTCCCACCCTCATGACCCCTTGATAAATTGTAGATTATCATTATTTTCATATCTTACACTGACCTCTGTCTCCCCCCCACACACACACAGTTTCTTCCTTCCTCCTCACTACAGCTTCCCCCTAGGCTCCTGGTATCTCTATCCCCATTTCTGTTCCTGAGGGGGTTATCTGACCTAGATAACATGTGCTCTGGGCTCTAATCTGTACCTGTGTACATGCTCTGACCTAGCCTGCAGTGAAAGGCAGGATTGGGATCAGGATAGTGGGGGGTGAGGAAGCCTTAAGGAACCAGAGGAATATTTTGTGTTTTATTGGTGCTATACTGCATCCTGGTTGACTCATCCCTTCCTTGTGACCCTTCTGTGTGGGGATTCCCATTGTCTACAAATGGGTTTGGGTCTCTGCTCCAACCCCCCCCCTTCATTCTCAACAATATTTTGTGTGTTTGTTTGGGGCCTCCTGATCCCTGCAACCCGTCCTGGTCGCACAGGCTGGTGTGCTTCTTTGGTGTGGGCTGGTTTCTTCCCTGCTAGATGGCACTTGTTTACCTTCAAGCCTTTAAGACCCCAGATGCTATTTCTTTATTTTTTCTTTTTTTATTTAATCATTTTATTGGGGAATCATACAACTCTTATCGTAATTCATACATCCATCCATTGTGTCAAGCACATTTGTACATTTGCTGCTATCATCATTCTCAAAACATTTTCTTTGTACTTGGGCCCTTGGTATCAGCTCCTCATTTTCCCCCTCCCTCCCCTCCCCTCTCCTCTCTCCCTCACGAACCCTTGATAATTTATAAATTATTATTATTTTGTCATATCTTACACTGTCTGAAGTCTCCCTTCACTCACTTTTCTGTTGTCCATCCTCCAGGGAAGGGTTATATGTAGATCATTGGGATCTGTTCCCTCTTTCTCCCCCACCTTCCCCTTCCCCTCCCGGTATCACCACTCTCATTGGTCCTGAGGGGTTTATCTGTCCTGGGTTCCCTGTGTTTCCAGTTCCTATCTGTACCAATGTACATGCTCTGGTCTAGCCGGATTTGTAAGGAAGAATTAGGATCATTATAGTCGGGGGGGAGGGGAGGAAGCATTAAAGAACTAGAGGAAAGTTGTATGTTTCATCATTGCTGCACTGCACCCTGACTGGCTCACCTCCTCCTTGAGACCCTTCTGTAAGAGAATGTCCAGTTGCCTACAGATGGGCTTTGGTTCTCCACTCCCCCACATTCACAATGATATGATTATTTTGTTCTTTGATGCCTGATACCTGATCCTATAGACACCGTGTGACGACAGAGGTTGGTGTGCTTCTTCCATGTGGGCTTTGTTGCTTCTGAGCTAGATGGCCACTTATTTATCTTCAAATCTTTAAGACCCCAGATGCTATTTTTTAAAAACATTTTATTAGGGGCTCATACACCATCCATACATATACATACATCAATTGTATAAAGCACATCCATACATTCCCTGCCCCAATCATTCTCAAGGCATTTGCTCTCCACTTAAGCCCCTCGCATCAGGTCCTCTTTTTTTTCCCCCTCCCTCCCCTTTCCCCCCTCCCTCATGTGCCCTTGGTAATTTATACATCGTTATTTTGTCATATCTTGCCCTATCCGGAGTCTCCCTTCCCCCCTTCTCTGCTGTCCCTCTCCCAGGGAAGAGGTCACATGTGGATCCTTGTAATCAGTTCCCCCTTTCCAACCCACTCACCCTCCACTCTCCCAGCATCGTCCCTCACACCCTTGGTCCTGAAGGTATCGTCCACCCTGGATTCCCTGTACCTTCAGCCCTCATATGTACCAGTGTACAGCCTCTGCCCTATCCAGCCCTGCAAGGTAGAATTCGGATCATGGTAGTTGGGGGGAGGAAGCATCCAGGATCTGGGGGAAAGCTGTGTTCTTCATCGGTGCTACCTCGCACCCTGACTGACCCATCTCCTCTCCTAAACCTCTCTATGAGGGGATGTCCAGTGGCCGACAAATGGGCCTTGGGTCTCCACTCTGCACTTCCCCCTTCATTCAATATGGTATATATATATATATATATATACACACACATACATATATATATACACATATATATTCTTTTTTTTGCATGATGCCTTATACCTGGTCCCTTTGGCACCTCGTGATCGCACAGGCTGGTGTGCTTCTTCCATGTGGGCTTTATTGCTTCTGATATAGATGACCACTTGTTCACCTTCAAGCCTTTAAGACCCCAGACACTATCTCTTTCGATAGCCGGGCACCATCAGCTTTCTTCGCCACATTTGCTTATGCACCCGTTTGTCTTCGGTGATCGTATCATGGAGGTGTGCAGCCAATTATATGATTTTTTTGTTGTTTGATGCCTGATAACTGATTCCTTTGGGACCACGCGATCACAGAGGCTGGTGTGTTCTTCCATGTGGGCTTTGTTGCTTCTGAGCTAGATGGCCGCTTGTTTATCTTCAAGCCTTTAAGATCCCAGACACTATCTCTTTTGATAGCCGGGCAACATCAGCTTTCTTCACCACATTTACTTGTTCACCCGCGTTGGCTTCAGCAGTTGTGTTGGGAGAATGAGCATCGTAGAGTGCCAATTTAATAAAAGAAAGTATTCATGCATTGAGGGAATGCTTGAGTAGAGGCCCAAGGTCCTTCTGCCACCTTAATACTAACCCTATAAATATATGCACATAGATCTATTTCCCCATCCTCAGATATATATATATTTGCATATACATGTCTTTGTCTAGACCTCCATAAATGCCCTTTGACTCCTAGCTCTTTCCTCCATCTCCCTTGACTTTCCTCCTGCCCTACTACCATGCTCCGTCCCCACCTGGGCTACAGCTATCCCTCTTCTCTACGCAACCTTACCCTTGATCATTCCCCACCAGGCCTGCTACTCCCCCCTCACTACCATTGGGTCCCATGTTGTTCCCTTGTCCCTGTGTTTGTTAACACCACTTCCTTAGATGCTATATTTTTTGATAACCTTGCACCATCAGCTTTCTTCACCACATTTGTTATGCACCTGCTTTGTCTTCAGTGATCATGTTGGGAAGGTGAGCTTCGCGGAATGCCAGGTTGTTAGAACAAAGTGTTCTTGTATTGAGGGAGGGCTTGAGTAGAGGCCCAAAGTCTGCCCACTTCCTCAATGAATTGCCATATAAATAAATATATTTACCTATGCCAATACCTCTATTTTTATGAATTAGAATATTGACATAAGTACACACCTATGTTTATACCTCTATCCATAGATTTGCTTCCTAGATCATCCCCGTTGCCTTTTACCTTTCTCCTGCCCCACCGTCCCTCTCGCCCTTCTGCCTCTTCGCAATTCCTTTCAGCTAGATTGCTGTTGCTCCAACACCCCGGGATCTCTACGTCCTCCTCGTTGTTGATTGTAATGCTCTAGGTGTTCCCCTTTCTACGGCATTGTTTGCTCGTGGCTCCCTTCCCTCTCTCCCCATAAGTCCCTCCAGAACCTTACAGCAAACATGTATGCGTAGTAGGTGCACACACATGAGGGTCACCCTGCCTTCCTTCTGACTTGTCTTAGACCCGTCTCTAAGAATGCAGTTGCAGAAGAGGTAGGGCTATCACTTTCGTCCTTTTAGGGCCAGGGAGCAGCTCCAGGCTGTGCTGACTCACTGGAGCGTGCTACCATGCCAGGCCTTCCCACTGAAAGGTTGATACAAGTTTGAGGGATGTACCCACCTCCCTGTGACCAGTAATTGGCATTTCTCCCTACCAGGAAAACCAGGACTCCTTCTGAAGTGGCTTGGGGGTGTGGCAGCTCTGGGTAAGTAGGGCTTCTGGAACCCAAGCTCTGTTGAGAGAGACTCTGGGTGTGGGTAGCAGGTGGATCAAGCAGTGGCTTCAGGGATTCGGAGAACTGTCTGCGGAGTGCAGCAAGGATACTTGGGAAAGCAGCAGTACTTCCTCAATGGCCGGGACAGGGGTGGCGATGGGAAGCCACGCTGTTTGGGGCTCAGCAGTTTAGGACCAGGAGAAGCCAGGCCTCTCTGATAAGCTGAAACCAGCAGAACTGGTTGGAAAGTGCTTCAGCTATGCTGTGGCCTATGTGCATACTGTACTGTGAATGGCTCTTTTATTTCTTCTGTTTTAGGCAGGAAGCTGGAGTGTGCAAGGCTGTCCGAGAATGGGGCTTGGTGGGGAAAGACCGGACAGGCGACAGGCTGGAGGAATAGAGTATGCCAAGAGCCAGAGGCAGAGAGGAGGTGGTGTCAAAGGACAGCGCAGAGGACGCGCAGGACATGCTGAGCGGGATGGGAGGGGCGGAGGGGGATGACAATGGAGGCCAGGTTGAAATGGTTAGCTTGTGTCGCAGCGAAAAGGCGCTGAAGGCTCAGAGAAAGCCTTCTAAAAGCTATGGGCAATTTTTTCATACCGGGTATTAAATGCCAAGGAATGTTTAATTTATATAGGTCTTGGATTCTCTTGCTACTTGAATTTTTAATCTATCATACGTATATGTATATATGGGCTCCAACAAGTTTGTGGGAAAATGAAATGAACATCGCAGAATTTTTCCACAAACTTTTTGAAGGTTCCTCGTGTGTGTCTGTGTGCCTGTGTGTGTGTGTGTGTGTGTGTGCGTGTGAGCTTGAGAAACAGAAACTCATTTCAAAGTAAACAAAAAGCGTTTTTCAATGGCAGGGAAGTCTGGGAGGCCCACTCACTTGTAGAATGCAGGCACCCACATAAGGCACTCATTCCTGCAGCCTCAAGATCTCACAAACACACTTTACAATAGCTTGACTCATTCCAAGGTTGTAGATAGCTGGACACACGGAATAAGATCTGGTCAACTCTGCACCCAGTTACCTACAGGTCAAGAACGGCGTTCCCACATTAAGGCAAAGCATGACAGTGCTTAGCTTGCATCCTTTGACAAACTTTATCTAAAGGACTAAGAAATTTAGGCTCACTCACTCACGCCCACCCAGTCCACTCTGGCCTGTAGCAAACCCCTCCAGGATAGACTGGGACCGCCCCTGTGCATTCCCCACGCCTTTCTCACCAGGCCTCAGCATGGGGCAGGGTTAGAATACAATAAATCCATCTCCCTGCCAACACCCCTCCATCCTGCTAACCCCCCCCACCCCCCAACCAACCCATACTTAATTTTAACTGTGTTGCCCTTTGGGAAACTCAGATTGTGTAAGTGATGAAACCCTAGTTCTTTTTGCCTACTGTGAATTATAAATGCAATATTGTTTATTTGCCAAATTCCCAAGAGGCAAAGATCTAATTAATCTATTAAGAGTTCTCCAGGGGGAAAAAAAAAGTCAAACCTTTCCAATGGGAATCCTGGGTTGATACCACCACCGTCAGAGGGTTTTGCAATGGGCTATGGCTGTACACAATTCAATGGGCCTCTGCTCAGCACGCTGTGATGCTCGTGCAGAGTGCCGATGGCAGGCCGGGAGTGCAAAAAGGAGACATGCCCATTGCCCTCTGCAGTGGTCCAGCTGGGCCTCTGGAAATGGGTCCTGTGTAAGCCTGGGACAGCAGCATCAATGCCAGGCACTGGCAGTTGGTCTGGTTGGAGTGGTGTCTACTTTGTCCCAATAAGATGTGCATCCCAGAAGAAGCCCTGGCAGTAATGTTGGGTTAAATGCTAGCCAGGAGTTGGCAGTTCTGTATAAAATTACCCATTCGAAGGGTGCAATTCAGTAGCATTCATTGTATTTACAATGTTGCACAACCATCAACATCATTTGCTTCCAAAACATTTTTATTGCTCCAAACAGAACACCGGCCCATCCAGGAGTAACTTCTCCCAGCTTCTGGTAACCAAGAATCTGCTTTCTGTCGCTATTGTCCGTGCCTACTCTAGACAATCGAGAGACGTGGGATCACGCAGTATCTGTCATCTTGTGGCCGGCTCCTTTCATTTCCACAGTTGGTCTTGCTTGTTGCTAAGCCACAACCTTCCCTTTCCTGCCCCTGAACCATCGTGGCATTAGGACTCGGGCCTGCTTGCCCCTTTTCAGGCGTTTCTTGCTCCAGCTGGCACGGAGTCATGGTGACCACATGTACCGCGGGCAGGAAGCCTCGCCTGAGCCATCTCCGGGATCGTTGGTATCCTCGAGTCTGTTATTTGGCCACTGTATTTTGAGCGCCTTCTGCCATAGGGGACTCATTGTCCAGCTCTATACTGTGTGGCCTCTGAGAGTTTCCTGGGCTAATTTTGGTACATCGATCGCCAGGCCTGTCTTTCCAGTCTATGTGAGTCTAGAACTCCACTGAAACCTGTCCACCATGGGTGACCCTGCTGGCATTTGAAATGCTGGTTGCCTGGCTTCCAGCATCACAGTGACATGCACGTCACCGCAGTATCACACACAGGCAAGTGGGTGGTGAATTGCCCTCATAAAAATCACACCAGACCATGGCTCAGACTCTTGGTGGCTCTCCAGGACAAAGTAGAACCGCCCCCATGCTGTTTCCACGGCTGTCCATTGTTACAGAAGCAGCTGCCCATGTGTACCTGACATGTTGACCCCACGGGCCTTTGCGTCCCTGCACCAGTGCACCGCTGGCGGTCTGCGCTCTCCCTTCCTTGTCTTGTTTTATTGTGGTTTTGGTGCCACTGAACGATACATACAGATCTTGTTAAACGAGAGCCTAATTGGCTGCAAATTGCCAAACCCACTGCAATCGAGTGGTTTGACTCATGGGGAGCCTCGACAGGGTTTCAGAGCAGCTAGTGGGTTTGAACTGCCGATCTTGTGCTCAGGGACCCAACGCCTAACCCCCAGGACCACCAGAAAAAGCCAGAAGGAGGAGACAATTAACCCCGCTCCATGCAGAGTGAGGGAGGACCACGGGTGGTCGCTCTCCAGGAAAGCCCTGAGCCGTGTTCTCATGGAGCAGGGAACCTCCTCCTGGAAGTCAGGGAGCGTCTGTGCTTTCATCTCTTTCCATCCTGGCTCAATGAGACTGCCCCCAAAGACGCAAATGTTCCATCTTTGTGTTGTCTAACATGGGAGCCCTGGTGGCCCAGGGGGTTCCTGCTGGGCTGTTCCTGCAAGGTCAGCAGTTTGAGACCACCTGCCCCTCTGTGGGAGAAAGACGGTGTTGACTCAAAGACAGTGAGTTATTTATTATTATTATTTTGGAGAGGTACTTGTGGCCACTGAGTGCTTGAAATGGCACTAGGGGGACTAAACAGAATTTTTAATTTTGTCTTCTGTTAATTCGTTTTCGGTTCAATAGTTCCAGGCAGAAGCCAGCACAGCAGCAAGTTTGCTGGCCGTGAGATGCCAAGGGAGGCGGTCAGCTCCTCTCCTCCCGGTTTCCTCTCTTCTCTAGCTTCCCTGGATACTCGCCCTCCATCCATCTCCTCTCCAGCAGCTCCACGGCGGCCCGGCCGGCTTCCCCTCAGGTAACCCGACTGCGCTGGCCAAACTCCAGCAAGCAGCAGCATTGCACGATCTGCTTTGAGAAGACCCAGTATGGCTTTCGCTGGGCACGATGACGTTGGCAAGGCTCTCTGAAGCGGAGTGTGATATTCCAAACTGCTAATTTGCCAAAACAATTTGGGAAAGTGCTACTTAAAAACCTGACTTGAGTGGGGGCAACACTTCAGAAATTTGTAAGAGGCCAAAGTTCCTGCTACTGGAGGCCATATTTGCTAATACTCTCAGCGGTTGTTTCTTAACTGCTGCCAAACATTTATTTTTCTCTGTCAGAATACTTGGCCCCGGAAGGCAGCCTCGTTCACTAAGCTCGTCCACGGTGACCCAACCTACAGACCCAACCTAATTTCCCTTCGATTGGAAACTCTAGAGGGATCACGTAATGTCCCACGTCATCCCACCACCCCAATCCCTCATTTCAGGTCAATGTTTGTTTATTACCCACAAGCAATCTAAAATTTATATACAATAATACAATTCAAAATATGTAATTAAAAAAAATACAGATCCTCATAACAACATAAAAATTATCCAAGATATAGCAAGTAAAAAATAGAAAACAAAGTAGTATATCTATCACAATCAGATGTTGACATAAAATATAATATTATCTACATTATAAAGTTAAACTATTGTGAAGGAAAATGAGGAAATTGATCGTGTCTTTTTAAAAATAGTTTTATTGACATATAATTCATGTACCTTACAATTCAGTGGTTGAAATATATTAAAGAGTGTACAATCATCACCATAATCAATTTTCCCCAGAAAGATCCAGGCGCATGCTCATGATTGCCTTTATAATCATGGCAGCTGTCCCATGAATGGCCTGCTGCCAAGACAGAGGCAGCCTGGGATTTGTACGACTCTCTCCAGCCCTATCTTATCGCATCAAGGGTGACTGCTGTCCCCAGAACATCCAACTCAATCGGTTGGCCAGTGGTCTGTGACCCGCCACGAAAGGATACCCTAAAACATAAGATGTCCTCTCTCTGGACTCCAAACTGGAGTAGCATCTGACATTGGTCATGGCTGGTGGGTGATAAAAGGAAGAAAGAAGTCAAATATGATTCCCTGGGATGGGCGTTTTCGGTTTTTTTTGTTTTCAGAGATTGAGAGTCACACAAGTGCTCTACCCCTTAGCACCTGAGATGTTTCAATTTCTCAGTCAATGGAAATGAGCTTTGTTTTAATTCCATCATGGACTTCATCACCTCCAATAGGACACCTCTGCCTCACTTCACACCTCTCCTTGCAAACTGAGCAGAGGGCTCGGCCACTATTTTGCTGTTGTGAGTACCATAGCAGTGTGAGACTTTCTATTTAGCATTTTCTTAGGATGCTTCGCTGAGTGGGATGGCTAGATGAGAGACGTTCTTTCTACATGCTGTCTTCCGCTAGGTTTCATAAACTTACAGTGTGATGGCTTAACGGAGCCTGTCAGTTTCACCATGGCATTGCCAGCCCTAGGAGTTACCACCCTACTCAGTTGTCATAAAGTCTGTCCTGACTCATGGTGACCCCAGGGCTGTCAGAGCAGAACGGGGCTCCCTGGGTTCCAAGGCTGAGTTTTCAAAGTCGATCCCCACACCTTTCTTCCGAGGTGCCTCTGGGTGGACTCCAGCCTCTAGTCTCCCACCTTCTGGTCAGCAGCCGAGTGACCTCCCATTTCCCTCCCATAATCCTCTCTAGTTCAAACCTAAGTCTCATATATATATATATATATATATATATATATAATTTTAGTAACTGTCACAACATGCCTCAAGTGCTCCTTAGCCTCAAATGCTTTTAAATTTAATTTTTATTAATATGATAAACCATTTCTCATTTGTCAGTTTGCTTTATGATTTTTTGTCCCTGAGATTCCTACATACCCTGTTCTCCTGACACCTGTGGTTGTGGAATAGCAGTTATAGATGGCCAAGGTGTTCAGCTCTCCCTGCCATTGAGTCAATTCTGACTCATAGTGACTCCACAGGACAGGGTAGAGCTGCCCCTGTGCATTGCTGAGACTAACTAAGTGATTCTCATCCTGTGGGTTGCGACCCCTTTGGGTCAAACACATATTTCCGATGGTCTTAGGAACCAAGACACGACTCTATCCGTCTCCAGGTGGATCTGCTCACAGGCAGATACACCCACAGACAAGTACCCGGCGTGAAGACTGTTACCCGTGCTACACCATGCTTCAAGACAAAATTTCATTTATTTGACATTAGAAACAAATATTTCACAATATATAATTACATTGTTTTTGTGATGAATCACTATGCTTTCATTATGCTCAATTTGTAACAATGAAAATACATCCTGCCTGTCAGATATTTACATTATGATTCATAACAGTAGCAAAATTACAGTGACGAAGTAGCAACAACAATAATTTTATGGTTGGGGGCTACCACCATATGAAGAACTGCATTAAAGGGTCACGGCATTGGGAAGGCTGAGAACCTCTGCCCAACTCTTTGCAGGAGTAGAGCGTCCCGACTTTCTCCTGAGGAGCAGCTGGAGGTTTCGAGCTCCTGACCCTGAGACAGCAGCTCAATGCATAACCAAGACCTCCCAGGGCTCCCCAGGGTGTGCTAAGTCACAGGAAACCGAGACAACTGGATTAAACGCAATCAAACTAATATTTTACTACTGGACTGCTCAGAACCTTCAACCCGGTTTTATAAGCGCTAACAGGAGCTGGTAAGGAGCCCTTCCCAAGTATTTTTTGACTGCGGCAGAAGCCTTACTGAAGTGAAGGATCTGTTCTGAAGGAACAGTGTCCGACGGAAGGTACTTTAAGAAACGTCACTTTGTCTTAAAGATGTTCATAAATTCAGAATGCTGGCTGGAGTAGGAAAAACAGGGAGCGCCCAGTTACAAACAGTAAGTCCCAGGTCAACACCTGGAAAAGCTTCTGAAAGACCATTCCCATTTGCCCGCTAGTGTCCTGTAAATTAATTGCTTCGAGGCCTTTTGGCTAAGATCAAGTGTAAATTAGTCCTCACTTGAAATGACTGAACCAACCCCATTCACAATTCTTCATTACCATCACCTTTACTTGCCGCACATGACGCTTTTTAATAATGAAAAAAAATCCACACTCACTGCCACTGAGTCGATTCTAACTCAGAGCAACTCAATGGATGGGCGGAGGAGGAAGATTGGCCCTTTGGGTGGCCCAGCCTGTAAATCTTTATGGGACTAGAAAATCTCATCTTTCTCCCACAAAGTGACTGGTGGTTTCACACTGCCGACCTTGTAGTTAGCAGTTGCCCAAGGAGTAACCTCCTACACCACCGGAGCTCCTTTCAGCTCTCCTGGTAAGGCTAAGTAAGAACCCAATGTGCTTGTTCTGGCTGAACTACGGATCTGGCTTAGAGACACCCTTAGACACAAACAGCACTCGTTACCAGGGACGCCTATACTTCAGAAAAGAAGGACTACACAATGCAGCCTTGTAGTAAAGCAAGCGTTAAGTCAGATGCTTGGAAAGTCAATAAGGATGCTGAAAAGATATTTTATGGCATGTGGAGAAGGATCCCATTTTTGTTTTAAAAATGATTATATATCATTGTTTACTTGGTGGTCCTTTCGAATAGAATGTAAGTGTCCGAGGGCAGGGATGTTCGATCACACCACTCTATTTGATTACCTTTTAGAATATGGGTCTACTGTTAGATAGTTTTATTTGCTTATTGCACTGCTGTGTTTTGCTTTTTTTATACCTTTTGTTGTGTTTTGCTTTACATGTTAGTTTTAAATGTGTTTATGTTATATTTTTGTGTGTTTCACTTAAAGTTCACCACTTTCTTAATAGTGTGGTTATATTATATTATATAGTTCTACATGGAATATGGAGAGCAGTGTCTGAACATATGTACTTCAAAATAGCAACCTTTTTTTGAATGGTGCGATTGTGTTCTTTTTAAAAGGTTGTTGCTTTGCAGGTGGACATTGGACCTCCACTCAAAGTAGTGCCTCAATGCAAGAATATTTTGTTCTATTAAACTGGCATTCCATGATGCTCACCTTCCCGACACTATCGCTGAAGACAAAGTGGGTGCAAAAGCAAATGTGGTGAAGAAAGCTGATGATGCCCAGCTATCAAAAGAGATAGCGTCTGGGGTCTTAATGGCTTAAAGGTAAACAAATGGCCATCTAGCTTAGAAGCAACAAAGCCCACATGGAAGAAGCACAGCAGCCTGTGTGATCATGAGGTGTCAAAGGGATCAGGTATCAGACATCAGAACAAAAAATCATATCATTGTAAATGAGGGGGAGTGCAGGGTGGAGACCCAAAGCCCATCTGTAGGCAATTGGACATCTCCTTACAGAAAGGTCATGGGGAGGAGATGAGCCAGTCAGGATGCAGTGTAGCAACGATGAAACATACAACTTTCCTCTAGTTCCTAAATGTTCCTCCCCACTCCATTATCATGATCCCAATTATACCTTACAAATCTGGCTAGACCAGAGGATGTACACTGGTACAGATAAGAACTGGAAACAGGGAATCCAGGGTGGATGATCCTTTCAGGACCAGTGGTGAGAGTGGTGAAACCAGGAGGGTGGAGGGAGGGCGGATTGGAAAGGGGGAACCGATTACAAGGATCTACATATAACCTCCTCCCTGGGGGACAGACAACAGGAAAGTGGGTGAAGGTAGACATTGGACAGTGCAAGATATGACAAAATAATAATTTATAAATTATCAAGGGTTCATGAGGGAGGAGGTGCAGGGAGGGAGGGGAAAAATGAGGAGCCGATGCCAGAGGCTTAAGCGGAGAGCAAATATTTTGAGAATGATGAGGGCAATGAATGTACAAAGGTACTTTACACAATTGATGTATGGATTGGGTAAGAACTGTCTGAGCCCCTAATAAAATGATTTTTTTAAATTGTTGCTTTGAATTAGAGCTTGTCTTAGAACAGTGGTTCTCAACCTGTGGGTTGCGACCCCTTTGGGGTCCAAGCAACCCTTTCACAGGGATGGCCTGATTCATAACAGTAGCAAAATTACGTTATGAAGTAGCAACAAAAATAATTTTATGATTGGGGGGTCACCACAACATGAGGAACTGCATTAAGGGCTGTGGCATTAGGAAGGTTGAGAACCATTGTCTTGGAAGGATGTTTTTGCAATGAGTGTTTGTTCGTATCACAAGCAGGAAGAAGGATAAAGGTATTTTCATCTGGGGGCAGGGGAGAGGCAATAAAGGAAATTAGCATTGGCGTGTGTACTCTGTGCCAGGCCCTGCATGACTGCGCGCGATACCGTCCAGTCGGCCTGGTGATGAGTCCCATTTCAAAGATTAGGTAACTAAGATACAGAGCACCTCACTTGCCCAAGACCACGGGGTAAACAGCGAAGCATTGTAAGTGGCAATGGCTTCTCATGGTACGAAGGGGCTTCAAAAAGTCTGGGGGGAAATCCCATTGTCATTCAATTCCACTTTTCCACAAACTTTGTATAGCTCCCTCATACAGTGTGCGTTTCAGTTCCCCCGAAAGCAGGCGCTACGTGTTTTTCCCTTTACCAGAGGGGGGCTGCCCGAGGCCGAGTGGGTTCCCCGGTAAGCACAGGCTTACTCATGGATCCACGGGGAACAGTTTCATGTTTTTCATCACAAAGAACCCATACAAAACTGTTCACCACAGATGAGTAAATAAGCACAGGTAAGCCTGTGCTTACCTTTCTTACTGATCTCTGTTCATTTGAAAAGAAGCTTTGATTCTGGACAAAGGTGCTATGGGGTTGGGAGAGAGACAGATACCAGCCATAGCTAGCTAGAACCAGCCATAGCTGGAAGCAGAATCGTTGATGGGATAAAAAAAATGTAAGAAGGTTCACGATAGATTGGTAAGCACGAGGAAGACTGTGTTTAAAGTGCCTATTGGTTGTAGGCCTGGCCTGGAGGGTGGGGAGGCTGTGGGCAGCACCCAAGGGCTGGCCAGTTCTGCAGTCAGGCTGCTCCATGGACTGACCAGCCTGGCTCAGGAACTGCCCAGACGGGTTTGCTGAGTTTCTGTTTCTCAGGGGGAGGTTCTCCTACCACAGCTGAAGCTCTGCCAGCCTCTCCCTTTCTCTTCTCTCCTCCCTCCAACTCCTGCATGGCCCTTGCTAATCCATTGCTCTGGGCTTCTGATTCACTTACACACACACACACACACACACTCATGCACACATACACGTGCACACATGTGGTCAAGGTTTCCAGGCCCCTTTTCCTGTCCCCTGCCAGGCCAGCCAGGCTCTGACCCAGAGGGTTTGGGTATTTGTAATGGTTATCAAATGATCAGCAATCACATGAAGAGTAAGGCTAAGAATAGCAGGCCACACGGGCGTACTGGCCATGGGCACACCTAGTGTGCATGCTTCATGCCATTTGTGCCTCCGAGTGGACCTATGAGAGCAAGGCGATTATTCTCATTCGGAGGAGAAGCTGAGCTATGAGGTGCAAACCCAGTGCCCATGGGCACAAAGACCGTCAGCGGCCAGCGCTCAAAGGCCACCTCTGAATGCTCTTGGCCATCTCTTTTTTTTCTTAATCCTTTTATTAGGGGCTCATACAACTCTTATCACAATCCATACATACATCAATTGTGTAAAGCACATTTGTATATTCATTGCCCTCATCATGCTCAAAACATTTGCTCTCCACCTAAGCCCCTGGCATCAGCTCCTCATTTTCCCCTCTCCCTCCCTGCTCCTCGCTCCCTCATAAACCCTTGATAATTTATAAATTATTGTTTTGTCATATCTTGCCCTGTCCGACATCTCCCTTCACCCACTTTTCTGTTGTCTGTCCCCCAGGGAGGAGGTCACATGTAGATCCTTGTAATCGGTTCTTCCTTTCCAACCCACCCTCCCTCTAGGCACCCAGTATCGCCACTGGTCTTGAAGGGATCACACCACTGGTCTTGAAGGGATCATCCACCCTGGATTCCCTGTGTTTAGTACCCATCTGTACCAGTGTACATCCTCTGATCTAGTCAGACTTACAAGGTAGGATTCGGATCATGATGGGGGTTGGGGGGTGGAGGAAGCATTTAGGAACTAGGGGAAAGTTGTATTTTTCATTGTTGCTACATCGCACCCTGTCTGGCTCATCTCCTCCCTGAGACTCCTCTGCAAGAGGATCTCCAGTGGCCAACAAATGGGCTTTGGGTCTCCACTCTGCACTCCCCCTGTCCCTCATTCACTATGGTAAGATTTTTTGTTCTGATGATGCCTGATACCTGATCCCTTTGACACCTTGTGATTGCACCGGCTGGTGTGCTTCTTCCATGTGGACTTTGTTGCTTCTGAGCAAGATGGCCGCTTGTTTACCTTCAAGCCTTTAAGACCCCAGATACTATACCTTTTGATAGCCAGGCACCATCAGCTTTCTTCACCACATTTATTTATGCACCTATTTGTCTTCAGCGATCGTATCATGGAGGTGAGCACACAAAGATATGATTTTTTTGTTCTTTGATGCCTGATAACTGATCCCTTCGACACCTCATGATCACACAGGCTGGTGTGCTTCTTCCATGTGGGCTTTGTTACTTCTGAGATAGATGGCTGCTTGTTTATCTCAAGCCTTTAAGACCCCAGACGCTATATCTTTTGATAGCAGGGCACAATCAGCTTTCTTCACCGCATTTGCTTATTTACCCGCTTTATCTTCAGCGGTTGTGTCGGGAAGGTGAGCATCATAGAATGCCAATTTAATAGAAGAAAGTATTCTTGCATTGAGGGAGTACTTGAGTAGAGTGTCTTTATCTAGACCTCTATAAATTCCCTTTGCCTCCCAGCTCTTTCTTCTATTTCCCTTGACTTTCCTCCTGTCCCAATATCATGCTCAGTCCCCACCAGGGTTTCAGCAGTTCCTCTTTGTTTCATTACCCTTGATTATGCTCTACCAGGCCTCCCACACCCACTTCACCACCAATTTGGATCACTTGTTGTTCCCTTGTCCCTGGGTTTGTTAACACCACTTCCTTTTCCCCCACCTTCCCCTCTCCCATGTCCCCTTGGATCTGTCGGTCCCGTTGTTTTCTCCTCCGGATTGTTCATCCAGCCTATCTTATTTAGACAGACCTTCTTGGCCATCTCTTGATACTCACACATACCTGGTGACCATGGCCATTTAAGGGACATCTGTGCTTGTCAGTCACTGTGTGTGTGTGTGTGTGTGTGTGTGTATGAAAAAGACAGAGACAGAAAGAGACAGAGGAGACAGAGAACCTGGACACGAAAGTCCATGGAGAAGTTGATTAACTAAGGTCAGTGGGTAGTGGACATGGCTGAAATTCATTCCCAGAGTTAGTTTTCTAAACCCAGACTTACGGTATCCAGTAGGCTTTTGCTTATGTGTTCAAGGAGGGTGGTTAGAGGTGGGAGAGCCTATTAGGGGCAGATAGCCAGCGACTGAACTAATATATAATGCAAGTTCTCAAACACACACCCACGACAATTCATCGGGCATGCTCCCCAGTCTTCAGACCTGGCTTTGTGCTGTCTGCCCTCTCCAACCACTCCTGGCAGGCTGTACTGAAACTGCTTGCATGGCACGCTCGGGCCTGCCCGTGCTGAAAGAATTCACCCAGCCAGGCCTGCAAGGGGCTGGGATGGGAAGGAAGCAAGACATGCTCTCCCTTCAAGGAGCTCTCAGTCTGGGTCACTGATAGAATTCTCAACTTCCGTGAGAGGGACCTGGGTTTGCCTCCCAGCCCATGCACCTCAGAGGCAGCCACCACCTATCCGGCAGCACGGACTTAAGTCTTTCTGTGATGATGAGTATGTTTTAGCAGAGCTTCCAGACTAAGACAGACTAGGAAGAGGGACCTGGCGATCTGCTTCCCCAAAGCAGGCAATTAAAACCTCCTGGACCACAAGGGCCGCATGGCTTCACAGCCCAGCCTGGGGGTGGGGCAAGTGTAGGCAGCCTCTTGCAGCTGTGCTTGAAGGTTCTCTGAGTTGGGACATTTCACAGCCATTTTCAGCAATAAGCCTTGCCATTGGGCCGACTGAAAGATTATGAGCAGGAGAACGAATTGGTCCGCTTCTTTTCCTGGAGGGTCCCCATGGTGGTAGATTGAGGGGGTGACAGCGGTAGCCCAGGGGGTGTAAGATCAAGGATTAGCCTTGGAGAAGTTGGGGCAGGGGGTATTGGTGCCTAGGAAAGGGAGAGGTGGTGACTGCTGTGTCCCCCTGAAATTGGAGTCATTGGCAGAGAAAGCTCTTGCCCAGCACCCCCACCGGCTCTGGGGCCTCACTCTCCACCTTAAGAGGATGGGGTATTAATCTGATGGGTCAGCTTCCAGACAGCAGCTGGGCCAAGTGTGCTGTGAGTTGGATCACTGAACATAAAACAACACAAACACACAGAGAAGGAGAAGGTCCTTCCCCCCTCACACCTACACACCTAAGGGCACTTGCATTTGCTTCTTGAAGAAGCAGCTACTGACCAGAAGGGGGAAACACCCAGATCAGAGGAGCACTGGGGGGAGAAAGAGAGAGAGAGAGGCCCTCTTGGGTCACCAGCTGGGCCCTGGACTCCGTCCCAGGCCTCTATCAGAAGGCCTGGGGCACGTCCAGTGGCAAACAAAGCCGGTTTGTCTGCCTGGGGCTCTAGCCCTTGGAGACTGTTTCCCTGGGGAATCCCATGGGCACATGGGGGAGTGGCAGGGCAGGACTTTACCCAGGAAGGCTCCCCCCTTAATATTCTGTGAGCCCCTGCCTTCATTTCTAACAGCCTTTTCAGAAGGGAGACACAGGCTAGGGGAGGGAGGCAGGGGGAAGGCATGCAAAGAGAGGGCGGGGTCTGGAAGGGCAGCCATTGGCTGTGGATTATAAGGAAGATCAGGGCCCTCCCCCAGTGAGTCAGTCAGGGTGGGAGGCAGAGTGGCCTTGGGGAAGGGTGGGGTTTCGGTTAAGATAGGGCCAAGAGGGAGGGAAGGCAGCCCAGTAAAAAGGGGTGTGGGCTGCAGGGACTCCAGCCTCACCAGCCGTGTCACCTGGGGCAAGGTTCTCAGTTCTCAGAGCCCCCTTCCCTGGGCTGTGACCTTGGCTGGGATGAAGACACCTGACTGTGGAACACACTTGAAAGACCACTCCTCTCTGCAGCATAAAGGAGTGCTATCAACGTTCTACTCCCTTATGGGTGAAAAGCTGGGCGTCTTCCGATAAGCATTTGTCAGTTCTCAGCTCCACCCAACTTGTCTCCACCCGGCTCCAGTCCGTCCAGCTTCAGAAAATGTCACCCAAGCCCTCCCCACTGAAAAGCGTGTTCTCTGGCCCCCGCAGGCCCTCCACCTCGCTCTCCTCCCACCCTCCCTCTCCTTCCTTTTCCCTTCCTCACAGGCACATCTCCACATTAACACTATAACCTGTGCCAAACAGAGCACCTGTGCTCCAAGCCCTTGGCTCCTCTACCTACCTGCCGCCTCCCCCATCCTTCAGACACTGCGTTTTGTGACTTAGAAAGCTCTTTCTTTCTTTCCGTATCAATCCCGTTTTCATCTCTGCTTCTCCATAAAACTTTGAAGCTAGTATTCACCCATTTGACAGATGAGAAAAGAGAGTCTCTGTCTAGAATTCAGCCCACGTCCCAAATCCTTGGGCACCTCCCCACCACCCTTTGCTGGTAAGCTCTTAAATTGGGGGCGCTATCATTCCCTTGCCTCCACTGTCTCTCAAGCCCAGATGTTCCATCTGCTGCTGCTACCATTGTCCTCTTGTCACAGCCACCAGATCTCTCCTCTCCAAGTAGCCCACTTCAGGGTCCCTCCACAACTCCCACTCCTCTTAATCTCTCATGGACCCGTGTCTGCCTCTACCCATCACCCTCTCTTGCTTCGCAGTCTCTTCCCTTGGCTGGAACTGGGATTTGGAGTCGGTGCTGAAAAAGGGATTTCTGTGGGCCTGGGGTCTCCTCCTGTCCCTTGGCTGTATAACGTTGACAGAGGTGAGTACTGGGACCCTTACTTTGGAATGCTGCTTCACTCAGGGGGGTGCTAGGATGGCCAAACACATTCCACCAACCACTTGTATAGCTGCTAAGGGCTTTCCCCTGCCCCTCCCCAAATTATCTTGGTTTTGACCCATGAGGCAGAGCCCGGCCTTTCTAAAATTTGATGACAGAGAGGATCTGAGCCACTGTATCCTCTGAGTTGACTGAGCATGGGAGGTGACTGTCAGCCACGTAGGATGGAGCAACGGGGTTACTACTTGGGGACAGTTTCCTCATGGAAGTGAAGCCGGGTTTAGGGAGATGAACTCACTGTAGGTGATAAGTGTGGGTGATGATCCAGTATGGTCGCCACTGTTCACATGCAGCTATTTAAACTTGAAATACAATGAAACAGCTCTTTGTTACAGTAACAACATGTCAGTCGCACGTTGCTATGGTACCCAAGTGGGTACCATAGGGGACAGGACGGATGTAGAGCATTTCCATCACTGCAGAGAGTGCTACTCAACTATTCAGTGATGTTAACCCACTGGATGGGGGAGAACAAAAGGTAATCAAATGGTTACAAGGAAGCAAAGAACCGGCAAGTCAATCAGAAATGCCCTCCCCTGCTCCCAGGGCTAGCAATGGGCCGCTGAGGGTGGCTGTCATTGGCGATGTGGACACTGTCCTAGAGGGCCCCCTTCTGCTCTGTGTACATCTCCAGTACAAATACCAGGAGGGTTATCAGAGCCACATGGGCAGGTTTGGTTTCCCCGAAGTAGGACACACGGTCTTTAGAGAGGAAGTGGTTTTCAGGAGGGCAGTCTTGCTAAGGCTGGTATCCACTGGGGGGGGGGGGGGGGGCGGGGTTTGTAATCAATACTTGCCCTCTACAGATCTTGATCCTCTGAGTGCAGGGAGAGGGCTACGTAGGAGATGTTTGGAATGAGAATGTAGAAGTCAGATGTTGAGGGGGAAGTCAGAAATCGACTCTGAGCAGTGGGAAAGGGGTGGTTAAAATATACATTCAGGACTTGGTAGAGTCACCACAGAATCCTTCCCCAGTGCTACTTCTGGATCGGAAAGCTTAGATGCCTCAGTCCCTCTCCAGCTGACTCTGTACGATTCAGTGATAGGCACTGCTCTGCCGATGACTTGTGTGGAGAGGAAGGAAAAACAAAACGAGTGCCTATTCACAACAACAGGTGTGTTGTGCTCAGGAAAGGGCTGGGACCTGGGAAACGACTCTAATCCTGATTGTCTTCTTAAGTTCAACTTCTAGGGGATACGTCTATTTTCAGGCAGAGCAGGATTCAGACACGCAAAATCAAGTTGTCACCGACAGCTGTGTTTCTCCATCTCTCGACGGTGCTTTCATTTGTACTGATGCCAGGCTCCTTAGGCTTTCTCCAGTCCGGGTCAAAATGGGCTCCCCACAAGCATTCCAGGCATGCGGGCTGCCCGTTCACCAATGCCAATGGAAAAGCGTCTCAGTAATTTCAACACAGCTCCCCGCCCATTCGCGAGCCACTCAGCAACTGTGGCCTGGGAAATGGAATGCTCAGATTGGCCAGGCCCGCTCATGTGCCAACACCCAAGGTGGAATGTGGGAATTCAGCTTCTCCTAGGCTAGGAGGTGAATCAGAGAGAAGTGGTTGTCCATCTGAACCCAACTGCTGCAATCCCACCATGCACGCACGCATGCATGCACTCACACACATATGCACGCACACACATGCATGCACGCACACATACACACATGCACGCACACACATACACACATGCATGCACGCACATACACACATGCACGCACGCACATACACACATGCACGCACACACATACACACATGCACGCACGCACATACACACATGCACGCACACACATGCATGCGCGCGCACACACACAATGCACTCACGCACGCGCACACACACACGGAAACGAAGCTGAAGCCGGCAAAATCCACAGCTGCCCACAACACTGCCTTTAATTCCTGATGGCTTTCGTTGTTGTGAAATGATAGCAGAGAGGTGAAGCGGACATTTATTAAACACCTGGGAGGGTTGGGAAGGCTTTGTGGGTCAGAGTAAGTTCTGAATAACGTTCATGGAAAGAATACATTCACGCGGGAGCGAGCCAGCGCGCACATAAAGTGCAGTCTTGTTTTAAGGGCGCGGGGAGGGGGGTCCGATGCAATGAGGGCACACTTTTGTGGAGTCTAGGATGGGAGCCAGGAAGCAAAGGCGAGGGATAAATGGCACATTGCTGAAGCGCGGTGCCTGGGGACAGGGCTGAGCACTGCTTAATTAACGTGCAACACCACTCTGGAGGGAGGACCGCTCCAAGGTGTGCTGCCGACACAGAATTCCCTGGAGTAGACAGTGGCAAGGTCTCCTGCATCTGAGAAGGTGGGCCAAGGAGGGCCAGCGGGGCTCAAGGGAAGAGAGGGAGCCTCTAGGGTTCAAATTCCAAATGATGCCTAAGGTAGGAAGGAAGGTCACATGACTGCTATGGCCAAGGGGAGTCCCTGGGAGTCAGTAGACACTGTTGCTGGAGAACTTCCTCCCAAGACGGTTCTACAGCTGATGCAATACTAGGGGTTCTGAGGAGTCGCTTGTGGACCACAGGACACCTAATAAATACGTGCGCAGCCCTGGCCCACTCTCAGTGGCAGAGCCAAGGTTCAAGCAAGGACACTGAATTTCTTAGAAAGGCTGGTGATAAAGCTCAGCGAACAGGAGCAGGACTTTGAGGTCGGAGAGGTAAAGATGAAGACAGAGCAGACGCCGCACAAACGGGCGCATCCAATCTTACAATTCCAAGGCTGACACTTGAGCAGGGTGAAATGTCATCAGAGAAAGGCCCCCGCTCTGCGTGGTGGTGAGGTCCATGCTTAGATCAAGATGGAGGTGATGACTGAATACGCTCAGTTGGATGCCATCCCAAGCCTGGCACAATGCCTGCCGGAGAGCAGACAGGGCAACAGAAACACAGCATTCAATCTGGAGACCCTAGGCAATTCCTGACTCGCCAAGTCTGTCAGCTGGAGGGAGCAGGTCTGTCTGTTTTCTAGGGGCTCTGCCGCTGGGAACGGGGAGCTTGACCCCAGATTCTGCTCCAATCTTCAATCCGCACCCCCCACCCCCACCCCAGCTGTAGCTGTGAGATGACATGAGATCCTGCATTTATTCAGCAAGCATGTATTGAATGCCTACCGAGTCTTGGACAGCGGGCTAGGTACTGAGTAGGGATGATGAATAAGGGAGCATCCTGTTCTCGTGGAGCTGTGGGAGAGAATGGTAGTGGACCATCACCAGGCTGAGACACACTCTGAGAAGTGTCTGCTGGGAGAAGGGTGCAGGCTGTGAGAAGCCTGGCATTAGGGGGCATGGCAGTGGAGGGGCTTTGACAACTGTAAAGTTCCTAAGTAACAGCAGGGTTGAACCAACTTAGAGATTTAACATACCCGAAAGTTATTATATTTCCTTCTTTTCAAAGTTATTATCTTTTCATTTTTGTGGTCCTGTGGCCAAGATGGGTCTTATGGGGGCTAAGATGAACGGCTCCCTGCCTTCTGCAGGCTCTGGGGGAGAAGGCATTTCTTGTTCAGCTTCGCATGGCTGCCGTCTTTCCACAGTCCCTGACCATCTCACTCTGACCTCTGCTTCGGTCAGCGTGCCATCTTCTCTGACCTTCTTGGCCCCTCTTAGAAAGATCCTTGTGATTACATTGAGCCCACCTGCATAATCCAGGCGAATCTCACCATCTCAAACTGCTTAATTTAATCTTACCTGTAATATCTCATGCCATTTAAAGTAACCTATTCATAGACTCTGGGGATTCAGACATGGCTATCTTTGAGAGGCTATTATTTATACTATACTCCTGGGAGAGATAATATACATACATATAGAGCAGGAATATAGCAGGAAATAGGCTACCCTTAGAAATTAAGGAGGCCTGGTGGCATGGTGGTTACTCATTGGGCTGCTAACTGCCAAGTCAGCCATTCACAACCACCAGCTGCTCCCCAGGAGATATGGCTTTCTAGTCCGATACAGGGGTATGGCCTCAGAAACCCACAGTCCTCCTCTGTGCTATAGAGTGGTAATGAGTCAGCATCAACTTCATGGCAGAGAGTTTGATTTTCAGTTTAGAAGTCAGTAAAGAGAATCGGGTTCTCTTTGAGCACAGATTTACTGGTGGCCTTCTATTAGATAGTTTTGTTGGGTGGTGGCAGGGGTGGGGTGGGGGAGCAGAATGGGTATAGGGCCACTGATTGCCGATGCTTTCTCAGAGTGCACTGTGGGCTATGTGGACCTCTTTCGAGTGATGAAGGAAACACTGCTTGCTGCCAGCCAGGAGTTCTAAGCCCCAAGCTCCCCCTAAGTTGATAGGAATAGAGAGATCTACCTAGAACAGTTGGAGTGAGGATTCACTAAAGCACCTTCCATGCAAACACGGCAGTGCAACACCATTCATGCATGCGCTTTGGAATGTCTCCTGAGTTCATCTCTCCCACTGTCTCTGTTTCTTACTGCTGCCCATGACTTGGTCCAGCTTGTCACAAACCTTCACTGGCGGGGAAATTGAATCACATGCTCAGCCTGGCAGTGGTTATGGAGACAGCTCTGGACATAGGCAAGGCAGGCCGCATGGGTGGTGGAACCTGGAACGAATCTCTTAAGCTCTCTAAGCTTCGGTTTCCTCCTCTGTGCAGTGGGGATAAGCCTGTCGATCAGACTGGGTTGATCGAGGGGTTAATTGGGATGATGAATGCCGGGGACTGTGCACAGTGGCTGGCACAGCACTAAGGGCATGATAAATCTTCGTGTTTTTCTTCCCAAGGGCTAATACCTTTTTTCAGTCTCAGCTTCCTCCACATTCACCATTCATGGGACAGCCCACATCTTCCTGAAGCGGATCTTGTTTGTGTACCTTACATACAAACAATTCCCTCTACCTGGTGTTATGTTGTTAGGTGTCCCCGAGCCAGCTCTGACTCATAGCAGCCCTGGCACAACAGAACGAAACACTGCACGGTCCTGCACCATCCTCACAATTGTTCGTATGTCTGAGCCGTTGTGTCAGTCCATCTTGCTGAGGGCCTTCCGCTTTTCCGCTGCCCCTCTACTGCACCAAGCACGAAGTCCTTCTCCAGGGACTGCTCTCTCCTGACTTGTTCAAAGTATGGGTGACAAAGTCTCATCATCTTTGACTCTATGGAGCATTCTTGCTGTACTTCTTCCATGGCAGAATGTGCAATGTAGGCTATAATAATTCTCGGGGACTCCGTTTTACCCAGCTCCCTAGTAATGTGTTGTCTTTAATGGCCTTTTCTCCAGTTAGGGCTACTTAGGCTACTTGGACAGGGCATGAATTTCTGATCCAAGTGTGTTGGCTAAGGAGTCCCCTCTCACGTGTCTGAGCTTCTGTTTCTATCCTTATTTGGAATGAGCCCATGGGTCTGGAATGTCCTCTCCAGCCTTGGATCTAAAATAGAAGCCCAGAGACCCTGAAATCACCTGTTGTTGTCAGATGCCACCGAACGACCCTGTGTAAAGCAGAACGAAACACTGCGCGGTCCTGCGCCAGCCTCGCGACTGTGAGGTGTGAGCTCATGGGGGCAGCCCGGGTGTCAATCTATCTCGTCGAGGGGGGTCTCCTTCTTTTCCATGGCCCTCCACCCCTTCCCTTTCCCAGCAGGGGAAACCGAGGGTCAGCTCCCAAAGCGGCCTCATGCCTGCCCTTAGGGACTGGGCTTCCTGCAAGGCGGACGAGCAATCTGGTCTTCCCAAGCCCGCGCGGGGCGACTCGCAGGGCGTCTCTAGGGCTCCGGGCGCCGGAAACACGTGTATGCTCACCTACGTGTACACACGTGAGCACACCTCCAGCAGCGGGGGGCGCCCGGGCCGGCAGGGGGCAGCACAGACCCGGCTTGCAGTTACCCAGCGCAGCCCCGAGGGAGGAGGGCGTGCTGCAGTCCCGGCGGCGGCGGCGGCGGCGGCGGCGGCTGGAGGTGCAGCTTCCCAGGTGGGAGGCGGGGGCTGCCGGCCAGGAAGAGCCGCCCCGGGAGCGGGCTCTCGGCGAGGCCTCCTCCGGCCCGGGCGCGACGCGGCGCGGCGCGGCGCGGCGAGAGGGAGCGAGCGCGCCCGGAGCACGCAGGCGCCTTGCCCGGCTGGTGCTCCGCCGCGCGCGGCGCGGCGCGGGAGCAGCCCGCAGCCCGCCCCCTGGGCCCCCCGCGCCCCACGGCGCCCCCGGCCCTCCCGCAGCCGGCCCTCCCGAGCGGCCCCTTCGCGGCCAGCGCAGGCCACCGGCCCGAGAGCGCGCGCGGCGGCGGCGGCAGCTGCGGGACGGCCCCGGGGCCGCCCGGAGCGCGCCCTCCCGCCCCAGGCCACTCGCAGCCGGCGCTGGCCGGGCCGGCGCGTCCTGCGGGCGGGCGGATCGCGGCCTCGGCTGCGGCCTCGGCGGGAGCGAGCCCCGGGCCGCAGCCCGCGGGCGGCCGCGGGAACTGACGGCGGCGCGGGGTGCTGCTGGGCGGCGGCGGCGGCGCGGCGGCGGCGGCGCAGGGGGCGGAGGCAGGGGCGCCCCCAGCCAGGATGCTGCGGTTCCTGCGCCGGACCTTTGGCCGCCGCTCCATGCAGCGCTACGCGCGGGGCGCGGCGGGGCGTGGGGCCGCCGGGCTGGGGGACGAGCGCGACGGGGGGCTCCGGGGGGGCCCAGCCGCCACCGCCGCCTCCTTGGCGCTGCCCGCTGCGCCCGGGGGCAGCGTGTACCCCGCTGGCGGCGGGCCCCTGCTCACGGGCGGCGCGGCCGTGCACATCCCCGCCGCCGGTGCCGCCAAGACTACCCTCTACTGCCGCGTCTTCCTGCTCGACGGGACCGAAGTGAGAGTGGACCTGCCGGTGAGTGACGGGGCCCCTCTGGGGTAGCTGGCACCCCGAGCCGAGCCCCTCGGAGCAGCCCTCCCCAGTGTTCTGTTCAGGGGCCCTCCCCCTAGGTTCTCTCCGGGGATTCCCTTCCCCATGCCCTATCCGAACATTCCTAACCCTGTCCCCTCTCAGGCCACCCTTCCCAGGGTCTTCTCTGGGCCCATGCCCGGCCCCCGCTCCACGCTGGCACATCCAGCCCAGTGGATTTTATCCTTTCTACCCCTACCTCATCCTTTGGGCCTTATCCCCTCCCTAGCTCGTGTAGTCCACCTGCCCCGAGTCCCCGCCCTCTGCGCTGGGGACAGGTGTTTTCCTTCCAGCGGCTCCCTATTTTAGGAGGGGCCCTCTTGGTGCTGGGTTGTTAGGTAGAAAATCCCAAAGCTGCATGGGACTGCCGTGGGGTTTCCCCCATGAAACCCCCCCCCCCCCAGGCCTTGGGGGGACGACAGAGAGGAGAAACATACCCTCCCTTGTTACCCCGAGAGTGTCTCGAGTTGGGGGAAGCCTGGGGGAAGCCAGTGTACCACTTCTCTCTCCTAATTATTTCGGGCACCCCCTCTCCAAATCAGAAACCCCCCCCCCCATTGCCTATAGTCTCTCAGGGGCTTGGGCAGGGGGGATACCAACTCTAGAATGTGCTGTCTTGGACCCAGCCAGAGCCCTTACTAGGGCACAGGTAGTCGGCCTGGCCATCCTCCAAGCTTGAAGCACCAGACTTTCTCCCCAGACCATCTTGCACAGGGCCAGCAGGGCACCCCAGGGCGGTAGGGGCGCTGCTGTCCCTTGCTGCCTGTCCACAGGTAGTTGCACCTACCCCCTAGCAGAGACCTTGCCCTGAGCTCTGTTTGCCTGGGCAGGGTGTCCTGTTACCAAAGAGTAGTCTCTGGCACAGATCAAATCAAAGCACATATTTTGGGGTCCTCACTGTGCCCCGAGTGCTGCGGCAGAGGGTGGCTTGGGGAATCTTTGGGTGTTTCTGAGGACACGGCAGTGTTTGGACATTCGATGAATGCTATAAATCATCCCGAGGCCCTCAGGGGAAGAGCTGACATAGCCGGGACTTACAAAGGAAGTATTCAGGCCTACCCTGGTGGGGAAGTTGTCTACTCCATGAGAAAACCAGGAGCATCTAGGAGTCGGAGCTAGGAAAACCAGAGCCTGGCAGGCCTGGGCCATCACACTAACCCTGTAGGTTCCCTTTGAAGCCGGTTTCAGTTTATGGCAGTTTTATTTGTGTTGTTCCGCTCTCCATAGGTTATAATTTTGTGTGAAAAGACTCTTTGGGGGCCTTTTCATCCATGGAAAAGGAGCCAGCTTTCTGGCACTTGGGGCTGTTGTCCTTAAAATTGCACGACCACATTCTGTTCCCCCAGAATGGGGCTGTCTGGCTTTTATTGGGCTGGGAGAGGAGGCCTGGAGGAGGTGGAGGTGGAGGTGGAGGTGGTGGAGGAGAGGTGAGCAGGCTGCCTCTGGAGTGGGAAGCCTGTGTTGGAGAGGATGTGGCGCACTTCCTCCCCCGATCTGTGGAAGGAATCTAGTCCTTGGGAACTTGGACAGTGCTCCTTGCTGATGGGGTTCTTGCCGCTTCCCTGGGGGAAATGCATTTATAAGACGCACTGCTCCTGTCAGCTTTGTGCACTGGCTTAAGTGGTGTGTCGAAGATGAAAAATGCAAACTGAGTAAAGTGCATGCATGCAGAGCCGATCCAAACAGGTACACAGAAGAAGGGGCCGGGCTGGGAATGCTGACTACGCCAGCCCTCCCTGAGCACGGGAAGGGACCGGCTGGCTCTGAAAAGGTTTCTTCGCTTTTGTAAGCAACATGGCCCTGAGAGCTCGCCCATTCCAGGCTTCTTTATGATCTGATGCCAGGTGTTTTGGATGCCTTTAAGATGTGATTTAATGAACCCCACGTTTTATTTATATCTCTGCCCATACCTCCTATCCAACGGCAAATGAAAAGCAAATGCTGGCTTTGGTCATGTGGGCTGTCAGAGAGGCAGGATGGAGAAAAATCACCAGTGTGAGCGTGGCTCACTGATTTAACGATTTCTGAGGTATTGGAACTGCATCACACAGTCTCTTAAACCGGTGGTCTTAAATCAGAGTGGTGGCTTCCGTCATTCATTATCTCTGCTCCCAGGCGATTGCCAGCCAGCTCCCTGGTGGATCTGCAGCACGTCTGATTGCTCCTCAGACCACTTCACTGGCCCCTCTTTGTATGTGGTCCTTTTGGACATTTAGCCCATCTTGTGAGTATCTTCCTTGTCTGTGCTCCCCGCCTTTCACCACTTTCAGGACTCGGGTCTTGCTCACACTGCATCATTGCTACCTGTCGCACGGCCAGGGGTGGCCTCTGCTGGTGGTGCCCCTCCCTGGATTTTTCTGTCTCCTTTTCCTTGCATGGATACTTGGTGACCTGGCCAGGCCAACTGTGGCTCCTTTGTGATTAAAACCCTCTGGGGGCATTAGCTTGATGAATCCCTTTGCTCCCCATATGAAAAGTGGTTATGTGTGGTCATAATCCTTTTTATTAGTCCTAGTCTCAGGCCACCTGTGCTCTGAAATGGCCTTGAACACAAAGCACACGGAGTATGACAAGGCTCTGCCACCTAGGTTCGGTTCAGTCAACATTTATTGGGTGGCGAGCTTCATGCAGGCTGCCAAGGCCTGTGCTCTGAACCTAATGGCGGGTGAGATGTCGCCTCAAGATACTCAGGGAAACACGCAGAAGTACATCTTTTTCTCCTAGCGTGCTGAGTGCCGAGGCCAGGCACACCCAGACAGGCTGCTGCGGGGCAAGGAGGTGGGGGGACACTGTTGAATTGTGGAGTGGACTTCCAGGAAACACTGGGGATCGTGGAATCTCAAATCTCCAGCTCCTCTTGTCTCTAGCCCACTTCTTGGCAGGGCCATGCCCAACTGCTGTATAAAAGGAATAACTGCAACGCTCTTCAGGGAGCCTCCTCTGAGGGCCCCTTGTCTGGTGGAGGGCTGAGTCCCCTAACCCCACGGGGTGTTTAGCCATTGCTGTGGCTAGTCGGGTAGGCATTAGGCTGTTAACAACCATCAGGCCAGTGGTTCCAACCCACCAGCTGCTGCACTGTAGAAAGTTGAGGTTATCTGCTTTTGTAAAGAATTATAGCCTCAGAAACCCTAAAGAGTCAGAATGGACTTGATGGCAGTGAGTTTACAATTTTTCATGGCAGGTCAGTGGTATCTCAATATTTTACAAAGTGTGGCTAAAGGACCTTGTAGAAATACCCACCTATAAACCATGCAGTCTAAATAAAGTGGGCTTGTCATACCAACCTTATCTCCCTGGTGAGCCCTCCCAACTGCAGCGCCACCCAGAGCCGCTCCTCTTCAGAACACCTGGCCGTGCCCTGGAGGGCGCCTCCCTTTCCATGGCCTCAGGTACAGTATGGTCAGGGGAGGACGGGGGTCTCCCTCGGACTGTTCCAGACACTCTTTCATTAATGCAGCTGACGAGCCCATTTGTTGTGCTGGACAGTGGCCCCCTCTGTTGGCTCTCTGTTGA
Source organism: Tenrec ecaudatus (assembly GCF_050624435.1). Taxonomy (NCBI): domain Eukaryota; kingdom Metazoa; phylum Chordata; class Mammalia; order Afrosoricida; family Tenrecidae; genus Tenrec; species Tenrec ecaudatus. The sequence continues at coordinate 46,621,437 of NC_134539.1, read as the reverse complement.
CTAAATCCCTGGTGTTGCTTTTGCTCGTAGGCAGTTGCTCCCTTCCCCTGTGGGCACAGGCTTCCAGCAGCTCAGTACAGAAAGCTGTGAGGGGGTGTGGCCGGCTGGTAGCACTCCTGCCAGGCCTTAGAGGGCACCCATGGCTTGCCAGCCAGGGTGCAGCATTTGGAGAAGGTGCTCCTTCTGTGTCTAGGATGCAATGGTGTAGACGGGATGAGTTTCAAAGTTTCAAAGGTCTGTGTTTGAATCCCCCCTCCAATCCCGCCTTAGGCAACTTAGTTTCTCTGAGCGTAGATTTCTTGGTCTTTAACTGGAGCCTATTAGAAGGGAGGCCCTCGATGAGACAGAGGACTGGCTGCAGCAATGGGTACACACTGTTGTCACTAGGAGTTGAGCCTAACACTCGATGGAACCTAACAATAACAACCACCTGGGGGTGGGGTGGGGCACAGAAATGGTCATGTGCTCTACTCATTTGCCAAAAGCCTGGGGGGTTGGACCCAGTTGGAAGCTGGGAAGAAAGACCTGGTCATCTACTTCCAAAAGCTCCCAGTCTTGAAACCTCAGCGGAGCTCAGTTCTCCGTAACACATGGGGTTGCCACAATTCAATGACAGGAATCCTCTGAAAAGGCTGTGTAAACAGCAAGGCGGCGAAAGGAAGCCGTTAGCGTGTAATCTTAGACGCTTCTCATGCCTCCTCCTTGGCCCGCAGAAGAGCTTTGGAAAATTTTCTAGTAATGAACATAAAAGTCCTGCCAGGCAGGCCAGACATCGCTCGGCACCTCCTGGTAGGAATGGAGAATCAGATGCAGTCTGAGATGCTTTTAAAAAAGATGGCACATTGGCTAAGAAAAGACTCCCACTGTTCTTCCCCCTCTCCCCCCCCCCCCCAACAAACAACAACAAAAGACAAGTTCTTGGGATTCTGCACCAACAGAAAGCAGGAGGATCCTGTGCCTTCTTTGGGGATTGGAAGAGGTTCAAGAGAGGACCCATCTCCCCCATGATATAGACATGATATAAACTGACAAAGTGACTTCTTAGTCCCTCCGTGGAAACATTGGCATGTGCTGCTTTCTGCGCCCTGACTGCCCATTCTCCTAAGTTGTTGGGGAGAGGGAAGGGCGGAGACTGAGCTCTGCTCCTAACTAATTGTGGAAGGGAGGTGCGCTAGTGGTTGAGGTCAGACATAGGGAAACTTTAGCCAAATGGTCCTTAACTTCAACGTACACCAAGTTTGTTTGTTTGTTTGTTTCCCAATGCAAAGCCCCGACCCCATCATCAGAATTTCTGATTCAACCATTTAGGAAGCTGAACTTGGGGAAACTCTAGTGATTCTGCTCAGAGTGGTCCCAGGAATGCCTTTTGGAGAACACTGCCCTTAGAACTGAGGACAGAGGGCAGCTTCCGGAGGCTTTTAGATACTAACTGTAGACAGGATGTGGGGGTGAGGGTATACTGACCTGGGGGGTTCTCAGCATCAAACCTCACTCCGGCAGAGTGGAGGCTGGACCAGAAGAGGTCTTCAGACCCAATGTGCTGTTGTAGTAGGGGTGTTGAGAACCTGGCTGGGGTTGGGGGGCCAGGAGAAGGGGCGCATTTCCAGAACAGTTCAGAGCTGGAGTGGATTGAGTTTGCCGGACGTCGGGGGGTAAGGACTGTAACGCAGCTTGGAAGGCAGCCTGTCTTTAGCCTCAATGGGGGGAGCGAGTGGGAGCGGTCTAAGACACCCCAGCAAGCAGCAGAAGGCAGCGCCTCATTCATGCTTCTCCAGGCTCTGGCTGCGTGGGTACCTTGCTGTTCAGGCCACCTCAGGCCCCTGCCTCTGTGACTTGATGCATCTGCCCCCTGCAAAGAAGGTTGGCTACAGAGGGCCCTACCCCTCTTCCTGAACTGTGGATGAGGCTACCCACCTTGTTGGACTGTGAATGAGACTGGATGGGGGGGGCTGGGGGGCTGGTTACCAGGTGGGTCATGAGTACCTTGTATTGTTGTACACACGTTTCTGTGCTTTTCAAGCAGGGGCGGGGGGGGGAGGGGGAGTCGACCGAGTGTTGTTTCTGAGACTGTCAAGCTTTATGGAAGCAGACTGGCTTTCTTTCCCACACAGAGTGGCGGGTGAGTTAGAGCTGCCGCCCTTTTGATGAGCTGGCCCAGAACGGGAGATGCGGTAGCAACTGTGGCTGCCCAGGGAAGCCTGTGGAACCCTGGTTCTACTCCTGTGGACTACCAGTCTTCATGTTGGGGTGGGGGGGCGGGGCTGAAGTGGGGCGGAGAGTCTGCCCAGCCCCTGCACTGCCAGGCATATAACTTCACCCCGGTGCAAAGAGTAACCTGTTAAGCCCTTTCATGTGCACGGTCTTACTGAATTCTCTCCCTAGAACGCTGCCCTGGAGAAGGGCACCGCGCTGTTTCATTTTCAAATAGCAAATGTCAGGGAGGGGCCTTTTCCCTTTACATTCTTAACATGGCGACTTAAGGAAAATCACCCAGTGTCCACAGAACACCCCCCCCCCCCCCGCAGTTTGTCCTCAGATCACTTAGTTCAGCCTCTCCCTTTGCACGGGGCGGTGTGTCCCGCTGCCTGCTCTCTGCTCTGCCTTGAATCTTTTCTTTGGCAAAACTCTGGTTGTCCGAACTGAAGTTTACACACCCCACCCCCGCACCAGCCAGGCAACTCCCCGAAGTCAGAGCCAGCTACTGATTCCTCTTGGTAATTCCTTCAGGTCAGCTTGGGTCCTGCCCCTCCATGTTCATTTGTTTGTTTTTTCTTTCCTTGGTTTATTTTTTATCCTAAATTTCATTTGAACGGTTTCCCAATGAACAGTTCAGTGACAGTGCTGGCTCTCTCTGAGCTGTGCAGTCGTGGTCAGGTGGAACCCTTCCGGAGTTGTCCTTCCTCTACGTAATCTTTCAAGTCGCCCTTGTCAGCGTCATTCTAGATAGGTAGTTCTTCAAGGCGCAGAATGCTCAAAGCACACCTTTTTTTTCACTAGTTTAACTAAACTAACATTCAGTTTCAGGATTTGGGTTTTGTTTCTGGGTTTAAGTTTTAAAGTTGACCTCAGGCACTGATTTCAGGAGTTTGCCCATCCTTCGTGGCTCCAGAGTGACTGGATGTGGGAGGGCTGAGGAGGTGAGTGGGTGTTGAACCAGCCCCAGAGGTGGTACCAAGGTAGATGGGGACCCCTGAGTCCACCAAAGACACATTTCCTCCATCGCAGGCCACATGTGTGCTGCGTTTGGTTGGATTTATATCTTGATCACACTGGGTTGGATGACGTTTCAACAGGAGTGCATCAGGGCATGATGACACAGAGGTCAGAAGCAGGCTACATTTTTAAAAAGTGTTTGATGGAATAGCCTGAAAATGATCACAAAGAAAAGTGTTGCCCATAGTGCCAAGCTAAAGCGCAGCAACAGGTGTGTTTCACTGTGTACAATCTTCATCCTTCATGTGTGTATATTCATCCTTATTTTTAATCCCCACCCACCCCCCCATCCCCCGGCTTCCAAACACATTCTCATCCGGTTGGAGCTCTCACTTGTGTATACGCTGGATAACTTCGATTCCATCCTCCTTCTCTGTGTGTGCATGTTTCAGAGAGTAAGGTATACCTGTCTCCTGGGGTTGGAGGTTAATAGGCAAAGCACGTGGTCTCTTCTTGTCGAGCAGCCCCACCTCCCAGGTCTGTCCATTTTGCATGGCTTCCCTTAGTCTTTGCCACCTGGGAAGGTAAGCAGTGTCGTCCTCATGAAACGTGGTCTCGGAGCAGATGGCCTGGAGCACCCAGCAGTGACTACAGTGGAGCCAGAATGGAATCTAGGTCCCTGACTCACATCTCAGTGCTGGTTCCTCCAGCCCGGGCTGTGGACACCTAGTCTGCCTGGCATAATGGGTGCTGCTTCAAGAAAGGTCAGCCTCCCTTGTGTTTCAGCAGGTCGGAATGTCATACGCTAAAACCTGTCTCTCCTCCACCGCTTCGCCTTTCCGCATCACTGGCCTTTGAGTTCTGCCTACCATTTCTCAGCATTTTCTGCAGGCTCCTTCCCCGGTCATGGCTGGCTGAGGGCCTAGCTTTCCCTTCTTTGAAGTGAAGAACTGAAAGATCATGTCCCAGGGGTCCCATCCCACCCACACGGGGATCACCATTGGAGGATTCCTTTTCCTCTGTGCTGAGCCCCCCCCCCCCCGGGAGAGGAATGGTCCTCTCTGCCAGCTTGGTTGTCAGGTGCTACAGACTGGCGTTCCACTGCCCCAAGGTGCCGCCTGCCTGTTTTGGGATCTGAATGCTTGTGTCCATACCTTGCACCACCCCAGACGGGTGCTGTAGACCACGCGGCCATTCAGAACACGTGGCTCCTCTCCTCTCCTGTCTGCTTGTTTGCTCGGCTGAGTTGGAGATGTTTGTGCTGCTCTGGACCTTGCTAGCTCGGGCCTTAGTGGCACTGCCACTGGAGACATGGGTTTCCTGCCCCTCCCCCTCCCCCTGCCTCCCCCACCAACCTCAGTGGGATTTTTACCCTTGGCATTCTGGTACCGCATCCCTTGGGAGTCTTCTGCTACCTGCTGGTCATCTGGCAAGGTGTTTGGTCTTCATTTGGTGGCATGGGGCAGACACATTTCCTTCTCCGCCTTCAATTTTCAGTTGAGTTGCTTACTCAGTGCCGGCAAGTCCTCTGTCCAGCATCTTTTAATTTTTTAATGAGGAAATGTAAACACCAAAGAGTCTCTGTAACTCGGTTCAATTGAAGAAGCTAATACAGCGAACATTTTACCAAACAGCTTAAAAAAACAAGCCCCAAGCCTTGACGTGTGCTGTTACAGCCCCAAGGTGCCCCCTCCCCACCCATTGTCACCCCTCCCTCCAGAAGGCTTTGAGTAAAACGTGTTGAGCTAGTGCTAGTTTTACCTGATTTGGAACTTTATGTACGTGTGCTTTCCATTCACTGTGGTGGCTGGGAGAATCATCATGTGGATTAGGTAGGTACCTAGTGCCCATTCATTTCACTGTTCTGTTTGAATACGGAGCCCCGGTGGGCCACGGAGAGGTGTTGGGCAGCTAACCGCAAGGTCCTCAGTTCAAAACCATCAGGTGCTCTGCGGGAGAACAATGGGGTTTTCTACTCCCTAAAGAGTACCCGTCTCAGAAACTCTCTAACTGCGCATGAGTGCACAGATATGAGAGCCCTCCGGGACCATTCTTGTCCCTGGGGTCTATGTCTGTCGAAAGCGTGCCCAACAGACAGCTAGGAGTGTGAACATACTGGGATTTGCCCTTTGTCAGGGGGATATTTGGAATAGTCCAAGTTTGGGGGTACTGGAGGAAAATCTTCTGGAATTGGGCTTCTGGTACACAGGCCCAGGTGTCTCTCCTGAGTACATGCCTGGGAGTGGGGTGCCCGTGGGGGCAGCGATTGTTCCAAGCTGGCTCGTGCAGTTCCAGAAGCATGTAAAAGTGACTGTCCAACACTTAGGGTTGGTTTTGTTGGACCAATCGAGTGGTCATGCATTCTTGTCTTAACTTTTCTGCAGGCTCATTAATGGGGCTGAGTCTACTTTCATGAGTGTTGGATTTTTATTTCTTTGTTTTGTTTTGGCTGAGTTGTTTTCTTCCTCTGTGTGTTTAGCTCATTCATCCCTGTCTCCCATCTTCTTTAGTCTGCACAGGGAACTGTCCTCATGGGAACAGCATCTGACTCAGGCCACACAGAAATCATCAGGACAGATTTTTTTTTTGTCTTCAAGAAGCTTGAGTGACACCATACAATTACCCCAGGGTGTGCAAGGTCCCCGAGCTTTGAGTACAGCAGCTCTGAGGCTGGCCTGAAGTGGGGGTGAGGGTGTGAGATGACCTCTAGGGTGGTGGGCAGGAAAGTGTCAAAGGGAAAACCTTGGGCCCTGAAGGATGAAAAGGGGAACAAGCCCTTAAACCAGTGGTTCTCAACCTTCCTAATGCCACGATTCTTTCCTACAGTTCCTCATGTGGTGGTGACCACCCCCCCAACCATAAAATTATTTTTGTTGCTACTTCATAACTGCCATTTTGCTACTGTTATGAGTTGGGCAACCCAAAGGGGTCACGACCCATAGGTTGAGAACAGCTGCTTTAAACCCACAGATGGCTAAAGTGCAGGAGTCCTGTTCTTCCCTCCTGCTGGCCCTTCCACGGAGCCCCACACGCTCCTGTTTCCTCCACAGGCACCTCTTTGAAAGGGTCCATCCCATTGGGCCTCCACTCAAGTCCTCCCTCAACGCAAGAATACTTTGCCCTATTAACCTGCCCTCCCATGATGCTCACCTTCCCAACACGATCACTGAAAGACAAAGCGGGTGCATAAGCAAATGTGGTAAAGAAAGCTGATGGTGCCTGGCTATCAAAAGATATAGCATCTGGGGTCTTAAAGGCTTGAAGGTAAACAAGCGGCCATCTAGCCTTGAAGCAACAAAGCCCACATGGAAGAATCACACCAGCCTGTGTGAGCGCGTGCTGTTTAGGGATGAGGTATCAGGCATCAAAGAACAAAAAAATCATATCGTGAATGAGGGGAAATGCGGGATGGAGACCCAAAGCCCATCTATAGGCCACTGGATACCCATTTACAGAAGGGTCCTGGGGAGGAGATGAGCCAGTCAGGGTACAAGGTAGCAATGATGAAACATACAACTCTCCTCTAGTTTCTAAATGCTTCCCCACACCCTGCACTATCATGATTACAATTTTACCTTACAAATCTGACTAGACCAGAGGTTGTACGCTGGTGCAGATAGGAACTGGAAACACAGGGAATCCAGGGCTGATGATCCCTTCAGGACCAGTGGTGAGAGTGGCGATACTGGGGAGGGTGGGTTGGAAAGGGGGAACCGAATACAGGGATCTACATATAACCTCTTCCCTGGGGGATGGACAACAGAAAAGTGGGTGAAGGTAGATGTCGGACAGTGTAAGATATGACAAAATAATAACTTATAAATTATCAAGGGTTCATGAAGGGAGGGAGTGGGGAAATGAGCTGATGCCAGGGGCTTAGGTGGAGAGCAAATGTTTTGAGAATGATGAGGGCAATGAATGTACAAATGTGCTTTATATAATTGATGTATGTATGGATTGTGGTAAGTGTTGTGTGAGCCCCCAATAAAATGATTTTTTTTTTAAAAAAAAGGGCAGCATTCACCCAAGGACAAAATTCAGAGGGTTAGAAAAAAATAAAAGGATGCAAACCAGAAACAATGGACAGTAGACTGAGGAGACTGCAATGGATGAGTTAAATCAGAATGTGTACGAAACGTTGAATGTAAAACCGTGACCTGCTTTGTGAAACTTCATGAGAAAAACTTAAAAAGAAGACAAGAAAGGGTCCGTTTTCTTTTTCCTCTTTGACCAGTCTGCTTCTTTCTGTGTCTTCATCAGAGCTTGGCACTGGTTTTGAATGCCCGTCCCCCCTCCCCCCACCCCAGCTTTAGATTCTCTCTCGGGCCCCCTCCGTGTGGGCACCCTCTGCACTCTCCCGGTGTGCCGCTCCTGGTTGGGAATACCACCAGCGACACTTTGGGGACTGCATGATTAATGAAGGAGCCAGAGAGAAGGGAAATGGGGCAGAATGTGGGGCAGCCGCCGGCATCCCCGGGCTTCACACCTAAAGAGACCACGCGGCTGGCCTGCCCCCCACTCTGGGGCGAGGCTCTTGTCCCAGCGCGTGAGAACCCTCACTGCCCCTCCCGCGGAGGCTGCTGTTCACCTGCATCAAATGAACAGTCATTAGAGTGTAATTAAGAGCAGCTTCCGGCACCAGCCCTGTCAGCCCCTACGCTCAGCGGCCCAGTGACCTTCAGCAAGCCTCGCTACCTCTGTGAGGCTCTGCTCCATCCCCTGGCAGGGAGCCACCTGCCCACAACCTGCCAGAGACATTGCCTGTGGGACCCTCGGGGCCTCACCCAGGGAAATCCAGGTGGACTGCAGAGGTTGGGCAGGGCTGGTCATGAACCCACAGTGCAGTGCACACTGGGTGACTTGTTCCACGGCATTTGCTCACCCCTCTGCCCTTGTATAGCTTGAGTGTGCATGTGCGTGTGCAGTGCGTGCATGTGTGTGCGTATATGTGTATGGGGACCCTAACCGAGGCCCAGCCTGCTCAGCCATTTGCAATCCGTAGCGGATGGCCTCACCACGATATGGATGTAGCAAGAGTGACCGGTCAGAGTCCAGGGAGGACCCAGACTGTCTTGGAGCCGGCCCTTGCACGCACACAAGTCCGGCAGTGACAGATGCAGGTGATGTTTGAGGGTGAAGGTTTAGGAAATGCGATTTGGGAAGATGGGATATTTTAAGGGGATAGGGGCAAATCCAGAGTCAGAATAATTTGGTCAGGACACCTCAGTTCTCCAGAGCTATGGGGCATATTTTGCTTTGAAATTCGGAGCTGTTTCGTGTGGGAAACAGAAAGATTTCTCCCAAGTTGTCTCCCCCAAAGTTCTTCTTCATTAACCAGGTTTTGGGGGGAAAGAATGCAAACCTCAAGTGCTGTCTTTTGAAAGACGAGAGAGTGCGTGCGCTCACATTTCTGTGAGCTGTCCTTGGTTTTGTCAGCTTCCTTCAGGGATTCAGCGCTTTCGTGTCTGTGAGTTTTCCAAATAGGATGGATCTTGGAAACATCCCCAAAGGTAGCAGGGATTCCACGCAGAGTTTCTCATGAAGTAGTCTGCGTAGCCGTACAGAGCATGTGGACTGTGAAAGCAAGCCCCGTGAGCTGGACATGAAGCAGGAACACGCTAGTCAGGCGCTCGTGTGGCTGAGCACACGGACGGACGGATGGAGCTTTGCTTGAAGTGCGTGGGATATCTCCTAACCTCCTTCAGGAGACTGGGCAGCTTTGTGCCTCGATAGCCTAGGGGCAGCCTGCTCACTTCTTGTTACTCCAGAACTCTCAGGCAAAGGAGGAGGGTCCTTCACCAGTCCCCTCAGTGGTCCCAGCTCCTGTATTTTCCGGGTCCTGAGAACCAGCTTCACAGAGTACTCCAGCCTTCGCTTTTGCTATTTTTGGTGAACTTTATGTCTCTGGAGCTAATGAATGACAACAGTGGTTTCCAAAGTGTGTTGCATGCTGGGATCACCAGGGGAGAGTTCAACCTCGAGCTTTGGGGGCTCACCCCAAGCTACTAACATCTGAATTGCTGGTGGTGAGGTGACTCCAGTGGACGTCCGGATGGAGGATCGGTGTTTAACAGGGTCACACTCCCCAATACTTGTGTAGTATCCTAGGTTTGGGTCTAACTTTCATCCTTCAGGGTTTCAGTTCAGCCTGCTAGCTTCTCTTCAAGAGCATGGTGGTATCCCACTTTGATAGAAGGCCCCGCAGCACGAGTTTTGCCCACCATCCCACGTTGAACAACAGAGCCAGACTCAAACTACGTTCAGAATAGGCATTCGGTCCCCTGCTGCCAGGCTGCCACCCTGCTGAGAATTTGCATTTCCACCCTAGGTAATAATCCCAGTCTGCATTTTAATAAGATACCCTAGTTACTGTTGATAAGCTGGTTTTCAAAGCTGTTGCTATAGTGGTACCAGTGGGGAGGCCCCACCCCAACCCCTGCTGCCCTTCACACGCCACTTGTTACCTGTGTCCTTTTCTCGTTGATTCCCGTGGCTGCTGTTGCTGCTGCTTCTCAGAGACCTGCCCATCTTTCAGCGCCCACCACAGGTGCTTCCGTGTCCATGAAGCTTGTCCCGTGCTCGCCCCCCACTCCCCACAGGGGATCTACGGGCACCTCTTATCTTGGGCTGGACCTCCGATATTTTGCCTTGTAGCAGTTGCTTACGGAGTGAGCTGGATGATAGCTAACAGGTATTGTCCCCTTTGTTGAGCGTGCAAATGGGTTTTTTCCATTGTGGTAAAATGCACATCGTGTTGTCTCACTCACCGTCATTGGCATTTGGCACATCCACATTGTGAGGTAACCATCACCGCTTTCCCTCCAGAACCTTTTCATCTCTTACCTATAAGCAGCCTCGCTCCATTCCAGCCCCTCCTCCCAGGCCCTGGAAACCACAAACCTGTTTCTTGTCTCTGGAGAGTTCCCATAAATAGAATCACACAACATGATTCTTTATATTGGTGTAATGACCATTTACATCGCTCTGCGCCATTTATGGGACTTGAATCAGTGAGTGTCCCCAGCACTATAAAGTAGATGGTTCCTATTAAAATAAAACTCCACTGTCACTGTCATCAAGTCATTTCTGACTCATCGAGACCTGTAGGGCTGAACAGGCCTGACCTTCCTGGGTCTCCAAGTCTATAAATCTTTCTCCCACTGAGCTGCTGGTGAATTTGAACTGCTGACCTTAGGCTTAGCAGCTCTCTGCGTAACCCACCAAGGCACAAACAAGGCTCTCACAGTTCATGAGTGCTCTTGACTCCTACCCTGTCCTGCTCTGGTGTCTGCCATGCCAGCTAATGATCTTAACCCTTAAAGATCAGTGCTGTAAGTTTAGCGTGCAATGCTGTGTTTGTGGGGTACGAGATGAAACTTCAAGAGCGGTCATCTGCGTCATAAGACTAATGTAGGCTACACTTCCTGGAGCAGAAACCATCAGCTGCAGGGACTGCAGACCAGAATTTCACAAGAGTGGAGTGGGGGTGGAGATTCTGCAGTTACAGTTGTCCATTGCATTGGACTGGATCACTTTTGTTGTAGCTTTTTCCCGTAACTATAAAAGTGTTAAGGATAGGATCGTCTTATCTAATATCTGAAGCCACTGGATGCCCCAAGGTCACTGTGAAATGTTGAAGGATGGATTTTTTCCTTCAACCTCCTGAAAGGTAGAGGGCACCCCCAGTGAAGAGTTCATGAGGTTTCACTCACTGCCATGGAGCCAATTCCAGCTGACTTAAAAGATAAAAAGCTCACTGCCGACAAGTCACTTCTGACTCATGGCAACCTTATAGGATGGGGTAGAACTGGCTCTGTAGGTTTCTGAACTGTCACTCATTATGGGAGTAGAAAGCCCCATTTTTTTCCTCCTACTGCTGGGTGGATTTGAACTGTGAACCTGGTAGATCACAGCCCACATAACCACTGTACCACTAGGGCTCCTCTCCAGTGAAGCACTTGGTATACACTAGCTCCCTGGTGGTACAGACTGTCAATGTGCTCAGCTGCTGAACAGAAGGTCAGAAGTCTGAGTCCATTCTGAGAGACTTAGGAAGAAAGGCCTGGAGATCTGTGCCCCAAAGGTTCAGTCATCAAACACACCTTTGGAGCACAGTTCTCCTCCGACACTTCTGGGGCCACAGAGAGTTGGAAAGCTGGAATCAGCTCAACACAGCTGGTTTGGCACTCGCTTTAATCATCGTCACCATTCTGCACCAGATGCTCCCTCCTCGTTCTCACTCCCCCCTATTAATTTTCTTCACACGTTTTCCAAAATGGTAAATTTCTGTTGAAAGGCGCATACCTTTATTGCTACATTTTTGAAGCACCCCTGTACCCCACAAACCCCTGTTAACCTTTCAGCATGTTCCCATCTCCCGAAAAGTCCCCAGCAGCCCGCCCGGGTCAATGCCTGGCTTTCCCAGAGGCGATTGATAGTCTGATTTTATCCTCTGTGGATTTGGTTGAACTATTACAGCTGATTATGCATATACATACATTGCAAGGAGGATATTCTTATTTTTCTTTTTTTAAGGATTATCACAGTTCATTAGGGAAACAGGTTACAACACAGGAGGGACACAGTTGGCGTTTTCTTTGTTTAAGGTGTCTCTTCATCATGCTGGCAGAAATGACCCTTTTTGATTCTTGTCCTCTTAGCCATGTGGTCCCTTGGCCTCTGCCTCTGTGGACCACGAAGCCCATCCACATCTCTGCCTCTCCTGGTCTCCAGGCTGCTCCTCTGCTCTGTCTTGTGGTCAAGGTGCTGCGACTTCTGCTGTCTTTCTTTCGGGCCCCTATCTCACATGTGCACTGGTGTTGGCTCTTCTTTCTTCTTTTTTTTTAATATCATTTTATTAGGGGCTCATACAACTCCTATCACAATCAATATTTACATCAATTGTGTAAAGCACATTTGTACATTCGTTGCCCTCATCATTCTCAAAACATTTGCTCTCTACCCAAGCCCCTGGCATTAAGTCCTCATTTTTCCCCTCCCTTCCCCCTTCCCTCCCTCATGAACTCTTGATAATTTATAAATTATTATTTTGTCATATCTTGCTCCATCCCACGTCCCCCAGGGAGGAGGTCACCTTGAAATTGGTGCCCCCTTTCCAACCCACCCTCCCTGTGACCACCCAGTATCGCCACTCTCACCACTGGTCCTGAGGGGATCATCCGCCCCGGCTTCCCTGTGTTTCCAGTTCCCATCTGCACCAGTGTACAGAGGATATTCTTTTCTGCAAGGCTCGTTTCACACTGTATGATGCTGGTGAGATTGAAAAAAAAAAAAAGACGCATTTTAAAAATTCAGTTTGGGCCAAACCGGTGTAGATCACCTTCGCTCTTATCTTCATGGCACCCTAGGTGAGAAGCTAGGCTTATTCGGATACACTCCAGTCCGTTTTCCCACTGGAAGGTAGCATGGGCCTGCTTTCCCATGAATTACTCAAAATGCCAGTAGGTGCCTAATGAACAAGAACCTATGTGCGCTTGCCCTGAGAAGCAATGATGGGCCCCGTCTCCCCCTCCCCACCCCCGCCCCCCACCTCTACATATCTTATCCTGCCTGACCCTGGCTCCTCCTTCAGCAGGAACCTTGGATAAAAGCATTGTGAAAACTGAGGGGTCTGTCAACACAGGCCCCGTATTCTCACTGGGCCGGCAGGTGCTTGAGGAAAGAAAGGCTCTCTGACTCAGTCTCAAGGCCACCTGCTTTGGCTTCCTGGACATTGTAGACTCTCAGCAAATGCCTCTTGCCTCTTGGTCTTGCCTAGGTGCAGATCCTCATGGTGCCGAATCCTGCCCGTGTATTCTCATCTCTAAAGCTGGGGCAAGAGTGTTAGCTACTTGCACTGTGTTCAACAAGGCTGGGAGAACCCAGAGAGCAGCTAGCCCAGAGACCAGATTTGAATCTGGGAGGGATTGGCAGAGAAACAAGTCTTCACCAAATGTCAGCTATTCATACTGTTATTCAGTCTCATGCTCCAGCCCCGACCTGACTCCTCTTCAGGTGCCTGACCTGCCAGACCTCACACTGGCCTCGTCTAAATCATAGTTAGGGGTGAGCCCAGCTGAACAATGTGGGGGTCCTCTTAAAGGAACAAAATACAAAGATACCTTAAGTTTGCTAACTTGTCAAAAAAAACAAGGACCAAGTGATCGTAGTACTCGGGACCCTTCCCACTCCAACCACCGCCTGATGGGTTTTTGAGTTCACCAACATGCCGTGTGCCAAACACACAAGTCACAGCTCAGCTGCCCAACTCTCCCATCCCTAGATCCAGCCACCAGATCCAATGGATTCCAGATACTCGAATTCCATCCTCTGCCCTTCCTGTCCTCCCTAGTCCTGCCAACCCGTACTTAGACCTGCCATACTAACAGCCCCTTCACCTGCCTGTCCACCTTCAACCACCTGGCAGGACTAAAACTCCAAGCTCAAAAATGTTCAGTGCCTCTGGTCTGCCTGTCTCACCATGATCAGCATTCTGTGAGCTGCATTCTCTGTTCCAAACACAGGCTCCACGAGCCCTCCTCAGTGCTGTTCATGCTGTTCTTCCACCTGGTCTGTTAGTCCGCTGTCTCTCAGCCTGGTAAAGTCATCCAGAAGTCCTCCTATGAAGCTCTCCCCAATTGCAGCCCGCCTCTGCTTCAGCGAGCTCACACGTAGCTTCGTTTGTTGGACTGTGGGTGCCTAAGCCCTCCGACGCAGCACCGTGGTTGTCTAGAAGCATGCTGTGGTGGCAGAACTTTGAAAGAGTCAGAAGAACCGATACACTTTTATGGGAACAACAGGGCCTGTTCTGCTGATCTCAGTGGATTACCGTGAAGATTAAATGAGATCAAGACCAGGGACCCACACAAAGATCTAAGACTCTCAGCAAGGCTGTACTCTGGCCAACCTGGACCCTATTAGGAGCCATAAATTCCCACTAATATGTTCATTCTCATTTCCACCGTGGCTCTTTGCAATCCTGCTGTACCAGGGAGTGCCCTTCACCTGTCCCCTGACTGCAAAGATCACAAGATTACTCCTTCCCAAGGCAAGCCCCACTCCTTTCCAGACGTTGCTTCAAATATAGGCTTAGGCAGCGTGCTGTGTAGCTTAAGAGCATGGGCTCAGGAGCCAGGCTCTAGCTGCAATGCTGGGCTGAAGTAGTCACCTGCGTTCCATGCTTCCCTTCCACAAAACAGCACTAGGAACCTCCTAGAGCAGCGGTTCTCAACCTGTGGGTCTCGACCCCTTTGGGGGGGGAGGAGTTGAGCGACCCTTTCACAGGGGTCTCGCGATTCATAAAAGTAGCAAAATGACAATTATGAAGTAGCAATGAAAATACTTCTATGGTTGGGGTCACCACCACATGAGGAACTGTATGAAAGGGTGGCGGCATGAGGAAGGTTGAGGACCACCGTCCTAGAGGGTAAGGGACAGCTGAGTACATGCCAGCAGAAATACTCAGAGCTGGAGGCAATTCTGATTCCTGCTGACCACTGCCGTTCCTTACGGCTTTCAATGGTCCTTACGGCGTTCAATGGTTGCCTTTTCAAGGATTGACTACCAGGCCTTTCTTCAGAGGCACTTCTTGGAACCTGGACTTTTTAATTAGCAGCCAAGTGAGGTATCTACCCAGGGGCTCCCAAGTGACACCTGCCAGGGACATATACTACCTGTGTCCTTTGCATTTATTTGAAATAGTCCAGAATAAAATGATGTGGGTTTTTTTGTTTTGTTTTTCAAAGAAAGTTGGTGAATCTACTAGGTAGTATTTGTTGATTACAGCCCCCAGAAAGCCTGCAACTCACAGGACAGCTGGGTGCAGTTTGCTCACTCTGCTGCGTTGGTGAACTTTGACTTCCTCTCCCTGGCACCTGCTGTGCCCGTCCTTAGCCGTTCCTTTGATCTAGGCATAGACCCTCCTCTTCTGGGCGACTTTGACCGTCCCCCATCCCACCGGACCACCACGCCCTTTCTTATCTCAGACTCCTCCCTCTCTGTCCTTGGTTCCAGCTCTCTCTGGACTGTGGGAAAAGCCACAGGGAATTCACGTGGTTCTTCCTCTGTAGCGTTACAAAGTATCTTCTGCATGCCTTTGCTCGGAATACTGCAGATTGCTGTGGCGGGGACTATTCTCCCAGCTGTAAAAGCGTGCCTTCTGCCTCGAGCCCCTTTATTGATATCAAGTTCAAAGCGG
Organism: Tenrec ecaudatus; assembly: GCF_050624435.1. Lineage (NCBI taxonomy): Eukaryota > Metazoa > Chordata > Mammalia > Afrosoricida > Tenrecidae > Tenrec > Tenrec ecaudatus. Next base: position 46,606,088 of record NC_134539.1, on the reverse strand, counting down.
GCAGAACTGCCCTGTCATGGTGGGCGTCGGGCTGCCCTTCCTTGTGGGAAGGACGGTGCAGGTGGGAAGAGACAAAGGAAAGTGGCTTCTGGGTGCTGGCCGTCAATTGTTTGTTTCCTGGGTGGTGGCTGCGCAGGTGGCTTTGCTCTGAAAGCTCCTTGAGGTGTAGACATTTTCCCGAGCACGTCAGCACCCGAGTGATGCAGGCATGGCCCGGGGATGCTGCCAGTTCGGCAGTGAAGCGGGTGGCACAGCAGAGCGGGCCCCCTGGAGCCTTTGGTTCCCCAGTGCGTGTCAACGTTGTGCTCACACTGTACTCCAACCCACGAAGCCAGCAGTAGCTCGGTGACACGACATGACGTGTGAGAACCGCCAAGATGGGACATGGAGACATGAAGTGGCCATGCGTGCGGTTGGGGGGTGGGGCCGGGGATGACGCAGTGGACTTGCTGGAGGCAGGGTTGCCCAAACCTTTCATTTGTAAAAAAAAGAATGAACCCACATTATTTGCAAAACACAATGTAGTGAAACTGGATAAAAGGAGGTACGCCTACACCTCAGGGAACAAATAACCCGAATCCAAAGTTTGATTGGCCAGCTCTGGATAGTGAATGTCTCCGCCTGCAGGGCGTCCCGTGACAACTCCTCCACGGGCCCAGCGTGCGGATGCCACCTGCCCCGAGTCCCATCCCGTGACCTACACACCCCCCTTTTGTATTCTGTGTCTGTAGAAGGGACGGGGTGGGGGTGAGGGGTTCCTGATTTAGCGGCAGTTTTGTAGGAATACCTGTGGACCAATGGAGTTGAAGTCCAGGGCCACGGGGGTCCGTTTGGCTTGCACGTGGGCAAGTTGGGCTTTGTCTGTGCACACCTTCATAGCAGTTAAAGGTGACAGGATGCTTTGCCTTGTGATTTCAGTTTTTGCTTTGAAAAAATATGAACGGATGGTTGTGAACTTATTTTGTTGTTAATCAGGGAAGGCTGTGTGTGTGTGCGTGCGCACATGGTGTTGGCCTCTGTATCACAGCCGGTCACACTCACTGCAAACCACAACCCCAGGGACACAATCTCCAGGATGCTGTCCTTACAGATCTGAACCTGAGGAGGGCAGGAGGCCCCACACGACCCCTTCCTGTCAGGATTCTACCTCCTTCTAAGGCGACTGACTCATCAAAGAGAGAAAGAAACACCAAAGGTCACTTGCTAAAAGGAAACTTTATTGGTAACCCCTCAGCAGATAAATGCCAGGGAGCCTCATTATGGTTTTATAACACCAGCCGCCTCGCTTACCACAGGCAAGGTTAAAAGAGTGAATGTCCTTTCCTCATTGATCTCTTTGAAAATGACATGCGCACGTGCATGTGCACACACTTGAAACTAAATGCTTAGACCAGCAGGTGATTCTGACTCAACAGCCTTATAGGGCTCAGGGGAAGTGCTCCCCCAGGCTTCTGAGGCTGTAAATCTTCATGGGAGCAGACAGCCTCATCATTCTCCCAAAGAATGGCTGGGAGATCTGAACCATAGACCCTGGGGTCAGCAGCCCAACGTGTAACTCACCACGCCACAGGGTGAAGAGCTCACAACTTCTGCGCCTTAGTAGTTGCTTTGCTTGCTAAAAGTCCAAATAGCTCATTTGCCTGCTGGGTTCAATGCACTTAAAGAGCTTTGCCTCTACGGCTGGGGACACATCCAAGCTGTTGGTTCAGCCCCGGGAACTCCATGCAGTGTGTCCGAGGGCAGGCTCACAGTGATGCCTCTCCAGAAGCCCTGGCATGTGGTGGGAAGTTCCTGGGGCCTGAAGTCTGGGCCACAAGCCTGGCTCTGCTACTGGCCAGTCATGACCCAAACAGACAGATCCTATGACCTTCTGCACCTGTACCTTTCCCCTTCCCGCTCCCTGGTGACCTGGGCATTGTGTCACTGTCACCTCCACTTTACAGACAGAAACACCATCAGGAAGATTCAGACCGGCTTCTCGGCCATGTTCCGGCTAGAGAGCTCCTGTCTTTCTCTCAGTGCGACTGCTCCCTGCGAAGCACGATGCCTTCTCTGCCACCCAGCGCTTGCTGTGGGAACCCGGGGCCAGGGCCTGCCAATGTCCCCATTTCCTCATCCTTCACCGGAAAACCACTTGCCTCATGTCAGCCTTGATCCAAGGCCACCCGTGGGTGGCAGAGCAGACCTCTCCTCCCTAGGGCTTCTAGTCGTTGGCTTATTTTCTGGATACTACTTTCTGGAAATAGATGACTAGGTGTATTAGGCAGGGTTCTCTAGAGAAACAAAATGAGAATGCTAATAATTATATATATATTTATACAGATAGATGTATAACATAAAAAATAAACAGTTAATTAAATTATAAAGCAGTACAAATGGCTCAGTGCAACTCACTCCCATGACAGTGGTGAGACACTGCAGTCCTCCTAGTCTTGAGGGCCGCCGGTTAGTCCTCTGTAGAGCAATTCAGGCTATCCAGGCACAGGGAGCAAACAGCAAGGCAGGTCACCAACAGTCAGCCAGATGACAGGGTCCTACAATCCAGCTCAAGGGATGTAAATTCCAATGGTGTGGTGAAGCAGGTCTTGAGGGAACCTCAAATTACAGCGACACAGTCCACGGGTTAGGTGTCCCACAGGTAGTGTAGCTTGCAAATGGAAGCACAGAACAAGCAAGGCAGCCGCACACTGGTCCGATGATCAAAGAGCAAGAGACAAGAAAGGCAAGTAAGGCTCGGCGAGCCATTTATTTCTCTGCCCTTCAATTAATTGCACCTGTATTTATCAGCCAGGTTGGCACAATAAACTAACTACCTCACGAGGCCTTTCCATTTCTACCACCCCGGCTAGATGGGCCACGGTGGCTACAGCAGGGAGCGCCAACGCTCACAGTCTGTGGGGATGCCGGAGCTTCGTCGTGTTGTACATAGAGTTGCTGTGAATCAGAACTGGCTCGATGGCATACCATCACCACACCACCACCATCACCACACCACCACCATCACCACACCACCATCATCACCACACCACCACCATCACCACACCACCACCACACCATCACCATACCACCACCATCACCACACCACCACACCATCACCAAACCACCACCATCACCACACCACCACCATCACCACACCACCACCCAGCAACTTGCTCGTGGAAGACATTTCCTGGACTTCAAGCCCTGCTTGAGCTGAGTCGCCCGAGCCCAGGCCTGCTGCTTCCTTCAGGGACTGTAACCCAGGGATTCTTGAATTTCCAAACTGCTTTCAGAGTTGTCAAGCTCCCCAGAAAAGGGGGCCAGTGGCTACAGCAGCGGGGAGCTCAGGAGAGCTGTATGGATCAGGTGGCAGGCAGCCTGCACACCTGCCTTCCCCGAGCGAGTCACCTTCTGTGTTGTAGGGGTGGGAGCAGGCACCCACCTTGTTGCTCAACCTCTCCTGGCTGTGTCTGCTGAGATGTTGCATGTTTGTGTATAGGGACGTCCCTGCCTGCAGAATTCCATGGGGAGAGAGGCTGCTCTCTGGCTGCAGAAATGTCATTTGGCAGCTTATTCTCAGCGCCGTCCTCCTTCCAGCGTCTTGTTTCAAACTCAACCTCTGGCACCGAGAAGCTCATCATTAATTGCATGTCATGTTCAGTCAGGCGGGAATGGGGTGGTTCCCTCCCTTCCCTTCTTGGTCCCTTATTTTAAAAAGCAAAAAGACCCGCCCCCCCCCCCCCCAGCCGTGCTCAAGCAGTTTTTAGAATCAAGGTGCTTTTCAGTTTGTTTTAACACAGAGATTTCTGGGTTGGTTTGGTTTTTGATGCGGCAGATTTGAGTCTGAGCCTTGCAGGAGCAGCCGGTGCCAGGCTTGCGCATACCTCCGCCACTGCAGGAATGTAGAGCCCCCCTCAGCTGGCCCCGAGAAGGAAAGCACTATTGGTCGCAGGGTCACAGGCTTGCGTTCCAGTCCATTCCAGTGGCTACCTCACTCATTGTTCTTACCTGGATACAGAGGCACCCCCATCTCCAGCCATTCCCGAGCCCATCCTTGGTAGCCTGGATTCTGCTGAGTTCTCCACCCCCGAGCCCCGCCCGTGGTGGCCGTCTCAGGGTGTCCTCCACAGAGTGGGCCCGGCTCCATGTCACGATGTGCTTATTCTGCTGGTCCACAGATCGTGACGCTCCGGTTCAAGGTTAAAAATCAATTCCGCGTCCCTCAGGAATGCTCTGAGGGATAGAAACACTGTTTGCATGAGATTAGAGAGGGCAGAATGTCCACTTTGGGCCCAGAGTTAAATGCTGTGCTCTCACGTTTCCACGTACTCCGTTGGTGAGTGCCGTGGACAGACCGGGCTGCGTCTCTGGACTGGGCACCCAGCACAGGTGTGCAAACCCCGGTATATGTGTGTGTGTGTGTGTGTGTGTGTGTGTGTGTGTGTGTGTGTGTGTGTGTGTGTGTGAAATTTAAGGACCACAGACTGATACTAAGTGGGACCCTGACAGGTGTGAACGTTGTGTCTTGCTTGGTGTTTTTCAACCGCAGGGCAGATCATTGTCGATAGTCAGGAGTCAAGTTCCCCTTGGCATCCCGTCAATCTCAGTGCCTTCTATCATCAATCTCAGCCACCCCGTCGGGCAAGATCAAGATCAGCCTTATGGGTTTCAGAGCTCAAGGATCTTCACGGGAGCAGAACGCTCCTTCTTTCTCCCACGGCGTGGCTGGTGGGTTCGAATTGCTGGCTTTGTGGTTAGCTGGCCAACTCGTAGCCCACTGCTCCGCCAGGTCTCCTTCTGCGTCCTTTAGTAGAGTCAAATGGTTGTGGCACGTGGCTGCTAACCACAAGGGTGAAAGTTCAGGCTTACCCAGAACCACCTAGGAAGAAAGTTTCCCGGTGGTGAAGTAATCGTCCTCCCAAAAAGCCATGGAGGGAAGACCTGCTCTGACACACGTCGGGTTGCCAGATCAACTTGACAGCAGGAAACGGATGACCTATTCTCCTGGAGCAGGGGTCCTCAAACTACGCAGTGTGCATAGCAATTTGTTCATAGTTTTTTTTTTAACTATAGTCCAGCCCTCCAACAGGTCTGGGGGACAGTGACTGGCCCCCTGTCCTAGAGTTTGCTCATGTTCGCCTCGGCTCACAGCGGTGAGCAGAGGCTCCTCCTCCCTCCCAGCTGGTGGCGCCAGTCTTTGAAGACAGGTTTCCAGCCACACCATGCTGGCGACCTCCTCCCCTCAGTTTTTTGCACATCGTGGCTTTAAAAAACAAAACATTTTATTGAGGGCTCTCAAGCTCTTGTAACAATCCATACATCAATGGCATCAAGCACATTTGTAGATATGTTGCCATCATTATTTTCTAGACATTTATTTTCTGTTGAGCCCTTGGTGTCACCTCCTTCCCCGCCCACTTAGTGACCCCTTAAAAAATTCTGTTGTTGTTATTTCATATTTTACTCCAACCACTGTCACCCTTCCCCCATGGTTTCTGTTGTTTGTTCCCCTGAAGGGGGCGGGGGGGATGCGTATTTATGTGCCCATCACATAAATGATTGGTTTCCCCCTTCCTCCCCTCCTCTCCCCATTTCCCCCCAGCCCTCCTGGTATTGCTACTCCCGTTCCTGTTCCTGGATTCCATGTGTCGTGAGCTCTTATGTCTTATCTGTACCTGTGCACATGGCTCCGGACTAGCCCACAGTGAAAGGCAGGGCTGGGGTCATGACAGTGGGGGTGAGGAAGCCTCAAGGAACCAGAGGAATATTGCGTGTTTCAGTGCTTTACTCACCCTGATTGACTCATCCTTTCCCTGTGACCCCTCCGTGAAGGGATGTCCCATTGTCTACAGGTGGACTTTGGGTCTCTGCTCCAACCCCCCTCATTCTCAACAATATAATTTTGCTTGTTTTGGGTCTTCTGATCCCTGTTACTCAGTCCCGGCAACTCCTCATGATCACACAGGTTGGTGTGCTTCTTCCATGTAAGCTTGTTGCTTCCCTGCTAGATGGCTGCTTGTTTACCTCCAAGCCTTTAAGACCCCAGACTCTATCTCTTTTGATAACCGGGCACCATCCGCTTTCTTCACCACATGTGCTTATGCACCCATTTTGTCTTAAGCGATTGTGCTGGGTGGGTGAGCATCACAGAATGCCAGGCTATTAGAACAAAGTGTTCTTGCGTTGAGGGAGTGTACTTTGTGGCTTTTTCTTTGGAAAATTTCTTATACAAATAGAATAGAATGCCGAAGTGCTCATGCCTACAACACCCACATGCTTGATTTATTTTTCTGTAGTATTTTAAAGCAAATCCCAGACAACTTATCATTTAACCCACAAATACTTAAATGGTATTGTGAACAGCTAAAGCTTATGTGTGTGTTTGTATAAAAACCTAGGTATATCCACAAACACATATATGCACATTTGCACACACACACGCACAAACCCACCCATGCCAGTTGAGTCGATTCCAACTCTGAGTCACCCTGTCGCACAGGGTAGAACTGCCCTGTGGGTGTGCAAGACCGTACATCTCGACAGGAGTGGAACACCCTGTCTGTCTCCCTGGGAGTGACTGGTTGTTTCAAACTATTACAGCCTGGAGTTAGCAGCCCAACACATAACTCACTGCACCCCAGTGTCCCCACCCCCCCGCACACACACACACACACACAAACCCACTGCCATAGAGGAAATCCTGACTTACAGCTGCCCTCTGAGTGTCTGAGACTATACATTTTTTAAATCGTTTTTTAGGGGTTCATACAACTCTTCACAATTCATACATTCATCAATTGTATAAAGCACATTTGTACATTCATTGCCTTCCATCATTCTCAAAACATTTGTTCTCTACCTAAGCCCTTAGCATCAGCTCCTCATTTTTCCCCTCCCTCCCTGCTCTGCCCTTCCTCATGAACTCTTGATAATTTATAAATTATTATTTTGTCATATCTTGCTCTGTCCGACATCTCCCTTCACCCAATTTTCTGTTGTCTGTTCCTCAGGGAGGAGGTCACATGTAGATCCTTGTAATCAGTTTCCCCGTTCCAACCCACCCTCCCTCTACCCTCCCAATATCGCCACTCACACCACTGGTCCTGAAGGGATCATCTGCCCTGGATTCCCTGTGTTTCCAGTTCCTATCTGTACCAGTGTACACCCTCTGGTCTAGCCAGATTTGTAAGGTAGAATTAGGATCATGATATTGGGGTGGGGGAGAAGCATTTAGGAACTAGAGGAAAGTTGTATGTTTCATCGTTGCTACATGGCACCCTGACTGGCTCATCTCCTCCCTGAGACCCTTCTGTAAGGGGATGTCAGTGGCCTACAAATGGGCTTTGGGTCTCCACTCTGCACTCCCCGCCTCATTCGCTATGATTAGACTAAATCTTTATGGAAGCAGAAAGCCTCATCTTTCTCTCATAGTGGCAGGTGGTTTTGAACCACTGACCTTGTGGTTAGTAGCCTAATTCATAACCACTCTGCCACCAGGTCTCATACATTCATTTAAAAGCCAATATATACATATACACAAACATAAGGGCATACCCCCAAAATGGATTTTTTTCAAAACTATGTATTTAAATTTTTTAACAAAACAACCTTATCACCTTCAAAGTACTCTTCATTACACTTAATATGTTTGTCAAATCTGTGATTCCATTCTTAGAAACATTTTCAAACTCATCTGTTTGGATGGCTGACAGCACCTCCCTCGTTTTTTTCTTTACCTCCTCTATGTTGTCAAATCACTGTCCTTTCATTCTTGGAAACAAAAAGAAGTCGCATGGAGTGAGGTCAGGTGAGTCAGGTGCATGGGGAAAGAGAGATATGCCGTGTTTTGCCAAAAACTGGTGCACTGAGATGGCTGTGCGAGCAGGTGCGTTGTGCTAAAAAAAACAAGTCTGCCACAAATCAGGCCTCTTTCAGTTGCACACTGTGACATGATCTTTCAGAACCTCTAAATAGAAAGCTTGGTTAGCAGTCTGACCCAGTAGAACAAACTCCAAATGCACTACAAGTTGACATTTTTGTCCATTTGGGAAGTTGACGGATGTCCAGAGAAAGGTTTGTCATCAATGACAATTTCACTTTTTTTGAAACGAGAAAGCCACTCATACCCTTGAGTTTTTCCCATAGTGCTGTCCTTGGAAGCTGTGTTCAACATCACAACAGTTTCTCTGGCATTTTCCCCAAGCAAGACACAATATTTCACAGCTGCACTTGGTTCTCTGTCTTTTTGTTCACCACAGAAAGCAAGGTTGGAGCGAAACTGCTTGTAGGAAAAAATTCACTGTGACCAGAGAGAATCTTCTCAGGCAGCACCACTGGGTGCACTAACTCAGATCCAGTCGTTTCTAGATGCTCGCCTAGCAGGAAAACTGTACTTCCAGGATGATTTTTTTTTGGGGGGGGGTACCCCCTCATACTCTCATAATACCATTGTCATTCTCCGAATGAACATCTGATACTGAGTCCGTGTTGGCTTTCTCTAGTTACAGCAAAGCTCTCCTTACAGTTGCTTTGTTCAACTCTAGAGCTAAACAGACCACACGTTGCATTTGGTTACTGTATCTCTTCATTCTCTTTATTGCCTTCCTTCCAGTCCCGTCCTTCCTCCTCTTTCTCATGCCAGTTATTGAATTCTTGACATGTGGGCGCATGTAGAGGAAGGCAACCTCAGACATCCTAACCCCCAATCTCAGGGGCTTTAGCCTAAACAGTTAGTGGCCTTTAAAGAGCAATTTATTCATTTATTTATCATTTTCTAGTTTTTAAGAATGCATGATTCTCTGAGCCATTGATAGCCAAACAGGCTGTACAGCTTGGAGATGTCATGCTTGGAAGCACATTTTTTTAATTATGAAAAGCCTTAGACACACCAGATGTTCCACATTTACACAGATGGATGTGTGTGTGTGTGTGTGTGCGCACAATTGATCTGTGCGTGTGTGTAGTTTGTACCCCAGCGGTCTTTGTTGTATAGCAAGCTCACCATTACTAAGTTGCTTCCAAACAACTGTCATAGCTCGCAGATCCTCTTGGTCAAGAGTTTAGATGGGACTCAGCTGGGCGATTCTTCATAGTATCCACTGAGGTCACTTGGGCAGACAGAATGCTCACGGCTGGTGTGGAGGGTCCAAGTTGGCTGCACTCGGATGCCTGGCACCTGGACTGGGACGTCTGGAAGGCGGGGCTCAGCAGGGGCAGCTGACTGGACCATCTACTGGTAGTCTCTTTCCCTTGCGGTTTCAGGAAAGCTGGGTTTTTTGCATGGTGGCTGGTTTTTCCCAGAGATGACCTGAGAGCATGTGACCCTCCCTTGCTGTGGAAATCACAGTCTGTCCCTAATGCTGTAGTCTGTGGGGTGGAAGTGGTTGGCAGGCTCTGTGAGATTCAGGGGGAAAGGACATGGACTTGCTGCCTTGAGAGGAGAGGACGTGCTGCTTTTTATGTCTCAAACCCAAAGTCACTGCCATTGAGTCCATTCCAGCTCATGGCCACCCTGCAGAGCAGGGCAGAACTGGTCCTGCGTGTTTCTGAGACCAGAAACCTCTACAGCTGAAGAAAGCCTCATCTTTATCCTGCAGGACAGCTGGTGGTTGTGAACCGCAGACCTTGCAGTCAGTCCCGCATGTAGCTCACTATGCCACCAGGGCTCCTAAGTTCAAAGAACAGTAAGACCAACGTCTAGGCACTAGCGACTCAATAGCTTTTAAGTTCTTACATAGTTGCTTGCTTTATTGGGTAACCTGGTGTCAGTAGGGCAGAAGCCATCCAGGATAGCCACCTGGCCCCACCCCAGTTGCCCATTTGTCAAGGATTAGAGTCGTCTTAGAAGGGCAGTCCCTGGAAAAGGACATCTGGCTCAGTAAAGTAGAAGGTCTCTCGGTAAGACCGTCAGGGAGCTGGGTTGACGCTGTGACTACAACAGTGGCCTCAAATATAATGATTGTGAGGCTGGAACACGGGAGGGGTAGGGGGTTCTTTCTGCTGGCCCATCTTGATTTCCCTTAACAGTTTGGCAAGGAGAAGCCACGTGATTCACCTTATTCAATCATCAGGGCAAGGCGGGCAGCCTTCTGATGCACAAGGCTAGGAGGGAGTTTTTCCAGTGGCTCTTTATGTTAGGAGGTGGTCTGATGATTCGTCAGTGTCCCTCTCAGTACCTCCATGCCTTGATTGCAGTGTGACCGACACGTTAAAGGCTGTCCAGCACGTGCTGTTTTGAGGTTCCCCCTCTGGCATGGCTGCAGCCCAGTTCCAGGTGTCCTAACGTCAGCTTGAGGAACACCGGGAACCCCTGCCTTCAAGCGGACTTTTGAATTCCGGGGTTGGGAGGAGCTGTCCATAGACCGGGAGTGAGGGCACCAGCAGACGGCAGGCATTCCGTGGTGGCTGAAAGGCTCAGGGGGTCATCATGGCCATTGGGGTCATTTCATCATCAGCATCTCTGGGGGTCTCTGCTGAGGTGGTATGACTCCGTTTGTCCCCCTGGAGCACAGGTGGATCAGTGGCAAGTCAGTGATGCACGACTTGGTCTCTGTTTTAAATTTCTCTCTTGTGGGGCTGTATTCAAGGGTGGAACGTTCTAACCCCAAATTGGCATGTCGAATGGGGGCCTCATCCAGCATGTGGTGCCCCATCCAGCATGTGGTGCCCCTTTGCCCGTGGTTTAGGGACAAGACTGGGAGGGGGGGCTACCGTGAAACTGATCTGCGATACCGCCTTTCTCTGACTCACTCCAAAACGACAGTCACTCTCCCTTCCTTCCTTCCTGGATAGAAATTAAGGACGGTTGTTTTTGTTGCTTCCTCTGATTTCTAAGAGGTGGTTAGCCAGGCAAGTCAGGAAATTAATAAGATGTGCTCTGCTTTTATCATAATTGGATTTCCAGGAGCCATCCAGACTGTTGATGTTCCCTGCCCCCCTCAGCTGTATCATCTGTCAGTTTTCCAGCAAACAGTCTCCTCTCTGCCCTGCTCTCCAAACCAGATGGGCTCCTCCTCCCCACCTGACATCTGTTTGGGGCAGACCCCATACCAGTGGCCTGGCATCCCGGCTATAAAGATCAGCCATGACGTGGGCAGCGTGTATTGGAGTGTTGAGTTGGGCTTTAAAAGCACTGTGTTCAGGGCTCTCCATGTGTGCTTGGAGCCAGAGAGGTGAATTGGGATAACTGGGGAAGCAACGGTGAGATGGAAGGAGCTCTGTTACACATCAGGAGTTTTCAGCCCTGTTCCAGTTTCCCCACTTACAATTGATATGGACCGGCTCGCCACAGAGCTGCATCGAGCCTCGGCGTCTCTCTGCACAATATAATAGGGCTGCAGGACCTTTGTAGCCGTGAATGCTAATCAACTATCGGCCGGACAGCCTGGCCTGAAGTTCACCTTATGGATATTTGTGTGTGGTCTTGATGATGGCTGATTGTTCCCTGTCCACAACAGCATTCTCTACTCTCCCTCTAGGTTCGCTAATTCACTGTAAAGGCCACACAAGGCTCAGAGACAGCGTTCATGATTCAGGGGGTTATTGAGAAGGTTTACAGGTTGCAATGCAAGGGAGAAATGGTTTGAGCCCAGCTCCCCAATTAAGTGCCCAGAGGCAGCCCACTCCACCAGCCCACCTCCTGCCCAGAAGTACTTAGCTTTACTTGTTCTGTGGGCTGGCAGGGCTACCACTCTGTCTCGGGCTCTGGCTGCGGATCTGCAGCTGTGCCTCTGAGCTCACACCTGCCTTTTAGGTTCAGGAGGTTCACCATGCAGATCTCAGGGTCCAGAGGACATGCCCCACTCTGGCTCTTGCTTCTCAGAGGGCTCACGTTATACCCAGCAGGATGGCAAGCCAGTGAAGCCTGTTACCTGTCACAGGTGAACCCTATCTGTGCCTCCACCCCACCCCTTTTCTTACTCAAACCCATGCAGGAAAGAGACCTTTGGTGGGAGCTTTACAGAGACTTTACCTAGAAGACACGCATTAAATGATTCACTGCCCCTGCATCTGAAATGCTATTTCTCACTTAAGATAAAATCCCGAGGTAAATTTATTCAGTAATTTCAAATACGTCTACTTACAGCATCCTCGACCAAGTAGGTTATAGCTTGTTAGGATGATGTAGCAGTTTTGATAGTGGGGACAGAGACCTCTGGACACTTGGTGTGTGTGTGTGTGTGTGTGTGTGTGTGTGTGTGTGTGTGTGAAAGAGAGAGAATGAGAATAAAGGTCTAGTTAATGACTAAGCTCACAGGAAGTTGACAGTTATCAAGAAGGGTACAGCTGGTCAGGAGGGAGGAGATGGGGGCAGTGTGGACTGCACCAGGTGACGTCAGAGTGATATCAAAATGAGTGTGTCTAAAATTTGTGTGTACAAATTGTGCTTGACACAATGGATACATGGATAGATTGACACAATGGATACATGCGCTTGACACAATGGATACATGGATAGATTGTGATACGAGCTGTAAGAGCACCCAATTAAATGATTTAAAAAACTTGTGTGCCATGTTTCTGCAGAAATCTTACTATTTTTAATAAAAATATTCCTGGAGTATATTGTGTGAGGAGCTCCGGCGGTGTCGTGGTTTTTTCCCGGGGCCACTAGCCGCAAGGTTTGTAGTTTGAAACCACCGGCCTCCGAGGAAGAAAGACAGTCTTCTGCTCCCATAAGTGACCGTTTTTGAACCCCACAGGGACAGTTCTACCCTGAGTCCGCATCGACTTGATGGCAGGGAGCTTGGCTTGGTAGTTCATTGTCCCTGCCAACACACTTTTGTAAGCCCAGCCTACACGTGTCCACATCCCTACGAGGCTAACACTCTGAGCTGGTTTACATTGCGAGCCTTCTCAGGTGCTCTGGTCAGGGCTGCCCTGTTCCCCACCTACGGTGACTCCAGGTACCGAGTGGCTTCATCACGCTCCAAGCACACACTGCATTTTGTTGTTGCTGGTGTTGTTATCTGTTGTGGTAATGCATATTGGTGAATGTATATCAATCAACTTTTTTGAGAGCAAAGTACTAAAAGGAAAAGGAGAGAAAACAGATCTACAGCCCAGTTACTGTTAATGTGGTGATTAATTACATGATGACTAACACTGCCCCTCGGGTCACCCTGAGCAGGGAAGGACTTGATGGGGCGAGCTTTGTGGGATGGTTTTATAATTCAGTGGAGAAGGTGTTAGGACAGTTTCATTGATAGTGTTCATAGAATCCTCAAGAAGTGGAACATTTAAGCAATGTGCAGCCCCATTGCTTAGTATTCTGTTACTAAAATGGATAATAAACATTACGGAGGCCACTGTCTGGCCTGGCAGGATAGGAAGTCCCTGCGGGGAGGCCATGTCACTGGAGCCAGTAATTAGCCTTGGAATTAGTCCTGCTAGTAGCAGCTGATACAGGCCCTGGGCAGGTGCCCTCGGAACTGCAGCCAGGATGGCAGGTGGGGTTCTGGGATAGCCGTTAAAACCTGGGCTTTGTAAGATCTTGAGAAGGAAGGGGTTTGCTTCCTTGATCCGGCATAGGTTTACTATCCCCCACCCCCCTGCCCCGCCATCCGACCAGAGTCACCTGAGCTTCCTGTGAGCACAATGCGATAGCTAGGCCCAGCTTCCTCCGGCTTGATTGTCATGAGGCCTTGGACCAAGACCCCGCACAAGGAGTGAGGAATGCCGTTTGGGTGACAGCAGTGATTCCTTCATTGCTACATTGAATGGTACCGTTGACGTTCCATGCTCGCTCACTCTCTTGCCTTTTCATTGATCTAATGGCTCACCAGGGTTTCATAGGGCGAGTGAGAGTGTGCCCGTTTTCCAGATGAGGAAGCAAGGGCGACTCCGGAGGGCGAGGGAGGGAGGGAGCTCTCCTCGAGTCACCGTGCTGGCAGAGTGGCCAGGCTGGGTTCCAGCCTACATTCCCACCCTTCCGAGGCCGGGCCTCTGTGTGGTGCTCTCTGCATTGGGGTTGAGGCCACCTCTGGGTGGGTCTGTGAGACTAAGAAAGACAACAGCACCCACAGGTTTGCTCATCAAATGCCCCTCACGATGTAATACTGGATGAAGCGCTATATATGTGGTGATCGCCTGGGACTCAGGATACTCTTACCAGGACAGAGTCATGGGCCAACTTACCCAGGTGAGAGCTAATGGAAACATACAGGAGCCTGCACTTAGCTTTAGAAGTCACAAGTCCTTTGCTTCACTTTCACCCAGGTATAAACACTCAGAATCGGGTAGCATTTTGTGCGCCAAAAACACCCCGTAGTTTTCATTAGCCATAAAGGTAGCCACCATGGGGTGTGGTGTCCAAAAACACTAGTGCCACTGTTTGCATTGGAACCGAAGTGGGTCCCAGAGAGGAGGTGGCAGTGCCAGGTGCTGTAGGCAGGTTCTGGCCCGCTATGGAGAATTCCCAGCAGGGACGGGCCAGAAAGGCCAGCCTTCTGAAAAGCGGGTTGTTGGAAAACTATTGCGGGAACCCATCTCAGTGCTGCTGCCTTTAGAGGCCCGGGAGAGTCAGAGGAAGCAAGACCCTTCGATGGAGCGTGTTACTTGAAGTCGGCCGTGCAGCCGGTTTGCGGCAGAGCGGGACAGGAAGGAGGACATGGGTGGGAGGCCTTGCAGGTAGAGGAAAGGATACAGGCCACGCTCTGGGCCAGGACCTCAGCTTCTATTGAGGGAAGCACACTTGGAGCAGAGGCCTTCAGGTGGGGCCCTGAGGGACGATCCAGCACGGGCGCGGGTGTCCACGGCCTCTCGAGCTGCCGTAACAAAACACTGTCCAGAGGGGGCCTTGAGGATCGGAGTTCTATTCTTCACTCTTCGTTCCGGAGGTGAAGAGTCCAAATCTGGTTATCACCCCATGCCGGCTCCTTCTGAGGGACTCCCCATGCCTCCTCCTGGTGTGGCTTTGCTGCTTCCACCTTCCTCAAGTGGTGTCTGTCGTGTGTGTGTGTGTGTGTGTGTGTGTGTGTGTGTGTGTGTGTGTGTGTGACACACTGTGCATCCGTCTTCCCTTATAAAGCCTCTCTCAGAAAGGAGTAGGATGAGGAGGACGCTCCGGCTACTCGGCTTTAATAACTTCTCCGAAGGAAGACTCAATTTCCTCAAACAAGGTCACACTCACCAGATGTGACCCTAAATCCATTACGATTCCATTGGGCGGCATCCACGGTGCAGTCTTCTGACGCCGGGCCGAAGAGCCTACGGCTGCCTCCGCGGTTGGGTACGTTTTTAGCAGAGAAGCGACGGGGTGCAGAGGTCATGCTGGCAAACACGGAGGAGATGGGTTGGAGGACCATTCAGGGGCCAGAATGATGGGACTCCTGCGTGAGAGATGGGCAAGAGGACAGGGAGGACATCGAAGGGCAAAGAGGGGAGCCACGTGGGCCTACCAGGAGATGGCTCCTGAAATCATGTCGTTTGCTCAGCGGCGTGGTTACCTGGTTAGTTCATGCTGACGATGACTTGGCCATGCTCAGCTGGCAGGCGCCCACCCAGCTGACTTCCTCCACCCAGCCCTCCTCGGGATGCCTGCTGGGGCCGCTCTTGTTGAGACTAATGAGATTTGGATGGGTTGGCTTCTGTCTGCTTTGTTTTTGTAGTAGCAGCGTGGCACTTGGGTCAGGTTGCGGTAAAACACTGCCAGTCGCGTCTTATCGAAGAGGGTCAGGATAGTGCATTTATGTGGGGGCGCAGTTAAGACATCAGCTCTCCGGCCGTTTCCCTTATCAGGAGCATGGCTGGGAACCGACAAGTGCGCAAACAGAAATAGGAGCCTCGGGGACTGGCCAGCAGAGATGGGCAGTGTCCATACCTTCCACGGCTGGCTGCCTGCCCCGGCGTTCATTGGCAGTGTGTGCTCTTATTTTATGCATGATGTTAATGAGTGTGGTTATTTTTAGTTCGAGTCAGATCAGAGGTAAAGAGGGGAGCTGCCACCGAGAGAAAGACAGACTCCACACCCCGGGTGACGGGTGTGTGAAGGGTGACGCATTTGAGTAGGGAGGCAGAAAAATGAGAGAATGTGGATGCACAGGCTCAAGGTCAGCGCCCTTCTAGAGCCTGCTGTGTTTGGGGACAGGTCACCATTGAGGTACCCTCGTCGTGTAGCATGATGACCCGGGCTTAGTAAGAGACGCCTAGATTTGGCAGTCAGCTCCTTCTGCACCGGAAAGGACTCTGGGGAGTAAGCGGGATTGCTACCCACGGGCTGGGTCTTAACCTGTTTGGGAGCACTTTGTTCCCAGGATACGCTTGTGACTCCATAGCTCCTGTAGCCCCGCTTTTTCTAACAGGCTCTGTTGCCCAAATGATGTCCCCAATACAGAGTGGGGGCTGGCCTTTTATCAACAGTATGGGCAGAAGGAATGACTGAGGGAATGCAAGAGAGGGGAGACCCGTTAGCACTGGGGCCACAGGAGGGGCTCTCCAGTCTGTCACTGTAACGCATCTGCTGCACCCACTCGACAGCGCTTCACATAGCCACACGCAGTTATGTGGAGGAAATGGCCTTGGCTGTGCCGCGCGGGTTCCTGGGTGCTTGTTCATGTAGTGTTTCATTTCACAAGATCTTGGTGTGTGCGCTCTCATTTTCAAGCCTGCCACTGGTGAAGCATGCACAGTGTTCTGGCTTATGGACCGACCGGTATGGACCCATTAAGAAGCTCGGATTTTGGCCCCAGTGCCCACACCGTCCACCTGTGCCTCAAACATTTCCTTGGTACCTGTGGTGTGTCCGCCAGGCCTGGTGCTTTGGGGATGGGAGGAGGAGAGCTGGGGACACAGCCAAGCACGGCTGGTCTTGGCCTCGGGGGTGCTGGGTGAAGGAGGAGAGCCAGGCACACTTATCCACCTGGTGATAAGTAGGTTTGTGTGTAACGCAGGCATGCACCTGCTTGTGGGAGCCAGAGGAGGGAGTGTGGGGGCGGCAGGGTGGGTGGGGTAGTGTGCTGGGGGTGGTGGCAGCTGGGGAGGCTCCTAAAGAGGGTCATTTGGACGGAGCCTGATGCAGCCCAACTTTGGATAAAGGACGTTGTCTGCAGAGTGAAAGATAGTGGATTTCCGAGCACTGGCCTTGGCTCCCGGTACTGTCTTGTCCCATCCAGTCATCAGTCCCCTGGGATCTCCTTTATGAGGACCGCTCCATCCCAGCCCTCTCCACTTGACCGGGTCCGTTTTGGAGCTGGAATGGGCCCTCGGGGTGCTCTATTCCAGCAAGAAGAGCTGACTCACTCTTGGGCATGTGCGAGGGGATGCGCCGCTCTGTCAATCTTCGTCAAGAACCTTCCTCTTTTTTTGCTGCCTCCACCAAGCCACGATGTCCTTCTTCGGGGACTCTTTCCAGATAACTTGTCCAAAGTGCATGAGAGACCGTCTGGCCACCCTTGCTTCTAAGGAGGTCTGGGGGTACTTCTTCCAGCACAGATTCGTCTGTTCTTTTGGCAGCCCATGGTCCTTCCAGTCTTCTTCACCAGCATCATCCTTCAAACACATCCATTCTCCTCTGGTCTTCCTCATTCAGTATCCAACTTTCACAGGTCTATGAGGCCATTGAAATGCCATGGCTGGGGTCAGGCTCCTCTTAGTTCTCAAAATGGCATCCTTGCTTTTCACCACTCTAAGGAAGTCCTGTGCGGCAGATTCACCCACTGCAATGTGTGTTGGATCTCTTGACAGCTGCTTCCATGAGCATTCATTGCGGATCTAAGAAGACAAAATCCGTGACAGTTTTCATCTTTTCTCCATTGAGGATGTTGGTCTTCCTTACACTGAGTTGTCATCCATACAGACGGCTGCCATCCCTGAGCTTCATCAGTAAGTGCTTCATGGCCTCGTCGCTTTCAGAAAGCGAGGTTGTACCAGCTTCGTGCTGCAGGTTGTTAGCAAGCCTTCCTCTGCCACTCTATCTGCTGATGCTTTGCTGCTGTTCATGAGGTTTTCAGGGGGCGGTGCCTTGAAAGTGGACAGCCTATTCCTTCTCAGTTGGGAAGCTCTGCTGAAACCGTCTACTTTGGGGGACCTCGCTGGTTTTTGAAACACCAGTGGCATAGCTTCCGGCATCACAGAAACACGCACGTCACCACAGAATGACAGATTGACAGACAAATAGTAAAAAGCCTGGTAAAAAAGCCCCAGCAGTGAGGAACTTGGAATTTCTTACCCACCAGAAAAGCATTTGCTGTCAAGTAGATTACAGCCTGGCAACTCGTGGGTCAGAGCACAGCTGTGCTTTACGGCGTTTCCCGGGCTGCTCTGTAGAGTAACCGTTTCACCACCTCGGGACTCCTCCATGCCACCAGGCCCTGCTTGTCTGGCCTGGCCCGGTCCTGTCCACCTGCCAGGGAGCCAGTCTGGCTTGGCCCGAGAATCCTGCTGCATCTAAACAGGCCTTTTCTCAGCCTCCACCTGGAGCCCCTACTAAATTAAGAGCCATTTAGGAAAGACAGGATATGGAATGACCTGGACAGATGCTTAGGCTCATCCCCGCCCCCCCTACACACACACCTTGTGACTTTTCAGTTCATATATGGTCAGTGGTAAAATTATATACAAGAGGGCTTTGAAAGTTGGTGGGAAAATTCCGTGATCTCTTTTAAGCCAATTTGTCCATGAATTGTGTGAAGCCCCCTTGGTTACACCTTGGGCAACCAACTGTGAAAGGTCAGCAGTTTGAACCCCCTGTGGCTCTGCTGGAGAAAGATGAGGCTGGTTCCTCTGTAAAGGTTTGCAGTCTCAGAAACCCACAGCGCCAGTTCTACCCCGTCCTGTCGGACCCCTGTGAGTCGGCATTGCCTCGGTGGCAGTGAATTTGTTGTGGTGTTTTGCTGTGTGCAGAGGGGCATGTCGGCTTTGCAGCGCCGTGGGGCACTCTGCCGTGGCTACAGAGATCTGGAGACTGAACTACTTAAAGTCACGGGTCATTAGTGGCCATTCGGGTCCTGGAGCTCAAGTCGCCAGCTTCCTCCCAGCACAGGGCTTGCTGCTCCAAGTGCCCCTCCCCCAGGAGCCAGCTAATGAAGCCGCGGATTCGTGGTAAGAGGGGTCGCTCAGCTGGGCGTGCTGGAGACAGCTAGGCACCAGTCCATCAGAAGTACGGTTTCAGGTGAAGAGCAGGCGTCTAGAATCATTTCTTGTTCTTTTGGTTTTTTATTGTATTCCTTGTCTTAACCTGCCAGTAGATCAACGTGAAAGGAGACTTGGGGGCACAAGACCACCCCCAGGTCCTGCACCCTAATTCATACAGCTCTTTCCGGTTTTGCAAATGTGCTGTTTTTACCTCGGGCAACACATCCCTGTGTGTTTTTAAGTAGCTGGGATCACAACGTGATTTTCCTCTGAGGCCCGATTACTTACCCTTGTCATTAAAAAGTCTCTGGTTTGCTATCTCCTCTTCATAATTGCCTTTGGTACAGGTGAGGCCGCATTCTGCAGGGTGGATGTGACACCGCTGCCGTCTCCCGTTGGAAGGTTAGGCTGCTGCTTCTCGCCTTCCCTCTTGTCTAGTGGGTGGCGCTGTGGAGAGCAGGGCTGCACATGGAGCCGGGGCTTCTGCGGGAGGATTGCCTTTGGAAGACATTTCCAGGCAGGAAGGAGTCACGGCTGCTTTTGTGTTTGTTATGTGTAGCACAAATACAGATTAGACAAATAAAGCAATGTTCAGTCCAGTTTAATGAGTTACTAGAATGACTTTTCACAATCGCTAGGGTTCTCGACGGCTGACAGATACCCTGTATCCCCTACCCAGATCAGGAGACGGAGCCTTGCCAGCCAAGCCCAGAAGCATCCAAGGGCTGCCTGGCAGTCCCAGCTCCTATTCCGCAATAAGACCAACAGCTACGCTGACTAGATGCTCTTTCTCCCTTGCTCTTAAAACATTGAATCATCCCTACACATTGATGTCTAATTTGGCCATTAAAAAAAATGCCCTTAAAAATGTCTTAATTTGTAGTCCCTGCCCACCCCCTTAATCCCAGCCCCTGTCTCTTCTCTACCCTAAATTGTTGATTGGATCAGCTGGATGACGTGTCTGAGAGAGTTCTCCCGACTCCCATAGGCTGGATCGTGCTGACCGCTTTCCCCTGCAGTTCAGGAAGATCATCTTGTGTTCCCCGCCCATTGATTGGCTGGAGCAGCTCCAGTCTTCCTTGTTTTGTGTCTGTGTGTGTGGGCAGGCAGTAGGGGGCCATGATTGTGGAGTAAGGTTCTATCAGAGGTGGTGATGGGCTGGGTGTCTATTTGGGGGATGCTGTCAGCTTCTGCTGCCCACTGCTGCATGCTTACCCTTCAGTAACCAAAAGATCTTGGTGGTCCACGCGATTCTGACTTACGTACGGCAACGCCCTGTGAGTCAGAGTCAGACTGCTCCCTGGGGCCTTCAGTGGCTGATTTTGTGGAGAAGTAGATTGCCAGGCCTTACTTCCGAGAAACCTCAGGGTGGACTCAAACCACCCTGGTTAGTTGATGAGTGCTTAACTGTTTGCCCCACCTTAGAACCCCTTTCCACTCACTCACCCATTGCCATGACATTGATTTCCACTCCTACCGACCTCACAGGATAGAGCAGAACGGTCTGTTATGTAGGGTTTTCAAGGTTATAGTCTCTGTGTGAGTCTGGGTGCTTTAGAGAAACAAATCCACAGAAACTCATATGCAGAAGAGAGAGTTTATATAAAGGGTCAGTGTACATCAAGAAAACATCCCAATCCACTGCTGCCCAACCCCACAACTCCAACATTAGCCCATATGCCCGACACCAATCCACAAAGTCCTCCTCCATCTCACGAAACAGACGCAATGACGCCGACTGCAGGAGGAAAGCAGAGTCAGTGAATGTGTAAACATCTCAGAGCTGGCAGGGGTCTCCACACGGCTGCTCCAGCACCCAGGGCTGCATCGGGGTAGGTCCATGTGGCTTCTCCTTGGGGATGTCTTGCAGGAAGTGAGCCTTGCCAGCTGAAGCAGAGAACTGGTTAAGGCAGCTGCACCCTGTCTGACCATCACAAAGCAAGAGACCCGAGAACTCGAAAGGCGAGGCTCACCGAGCCATTTATCCCTCCGTCCTTCAATTAACCCCACATGTGCTTCTTGGCCAGGTTGGCGCAATAAGTTAATTACCTCAGTCTCTATGGGAGCAAACTTGCCACATCTTTTCCCCGTGGAACAGCTAGAGGGTTGAAACTGCCAGTCTTTCAGTTAGCAGCCAAGTGCTCATCCATGGTGCCACCAGGGGCTGGAAAATGGCGACACGGCAGTTTCACTATTTCTTCTTCAGTGATGGAATGCTTCAATGATGAAAAGCTCAACTCGTGTAGTTCCAGCAGGTCTATGGAGCTTTACTGACCATAGCACACAGTTTACCCGCCAAGTGCATAAAGGGGACGGCTAGTGTACTCAAGGTCCGCTACAACCATCGCCACAGTGTCCAGCATCGTAATGCCCCCAAAACGAACCCAGCTCACCCAAGTTCCCTCCTTCTCCCCAGTTCCAGCCCCAGTCAACTGCGAATCTGCTTTCTTCCTATAGGTCTACCCATTCTGGAGTTTTTCCATAAACAGGGTCTTACAGCGGGTGGTCCTTTGTGATTGGTGTCTTTTGAAAGCCTGGTGTGGTCGAGGTCGGATCAGTACTTCAGTTTCTTTTCTGGCCCCCAAGTAGACCATCGTATGGATAGACCACATTTTTTTCTTCCTCAGATGATGGATGTTGGGGAAGCATCCACCTTTTGACTATGGGGGAAGTTTTTGTGGATCTATGTTTCCATTTCTGTTGTATGTGCCTCGGAGGGGATTGCTGGACCGTGTGTTCTGGCTGACTCTATGCTGAATGATTTGAGGAGCTGCCAGATTGATTTTCATAGCCCTTGCACCATTTTCCTTTCCCAGTAGCAGTGAGGGTTCTAAGCTCGCCACGCCTTGACCAGCACACACGTTATTTACTGTCTTCTTGATGATGGCCATCCCATCCTGGGGGGAGGGGGCGTTTGAAATAGTAGCTCATTGGGATTTTGACTTGCATTCCCCTGGTGGTTAATGCCCAGCGGCCTTTCAAGTGCTGGTTGGCCATTTGTTTATCTTCTTTGGAAAACCAGTTCATTCCGTGCCATTGCTTATAAACATTGTTTCTTCTTCTTTCCGAGTTACAATAGTTCTTGGTAGATCCTTGGTACAGCTCCCTTCTCAGCTGTGCGGTTGCAAAAAAATTGCCTACTGTTCTGTGTATGGTCCTTCCACTGTCTCAAGGTCTCGGGAACTCTTGAAGTACAAAAGATCTTCACTTTGCTGGCATCCAACTTGTCTATTCTCTCCCCCCCCCCCTTTTATTGCTTGTGCTCTTGCTGTCACATCTAAGAAACCATTACTTGATCCAAAGTCAGGAAGATTGAAATTTGGTTTCCCCCAAGACCTTGATAGTTTTTTAACACGTGCGTGTAGGGGCTCGATCCATTTTGCGTGTGTGCAGTGCCAGCTTACATTTGGTTGCCCGGTGCTGAGCTAGAATACAGAATAAAGGCTTGATTCTCACCCTGCAGCTATTGGCCAGTGTGCATAACGTGTCGGTTCCCTAAGCGTCCTGGAGCACCAGGTTGTTCTTGTTGTGCTGGGCTTCCCTTGTCACCAGGTAGCCCTGCCTTTGATCATCCAAGGGCTTGCACCAGTCGCCAGAGATAGGGTCTTCTCGTTGAATTAGGCCTATGCCTGGCCTGGGTGAGTGTTAATAAAGAAGCGCTCTCATTTCTCAAAGACTTGTCTGGGGTTCTCATTTGCAATTTCATTAGACCCTCGGAGCTGTGGGGTGAGTGGGTATCATTAGGCCTCTTTTACAAAGGTAGGGAGGAGGAGACAAGGAAGGAGACGTGATGTGTGCAGATTCACAGGGCTAACAAATGGCCAATTCAGGACGTGACCCTTGTCTTGGATTCTTCTCTTGTGTTCAAGCCCCTTGTAGTGACCACGTAGTCAGTCAGGACCCTGAAATGGGCCTTGAATTTGGGTGTGAGTCCTGGCTTTGCCACCGGTGACCCTACCAGGTCTCTTGGCTTCTCTGGGTCCTGCTCAACCCCTCTGTGAAAGCAGAGGGCCCAAAGAGCCCGTTCCAGAGGAGCAGCCAATTTCGCAAGGAAGTCTGCAATGACCAAAACGTTTAGGGAGGCAGAACCCCCAGCAACCCATCTCGGACCATCACGTGTGGGCACAGGTCTAAAATGCACCCTTTTGAACAGAGACTAGAAAGGAGGAAAAGTAGGTGTCTGGGGAGTTTTGTTGTTGTTTTACTTCGTATTGTCAGAAAGCATTTGAATTCCTTTGACCGTGAGTTTGTGTTTACATTTATCATAGAACGAATTGGTTTCCTTAAACTTTGCACTGCGCCGTGTTAAGGGTGTGTAACACAGAGAGAGAAGTGATTCATTTCCTTATTTATTGGCTTTTTCGAAGTCTCTCCGTGTCCTCTCCAGCCTTCCCGCCCTAAATGTTCCTGTCCCTCCATTATCTTCCAGAAACATGCCAAAGGCCAGGACTTGTTTGATCAGATTGTGTACCACTTGGACCTCGTGGAGACAGATTACTTTGGCCTCCAGTTTCTCGACGCTGCCCAGGTCGCGGTACGTATTCCCCCTGCGAGTGGTGGGCCCAGCTTGGCTCCTGGCACTGATTTCAGAGGCACTATTACTAGACACTAAAGCCGGAGGACAGCTGCACTATTGTTCCAGGAGCGGGATCTGGGTGGCAGCGATGGTGCTGTGCGAAATGCATCCAGCACTAGGACACTAAGCCTCCTGCCAGGGGGCCACTCCCAGGGAAAGGAGGCAGCTTTTCTCCCTCCCCCAGGATGCTCTGGGGGGATGTTTCAAAGCACAGGGGTGCCTTCTGGGCATGCTTTTAAAGGAGGTAGAGAGAGGAAGAGTACCATTAGAGAAATGGTTTTAGCAGCGCCATGTTTACTTCCATCAGCAGAGGTGGCGCCAACCACCACCTTGCTGAGCTGTGCTGGTGGAGGAAGTGGGTGCCGTGAACAATGGTCTAAAACAGTGGTTCTCAGCCTTCCTCATGCCGTGTCCCTTTAATACAGCTCCTCATGTGGAGGTGACCCCCCCCCCAACATAAAATTATTTTCGTTGCTGCTTCATCACTGTCATTTTGCTACTGTTATGAATCGGGCCACCCCTGTGAAAGGGTCGTTTGACCCCCAAAGGGGCCACGACCCACAGGTTGAGAACCGCTGCTCTAGGACGATGTCTTGAGCTCACGCTATGCCCTGGTCCCGTTGGTTCTGAGCACTGTGGATTGCGACCGCAACAGTGGGCTCTCCAGAGCTTCTGTTCTAGTGGGACGGCAGGTCTGACACGGACTCAGGAAAATGCAGCCCAGTAAGGGAATAGACTGTGGGGGAGTGGGGGAGGGGGAAAGGTACTCTTGGAGACTGTGTGTTGAAAGGCAGGTTCCCTGGTAAAGAAGTCGTTTGAACTAGAGACCCAGAGCTTGTCATAGATGGCTAGGCCTTCCCATCTGAAAGGTACGCAGGCTTTTGCTGGGCTTCCCTTGTGACTTGCCAAGGTCAAGGTGCTCAGAGGTGGTGTGTGGGAGTTGGGTCTCCTGGAGGTCAGAAGTGATGCCCCCATTCCCTGGAGAAATGGGAATTCAGACTTCAGTGCTCCTGGGTGCACACGTGTCCCCTGGTTGCCCCCTTTACACTGCCTCCAGGGTTCCCTGTATGTTGACCCACCCCCATCTGTGAGCCCTGCTGCCCCTTGAATGAGCGGCCCAGGTGGCATCTGTTTCTCAGCTGGAGGCTCTCTGGTTTCTAGGCCCTGGGCAGGGACAGACTGGCTTCACTTCCCAAGTCTGTTTCCATTGTACATTGGGCCACCCAGTGCCTTGCCCTCTGACCTCACGCCTGCCCTTCATATCCTTCAAGACCTCCAGCAGTTCGGTACCCCTCCCACCCATCCTCTCCCAGCCCCAAGAAACCTCGGAGTTCAAGTTGCTGACACTTCTAAATAGTCTGGACACAGTCATATCTCTGTGAGCCTGCGCTGAGCCAGCCTCACTTGGAAACACTTTGGGTCTTGTCCCTACCCATCGCTGCAAGCTCCAGAAGTCGGCCAGGCCCCGTCCCTGTGACAATGGCCCTTGAGTTTTCCCTGTCTGCTCCTGTGTATCTGGCCTTCGTCCTCTGCTCTTCCTTCCCACCCCCTTCTCTCCTGGCCTCCTCCTCGCCCCCTGTCTTGCCATCTTCTCCGTGTCCTTGCTCACTCTTTGACTCTCCCACCCCACGGTGTTCCCTGTCTTCCCGTCACATGCAGGCCCATCTGTTTTTTCAGCTGCTCCCCCCAAGGCTGCCAGGCATTGGCCAAAAGAGAAGGCCGTGGTCTGTGCCTGTTGGCTCCCGAACAGAGCACAGGGACAGCAAAGGCCGCTGACCCACCCCCACCCGTTCCTCCAGCCTTGTTGGCCCTTAATGGGCTCCTGAGCACCCCCACCCCCGCCCTCTGAAACTAGTCCCACCGAGAGGCTGCTCCAGCAATTGGTCTCGTCCCTTAGGACGCGAGCATTTGGATTTTCTCCCTGCGGCCTTGCAGTGCCTTACTCTGTCTAGCCGTTTCATTTTCATGTCCGAAGAGCAGGAAACAGACCTGCTTCCTCCCGAGCTTACCCTCTACCCTGCCTCCACAGTTGCTGCCTGAGGGCCAGACTGGGCAAGCTTTCTGCTCGACAGCAGACTTAGCTCAGGCCTCCTCTTCCCTAAGGAGTCTGCACCCCACTTTCTCCTGGACGGCTGGAGGCACGGGCAGTTTGGGGCTTCTGACTTTCTTTGACCGTGGCTAGAGCTGGACATCAGTCCTGGTGCTGTCTCTGGCTCATCGGCTGGGTTTCAGTGAGCCCCTTGATTTCCTTGAACCTCTGTTTCCTCACCTGTAAAAGGGGGTGTCTGCGCCTGTTTGCTACTGTGCAGCAGACCCAAGCCAGAGGGAGGGAGGGGTTGCCTGCCCCAAGTAAAGGTAGCCCTGAAAGAGACAGGGGGTCTTCACCAAGCCTGTCGCCAGAGCGCAGTGAGCGGCTGCTACCTTGGTGCATGCCCTCATCCCCAGGTAACCTCTTTCTAACCACTCGGATTCCCAGAAAGCCAAGGATGATGTGACTCTTTCTCTTGAGTTGCTGATGACTTGGCTGGCAGGCTTTCCCAGCAGCCAGTGCCTGGTCACTGGGCTGCAGGAGGGCTGTTCAGGGCAGGATCCAGGCGGCCTTGCCAGGCCACACGCCTGCAGATGCTCAGCCTCTGCAGCCTGCCTGCATCCAGCTCTGGGAGCGGGGCGCTCCTCCTCCACCTTCTAGCAGAAGCAGGCGCAGAAGCTTGCTCTTCTAGCTTAAAATAATAATATTAACAATGATAATAACATTTAGTCTTTGAGAATCTAGTTTATATGTGTAATAAAATTTGTCCTTTGTAATCATTTTTAAGTGTAAATGGAGTGACATTAATTGCATTCACCATATCTATTTCCAAAATGTTTTTTTCATCACCCCAAACAGCAATCCTGTGCCCCTTAAAAAAGCAACTCCTCTTCCTACCCCTGTAAGCGCTGGCCTTCTGGCTCTACGGCACCGGGCAGTGTCTGTCTTCTTGTGTCTGATCGATTTCAGTTAGCATGTTCCCAAGGTTCACCCACGTTGCAGTGTGCATTTCGTTTATCCCTTTCTGAGTTGATGGACACTTGGTATAGCTCCAGCTTTTATCTGTGATGAGCAGGCTTCCAAAAGTTTGTGGCAAAAATTCCATTGTCAGAATTCTAATTTTTTTCCATGAGTGTTTCAAAGCCCTTTCATAGAGGCCACTGCAGTGAACATTCACATCCAGATCTTGTTTGAGTCTCTTTGTTTTCAATTCCTTGGGACCTGTGTATATCTAGGAGGGTGGTGTGATGGGTGATACCTTGGGCCGCTAACCCCCAAAGTCCGTGTTCAAAAACCCCAGCCACTCTGGGAGCAAGACGAGACTTTCTATTCCTGTAAAAGAGTTACGGTCTCAGAAACCCCGAGGTCAGGTGTCCCCTGTCCCATGTGGTCACCCCTATGAGTCAGCCTCGGTGGCAAGGAGTGAATGAGGGAGGTGTGCGTGTGATTGTCGGCCCCTGTGGTGATTGAGTATTCAGTAGGTAGCTCAGCAGTGTCCTGGGCAGTGCCCACAGCTGGCCTTTGACTACTCACCTGAAAGGCTGGCAGTTTGAACCCACCAGCGGCCCCACTGAAGAAGAACATGGTGACCACCTGCCGCCATGGAGACGGCTGAGGAAGCCCCCAGGGCTCGGTGTGCTCGCTACACACTGTCCGCGCCGGTCAGAGTTGATGCGGCGGCAACACAGTGACTTATTAATGGTCTTCCTAATTTTAGCCGAAGGATCCCCAGGGTGCTGCAGTGAAGCACTCGGCTGCTGGCTGCCGGCTTCCGTGGAGATGAGACCCTTGGCAACCCTGGGGGGTCAGTTCTCCATCCTGGGGGGGAGCTGCTAGGAGTCAGCAACAGGTAGGTTTCACACTCTGAAGGACACACACACATCCAAAAAAAGAAAGAAAAAGACCCCTGTTTTCCACTGTGGCTGCCCCATTTGGCAGTCCCTTCACCAAAACACCAGGGCTCCGGTTTTTCCACATCCTCTGCAACACTTACTGTTTTGTTTTTTTATTGTAGCCCTGCTGTGGGCATGCTGTGGCAATTCCTCCGCCCTTTGACTCCGAGGAGCCCAGAGCAGGTGGCAGCAGCCATGCCCAGCCTCTTTCTCTCTATTACAGTCAGTCTCTGTGCCTAAGCTGTGGGCAGTCCAGCCACGGTTTCTGTGTCCCTGCCTGTCCAGTCTCCAGACCTTGGCTTGCATTGTATCCCGTCCTGGGGCTCATCCTGGTTAAACTCCTGGGCCTCCTGCCAAACCATCTCAGCTGACACCCTGTCCTGAAGCAGGTTCGGAACCCCCAAAGCACTTTTTCTCCTCCCTGGTGGTGCTGTGAGTTAGGCATTCGGCTCCTAACCACAAGGCCAGCATTTCAAACTCCCCAGCCAGCCGATCCAGGGAAGAACCACGAAGCGGTCTGATCCTGTCAAGATTTACAGTCACTGGGAGTTGAAATCGACTCTGTGGCAATGGGTTCGGCAGCGATGGACTCATTTGACTTCTAGTCCAATCATCAACAAAATAAACAAACAGGCAGAACCCTTAGATGTATGGCTTACTCATCTTCACTTGGTGGCTCTTGGTGACAAAATACACAATCTAGAATCTTAGTCATTGGCCCCAGAAAGGACCCTAGGAGGCGTCTTGCCAACTTCTCTGTCACACAGATGGTGAAGCCAAGCCTTTGGACCTTGGCACGTTGCCCTCTGAGTCGCACAGCTTGGATTCAATCCCATTTTTTGCAATTTCAGCTTCAATTGCTCGTGCCATTATACTAATGCTGTCAGGCCTCGGTTTCCTGAACTGTAAAATAGGGAGAGTAGCGTTGATTTCATGGTAGAATTTAGGGGTCTAAATAAACAAATAAATAAATAAATAGATAGATAGATAAAAATAAAATGAAAAAAAGAATTGAGGGGTCAGTGAGTTAATTGAGGAAAATAGGTTTTATAATCCCAGGTATCGAATGTGAGTCTCCTCTCCCTGGCTGGCCAGGCGGAGGCTTGTAAGCCATCACGGCTCTGGGAAAGGCACTCGGAACTAGTTCACTGGAGCCCGAAAGCTGCTTTGCCTGCGGGAGAACCCTGAGCAATTCAAACAAGAGCCCTTCGGGAGAGTCGGGCTGCCATTGATTTTACAAGGATCAGGGATGATGCAGCTGGAGGCAGGTGACCGGATGTTATGAGAGGTGTGTTTTGGGGAAGAGACGGGTAGCAGATGGACTCCCCAAGGGAATGGTCCCCTTGACCACTGCCCCATACTGGAGGGTCACGCTGCTCTTTGAGACCCTCACAGAGCCCTTGAAGTGGGGCTCAGAGGGCTGGCAACAGCAGGGCTCCTGGCAATGCTCCCTGCGTGCCCAGCTTATGTCCCCAGCTCCTGAGGAGAGCCAAGCATGGTTTCCATAGTGCTGTGCCCAGCCCTGACGCAACGGGCAAAGTCCACTGCATCACCTCGTTGCAGCAGTTGGGGCTGGGGCCCGGGCGCTGGTTTCCCTGTTCCTAGTCAAAGCAGGAAGGGAGCCAGTAACCCACGCTGCAGATTCATTTTTGCCAGAGGATGGGGTGTGTTTTTACATATCAGCACTTTGTTCTGAGAGCCTGTGCTCTGGCCTATACTCCCCCAGCGTTCCCACCGCCTGTGCAGATAACTGCCGCTATCACTCCGAGCCAGGCGCGAAGCTAAGGCTCAGGGTGACTCTTCAGTTAACATCCATCACTGACCTCTAACGCCCATGTTACAGATGAGCAAGCTGAGGTTCAGAGGCGTTGGGAACGTTGGCGAGGCCCTGAAGTAAGGGACAGAGCTAGCCTTCAGAACCTGAGCCCTTCCAAAGCCCAGCACTCTTCCCTGAACTCTGCTGGTTCCACCAGACATGGGCACGCTCGCACGCACGCACGCACAGGGTGGGGAGGAGAGCATTCAATCAGGAGTCATTCAGCAGCTTGGCGTGACTGGCACTTACTCTGTGTCAGACTCTGTGGGTGCAGAAATGAGCCAGGCACTGTCCTCGTGTCCCACATGCTTTGGGGGAGGGGGGCGGGAGAGCGGTCCCTGACTGAGCCCTCTGACAGTCGTGCTTAGACTGCTCTGTAAGCCAAGAGGAGGGTTTGTCTGGAAGGGTTATCAAGTGGGCTGTGGGCCCCGAGGGGTGAGAGGCCCTTTAACAGCCCCTCCCAGCAAGAGCCTCCCTCGCCCGCCCCTCGGGGGCAGGGGTTCTGGCGGGCAGGTGTGGCCTTTCTTAACCCCCTCCCTGCCCGAGAGGCACTTCCCATGGTGGTGGGCTCTGCAGCGAAGAGCCCAGCCTTATTTTGAGATCCTTCAGATACTCTCCCTCTGGCCATCCCTGCAGAAGGGCGGGCGGAACCTGGATGGGTAATGACACCAGGTCCCCTGCGGTGTAGTGCTGTCATGCCTTTGTTCAGAGGGAGGAGACAGCCTGGAAGGAATGCCGGGCTTCCTGGGACTCAGTCTCATAACTGGGTGGGAAGCCATCATGTCGGGCCCTTGTGCCGGCCCTCTGGAGGCCCCTTGCCATTTCACCTGCGGGGGCATGAAGAGAGGCATGATCGCTCAGCACACCTGAGTGGGGTGAGGCAAGGCTGAAAGCTCATAGCGGTGGGGGGTAGGAGGGAGGGGCGCTACTAGAAAGAAGAAATTAAGCAAAATTCCTTCCCTCCATACGTTTCAGTGGTTTGTGGCACTTTCGCAGACACTCCCCGGACTGTGTGACAGTGTATAGGGGCCAGCCCATTCACCGATAAGGAAACTGAGGCTAAGCGTGGGCTGGGGGCGGGGTGCTTGCTCTGGGCACACCGCACGTAGATGTATGGCCGAGTGCTGAGACTTAGAGATGAGTACAAAGAACTGCAACACGGGCTCACAGGTCTCCCTGCAGCCTGTCTCTGAGGACTGGCAGCAAGGGGTGGGGGAGAGTTGTCCAGCCATGTGCACAATCTGATTGGTCGCAGAACGGTAGGCCGATGGAGTTGCAATTGTTTTATGGGCCCCTGTTCTGTGGTAGAATTATTGCCTTCCATGTGGGAGACCTGGGTTTGTTTACAGCCAATGGACCTCATGCCCAGTCACTGCCCATCTGCCAAGGGAGGCGTGTGTGTGTGTGTGTGTGTGTGTGTGTGTGTGTGTGTTTTGCTGAAACGTGGAAGAAAGGCCTGGTGATCTACACTTGAAAATCAGACAGTGGGAAATCTGTGGATCAGGACAGTGTGATGTGCGGCTGATCGTGGGGAGGCCAGGGCCGAGCAGTGTTTCCTACCATGGAGTCTCCGAGAGGCAGAAGCCCACTCGAGGTCCCCTAACCAGAGCAACAGCGGTTGATCTAGACAGGACCTCAGCTAGCCAGTGAAGCAGCTTACAGGCCGTCATTGTAGAGAGGAGAGCCCCCGGCCCACCCCATGGGTGGAGAAGGAGCCCGGCAAAGAGAAGATACTTCACTCTTGTTTTCGGCAGAAAACCTCAAGTGTGGGAAGGTGAGGTAGGCTGGGGTTTGAATCCCACCTCTGCTACTTGCAGCCACACCCCTCCCCTCCCAGCGGGTGCGCTGTAGTGTCACCCCTTTCTCTCTCCCTTTGTCTTTGAGTACAGTCACCCTTTCAGGTTCCTCCCAGCTTGTTACAGCCCAGAAAACCTGTAGGTTCCTAAAGTTCAGTTAGAGGTTCCATTGCCCAGGCAGACTGGTAAGGGCATGGGGCTGCGGATGGGGGTGTAAGCAGTGGGTTTTCAGATTCCTTCGAATGCCAGGCTTTTCCAAGGCATTGCCCTTTCAGTGCTTCGG
Source organism: Tenrec ecaudatus (assembly GCF_050624435.1). Classification (NCBI taxonomy): domain Eukaryota; kingdom Metazoa; phylum Chordata; class Mammalia; order Afrosoricida; family Tenrecidae; genus Tenrec; species Tenrec ecaudatus. Next base: position 46,574,646 of record NC_134539.1, on the reverse strand, counting down.
GGTTGATTCTAGACGATTGAATTCTCCGACCAGCCTGCTGTGAGTGATGTTTCCAGAGCCGATGTACTGTTCGCCCATATGGGCTTCGCCTTCTGCCTTCTTGGTTTGTGCAAAGGGTACAGCCAGGTGGACTGGGAGGAGAAGCCACCTTCCAGAGATCCATTAAAATGCTGGAGTTAAGTGCCTTGCCCTTTGAACTCAGCAAGGCACCTGTCTGTTTTCCAGTGGCTGGCTAATGGTCTGTTAAGAGGGCTGGGGCTGCCTGTCTTGGCCTTTCCCACAGGCTGCACGGCTATATTTAGCCAGAACACAGACAAGCTTCCCAGAGAGGTAGGTCCCGCTGCTGCTGAGTGCAGTCCTCACAGCCGAGCTGGGGAGGCAGTCGATTAAATGGCACCTTGGGCTTCCCGTGCACAGATAATCAAGTCACACGGTGGCCTTGTGGGATACAATCCAAGTGATCAGAGACCTGCAACTCAGAAGGAAACAAGGCCATTGCATGGGTTGGCTCCCAGATAAAAATCCATCGGCTCCTGCTTTAGGATTGTGACTGGGTCTTTATTTATCATTGCTAAGGCAGACAGCAAACCTAATCCAGCCCCCAACGGGGTCAGGAAGTTTTGAAGCCCCAAAGCAGTTTCTCAATCCTTTCCCACCTTGCAGGGGTCGCACTTTGCATGCAGCATGTTCCAGGGTTGGGCAGGAGGGGGTGTTGCCCAGCCTGCGGTGGGGGCACTGTGGCCAGAGGGAACGCAGTCTGCTGCCTGGAAGGATACCAAGCCGCCGTCTCTGTGTTAACACGAGGCATATGCAGTTGGCCATCTCGTGCGCTACCCTGGCCAGTAAGCCCTGAAATTGCTTAAGAGTTCCAAACAGCAGTTTTCAGAAGCAGTTGGAGGATGCCTCAAGATGCCCACGATCATCCTGGGTTGGAGAGGATGTGGAAAATTTTAGTGCTAAATATTTAACAGGCACACTCCGAACCACAGCCAACTCGGGTCCACTGAGGCGCTTCTGACTCATAGCAGCCCTTTGAACAAGGCAGACCTGCCCTGCGGGCGCACAAGACTGTCACTCTTTACAGGAGTAGAAAAGCTCTTCGTTCTCCCTCGGAGCGGCTGGTGGTTTCAAACTGCTGACCTGAGCCCAGTGCAACACCACGACCACTTGGGCATTACGAATGGGCATGTGGGGAGTGTTTCCACACCGCCAGTGCACTGAGCTGCTCTGCAATGGGCCTCCGGTGAACCCGGATAGTGACTTTATCGTTCCTCAGTGACTCGAATGCGAGGCAGGGTGCAGCACGAAGTAGAAAGAAACCACGCACCAAGGCTGCAGCTTAGAGCCCCACCGTAGAGGGAGATGGGTGGGCCTAAGCCTGTTCTAGTCCAATGTGCTCGGGAGATTTGAGAAGGAAAAGTCGTGGGAGAAGCACCTGTAAGTTGGGAGCCTTGCACTCTCATCAAGGGTCCATCTGAGAAACGCACAGGGCAGTTCTGCCCTGTCTTGAAGGCTCCCGGAGGCAGAATTGACCCAGTGGCAGTGAATGAGACATTAGGAGCCTCAGCGCGAACTAGACTGGAAGTCTGGTTCCAGGGAGCGCTCCCTGTGCACAGAGAACAGGGGAAGTTCATCTGGAAGGCAAAGCTCGTGGCATAACCGTGGCCTTGCTGGGAGAGTGACGATTCTGCCTGCCACTGTCAAGTCTTCTTCTGAAATCGAGGAGGACTTGGAGCACTTGCTGATGAAACTCAGGATTGCAGCCTCCATGATGGACTGCAACTCAATATGAAGAAAGAAAACCCAAATCCTCTCAACTGGATCAACAGGTAGCAACATCATGATAAATGGAGAAAAAGGTTGACGTTGTCAAGGATTTCGTCTTGCTTGGCTCCGCAATCACTGCCCAATGGAAGAAGCAGTCAAGAAATGAAAAGATGCATTCCAAAGAGGCCACTGTGAGGAGCAAAGTGGACCTAACCCGAGCCCCGTCGTATTTTCAATCATCTCATGTGCATGTGAAAGTTAGGCCATGAATAGTGAAAATCGCGGGAGAATCGAGGCATTTGAATCAGGATGTGGAAAATAGTGAAAGTACTAGGGATTCCCGCGAGAGCAAAAAAATGGCGTTGGAAGAAGTATAGCCAGAAAGCTCCTTGGAAGCGAAGATGGTGGACCTCATCTCATGTCCTTTGGACGTGCTGTCCGCAGAGGCCAGCCCCCGGGAAGGGACGCCATGCTTGGTAAAGTGGAAGCTCCTCAGTGCGATGGACTGACCCTGGTCTCTGATGGGCTCAGACATAACCATGGTGAGGCTGGCAGAGGATCGGGCTGCGCTGCCTTCTGCTGTCCACAGGGCTGAATTCACCGGGATAGCCTCTAACCACATACCAAGGCTGTGGCTGCCCTCCCCCAGGGGCTACCACGTGTGGCTTGCGGGGAGCCATTGCCCTCAAGCGATCCTGAATCGTGAGGACCCCACAATTGGCCAATTCTTTGGGAAGCGATTGTCAGACCTGTCTTCTGAGATGCCACTGAGTGAACTGCAGCCAGGAGCCTTCTGGCTAGTCAGTGAGCATGTCTTTTGGGCCACCCACAGAGCCCTCCAGAGGTTCTCAGCTGGGTTGGGAGCTGAAGTCACATCAAATTCCAATGAGTCAGGCTGATCCACACAACTCCCAGAGAGGAGTAATGAATATGGAAATGACAACCCAGGCCACCTCCGTGACCAGACTGTCTTAGTCAAATGAAAGGCATAACAACACAGAAAAAGGAATGTCACAGAAAGAAAAGCACAGATGACATTCAGAGCCCCGCCATCCAGAAAAGAACTCTAAAAAAATCCCTTCTGGACATTGGACCTCCACTCAAGTACTCCCTCAATGCAAGAATACTTCTATTAAATTGGCATCATGATGCTCACCTTCCCGACAAAATTCGCTGAAGACAAAACGGGTGCATAAGCAAATGTGGTGAAGAAAGCTGATGGTTCCCAGGTATTAAAAGATAGAGCATCTAGGGTCTTAAAAGCTTGAAGGTAAACAAGCGGCCATCTAGCTCAAAAGCAACAAAGCCCATATGGATAAGCATATCAGCCTGTGTGATCATGAGGTGTTGAAGGGAACAGGTATCAGGCATCATCAGAACAAAAAATCATATCATAGTGAATGAGGTGGGGAGTGCGTAGTGGAAACCCAAAGCCCATTTGTAGGCCACCAGACACCCCCTTACAGAAGAAGGGTCTCGGGGAGGAGACAAGCCAGTCAGGGTACCTTGTAGCCACGATGAAACATACAACTTTCCTCTAGTTCCTAAATGCTTCCTCCCCACTCCACTATCATAATCCCAATTATACCTTACAAATCTGGCTAGACCAGAGGATTTACACTGGTATAGATGGGAACTGGAAACAGGGAATCCAGGGTGGATGATCCTTTCAGGATCAGTGGTGAGAGTGGTGATACCAGGAGGATGGAGGGAGGGCGGGTTGGAAAGGTGGAACCGATTACAAGGATCTACATGTGACCTCTTCCCTGGGGGATGGACGACAGAAAAGTGGGTGAAGGGAGACAAAATAATAATTTATAAGTTATCAAGGGTCCATGGGGGAGGGGAGAGCGGAGAGGGAGGGGAAAAATGGGCTGATGCCAGGGGCTTAGGTAGAGAGCAAATATTTTGAGAATGATGAGGGCAATGAATATACAAATGTGCTTGACACGATTGATGTATGTATGGATTGCGATAAGAGTTGTATGAACCCCTAATAAAATGATTTTTTAAAGTGATTTAGCCATTACAAATGTTCTAAAATTGAAAAATAAATCCCTTATGGACATACCTCGAGCGAAAATAAGCGTTGTATATACATCTCCCTAACTCGATAGGAAGTGATCGTTTGATAGGCACCTCCCTCGCTGTGGGCGTGTGTGACCCTGTGTCTTGCCTCTCTCGCCACATCAGTACATCTGTAGGCCTGTGTCCATTTTAAAGGCTGAGTAGTAGTTCATTGTACTCTGGAGCCATTTTTTAAATCCTTTGTTGCTGGATATTTAGGTCATTTCTAATTCAAAGCTATTAGAGTGAGCTAGGCGTCGTGCACATGAGCCTTTCAGATAGACCCGCCGCTGCGGGGTCTGCAGGCTGCTCTCACGTGGGGAAGACAAAACCTCACCTTCTCCCGAGCACTGCTCGGGGCTCCCTTTGTGATGATTCACCTGTTACTTGCTTTTGTGGTTCCCTAATCTCACCCCCCACCCCCACCGTCACAACCGGTGCTTTGTTAGCTGTAGGGTGCACGGCACTAACTTACTCATGCCCTCCCGCATTGAGGATGTGCCGAGCCCAGATTGCTGCTGCAGGTGTACTGACAGTCAGCAGGTTGGGTTTTGGTGCTGAATAGCTAGTGAGAAACCCACCTGGCTGCGTTGCCCTCTCCTGTCCTCACGGGAGTGTTCTAGCACGTATCAAGCTATCACCGAGCCATGGGGAAGGCCGTTGGCTTCATGAAGGAGACTGTAGTTAACATCTATTTTGCAAGACTGTATAGACTATAGCAATATGTTTCCTGGCCCAGGAAACAGCAGTTGTTACGTCCTCACCCTCTAGGGCCTTTTAAATGCTCACAACATTTCAAAACCAAACCAAAGCCATTGCCACCGTGGTACTGATGCCCACTCCTGGCAGCCTGTGTTTTGGCAAAGACCCTTCACCGAGAGCACATAGAAACCGCTGCTTTGGGGCTGATGCAGATTCAAGATGTTGAGATTCTAGATATCCTGGGCTCTGGATGGTACCGGGCTGTCTTAATTGATGCCATTCAGGTGCAGAGAGACAGGTTAGCTGACTATAAAGTCGAGGGACCAAGACGGCGGGTGCCGAATGGGCATCCGGTTGAATATTGAGTGGCGCAGACTTCTTAGAGATGGACTGATGAACTAATTAGTTAACCACTGGCTGTACATCTGTACAGGCCGTTGTTTTTGAATACCTAGTTTTGTTGGCATATACTCCACAGATCTTACAATGTAATCATTCAGTCCTCACCACAATGAATTGCAGAACATCTTCTCGTTGTTGTTAGCTCCCTGTTTCCCCCCATCCCCCCTGCCATGCCTCCAGGCAATTATCAGTCTAGTTCTTGTCTCTATAGACCTGCCTACCCTGGAATTCGTCTACAGAACATCATACAAAGCACGAACAGGAAGATAACAAATAAGCACAAAAAACACCAGCAACAATGACTAGAGAAAACATTGAAAAACCTCAATCAAAAAGAATACAAAATATTACACACCAGTTCAGAATGGGTCAAAGCGGAGCTCAAATGTTAAGGTACTACATTTTCATCTAATTACATCAGCCGTAATCAACTTTACAGTGTTCTCTGTCAGACAGCAAGCCTGTTCACGTTCTTCAACTGTAGTTAGAGGGGCCTCACTGGGCAGGCTTAATCCAGGGAGGGACCCTGCAAATAGACTTGGGGCTTCCGCTGTCATCCACAGCCTTCTGCTAACCAGGTTGTACAGGGCCCTGGTGGTGTTGTCATGAAGTCATTTCCCATGCGTGACAACCGCAAGCATTACAGAGTAGACCTTCCCCATAGGCTTTCTCGACTGTATTTTAATGCAAGCAGACCACCAAGAATTCCTACCCCACCCTCCATACTCACTGTTCGGTGGGTTCAAACTGCCAACCTTCAGGTTCATAAACGGTTCCGCTTTGGGGCTCTGGATATAGTTTCCCATATGAGTTAGACTGCTGTGGTCATCGAGACTGCGGCAGAACAACGTTGATGAGATAGAGAACGTTTATGCGAGGCCAGTGGTTCTGGAATAGCCTTGAATGGACACAGCTGGAGGACTTCTTCGGGGTACTGGTCAAACGCACCGCCGTTGAGTGGATCCTGACTCATAGCAAGCCCACAGCACGGGTGGATCTGCCCTGTGGGTTTCCTGGACTGTTCACTCTACAGAAGTAGAGAGTTTCGTCCTTCTCCTGTGAAGAAGCTGATGAATTTGAACTTGACCTTGTGGTTAGCAGCCCAGTGCACAACCCACTCTACCACTAGGGCCTCTCTCTAGTAAACACTCCCCAAACTCCAAACTCAACTACCATCGAGTCAGTTCTGACCCACAGCTGCCCAAGAAGATAGGTAGGAAAGCCATGGTGGGTGTCTTAGACTGTGACTCGCTACAGGATTAGAAAGCCATCTGCTTCTCCTGTTCTCGAACTGCTGCCCTTACAGTTAGCAGCCTAACAGGTAGCCACTGCACCGCCAGGCGCCAGTGAGCACAGGAAGCCTTACAGCGTCCTCAGGGACCAGATCACACATATCTCTGGCACATCCTTGCTGCCTGCACTGTCATCTTTCCAGCTGAGGTGTAGGTGGGTTTCTTGGCCCAAGTTTAGAGAGACCAGGAGTTTGGGTTTTATGATGATCTCTTAGGGCAACAGAAGATTCCGAAGCATGGCGTATTCTCTGAGCTAGGTTAATGCGGGCGTGGGGCTCCTGGGGATGTTTGGGACTTGGGAAAGCCAGGAGGAGAATCCTGACCCTTAAGGACTTTACAGATCATTCAGTTACGGGTTTGGTTGGTTTTTTTCATTTCTTTTTCTCTTTCTCATTCTGGTAAAAAATATATGAGCGGGGCTTCCAAAAATCCATGGAAAATTTTCATGATCAGTTCATTTTTCCATGAACTTTCCAAAGCTCCCTGGTATACAGCAAAACATATACAACATTTCCATTCTAATCTTTTTCACATGTATAATTCAGTGTGATTAATTTTATCTGCCATATTGTACAGTGGTTAAAGGAGTATAAATTATTTTAGGGTTCCCTATTGAAAATCTTAGAGTTATGGTGGACTGTTTACCCAGAGAAAACTGAATTCTTGTGAATGAACTCAGAATTCTCCCTGCCATCCTGAGGAGGTGGCAGATTCCCCGAGGTAAGTGCGGGGGGCGTGGTCCCATCCCTGATGGCCGTAAGGGCCACGTGGCCTGGTCGAGGCATTGTCCTAAAGAAGCATTTTCCTTCTTGCAGCACTGGCTGGATCATTCCAAACCCATCAAAAAGCAGATGAAAAGTAAGTAAGAGGCATTAAGCCTACTCATTTATTTCTCTTCTCTGTTCGTAAATCCTTTGCCAATGTTTTGAGGTGTTATGTTTCCATTAGAACCTGGAAGCGTTTTAAAATAGATCCCATTTTAATTGGATGGTTATTAATCTAAGGCTAGCCAAAAGTTGGCATTTAAAATTTGAATAAGAGTTTTTTGTAGATACTGAAAAAGAGAGTATGCTCTCATTTGAAATCAGATGGCCTTGCCAATGAGAACTAATTGCTATACTATTGAGAAGCACAGTTTTACACCTAGTCCCTTTCCAATGAGTTACAAAGTACAGTTGAGAGATGGTAGTGCAGAGACATCACGGACTGCACTGTATCATATCCTTAAAGATAGACAGATGGATGATAGGTGTAGGCATATGCACCCTTATGTGTACTTTGTACACATGTATGTATGTGTAAGTATGTTCGTATACATCTACTGCTGCCCTGAATCCGGTTCAGCTTAGTGGCCCTCTCATGCGGAGGTGCACGGCTTTCTAGGGTTTCCAGGTCTTTAAATCTCTGGGGAGCGGACCGCCTCCTCCCCCCTCAGAGCAGCGGGGAGGTTCTAGCTGTTGACTGTGTAACCGAGTGCTCCCCAAGCCTCGATAACGTGTTAGCTTTTGCACACTCCCAATACAGCAGGGAATGCCTGGTCAGTTTAACATGTTTTTCCTTTTGTCCATCCTGTGATCTTCAAAACCGGGGGATTAAAAACACCATCGTCAACCTTCCATCTCCACACGTTTAGTCGGACCCGCTTATGCTTTGCACTTTCGAGTTAAATACTATTCTTCAGAACCGAACAACCTTCGGGAAGAGTTTACAAGGTAGGACACGCTGCAGAAGAAGACCCCACCAACAGCCTGGGTCTCCTTACAAAGTACGGGTCTTCTAGCTTGTGGGATTGCTTCCCCTTCCACCTGCTGCCTTTGCACTTGTTCACAAGTAAATGCTCACTTCGTGCGCGTCTGTACTCTGCTGACAACCCCCAGCTTGATTTGACCTCTGTTTCCTAGTGAGTAGAAACCATAAGATTTCTTTCCATATCTTCTGTTTTCTTGGGCTTCGGGCTGCTCCTTCTGGGGCACTCTTTCGTTTTCTTGTCTCGGCTACGAAAAGGGGCAGGTAGCCGCTGCCAGAGTGGCTCTCCCCCCGTGTCCAGAATTGCCATCTGACTTTTCTGAGCGATGGAAAAAGAAGTATTCCCTTGTTGGCAGGCCCCTGTTTACAATAACTGTGTTCGTGGCAGCACAGTGGTTAGACTAGCGCTGGTTTCTTTCCCCTCCGGGCGAGCTTCCTGCCCGGCTGAATTGCCTTTCACATCCGCCCGCCTCTGTACTTCAGAAACAGCAAAAGCGGCTGGCCGGCCCACGGTGATGGCCACGAGCATGGAGATGAATGTGTAAAATATAATTTATTACAGCTGCCTCAGTTCTGCTAGCCTGCAGTGGCTAGCCTTTCTGGTAGAATCTGAGTGCTCAGGGCGAATCAGAATCGTGTCCTCCTGATATGTGTACACCAATAATATGGTACCCCGAATTGCAGAAGCTCAGCTCAGTAGTGTGATAAAGCACCTGTTGGGAATCAGGAACATTCTACAATATGGTAGATCTTTCAGCTGCTCCCTCCTCTTATTTCTGGGTCACCAGTATTCTCCGTGATTCAGTCCACAGAGAATGGTAGTCTGCTATTGGTTTTGGTGTTCAAACAAATGAAATTAGCTAGTGTACCTCTTCAGAGTCCTTTAGGCTGCTCGTGATTGTCATCAAAGCCAGTGAGTGGTCCTTACCCAGGGTTGTGTGCAGCAGAGCACCTGGGGAGCTCTTGAGCAGTGCAGACACCTGAGGACCTCTCTCACATGTGAGATTCTGATTCCTTACATGTGGAGGGGAGCGCTCTGTGGGTAGCCTCAATATTTACAAAGCAGGGCAAGTGGTTCTGATGCCCACATCCTGCTGGTAGAAAAAAAATCACTTATGGAAGCCACGACATTTATTTTTTACCTCCGTGAAACCGACTCGCATCATCTGCCCTTTCCTTGTCCCTGTAACTGATTGCTGTCCGGTTCCCAGAGTCGTTTTGTTGTTTCATGTGTGTCTGCAGCATGCTTGTTTGGGAGTTTTAAAACAGACTGCAGTTATGCTGCAGCAGGCAAATAGCCTCCCGGTGGCGAGCTGGAGTGGGCTGCAGCCTTTGTGGAATCGGCTGGCGGAGCTGCTGGAGAGCCGGGTCTGCGCGTGCCTGTGTGCCAAGTCTGTGTGTCCTGCCTGGTTCTCTTCTCGAGCCTCCCAGGGGTGGGGGTGGGGCTGTGCAGTGTTCCATGCTCATACAAGTATCTTGCAAATTCCATACATGCCCTCACCTTCCCAGCTGGGGTCTGGGATGCCTTCCTGCAGCCGCAGGGGGAGATGCTTCCACCAAAGGCCTCATTTGAGTCGGACGCCCTTTTCACAATGCAGAGCCCTGGGCTGTGTTGGGGGCTGCGGGTGGGAGGGCAAGCTTGGGGATTGGCAGCGAGCGGCTGGGCAAGAGTTACCCTCTATTGACTTTTGTATATGTTTGTCAGGTACCTGTTTGTTTTACAACTCAGGCATGACATTCTTTCAGGAAAGTAAGTATGTTTTTGTTCTAACTCTCAATCCAGGGTAGCTCAGTGTATATTTCAAAATAATTCAACTGTTTCCACTCGCTTACCCTTGTTGTTCCCTTTTCAAAATTAAAAAGAAAAAATGCACCACGCATTGTAAAGTGAGTCTAATACTTGTATCACTGTCACCGTTAACCCGTTTTAAATGATTACTCTGTGGCTTGAAGCATTTCCAAGAACATTTGATATCTTCAGTGGTGGGCATTTGGGGATCAGGCTCTCCTCAGTCACATCACTGCCCCATTCATAATGGCTTTTATTGTTATTTGCAAGCAAGATACGTATTAATATGTATACACTTACAAGTCTTTGGAACGACACAAAGTCTCATTCATCACCGCGTGCATTAAGTGCTACATAGAGGCTATGCTCTGATTCTGATAGAAAGAGGTTGAGCCACTCCTCGTATTTCCTGTTCCCTCTTAAAGATGGTTTTCAAATGCTAGGTCTCTGGCTCCAGAATCTAGTGATTGCTGGGCATGAGGACAATTGGCACTGAGCTGGTTGGTTCCACAAGCCAGATTAATTTGCTTTAAAGCTAGGAGATGTCAGCAGCCATAGAGTTTACGATTGTGTCATTTTTCCACATATGTAGTGAAAATTTCCTGTCTCGTGAAAAACCAGGGGCATATTGAGTCTAAATGATCCATACCTGCTGTCGCCAAGAATGCAGGCGTGCATCTTATTTTTAATATCACTGGAAGGAAATTTAAAATGTAATTGCAGAATCTGCAGGCTCTCAGTAGACCAAGCCATAAAAATTTCAGTGCACTGTCCCTGTGAAACAAGTAGATTGTACAGTGTATACATTGGCCTTCTGCAGCCATGCAGTAGAGATCATTGGTTGGTGCGTGTGTTTGGCATGTGTCTGCCTGTGTGTTTCTCTCTTCATCCTGCGCTCTTCATACCAAAGGCCTCTCAACTTGAGGAATTGCCTTCCAGTTGGAAAAATAATAATGGCAACACCCGGCATTTGTACAGTACTTTACAACTTACATGCACTCCAGCCCGGTTTGCGGAACGGAATGGGGTTCCAGCCCAGCACTGCCTCCTGCCAGCTGGATGACTTGGGGCCTGACACCATAACACTTGGATCCTCACCTGCAAAAGAGAGACAGGTGCCCTGGCAACACCTAAGCTTGGGGTTGACCGACTCAGAAGCATTGACCAACCTGGATAATATTCAGGGGAAAGGTCGGGAAAACTATGACGTGCCATGCCAGTGCATGCCATTCTTATTTTTCTACCTGGATTACAGTGAGTAGTAATGAATTCACCGGTGTGTGGAAATGCCCCACCCCACCCCACCCCCACAAGGCAGTGCCTCAGTTTCACTGTTAGAAGGCTTGAGTGTACCCCGCTGTCCCGGAAGTGCTAACCGTGTCACCTGTGTATTTCTTTTTCACATGATGACTTTGTTCCAAGGCACCCCGGAGAAGCACTTGTACCCTAACAAGATAAAATAATTAGAAATGAGTTTAAAAACAATACAGCACCTTGAGAGTCTAGACCTGCTGCCCAGTCGAGGCTAACGGACTCCCTGAGCTTGCAGACTTAATAACACTCTTTCAGTCTTGAGCCCCATTGGTTCACTGAGGCCATCTTTTAGCGAAATAAACAGATTGGCTCATAAGATAAGCAGTATCATTAGTGATTTTTTGCTGCTTTAAAAACAAAACCCTCATTTTTAAAAACGCACGAGACCCTTTGGGCAGCACTCATTCCGAAGCAAAGGCGAGAGGGTCGCAGGGCAGGGAACCAGATGACCGGACATGGAGCTGAGGAACACCCTGGCGGCCAGCGTCACTAGGCACATTGTGTCAAACCTCACCAATCATGCTCAGCTTTCATTGCAAACGCTGCAATGCGTTCATTTAAAATAATAATATATGACAAAGGAGCGGGCTTTTCGTTCTGTTTCCCAAACTCCCCAGTCTTGCCAAGTCAGTAAAATTGAAAGTTTGATAGTGACTTGACCTGCGTCGGGTTATTTTGACACTTGGTGAGGTCTAGCTTTGGGACAGGTGTCGTTTCAGTCAGATTCCGGACCTTCTTTGCTATGGACAGCAAAAAGACCAACCGCACAGATGAACAAATTTCATCAAAGCACTGCCGCCTTTTACAAAATGATTTTAATGAAAATCTGTATGTTACTTAAGTACATATTGAGATTTAATTTTTTTTCTTTTCTCTCCCAAGATTGAAATGTCCATATGAAACAGCTGTGGAATTAGCTGCTCTCTGTCTACAAGGTACATTATTCCTTAGTAGTAATTAGGGTGTTGATGTTATTGCTTTTCATTTCTACAAATGGGTGTCTACAGTGCAGTCGGCATTAAGCTTTCCTTCAGGGACATCATTGAGTATGATGCTATCTCTTTTTCCAGGGGGGAGGACTGTAGGAGTAGAGATGTACAGGGAGGCATGGAAGAGAGCAAGACTCATGGTGGAACGAGTAGCTTAAAATGAACAAAGGCATCGAGGCGCACAACAGAAAGAAAGGGCAGAGGGGCACCAGCAGCTTAGCGCTGTTGGCAGGAGAAGTTCAGTTCAAGAAGCCAGGGAGGTAGGTGACCTTGGACACCATCTAAAGAGCATTAATCACCTGCTAGCAAGTGGGTGCCTTAGAAAACTCTCAGGGGAAGGCCCGCCTGTTCAAAGATGCATTTGAGAACATTCACGCTGCCTGTGACGGAGAGGAGGGAATGGAGCAGGACTCAGACTGGGAAATGTGACAGGAATAGGGAAGGGGTGAGGCTGGGCTTGGGCAGGAGGTGCAGGAATTCAGAAAGAAAGCAAACTATTGGAAGTCAAGGGAGGAGAACTTAGATTTTGAGAGAGGAATCTGGAACGACTCACCAGGAGTGGGTGGCGGCAACAGCCAATGCTTGGGAGAGTAGGTTCAAGGGGAAGAGGGAGCCTGTTTGGGCCTGGAGCCTGGGAAGGATCAGCAGTCGCTTGGAGAGCTGTGTCTTTCTCCTGCAGAGAGGTCAGATCAGGCCTGGAGGGACCCTCAGCATGTGGGTGGAGAGGGCGTTAGGGTTTGCCGGTGGTGGTGTCAACGTTGGCGGTTCCCGCTAAATGACATCTCGGAGGATTTTCTTTAAACCTGTGCGAGGAAGCCTTGCTGAAGTTTGTAGTGGTGATGAGAGAGCATGCCCGCGTGCAGGCACATAAGGAATTCCGCAGGATGGCAGGCAGACACGTGTTGTGCAGGCACTTACCAATCTGCTCCGTGAGCAATTCGGAAGTCTTCATTCACAGTTCATAATTGTGTATTCACACCCTCATAAGGTGTGCATTTTACCAAGTCTCAAAAGTAGGTCTGGGGAGGTCTTCCACACGACAGAACCGACACTCAGTCCTGTCCAGATGCCAGGGCCACACCACAGCACACAGCCCAGGGACGGAAGGAACCCGGGACCCCCATGCGCAGGCGGCCCGAGCTGCCGTCTGCCAACTCTTAGTGGAGTCCTCAAAATGTAATCCTGATCATAGTCACATAGGTGTGGTTTGGTTTTTTATGCTTGGAATTTTTGAGAAATGCATTTCTATGTTGACTCATAAGGACGGCCCATTACCTGCCGTTTTCATGCTTATGACCTAATAGGGGCTTGGTGTGTCGTTGGTGCTCAGTAAGTACACAGTGAGTTGAATGAATACCGTTGGAGAGACAGCCCCCCCACACACACACTCACTCACTCACACACACACTCACACACACTCACTCACATTCACACACACACACTCACACACACACACACACTCACATAGACTTGCACAGACTTGAGAGAAGGGAAAGTAGAGGTGTTGGTCATGGGAGGTGGGATCTGTGGCCATCTCACCAACTACAATGCTGAATGCTTCCCATCCATGTCTCCCTGAGACTCGCGGCCCCTGGGGTGTCAGGCATCTGTGCAGCTATGAGGGCGTGGCCTTGGTCTCTGCACTTCTGCCCGAGCCTTTAGCCTGGTAAAGATTTTGTTGCTGAATTATCAAGTGTCCTTCATCCCCGCTTGGGTGTCTGAGTCACTGGGAGGTCTTCCATCAGGCCTGGTGGTCCCGCAGTTTAATGGACTAAAAGCGTCCGTGTCAGACCCAGCAGGCACCTGGAAAGTGGTTCCTTCCTGAGGTCGCTGGAGCAGTGCTGTAAGCTTGTGTGGCGCCCTCAATGATTTCAGGTCGAGGCACCCATGCTTTCAATGCCACACCCCCCTCACAGGGGCGCCGTACCCTCAACCTCCCCGTGTCCTCGGGCATCCCCATACTTTAGTACAACCATTTGCCTGACCCGAGAGGACAGGCAGACAAGACCGAGGTTAGCTCTCTGTGGGCCTTTCTTGGAGAATTGCCCATTCAAACGGCAACTACGAATTCTAGTAGTTCAAGGACACCCTTGTTAGATACACACAGAAAGACTTAGACACGCAACTGGGAAGCTCCCATTACACTGCCCCGCCGTGTCCCACTCCACACATGTACCCTCAGTAATGCTGTATAGCATGCCTTCCGGTTCAGCCATAACCAAGCCAGCTGGCCTCTGCCTCTAAGGACTGATAGGCCACCTGCACGGCTTGTCAACCTCAAAAGGTGGTGCCCCCAGCGAGGCTCAGGTCGGGAAGACACCTCTTGCTCTGCTTGCCTTGCGTTATTGGCACCTTGGGAGTTGTGTGATGCGCAGCCTGCTCTTTGGGAACTAAATTTATAGTATGTTTGAAAACTAGCCATGGAGGAAGATCAAGAGAAGAAAATGGAAGAGGGAGAGGGAGAATAGGACATTTACGCTTGCTCAGCCCTGCTCCCGATTGAACTTCATAACACTTGTCTGTTACGACTATGGCACTAGAGGCCCAGAGAGGTTGAGGTGACTTGCCTTGGGTCACACACAGTCGGTGGTAAGGTTGGGTTTAAGCTCTACTGGGTCTGAGCTCTTTCCGTCATGCTCTGCAGCCTCCCTGTTGTGGAAGCGGGGGGAACAGCCCAAGACCAGCAGGTTCCTGGAAGGCAGGCCCTGCTCTCTCACACACGGTGTACCGGGCATCACTCAGGCCTGTTGTCACGCAGCCACGTTGAGAAGGGACGCCAAGCCCCTGGCCTGGTCTGAACCTGGCAGAAGAGCTTTGTCACTGTCTGACGTTTTGCTCCCGTCGCATGATGCTATCAGCAGTGCCGTGCGTCCAGCCTCCTCCTCCGCTGCCTTGGTTAGTCTGTGGGGCAGGCGAAGGGTGGCTCACATGAAGAGAGCCTAAACTCAGACTGGCCTGTGCCAGCCTGCCCGCCCCTTGGAGGGTGGCTGTTGGACAGAGGTTAGGCATGGCGTCACCTTGGGAGCCCAGTCCTCACATACCTACATCGGGTGAACTCTTTTCTTTTTCCAGAACGAGCCTTCATTTGGGGCTTTTCACAAGGGCCACCCAGCTGTGCACCCTGGCCCAGACCACACTGGGGCATGGTCTTAGGAGTGCAGTCCTGTTCTGACTGCACCCTGAGGTGCAAGCAAGCGGCTGTGGCTTGGGGGGGGGGGGTGGCCCACTCAGCCCTGGACACTGCCTGATCCAGCCTCTCACGGCCCTCTGAGTTTGGTGCTGTCACCTGTCTGGGACGTTTAATCTTCTCTTGTACACCGCGCTGCCTGGTCGCTGGTGGGATTGGCGTGTTACGCAGGGTGTCGCAGCTGTTTGAGCATTGCCTGGGCACACATTAGAAACGCGGCACCCAGGCTTCACTCCAGACTTGGGGAATCCCAAACTTGGGTAGGAGGGGGTTCAGGGGTCAGGGAGAAGCTCCCGGTGATACTGATGCATACCCAAGTTTGAAAATCACCGTTATAGATCCGTCTTTCTCCAACTGTAATGTGGGTGCCAGTCTCCTGGCCACCTTGGTAGAGGCAGTTCTGGTTCTGTCAGGTCTGGGCTGCGGCCTGAGGCTCGGCACGCTTCCAGGTGGTGTGGACGCTGTTGGTCTGTGGACCACAGTTTGAGGAACAGAGCATCAGGTGGGCGATTTCTTAAGGAGGTGGTGCTGCGGTGAAGTGCTCGGCCGCTAACCAAAAGGTGTGAGCCTACCACCTGCTCCTCGGGAGAAAGAGGAGCCCGTGTTTGGTTCAGATAGCAGCCCTGCGAACCCCGAACCCCGTGGGGGCAGCTCTTCTCTGTCCTTTTGGGTCTCTTCTGTGGGCCACTGGGCAGGAGCAAGGGCTACGCAGTACAGTTTGGGTTTGGTGCTGGTTTGGCTCACGTGACTGCTCGGCTCCCTCTCGGTTCTGCCTCAGCTGCTGCAGTGGCTCCTGCGGCACTCTCCTCCCCCCCCTTCCCCCCTCCTCCTTACTCCCCCTCCTCCTCTCGCTCCCCCCCATCCCCTCCCTCCCCCTCCTCCTTCTCCTCCTCTTTCTCCTCCCTCCCCCTCCTTCTCCCTCCCCCTCCTCCCCTTGCTCCCCCTCCTCCCCTTGCTCCCCCCCTCGCTCTCCCTCCTCCTCCTCCTCCTCCTCCTCCTCCTCGCTCCCCCTCCTCCCCTCGCTCTCCCTCCTCCCCTCGCTCCCCCTCCCCTCGCTCCCCCTCCTCCTCGCTCAGTGTGTATCCACTCCTTGATTGGTCCTCCAGCACCTCGAGCCCTGAAGTGCTGCTCTGACTTAAAGAGAGCCTTGTTCATGGGGGATGCTTCTGGGCAGGTCTTCATTGCCAGTTATTGCCAATGCAGGGCTCCACCACTTCCCGGGGAAAATGTGTAATGGGCGCCTCGCAGGGTAGGAGAAGCAGGGTGGGGGGGTGGGGGGAAGCAGTAATGACCAAGCTGCCGGTGTATGGCCCCACGGAGAGGACTTTGCAGGGCGTCTGGGGGGATTTGGCATGTGCGCACGGCCGCTCAGCCGGAGCAGCGGCTTCCTGGAAGAAGGGAGTGATACCTGAGGGGGTGCCTGAGATTTCAGGGTGGTCCAGAAGGCCTCTGGACCCGGTTGTAGTCAGAGCGGCAAGCTTTCAATGTCTCCTGGTTTTTCTCCCTTTTATGACACTTGCAGCGGAGCTTGGCGAGTGTGAGCTTCCAGAACACAGCCCGGAGCTTGTGTCTGAGTTTCGGTTCATCCCAAATCAGACCGAAGCCATGGAATTTGATATCTTCCAGAGATGGAAAGAGTGCAGGTACCTACATTTGTTTACTTTTCATCCACCGGTATTTGTCAGGTGCTCCTTTGCACCTGTGCTCGCCGCAGCCCCAGCGCTCTCGCTGTCCTGTCCTTCAGTCCTGTTTTCCCTACGGCCCACCCGCCCTCTCTCTCGTCACAGACACCCTGGAAGAACCAGGCCTCGCTCCTTTGTCCCTCTGAAAGAACACCCCTTCCCGGTCCTCAGTGCTCAGAACTGCTGGTTGCCATCGCAACTGCCCCAACCCCTGCAGGTGTGGAGGCACACACACCTGCCCATGCTCACCAGTGTCTCTGGTGCACACCTTTAAGAAATAGCACCCCATGTAGGGTCATCTCTGTGAGTCCATGTGCACAGTTCTGTTTCAGAAAAGGCGAACCAAGTCAGACTCAGGCCAGCTGGTCATTTCTCTCTTTGCTTCACATCCCCAGGCCCTCGCCACCCAAGTCCTGTCCATCTGCTGGGCCGGCCGCACGGCCAGCGCTTCCTCTTCACGCGCCCTCTCCACACTAGCCTTTCCGCCTGCCAGCCTCGTCCCCCAGCACTGCCTGTTCGATGTCTGGAGCTCGAGAGCTGAGCAGTTTCCTTCTCTCACTTGGCCACTCTGAAGAATCCATATGACGGTCACTGCAGTGGAAAAGTGACCAGTTCAGAGCATCCTCTTTCTCTCTCTCTTTTAAAATAAAATGGAAACAATATGGAAGTGTGTGGACCTAGTCCTTCCATCCCCCCTACACATACACCACATACACATACACGCTTGCAAACACACGCACGCACACAGAAAGGAACCCTGATAACATCCTGTGTGTGTCCTTCCTGCTCTTTTTGTTCCTCCTTTCCATGCGTGTATCCACATGAAGAAAACACTTTCGTGTGTTCACTGATCCTGTGTGGATGAAGCACTGCTCTGTGGTCTCCCTCAACAACATGAGCAGCACGTTGCTGGAGGCCTGTGGGGGTTCCCTTCCCACGATGCCCCTCGTCCCTCTAACTGCGGCACAGCCCCCATAGTCCCGCGGAGCCCTTCAGCACCATGTGGGGGTGTGTGCTGCCCTTGACATTGTCTTCCCTTGGTTTCTCGAAGGGGAAAGAGCCCTGCGCAGGCGGAACTCTCCTATCTGAACAAAGCGAAGTGGCTGGAAATGTATGGGGTAGACATGCACATTGTCAGGGTAAGAGCTGCGTGTGTCTGAGTAATCTCACTTTGTGTTACTGGAAAGAAATGGGGAACCAATGTGCACACAAAGTAGGAAACTGTTTTGCATTTTGCTCTGTGACCACCTGTCAGAACCCTCTACCGACTGTCCCTTCGTTTGTTTGTAGGGAAAAGATGGCTGCGAATATTCTCTTGGACTGACGCCGACAGGCATATTAATCTTTGAAGGAGCTAACAAAATAGGCTTATTCTTTTGGTAATTTAGTTTTGTCTGATATTAAAAATGTCTTTTTCCTATATGTGGTGGAATTTCATGTGATGGATGATTTCTGAGGGATGTTTGCCACCCCCAAATTTAAGAACGCATCACAGGCTTGTACCTATGGGCGTGTCTGAGCATTTCCGAGGAACCTCTACGTAATCACATCTAAATGAATGAATGATTTTTATTTTAAAAGAACATACAAGTCTTAACTGTATAAAGTAGAAAGGCATCAGCTGTTGAATGTATAGACGGTGTTGCCACCGAATGCCCCTTTTAAAACGTTTTTTGTTCTCTGACCAGGCCTAAAATCACCAAAATGGATCTTAAAAAGAGCAAGTTGACGATCGTGGTGGTGGAGGACGACGATCAGGTAGGCCTTGCCACGCCCAGCTCGGGGCCGGGCCTCCCCGGCGATGCTGCAGTCGCCCGACCCAGAGCCTGTGCTTCCTCTCAGGGGCGAGAGCAAGAGCACACGTTTGTGTTCCGCTTGGACAGCGCCAGGACCTGCAAGCACCTGTGGAAGTGTGCCATTGAGCACCACGCCTTCTTCAGGCTGCGGGCGCCGGGGAACGGCAGGTCCAGCCGATCGGAGTTCATCAGGCTCGGATCCCGCTTCCGGTTCAGGTGGGTGCCGGCTCCGCGACGTGGGACGCTTCTTTCTGAGAGGGGCCGTGAGTGGTCTCTTTCTGTGGCAGCCCCCTCGTATCTGGGTTTGACGCCCCATGCAGCCTTCTCTTCTGAGATGGCCCTTGCAGGCCTTTGACCTCCGTAGCCTCATGGGTACAAAGTTAGCAAAGCCTGCTGAGTAGCTGGTGTTATGCTGGCCAACGAGGCAGAGCGTTGGTGGCTCAGTGGTCGGATTCTTGCCTTCTGTGGGGGGCCCTGGGTCGGAGTCCTTCTATACGGCCACCATCTGTCTGCCAGTGGTTGCTGGTGTGTTGCCCTGATGTCGGATAAGCATCTTTGGAGCTTCTTGGCCAGGCTGGACCAGAAGCGGAGGCATGGTAGCGGTCTGCTTCGGAACATCAGCCCATGCTGGAAACTGTGTGGATGACAATGGTCCAGCGTGGCTTCCTTTGTTACAGTGTGCATGGAGTTGCCGTGACAACAGCTAACAGCCATTCAACATGGTGGCCACCTTTGGCTATTTAAGGATACATTTAAATATACATTCATCCAAGTAAAATACACGTTATGCTCTAACTCTTCAATCCCGTTAGCCACGGTTCGGGTGCTTCGTAGTCACATCGAGCCTAGCAGCCACCAGCACGTTAGGCCGTGGGGCAATGGAACGTAGCATCTTTGTGTCGAGTCAGGGATGTGTTAGAGATTCTCATATCCGTACTCCTAATCCTCAAAGCCACCTCACAAGGAATCCGGTGCCGAAAGCCACACACAGCCAGGAAGGGATGAGGTGAGCTTTACGCCCAAGCAGCCTGGCTCCTCTCTTTCTGACCGCTGCTGTGTCACTGTGTGCCCAGTCGAGGAGTTTGGTCACAACGAACAGTAAGAGCAGGTGTTGATGCGCAGGTGTAACCCAGTGTTTGAGTGGGAAAAAGACCCTGCAGACAGGTTGGGCAGCTTCTGATTTATGATTAGCAATCATGCATGCTGATCCTGAGACCATGAACTTCCTGCTGTTTGTTGGCGATGAGGTTGTACAACCTCCTTTCAGACCTTGGTAACCCAATTCTGTGGGGGGTGTGGGGGAGGTGTATGCGGGTATGTAAGGCCTAGGGACGTGCATTTTAGACTTGCCCCAGGATGGGTACGTGAGGCGCCCTCTTGGGTCTGAGAACGGGGGTACGAGCTGTAAACTTGACACGGTCTCATAATCTCCGCCCACACCCGGCACATCCGTGAACCCGAGCCGGTTTCCAGTGCCAAGAGGGTTACTCCTTTCCAGTGCATATCCTGTGTAAGGAGCTAGCTGTGCGCTTCTGTGTAAAGAAATGTTGTGTTTGAATATATCATTAAGTGCTCCTTGGGGAAACAAAGGCCGTGTCCATTTGGAGGAAGTATCTGAGTCCCAGGGCCCATGGAGGGCTCTGGGGAGGCTGGGAGCTGTGGGCTACGGAGGTTAGCCGGGGTGTTGCTCAGGGTGCTTATGTACCCAGGCTGGTGTGAAGAGGGAGGCATTCGGGGGGGTGCCGCTGGTAGCCAAGGCAGGTTATCCCATCCTGGGTGTGGCCCAGCGGGCTCCCTTCTGTGCTTCGAGGAGAAGGGAGAGAAGAACCAGGGGGTGGGGATAGCCAGGAGGTTGCCTCGTGGAAGCAGGTAGAACTCAGAGCCGGTGTCAAAGGACTCCTGCTGGATCATCAACCACGAGTGCTGGGGTAAGACGGATGTGCCCGAGTACCTGCATCTGGATGCTGGGTTTGGCCAAAGCCGGAAAGCCTTCGTACGTAAGCAGTATTTCCCCGGGCATCGCAAAGAAAGTCAGGGTTTGGTTCGGTGGCCGTTGGTAACAGCCTTTTAAAAGCTGCGTTAGATGTGTGTGGAGCATCTTCTATGAGAAGTTCTTTTAGGTGCTAGTTAATCATCTCTTAGCCAAGTGTCCCAGGGACTCCTCGCTGCTTGGTTTCCGCAGCCAAATTTCTGGTCCTGGAATTGCGAGTCTCGTCCGTTGGGAGATCTGCTCTTGTGGTTGCCAGCTGCTGCCCCGGCCCTTCTGATCCCCGGTGGTCCTGCAGGCACATCGTTGAACTGGGCACAACAGGTGTTCAAGGCTGGGACCTTGGAAGTACAAGGCCAGGTCCTACTTTGAAGATGCCTCTGGGTGGGTTTGAACTACCCATCCCCCGGTTAGTAGTCAAGTGCTTAACTGTTTGTGCCACCCAGGGACTCTGTGCTGGCCACCAAGATAAAGTAGCGTGGAATTGGCAGAGAGGATTTTGTTCAGAATAGAACTCCCTGCCATCCAGTCAATGCTAACTCACGAGGACCGTGAGGACAGAGTAGGACTGCAAGACTGTAATCCTTTGTGGGAGTAGAAAGCCTGATCTTTCTGCCAGGCAGCAGCTGGTGGTTTCAAACTGCTGACCTTATGGTTACCAGCCCTGTGCATAGCCCACTATGCCACCGGGGCCCTTGTCTTACACAGTGGAAGACCACGTTTACTTCGTATCTTTACCAAGCAAGTGTCAGATGGACAGGCATTTTCCTTGGGGTGCTTAGAGATAAATTTCCTCCTAAGCATGTATGATGTTCTGATGCCGCTAACATGACATAACCCGGAATACAACGCTTGCTTTCCAGTGGACGGACAGAGTATCAAGCCACACATGGGTCCAGGTTACGAAGAACCAGCACCTTTGAAAGGAAGCCCAGTAAACGCTACCCATCCCGGAGACATTCCACGTTCAAAGGTTAGGTGTTTTTCCTTCTGCCTTAAAACTTGGTGTCATGACTGAGTTGAGCCCCAGGGGGCTCAGCAGCGCCATCTCCTCGCTTCCACAATGCTTCAGTCAGCCGGGGCCCCGATGGGGGGCAGGCCTGTTGGCTAGCCTGCTCCCCTTAGTCTTTCCCCTCCATCCCTCGTCTTCTCCCCATTGCCGTCTTTCCTATCTGTGCTGCTTGGCTCCTTCTGGATCTGGACCAAACCCCGGACCTCAGGAAGGTCATAGGGAAGCATGTTTCTTGCCCGTGGAGGAAGATACTGTGTCTTAAGGCAGCAGATAGCCCCTCTTCTCCTCCATCTTGCAGTTCCAAGTGGGGTCACCAGGCTCATGCTGACCAGAACTCTGACCATGTCCAACCAGTGCTTTTAAAAAACAAACCAACCAGTGGACAGTCTGTGGCAACGCTGCCAAAAAAACCAAGCTGCTGGCGCCGTTATCCTCACAGCACGTGCTCACCGCCTGTCCCACAATATTGCAGACTTCCACGTAATGCTGGTACGCACTGAGCAGAGGACAGCGCGGTGTTAGCCTAACGTTCACATGCCTGGGAGAGAGAGAGAGACACACACACACACACACACACACACACACACGCACGCAACTGATTGACTCACGCCTGGGTAGAACTTCTTACAGTGCTTGGTTCGGATCCTCAAGGTCTGTCCAGCTGGCCGCCTTCTCTGGCACTAGCGGGGCCTCGGCTGTTCCTGCCGGTTCTCGGCTGTTCCTGAAGCTCGTCTGCGTCATCTGTCTCTGTGTCCTCACAGTCCTAAGAGACCTGGCACCGACCCCCGCTCTCTCTGCTGCTGAGTCAATGAGCAAGCAAGTCGCGCTTCTTTCTCGTCAGATCCTGCCTCCAGCCTCCTGGTTCAGCACTAAGTCCTCTGCCCTTCTCTGTGACCTCTGCAGGGCCGGGCCCTGGAGTCTCAACCAGGCTCATCTTCTTCTTGACCTTGTTTAATTCACAGTGGTCATTCCATACTCCACCCCCCACCTTTAACATCTCAGGGGTTCAGTGGCCTCCTTGGGACCTATACATATTCTTGCTCCTCCCCAGAGGCAGCAGCCTGCTGGCCGCCGTTGGGTTCTTCCTGTATGAATCGGTATCACAGACCATGGCAGCCTGAGAGTCTCTGAAGCCACCGCATGGCTCTTGTGCAGAAAAAATGTCCAGAGCCCAGGAGCTGTGCACCACCTTACAGACAGGCCAGTGGGTGGGAGTGTAGCCAGAGCAGGGTGTGGGTGGATGAGGAGGCTCCGAACTGGGGACAGGGAGGGCGTGGTGATAGGGACTGGGAGAGATGGGGCAGAAGTGGCTGGTGCTGCCCCCCCCAATAGAGTTACTCTACTTCTACATGTGGTTCGCTAGGTGAGTGATCCAGAAACTGCCCCACACATGGGGACGAAGTCCTAATAGGGTGGTCAGGAGATAAGAAAAGCTGTCTTAAGATACTAGTGAGTTCCCAGCCTCTAGAGGTGTGTGCTGGTCGAAGAAGGAGGACCCCCATGGTGAGACCAGGATGACTGTAGGTCTCTTGCAGTCCTGGGGCTCCCTCTTCCTTTACTACCTAATCTCCATCTGCTTCCCCTTTATTGTATTTGATGTTTTCCCTGCCCAAGTTCCAGCATCTTTGTGACTCTTCGGAGGATTTCCCCTGCCTCCTCCTCTTTAGAACAACATTAAATAGAGATCAATAAGCCGTTCCTCATTCGGTGGTCCCTTTCCACACAAACTCACACCCCTGCCGCACTTGGCAGGAACTGCTCCGAGCTCCCAGACCCCAGAGTCCTCCTGGTATAGTAACCCTTTTCACTTAGGTTGTTTCACTTTCACGTACCCGGTTGTCTCAGTCTCCTAGACTGTGTGCTCCTTCGGAGCAAGGACAGCAGTCCCTTGTCTGCACCCCCAGAGTCCCTGGCCCAAGAACATGCTCAGTGAATATTTGCAGAGGGAACTTGAGGGAGAGGGCTCCAGAGAAAAGTCTGTATGTTCCTTAGGAAAGGAGTAGCTGGGGTGTAGGTTCCGTCTGCAGGGGCTAGGACTGCTCTGAGACTTCAGAAGTCCTCCTCCATGGTCATTGTCTTTCAAAGTGCACACTAACACTTGGTCTCTAGTCACCTGGAGCAGCAGAAGAGTCAGAAACAGGAGAACATTGGAGGCATGGTCATTTACCTCCATGAACAGTTGCCTCTTTTGACCTGAGACCAGAAGTAGATGGTGCCTGGCTAACAGTACTGAACATTTTGATCAAAGACTCTATAGAACAGTCAAAAGGGAGGGGAAATGCAGTGCAGGATGTCACAGTCTGATGGCATCCCGATTTTCTGGAGCCAAGGGAGGCTTGATGAACCCCCGAGATCATCTAGATGCCTTAAATCAAAATGCCCCTTAAATACTTCTTTCTGACTGTCTGCCTTGAACATCGTGTACTTCTAAAGAACTAGCTGTTTGGAGATCAAATTGCCCACAAGAATTAGAAAGGAAATTAGGGAATCCAGGATGGATCATCCCTTCAGGACCAGTGCTGAGAGTGGCAATACTGGGAGGGTGGAAGGAGGGTGGGGTAGAAAGGAGGAACCGATTACAAGGATCTACATATAACCTCCTCCCTGGGGGATGGACAACAGAGAAGTGGGTGAAGGGAGACGTCAGACAGTGTAAGATATGACAAAATAATTATAAATTATCTAGGGTTCATGAGGAAGCAGGGAGGGGGCAAAAAAATGAGGAGCCGATACCAAGGGCTCAAGTAGAAAGCAACTGTTTTGAGAATGATGAGGGCAACAAATGTACAAATGTGCTTGACACAGTGGATCGTGATAAGAGTTCTACGAGCCCCCAATACAATGATTTTTTAAAAAGGAACTAGAGAGGCTCTGTGGAGGGCAGTGGGTTTATGTCCACGGGGAGGGCGGTGTGGAAGAGGGGTGTGGGGACGGCTACACGCCATGCAGAAGAGATCCAGTGTCGCCGAAGGGCTGGAGCAGCGATACTTGAATTGCTGTGTGTTTAGCTGGTTGTGTTTTCAACAGCAAAAAGGTTAAATTAAAAACAAAAGTTATGCTTTCTCTCTAAGATATCACAACTCTCTTTTTTTTCCTTTAAAGCAAGCAACCCGGTGATTGCGGCTCAGCTCTGGTAAGTGCCCCAGACTCTGGGGTACAGCTCTAATTATTGTATTTATTTGCAATGTTGACTTCACCCGAGGCAATTAAATTACAGGAGTCACCTGGTCATTTTTTCCCCCTGCTGCCTGGCTCTGCCATTCCCTTAGCTTCAATAAGTACACAAAAGAAGGTTCCACGACAGTTTAAAACCAAAAACAACACAGCCGCTCTGTTTGCGTAGCTTGGCGGGCGCTTTGTTGATTGTAGCGCTGGTGATGACGGTGATAGAGGAGCCTGGCCGGCAGCGGGTGTCAGTGGCGTTGCAGACAGCCACGGGAGACCCCGGCCACGCTCCTGAACATGGGCTGGATTTGTGGAGCCATGTGTAGGTTTTGTAGTCCCTGTAGGAGGCAGTGTGTAGGTTGTACTCGTCCATGTAGGAGACAGGAAGCTCTGTTACTGAAAATCCCAGGGAAAAGAACTGACTGCAAGAGTGCTGCTGGGCGGGGGGTGAGGGGGGGTGGTCAGCACACTTTTTTGGCAAATGGCCAGATTGGCGTCTGTTAGGCTCTGTGGGTATGCTGGTCTTTGTTGTCACATTATGAAAGCAACCACGGGCCATGATACATGAATGGTGTGTGTGTGTGTGTGTGTGTGTGTGTGTATGTTCCAATGAGACTTCACTTTCAAAAAGGAGTCATCTAGCAAAGAGATGCATGGAAATGGTGGCCCCCACCGGGCAGAGGGATTCAAATTTCAGTCACTCAGCCTGGGGGCTCATCGTTGCCGGGGACCAGTGTCAACTGCCCTAATACAGTGCACAGAGACAGGCTTTGCAGCCGCTCGTCTACTTGAGTAGTGAGTGGGGCCTTAAGAGCTCAGGAGTGGCCATCGAAGGTGCCATGACTGGTCTCTCCCTGTCCGGAGGGAAGAAGAATGATGGAAACTGAAGCCTCACGGGAACAGTCCCGAGGACTAAAGAACAGACACACATCCGTGCCCCTGACTCTGAGAGCCGGAGAACTACTGGGTGCCCCGCTGTGGCTACCGACTACTCTGAACGGAACCATGTTGGAAGGGCCTGGACAGAGTGAGGGAAAAATGGGAAATAAAACCCAGAATTATTGTTTTATAAAAGAACTGGCTTATTGACAGATTGACGGAACCCCTGAGACGTTAGTCCTTGGGTCATGACCATTCTGACCCCTAAATGCACCCACCCTCACGGCTGACCTGGGAGTCACACAGTCGACAGGTCTGTAAGGGAACGCTGACACTCGTGGGGGACACACACCGCAGCAGAATCAACCGCCGGAGAGCAGAAGTTCAGAAGGGTTAGGAAAGGAGGAGGGGAAAAGGATTCCCAAGGAGGCAGTGGATGGGAGAAGGCACATTGTGGGGATGGCCATCCAGGAAATGAAGCAAAGGCGTACGAACAGTTGAGTGGAAAGCGGATCAGCTCTGCACTCCTAAACCCAATTTGGGATGCGAAGCTTAGCAAAAGATAACAAGCCCAAACAAAAATCAGTGAGCTAGACCTTGCCTGTGAGGCATAGTTTGCCCACCGTTGCCTGTGCATGGGGGTTCCTGGCCCAGCCTGGGCACTGGCATTGCCTGGTGAGCGGTGACAGGCCCCTCAGCCAGGCCTCAGCCCAGACTAATTGTTCTCAAAGACTTACACATTATAGTTTATCTTTCCTTGGATTGCTAAAGAGGTGATTTTTGTGTGCTTTGGTTGGCTGGTTGGTTTTTCCCTATTACAATTCCATTTTCCTCTTAGTAGAGATGATATATATTGGGAATCAAAACAAACTAAAATAAACAACTCTACACCCCCCCAAAAAAAAGAGTCACAGTAAATATACCCTTTAGGAAGAACTGTGCCAGTAACCACTGTTCGCAGCTGTTCAGTTGCAGCCCGTGGGCTCTTGGGGTGAGTGAGGTTGCTGACATTGCACCCGGGGTGCTGCCAGGAGAACACTTCACAGAGCACTTAACCTGCCCCAGGCACCCCAGCCCGGGGAGGGCCTGGCCCAAAGTCTAAGTGGCCCTCTCTGAACCTGAGAACACAGAGCCATTTCAACCCCAGGCCAGACCCATAACAAGAGTAGGTTTCCCTCTCGTTGCAGGCGAAGCAATAAGCCTGTAAGTCCTGCACTCGTGGTCCGAGCTGCATAGCACAGCGAGCGTGGCTGTGTTGGTGTGGGGCTTTCCTGGTGGAAACCCTCCTGGCTTTTTGAAGCATATTGCGTTCAACACCAGCCTCCCCTTGTCCAGGTTTTTTGGGGGAGTGGTTCCTGCATCAGGAGCCCTGAGCCCATCCTCAGGCACTCCGAGTGCCCACTTGGTTTAGTGGGAAGCATTCAGGCTCTGGGCTTGGAGGGATGGAGGCTCCAGTTCAGCCCAGTGCTGTCAACGA
Source organism: Tenrec ecaudatus (assembly GCF_050624435.1). Classification (NCBI taxonomy): domain Eukaryota; kingdom Metazoa; phylum Chordata; class Mammalia; order Afrosoricida; family Tenrecidae; genus Tenrec; species Tenrec ecaudatus. The sequence goes on along the minus strand of NC_134539.1, from coordinate 46,547,393 downwards.
GCCAGGTGACCCTGACGCCCATGCTGGGCAGCTGCTTCTTGGCCTGTGAGGCGAGGCCTCCGGTCGTGGTTGGTGTGCACTAAGCAGTAACTGATGGGATGTTCTGAGGAGTAGACCACAGGGGTGAACATCCCACAGGGGTGACCACATCATTGGCAGGATTGTCCGGAGCAGCAGTGCTTGGGTCTGGTTGCCTCCCCAGGGTTAGTGGTAGGTGCCCCTCCAGCTACAGCAGTGGTTCTCAACCTTCCTCATGCCGCGACCCTCTCATACAGTTCCTCATATGGTGGGGACCCCCAACCAAAGCGTGATTTTTGTTGCTACTTCATCACTGTCATTTTGCTACTGTTACAAATCAAGCAACCTTGTGAAAGAGTCTTTGACTCCCAAAGGGGTTGCGACCTACCAGTGAGAACCACTGAGCTAGAGGGAGCTCTGGGTATCAGTGGGCCTTCTGGGAATGGTGGGCCATCCAGCAGTGCCATGGCAGACCTGGCGGGGGAGCGAGAATGACTTGGTTCTGGGAAGCAAACGGGCTACCTGTGTGTGCTACACAAACACTGTCTTCTAGAGCCTTGTACCGTGTGACCTTCCTGTTGTTGTGTGCGAGCTCTGCTTGTTTGATCAACGAAGCAAGCAGTAACCGGAAAGGAAGCATGTGTTCAAGTTCCCCACACAGCCAATACCAGCACACAGGAGAAGCTTGTGCGATTAAATTCAGCAGCAATAATGTCACTCTCCAACTGGTGGCATCTAATTTCCCTCCTCTTCTTGTTTTGTAGTTCTAAAACAAATCCTGAAGTCCATAATTACCAGGTGAGACTATTTGTTTTTATTTATTTATTTTTAAAATCATTTTATTAGGGGCTCATGCAACTCTTATCACAATCCATACATACATCGTGTAAAGCACATTTGTACCTTCATTGCCCTCATCATTCTCAAAACATTTGCTCTCCACTTAAGATCCTGGTATCAGGTCCTCAGTTTTTCCCCTCCCTCCATGTTCCCCCCTCCCTCGTGAACCCTTGATAATTTATAAATTATTATTTTGTCATATCTTACACTGTCCAACATCTCCCTTCACCCACTTTTCTGTTGTCCGTCCCCCAGGGAGGAGGTCACATGTAGATCCTTGTAATCAGTTCCCCCTTTCCAACCCACCCTCCCTCCACCCTCCTGGTATCACCACTCTTACCACTGGTCCTGAAGGGATCATCCGCCCTGGATTCCCTGTGTTTCCAGTTCCTATCTGTACCAGTGTGCATCCTCTGGTCTAGCCAGATTTGTAAGGTAGAATTGGGATCATGATGGGGTGAGAGTGAGGGAAAGCATTTAGCAACTAGAGGAAAGTTGTATGTTTCATCGTTGCTACACTGCACCCTGACTGACTCGTCTCCTCCCTGTGACCCTTCTGTAAGGGGATGTCCAGTTGCCTACAGATGGGCTTTGGGTCTCCACTCCGCACTCCCCCTCATTCACAGTGATAGGACTTTTTTGTTCTTTGATGCCTGATACCTGATCCCTTCGACACCTCATGATCACACAGGCTGGTGTGCTTCTTCCCTGTGTTGCTTCACAGCTAGATGGCCGCGTGCTTACCTTCAGACTATATATTTTTTCAGGTTTCTGTAAGCAATTCTTCTCTGGCTGTGTTCTCACTTCTCTACCGTGAGCCGTTGGTCTGCTGGCATTCCGGTTTGGGAGAAACAGTCACAAGCTGCGTGTGGCGGTGAGCGGGGTCTGTTGAGACAGCAGTAAGAGGCGCGCCCTGGCTGGCCCTGCTTCTTCTGAATCGTCTGGAACCGTGTGTGTCTCTGAGACCTACCGAACGGCAGGAAGCAGGGGTTGAGCTTAGGTTTCAAGGAGATCGGTCTCAAGCTCCCCGAGGCATTCAAGTGAGTCAACTTGTGGTCAAAGTGTATTCAAGGCCTGAGGAGCATGAGGTATGCCTCCGGAGAGCTTGGCTTAGTCACGGTTGGGGAAATGTGGCCTCTGTCAGCTCCCTTCTTGAACTGCTCACTGGTTGGAAAAGTGCTGGTGCGTCTTGCAAGAAAGGCGGCCGCGCCTGGCCCCCATCCCCGTGCTCCGTGCCTTGTGGGGAGTGTGTGTAGCAAAGCGTTTGCCCATCCGCCTTCTTCCTAACAACAATTCAGTGGCATTCACCATTCGCATCAGCTTGTTCAACCAGCACCATTTTCCTTTCCCAGTTTTTTCCATTACCCTGAACAGATGCTTGGGGGCGGGGGGGGGGATCTAAGCCATTAGATCCTCCACCCCCAAATCCTTTCTTTTTTGAGTCCAACATTTCTCATAAGTCATTGAATCATGGGGACTCCACATTCCCCCACACAGATGTGCTTTCTTTTGCCTAGTGGACTCACCATTAGTGTCAAGTGGAGCAGTGGTTCTTTTCTTTCTTTTAAAAAATCTTTTATTGGGGCTCTTACAGCTCTTATAACAATCCATGCATAAATTGAGTCAAGCATATTTGTACATGTGTTGCCAGCATCATTTTGGCATTAGCTCCTCTTTTTTTCCTCCCTCCCTCCTCCCACCCCCATGACCCTTGATAAATTATAAATTATTATTATTTTCATATCTTACACTGACCACCCACATTTCTGTTGTCCATCCCCTTGGGGGGGGATTATGCATCTATCATTGCAATTGGTTCCTCCTTTCTCTCTTCCCTCCTCCTTTCCCCTACCCTCTTTTTATTGCTACTCGCATTTCTGATCCTGAGGGATTTATCTGACATGGATTCCAAGTATCCTGAGCTCTTATTTGTACCCATGTAAATGCTCCAGCCCAGCCAGAACCGAAAGGCAGGACTGGGGTCATGATCGTGGGGAGTGAGGAAGCCTCGAGGAACCAGAGGAATAGTGTGTGTCTCATCAGAGCTACACTGCACCCTGGTTGACGCATCCCTTCCTTGTGACCCTTCTGTGAGGGGATGCCCTATTATCTACAGATGGGTTTGGGGGTCTCTGCTCTGACCCTACTCATTCCCAACAAAATAGTGTTTTTTGTTTTGTTTTTGGTCTTTTGGTACCTGTTCCCTGATTCCATCGACACCTCGTGATCACTCAGGCTGGTGTGTTCTTCCATGTGGGCTTTGTTGCTTCTGAGCTAGATGGCCGCTTGTTTGTCTTCAAGCCTTTAAGACCTCAGACACTATCTCTTTTGATAACCGGGCACCATCAGCTTTCTTCACCACAATTGCTTATGCACTTGCTTTGTCTTCATTGATTGTTCTGGGAGGGTGAGCGTCACAGAAACAAGGCTGTTAGAACAAAGTGTTCTTGCATTGAGGGAGGGCTTGAGCAGAGGTCCAAAGTCCATCTACTTCCTCGATGTATTGCCATATAAATATATGTACATAGGCCAATAACTATTTTTATGAATTAATGTATTTATATAAGTGCACGCCTATGTTTATACCTCTACCCATAGCTTTGTTTCCCAGATATTTCCTCAGTTTCCTTTTATCTTCCTCCTGCCCCACCATCTGCCCTACTTCTGCCTCTTAGTAATTCCTCTTCCACAGGAGCTCTACGTCCTCTTTCTTACTGATTTTAGTTCCCTAGTTGTTCCCCTGTCTGTGGCGTTGTTTGTTCACCGCTCCCTTCACCCGACCCTACCTCTGTCCAAGTCCCTCCAGAGCCATCAGTCCCATTACTCTCCTTGGGCTTGCTTCCCATGCCTATCTTATATAGATATATAAAACAGCAATAACAGAGACAAAACAAAAGATTGAATAAAAAGACAAAAAGAAATTTAAAAAGTTAGCAACACACACTGCGCAAAACGAAAAAGCATATGTAATTCCAAGGCTTTGTGGCTTGGCTTTGCTCTCGTTGCTGATCTGTAATGTTCCCTTCTTGGTTCGTACCACTGTGGGGGCTTCAGACTGACTCACTCCCCACCGTGTGTCCCCAGTATTGTCCTCTGTCTCGGTGTGCTCCAGCGAGGGGACATCATGTCAGGAGCTGTTGTCGGCCCCACAGTCCTCCCTGTGCCTTAGCAGCTCCGTGCAGGGACGTCGTCCTCAGGGCTTGGTGTGCCAATATGGGGTCTGGTCCCTTGCTCTCTCTTTTTCCTTCTTGGTTTGCTTCTGTGTGGGCGTGGCAGGCCAGCCTTCTCCCCAGCCTGTAGGTTTTGTGTTGTCCTCTGTGGTACCTCCTTCAGGGGGAAGCAGGGGAGGAGGTTGGTTTGGCTCTGCTTGGGGCTGGCCCTGTAGACCTCTCTGTTCGTGAGTGGCTCTGTGTGGTCACGTTACCCTCGAGGTTTGGTGTGCCACTTTCCCATTCCTGGTAATTTTCTGGTTTAACCATGCGAGCACCACTCGGGTGATTCTACCTGGACGCCCTCTCGACTCCTCTGGAGCAGTGGTTTCTAGAACTCGTTTTACGCATACTCTGCGTGGCCCGGTTCCTGCAGAAGCAGCGTGGCTTGCTTTCTGTGGCTGCCTCTGTTGTGCTTTTGCCACAGACCAGCTTGGATCAGGCCCTTCCTGTTCCACCGCTGTGGGCGCCTCTCACTAGCCATTCCGAGTCTTCTGTGACCTGGCTCCGAGGGAGCCTTCCACGTTTGTTCCGCACTGAGCCTCGACACACCGTATGTCCGCTCTCGGGGAGCTGCATCTTCGTTGCCCCTAATGGCGTGCCTCGTTACCTTGCACATGCTCATCTGCCGGCATCCCTTCACCTCCCATCTGTACATCCAACTGTCCTCGGAGAAGCTACTTCTCTGCCACGCTGCCCTCTTGGAGCTTCTCCGAGGAAGTTACCAGCGCCCGTGGTCCTCGGGCCCAGTGGCCGTTCCAGCCATCTGATAAGCTTTTCGCAACTGACCACTGCTGGGCCTTACCCCAGAGAGTTGGGTCCAGTAGTTGCAGGGGTAGAAGTGGCCATCCCTACAGTTTCGCAGCCCCCTCAGGTGGTTCTAATATGAGCAGCCAAGCTGGGTCGCAGAACAACGTGGACTTCTCCTTGGTTCCCAAGGTTTGTGATTAGAGGCAGTGTCCCACATCTGGTGACATCTCCTTGATGGGGGCAGGTTTGAATGTCTGAGGGACCCTTCGCTCCCAGATTCCCGAGCCCTGTCACTAGCCTGGTTGCTAATGTCACCAGTGATGAACTATCCCATAAAAGATGAATCACGTAGGAGCCGCCTTCGAATTACTCCCTTTCTTGGACTTTTATTACTGTAAATGAAGATGGAATCCCCGCATACATCATCTTTATTGGGCTTCCAAATTCTTATGTGTCAGAATGTGGTGACATCGACTTCCATGCATGGATGCCCGTTCCTAAAAATAAGCACTCTAGGGTTTTGTGCCGATCAGCACACCGGTGGGAAGCGGGGCCTCCCGCTTACCACACCTTCTTATTCCTTGATTGTGCCCGGTTGGGGCATGCTTAGGAATGGGTGGATGTTACGGGGAAGGCAAGGGCTGGTGGGGAGTCATTCTGCTTGAAGGAGGACAGTGTTTTCTTACCACGAAGCAGAGTAGCCCAGCACTACCTTTGCCCTCTCCCGATCAGCCTCACAGTGCTGCTCTCATGTCACGTGTCGCTGCTCAGGGTGAGCACTGAGGGGACTGTTTGTCGGCATCAGATCTGACAGCATCGTGACCTAACTAGACATTGTTCTTCTCGGGTGTCTTTGGCAACCACCGCTCCTCGGTACCTTGTCCCTCTAGGGGCTCAGCGCTTCTCAGCAAGCTTTGCCAGTCAATTGACTGAGACCAGGATGCACTGAGAAGTGGCCCGATGCATACACGTGCTGGGGTGCTGGGCAGGGTTTTGGGAGGAGGCGTGTGTTGCGACATTTCTCACACTAGGCTGGCAGTGGGGTTAGCCAACGGCAACTGGTGGATGCTGTGTCTTCAATGGGGATGCAATTGGCATTGGCGGAGGGACAGCTCTTCCCTGTTTGGCACAGTCCCAGGAATTCAAGGACATTGGCTTCCCTCTTCTCTGCCCTTTCATTAAGGATAACTACCTGCAGGCACTGTGGCATATGCCACTGGCTTCTCCATTTACCTCTAGGGGCTCAGAACTGTCACCGTTAAGAACCATCTGTTAGCCTTGCAGTTCTCCTTGACAGCGGCAGTTCCAGGAGTTGGAATCGACTCAACAATACCCACCAACAAGCTCAGAGTTGGGTGTAGCATACCAAAGGAGGCAGGAGAAGGTTCCAGCATGTCCTTCAGGTCATTATGCATAAGATGCCCTACCCGCCTTTCTCCAGCGACTCTGCTTCGCTTGTGTTTGAAGATTGGAATTAGAGTAGAGGGCCCAGTTCTGGGTGAGGCATTCTCTCTAGTTGAAGACCCAGTTGTCGGAGCTATGTTCTGTGCCTGGCTGGGCGACCAAAGCAAACCAGGGGGGTCCCTTTGGGTTTCTGCACCCTCAGAAGGAACTGCAGCCCTGGCCCGCTCTCAGATGCTGCCACTGAGCCGCTTCCCCCAGATTCCTGTTTCCTGCCATTGGCTCTTTTGGAGACTGCAGACTTAGCTTTCTGACAGGCACTGTTGAAAGATCGAGGTCACTGTCCCAACCAAGGTGTCACAGTGGTGAAGTTCTCTGCTGCTAAGCCAAAGGTCAGTGGCTCGCACCTGCTTCTCTAGGGGAGAGAGCGGTGGTGGTCCGCTGCCATCAGGATTAGGCCCTGGGAAGCCTGCTGTGTCCTCCGGGGTCAGTCGCCTTGTGAGCGGAAGTCAACTTGAGGGCAGTGTGTTTGGCTGTTGGCTCTGCAGCTTGGGAAGCTTCTGCCGCTTGGCCGGGGTCGCAGGAGAGGACGGGAAGACATGCTTTCAAAGGTGACAGTAGCAGGACGGTCATGACTTCAAAGTCAAAGCAAAAAACCCAAACCTGTTGCTCTGAGGTCAAGCCCAAATCACGGAGGCTTTCCAGCACCCCAGCAGGGTAGCGTATGCTCCTCGGGTTTCCACGGCCGTCGCCTTGAAGGAAGCAAGGCATCGGATCTCTCCCAGATGCTCAGACCTCCAACCACCTGAACCACCAGCGGCCCCTCATTTGCCCCGTAGAAAGTTTCCTCTTGAAAATGCCCATGGTTCAGAGCAAGGTCTCAGACGGCTGCCCTCTGCAGGCCAGAACTGGATAGGCCACCCGCTGCCCAGCCTGACTGAATTTGTGTTCGCACCCTGAATCGGGTTCTGTGAGTCACACATGTCAGCACTGATTTTCTCATCTGAAAATAGACCCCTTTTTTCCCTCCCCTCCCCTTCCCTTCCCACTGGCCTGCCTCCCTGCCTCCCTCCCTCCCGGTTCATCAGACTTTATCGTCGTCCATGTTGCTAGTTTGGAAAGTGAGTTTTCTTACAGACGCAAGGGAGAAGGAGAGATTTCCCACGCATCGTGCCCTCCCATCTTCATCGTGTGCCCATGTAACTGTTACAAATGGCTGTCATCATGTTCAACCAGGACAAAAAATTGTATCTTGAATGGAAATCCCATGTCACACTCCCTTTTCTGGAACTTTCTGTCTGTTTCCCTGGGAGCAGTGAGCATTGCCCACCGGGTATACTAGTTAACGCCTCTCAAAGCCACTCAGCGCTCTCCCCTTCTTTCTGAGGACAGGCACTGTGCTCGGTGCCCAGCCTCTGGGCAGCCAGCGGGACAATCGATGGCTCTGGGAAATTCTCGCCCCACTAACTAGGGTTTAGCGAAATCCCTTCTGTTCACCACCCCTCCGCCCCCGCAGGCGAATGACTGCCAGGCAGGGGGAAAGCAAATGAAAGCGTTGAAGGAAAGGCCCTTGAGTAACGAGTGTGGTGTCTTACTTCTAGCCTCAGTATCATCTTCATGGCCACCCCAGCCAGCCGCGGTGGCACCCTCACTCTCCAAATACAAGGTAAGTGCCGGGCCCCCGAGCCAGCCTCTGACACTCGCTCCCTGGGCTGCACAGGTTCTCCTTGCCCCCTGCATGAGAACCACTCTCCACTGTTGCGCTGTCCTGGTCGACACTGCTGCTTTGCACAGACAAGGAAGAGGAAGCCACTGATGAGTCCAGTCTTCACAAGTTCTGCTTTAGGAGAGGAAAATGAACCGAGTTTCTCAATAATCCTAACCTGGGAGTTGGTTGGTTGGTTGTGCATTAGGAATGGCATCTCAAACTTCTAAAGTCGTTTTCCTGTCTGTAGAATTCATTTGCATAAAGTTTGAGTCTTGTGGTTGTGGTGGTGATAATGGTGGGTGTTTTTAAGTCTCAAACACACACACAGTCAGTGGATGGCGGTTTCCATGTGGTTGGTCTTTTCTATTAACTCAAGGGTTGACACAAGACTCTGTCCCAGGCCATCTAATTCAACGTTAGGATCATTTGGTCACAGTTGGAACGTCTCAGTTCTGTCACTGGAGCTTAAAAGCAGCCATAGAAAACATCCAAATAAATGCACATGACTCTGTTTCTATCAAATTTACTTACAAAAGCAGGCGGTCAGTGGGAGGTGACCCCAAAGCTATTCTAGTTTGCCAGCCCCTCCCCCGACCAGCTCGAGGTCTTCGGAAATAAACTGACAGCCGTAACACTACATTTGGAGTTAGGCTCGAGAGCTTTCAAAGTCTAGGTTTGTATCGGTTGAGATCAGAGTTCATTGATGTTTATGTGTGGAAAATCTTGCTAAAGCACAGCTGGTGAGTTGTTTGCCCTACGTTGTCTCTTGATGAGGTCCCTGGGCTTGCACCATGAAAAAGAATGGAGGGATGGAAGAAAGCCCACTTAGAGAAAGACAAGTGAGAGAAATTAGCCCTTGGTGGCTGGGGATAATGTAAGAAAACAGTGCAGCTGTTTAACTGTCATAAATACTGAATTTTACTGTGCCTTTTTAAAGCATGTGAGGCGGCTGGTGTAATAAATCCAAATATTTCTGAGTTTCAAAAGCAGTTTTTTTGTCACAGCCTACTGGCATAGAGTTGATTCCAACTCATGGCGACCCCACACGACAGCGCAGAGCGGCTGCACAGGGTGTCCGAGGCTGCTTCCTCTTATTCCCCAGGAAAGGTGTGATGGGTCCTCACTGCCAACCGTTAGCTCCCTGCCCCACAGGGGAACCTTCCAGTATATGATCAGGCATGAGAATTGAAAGAGATTTATAGAAGAGATAGCTTTATGAAACATCCTTTTACAAACTGTTTCAAACCCGTGGAGGAGCCCTGGGGGTGGAACTGGGAGTAGGCTACCCCGCAAGGTCAGCAGTTTGAATCTGCCAGCACCTCTGTAGGAGAAAGAATAGACTTTCTGCTCCCACTGAGCTTTCCAGGGTCTAGTACCGCACCCCGGGGAGCAGTTCTCCTCTGTCCTAAAGGGTCACTGTGAGTCAGAGTCAAATTGATGGCAGGGGGTTGGTCTGTCCCATCAGCTTCCTTCTGGGACATAACGAAGCCAGCATTTCACAAAGGGAGTTTGGAGGCGAGCTCGGAGCCGTGGTCTTCTGTGACACTGCCTCCTGGCAGCATCAGCATCACCTAGGGATTTAAGAGCAATTAAAGTTCTGGGTCCCAACCCGGATGTAGTGGACCAGCATCACCGAGGGGCGGTGTCCAGTAGCTTACATCTTAACAAACTGTGCAGAGCTTGAGGAGGCCAGGGCGGGTTTGAGAGCTTGAGGAGGCCAGGGCGGGTTGCAAACCCTTTGATGCACTCAGCTGGTAACTGGAGGGTTGGCCGTCTCACTTCACACCCAGGTACCTCGGGAGAAAGACCTGGCAATCTACTTGGAAGAAATCAGCCGGTGAAAACCTCCCCTCGAGCCCAGTTCTACTCTGACACGGGTGGGGGTAGGGGTTGGTGGGGGGAGGTGTTACCATGAGTTGGAGGCAACCCAACAGCAAGTTGGTTCCCAAGAAGCATTGTCTACACCATTCCATGAAAGACAGTTCATTGACCCAACCCAAAGGTGGCCAGTGTGTTCACAGTGCACTTTAGCGCGAAAAAGACAGGTCCTGCGATAAAGACACCTTCTCACCTTTCACCTGCCCTTTGAGGAAAAGGAAGACACAACCACAGACAGTGTGTTCTCCACTTGGAAGTTGGCATAGGATCTGACGCTTAAGAAACACACAATTGGAAAACCATTCATGTCTGCATGTCAGCTGTCCCCATTCACCCTGCCCCCTCCCCCCCGTCCCCATTCACCCTGCCCCTGTTGTGCTCACCCACGTCCTCGCGCTGGTTTCCCTTCACTCACCTGTCGGGTTTTCTCCCATCCCCGCCCCACTAACCGTTCACTCTGCAAACTGCACAGGCCGTCCGTGCAGGATGACAGGTCGCATTGGAAAGCCCTGGCCGGTGGAGATGGCAGTCATTGTGAGTATGTCCACAGCCAGAACCAGAAGAACTTGGGAGGAAGGCCAAGTACGGTGTATCCAGATAAACTCATGACTGCCCTTTGAGAGACTGAAGCATCCCAATGTCCATTCTCCATTGTACTCCCGTGCCATTCCATGAAACATGTCTTGGCGTCACTTGCATGTGTTTGGAAAAGAGTCTGACATGTGTTTTCCGTGTCAGTGTAAATAGTTGACATACCGTAACGATGATGGTCGTAATTTGCTGTTGGCTGCATTCTGAATACAATGAAGGTAGTTAAAGGCTCAGGAATCATTTTGATATTCTGATTTTAGTATTGGAGTCACAGTCTGTGTTTATTGAATTGTTATGTGCCTGATGTTTCTTTGTTATTTAATTAATGGGACCAAATAAAACCCAGAAAGCTTGGGAAGAGAGCTTTAGCATGCACTGTCAAAGGGACTGAGTTTGCTGGGGTCCGGCCTCCGCTACTGGCTGACGTTGTGCCAGGCATTTCCCCTTTGTGGCCTGTTTTTCCCATTTAAGAAGAGTGCGTGGACTAACCGAGCCCTGAGCTCCTGTCAAATTCTAAAACTCTGTGATTTTATTAACATTTAATTTTCTATGCTGAGGAGATCCCATTTGATCCAAGTTTCTCAAAGGGAAACTACATATGTGCTTCTCTGAGAGAGGACTCCTGTTTTTGAGGAACTCAGTAAGATACACAACTTAGGAGCTTGTTATTTAAAGACGGGGCCTGGCGTTGCATATCTTGGCCCTGCGTAGCCGCTTGTTCTGAGTCTTGATGAGTGTGCTGATCATCAGCTGCATAGCAGTTGTTTTGAGAGAAGTTGCTGCTCAGCGACCAGAATCATTTTCAAAATGCCTTAATGATTGGTGCTGCTAACTTGCGCGATTCCAGAATACTTGCTTTCAGAATTTATGGAATTGGGGGGGGGGCTGATTTTTATCCTAGATTTTACTCTTTCCAAAAGCAACCTGTAATCGCAGATGCATTTATGAATCAAAGTGGATAAGGTTTTACTGAAGTTGTGCCAATGCCCTCTGTAGAAGGGAACAGGATAGACGTTGCCCCGGTCTTCTTTGTAGAAACCACTAGGTTGTCTTTTAGGATAACACTTGTCCCCAAATATTTATTTCACCCATGTCAAGCCATGAGTCAAACGTTTTTCCCTTCTCATAATAGATTAGCCAGGATACATTGTCCATTTTCTAAAAAAATGAAATCAATGAACTTTTATGTGTGTCAGTGTAATTTGGCCCAATTTAAGCCTTAAAAAATGTATTGATATTCTTAGAGGTATTTTATTGCTAACATCGGATCCTTTTTGTTGCTGTTAACACACACACAAATCTAGTCGGAAGGAAGGCATCTGCCTCGTGCCTTGCACAGTGGAGTCTTACCAGTTTTAACTTCTTCCTAAGCGATTTGTTTACAGGTGTGTTTCATTGTAGCAGATGTTTTCATCCTCGGCCTATGTGCTGCATACAAATAAAGGTGTTCTGCATCTTCCAATCTCATTGGTACCTTTTCACAAATGTGTGTCCAAGGAATAAAGATGATTCTTGTTTATTTTGACTCCACCTTCATTTTGTTGATCCGTGGCTGCTGCAGCCGAAGCATCCTTTGTGCTTGATCTAGGCAAGGAGAGTGCCGGCTTTTGGAAGTCTGAGGGTTGAGCATTCCGTTAGGTGGCGTGGAGCAAGATTATCCCAGGATGAGGCTGCCCTTGGGGACAGCAGCCCCTCTTGCAGGCATTTGGTTTATCTGACACCAGGCAGCTCCGAAGGCTGTAGTGCCTGGCTGCAGGTGCTGAGCAGATTAAGTGACGGTGGAGTTGGTGCTGGCTCCTCCTGCTGCTGGCCTGCTGCTGCTGCTGTTCCTGCCTGAAAGACATCCCAAGCTGTCTCTGTTCCTTCCTGGAGGATATGTATGCCACCCGGTACCCTTTAATAAATACCTGTCTGCTTAAAGTAATGAGTGGATTCTGTTGTCTGCCACCAAGAAGTCTGACTGGTACTTAGGTCCTGGTGTCGCCCTCCTCGGCGAGCGTGACAGTGACTGCGCACACACATTCCCAGTCTTCTGCCGTTCCTGTTGCTGCTCCGTCCTGTGTGCAGTCTCCTTCTTGAACCCTCTGGCTTTCCTTTTCTATTAAATGTGCATGATTTCCAGGGAGTCCTTGTGCTTGCCTCCCTTATTGCCATCTGCCTAGGCTTTCTCCTGTCAGGGTTTCATAGCGCTGTGGATTCAGAAGCCATTGCCTCTGCCCTAGACTTCTACATTGAGATTTTAAACTGGCAGTTCAACCTGGGTGTCCCAGGTAAACCTCAGACTGCACGTGTCAAAAACTAAAGTTCATCTTTCACCAAAATATACTTTTGAACCTGAATTCTCTCTTTTCTACCCAAGGTTAAGAATGTACCCTTCTGCCTAACTCCTCCGTTTGCCACTCGTATGCAAGCAATTCCTGAGTCTGCTCTGCTCTCTTCAGCATCTGGATTCGCCCTTTCTGTCCTTACCAACATTGCTCTAATGGGAGTTTCTTTTCTCTGGCTGAGAACTGTCTTTACTGGTTTCCCGGAAACGGACTGATCCTGAAAAGCCTATTCTTGTAGCAGTCACTAGGGCGAGGTTTCTGGAACTCAAGATGATACCCATACAGAGTTAGCCGTCTCAAACTCACACGAGTAGTTCTGTGTCCTACTTACCCCCTGCCATGAAGTTGCTGCCAACTCATAGACCCTATGGGACGGGAAAACTGCCCCTTGATGGGACTGAAAGCCCCTTCTTTCTCCCACTGAGCGACTGGTGGTTTCAAACTGCTGACCTTGCAAATCACAGCCTGAGTAACCACAACATCACCAGGACTCCACTGGGGTCACCATGTTTCTACAACCACCTGATATTGACCGTCTGATGCCTGGGCTCCCTTGCCCCATGGGATGAAGTCCAAGGCCCTTCCTTTGGAATTCCTCCATGCTCTTTGTTCTCTTGCTCTCCCATGCCTACCCCCAGCACCCCCCGGTGGCACACCCTCCTGTTTAAACGCATACACCCTATCCTGCTGGGATTCATACCTGTCCCATTTGTGAGTCCAGCTATCCAAACCTGCATGAGCTGATGTTGAACAGGTCACTACCCTGGAATCTAATCAATAACTGGAGAGCCACCCCATCACAATATAGTCGCCTTCTCCTTACCACCACCACCATCTACCATCGGTGCTCTAGTGGAGCTGCCCAGTGACCCCGCACATCCCCGTGAGAGATGATCACACACACACCCTGCTGGTCTCAAACCTTGTTCATCGCCAGCACCAGCTGTCTGGTCACCCTGCTTGCACAACTGTCCCATTTTTAGAGGAGCAGAGATGGGAGGGAGGGGTGCGGTGGTTATTGGCCAGTGAACCGCTCTGTTTGAATTGATCCACTGTTGTTTCCCATGTGCTCACAAGCTAATCATTTCATCTGGACATTTATCTGCGAGCAAATTCAATCCAAAAGTAATGGAATTAGCTTTATTACTTTGGGGAACTTGGATACTCTCTGGTCTTGTGTCATCCATTCATTTTTTGTGATCCCATAGGACATCTGAGTGAAATGAGAGTGTCATCAGATCGATATAATTTATATGGACCAGAAGCCCTGAAGCCATGGCAAGCAATTGGCCTTTAGGCCCTACCCCCACCCCCCTTTCCTGTTCCATTTCTTGGCCCACCATCTCCGCTGGATAGGATTCTCAGTGGCGGATATCGAATGAGGACAGTGGGGGAGTGAGTGCCACGTTGTCTTTCTTGCCTATTAATATTACACCGTCCTTCCAGGTCAGTGATTAGAGCTGCCTGGTTCCCACTCTGAACAAAATGAATGATAGAGATTTCTGTTGCCCTTGATTTTTAGCTTGTCTTTTCAAATTGGAACTCATCAAAGAACTCCCCGAGCAGCCACATTGATCCCTTTGGATCAATAGGTTTCAAGCTTGGCTCTGAGTCAGTTCTCTGACTGACCAAGTCTTCTAAAATACCAGGAAAATACCCGAAATAAACTTGAAATGATTGGCCTCCGTTATTTCCCCCCTAAAAGTACCAGGCAAATACCTGAAATAAGCCTGAAATGATTGGCCTCCGTTATTTTCCCCATAAAAGTATCAGGCAAATACCTGAAATAAGCTGTAATGATTGGCCTCCATTATTTTTTCCCCTAAAAGTACCAGGCAAATACCCGAAATAAGCCTGAAATGATTGGCCGCCCTTATTTTCTCTAAGGGACAAAGGGCAGACACAGAGGCAGGGCCTGTGGGACAGGCCTAGAGGAAAAGCAAAGAGCTGTTGAAGTTGAGAATATGAAACAGTAATTGCAATCAAGCCCTTGGCATACCTAAAAGGTAAAATCCCAGTTATTTTCCACTCAGGAAACCTAATTTAGTTTATCAGACTAAGTTTTCATGGGAGCAGTCTCTTTTTTCTTCTGTGGAGCAACTGGTGGGTTGGAACCACCAACCTTGCAGTCAGCTGCCCAACACCACCTTCACAGCGTCACTAGGGCTGCTGCCTAAAAGGTGAAATGTAATTGTCATGCATCAAAAGAAGAGATCCCCAATAAATCTACAAATAGGTTCACTTATCTCAAAATTAGGGAGCCAAGCTACTTGGACAGCATATTAAAATGTACACTGTAGGTTCCATTTCAGTGGCTGGGCAGCAATTCGAGAGTGCATTCTTTTAAGTACCTTCTGAGAGTTTGAGTTGGGCAGGGGCGGGGCTTCATTTTGGGAAAAGTACAGCTTCTTACATGGGTTATGTTTGTCCTTGTTTTAATGGTTCAAGTTTGATTCTCATCGGTCAATTTTTTTTAAGTAGGCATATGTTAAAAAAGCAACAGGTGGACACAGCATGATTTTGCACTTGGGCTCTTGGGGCAACAAGGTTCGAAGTCCAGCGACTTTTTACTGCCATCGAGTTGATTCGGATTCATAGCGACCCTCTAGGACAGGGCAGAACCTCCCAAGATTAAATCTATGGGGCTAGAAAGCCGCCTTTTTCTCCCATAGAGCTGCTGCTGGTCGTTTGGAACTGCTGACCTTGAGGTTAGCAGCCCAGCATGTTACCACCCCACCACCAAGGCCCGGCTTTCATTTCATCGCAGCCCCTCCTGTTTCTCGCAGACCCATCGTGTCTCTCCTGGGCTCCTCCATCCAAAAGCAAGGGACTGGTGGCCTTTTCCGCTCAAAGATGGAGTGTGTGCACGGCCATAGGAACACTGTGCCAAGCTCAGAACCCAGGGTGGAGGAACGGATGGAAATTTGCGCGTCAGGAACAAATCACGGACACCATAGCATAGGCTACTGCCTTTATATGATCAGATAAAATGTATTAAGCTTTGGAATTTCACATGGTTGGAACCCCACTTTGGCCACCTACTACCCATGTGGCAAAGCCCCAGTGGTACAAATGCTTGAGCCCAGGGCTAGTAACTGAAAGTTCAAATGGGTCACGAGGCTGGACCCAGCAAAACAGACCTCGGCATCTGAGGTGGCATCCAGACGCCACAGCTTCGGAAACAGTTTTTCTCTGCTCACACGGGGCCGGTGGCCACCATGGCAACTAACAATAACCATCATGTGACTTCGGGCCAATTTCTTAACCTTTGGGCCTCATTCCCCTCGTCTCCAAATGGAATTTAGCTACATCTCACTGTCATGAGAATTGAGTGGCACTGTGCTTTGCACCGTTGGCTATTACCTTGGAGAAGCTTGTGATGGATTTTGAGATTTCCAGCCTTGCATGTTCATGTGGACAGGTGCAGAGGAGGAGATTAAAAAATCTAGCTCAAGAAATGACTGTGTCTCATAGGCTGGGGGGTCAAGATAGATGATCTAAGTTTAGCCGTGGAAAAGGGTTCATCCCAAAGGAGAGCTCAGATGAAATGACACGAACACAATGGAGGGCACATCTCTGAGAGCAAGTTCGGAGCCGAAGCATCAGGGGGCTCTTTTGAGGGAAGATAAAAAGAGGAATAGAAATGATATTTCCGTTTGAGGATATTAGGAATAACTGGCCAAGCGGGAGATGGACTGTGTCTTTCAAACTGCGGATGGCAGAACTGACACGGAGCAAGGTTGGTGGAATGGCTGAGGATGTGTTCTGCTTGGTACCACCAAGACACAAGTTTAGAGAATTGAAAAAGAGCCCCTTCTCAGTTCCCAGTTCAAGATTTGGTTTTACACAAGTCAAAGAAAAATTTATTAGCAGACCCAAGTTAACAACAAAGGAACCTGCGTGTTTTCTACCGTTTCAATTGGTAATATAGACAGTAATAAAAAATCACACAAAGATACTAAAATTATTTACATCATCTCTCCAGCTTCTTATTCCCTGGCTCCCTCGTTGTTCCCAGGGCAAACGTTGTTGGCATTTTCTAGCGTGTCAATCTAGAATTACTCTACATGTCAATGAGCATATAAGATCAATGTGTATTTGCACTGCTTGAGATCTGGAAGATTACAATTTTGCTATTATCTCTGTATATACTGTGTGTTTCCTTGAGCACATCTACCAGTAGAGTAAGCTCCTGGAAGTCCGATACTGCATCAAAAGGTATGTGCATATTTAATTTCATAACACCTAATGAAGTTTCCCCGTAAAGATGGCCTACCTGCGTGCATCTTCCCTGTACACATGTACACCAGTAATAGTGCCAGTGACGTGGTCTCCCCAGGCAGCAGGCTCATAGCCTCAGCCAACTGCTTGTTTTACCTGTGTTACTCTGATGGCTAAGACGACTGCCATTGTGACCTTCCAGGTCAGAGCAGAACTACTCCTGGGGGTTCCCAGGCTGGGATCCTCTTTATAGGAGAGTGCCTCCTCTTTCTCCCTTGGAGGGGTGGGGGGTTCGAATCCCTGACCTTCCCATTAACAGCCTAATGGGCACTCCACTGTACCACCAGGGCTCCTTATTCTGACGGGTAAAAGCTGCCGTTTCAGTTTCGAGTGCATTTCTCTCTGAGCACAGCTGTCTACTTGGTCATTCATTTAAACACCATTTATAATGCATTTCCTGTGAACTCCCTGGAGACCCTAATCCGGAGTCCTGCTCTGTAATAAAAGATCGTGCTGATGAAGTCTAAGTAATCATGTCATCTTACCATTTCGAATAAGTAAAGAAAGAAGGCTTGGAGGAGTCGATATTTAACATTTCTAAAAAGCAAAATTCTGGATGAGACTTCAGGTAAAAATCAGCATGACACCAAGCCCAGGAGATCTAAAAAGGGATGTGGGCAGTATAAAAATAGCCCAGGAAAAAGCATTGATTTTTAATACCTATGTCCTCTTCTTTATTTGGAATTTTATAGAGAACTTTACACTCAAACTTCTTAACTACCCCTGACATCCATAAATCCCTGGAACATTTGATCATGGAATCCCTACAAGGAAGACCAGTAAACATAAACATCATTCAAATTTATTTACAAATAGCTGATCCCAAAGATGAAGAAATTGAAGATTTTTATCTCCTCTGGAGCCTGAAAATGATCAGACATGCAACCAAATTACTGGTGACAAAGAGGACTGGTCATTGGAAGAGGAGCCGTGGTTGTGTAGTGGTTGTGAGTTGGGCTGCTAACTGCAAGTTTGATAGTTCAAAACCACCAGCTGCTCCTCAGAAGAAAGATGGAGTGTTCTACTCCTATAAATGTAGTCTTGGAAACTCCCAGGACTCACTACCCTGTCCTACAGGGCTGCTGTGAGTTAGCATTGACTCGGTGGCAGGGAGTTTGGCTTTGGTCTGCTAATTGGAAAATGGGCCCTGGTGACAGAAATGACCCCAAGATTGAGATGATTTTGTAAGACCAATGTAATTGCAAATACCTTTTTCAGTAACATAAATGGTGACTGTATGGACCTCGCTGGGTGGGATATGCAGGCATCAAGTTGACTACATCTGTGGAAAGAGTCATAGAACAGCTCAATGTTATCAGCCAGAGCAAGGCCAGACCAGCAATTGCTGAGAGGCAAGTTCAAGGTGAAGTAAGCACCACCCTGAGTCTATCTTACCTGAATTTAGTGGTCATCGCAAGAACAGCTTTAATACATTGAACACTAATGACCAAAGACGAGGTGAGTTGTCTTGTGGTGTGACATCAAAGATGTCATGCATGAAGTAAACAAAAGTATATTTAAAAGACAGGAAAGATTAAAAAGAACAAGATGGATGTCACAAGAGACTCTAAAACTTACTTTTGCATGTAGACTGCTTCAGGGATGAAGATAGGATGGAAGTAAGAACTGAAAAGCAGATTACAAAGGGTAGTTCAAGAAGACCAGCTACAGCATTGTGATGAAATGTGCAAAGACCTGAAGGTATAAAACTGAACGAGAAGAACATCCTTGGCATTCTCAAACTATTGGGGGGAAAAAACGGAGAAAAAACCCAAACCTTGAGTTGAATTATTGACGGATTCTATGAGCAAAATACTGAAATACGCTGGAAGCATCCACACAGAACGGAAGGAATGCACAGTCTCTGTGCAAAATAAATAAAAGTGAACATTCAACTATTTCAGGAGGTAACATGATTAAGATAGCATATGATGCTCAGGACCAATAATGAGGGTGGCGATACCAGGAGGGGAAGGGGAAGGTGGGGGAGAAAGGGGGGACCCAATCACAATGATGTACATATAACCCCCTCCCAGGGAGATGGACAACAGAAAAGTGGGTGAAGGGAGACATTGGTCAGTGTAAGACATGAAAAAAATGATCAATTATCAAGGACTCATAAGGGAGGGGGGAGGGAGGGAATGAGCTGATACCAAGGGCTCAAGCAGAAAATGTTTTGATGATAATAATAGCAACATATGTACAAATATGCTTGACACATGGATGGATGGATGGGTTGTGATAAGAGCTGTAAGAGGCCCCAATAAAATGATTTTTTAAGATAACATGAAGAAAGAAGTCTTAACTGCACTAAAGGCACTGGTTGAAAACGAAGCTCTAGAGCAGCGGTTCTCACCCTTCCTCACGCCGTGACGCTTTCACACAGCTCCGCATGTTGGGGTGACCCCCCCCCAACCATAAAATTATTTTGGTTGCTACTTCATCACTGTAATTTTGGTACTTGTAAGAACTGGGTGACCCCTGGTTAAGGGTCATTCAACCCCCAAAGGGATCGCAGCCCACAGGCTGAGAACCGCTGCTCTAGGGCTTGGCAGGGTCCAGTTGAGATCTTTCAACAGAGGATGTAGTGCTGAAAAACTTACTGCTCTTAAAATTTGGAACACAGCTACTTAGCCAGCTGACTGAAAGAAATCCATGTATGTTCATTTTAAAAAGATGGTCAAACAATGCAGAAGTCATCAAATATCATTAATAAATAAAAACTTGCTGAAGATAATTCAAAAGTGTTGCAGTGCAGTACATTGGCAGAGAATGCCAGAAATCCAAGCCAGACTCCAAAGAGGACGTGGAGTGAGGGCTACCATTCCTGCTGTCATTCAGATCACTGCTGAATGCAGAGAGTACCTCAAAGATACCTGCCTATGTTTTACTGACCCCAGGAAGGCATTGACCTGTGCATCATGACGAATCATGAATCACATCACGAAGAATGGCTACTACAGAACTCCTCCATGTGTTTGGGTGGAACCTGTGCGTGGACCAAGAGGCAGTTGTCCGTCAGAACCAGGAAATAGTTCATAGTTTAAAATCAGGAAAGTGTGTGCCAGCCTTATATCCTTTCGCCAGACCTCTGCAATCTGTATGTTGAGCAAATAATAGGACAAGGTGGATTAGATGAAAATGTGACATCAGGATTGGAGGAAGACTCATGAGCAATAGAGATATGCAAATGAGACAATCTTGCTCGCTAACTAAAATAAAAAAGACGTGCATCATTTACTGGTGAAGATCAAAGACTACTTACTGCCTTCTGTTTGGAAAACATTGTAGCGTAAAAGAAAAATCCAGTTGCTGAACCAAAAACAGCATTGTGATAGATGACGTCTGGGATATCATTTTAATTGGATCTACAATCAATGCCCATCGAAGCAGAAGTCAAATCAAATGACAGTCATTGGGCAAATCCATAGCAAAATATCTTTTTAAATTGCTTTAAAAACAAAGCAAAACACTGAGGTGGCACTTTGAAGGCTGAACGTGCACCTGAGCCAAGCCACAGTATCTTCAGTCATATCATACGCATGCCAACACTGGGCAATGGAATAAGAACCAAAGAAAAGTGGTGTCTCTAAAGGATGTTGGTGAATAATATTAAATGAACATGGGCTTCCAGAAAAGCCATCTGTCTTGGCAGAAGTGTAGCCAGAATGCTCCCTAGAAGCAAGGATGACAAGCCTTTCCCTCGTGTCCTTTGCTCATGTGATCAGGATTCGATAGAGAGTCAGTCAAAAAGAGGAGGTCCTCAGTCAGCTGGATTTCCACAGACGGTTAAACATAGGAATGACTGTGATAATGGGATGCGACCAGGCAGTGTTTCCCATTGCACACCTGTGGAGGCTTCAAAAGAGGAAAAAATTGAGTTGCAAGTTCATATTCTTTCCCCACAAACTCTGAAACCCTCCTATGGTTAGTCGGAGAGGAACCCGACTGGATGGTGCCTACCAGCAGCATTTGAGCAGGGAAGAGTGGATTTATTTTTGTTTTGAGGAAACCAGTAAAATGTTGGATCCCAAGTGGCAGCTGCATTCTCAGACTCGACAGAGGTTTTATTTGGGGGATGTCAACAGAATTTAAAAGACCCGTACTGCTTCAACTGAGGCAAGTGTGGTATGAGTTTGGGGGGGAGCCAGCCCCCCACCACTAATCACGGGTTCAGTAAGCACAATTGTACACTTGATAGAAGTAATGGAGTCAGACACATTTCATAGTAACATGCTCACCTCAGCCCCACTTGATCATCCACGTGGAGAGAGGGGGAAGGGAAGGAGGGCAAGGGGAAAGGGAAACAGGAGAAGAGGGAGCCGAGGAGAGAGATGGGGAGAGACCAGCAAGAGAGAGTCTGAGAGATCTCTATTGCTAACCCAGGCCTATAGACCTTGGGGCGTGGAAGCTCACTGATTACAGGTAAAGATGTCACAGGAAGGGGTTGCACTATGTTATACAGCAGTGAGGGGGTGGTCTAGGGACATGCACGCAATAGGAAGAGGAGGGATTGAGGGTACACATGTGACAAGATGGGCGGATCCTAGAGTCAGGATGGCAGCTGGATCTCCATAAGAACCATTAGCAGTAGGGTGTAAGCCCCACCTACAGGAACCAAGCTAATGGTTGCAAGCTTCAGGGAGACATAGTCCATTGTCCCCAGCAGCAGGGAGCAGGTCCACCCCTGTGGTGGGGGAGACAGCAGTAGGGCAGTGATTGCCTTCATGGAGGATGTCTGTAAGCATCTGACCTCCCCCACCTAAAAGGGTTAGGATAATGTGAGGAACATCCCCGTAGGCTTGTTCTGTAAGAAATGCACAGAAACTGGCTTAGCATCCACTCTGTGCAGCTGAGACTCAAAAGGAAGATGTGGTGCCCTGCTACCCTCTCAGCCAGCCGCACCCCAAGACTTAGTCATGAAGGTAGGGTCTCCTTTGACCAAAGGCAATCAAGCGAGCCCTTACAATTAGGCCAGGTGCTCAGTGGCCTCAGAGGCCCTCCAGGAATGTTTGTAATAGGAGCTACTCAAAAACTTAAAACACTGGGGAAGAGAAGATCACTTGAGATTCTTATGCAGTCATGAATACCAACATAGATTAGTGCTCGTCTGCACCATCTCAGAAACACGCACTCGGTGTTCAGCTCCAATTCCCCCTCACTGAAAGCTTGGGCCATGAGGATGTCTAAAACCTGCCCTTACCAGATGGCGCATTGCATTGATCTAGCCCAAACTTGACTCTGAAATTGACAGATATTTTCAATTCCTTCATTCGCGTGAGTGAGATGGTGTCTGCTGATGGGTTAATGCTCCTAACTCATGCTCAAGCCTTGCCCTGACTCTTTCAAGATGCGGAGGACAGGAGCGGACAGACCCAACCTTGCACTCAGACATACCGATAGTCACGCAGATGGACAGGGACCAGGTACTGCTTCATCCTGTCACTCACAAGGTTGCCAGGGGTGGGGACCCACTTCCTGGCACCGACAGCATCAGCACCAATCCAGCTGTTGTCTTGACCGCTAGCAGCTGAGCTCACAGGAGCAGGGTCATTTGTTAGACCATCCCTCGAGGGCTCCCCAATGATGATATTGGGGGATGCTCTTAAAGCACTGGCTACAGGAAAGTCTCCTCATGTAACTCCTGTTAGGCAAGAGTGGGCAGAAAGGAGAGACCGGTAAGAAGCCAAGAAGGAGAAGCCATGTTACAGTCATTAGAGGTGACAGAGCTAGAAGGAGCGCTTGTATGTGTGTCCCATGATTAGTTAAAGGCAGAACAAAAGTGCACTGAGCTCTACAGCGCGAACCTCTGCAAAACTGGATTCATGAAACATTGACTCCCCGGGCTCCGATCTTGAAAATGATAAACATCCTAGGTTTCATGACAAAGTTACAAGGCCATTTTTTACAGGTTCCGAGAGGCATGTGCACACAGGAGTGCACACACCAGACACACAATGAGGAGGCTATTGTCAAATTTGGCAAAAACACATCAGGAGCAGTTAGATTTTCTGGCATAAAATATTCCAAAGTCCTGCTTAATCTGCTTACAGCCATCCCCTGGGAGTCATCTGACAGCCGTTTCACCAGAGCAAACCCCCAGACTCAAAGATGGAGGCACCTAGCTGCTCCAGCTCACACAGGACCAAGACCCGCCCCATCGTCCTCCTGAAGAGGCGGGTACTAGAGAGTTTTGCAGAGATGATAGGTAATGCCAAGGGAGAAAGAGGAGACATTCCATTCCTGTAAAGATGTACAGTTAGTTGTATGAGCCCCTAATAAAACATTTTTTTTAAAAAGGTGTACAGTTGCAGAAAAACACACAGGCAATTCTGCTCTGTCCTAGAGGGTCACTGTGAGTCAGAATTGACTTGATAATGTTCTGAAACTGACAGTGATAATGATTGTACAATTCTTGACAAGATTGAATGATGGAATTATATGATATGGATTATGTGCAAATAAAACTTAAGTAATAAAGAATAAGTGGGCAAGGATAGAATGCAATTCTAATAGTTCTCATCCAAAGCCTATACCTTTATTCCCTGTGCAAAATGCCTCATGTCTTCCTGTAGGTTGTTTTTCATACTTATCTATCTCATAAACTCTAAATACCCTTCCCAATTCTTTTACGTGTGTGTGTGTGTGTGTGTGTGTCATTTCCAGTGATCTTTCTGTGTGTGTGTTATTTCCAGTGATCTTTCTGCCTTAGCAGAATCAAGACCTTCCAAATCTTGGTTCTGAAATATTTGTATCTGCCATTTCTGTAAAATTCATTAAAATTTTTTCAAAGATTTAACTGCTTAAAAAGAAAGAATAAAATGTGACTTGATGGCAATGATAAGGCCACAGTCAAGAACAAGGATTCATGGCCAACGTGAAACTCTCCTGAACAGACGCTTGATAAATTGCCAAAGGAGAATTGAAAGGTAGTGTCCCACAGCATCCACTTAGCAAGCACTGAGCTTCTACCCAGTGCCAGGCATGTGACAGAACCAAGCAAAACCCACTGCCATCAAGCTGGCTCTTCCTCATAGTGAAACTATTTCGGGTTTTCAAGGTTGTACATCTTTTCAGGAGCAAATAGTTTCAGCTGTCTCCCAAAGAGCCATGAGCCTTGCAGTGAGCAGCCCAGCACTTACCCCACACCACTAGCAGGGACCCGGAAAGGTGGGCATTAATGTGTAAGAAGCCTGCCTGGACCCCACGGAGCTCACAAGCCAATCCAGAGGCCCTGGCCTTGTATATCTTGTATCGATTTATAATATGTCATCTGTGCTATCTCTACAATTGGAGGATCCGAGTTGATTTCTTAGAAATTTTTTGAGAGAAAAGCAAATTGGGGATGTATCCTGATAATTAATCTACATAACAAATCTTTATTTTGACCTTTTCAGACATGAAAAATGAGATAGGGTCATTTTTTCTCTCTAGTCTTCCCCCACCCCCCATAAAACCACGTAATTACAATAAGAAACCATCCCCAATTAATAGACTTGACATTGTCAATCTGTCATACTTTGAAGAGGATGGTCATTTTTTTCCCAAACCCATTATGAAAAAGGATAGTTTTGCAAGTATCTGCACTGCATACTTCTACCAAAGGGGTTCTTGCACTGAGCGTCATAGAACTACATGTAGTTTGATGTTGGTGTAATGCTTCCTCTCTACTACGTCAAAGCTGGATCTGGGAAGCACCTTCTCTCATCTCTCCCGTGGACATGTTGTAGGGTGCCATTGAGTCGCTTCTGACTCACAGTGACCCTGTGCCCTCAGGATGAAATACTGCCGGTCCGGTGCCCCCCTCACAATTGTTCTTAGGCAGCCACTGTGTCAGTCAACCCATTTGGGGGAAAACAATGAGCATTTATATGCCAGGAATTGCAGTTTAATAGAATAATTTTGATACCCATGTCCAAGTGCAAAACTGCATGGGGGGCTGGCTGTCATTTTGTGATTAGCACAGGGCTGTCAGAATTCACCTTCTGTTCTGTCATTAACTAGTTATGTGACTTGATGTCTTCTAACTTCTCTGTACCTATTTCCTTATCTAGGAAGTTGGATTATTAATAACTGACCCTTAAGAGATTGTTTTGAATGATTACATAAGTTAATAGATGGCACATTGCTGGGGACTATAAAAATGTAGCTTGTTATTTTCACCTGTGAGTAGAGAGCATGATTAGTGCGCCTGGTTCAAAACATGCTACTTGCACAGGCTGAGTCCCAAGTGTAGGTCCAATTGGAGGTTTGAAGCTAGCAGACCGAATATGGCCTAGCAGTGATGTCTCTCATTATTTGCCTTTCCTTGCCACATGTAAAAAGTGGTACCATTTGCATAACACACTGGGGTGAGCAGACAAGGCTGCTTGGAACTCCAGGCTCCTTAGATTCTAAAAATCAATAGAATTAATGGTTCAGCCAACCTCTAACCCACATGAGGCTCTTGACTTGGGATGCTCTGTTGAAATGATGTGGGCACCATCCTCCCTGTGTTTTAGTTCTGAGACACTCACTCACATTCACTCGGTGCCATCGATTTGAGTCGGTTCTGACTCACAGAGACCCCGTAGGACAGGGTAGCTAAGCTGCCTCTTTGGCTTTCTGAGACTTTAAATCTTCTTAGGAGCAGACAGCCTCATCTTTTCTCTCTCAGAATGACTGGTGGACTCGATTCCCTGACCTTGTGGTTAGTAGTTCATTGAGCAGTCCTACACTACCAGGGCTCCTCTTAGTTCGAATTAGGAATGTGAATTTGGTCCCACTAGACTAAAAGGGACAGGGACCAGGTTTCTCTGAAAGGTCTGGCCATCTAGGCCCCCAGAACATACATGGTTTGTGTGCTCCTGGGTGAGCTGCAGGAAGCTGCTCCGGCCTTCAGGAAGTCTGCCCTGGGGTTGAGGTTAAAAGGGTTCCTCTGAGTACAGGCAGCACATGACACGCTGGCAAGGAGAGATCAGGCAGGACATTGGGAAGGTGTCCGTTGCGCTTTCCTAAAAGCGATTTCAAGTGACATGACACAACATCTGCGGGACTTCTTTGCCATGCGGACATTGGCGGTCTGATAAAAGTAGGCCACCTGCTTCTTTCTTGACCTGCCTGGTTGACAGTTTGATTGCTTGAAAGTTAGAAGAATCACGACAGTTTCTGCTGTCGCAACCATAATTCTGTGCCCTGGGGAAGAAGTAGGTTAGTAATGAGGAGGTGACAAGGTCCTTGGAAGAAAAGCCTGTGTGGGAATTGTTCTGTGAGATGAGTTAACACGGGATTTCATCACCTCCTCGTTACTAACCTAGTTCTAGAAATGTTCTCAAAGGAAATCTTCAAGGCGTAGCCTAGAGACCTCTCATATAAACCTACAGCTTGAGCGGCACTTTTAATGGCAGAAGGTGGCGCATATGACAGAAAAACGAAGGGGACAGAGTTTTTAAAGGATGCTTAGTGTTTTGTAGATACACTACTGTTTGGTTGGAGCAAACAAATGAACCGTTTGATCATTCTTGAGGACGATTCTCCAGATTAACAGGATGGAGAGACGGAGCTACTCGACTGCTGTTCTGCCTTTCTCTGTTCAACAAGGACCAAGACCCACGGCCATTGAGCTGATCAGACTCATAACGACCCTATATAGGGGCTCCAGGGCTATCCATCGTTATGGGAGCAGACAGCCTCATCTTTCTCCCTCAGAGCAGTTTGTGGGTTTGAACCGCCGAACCTGGAGTTAGCAGTCCAACACTTACTCAACAGCACCCCCAGGGATCCTTCCAATAAAGAAGCCAGTCGGTGTCCAAGCTACAGAAGGTGAAGAGAGCCAAGAGAAGAAATTGAAGACCAAGATAAGAGAAAGAATAGTTCAGGAATATTTTATTGTTTGACAATTAGTTCAAGTTTCCAGGTTCTGAAAAATGGCCCAGGGCAGTGAGAAACTTGGCACACCTCAGTGCTGATTTGGCATCAGTCGCCTGCGATGAACCATCAAGTCTTGGGAGAATGCCAGAAAAGTAGGCAGGGAAATGTCACGTCATTTTTCAACAAGTGATTTCCCCCCAAAACCAGACTGGCAAGCTTGCTATTGCTACCTAAAAATGGTGGTGGACAGGTCTGTCCATTTTTCTTTTGGTACTCAGTAAAGGCAGTGATGTTCACTTCAGAATAGGGACGCTCCCAGAATAAATCATGCTCATCTGTCAGTATGTTCAGAAAGCCAAGAGCAGGAGGACTCTCTAACCTGAGGAGATTTGTCAGAAACGAATGTTCGGTGTGGGGAAGGCTGCGTAACTACAAACTTCAGAAGTAATACCCGGTAGACTGTTCACAGCCGGCCTCGTTCTGGGCAGGGGGCTAGCGAATGCCAGGAGCCAAGAGAACAAAAGGAAGGATGACTATTGGA